>NC_090773.1:2400000-3629463 GCF_001761485.1 Yarrowia lipolytica | reverse complement strand
TGTGAATCAGTTCGAGTTTTTGGACAAAGCATCAAGGTTAAGTAGGACTCAAATACTTCATAAAGAAGACAAATAACTGCTGGTGCACAGCTGTCAACTTCAGATACACTGAACTCAAGAGGAGAGATCAAACTGCGCATCAATACTGTTGTGGAGCGTGCGTCGTTGTGATTATGATTCTCATGGTCGCGTTTGCTTTTTATTCCCTTGTTGGTAAAGGTACAAGTACGAATACAGTACATACTTTTGGAGTTTGGTATCTCTGAGTAAAGGCGGGGACTATAAGTCTGCTCGCACATTGAAGACTGTGACGATGGTGGAGCCTGCTGTAGGCGAACGGCAGTAGTGATGTGGCGGTAATCTGCTCGTAGAACTCTCTATCAAGTTTGAAAGACCAAGGACCCCATCTTATTTCCTGGGTCAACGTTGGTGGAGACAAGAGTAGGTGTACCTGCACAAAATAACTTCTGTTGGCGTTTGTCAGAACCTTCAATCCCGTGATAAGTCATGGAGTACAGTACATACTGTACCGGAAGTAGCCCTCTGAGTTCGAAAAGTGATGAGTACTGTACCGGAAGTATCCCCTGAACAGTGTGGGTTGAGCCCGGTGTGTGCGTTATCTGCTTAAAAATATCTCCGCTGTCGTTCTCAAGGGTCGTGGTACATTTTGAATGTCCAGGCGCGGTGTCTGTGGAGGCTGGAGGTGTGAGGTAATAGGAGACCAAACCAGCCGTGTCCATTCGGAACACCATTTGTGTAACTACCTTGCTGAACACAGAGGACAGGGGAACAAGGGTACTTGTATTATACACAGGCTTGAGAGTCATTCGTGACATTTCACCCTTCCAAGATTCATCTCCCTGGAAATAGAACTTGCTCATCTGACGAAGCGAGCACACTCCAACACAAAAAAGGGTAAAGTCATCGGACGACAAGGACAGTAATGGGAGTCCACTAGTACCTGCTTTATCTACTTTATCGAGTTCTGCTTTGAATCCCACGTGCGTGGCAGGTGAATCTATGGCTGGTCTTTGCAGATTTGTCGCGACCCTTCTGACCGTGTTACATTTTTGAGGCGTATCTGTGGACGTGGGTAGATGCAAGTGAGTGTTTTTCGACTCCTGCCACAGTGGAAGTGTTTACTGGTGCGGTCAAGACGTTCGCCGAGGTATCTTCAAACGCGGGGGTAGTTCCAGGAATGCCTCGTATTACAAGTAGAATTGATTTGTAAGACTTACAAGAGGGGCGTCTCACTCCATCAGGGCTATGCTTTAAGAGCTTCCATCTAAGAAGAGGGAAATAACTGGCCCGAGAATAAAACCGACCCTGAAAATCATGTCACATCTGACGCACATTATCAGATGGACAGATCAAAGTCGGACATATAGAAGTTTGTTGTAAAAATGCATCAGAGGTTGTTCGAGGATTTTGATTATAATCATCTGAAAGGACTGGAAGAGGTGTTATTCTTGTTTCAACTACTTCCTGACTCTCGAGTTCTGGAATCAACAGTTCAGACCCTTTTTGCCTTCTCTTTAAAAGGCTCAGAAGTGGCTTAGGTACCTCAGAACATACAGAAAACATCAAATTTTTACAGGTGCGATTAACAACAGAGGTCCTAAAGAAGTCAAAGATCGAGACTCTCGGTGTCCTGTTATCGTAAAGTTGGATTAAGAGTCCTACAAGTACAAGCTTTCCATGGGTTCATACGAGTCGCGATGAGAGGAGCCGTCCATCAACTTTGGGAATGCTGATCACGGTCTCAAATACAAGTAACTGTTACTGTTGTATTAGGTCTATTAACAATAGTCACAGTGGAAATAGTGTATCATTACAGCTAGCTAGTAGCTTGTTTTCTTTGTAGCGGTTCTCGGTTGAATTCCGGTTCGTCCTGTTCATAATGTGAGGTGTCGCTTACGGTCTTGATGCTTTGACACGGAAACAGCGTGCTTCAATCATGTGCAGAGCAACGACGTAGTTTGCCGATGGCGTGCTCAAACAAACGAAGGTTGAGGGTAGTGAGAATGGCGCGTCGACAGAGTCGATTCGGAGCATCGCTCGGACATGATGCAGGCTCGTCGGCCGAGATCCGGCAGCCAATAGAGCCTCGTCCATCTCGTAGCCAGGTAAGAAGCGGTGTTGTACAACCTTGGTGAGCTGGGGTTAACGGAAGCCGTACACCCTGCTCGGCGAGAAGGAATGGACTCTCGCAGCAGCTGCAAGAGCCACGTCCTTGTTGGTGTGACGGAGTTTCGGGCAGCCTCCAGAGCTCCTCTCGAGCCTTGGATGGAAGGTGGTGGTCTTGAAGACGGGGAGGATGTTGACCACGTCGGCGACGGCAAAGGGCTCGGCACCAAACTCGTACTCCTTCTGCAGGAACTGGAGTCCCAGCTTTCCAGACAGCTCTCGGAGCAGCTGGACGGGTCGCTTGGCGAAGATGGAGGTATCGAGGTCGTAGCCGAATCGGGTCTTGGCAATGGCGGCAACAGTAGCCTTGGCCTCGTCGACCGAAAGGTTGACGGAGTCGGAGACAGTCAGCAGACCGGCGGGGGTATCAAACACCTTGGAGGTGGAGCCCAGCAGCAGGTTCATGACGTGAGCAACAACGTACTTGGGGTTGGCACCCTTCTTGGCCATCTCGTTTCGCAGCAGGTGCTTGGCGGATCGCACGGCAATCTCCTGCTCACACAGCTCGGCGAGGAACTGGGCCTTGGAAGTGTCGCTCTTCTTTTGACAGCCTGTGGGGAACCACAAGTTGCAACAATTACTTGAAAGATATCTAGTGCAGAAGTCTCCAACAATTGGCTTCATGTAGCTAGGGCTATATGTATTAGCGGTCGTCCTGGGTCAATAGTATACTCACACTTGTCATCTTCTGGCTGTAGGCTGTTTGTTGTGTGGCGCAATGGATGCACAGCATTTGTGCTACTTGTAGTGTATTAGAATCTAGGGTGGGTCGTAAGTTGTAGTCGAAACATAACTGGGCGTCGAGTATCTATGTGGTGGTGTTGTGATGGTGGTGTGATGGTGTGTGGTGGTGTTGATGGTGTGGATGGGGGTGTGTTTATAGTGGTGTATCGTCGTCTGTTGGCGGGTGGAAGTATAGATGAATATGGCATATTCAAGATGTACAACTCCTCCAAGGGCTCCGCCCCTCCGAGGACGATGATACCGAGGTTGTTCCTGGAGCCGCTCACCTATAAGCAGAATTTCTCTGATTCTACTGGTGACGACAATCATAGTCGTGACGGTGACTCTCCTCTGCTGCTGCCTGTGGCTCCTTTTCATGAACCAAGGCAACAAACCCACTGCTTCAGCACCCGCAGTGGCTGATCGTCGTAGAATCGGTAGAAGTGGCGACTTCATTGCTATTGTATGCTTGGATCACGCATCACCGACATCTCCCAGGACCTGTTGCTTAGCAGTCACCAGCAAACTCCTCAACGCTAAGCATAACTGTTCCTCTGTTCACCTGCAAGACTGGTTCTGAATGGATTCCTTCCCACAAGACTGTGCTTGTTTTCCTTCTTGCAAGACTGCTCTTGTATTCCTCCCCATCAGATTGATCGCTCTCATCCCATATCATATTCTATTGCCCTTCCAGCGAATGAGGGACGTGAACACTGCCGCTACTGTACATACTGTACATACTGTAAGTGTCTCTCAGAAAGCAATGAGATAACCTGGGTATACCAAATCTGTCAGCGGCTCCCTGATTAGTCGATGTTGGTCACACCCTGGGTACATCAGACCATTATTGGCCCACATGTTGTTACAAGTGCACACCTGTTGATCTTTCTGTGAATTTCTGTAAATTTCTGTGAACTTCTCCAGTCTTCCATCTGCTTCGATATCATTCCACGAATAAGGTTAGGCTATACCTTATCTTTTCTCTCACCTTCGAGAAACATCACGAACTTCTGCAGGTAGCATGCACAGGGACACTATTAAAAGTCGGGGTGTCTGCCACAGAAAATAGGCCATCACAAACACAAAAGAAAACGAAAGAAACACATTACAACAACATGTCTAAAGCAGTAGGAATCGATCTTGGAACCACATACTCCTGTGTGGCCCATTTCGCCAATGACAGAGTCGAAATCATCGCCAATGACCAGGGAAACAGAACCACTCCCTCGTTTGTGGCCTTTACCGACACTGAACGACTCATTGGTGATGCTGCCAAGAACCAGGCTGCCATGAACCCTGCAAACACAGTCTTTGACGCCAAGCGACTGATTGGCCGAAAATTCGACGACCCTGAGGTCCAGAATGACGCCAAGCACTTCCCCTTCAAGATTATCGACAAGGCTGGAAAGCCCAACATCGAGGTCGAATTCAAGGGCGAAACCAAGGTCTTCACCCCCGAAGAGATCTCTTCCATGATCCTCACCAAGATGAAAGAAACTGCTGAGGGATACCTCGGAACAAAGGTGAACGACGCTGTCATTACCGTTCCCGCATACTTCAATGATTCTCAGCGACAGGCCACCAAGGACGCAGGTCTTATTGCTGGTCTGAATGTTCAGAGAATTATCAACGAGCCTACCGCTGCCGCCATTGCCTACGGTCTCGATAAGAAGGAGACTGGCGAGCGAAACGTGCTCATTTTCGATCTTGGAGGAGGAACTTTTGATGTTTCTCTTCTGTCTATCGAAGACGGCATCTTTGAGGTCAAGGCCACCGCTGGAGATACCCATCTCGGTGGTGAGGACTTTGACAACCGACTCGTGAACCACTTTGTTCAGGAGTTCAAGCGAAAGCACAAGAAGGACATCTCCACCAACCAGCGAGCTCTCCGACGACTGCGAACCGCTTGTGAGCGAGCTAAGCGAACCCTTTCGTCTTCCGCTCAGACATCCATTGAGATCGACTCTCTCTACGAGGGTATTGATTTCTACACCTCCATCACTCGAGCCCGATTCGAGGAACTCTGTCAGGATCTCTTCCGAGGCACTCTTGAGCCAGTTGAGAAGGTCCTGAAGGACGCTAAGATGGACAAGGCCTCAGTCAACGAGATTGTCCTTGTTGGTGGCTCCACTCGAATCCCCAAGGTGCAGAAGCTCGTTTCTGACTTCTTCAACGGAAAAGAGCTGAATCGATCTATCAACCCTGATGAGGCTGTTGCCTACGGTGCTGCCGTCCAGGCTGCCATCCTTTCTGGTGACACTTCCTCTTCCACTCAGGATATTCTGCTCCTTGACGTTGCTCCCCTTTCTCTTGGAATCGAGACTGCTGGCGGTGTTATGACCAAGCTCATCCCCCGAAACTCGACTATCCCCACCAAGAAGTCTGAGACCTTCTCCACCTACGCTGACAACCAGCCTGGCGTTCTGATTCAGGTCTTTGAGGGTGAGCGAGCTCAGACCAAGGATAACAACATCCTTGGTAAGTTTGAGCTGTCCGGTATTCCCCCCGCTCCTCGTGGTGTTCCTCAGATCGAAGTCACCTTTGACGTTGATGCCAACGGTATTCTCAACGTCTCCGCTGTTGAGAAGGGTACTGGTAAGACTCAGCAAATCACTATCACCAACGACAAGGGCCGACTTTCCAAGGAGGAAATTGAGCGAATGGTGAACGACGCTGAGAAGTACAAGGACGAGGACGAGAAGGAGGCTGCCCGAATTGCCGCCAAGAACGGCCTCGAGTCTTACACCTACTCTCTCAAGAACACTCTCTCCGAGGAGAAGTTCAAGGAGAAGGTTGACGAGGCCGAGCGTGAGAAGCTTGAGAAGGCCATCAACGAGACCATTGAGTTCCTCGATGCTACTCAGTCCGGTGCTACTGAAGAGTACTCCGATAAGCAGAAGGAGCTCGAGGGTATTGCGAACCCCATCCTTATGAAGTTCTACGGAGCTGACGGTGGTGCTCCCGGTGGAATGCCCGGAGGAGGCATGCCTGGAGCTGGAGCCGCCCCTGGTGGCGGCGAGGGTCCCACTGTTGAGGAGGTCGACCTAATGGATTCCCACCCACACTTCTGTATATAATTAAAGGTATTTATTGATTTATTTAATTGAAGATTCGTAGATTGAGTATATATGTTAAATAGGAAGTGATTATTTGCCCGTGACAGGAAGCTGGTTAGGGTCAGCGAGATTAGCCCAGCACTCGTTGTAGCGTTCCTGAAGTTTGTGGCTGGTCTCGACAGCGAACTTCGTCACCCCCATCATGAACATGCTCTCGAACATGAAAGCCATGGACCCTTGGCCGACAAATGCAGGCTTAAGAGCATCGGATCCATCAGGAAGAAGACCAGGGGTGGGTTTGAGCTTTTCAGTGGCTCCGACATAAGTGTCGGCGTCTGGACCATGAGGTGCAAACACGTTGTGAAGGGATGCCCCACCAGGGGCAAAGCCGTCTCCGGCCTTTGCATCGTAGTCTCCGGAAATGAGGCCCATGAACTCGGACATGCAGTTTCTGTGGAAGTAGGGTGGTCGGAAAGTATGATCGGCACACAGCCATCTGGGGGGGAAGATGACAAAATCTGCAATCGCGGTACCAGGGGTGCTGGACTGGCAGGGTGAGAACTGTTGAAAATGGAGGGATCAGGGTGGTCATAAGACACAGAGCCAATCGTGTTGTATCTTCCCAGATCATACTTGTAGGGATAATAATTGCCAGTCCATGCAACAACATCGAAGGGGGTGTGATCCTGAACGCACTCGTGGAAGGAGTGATTGAACTTGAAGATCATGGTCCACTCGTCAGTCATGGAGGCTTCGCTTGTATCGTAAGAGGCCTTGGGGGCTAGGAAGTCTCGCTCGTTAGCAAGAGAGTTGGCTCCAATGGGACCTCGGTCAGGAATATCGAAGTGGCCATCAAAAACTTCCAGAATGTAGCCTCTCATCAATTCCGAGGGATTTCCGCTTGCCTGCTTGACGTTGAACCGGATACCACGAGGGATGACACAGATTTCGTTGGGTCTAACGTGGAGGAAGCCGAATTCGGTCTGAATGTCAAGCTCACCGCACTGGGGCACAATGAGGAAGTCACCATCACCGTTGTAAAGAACCTCTTTCTCCATGGGGGCGTTGGCAGCGTAGATGTAAATGGCCATTCCATGTTTCTGAACGGGGGTTCCAGAGCCACCCAGAGCTCTGATACCCTGGACGAATGTAGTCTTCTCACGTTCGCAGTAGGTGCCATCGGTACCAGTAAGGCCGTTGGCAACCACACTCTGCAGGTCAAAGGGAGACCATCTCATCTGGTTGGGCAGGTAATCGAGGTCTTTGAGTTCGTTGTAAGGGTGGACCAGTCGGGTACTCTTCTTAAAAGGTCGATGGACCACACTGGGTTTCCGTCGGTATACCCAGGCCTGGAAGTTATTTCGTCTAGGGGCAGTAAAGGCTGTGCCTGACAGCTTTTCGGGGTACAAACCGAAGGGGGTTTTCTGAGGTGAAAACTGGCCCACAGGAAGGGCACCCTTGACAGCCTCAGTGTCATGATGGGACTGGAAGCCACTCTGGTACTCGTACTTGTCAGCGTTGTCAAAGGTAGTTTGAGGCATTTTTTGGTGGGTTGATGTGCAAATTGTACTTTCGCTTTGGATATCTGGGGCTTTGTTACACTATATAAGCTATCCTCCACGTTGTGCCCTTCGCTATGGGTCGAGTTGGGCTTGCTGGATAAGGTTCCAGAATTATGAGGGGAACATCTAATCGTGCAGATTCGGAAAAACACGGTAATAGATGGGTTCCTTCTGTAGGGGACAGTTTCGTTATTTATTTATGTAGATAAATTTCTGTTTGTCTAAGAGGCTCATATTAATACCTAAATAATATTTGTTTTGTCTCCACCTCCTGATGTGCCGCTAGCGGTTATCGACATCACGTGAAAAGAGGGGCCGGTTATGGGTGGACAAAGGCTAGCGTGCATGGTGAATGTAAAAGACCTGTACCCCACAGAACGGAGGCCCATAAAGCCGTTTGGACGGATAATTATGGAGCAAACTTATTATTACAAGAAGTACACTGCAGAACTACGTAGACCAACCATCAATCTCTTCATTCTCACCACAAACTATGTTTACAATTGACAACATTCCCTTCGGCATTGTCAGTATAAACGACAACCCCCCTACCATTGCCACCATAATTGAGGGCTGGGTGTATGATCTACGGGCTCTGGGAGAGGGGCAGCTGTTTCAAAACATTCCTGGAGTGCCTGCGGCCCTCAAAAGCTCCTCTCTTAATGCCTTTGCTGCTCTGGGAAACGAAGCTACAGTGGCTCTGAAGAAAGAGCTGCGAGAGTTTGTGTCCAACGATACAGCTCACCAAACGCCCTGCGTCTATTCCGAGTCGAAAATCACAGCCTTTCACCTCCCTTTTAACATCCCAGACTACACTGATTTTTACGTGTCTAAAGTGCATGCGACAAATGTGGGGGTGCTCTTCAGAGGCAAGGAGAACGCCCTTCAGCCAAATTGGGTCCACCTGCCTGTCGGCTACCATGGAAGATCCTCATCGGTAGTGGTTTCAGGAACAGATTTTTTGCGTCCTCAAGGCCAGATTGGCAACCCTGGCTCTGGAGAACCGGTGGTGGCTCCTTGCAAGAAGATGGATTACGAGGTTGAGCTGGCATGTTTCATTGGAAAGCCAAACGAAATGGGACAGCCTATTTCTGTGGAAGACGCGCACAAGCATATTTTCGGATACGTAATCATGAACGACTGGAGTGCCAGAGATATCCAGGCATGGGAGTACGTGCCTCTGGGACCCTTCTTGGGAAAGAACTTCTGCACTTCCATTTCCCCTTGGGTCGTGACACCAGATGCGCTGGTGGGGGCAGAAATTGAGCTCACCAGAGACGCTGAAGATCCCCCCTTAGCACCGTACCTTGATGGAGGGAAGCAGATTTTTGACATTGACTTTGAGGTGGTGGTCAATGACAAAAAGGTGGGCGTGTGTAACTCGAAGGACCTGTACTGGTCCTTCCCCCAGATGATTGCCCATCATACCATTGGAGGATGTCCGTTGAGCACAGGTGACCTACTTGGATCAGGAACTATTTCCAGTACTGGTGACTCTGGTGACGCCCTTACAACTGTCGGCTCGCTTCTGGAGGCCACCCACAACGGTACGAAGCCAATTGACGGACTTTCGTTCCTCAAAGACGGCGACGTTGTCACAATTTCAGCCAAGTCTAAGAATGGCGTTGATATGGGCTCCTGTACCGGAGCGGTTCTACCTTCATCTAACTAAATACTACTGTGTTGTATGTACTGTTTTACTACAAGCATGTACTAAGTCCATTATATATATATCTACATGCGTATCCTTAAGGCACAGTATGTCTGCTGCTCCTAGTCTTGCCCGAAACTCCTCTCAAGATCCAAAACTTGATTATGGGAACAAACACGGCCAGATCCTGCGACAGGGAAATCGCGAAAATGGACATGGCATCGCAGAGACCGATATGAGCAAATAAATCAAAGGCATCTCCTTGGGGGTATCCAACAACCCGGGTGAAACTGTAGCAGAAAAGCCCCAAGCTGGACAGGTAAAAGACAACAGATACCATGCGAAACACGCGAGACTGGTTGTACTCCCGTCGTGAGTCAGAATCGGGAATGAACTTGCGGATTCTGACATAGGTATCAGTCTTTTTCACATCAAAAAATGGTGATCGCAGTTCCTCTCGTAGAGGCACAAACGACTCCTGGTATCTCGAGTATCTCCAAGTGGTCTTGATCCGACTCTTGACGGCATCTCTACTCCCTAGATCGACCACGAGCGTCTTGTGTCGATTGGGTATCAAAAGCAATGGAAAGAAAATGAAGAACAGAATGATCTGTATGCCTGCGACTGGGAATGCCCAGGGAGAATTGAGACGTGCAAACAGATTAGAAAAATCTGTCAGCTCTGATCGAATGAGAGAAAAGAAGGGGGCTGTAAATGCACGTGCTAGGTTGTTGAGCGAGCTTAGTGTTGTGGCCCTTGGGTCTTCCTCGACGACATGCAGCTCACAGGTGTTTCCGTCTTTGGTGATCTTGCCACCGATACAGCGGAGTCCATGGGATAGTCGTGATAAAGAGAGGTTCCGAGAAAGACTTCTCGAGAAGGTGCTCCTCTTTTCACTGATTTGGGTGAACTCTGGAACCACCTCCTGCATCCAGCGAGACACGCAGATGATTTTGAAGTGAGGCAGACCATCGTTCTCGTCCATTCCCTTAGAGGAAGAGGCGTTTCCAAAGCCGGCCACAAAGACAAAGTAGTCTTTGAGAAGGAACAGGAACTTGGACCGAGATCTGCTCTTCGGAAGCGCCACATAATCCGTCACGTTGTAGTGGCAAATGTACTTGGCTGAATCATTGGCCACATTAACAACAATTAAGATGGACATGTTATTGGACATGACCACAAGCACAGCGACGTGGTACCGATGTGAAGCAATCATCACCTGAGTGACCTCTAGCATAGAATCATAGGGTGGAACCTGGCCGAGGTTCATTCGCATTTGCCTCTGGTGGTAGCCCAGAATGGATTCAAATGGAATGATATGGTGTCTGTGGTTCTGGCTGGCCACCGGACCCAAGTCGCTGCTTTGGAACGGACGTAATGAGTATCCAATGAAGCCTTCCGATGACACCCAGGCAACTAGACACTGGCTCATAGTCAGATCGAAGGACTCTCTGTCCGTTTCGTACACCCAGCTAGGAATGCCATTCCAGTAGTATGTCACGTTGAGCAAGCGTCTCTCCGAGAAAACGTCTCCAATTTCAATCTGGGTGACGTACTCCGATGGCACCACTGTTTCAGCTTGACTGTACGGCGGGGACTGTAGCTCTTCACGATCAGCCAGAGTCTCACAGATAGACAAGCGGCGACGAGTTTCCATAGACTGCCTCGTTGGTGCAGCTCCAGCTCCCTTGCAGTGGTGGTAATGGCCTACCAAGCCACTGTTGTATCTGAAGGTGTCAGTTTTGTTGTAGGGCACGGATTCACGAGGGATGATGAATTCACGTGAGGGATGGTTCAGGATCCGGTTCTGCATGGCTTGCATGGCATCCTTATCAGACGCAATCTTGCCAAATTCGCTTGGTGTGTCAATGAACCGTGATGTCTGTACCAGTGGATGTACTGTGAACTGGAAGGGATGGCTTGTGGACAATGCAGCCGCCGAGACAGGAAACGTGTCGCGGACTGGCGTTTTCCTTTGTGTGGTCTCTGGTATGTTGTATCGTAGCTTAGGCAGAATGAAATCGCGTGGCGAAGGCGACCCCAGTGGCTGTGGCTGTGGATTTTCTTCTGAGTGACGGCAGTTAACCACCTCAGAGGTCGGGACAACGGGCATCAAGAGCAGCTTCTTTTCGTTGTATGTGTCATGCTCATAGCACCGAGACTTTTGTTCCGGAGTCTGTGTAGTCATGTTTTCAGTGTCTAGGGACACATGTCGGTGGGACTGAGGCTACTCGACTTGCAGTGTGTGTATTTAGAATATGATCTGGTTGGATTAGCTGCTGCCATGGTAACCACTTCAAAATATTAAATACGAGTACAAGTAGCATGACGTACTGGTACAGTATGTACGAGTACGAGTATATATACTGTACCCTTACATACTGAACTGCTGCCTGTCAGGCTGTATGCGTCAAAAAATACGGGAGTGGATGAAGCACTGTATTGTAGATATAATACAGCCGCTGGCGCAGCTTTGTGTATTTCTCCTCTCAATATGACGGAATTCCCCGGCCCAGTCCTGTTCCGGAAGAGGTTCAAAAATGGGTTAATGGTTGCACCATCCCCACACTGACAGGACAAGAAACCACATGCAGTAAAAAAAAAAAGCCAGCCGCACGTACCATTGGGCACGGATCGAGTATGTGTTCCCCCAAAAACTAGCACTGCGCAATTTCTACGGTTCTGCTGTACTACTTGTAGGGCTGTCAGTACGCATACAGCTGGCCTGCAGTAGACACGTCAACTCTGATGTGGTGGCTAGCAACAAGCAGAAGCTGGAGAAACGGAATTTACTCTATCATGAGTTATGCTACAAGTAACTACAAGTGGACTACTGTAGACTACCACCAGACTATCAGATGTAATGCGACATGAGTCAGTTGACAGGGTGCACATATCTGTTTCTGCCTGTGAGCCATGTCGTGTAGTTTACTAAACGAGATGCCTGTACATGCTCAAGGTATTATGCAGGGCGTATCTTCAGCCATGTTGAGTTCACTCACATCCAGTTGACCAAAAGCACTCGACAGATCGGGGTACACACTTGCAATATTAATTTTATAGTTTGTGCGACCCTGAGACTCCCTCAGCGTGTCCGCGAAGTTTGAGACACACATTCTTCGCTTTTGGATTTTCCCCCTTGGGTATATCCGCCGATGCAGAATGTGTGTTGGGCATTGCCGTCGCACGCCATGCCTCAGGGTTAGATCTGCACTTAATGACATTAGACAGCTACGCGTTCCTGGACTTACGACGACTGTGGTGCTGAAAATTTCTACTTTTCAATAGTACGAGTTGTGCCAGTAGACTGAGGCTATTTTTTGTTCTAGCGAACAGTCAACATCTGGACTAACGACGTTGGTTGTGTGGAGGAGCGGAGCGGAGGAGCCAACCACTTGGCGCATTCGGAGCGTGGTTCAAGCTCATAAAACATTCGCACGCCCACAAATTTCTAGGCGATTAATTTAATAAGATAAGATACAAGCAGTCGTACAAATAGTCTGTTGATAGAGAAGTGGGCTGTGTATCTTCCACGCAACCCAAGACAGCAGTATGTACAGTACAAGTAGTAAGTGGTTTCAACATCAAGCGCTCCAAATGGACAGATTGAACTCCAGGGCAGCCATGGAGCGGCGGCATATACGCGCCAGCCAAGTGCAGGATATATACTGACAGGCAGGTCCTGTTTCGATGAAACTTCCAGCAGCTGCAGCCTGCGCATCACCCCCTGTCGTACGCGTCTGGAATGGTCTTCAAGCCGGGTAACTATATATAGATTTCTCAGCTACTGCTGCTGCTGCTGGGACTCGGGTTAAGTTCGAGACAGAAGTGCAGACGTGGCGAATATAGGGTGATACGACTGTCACGAACCCAACGACACAAAAGACAAGGCGGCTAGAGCAGCTTATGTGTGGCTTATTGCCTTAAAGGGCTAGTTTGGACGAAAGATCCCTTTAATATATCTTTACAAGGGTTGTAAATGGACAGAATAACGCCAGCACCCTGTTGAGAGCGACCTAAATCCGTCATGGTCAGAACTTCAGAAGGTACTCCGCACTAAGGTTTGCTTGTTTGCTGGCATTGTGAAAAGCCAAAAAATGGTAAAGTAGCGGACGCGTGTCTCCACACGTTCTTCCTTCTTATACTCCTACACTTCGCTTCATATACACACATTTCACTCACCACACATACACAACATGGTACGAAACAGTGTGCGAGTGACCCGATTCGCCATTCTGGCGGTCGTGCTCATGTTCCTGCTCTACAAGCTGAGCTCCTCGTCCGTGGACATCAGCGGCATGGTATCCAACAGGACCAAGCCCGATCTGAACGAGTTCAAGACGGAGGTTGAGGAGACCAAGGACACAGTCGTCGAGCATGCCAAGGAGGCTGCCAATGACGTCAAGGAGGGCGCCGCGAAGGCCGTCGACTCCGCCCACAAGGTCGTGAACGCTGCCCCCTCTAAGTTCCAGCCCCTTACCGACTACCAGCGAGAGAACGCCACCTTTGTGACCCTGGCTCGAAACAGTGATCTGTGGGAACTGGTCGGATCTATCCGACAGGTCGAGGACCGATTCAACCACCAGTTTGCATACGACTGGGTTTTCCTTAACGACGCCGAGTTTTCCGATGAATTCAAGAAGGTGACCACCGCCATGTGCTCAGGTAAGACCCACTATGGTAAGATTGGCGAGGAGCACTGGGGATTCCCCGATTTCATTGATCAGGAGCGAGCTGCTCGAACCAGAGAGGAGATGCGACAGAAGCAGGTCATCTACGGTGACTCCATTCCCTACCGACATATGTGCCGATACGAGTCCGGCTTCTTCTGGCGACACCCTATCATGAACCAGTTCAAGTACTACTGGCGAGTCGAGCCCTCCATCAAGCTGCACTGTGACGTCAACTATGATGTGTTCAAGTTCATGCGAGAGAACAATAAGTCCTACGGTTTCACCATTTCTCTGTTTGAGTACGGCGCCACCATTGAGACTCTGTGGGAGACCACCAAGAAGTACATGCACCAGTTCCCCCAGATGGTCCACCCCAACAACCTGATGAAGTTCATTTCCGACGATAACGGAGAGACCTACAACAAGTGCCATTTCTGGTCCAACTTTGAGGTTGCTGACCTTGATCTGTGGCGAGGAGAGGCTTACTCCTCCTACTTTGACTACCTTGACCACGCTGGTGGATTTTTCTACGAGCGATGGGGTGATGCCCCTGTTCACTCCATTGGTGCTGCTCTGTTCGCCGACAAGGACTCTATCCACTACTTCGAGGACATTGGATACTTCCACAACCCTTTCAACAACTGTCCCACCACCGAGAAGATGCGACTGGATGGTCGGTGCATGTGCCAGGCCAGCGATAACTTCTCTTGGCACTCCTACTCTTGCACTGGCAAGTTCTTCGATGCTCAGGGCATGACCCGACCCGAGGGATGGGAGAAGCAGAAAAACTAAAAAGAGAAGGCTAGAGAGCGTTAACAGTAATTGCACTGGTTGTAGTTAATAGTTGAGAATTTTATTATATATAAAATAAGTGCGACAATTGTACGAGTACAAGTAATGGTGGCTGTGGATGAGCTACTTGTGATAGTAGCTACTTGTAAAAGAATCAATCGATTACATACGACCTTGTCGATTCTATTTTCTTTCAATTCTAGGGAGATACATTTCGTTCCAAAAATGCATGTGAACCGCTCGTTGTGTCATACAAATTGTACTTGTACTTGCTTATAGTATCGCGGTTGTTATAGTATGGTTTTGGGACATACACAGCCTAATTTGCATCTCTTAGCAGTCATTGAATTATGCCTAAGGAAAAAGATCACCGACAGGTAAATACCTCATCTAGTGACTTGATTTTTAATACTTCTCCCTTTTTAATCCCCTCCCTTCGCCTTTCAATAGCTCCAAGTAGCTACAAATAGTCCAACTCACGACAACTACAAGTAGCTTCACTCTGACTTCGTCGCCAATATAGTTTCATTGGGAACTGCAAGCGTGTCATCTGTCTTCACCACTCTCATCAAAGCATCTCAACACACACAACAAATGGCCATCCAATATCTGCTGTTGCTATCGCGTCAGGGCAAGGTTCGTCTGGCCAAATGGTTCACAACTCTCGGCACCCGTGAAAAGGCCAAGATCGTCAAGGAGGTTACTGCACTGGTTCTTTCCAGACGAACAAAGATGTGCAATGTCATTGAACACAAGGGTGAGTAAGATAAGGAGGACGTGACTGCGTTGGCTCGATGACTTACCAAGCGCGAGTTGGTTCACTTCTTGCTGAGCCACCGTCAGAAATTCTTCCAAGAAGAGTACCTCTACGAAACACCTCATCCACAATGAGTGCTGTGGCTTAGTTCATTGTGCTGTGAAGTGGCAAGAAGAGCGCTGCAGAGCTACACTTTCTTGGGGTCGGTAAAAATGGCTCACTGATCGCCGAGGTGTCTGATACCGAGCTATCGGAAACATTACAGCAGTAGTGACGACGCGAGAGAGAAAAGGAGCTGTGCGGCAGATGACGACAAGACTACACGACCCGTCAGAAGACTGCACAAAAGGAGTGGACAAATAAGTCACTTTGTATTGTTGATTCAATACTGCGGCAGTCTCCCAGTCCAGTGGGCAATGTTGTGTCCTCAGTGATGCACCACCACGAAAAAAGACTAACACAGAAACCAAGGTTGTTTTCAGACGTTATGCATCGCTATTTTTCATTACAGGCATCGACTCCGATGACAACGAACTAAACACTCTCGAAATCATTCACAGATACGTTGAGCAGATGGACAAGTATTACGGCAACGTGTGCGAGCTCGATATCATCTTCAACTTCCAAAAAGCATACTACATTCTCGACGAGATTGTGGTCGGAGGAGAGATCCAGGAGTCGTCGAAGCGAGAGGTTCTTAGACGAATCTCTCAGCAGGATGCTCTGGAGGCAGCCGAAAACGAGGAGGAGGGTCTGTCGAGACTATTGGCATAATTTGGGACTTTTAGAACATATGGGGTCGCGAGGTAGAATGAATGTACTCATACTAATACATGAGATGTATGTAGACAAATGGACAAATGAGTTTGGGAGCAGTCAGTTGCTCTGAAGCTCATAATATCGTCTCGGTCTCACAAATACAGTAGATTTACCCCTTTGTGTGTGTATGTGGTGAAGACCAAGTTACATAATCGGGTTAGGGTAGGACCCAAATACGGTGATTGCCGTGTTGTTAAATTACATCACAGTGCCTGTGAGAGGCACAAGTATCAAAATTGCGAGTTTCCGGTCAATTGGTCTATTAGTATTCGTCATCTATATATAATTTGCTTACTGGATGGTATGGGTGGCCTCAGCCTCCTTGAGAGTGAGCTTTCCGGAGTAGATCTCGTCGACTCGCTTGTTGATATCAGCGAAGGAGTGGAAGATGTTGTAAGGCAGAGACATCTTCTCGAGGTAGACAATCAGATCCTTGCCAGCCTTGGCGAACAGCAGATCTGTCTCCCTTGCGGCAGAGAGATCAGAGACACCGTCACCACAGTAGAACATGGTGGGTCGCTTGCCCTCGGGGAGCTCGGCGTAGGGCTTGATGCATCGGGACTTGTCGTGGCCAAAATGCGACTCGTCTCGGTAGACAATGTTCCACTCTCCATCAGGCTCGATCTTCACATCGTTAGCGATGATCTCAATGTCATCTGCGGCCTCCTCTCCAACCAGCTTCTTGAGCAGAGCAAAGATGACGGGCTTCATACCAGATGAAACCACGACCACGGGAATATTTCGTTCCTTGCACCACTTGTAGAAGACGGCAAACCCGGGATCGAGGTCAATGTTATTGAGAAGCTGCTCGATACACTCGGGGAAGGGGGTCTTGACGGAATCCAACATGATCTTGAAGGCCTCGGAGAAGGACATTCGCTCGTGGAGGATCTCTGCGTTGTAGAACTTTCGCTTCTCGACTCCAAAGCCGAGATTGTCGGTGAGCCAGTCGTTGGAGTCCTGCAGAGTAATGGTTCCATCCCAGTCGGAAAAGACAATGGCCTTGGGGTTGGTGGCCATTGCGGGAGTACCGTTGATTGTAGAAGTGGCAGTCATTGTGTGTGTGTTGATGAAGAGTGTCTTGTGCAACAGAGAAGAGTATATAAATAAGAGGAGTTGCTACATATATATCAGGAGCCCGACAAGCACTATTGAACCTTGTTCCATATGGAGTTTATGCGTGTTCGGGAGAAGGGCGAAGAAGATGACACGTGGATCGGGGCTGTTGACGTGGGATTTTGTAAGTGACGTTGGTGTGGTTGAAATATATAGTCATTAGTATCACCATCAAATATGTTTTGTGATTCCGTCCCGTTCTTCTCATACTCAACATCCCTTCTAATTACTTCCGTGGACCCAACGTAATAATGCAAGAGGCACAACTGCAGGAGTTTTTAAGGGCCTGTGAGGGAAATAGACGTACTCGTACAGTAGATGGGGTCATAGAAGTTTACGCCGGGAAATGGGCATGGCTGACTGGTGTCCGATGCACTCGCGCCCATTGTGTCAAATCAACACTTGTCCCTCGACTTCTACCAGCTCAATGCACCACCGGCTCATGTACTACGGACATCGCATGTTCAACGGTCAGGACGCTTGACCACAGATGCGACCTCAATTCATAGTATGTACAACCGTTGGTCATACCATTACACGTGAGCTTATTACTCCATGGTTTACGTGTTGCAAGTGGCGTTCAACTTTCGATTTTCAAAAGACAGCCATTGGTGTCTTTTTGGGCCATGGTATTGGCGGAGAGCTTTGACACTTCGGATATAGCTCAGAGTTAGATTCGGCATGACCTGCATATTGAGCATAATTAAGATGTGCCAGGTCTACTGTATGCCAGTGTCTGTGGATGTACGGGCTTTTTAAGGGGCTCAGATGAATTCGGGCAAAAAGCCCAAAAGCGCCGCACCGGGATATTCATGCAGTTGTATTGTACTTACTTGTGTGCACAATTGTTTAGCTCTGTTAATTCCCGCAGCAGTGCCTTTTGGTCATAGATTGGCTTTCCATCCTCATCGACTTCCCTCTCCTCCATCTGGATAACATTGATGTCGTGATCTTCGAGTTCCTTCAGACACACGGGTGGAAGAACATAAGGCGACATAACGTGAGTCAGGAATCGGGTCCAATCGCAGTCGGAAATCTCCTGGGCCGTGCACTCACGTTGAAGTTTAGAGTACAGACAGGCCTTGACCACTGCCTCCACATGCTCAACAGCGCTCATGCCGTTGGTCTCACGATCAGGAGAGCCATTTAGAAGCATAACCTTGGTCTTGGTCAGTCCGTTTTCTAGCTTTGTTTCAATAGAGTCAGCCACGCCTCTCAAGAGTAGAACAGGAATCAGGGATGTGTACAGAGATCCAATGGAATAAATAACACAGTTTGATTCTGCAAGGGCACGCTGGACACGAGTGCTGGCCTTTGGGTGGATCTCTAATCCAAATGGGTTGATGTAAAACACTCTTCTAATGGGCGACTCCAATGGGACCTGATAGCTTTTCGAAAAGTTAAGCTGTGAGTTTGTGAGATCTGGGTGAGTGAACGGCATGTGAGCATCCTCTCCATCGATTGAGCAGGACCTCGGCTTGCCGTATCCCAGAGGTGCTGTTGTGGGCACCATTTCAGGATCAGCCTCTACCGAAAGGGAATCAATGGATGGTTCCTCAGGATGAGAAATCTGACTCTGGCCAAAGATGACCGTTCCATTGTGCAACAGAGCAGCAATGTGATGCATAAAGTTGGTGTTGAGTGCGGGGAGCACCTCTGTGTCATGAGAAACGTGTGTGATACGTAACATCATTTCCACAGCTGACTCCAGAGAACCTGTGAACAACCGAGCTCCAGTCAGGAACAGGTTTCCGATCGATGCTGACGAGTACACAAACTCCCTTCCCGGTCTCGATCGTTTCAAGAACTCTGCCCCGACCTTGATGAAGAACGGTCGAACCATCTCTCTGTAATGCGAAGGAACACCCACCCACATGGGGTGTGTACCATTGACGATCTGTGACCATTCAGCCTGAGCATCCACCTCGTCTACTGGCAGTCGGTGGCATAGTAGATCTCTTAAGCTGTTCGAAATTGGCGGGTCTGTCGGAATGATTCGGGTGCATCTAGATCGGATGTCACCGATAGCGGGGCCACCCACCACTCGGATGATTTCAGACGTCGATCCACCGTTGTCGGAGATGGGCATGATGTAGGAGATACTCGATGACAACTGTTCCAGCATCTGCACCATGCTATTGGTGGCGGTACCACCAGATATCACGGAGACGGTTAGCATGATTGTGTGATGGTGGCGATGCAGTTTCTAGGGACGGGAGAGTGAGGTTTACTTATGAGCACAGTACACTGTAATTAGGTCGTGTGAGCTTGAAGTCGAGAGAGTTAGGCTTGTGTGTGTGTGGGTGGGCGCTGTGAGTCTGCGAAAGCAATGTTGAAACAAGATCCACTTGTAGTTGATGTTGTACCGTCTTTAATGTGATCGCGATAGATCCAGCAAGCTATCTGATGTACTTTCTCACCAAACCTCACATGATGATGTGCTTTACTGACACACCACCGTTAATGCGAGTCAACTTTAATTTGGAACATGATGCCGATTTCAAGATATCAGGTTTGTTTGGAAAGCGTGTTTTCGGGGCAAACTCGTGTGTCTGAACCACACCAAGACATAAACAACTGGATTTGTGTGAATTATAGTATCCAGTATGTCAATATAATAAGTCTCATGTGCACAGTTTCTCCACAATTGCTCCGAATGTGTATACGAGGAGTATGTAATTACAGTAGATCGATAAAAAGGGGACAGGGGTGACACGGGCAGAGGGATATCATCTTGAGAACTCACAGATAAGACTCGTTTACAAACTCTCCGCGTTGGTATCGTACTTTGTACCTGAACGGACAAAAAGATGTTTGAACATCACCTCGATTATCTATCCCCAGAATCCTTCTCTCTTTTATTTTGCGGCACACTTGTTCCGAGCTGCATGAAATGTATGCACCGTCTACAGTGAAGCATGGTCAATCGAACAGCCTGGGGTTCACTGGGGAATGACTTTGAGTTGTGTATCGAAGACAAAATCGATGATAGGCCATGGTATTGTTGATATGTTGTTGATAGAGCCATTGTCGATTGATCCCGGGATATAAAGACGTCCAAGGGACTTAATATACAACCCTCGCACCTCCTTTCTATAACATACCCCCCTTTTCAGCTCTACCGTCCATCCTGCCATGCACTCCAATGTCTGTGTTGGGAAAGTCATGGCTGTTATCGCCCAATCCAAAGTTAGAAGACCAGTAACCGACTTGCAGATTTTGTGACAGGCTCAACATCACACCCATAATTAGGGCCCATGACTAATTAATTGTGCATGCGTGAGGTTCGGGAGTTGCCCGTTTAGAACGAGAATTTATGTGCGGGTCATTGAAAATATTCAGATTGTTTCGGGAGTCCTATACCGATCTAAAGATGAGCGAGATTGTGTCGTCGTCGTTGTCCGAATCTCTGAAATTTTAGAGTTGCCCTCATGTGAACGGCTAACTGTGGGTGTGCTTGCCATCCCACTAAAACCACAGTAGATAGTGCAATGAGACAATTTGATTGGCCACAAAGCAGCATGCAAAAATACACTAGTATTCTCCACATAACCAAACCTGCTTAAACTGCAGCACACAGGCACGGTGCGTGTGGTGACTGAATTTCGGCTCTAGCGTATCCGTTATCTGAGTCACAGGTTAAGTTTCAAAAAGTCTGCTCGACACATTTTTCATCACTTATATACTCCCAGCCCTCTCTCCCCCAGAGAAAATTTGTGCACCACACAACACAACTACAACACACACACCACACACAATGTCTAAGGGAAAAGTCTGTTTGGCCTACTCCGGAGGTCTGGATACCTCTGTGATCCTCGCCTGGCTCATTGAGGAGGGCTACGAGGTGGTTGCCTTCATGGCCGATGTTGGCCAGGAGGAGGACTTCGAGGCTGCTCGAGAGAAGGCCCTCAAGGTCGGCGCCGTCAAGTTCGTTGTCAAGGACATCCGAAAGGAGTTCGTTGAGGAGCTGTGCTTCCCCGCCGTCCAGACCAACGCCATCTACGAGAACGTTTACCTGCTCGGTACCTCTCTGGCCCGACCCGTCATCGCTAAGGCCCAGATCGAGGTTGCCAAGGAGGAGGGCTGCTTCGCCGTTTCCCACGGCTGCACTGGAAAGGGTAACGACCAGGTCCGATTCGAGCTGTCTTTCTACGCCCTTAAGCCCGATGTCGAGGTCATTGCTCCCTGGAGAGACCCCGAGTTCATCAAGCGATTTGTTGGACGAAAGGATCTGCTCGACTACGCTGCCGATAAGGGTATTGCTGTGACCCAGACCAAGGCTAAGCCCTGGTCTACCGATGAGAACCTGGCTCACATCTCTTTCGAAGCTGGTATTCTTGAGGACCCCGATACCACTCCCCCCAAGGACATGTGGACTTACTGTCGACCCCCCGACGCCCCCCGACACACCAGAGGACTTCACCGTCAAGTTCGAGAAGGGTATCCCCGTCGAGCTCATCTATGAGGGCGACAAGTCTGTCAAGGAGCCCGTTGAGCTCTTCCTGACCGCTAACAAGCTCGCTCGACGAAACGGTGTCGGCCGAATCGACATTGTCGAGAACCGATTCATTGGAATCAAGTCCCGAGGCTGCTACGAGACCCCCGGTCTCACCATCCTCCGATCTGCTCATATTGATCTCGAGGGTCTGGTCATGGACCGAGAGGTCCGAGCCATCAGAGACCAGTTTGTCACCCCCACCTTCTCCAAGATTCTCTACAACGGTCTGTACTACACTCCCGAGTGCGAGTTTGTGCGAGCCATGATCGGACCTTCCCAGAAGTCCGTCAACGGTCAGGTCCGATGCCGACTCTACAAGGGTGGCATGTACATCCTTGGCCGATCCTCCGAGACCGAGAAGCTCTACGATGCCACCGAGGCCTCCATGGACGAGCTCACCGACTTTGACCCCACTGACACCTCCGGTTTCATCACCGTCAACGCCATTCGAATCAAGAAGTACGGCCAGGCTAAGATTGATGCTGGCGAGGAGCTCTAAGCGTGTATATAAATGAATATTAATGATTTTACAAGACAAGAACTAGTGCAAGAACTACGAGTACTCGTTGTCAGAAGTATGCTACAGTAAAACACTGTACAAGGCACGGTGGGAGTAGCAGTATGTTCACCCATTGGACCTATTATATATTAATTACAACATCAACCTATTACTAACCAACATGAATGAACACTTCTCATTGGCTGTCACGCCATATGGCATGATTATGCGGGGTAGATGTATGGGTGCTCTTACAGCACGATAGATACTTGTACTGGTACTTATATCGTGGCCAAAGTCGAAGCCTCATGTTGCATGTCTGTATGATGCAGTACACTCCACTCCACTCGACCTGTACTTGTACTTGTAGTTTAATTACTCGTGCAAGTACAGTACAGTACCGGTATGTACTGTACAGTAGCTACTGTACCTGTTGCTAGTCAGCATGTATTGTTTTAATTACGTCTCATTCATCATGTCATTACTGTAACGGATTTTATGTTAGTTGGGCACCCAGTAAATGCCCAGCCGATTGTGTACCTACCTGCGATATCGATATTCGTTCATCTTGGACCCATCACAGGAAGTATTCGCTTCGAGCAGCCTGTTGTGGCGCCAGTCGATTTGTGTCTTCGACGGCAGAAAAGATGGAGAAGACAGGGTCTAGGTCGTCCTGCAGCTTCATTACAGAAGCCACGTTACCACATCGGTAACAGTAGTTGGGGGCGGACCACACAGTGACCACGTCGTTGTCCGGAAAGTGGTACTTGAAGCCCTCCATGACCAGCTGGTGAGCCCGAGCTATTAACTGCAGGCCGTTGACGTGGTTGAACTCGCGTGCAACCTGGTGGCCGAAAATCCAGCCAGCGCCTCGTGGGGAAACCGCCCACGTCTTGGTGGTTGTGTCTGGGTCTGACCATACCAGGTCGCAGAAGCCGCCCTCGTGTGGAATCTCCTGGGCTCGGGACAAGACTCGAATCTGGTCGAGCATGCGAATCTCTGGCGACAGACCGCCGTGGACACAGAGGACCTTGCCGTCGATGATGGCAGCGAGCGCCAGAAAGTCAAACACTTGGCAGCAGTACTTCCAGACGGTGGTGGATCCGTACTTGGTGATGCATTCTTCGTAAAAGCCATACACCTGTGTGATTTGCCGGCTCTCGTGGTTTCCCCGCACCAGGGTCAGCTTATCAGGGTACTTGGCCTTGAGGCACATGAGCAGAGTAAATGTTTCCAGCGAAAAATAGCCTCTATCGACAAAGTCTCCCAGGAACACGTAGCTCACGTCGTCGGGTTCGCCACCGGCCACACGGAACAGCTCCAGCAGATCGTGGAACTGGCCGTGGATGTCGCCACATACGGTCACTGGTGATTGTACCGGTTGGATATTCGATTCTGCGTTAGATTCGGACACAATAGCTGACCCCTCGAGCCCTTCGAACGGTCTTGCTCGTTTCCGATCGCTTCCTGTTTCGTTTTCCCTCTCTTTCCCTCTTGCCTCCCGCTCAATCCTCCACCCTCCATTAGCAACTTCCTTGACAATCTCGCACAGTTGCTTCATGTCTGCCTCGGGCAAAAATTTACATTGCTTCACCTGTTCCAGCCATGCGTCCGGACCTCTCTCTACCATTGTTGATGTGTTTGTGTGTGATGATGCTGTGTAGTGTTGTTGTCTGATGCTAAGCTGTTGTATTGCGATAGAGTGCGATGTCTTGTTGGTGGCAGGTTCATCTTAGTGTCGATTCCACAATTTTTGCAGAGTCTATTACGAAGCTTAATATGAGCGGCTGACCAGCGAACCCCATCAGATAGCAGTAATGAAGGACTACATGAGGGGACAAATCGACTGTTCGATCCTCCCGGGTATCTATTATTTTATCAATTGTGTTTCACCATCCTGGACATCGCCTGTAATGAGCAGGACAGGTCAACAATCGGATGATACTGATTAGTCAGATTGTGTTAATCACAACATGGATCCCTGTGGAGTTTTGGAGATTATCTTCGATCGTCTCTGAGAGAGACACAGCTATTACGTACTTACGTCTGCGAGAGAATAAAAATAGAAATAAAAACGATTTCTGCACCCTCCCTTTCTTCTCGAAGTCGCACACTCTTGTTGCTACTACTGTAGTACAGCATCTGGCGACATGCTTTTATGTTGGGCAGCACCCGTGTGACTAATTGGGCATTAGCACTGCACATACCACAAGCTCATGTAAGCATGAGTTTGAGCGTCCCATAAGGCAGACATACAAGAATGGAAATCCTGTGTATTGCTGAGAGTTGTACATGTAGAGAAGATGTACGATAATACAAAATTATTGCCTTCAAAAAGTAACGGTATGTACTGTACTACAAGTAGTACCGCTGTTTACGAGCCCAAAACACAACTCTGTACATTCTCACGAGTATCGGCAAACACCCCGCTTACCGTCACGCCAGCTTATATCTGAATTCGTATATACCTGTGATAAATAAGTTAGTTAGTAGATCAGTACTCAACTCGAGTTTTTCTGGATCCATTCCAAATGGTCGTATTCGAAATTCATCACCGCTCTCAGGGGCCACTCAACGTACTGAATGAGATGCTGAGGCAGCCTGTCAACGATATTGTACAGATCCTCTTGTAGTCGATCACCCCACCAGAAGAGGGCATGGTATCTGTGGACATACGCACACCAAAAACAGATGACGAGGAGTGCATAGTGATTGCGTTTCTCCTTGAGCTCAGAAAACCCAGGTTGCCAGTAAACGCACCATGCGACCATATGAGCAACGCTCTTACTCTCGATATCCATGTTATATAACTCCACTAGGGTGTGGATTTCCCTCTCCAGAATACCTCTGACCCGCCGCTCTTCCGCACCAACACCGTTAACCAACCCCACAATACTTCGAAGCTCATCTTCGTGTGGAAGCTGTAATCGATTTGGAAGAGGCACACGATGTGTAAGAGCAACCATTGAGATATCCCTTTCGTTCAACCTGTAATTGTAAATGCTCTGAATGTCATTTATGATCCTCAAGACACTAAAAAGGTCTCCCTTGCCTTCAAAGTTGACCAGAGGAACAAAACTGGTACTTCCCATGGCACACAGAGAGACAATGACAGCAGCAGTCAATACACGGTCGAAGTTAGCTGTTTCGTCCAGCTTCTCGATCTCCATCCTTAAAGTTTTTAGGCACTTCGTAAACCCCAGCATCTGTTGCTCTAGGTGCTTATCAGACACAGGAACATAACCAATGACTCTGCCCATGTCCTTCGGCTTTCCTTTCGACTTTGGGTAAGGCGTTTCGCCCTCCAAGAGGTATCTGTATGGATTTTGTTTGTGGAACTTGTGGGCTTCAGCAAAAACTTGGCATGCCTGCGACAGGGCTCGGGAGCTCATGGACAGCTGGGGAGCCGCCCCCATCCATCGGGAATCTCTTTCCCCTGTAACTTGGACCAACATTGGCCCCGTGTTTTCGACAAAGAAGTGCAGTAACTCGAGGTTGTGTAGGGTCAAGTTCATTATCTTGGCCATGGAAGTAGGCCTGATCTTCTGCGGTCGAAGATGCTCGTACTCTTCGTAGAAGTCGAAGGCGTCGTCACCTTCGTCTCGAAGCCTCTTGTGTTTGTCACAGTCCATGGTGCTATCGCATGAGTTGTTTGGATGTAAATTGCTGGAGAGGTGAGATGAAGAGCAAAGATGGTTCATAACACAACCCAGGGCTGTAGAGCCACGGTTGGTTTTGGTTCACTCCGATACAGACAGGGTTTCTGCGGTTGGAAAAATTAAGCAACAGGCTCAAGAGTTCCGCAACTTATAATCCTGAACCAGAAGTACAGAAATGTGCAGCATGTACCGGTAGAAGTATGAGTACAAGGGCGAGAGCACTAGTACGGGTATATACCTGTGACTAGACCACCAGCATGGTAGGTGTCCGACGATAACGAAAGGTAGAGCCTCTGGTTCGGAAAGATGGGGCAAGTCTGTCGTAAAACATAACACTCGCATTGGTGAGCCCAATGAGAGTCTTACTCATGGCAGCGTCACCCCTCATTTCACAGCTACCTTTTCGATTCATGGGTTGTCTGTTCCGAGAGTTAAAAAGGGCAACTACTTCTACTTGTAGGGTTCATCTAGGGTTTCGGCATGGCTGCATTGTATAGAGACAGGGAAGTTTGGAAGTAGAAAGTAGACTGTGGGTAGATGTGAATTTGAATTCCAAACTGGCGTACGAGCTCTGTATCCTACCATTGGCTCGATTAGTCACCTTTTCTCGCGAATATTACCCCCTGGTTTGGAGTGCTTTTCACAAAGTCTGTATTTATGCCTCGATCGGGTGGCGGCACAGGATATCAGCGTTATATCCGAGAGAGACCTCACTTGTTCCCACTCGCCCGATTGAGGACCAGTCTTGAAGGCGATTTGTACTGCACGAGATATCATAAAATGGAAACGTCCTCGATATCTTCCTCACTAGAATGTACAGTTTATGGTACAGTACATACTGTATTGTATGTATTGGTAGACCACAAGCGTAAGCACCGCTGTCGTGGCGTTATCAGCGCGCGTTGCTGCAATCGGGCCGTTACTGAGCTGTACATACAAATAGTTCGACCTTACATGGAAAATTACAACATTTACCCTTTTTTGAATTATTATTGATCATCAGCAGGCCACATAGCCTCCTGGCTTTTGTACTCGTACTGTACTCGCGATGTCGCCCCGAGAGAAATAAAGCCCCTGCCCCGCTCTGAGTATTAGTTACTGTGGTTGGCCGCTACCTGGTGCTGAAAGGTACACTGTACAATACAAATAAACCAGGTGGTGATCAATGTGGAGCCCGATTACTCTCAAAACGTTACCAGGAAAGGCGGAGTAGGTCACGAACACATGGAGGAGATACCGACAGAACCATAATACAGTAACAATGTACAGTAGACCTGTGGATCGCCAATTGACTGAATTGCGAGGTCTGAAACAGCTTGAATGTGACTTCCCTCCCCAAGCTCGGTAAGATCCTGATACTACTGCAGTAAATTAATATATTTGGCAAAAGTACAAGCACTGTACTGTACGTAAGTTGCAAAAACGGTGGTTGTTGGAGCCAGTGAAACATATTAGCCTCCCTAGTGATCGACAGTTCTTGTGCTTTGTCTCCAGTAACAACCGACATGAATGGCTTACTTTTTTTTATTATAACAGGAGGAGGCTTAAATGAAACACTATGTTGTGAGTTTAAGTCGATGGGTAGGAGGCACCTTTAGAACCTGGCTGCTGTGGACACGAAATTGCAGTATATGCTGAAAAACAAAACGACAATCCACGAAGAGAGTACCAAGTCAGATATAATAACAGGCGACTCTCTCTCTATCTCTCTCTCTCTTTCATTCTTACTATCACCAACGCCATTAATCAGCCGAGGTCCCGATATGTGCGTCTGCAGACGCGCATAACGGTCGGCCGGATATGTAGGCCAAGTACAAGCAACAATCGAACGAGTGATACGTTGTTCAAGGCAGGGGACCTTGTTCCCTAATATATCACACAGTTTAGGTTCTTTCTTTCACATACAGTAATTATATAGCCATCAGTCTAAGGCACGCGAATGATAGAAGTGGCCCCAGAGTCAAACAGAAGAAACTCATACGTGAACAGACTTTTAATAATGTGAACGTTAACATTGAATACACACAGTACAGTACAGTACCGTAATTACGCTTGTAAGTCAGTATGTACATCCAAGTACAGTACAGTACCGGCGGTACTTATAAGGGTCAGAGAGAATGCATTGTTGTTAATGATTAAGCTGATTCGTACATATATGCACTGGTGGTCCTTGTCCATTGCCCTATAACGTGGATGTACCAAGAGTCATCTCATTAAACCGGTCTTCAATAGTGTCCTGTTCCAAGGGAGCAGGAGGTGGAGGGGCAACCTGCTTGGTAGTGTTGTAGAGAGAGTTGTAGACCGAGGCAGGGAGTATCTTCTGAGCATCCCACTCTCTCACGCCGTCAAGAAGGTTGTTGGCGTTGTTGATCAGACCGTCTTCTCCCTCAGTCTCACTCTCAGCCTCTAGGTGTCTGTGCCATTGTCCCACCGAATAGATGGACTCTGACGAGTGACTGTTTTTGCTGCGAGGACTCCCAGGAGTCCCGGGTCGCGAAATTTCAAAAAAGGCAGGCTCGGCAACCTCCCCGGGCAGATGCAATGGCAATGCTGTAGAGGAGTTAACCTCCGAAAGAGGAGGAGAGAACTTGCCTGTAAAAACAGAGGGAACACCGAGAACAGCAGGCTGCTCCTTCTGCTTGGGTGCCTTGGCGGGATGGGGCTGGTTATCAATAAAGTGTGTTTTGACAAGATGATCAATCACGGGCCAGCCGAACGCGTTAGCAAATCTTCGTCGCACCACGATGTTGTTGTGAGCATCAGGTTCGAGTCGACATAGCACCTTTCGCCACGACATTTCGTGGTGATACTCTCGGGCGATACGCTCCTCCATCTTTGCCTTTTCCACCAGATGCTTGTCGCCTCCATCGCTGATACAATTGAGCGACTTTTGCTTTTTGAACCGACGGGGAGGAAGATCGGACTCATAATAGACACGGTCGTGAATGATAGTCTCAGCACGCGATTCGGGGTCACAGATGAACTTATGAGAGGGAAGAGGCATGGCCAGAACAGAGGCAGCTGACTCGATCACGGAGCTCTTGGGAGGAGGTCTCATCGTAGAGTCAGACATATTTCCCTCGTCCTCATCGTCAGACATTTTCGTCTGAGACCGCAAGTAGATCTTAGAGGGTTTCTTTCTGTGTCCGTGAGGGATCATAAGAGACATGGCAGCCTGGATTCCATGGAAAATGCCCTTTCCCAGCAGGAACCTCCTGGGTCTGTTGACTGCCTGCTGGCTGTCTTCAAGAGTTAGGGATCTCCCCTGCCTGTGGATCGCGAGCAGCCTGTTTGGAAGCCTCATCGTAGACCTTGGCCTCTTCAGCAGAAGTGGCGTTGATATCACCCGTGGGTTTACCAGTATCACTGGAATCCTTCTCCTTATCTTTCTCGTTACTACTTCCCTTGTCTCCTCCATCTCCTCCAGGGCCCCCTCGGTCCCTATCGTTAGATCCATTGTCATCACCCTTTTTGGCTGACGCAACCTTACTCAGACCCTTCCAGTCCAGATAGAGTAATGCGGATGTTCGTAGTGGCACAATACCATCGTTAAGGGCGTTGGCGTACACTGTTCGAGTCTGGAACTGTTTGAGCACTTCGTGTGTGTGTCCTGTAGGCAGCATTCTCAGCAGAGGCTTGTATCCGGGGAGCGGCTTTTTTGTAAGACCAAGATCCTGACCTGTTCTGCCAATAAAACCAATGTCCAGTGCTAGCCGCACATAAGCTGGGTTCTCATTGCTGACTCCCAGCAGGGGAGAGGCTAACGTAATCAGATGGTGTGGTTTGATTCGATCGAAAAACGTGTGGTCATGGGATCGAATGTATGCAATGGCGTAGATCATGATGAGACCTCCTAGAGAGTGGCCAATAAAGGAGATTTTGGCAGTGTCCTTGGTCACCAGCTCTTCCATTATATGTTTGGCCACTCTTCGACCCAGGTATCGAACTCCCCGCTCGGTCTTGGCGGCGTTTCCATGGTAACCTCTCACAATGACGTTTTCTCCCGTTTGTAGCGCAGCCTCGTCAATCTTCTCCTTCAGATAAAGCATGTCAGCTCCCGTGTTTGAGTGCAATCCATGCGTGATCACAACGAGATGCACGGGTTCGTTCGGTCGAGGCACTGGCTGGTGCCATAATGTCACTGTGTCTTGTCGTAGCACCGTAATGTAGTCCGAGAGCATTCCCATGGCGTTTCCGGAGTACCGGTGTAGGTGTTCACGCGTCTCACCCACCAGAATCTCATAGTTGATCTCTGCCGAAGCAGAAAAGATTATCTGAGATACAATATCCACGGTCCACGTGTAGGACTCCTGTAGCTTGTTCATATGCAATTCCACGTAGTAGTTTTGGCCCGCCTTGAGTTGCGGTTCGAAAGAGGGCTGGTCTGCCGAAACGTAGCACTGCTCGTTCTGGTTGTATGCTTCGGGAACCACGTGAACGTAGAGGAGAAACGGACCCGTGAGATATGCTGCTCGCATCGGCATAGACTCTGTGTTTCTGATTTTGAGCCACAAAGACGATGGGTGACCCAGAGGGGACTCGGGTGTCATGTCTTCGGGGTGTTTGATGGGCGAGTTCATGGGCGATTCGCTTGGCGTGTAGGTGATCTTATACCGCTGGACCCCGCCAATCTTGACGAAGTCGCTGTCGCGATACAAGAGCCATTCAGGCGCGTTTTGTGTCGGGTTCATGGGCTTGTCGGCGAGGAAGCTGAGATTTTTGGAGTTGAAGGTTGGCCGCATGCTTGCTGCACCCCAATGAAATACGGTTAGCACACGTGAAATGCGTGAGTAGAATTCTTGGCTGGTGTTATCGGAGTGCGATATAGGCATGATGGATAAATCGGCATTATTGCCACCACGAAAGACGTGCTAATTTCACTGGACAAAAATGATCTCCTTCAAATGAGGGGCAATGCATTTACCAGGTTCTCAAGATCGGAAAAACAAGAGTTCTTTGTCTTACCCCCGCTATAAACTACAAATGTTCCCCAACAGGCCTCTCAGTCCGATTTTGGTCTAAACTAGCTTGTACTAAGGTGCCAAGGTGTACAATATACCACATACTGTACATACTGTACCGTGTACTTGTGCACGATTCGATGTTCATGAGGAGATATATAGCTTTACGATTGCCTATTCAGTCATCTATTTGTCACTTGCATGCGATTAATGCCTCATGAGACACGTGCCTCTTACTACAACATGGGCACAAAACCTGAGACTCCATGTCCAGTAATAGTGTTTCGTATGTTTCGTGATTACGGCGCAACAGGCAATTGTACTCATACTGTGCAGTAGCTGCAAAAATATTTGTTCTACGTACTGCACCCTGTTTTAACAGGCTACAGCACTTCTAAACTACAGATACAGTGCACAGTATAGAGCTTTCCACCCCAGTCATTACCTACAAGTAGAAACTGTAGTATATCGATTAGTGTACAAATACATTTCTCCTACTCCCATAGCTTGATCTCACTGCCTCTACCTGCAGTAACCAGTTTGCTGCTCTCCTGGGGGTGGGCAGCAATGCACCGAAGGGCACTATCGTGGGCCTTGAAGCTACTCTTGAGCTTACAAGTCTTCCAGTCCCAGAAATAGGCATTTCCACCTGTGTCTCCAGACATGAGGTATTTGCCGTCCGCCGAGAAATTGACCTCAATGGCATATCCTGCTGAAGATGCACCTGTGAAGGTCTTCTTTCGGTTCTGTCTGAACCGGTCCTTGGCAGCAAACACCACAATCTGGTTGTCCATACTCTGAGCAGCCACGTGGTTGCCAGAGGGATGAATCTGTACAGAAGGCATAGAGTGCTGAGCAGGGTCAGCAATATATTTGATGGGGACGTTAATTTGGAGATCCCAGACTCGCACCGTCTTGTCGTCTGATGTGGTCATGAATCTCCGGTTCTCGTCCACAAATGTGATTGTGTTCACAGGTCCCAGATGATGGTCATACGTCTGGATAGTCTCCTTCGTTGTGATGTCCCAATGGATGATCTTACGGTCAGCCATGGCAGCAAGAAACTCATTGTTGTTGTTGGGGTTGAACTTGACCGCGTTGGGGATCTTGCCCGTGGAGAACTGAGCCAGACACTCCCCTGATTCTGTATCCCATAACTTGACACTCTTGTCGTATGATGCAGACAGGAACCTCGTACCATCATTGTTAAAAGATATGTCTTTAACAGCACGCGAGTGTCCAGAGTATGTGCGGATGAGCTCGCGCTTGTGGTAAACGTCCCATAGCTTGATTTTAGAGTCGTTACCACAAGACAACAGCAGATGACCAGCCTTGGGGAACAAACGTAGTGCGTTCACACCACCAGTGTGACCAGTATACGTATGGGCCTTTCGGGTAGGAACATGCCACTCGCTCTCCCCAGGATCACGTGTCAGCTTGATACCCAAATCTTGGGGAATGTGCATGAAAGATCGTCCCAGGTAGTCTTTGCCCTTGACATGTAGAATAGAGCTCTCCTTGACGGTTTCAGGCTCAGTCTCGGCATCTGCAATGACAACATTGGTGTTGTCCTCAACGTCATTCACGCTGTCGTCCTCCTCTTCCTCCTCACTAGTGCTTTCTTCGTCGTCATATGCTGCCCATGGTCCCTTGTATGCCTTCTTGCCTTCCAAGACACCCACCTCTCCCTTTTTGTGGCGTTTTAACGGCCGGTTGTTCTGTGTATTGTCTCCACCGACATGCTGGTTGTGTACAAGCTGGCCCTGGGTGGCGATGGATGGATCTAACGCCACTCCCGTGCTTTTGAAATCTTGGTGTTGCTGTCGGAACGTGGATGCGTCAAACGCCTCCTTCTGTGCATGGCCGGTCGGTGTGTTGTCGGCTAGAGTGCTTCTTTGCGCGGGCTTGTGCACCAGCTGGGCCTCTTCGGGCGATTCGTCAGCCTGGGGGGCCGCATTGAGGAGTGCCATAGTCGCTGTGATGTCAGGTTAATGTTCATGCATATAAAAATTAAGACTTTCGAAGAAGCTTCGGGTGTACTTTATCTAAAATATTTTTTGCCCGTGTGACGAGCTTTTACACACACGACACACAATAATGCCCAAGAGAGCTGCCGAAGACCAGAAACACCCCGCCGAGACCTCGTCGGAAGACGAATACGACGAGTCCTACCTCGAAGAGGACTCCTACGCTCCCGACTCTCCTGACGATCCGACCATGGAGGACGACGAGGAGGTCCCTGATACCATCGATGTGGACTTTGAGTACTTTGATTTCAACAAGGACATTGACTACCACGCCATTGGAAATCTGCTGCGACAATTGTTGGATTCTGACTCAACCTCGTTCAACCTCTCTGAGCTCTCCGATATGATCCTTGAGCAGGAGTCTTGCGGAACCACAATTAAGACCGACGGAAAGGAGTCCGATCCCTTCGCCATCCTCACAGTCATCAACATGTCCAAACACAAGGACAACAAGAAGGGAGTTATTGCTGCTCTCATTGACTACTTCGTCGCTCGAACACAGGACCTTCCCGAGCTACACAAGCAGATGCGAAAGTTGCTGGGCCCCTCTTCCACCTCCAAGGTTGGTCTCATCATCTCTGAGCGGCTCATCAACATGCCTGTCCAGGTCGTTCCTCCCATGTACAAGATGCTTCTTGATGAGACTAAGGATCAGGACTTTGATTACTTCCTGGTGCTCTCGAAGACTTTCACTGAGGCCGAGACCTCTGTGGACGAGGAGGACGAGCGGCCCTCTAAGAAGAACAAGAAGGGCCCCGGATACAAGCCCGAGACCTACTACTTCCATCCCGAGGATGAGGTTATTCAGGAGAAGAGTACACAGTACGGCTCCTACGCATTTAAGAAGGCTTCCCAAGAGGCTGACTCCAAGCGAGCCTTCCAGGAGTATGGTATCTTCCCTCAGGGTCACTTGATGCTTTTCAAGGCCAAGGATCTGGAGGCCATTGTGGCCAAGATGGAGGTTGAGTTTGCCCCTTAAACAGGGTCCAAGTACCACTACAAATACGAGTACGAGTACGAGTATCTTAAAGATAACTTCATTCATGTTGCAGTGCTACAGTATGTACAATCGCGAGAGCACAGATAGATTGGTCCCCCATAGCCAGATTGGAGAACGATGTAAAAGGTGACTGTGGCAGCTTACTACCGCTTGGTACGAGTAGTAGGACACTTTTGGGATGGCCAATAACTAGAATTTAGAAGTATTAATGTATTTCGTGACTATAAAAACAAATTTATGATACAACCAGTTTCCTTGTGGCTTCCCTTGAATTGTGCACATCCTTTACTCTTTCAACTACAACACAACGTATACGCTTACAGTAGCTGATTTGCTCAAGACATTCGCCACCCAGCTTCTTTGCATACATCTGTGTGTGGACCAAGTAACACCGAAAGACTACCACGCTAAAGCCTGATCTGACGGCTGACTAAGCCATCAAAGTGATTATACGCCCAAACCCCACCGATATCATCAAGGTTCACAAAATGACTTCTCCGGGTTTGTGCCAAGGGCCAAATTGTAAGGTAATTTTGCACATTCAGTCAGGGCCTGCAGATAGTATGCGGTGTGGGGTGAGAATGAGAGCGACTTCTGTTAACTGTGGCAATTGTTTACACAAACTGAGGGCCAATTGATCTGATGCTGAATGTGGTAAGGGCAGACAATACTTTCAAGTCAACAAGTTATGAAGGAAATACCTTCCCGACGCGCCTGCCAACTTCTTTCGGATATCGCGCATGGGTAGAGAACTTCTTGGGTGGAAAATCTAGCCGAGGTCGCCCGAGGTGTACAACGGTCCCAGACGCCACAGACAGTCTTGAAATTCAACAAAAAGGGGTCTTGATCTAAAAAGTGCTATAGGGTAGTGGGGTGTCTAACTTGTGTACCAACAGTTTAATTGCCATCTCGTGGTGGTCATCCCATCCTACAGTACTGTAGTGCGTATTGTACCCCACAGTGTGAAAGTTTGTGAGCATCATGCAAGCGTGCTCATAGCAACATCACCACCCAAACCCCATTCGACCAAGCACACTACGCCTGTGAGCACATTACAATCACAGCGGCAAACAGCAAAAATGTCGGATAAGGAGAAGAAAAAGAGCAGTGCGACGCACGCGGCCTTCCCTCCCTCAACGGCCTCGCAGCCTCAATCAATGAGTCCCCTGCTGTCTTCCACTCCCCCAACAGTCACCAAGGCACTAGCTCAAGCATACCCATACATTCTGGCCAGCGACAAGGTGCTGGGTCTGCTGACATGGACTGAGGATGATCAATGGCAGAGCTTTCTGTTGGTGGCCGTCTACGTGACCGTGGTCATGTACTACGAATACTTGGTCATCTACTGTGGTCACATTCTTGCCGTGGGCTTCATCTGGGCCTTTGTGTACATTCGACAAAGTGTGGAGAGACGGCAAACATCGGAGCCCTCTCTGGATGCAATTGTGCACACGCTGACCAATGTCACCACCAAGGCAAATCTTCTGCTGCTTCCAATCACCTCTCTGAGCCTGACCCCCAGAGATGTGACCCGATTGGCATTCACCACGCTCTTCCTATCGCCTCTGTATATGTTTGGTGCCTACTTTTTCCTTGGACCCCGAAAGTTCCTGCTCACTACCGGCGTCTTCTTCCTCACCTACCATTCCATGGCTGCCCGAGTCACACGAGCAGTCATCTGGAAGTCCAAGGCCATTAGACTGGTCACCTTCTACCTCACTGGACTCGACTTTTCCAACACAAAGCGAAACCTGGGCGCCTTTGGATTCACCCAATCGCCCCTGTCGGTGCAGTCCAAGGACGGAAAGCCCGTGCGGTTCACCTACGTACTGTATGAGAACCAACGACGATGGCTCGGTATTGGCTGGACCGCCAACCTTCTGGCCTACGAGCGAACTCCTTGGACCGACGAGTTCCTCAACGAGGTTACTCCTCCTTCTGAGTTCAAGCTGCCCGATACAGAGGGCACCGGCATGAAGTGGCAGTGGGTCGATCCTACTTGGCGATTGGACTGTACCAACGATGGCGCCCTGGTCATTATTGGCAACAAGGCTTTGAGCACGCCCGATCCTTCTCCCTCCGAGGGATGGATCTACTATGACAACACATGGAAGCGACCTACTGCAGACGACTCTTTTAGCAAGTACACCCGACGACGACGATGGGTGCGAACTGCTGAGCTCATCACCGTCACCAAGCCCACTGATGTGGTGGTCACTGTCGAGGAGGATGGTGTGACTGACGCTGCTGGAGATGTGGAGATCATCACCACCGAGACCGAGGAGAAGGTGCGAAGACGAAAGGGCATTAGATTCGAGGAGGACTCTTAAGAGATAATTAAATATATGAATGTATCATTTTTTTACGCGATTGCGTGTAAGAGAGGCGGCTATATGAGCTTGTTCACGTAATTCAAGGGTGTGTCTGTGTGTACTGTATACAATTACCGCCGTCTGCAGTAGGTATTGTATGCGCACACACACAGTAACGGTATGTGTACAGTGGCTACTTACTTGTACAGTACTTATACTTGTACAAGCGCCACATTAGTAGAATAATTCGTGCTTAGAACTACGTGTACTATTTTTCTTCTTTTTTGATTTTTTTTTGTTATTTGATTTAGATATGGGACCAAGGATCGATGGCAATGACGGTTCCGAATTTCTCGTTGCCAATGAAAAAAACCTTGTATTCATAGCCCCACTCGTCCAGCCAGGCCTTCACCTCCTTGGTCAACATGTCTGTTTTGGAAACAACATGGTAACCCACACCAGAGATCGCATACACCAGCTTTTTATTCTTTCTGTACTGCTCCTCGACTCCCAGAAGAATGTTCTCCAGATGCATGACACTGGTATCAAGCTCAAGCCCATGAAGGTCACAGAAGATCTCTCCAAGGTCATCTCGGTAATTGTAGAGAATGTCAGAGGCCTTTCTACTGGCTGCAATGAGTTCCTGCTGGTGCTTCTGACCCTTGTTAGAGTATATCTTGGCAGCATCAGGTCGGTTCATATGCCAGTTATCGGCAGAAAGGTTGAGATACTTGTTTCGCATCTCAATATGCTTTCTGCTCTCCTTTCGAAGCTGCAGGTACTCCTGAATAGGTTCGTCCAGCTGGTGAGGGTTCTCGACCCAGGGAGTGAATTCTGGTCGAAGAAGAGTCAGAGGGTTGTGTTTTTGCACAGCCATGCGAGCTGCCGGTCCTTTGGCAGGCGAAATTTTGGCAGGTGTGAAACTAGGTGCGGTAGGAGTGAAACTAGGTGCTGTAGGAGTGAATGCCTTAGGCACAAAAGAAGGGACACCAGCAGTACCAGGCACAAAAGATTCAGTAGGCTTCACCTTGCTGAAATCAAACCTCTTCTTGGGCTTCTCAGCAACAGTTTGTGTGTCATTAGAACTGGCCACAGCTGCCCATTTGCTACCTGGCTTCTCCCTTTTTTTGGACTTTGTGTCACTAGCTGTTCCACTTGCTCCTCCCAGAGTGGGGAAATCTTCCAAGGAGTCAAGCATGGGCTTGGAGAAGTTCTCCAGAGGCTTTGTGGGCTCTGGAGTAGACTCGGTCTCTGGAAAGGAATGCAGGAAGGCACAAGTCTCGCCATTCAAGCACGCGCCACGGACCCAAAATCGACACACACGTGATGTCAGATCATGGGAATATCTGCAATCTGCCCGCAAACACTCTCCAAACTGCACAAAGTACTTACAGAGAACCTTCTCCTCTCTTCCTGGCAACAGAGCCAGTGCCGCATAGACCTCTTTCTCGTCCTCATCGTACTCTTCCTCGTACATGCTGGGGTCCTCGTAGTTGTTGTAGCCGCTGTAATCGTGTACTTCCTGATGATGTTCCATCTCGTAAACCTGAGCGGCCTGCTCCTCTTCCTCCACATGCTCAGAACCTGAACGGTCGTCGTACTTTTGTAGCACCACAATAACCACATTGATGTCGTAGTTGTGCTTCTCCAGTGTGTTCTGGATCAGTTCATCGGAGTAATTGCCTCCAAGCACGGCTCTAAGAAGATCAAAAGGTGCCAGATCGGTCTCTCCATGCCCCACATGACCTTCACTGTCAGGCACATAATCTTCCCAGTAGACCTCCTCCTCGTCCTCAGGCAGCTTATCCCGTAAGGGAACGGCCTTGCCTCGCTTCTTGTAGTCGTCCACAACTTTGGACCAGTCGATTTCTGGAAGCACCTCTGGGATTTTGACCCAGTCGATGCTCTTGGACTTGTCGACACCCACAATCCGCACATCTCCATGACCATTGCGGTGACGTGTGACCGAGCCCTCCTTCTCACGATGTTTCCACATGAGATCCAGCACCATGCTCTCCCGTTCGCTAGAAGACATTTCTCCATGATGTTTCACCACGAGCTCTTCCAAAAGCTCGATCTTGTCCTCCTCCAGGACACTGTCATCATCTAGAATCGCATCTGCCTCCCTTGACAACTCGTCCATAATGTTGCGAGATAACGGCTGTCAAATTATAGGCTTGCTTCTCTTTGCCACAGGCGATATTCCATCCACAAATTCAGTCTATCCAGACCAGCCGTTGTAAATTATTTGAATCTTAAACTGGTGGACGAGATTGATGTGCATTGGGGCTGTCAGACGACGTCCATTAATAAGCAGCAGCTTGAAGAAGGATGGGTGAGCAACTTGTCAGATATGTGATTAATGATCGTCTAAATAAAAAATATGCCTTATTATTGTGAACGTAAGTGCCATGTCTGGCTATAACTTCCAGTTTCAGCAATTTACCATTGCTTTGCTAAAATAGACAATCCTAAAAATCGAACTGAGAACAACGTGTACATTTTTTCGCCCATCACGTGAATTACATCACCATAACTCCCGCGTATTCACTCTCTCAGCGTCAACCAGCATGATGGACCCGCGGCAAGAGACGTGCGGAGACATTGTGTCGACGCGTAAACGTCGGCTTGAAGAGCTATACTACGTCTCCTTGCACCCTCGGTACCCCCAAGGTCTGGATGCCAAACAGAAACTGAAGCAGTTCCAGGACCAGTTCGACCTGACACAAAACCGACTTTTCGACGAAAACAAATTACCAAAGGCGGTCGAAGAGCCCAAGCCAGTGCCGACCCTTCAAACCTCGACACCTGATGCAGGCTCTTCTCCAGAGTTGAAGCGACGACGTACGTCTAGTATTGCGCAACTGTCACCTACATTCTCACGCACATCACTCAAAACAAACGAGCAGCAACTGCAGGAAATGCTGCTGTTTCTGGTGCCCAGCAACATCCCCGAACCCACCACAGAAACTAAGTCGCTCGCTGAGCTATACTACACCACACAGACCCTACCACTGTCCAAGCTTATTCCGTCGGCGCACAAAACACTTACCACAGACTCCTACCATCTGGCGTTGCTGGAGGGCAAGCTTGCAGTAGCACATGCTCGTATAGAGGAGCTGAAGCGGGCAGGGAAATGGGGCCCCAGGCAGCCAAAGCGGTTCCAGGACCCTATCCGACGGAAAACACACTGGGACCATGTGTTAGATGAAATGGAGTGGATGTCTACGGATTTCCGGGAGGAGAGAAAATTCAAGCAGGCGATGGCTTGTGAAATTGCCTTTTCCGTGCTGGAGTACCACAAGTACGGTAAGGAAGCTTGTTGTGTGAAGACGAAGCCTATCAAGTTCCTACCAGAGGAAATTAACGAGTCTGAAGATACAGAGAGCAAGATGGACATTGATACAAGCATGCCACCACCAAGTATCAACCCTGTTGAGGTGACAAACATCTCAGCAGCGGATTCTGTCACTGTTGTTGACTACGATACTCTCCTCTCACAACCCAGGACACTGTCATCGACTGAGGAGTCTGAAGACAAGCCGGAAGAGCCTTCTACAGACAGTGAAGAGGTCGTCGGTGGGGAGGTGCCCAAGCGACCTGCTGCTCCTAAACTTCCTGAGAGCTCTCCGTTCAAGCTGTACGCCTCAGTGGACAAGCTGGACCCTCTATCCAAGGCTCTCTTTGACAACCTCCCTGTCACTACACCTCCTGGTTCTGCCGTTAATGCTCTACAGGTTCCCTACAGCGATCCTCTGGACAACTCAAAACTCGCACCTGTCACGCATCTTCTAGCGGCTCCCCCGGAGCAAGATGATTGGTGGTCGGTATGTCTTGAAGACTCTCCTGCCGATGAGGACACTCTCCCTCTACGATCTAACACTCGTTCTACACTGTTCAATTCGGAGACCATGCGCCGACATGTCGTCATTAAGGCGCCGCAGCCTCCACAGACCAAGTACCTCGACTTCCGAACGCCAACAATGTGGTTATTGGCTGATGATTCACAGCTTCTTCGACTGGTCAAGGAGTATTCCTACAACTGGGACATTGTGTCTGCCCACATGCTGCCCCAAAAAACTTACGGCTTCACAGCTAACATTGAGAGACGTACGTCATGGCAGTGCTTCGAGCGTTGGTTCCAGCTCAATCCGACGTTTTCTCTGACGGATTTGCGTGGTCCCTACGCTCAGGCTGCCCAGCAATGGATGGCCGCTGCTGCCAAAGCCCAGGCTCAGTCCAAGCGTCGCATCTCGCCTCTTGGTGTGTCGAATGAGTCTATCCAGAGAGGTCACCGGAAGCTGCGATGGGCTTCCATGTTTGACGGTATTCGAAAGAGCATGCGAAAACGAGAAACTACCCCCCGACCTAACCCTCAGCCGCCTCGAAAGTCGCAGCTATCCGAGTCCAACAAGAAAGATATTGCTTCGCCTCTGGATCTGTGCAAGATGAAGTTTGAGCAGGATAAGAATCTCGCAAAGGCTTACGCTCAGCAGCGGATGATGCCTGGTCAGATGCCTGGTCAGATGCCCCCGGTACCTTCTAACATTCCTGCTAACCGTCAGTTCCCCGGTCAACGACCTCCTCCTCCTCAGACCGCGGCTCAAATTCAGGCACACACGCAGGCACAGGCTCGAGCTGCTGCTGCCGCCTCTGGACATATGCAGCAGCGTATGGCTGGTGTGGGCATGAACAGAATGCCTGGCCAGATGAACGACCAGCACCAGATGATGCAGTTTGATCGACAGCGGCAGCTCATGGAGCAGCAGAAGATGCTGCAACAACAGCAGCAGCAGCAGTTTATGCGAACCCAGGGGCAGGTGCCTCCTCAGCCAGGCCAGGTGCAGGGACAGGTGAACCAGAACGTCCAGGGCGCTCAGGTGGCTGCCGGTCAGGCTGGTATGGCTCAGAGACCGGCCGGCCAGATACCTCAGGGCCAGATGCCTGCTCAACAGGGACAGGTTCCTCCTGGCCAAGCTGGAAATCAGGCCCAGATGATGCGTCCCAACATGCGAATGCGACCCGGAGGTCCCCAGGCAGCTGCCCCCAACGAGCATCTGAATGCTCTAATTCGCCAGTTGCAGAACCAAAACCCTGCTTTGTCTCTGGAGGCCGCCACCAAGCTGGCGCATGTGCAGGTGCAGCGGTTTGTCCAGAAGCAGCAGCGAGTAGCTCGTCAGGCTCAGGGACAGACTCCTCCTCAGGGACAGATGCGTCCTGGACAGCCCCAGGGACAACCCTCTCCTCAGATGCGTTCGGGTTCTTCGACTCCCATGAACATGCAATCGCCACAACTGATGAACGTACAGCTCCAACAGCAACAGCAGCAACGGTCTGCTTCACCAGGTCAGAGCCCCGCCCAGCAGCACGCCATGCTTATGCGAATGAACCAGCAGCAGCAGCAGCAGCAGCAGCAGCACAGCAGAACCAGGGACAGACCCAGGGACAAAACCAAGGACAAGGTCCATCCGAGTAAGATGGCCGTCCGATTATTTATGTATACAGATAATATTATTGAACTCTACAGTACTTGTAGCTACTGTACTTTTACAACACTTCGTCATGTAAAAGTAGCTTTCTCTCTGCTACTATCTCGTAACCATATCCTCATTCCGTAACTCCATTGTCTATAATATATGTTCAAACCCGCGCACTGGTTACTTCTTCTCTCCGCCAATCAGCCCATTGACTCCACTCTTGAGAGAGTCCCAAGCACTGTTGACGGCCTTGCCGAAATGTTCGCTTGACTCGTCGACGGCAGATGTGAATCGCTTGTTGGCAGAATCAAGATCAGATTGGGCATGGGAGGCACCCTCCTTGAAGTTGTCCCAGGTGCCGTGGGGCTGTCCCTTGCTGTCAAAGGTGTCTCGGATCTTCTCGTTCTCGTGCTCGGTGTTCTTCTCAACCTTGTTGAACTCGTTCTTGACGTCCTTGTTGAAGTCTTCGGCCTTGTCGTGGACTCCGTGGGTCCACTTTTCGTTAGCATCCTTGAGCTTCTCGCCCTCTTGGTGGGCTTTCTTGTCAAAATCGCCGGAGAAGGTGTCGTGAATCTTCTCGTTCTCCTTGCCGAGATTCTTCTGGGCGTCCGAGGCGCCTTCCTTGAGCTCATCCCAGCCCTTCTTGACGTCATCTCCGAGGCTCTCAGAGCCCTTCTTGAAGTCATCGCCAGCCTTGGAGGCGTCCTTCTTGATGGTGTTATCGACGTGGTCAGCAGACATTGTGTGTGTGTTTGTGTTGGTGTATGTGTGTGTGTGGAGTGAAGTTACGAAGATGGGCACGCTATATATACCTATGCTGCCTCATCCCTATCTCCGGTCTCCATGCTCCGAATGATTTACAGATCACTTGATGATTCTGAAACAACGTGATATTAAGCTATCAATGCATTTTCATGCTTACAGGCCTTGTCTATGATTGCTATCTGTATGCGGTATGCAGAGGAGGCATTTTCAGTGTAAGACACGTTGTTATCCTTCTGCGCGATAAATCCTAGCTCGAGCGCTGAATTGGGATTGTCTGGAGACGTCTGTACACGTAAGATGAAGCCCTCGAAAGATGGAGGCGTGCCTGTGTCAATTAGCGTCCTTCTGCGAGATTTACTTTTGTCGTACATTCACATTTTAACCTCTGCTGCCTTGCATGGCCACGCATCCGATGACGTTGGCGCGCGTGGTGCAACTGAGTGGTATTGTCGCATATGCCGAGAGCCCCGTAAAAAGATGGGAGAGCCAGTGGTTTTTGTTCGGCAATACTTTTGCGAGGCTTGAGTGCATACGAGGTCATTAGATCAGGCACGTTCCGAAAATAGACCATGGAGTGCCTGTGATTTAATGGCTATCACACTCCGATTCAAGCCTCTTAATTGAGTCTACCAAGGTGCTAGCACAAGTACAACTGAAGTAAAATGATGCAAGTTGAAAATGACCCTTGGGCGTGTTAATGGGCCACTGTTCCATAATAGGTAAGAACTATATATATATTATATTATTATAAAATAATCAGCTCATATAACGATGAGGTCCTCGCCACCCATTCCATGACATTCTCGCTTAGCGCTGTGTGTGCGCTTAGTGGAAGTCTAATTGCGAGTGGTGTAACCGATAAAGTTCACACCACACACTTCCAACATCAAACTCAATTACACAATCACACCGACACAACACAATATCCACACGACATCCCTTCCTGATTCCACATATTGTCACTTCATTAGGGGTATTAATTAATTATGATCATTATATAAGAAAACAAGACATGCTTAGAAAAGCATGGCGACGGCAACAGCACCGGCAACAGCAGAGACACCAAGGGTGGCAGCGCCGTTGGCCTGGGCGGGAGGAGCAGAGGCCTTGGGGGCCTGGGCAGGGCCGGTGGAGTGGGGAGCCTGGATCTGGCCATCATTGATCTGGGAGACAATGGCACCGGCAGTGGCGTGGGCACCAGCAGCGGCCTCGGACTTGGGGGCGGCAACAGCAGAAGAAGCCTTGGAAGCAGCAGCAGAAGAAGCAGCGTGAGAAGCAGAGGCGGCAGCGGAAGAGGCGGCATGGGAAGCAGCGGAGGAAGAGGTGGGAGCAGCGGCGGAAGAAGAGCCACCTTCGAAGACAGCTCGAGCGGCAAAGCCGAGACCTCCAGACTTGCAGAACTGGTTGTTGACAATGTCGTAACCGTTCTTGCCGTTGGGGCAGGCAGTGAAGTCAAAGTTGGGGACGTAGAGATGGTTGTCACCGTTGACAATGATGTCCTTGGAGGCCTGACCGTCGGTGGCCACAATGGTGGCGTTGTCACCGAACTGGACGGGCTTACCGTTGGCGTACAGAGATCGGCCAATCACCTCGTAGGTGGTGGGGGTGTTGCCGTTGAGGACAAGGGACTTGCCATCGGAGGTGATGGCGTCGTTCTGGATGTCGGAGCCAGATCGGATGGCAACGAGAGAGAACTTCTGGGCGGAGACGAGGCCGGCGGCAGCGGCAAGAAGAACGGCGGAGAACTGCATAGTTAGAGAAGGAACGAGTGTATTTGTTGCGGGAAAAGAGGGACACAGACGAGGACACGGTGGATATATATACAATTATGACGACTTTCCACCCCCCCAACTCCACCATTTTTAACGTTCACAACATCAGGTATAGAATACGCCTGTACCGTGTAGGGATAGAGTTACAGTCGGTCTACTTGTACTGTACTGTAGTCATCATTACAAGGTACAAGAGGTACATACTGTGTACTCGTACATACATAGATGAGGCCCCCTGTTCAGTGATTTCCTCTTATACAATCAAAGTGTTGGGAGTGAGAACTGGAACGAAGAAATGTGCTTTGGATTTCTACTGCATCTTCAATACTGGTACCTCCAGGGCTCACCATGTATCATGAGAGGTTCTGATGTTCTTACTGAGACCCCCACTAACCAAATTTAGAGTCCAAGAAGACTTCCGAGTGTAGCAATAACAAGACCAAAAGGGAAGTCAAATGAACCTGGTAAGTATATCGGCCCTAAGACCCGTTACCATGAGGCTTCATAAAGGGCTACGATTCGAGCACCGAGTGACCATTATGCACTTAATGGGGTTTTAAGTCTGAGACAACATGTAGGGAATGTGGTTATGTAAAAGTAGCTATCTATCACCCGTCTGCTGAGGGACATGAGATGGTTTAGATAATCTGTGCATTATGTTAAACGGCTGTACATGGGGAAGATGGTAACAAAAATTATCACCATTGGAGCGATGTGGCCCTCGTTTGATAGATATACGGACAGTTCCCCGAAGCAGCTGTTCTCATCCTCTCATATGGTACGGATACTCAAGTTATCATTACGTACCCATTCTATAATTTGCATTTATTGCCTTCTTGTTTTGATTTCTGCGTTCAAGAAGGAACCTTGGTTTGAATATGCCTCAGAGGCTTCTTCGGGATGATCAGGTTGGCCTCGTACCGGCACTTGTACGATGCTTAATGCTTATGAAGATCTTACCCATGACGAACAACAGTAGCTACCAGGAAGTTAAGATGAACGCCGACGCTTCTGTCGCACAAGCCAGCTTAACCTGAGTTGAAGTGGCCAAATCTATGCAAGTAGCCACCAAAATCTCAATCACATCTCGAAATCCCTATTATGCTAAAGGTTTACAGGAAAAGTAATTATGCGCTCGATAGTTCCATACACGACACGGCTCGTTTGCTATATATAACTACAGAAAGGCTTCCGACTTTGCTTTTGGTTGAAAGAATTGTTCTGGTACTGGCAAGTCAGTTTCCCGAAATGGAATCTGTCCGTTCAGCCTGCTCCTACTTGGAACTTGGTGTAGTTACGAGTGTACATACAGTAGCTACAAGTACAATACATGGCATGAGTTTGACTCCATACCCATGTCGAAAGTGGTGCTGTACAGTATGTACGAGTAGTAGGGGCAGCTGAAGGTATATCAGCTGTAGCTACGGAATTTTCCCTTGTAGCATTTGCGAGTGCAAGCACATCGTTCTTGGAGAAGTTCAATCGTTAGATTGTCATACATTACTGTACCGTAAGTCCACTACGAGCACAGTAGAAGTAGCAAGAGCCAATTCACTTATAACACATACCATGAATGAAGACTTCGTGTTATGTGTAAGCCACAAAAACAGGGCGAGGCTGGGTGAGAGTTCACGGAACTGCAAATCATATTGAAACTGTGCAAATAGGACATTGTTTCCTACGAGTATGTACAGTACGACCTCAGTGTTTGGCTTGAGCACGGCTAATACCGAGTGAAGAGGAGGGGGATATATATCCTGAGCAACTTCAGTCTTTTAATCGACCATGAATCAATAAACCGAAGTATAACAGATCATCAACCCCAAGCCAAATTATTTACCATGTACTCCACCAATCGGCAGATGCCGTGATCATTGAAGACATCTCGAGGTATGACAGAGGATCATCACAAGAATGTCAGAAGAGAGCCATGTTACATCACATCTAAAAATGGAACACCCACTGTGACTCTGGCTTCATCTCAGGAGTACGCACGGCAATGACATGTTACGTCAAAATGACCTTGCAACGGAATGTGCCTGTAATTGAACTACTTGTAGAACTATAACGTTACTTGCGCCATACACGGGTTGTGTTTGGGTTTAAGGAATCATTGGCACATCAGGGTAGAGTATGTACTGGTGTTGCACTAAGTACCTTGTTCGACGGTATGTGAGCTACAACGAGAACGCGTTTCCAATTTTGTCTACGGGGTCAGCTTTTTTCTTTCTTCTCGTCGTGCAAAGGCTGACTATCAGATACGGTTCTTACAAGTATGTACATACCCGCGAGGTCGATCGTCAGTCCGTAGATCTTGCACAAACAGTCTGAGACACATCCTGAGACTCCATACCAATCTACAAGTACGTTACTGAGCGGATCATGAAAAAAATATTAACAGTCATTACTCGTTACGGACATGAAGAGGCACTAATAGCATAAGTTTGCATTTACAGGTCCTCCACGGTGCCGACCTCTTCAACAGCCTTCCCTCCAATGTTGAAGTTCAGCTTGAATCGCAGCTTCAGCTTGTCGCCAGCGTTGCCAACGTGAGCCTCTTGGGTCACTCCGTTGATGGAAGCAGCTCCAAGAGTGTCGGAGGATGCGGGGTCTAGCTTGAGAGTGACAGACTTGGGAGCGGCAATCTTAAAGTCCAGAGCGGTAATGTTATCAGTGAAGGACTTGTTGGAGAACTGCAGAGTGATCTCCACGTTACTGCCAGACCTGCTGACCAGGCCAGACACCTTGATGTCGCCAGTCTGCAGAATAGAAATCTCCTTACCGGCAGCAGCACCGGAAGAAGCACCCACAAAGTTCCAGGCCTCAGCAGGGTCCTCAGAGGGTGCTGTCTTGACCGCGTGTGTCTCACCGGCCTTGTTGGCAGTCAGCTGGGAGAGAGAAGAAAAGTTGAAAGCGGGAGCAGGAGTAGCAGCAGGAGCAGGAGATGCCGAGGGAGAGAAGTCCAAGTCAAAAAGGTTTCCGGATCCAGCGGGTGTGCCAGAGTGCTTTCCAGAGGCTCCGGACACAGCAGGGGAGGCAGCGCTACTTGCGTTAGTGGCCCCCAGCAGAGAAATGGAGCCACCCTGACCAAAACCGGAGCTGTTGTTGAAGGACAGACCATTGAGATCGCCAAGCAGATCGTCGACGGCGGCGCCGGAGCCAGATCCGGAGTTTCCCGCGGGTGTCGCTCCTCCAGCTCCTCCAGCTGCAGGCTCATCGTCTCCAAAGTCAATGAGGTCGGAAACAACGGCCTTGGAGGTCGCAGATCCAGAGGGGGCCTTTGTGTTGACGGCGCCAGCTCCACCAAAGTCGCCCTTTCGCAGAAGCTCAAACTTCTCAACCAAAGAATGCAGGTAGTCGTTGAGTTGTAGAAGCTTGGCCACGGTTTCCTCGTCCTGACCCTCCTCCTCAGTCATCTTCTGAATTCGGGGGTGGGCAGCCTTGACGGCAGAGTACATCTCTGCGTAGACATCGTCGGGCTTGAATGGGGTGCCGCTGGGATGCCCCTGCATCATTTCGTCGAGAAGCTGCGCCTTAGTCTTGATTTTCTCCAGATCCTCGGCGGCCTTGGCGGCGTAGTTTGTCTTTGATTCCTTGAAACCAGCCATGATCTTCATGAGATGGTTGGCTTCCTGGAGGTCTCGAGGAGATCCGGATCGAATGAGCTCCTGCAGCTTGGCACTGTGGGCGTCCTGCTCTTCAGCCTCCAGCTCAGCAGCAGACTTGAGACTTTCAGCCTCTCGCAGAACAGCAGCGTCATCTCGGTTGACCTCGGGGAAGTGGTAGCCCTTGTAGGTCAGCAGCCGGTGCATGTCTCTGATGTATCCCAGGTCATCCTTGTACCGCGAGTGCTTGCAAAGTGTTTCTCGCCAGTCCTGCAGCACCTCCAAGATCAGACACTGGGTGTGAGTGTAGTTCATTGGGGGCTTCTCGGGGAACTTCTTAACCAGTTCATTGAGAAACTCTTTTCGGGAGATTTGTAGGTGAAAAGGGTAGCCACAGTTCTTGACACAAATGTCCAGCAGCGACAGAGCCATGATGGACACGTTTCGGGACTGGTGGTTGATGAGCTTGACAATGGCCTGGGCAGCGTCCCGAGCGCTATTGCCCTTTTTGGAGTTGATGTAGTCGGCGACTTCAAAGTCCAGCGCTAGGTTGGGCTCCACCAGATGGGGGGCACAAGCTGCGCTGATTAGCTTGAACAGTTTTGCATTGGACTGCGACGATCCACTGCCGGTTCGGGGCGTGGCTTGCACGTAGTAGTCGTCGTCCACTCGAAAGCGGGCGGTGTAGTCAGCCATCTTTTTGTGGTGTGTTGCGCTGTGGAGTCGGAGTTGTGTTCAACCAGGTCGAGATGATGTGGTCGATTGGGAGGTGCGGAATACATGCGTTGCCACAGTTTAGGGTTGGCCGACATTTGTTTTCAAATTACTGCGTGGGGACGACGAAGCGGTTAGCACTAGAATATGAAGGGCTTATTTAAATGACTATACTGGTGTTACAACTGCTGCCATATATTCATCTACTGTAGAGCTCATCCCCTCCTCACCACCTGGTTCCCACTGCGTTGCGCTTAAATTTCGTATCCTGTAATCTCTAGTGGGTAACCATGTGGCTGACTGACTGGGGTCTCACTCCAGCTCAGACGGGGAGTGCCGCTTTGTCATCAGTGAAAAACTTTTCACCACCTCTCCGCACAACGCTCAATCACCACCTGTCTTTTATATATTGGTCAGTACATTGGTATTGGCTGGTAATAAGCCTTGTGTGCCCTTGTAGGGCTTGGCGCATCTAAATGCCGCAGCTACAGCGTGGCCATAACAGAGGTGGCGGTTGGTCTCATGCCGTGCGTTATCTGACGTCCTTGCAACTGTAAGATAATCGTTTCGATTTTCTCCTCCCAGCAAATGTTTCATTTCCTTCTTGCCCTCGTTGTGGGAAGCAGTAGCTTTGAGGAGGCCTAAGCAAATAGCTTTGTTCATGCAATGCATCGGCTACAGTGTCAGCTACGATACAAGAAAACAGCTGCTGCTGCTGGCGAAGACTTTCCAATCGGAACCTTAAAACCAGCACTATCAGATTGATTTTTTAGATAACCGTTGCACCATCCATACAGGCACAATATCGCTCCAATATCTATTGTATTTCCACATCTACAACCTCAACTTATACCACCTAAACAATACTACCTATAGCAGCGTAAATACGGGGAGTACCCGGACTCCTCTAGCTAAGCTAGGATGGATGTAATGTAGATACCATCGTGGGTCAAAACGTCCATAGTGTTCTCGCCTGGGTGAGTAGTTTTTCGTCTGTCCGAGCGTTTATGCCTCCTTCGGGGCCGCCTTGGAAGCCTCAACGAAGGTCTCGAGAGCGTTGAGAGCCTTTCCAGACTTGATAGACTCTCGCGCAAGCTCCACACCATGCTTCCAGTCCTTGGCATGACCATCAATGACAGCCAGAGCCGCAGCGTTCATGATGACGTAATCGGAGATGGGGTGACCATCGGGAAGCTCATTGGAAAGAAGCTGCTTGAGCACGGTAGCGTTCTCGGTGGGGGTACCGGAGGACACTTCAGACAGGGGGTGTCTAGAGAGACCGAAGTCTTCAGGGGTGAGGTAGAGCTCCTCAATCTCCTGGGAAGGAGTAACTCTCCAGACCTTGGTTCGTCCGGCAGGAGAGATCTCGTCGAGACCCTCCTCTCCCCAGACAACCAGAGCAGGGGACTGAGACATACCCTGAACTCTGTTGATATGGGTGATGGCTTCGGCGAAGATCTGACCAAGGGCCTCGGAGTACACACCGATGATCCGGGCCTTCACTGGAATGGGATTGACGAGGGGACCCAGGACGTTGAAGAGGGTAGGGATACCCATGGACTTTCTGACGGGGGCAACTCGGTTCATAACGGGGTGGAACATGGGAGCGAACAGGAAGCAGAAAGGACCCTTGGCGACAATATCAGGCACAGTGGATTGGTGGACTCGCGACATGTCAGCTCCGAGACAAGTGAGCAGATCACCGGCTCCAGACATGCTGGTGGAGGCCTTACCGCCGTGCTTGCCGACCTTGATGCCCATACCAGCAGCAACAATAGCCGCTGAGGTGGACACGTTGAAAGTGTTCTGTCCATCACCTCCAGTGCCGACAATGTCGACGTAACCCTCGGGATCAAGCTTGGAGGTGTCGGGCAGACGGGCAGCGTGTCGCAGGGTGTTGGCGGCGGCAGCCAGGTAAGCAGCGTTCATGTCGAGACCCTTAGCATGCAAGAGGGCCAGAAAAGTGATGATCTGGGACTCAGGGACCTTCTCCTGGGCGACCAGAGCCAGGACCTCGGCGAGATCCTCGGGGGTGAAGGTGTCGTCCAAAATGGCCTTAAGCTGGGTGTTGAGAGGCAGAGACATGGGTGTTGATGACAAGTGAGAGTGGTGAGGTATGGTGTACCTTAATTGAGTCACTGCACCGACCGTGAAAGTTTCTCTGCGGGATGAGGTTAACATGGAAAATATCCTGAATACCGTGAATAGTGGTTGAAGAAGAGACAAATGTTGGACAGCCTCCTATCCCACGACCCAAATTTACATGTTGTACTAGTTCCATTAGTCACACAATGACTCACTAAAACAGACAGTGGGTAGGGCCATTTAGGTTCACTCGTGAACACACAATAGTCAAGCTCCGAATTATGGCGAGGCCACCATTGAGGTAAAAAATTGCCTTTAATAAACGAGGTGTTATGACGTACGAGTACCTGTAAGAACAGATGAATTCAGATGACTTTTTGTTCTAGGATCTAAAGCAGCTTTCTTAGCCAAATGCCACACACTAATGTTCATGTAAGGTCCTTGGGGGTCCCCTTACACCGCAGTGTGCCACGAACGAGTGTGCTCGCTCCTTTATCAACACATGGTTGGGTTTCATCTTGATCTATAGGTCCGAGTTAAAAAAACGCGATCTATGTCACAGGCACAAATAAATGAAGCGATACAAGGTCATCTCTTATACTGTAGCGACAGTGAGCACGACCGCTCTCACAACATGCAGTGCAGCTCTAGACCACTAATGCAACTTGTACCTGCCACCGTTCCTCTACTGTAAGAATAACGCCGTACAGCATCTGTTAGCTCTGAATGTACTGTAGGGAGCGGGCTAGAGTTGGGGTCCTTTGAATGAGAGGGAGGAAGGAGAGTATATCTGCACAACTTGAGTGTCTCATACTATCTTAGGCGGATACGAGGTGACACATTTTACAGTATGCACGACTCTAAGGGCTGTTTTGACTCGTCGTGGAAGTATCAATGCATGGACCTGGGGTAACAACTAGAGCAACCAAGTCCGGCTATGAGCAACTACTGTACACAGAGAGAGGGACAATCTGCTATACCTGACCGCTATACCTGACCAAGTGCAGTAAGTATCGTACAGTATGTACAAGTATTGGCACTTACATGTCCCAATTTGCAACAGAACCCTTATCAGCTGCACACTTCAATGGCACCAAGCTTGACTACAATTATAATTGAAAACGTACGAACCGTGGTAGGTGTACCTGTAGTTCGCCCGACAAGTGGATGGATTCAGTCCAAAATAACAGCCAATCGGATATTACCGCTGGTGACACTCTCAGACACATGTCTATGATGGTCATTGTTAGCACCGAAAAATTCTTCACTCACAATTCAACAATAGCCACCTTCTATGATAAACCGTTTGACTATGGGGTTGTGTCAGGCAGGTTACAGGACACATTAGAGCAGCGAGACAGCCTCGTATTTCGTATTTTCGCGGACCCGACAAGACAGAAATAGCTGTTCGAAACACGTTAGATCTAATTTCTTTTCAAATTATAAGTACTCGTACGGCATTCATACCAATTCCATGCTGGGAACGCTCACTGCCGGCTCTAAAGTTTCCCAACCCAAGACACGTTGTTTTGGAACAGGACGCGTTGTATCCACGTGACGGCGGTTGCCTGGCAGCACGCGTTCAATGTAAATGTGGTTACGAATGCCTAACACGGCAGGTCGAGTGGGACGACGTAGGGTAATAATTCTCGAGAATACACCGCTACATATTTGTTGGTCACATTACAATCTGTCTAATTAGAAATTATGACGTGTAGTCGAATTGTTGATTTCCCCCCTATTTCTCGGCCGGGTAACCTACGCTAACCTCCACGTCTGCACCTCCTAGGATTCTCGCATCCTAATCACGACATTATACCTATCAATCATGGCGACCACAGCACAGGCTGCTATTCAGAGCATTGGCGTGGCCAATCTGCCAAACCAGCGGTGAGTATGGAGAAGTGTGAACCGGTTATGGGCTCAGAAACACGGATACACTGGTTATGAGCTATCACTCGTCCTACGTGGAGACATTGTATACACCACTAACACAGACACAAGATTGTGGCCAAGAGTGGAGCTACCTTCACCCTTATGGTGGCTGGCGAGTCTGGTCTCGGAAAGACCACCTTCGTTAACACCCTCTTCTCCACATCCATCAAGAGCTACACAGACAACAAGACGCGGTTCAAGCGACCCATCAAGAAGACGGTGGAGATCGACGTGACCAAGGCCGAGCTGGAGGAGCGAGGATTCCGAGTGCGACTCAACGTGATCGACACTCCCGGATTCGGTGACAATGTCAACAACCTAGACTCTTGGCAGCCCATTGTTGAATTTCTGGACGACCAGCATGAATCTTTCATGCGTCAGGAACAGCAACCAAACCGTGTCGGCAAGATTGACATGCGAGTCCACGCGTGTATCTACTTTATTCGACCCACTGGCCACGGACTCAAGCCCCTGGACATTGAGGCCATGAAGAAGCTGTCTTCTCGAGTGAACTTGATCCCCGTCATCGCCAAGGCTGACACACTGTCGCGCAAGGAGCTGGCTATCTTCAAGCAGCGAGTTCGAGACACCATCATCGCGCAAAACATTCGAATCTACCAGCCCTCAGTGGATGAGGAGGACCAGCGAGCTGCTGAGCACGCCAAGTCGCTTATTGACGCCATGCCCTACTCCATCATTGCCTCTGAGAAGGACGTGGAGACCCCTGATGGTCGAGTGGTCAAGGGCCGACAATACCTGTGGGGAGTTGCCGAGGTGGAGAACGAGGACCACTGTGACTTTGAGAAGTTGCGATACCTCCTGATCCGAACCCACATGCTGGACCTCACAGCCTCCACTGAGGAGCTGCACTACGAGTCGTACCGAACCCAACAGATGGAGACCAGAAAGTTTGGCGAGGCCCGGCCGCGAAAATTCGACAACCCTAAGTTCAAGGAGGAGGAGGACGCTCTTCGAAAGATGTTCACTGAGCAGGTAAAGCTGGAGGAGCAGCGATTCCGACAGTGGGAGCAAAATCTCATTGCCGAGCGAGATCGACTCAACAAGGACCTCGAGCAGACCCATGCTAGCATCAGAGCCCTGGAGCAGGAGGTCGAGCAGTTGACTATGAAGGCTGGTAAGCGATAAATCTGATTTTGTTATTTATGGTTCCTCTTGCTAATCTAGGATGTTGGTAATTTTGTAATGTATAATGGAGTGAACGTGGACGACGTTGAGCGTGACGAACGCGTAAGGAATCGACACGACTGTGCCACAGGTGAACGACTAACAATATCCGGGGATTATGGAACGCGTTTTAACAGCTCCCTTCGCTGACCCTGGCGTATCTTGATGCTGTGATGATGTATGTTAATGTATTACTAATCAGAAGGATGTATATTACGACCATATGTACTGTACCATACGAGAACAAGTGCAATACCATTGAGTCAGATCTGTACACGTTTCTCCATCTTCTGGTATGTATACGACTAGAAAATTGTGAAGGACGCAATGCTCAGTTGTGTGCCCTGGTCTAAGCTCGGTGAGCCAGACACAGGTTTGAAGACTTGGGCCCAATGTGCTCTTCGGGTTGTGGCCAGGAGGATAAGCATGGTCGGAGATACTTGAAAAACGTGAACGACTTTATGGACGAGTCTCAACCTCAAGGGTTAGTCTCAGAAAGTGTCTTTGACAACATGTCTCAAGGTGACATTCGTTAGCAGCGTCAGGACAGTTTAAAGAATGATGCACATACTTACGAGAGAATCCGCTTTCGTCATTTGGGAAGATTCGAAATAACAGCTCTCTCTGGCTATTAGATCGTATTAACACCGTTGCAAGACTTGTTCCCGAGGTCACTTGCTTTGCGAACAGTTTACTCGTCCAGATCTCCGGGGGGGCATAACACATATGCATCTTACTCGTGATACAAACTGAAAAGTTATGTTTTTTAAGAGTTGTTCTACAATGTACACTGTGGACGTTTGTAATGTCAGCTTCATTCATAATCATATCTCATTATCTATGTGTCTAATTACTCCTCGGAAGTATAAGCATCTAAAGCGTCTATTCCTCCTCAGCAAGCAGCTTCTCACAGTCGAGAGCAGCCATGCAGCCGGTACCAGCAGAGGTAATGGCCTGTCGGTATCGCTTGTCCTGGACATCACCAGCGGCAAAGACACCCTTGACGGAGGTGTTGGCGGTACCGGGGACGGTAACAACATAGCCTTCCTCGTCGGTCTCGACCTGGCCCTTGACGATGGAGGTGGCGGGGATGTGACCAATGGCGTAGAACAGACCGTTGACCTCGAGGTCTCGCTTCTCGCCGGTCAGGGTGTTCTCGATCTCCAGGGCGTTCAGCAGCTTGCCGTCTCCCTTGGCCTCGATGGACACGTGGTTGAAGAGAATCTCGACCTTGGGGTGGGAGGCCAGTCGCTTGGCCATAACGGCGGAAGCTCGCAGCTTGTCCTTTCGGACAATGACGTAGACCTTGGAGCCGTACTTGGTGAGGAAGAGGGCCTCCTCAGCGGCAGAGTCTCCTCCTCCGACAACGGCGAGAGGCTTGTTTCGGAAAATGGGGACAGCACCGTCACAGACAGCGCAGGCAGAGATACCCTGCTGCCAGTACTGGTCCTCACCGGGCAGAGAGAGTCGCTTGGCAGAGGCACCAGTGGCAAGAATAATGGCGTCGGCAGTGTGGGGCTCCTCGTCCTCATTGAACTCGGTCCAGTACTTGAAGGGTCGCTGGGACAGATCGACCTTGGAGACGGTCTCGGTGATGATCTCGGTGCCGAATCGGATGGACTGCTTTCGCATGTCCTCCATGAGCTGGGAGCCCATGATTCCGTCGGGGAAGCCGGGGAAGTTCTCAATCTCAGTGGTAGTGGTGAGCTGACCGCCGGCAGCAATGCCGTTGGCCATCATTCCCTCGTAGAGAGTGGGCTTGATCTCGGCTCGAGAAAGGTAGATGGCAGCGGTGTGGGCGGCGGGGCCGGAACCGATGATAACAACTGGGCTGTGGGTCATTCTGGATTGAGCTGTGGTGGAGAAAGAGGGCTTGGAGTGTTCAATTGCGGTTGCAGATATGGGCAATAGGGCTCCAAATCGGGTGAATCGTCGAAAGATGGAAATTGTAAATGTCGTGGCTTGCTTCTGGGCACGCAAGTGTATAAGTAGTGTTTGAGAAAGTCTGGCGCAACGTTTTTCACGCACAAACTTAGAGTTTGTGATTTGTAAGGGGTCTAAGCCGAGTACGAGAGTGACTGTGTGTAGAGTAAATGTATGAGGTGACGGTGGTTTTTTTTGCCACCCAGGCGATAAGTTGCTCTCAATACATTTGTCAGTATGATTTTCAAGCAATATACCCACCATGTCACGTACTGAAGACTCTCTACTCCCCAAAGTCTAGACCACATCAGATAACCAAAGCAAAGTTCAGACGAGCTGACACAATGCGCCTCTGATCTGGACCAGTCTAGACGCAACAGAAGCCGACAGAAGACCCGAGGTGATAAGAGGAAGTTAGTAAGCTACAAGACGAGCGCAGTCTAACGCATATATTCAAAGTTGTTTACAAATCGACCTACCCGACGCTGTGGTTATCCGATGAGGTCCATGTCTCATTTCGAACCACATGCTACAAGTAGTTGTTCCGGACTCTTCCGTAAGCTCTGCGTCACACTGTACAAGTACATACTGGTATAAGTCGATCATGTTACACTTCCTAGTGTTACAGAAGTACAAGCTCGTACGTACCATGTACTGGCTGCTGCGAAAAACGGATTATACAGACCTATCGGGCTAACAATCAAAACACCATCACGTGATAAAGTTGACCCGAAAAAACACCCTAATCCATGTCTTTCTCCCACATGGCACAGTCTAGACCGGGCCATTGCACGGCTGTACCATACCCCATTTTAGACGCACATGACAAACGCTCACATGCCCAGGACGGCGTCGGAATTTTTGCGTGCTACCAAAGGCAGTTTTTTAGTCTCTCCAGTTAATCCGAAATGAAACATGAGGGTGGACTACTGTAGGGGGAATATGACTGAAGCGAAGTTACAGTGTACCGGTTCAGTAGAGTGCAAGCACTACAGTACATACTGTAGTGTCATACAATACCTGCAGATACTGTACTTGTGCGAGTGAGTACATACAGAACAAATACCGGCACACTGAACTATCAACTGCTTGGTGCTACTGTTACTACTATTGTTAACAGAATGCTCGTTCGTAGTTAGTAGAGTCAGTTGATCACTCACAGTGTTGGATAATGAGGCAACCACAGCCCCAGATCTGTACCCCCAGTGCAGAACAGTGTACAGTATGTACAGTATTGTACGTAGCTAGACATCACACCGTCTGTGAAAATGCAAATATAATGATCCTATAAATCTCTCTATCCAGGTTCTGTCCCAACTTACCCGACTATCTATCACTTCGTCTCAGCAAACTCCTTCAACACTTTGGATGACGCAAAAAGCGGGTTTAGAAAAACGCACTGGAAAAAGTACTCGAGTCCACGCCGTCGGCTCTGTAAAAACGTCTTGTTGAAATGCTGAAACATGGACTTGGCAGGCAGTTGGGGAATCTCCATCTTGTGTTGCGGGAACTCCTGCTTGAGAGCCTCCCGCATCTCGTAAATCTCTGAGAACCGCCGTCGCAAAATAATACGACCTCCATACTTTGTCTCCACCACAATTGTCCACGACACATATGCACCCGCCTTGCTATCTCCTGCAACAATGTTGTATTCTGGAATATTGACATCTGCTGCCCAAACCGGCAAGACTCCCTGTGGGACATGCTCATCCCGCGGCTCAGGCCGACCGTTTTCATTTATCGTGTCGTAATCCTCCCCTCCGTAGACCATGCTGTATTCATCGTTGGTATTATCGACGATTCGGATAGGGCCTACCGGAATAGGCGTGAACACCGGAATGGGGGTCACTTGTGTTAGCGAGTCAATGTCGCCCACGCCGTAGGTCCGCCCGACCTTCCACACGTTGGATTTGCGGCCTATGCTGCCACTGGTAACGTCCATGTCTCTGAAAGAAATAGCTGGCCGCTTAGTACTGGCCACTGAAGATGTTCGGGATGATGCCATGGGTTTGAAGAAAGGCAAGTGGCAATCACCTTTGTTTTGTGATTGGAAAGAAGATGATAGTCCAGAAACGTTGCCTTATTGGTGAGGGCTAGGGCGCTTTTTGTAGGTGTGTCTTCCGGCGCGCTAGTGTTGAGTCGATATTTTTGGGCACGACGGGCCAAAATTTGGAACCACCCACACAGCAAATGTACGATAAACTTTGTGGGGGAGCAAGCACATGGAGGCGTTATACTGAGAGGTCGTAGTGGAACGTTATGTCCATGTGATGGCTGTAACAAGATTACAGCATATGTATTTATTGTACATGGGACGTGTAGAGATACTGAGAGATTCAGGTCTTACCACAGAGGTGTGTCAGGAGCGCTGCAGATGCGTCTCAATCTCATATCATATCAGCTGTCGCTCAACAACCAAGAAGCAGTCCGATACTGTTTTAGTTGAGATGCTAACGGTTATAGATTGTTTGAACTCTTGGAATTCATGTCCTAGACGTATCAAAAAGTTGGGAAAGTAATGCTATAAGCTCTTTTCAGGGTCTATTCCTTGGGGTACTTCAAGTACTAGGCACGTGATTAACATGCACCTCCCACTAACCGCACTTTAAATATTTTGGTAAGCTCTACACACCCTAATTACACGGCCAGCCCTTCAATCCCCCCCAAATGATCCCTACTCCGGTGTTGCGATTCAACCCCATTGCCGACAAGGTGCCCAAATGGAAGCGGATCTACCACAAGTGGCGGGGCATCCAAAATATGCCCTTCAAGTCCAAGTACTTTGTGGGCTATGATCTGGACGGAAACTCGTACTGGGAGTTCAAGAACGTCAACAACCCCGGCCGATATAGACGCATTGTCGAGCCTGCAAAGCCCGATCTGTCGCTAGTGGACCACAAAATCCCCCCTCAATGGGTCCAGTGGCTGCGGTTCACCCGACCTCATCACCCTACTCTCGAAGAGCTGATTGCAGACAAACAACGACAAGAGCTTCTACAGGCCAAGATTGCAGCCTATGAGGCCAAGTGGAAAGAGATTCCTCTCAAGACAGCCGAAAACGCCGACGAGTCGAGAGACATGTCGTTGGAGGACCAACTCAAACCTACCTTCACTGAGGCTGAGCTGGCTGAGATGGCCCAGGTGTTCGAGAAGGTGCCTCAACAGGCAGCCCCCGCACCTCCACGTGTTCCCAATATGGCTGCAATTGAGGTGGAAGATATCATCAAGCATTACCCCGAGAATGGTCCCGATACCGTTCTTGCTGACGGAGGACGCCAACGAGACCATGACCTGAAGATGGACTACGTGGAGAAGGAGCGAGACGACTCCGGTAAGCCCGCAGAATGGACCCCCAAGGCGGCTGTGAGAAGAAGAGGATAACCACTGCAAGTGGTGGTATCCAAACTGCGTTGCGTACAAACGTAGTGTCAGCTACTGACATAAAACCAACAAGGCGCGCCCATGAGAGACAATCGGGCCCAGCATATCGTAAATAGTATATATTGTCTTTGATTATAATAGAGTATTAAGTAATGAGAAAGGCGTCGTACGAGACTGCATTCACCAGCAAGGCACGAATTGACGATAACCAACTACTGTAGTTGTATGTACATCACACCATGTGAGGCATGCCATTTGAGGCTCTCCGTACATCACATGATGCTGCTTGTACACCATATGAGGCTGTTGCTGTAAACACAAGCGATAATATGCACACAATCAGCCTCAGCTCCAGAATTATATATATTTGGGAAACAGGTCCACAAGCAACATGAATCTCATCCTTTCGCTCCACAAATACCAACATGTCCATGCCCAACACAGTATACTACTGCGGTTACCACAAACTGAATCTCTCTGGTGACCAACTGGTGGAACACATGAAACACTGCCCAGGACCTTATACTGACCCCAGCAAGAAGCCCATTGGAACCAGGTAGTTAATAAATATTTTCATTGCGTTAATAAATTAGACAGCGCTGCCATTCAGAGCTAGCACCCGGAGTTCTCACTCACCCCCGCCCTTCATTTTGTCCTCCAGCAAAGAGTAAATCTTGTCACCAAACTCTCGAACAATCGTCTCCATATCCATAGCAGGGGTTGTGCATGTTGCGGACGGAAGATTGGTTTCTGCCTTTGGAAGGCCGGTGCCGCCCCTCAAAAGGGCCAATGTAGCTTCGAGCTCTTCCTGAAGGGCACTGTAGTCCTTCTCTCGGTCGTCCTTGCTATCAAACTCGCCTCGGAACCTCTTCAGTCTTACGCAAAGGTCAGTCTTCATGGTATCGATAGAAACGTTTCCTGCCCTGGGACTACCACTGCTGATGCCTCTCGAACTTCCAGAAGAGCCCATCCTGCTAGGACTTTTGTCGCCCATAATAGCGACATTGCTGACTCTGGTGGGACTCTTGGGTCTGGCCGGGGACATCGGACGCTCATTTCGAACAGGTGAAGGAGTCTCTTTGCTGCGGAACGAAGGTCTGCCTGCCGTGCGGGTCATAGGGGACCCGTTGCTGTCAACTGCACTTTTTCTCAGTGGTGAAGGTCTGAGGACCGGCGAGTTGGGTGTATCAAGGTTGTTCTCACGCGCAATGGAAGACAGCTCAAGCTTGGGGATGACCTTTCGAGCCACAGGAGAAGTGCTTAATGCAGCAGAGCCCGATACAACAGCAGACTCAACCCATGGAGACAGCTTCCACACGAACAAACACCCATCCGCTCCAGATGTGACAACCTCGGCAGACACAGCACTCTGGGGTTTTAAAATGAGTCCCGAGACGCCGTCTGAATGACCCCATTCGGACGCTAGAAGAGCGCCTGTAGCATGATCGAACAACCGAAGAGACTTGTCCGTGCACACACCTACTAGAATGTCCTTCTTTATTCCCCCGTGCTGAAACTTGCCCAAAACGATTCGAGTCACACTCAGCCCGTCGCCACGAGAGTTGGCGCACTTGTAGTTACGCACCAACTCACACTTGTCCGTTCGATAAACATACACCTGCTTATCAGAACAGATGACAATCAGCTCGTTGTCGACAAGAATGACATCTAGAGGCGAGCTCTTGAGACTGATGGACTTGAGGGGGGCCCAAACGCCACCAGTGAGAGCATGGACGCCGATAGAGCGATCTGCAGAGCACGAATACAGCCGCTGATCCGCCACAACGAGCTTCAGAATATTCGCGGTATGACCCACAATCGTTTGCTGGAGTTCCATGGATGAATGCGATACCAAGAAGACCTGCACTGTACGATCTCGCGAACAAGTAAACAAAGTTCCGTCATGAAACGCCATACCAGTGATATCTGCCTGGTGCGCTTGTGTGGAGAACTTGCAAGAACCTTCGTTATAAAGACTAAGTCTTCCGCTTCTATCGCCGATAGCCACGTCTGACCCAAGACTCAGAGCATGCGAGATTTCGTTGTCCGATTCATCGTTCAACTTTCCAAGCTCAGGTTTGATGCTTGTGTCATCACAGGTGACCCTATCAGCAGTCCAAAAGACCTGTGACATGCCTAGAGTCAAGCCCTTGATGATTCCTTGCTGACCCTGCACAATGCTTTGCGACTTCATGTCCTGAATCAGCGAAATATCTCGATTGGAATCAAGACAGACCAAACGAGACCCAAACTCGGCCAGGGAAACAATGGGCGATTGCTGAACTTCGGTTCCAATAGGCCCAAAGTCCTCCCCTTCTTCTTGGAACACCTCATCGAGAGAAACCACTGCAATCTTACCTCCAAATGCCATACATATCTCACCATCTGAGTTCATACACACAGCAGAAACGGGAGATAGCCTCTGCCAACGGATAGTAAGCTTGGGAGTCTCTTCAGATACATTCAAGACTGCCACTAGCCCCTCCTTACTTCCAATGACAGCCTCGAGCTGATTAATGGGACATACGGAGGTGCAGGTGACATTGTTGACCAATCCCATCACAGGATTTCGGCCCGACAGAACCTGAATGTTCTGAAGCCCTCCTTCCTTATCCTCTACCTTCCATACCCGGACATGGTGATCTCCAACAGTGATAAGAATCTTGTCCGAGAGCCACCGCATGTCTTCCACCTGGGATATGCATTTGTTGGACGAATGTAGACGTACACCCTTGTCCTGGACATGCCAAATGTGAAGATAACCGTCATTTAGGGTTCCCAAAGAGGCCAGAAATGTCCCGCAAGGGGACCATCGCAGGAACCGTACTCCAAAAGAGTGCTGAGTGATCACTGCAACCGGACAACTGGAATCAGAATCCGGTGCTGTGCTGAAAATCGAAATCTTGGGACTGTGCCCGGTTTCTCCCAATGCCAATAGGCGCCCATCTGGTCTGATAGCCACAGCAGTAGCACTCTTGGCGCGTTCTTTCACAGGAGAAGGCATTTTAGGAGGCGAAGCATCCACCGGAGATTCTTCCGACGCTCCCAAATACTGTGTCTGTGATGAAAACCCGTAGCTGTCTCGCGTAGCTGTGATTTGGAACGCTTCAAAAGACGCATTGAGCTGATCTGTGTTCCTCAAACAAAAGTACCGTTGTTTGAGACCCAAAGACGTGCTGTAGTGACCCAGAACTGCGCCTGTACCGGCAGTGTATGCTATGGTCTGTCTCTGGACATCAAAGGTCATGTTGGAAGAGGCGCTCGCTCCAATTGTGTTTGACACGGTCAAAAATGATCTCTCTGTCGCGGGTATTAAATTGCGCTTGGACCCCGCTGGTTTTGTACCATTTGTGGGAGACACGGTGGGTGAGTCGCCAGGGCCGAGAGGCTGAGGCCGACCTGTTTGGTTGGCCGGCCGGTCCAATTGATACGGGCGTAAATCATCAGACATGTCGTTTTCCTCTATGTTATCATGCCATGTTTTGAAGCACATACAGGAGATTGGGTTAGGGTTTGCTTGCCGATCTAATTAAGATCTGCTTTTGGAGAAGGTCACGTGAACTATCCGAGAAGAGAGAGGGAATTAGAGAATTCAAGATGGTGTATCTAGACAATGGCGCTTGGTTCGGTCTCTATACTCGTTTAGGCTTCCTCTGTATTGTTCCAAGCGATAAGTTGTTAGCACCACTACTTGGTACGCTACGCTATGTATAGTATGTATGTACAGTATGCAGTATGTACTTGATTATACTACGAGCACTTGTAGACTACCAAAGTCAGTATAAGAACATAGGAAGTAGGGAATTAAAAACGCTACGAGTACACGCCAATGTACGGCACTTTAACATAGAGCTGCTACAGTGTCGTAGATACGCTACTCAGCCATATTCTTTCCCCATAAACGAGAGATACAACCACCCCTATCAAGGTTAATCTCACATGTGCTGCAGTGCATGCACACCAGAGACGATACAAGAGCACCACCAAGAAGTGCACCATTATACATCGTTATTCATAAAGTCTATAATAATTTACAGCAAACCACAGTTGCCCGGTTTGCCTAGAGCCGCTCGTATCGAACACCCTCGCTTCTCCAGAGCTTCTGCCACCAACGCCGCTTGGGTTTGACCGTCTGGCTCTCCATGTCTCGCCACTCGTCAGAGCCATATTCGGTGTCCTTGGGGGGTTGCCATTTCTTGAGAGCCAGAGAAGAAACAATAACAGACACGGAACTCAGCGCCATGGCTGCAGATGCCTCCATGGGGTGCAGCATAAAGTTGAATGGCAGGAAGCAGCCCATAGCAAAGGGAATCATAATCAGGTTGTACACGGAGGCCCACACGAGGTTGATTTTGATTCGTCGGAAGGTGACCTGCGATAGGTTAATGGAGGCAGGGACGTCCATGAGACTCTCCTTGTTGAGCAGCACAATATCGGCAGCGTCCATGGCGATGTCGGTTCCGGAGGACATTGCAATTCCAATAGCAGCCTTGGCCAGGGCAGGCGAGTCGTTGATACCATCGCCGACCATGGCAACCACAGAGGCATTTAGAGACAGATCTGTGGAGTCAGCAGCTTCGTTGGGGTCCTGGGGCTCCTGCAGCTGTTCGATGATGGCGAGCTTCTGAGCAGGCGAGGTCGATGCCCAGACATTGGATCGGGGGATACCGACCTCATCAGCAACAGCGTGGGCAACGAAGTGGTTGTCTCCGGTCATCATGGCGACGTTGATTCCCATCTTCTTGAGCACAGACACTGCAGCTCGAGCGTCGGACTTGACGCTATCAGCAAAGGCCATGTAACCGACATACTGGCCGTCAACACAAGCATGGATCACAGTAGCAGGGTTGTCAGGGGAGTGAGGGGTGGCGGGGGGCTTATCCAGCGACTTGCAGGACGAGTTGACAAGCTCAGAAGAGCCAACAGCAACACTGTGGCCATCAACTACACCAGTAACACCCTGACCAACAATAGCAACAAAGTCAGCCACACCGGGAACATCCTCAACCTGGGCAGCCTCCTTCGCCTGTCGAACTAGAGACTGGGCAATGGGATGTTCAGACGAAGCCTCCACGCCAGCCAGAATTAGCCACATTTCAGTTTCGGTCATGTTGAGGTTCTTGAGAGTATCCTTCTCAAAGACGTGTTTTTGAATGGTCATTCGGCCGGTGGTGAGTGTACCAGTCTTATCGAAAACAACAGTCTTGATCTTTGAAGCGGTTTCCAAAACTGCTCCGCCCTTTACAAGAATACCATGAGTAGCTCCAACACCAGTTCCGACCATGACCGCTGTGGGAGTGGCAAGACCAAGAGCACAGGGACAAGCAACGACCACGACAGAGATGCACAGACGAAGACAGATGAGGAACTTTCCTTCGGGCAGAGAAAAGACGTTAGGAGGATGCTTCATGACGTTGCTCATGATAATCCAGAAGATGAAGGTAAGCAGGGCAAGAGCAACAACACATGGCACAAAGACTCCGGAAATCTTGTCGGCGTATCGCTGGATCTCGGCCTGAGAGGTCTGGGCCTCCTCAACTAGCCGGACAATGTTGGCAAGGGCAGTATCCTTACCAGCACGCTCGACTCGGAAGTCAATACGCCCAGAGCCGTTAATGGAGCCACCCACAACCTGGTCTCCAACCTTTCGGACCACAGGAGTAGACTCTCCAGTGAGAAGAGACTCATCGATATAAGTTTCACCGGAAACGACGACTCCGTCAGCAGGTACCTTGGCACCAGGCTTGAGAATGACAATATCACCTCTCTGAAGAAGCTCGGCAGCAATATCCATCTCGGCAGACTCGTCGTATACAATACTGGGGTCGTACTTGGAGGAGTCCTTGAGAATAGTGGCAGTGGTAGGAGTCAGGGAAATAAGCTTACTGAGGGCACCCGAGGTCTGTCCCTTGGCTCGGTTTTCCAAGTATTTTCCGAGGGTCGTGAAGGCAATCAGCATTGCCGAAGTCTCAAACAGAGTATGAGGGTGAGTATCGGCCACAGTGGCGATCGCATAGAGCATGGAAAAGACAGAAAAGAAGTAGGCTGAGGAGGTGGAGATGGCCACCAACACGTCCATGGTGGCAGTTCCATGGGACAGAGCTCGTCGCGAAGAGACATAGAACTTGTGGCCCAGCCAGAACTGGATGTATGTTGCCAGCACAAAGCAGACGAGATCGTCCACGTACAGGCCCTTGAAGATGGTTAGATCATGCAGAGGCTGGAGACCAACCATGGGAAGAATATGAGTGAGCAACATCACAGGCAGACCAAGAATGAAACACTGGATACCGTCGCTTCGCCATTTCTGTATCTCCTTGATTCGAGATAAGCTTGCTAGTTGGGTAGCGTTATCTTGCTGTGCAGATAGGACGCCCTCAAAGCCACAGTCTTCAATGGCGTTGATGATGTCTCGAGCTCCACATTCCTGGGGATTGAAAGAAATGGTGGCCTCCTCAGTCGCGAGAGCAACCACGACATTGGCGACGCCTCTAATGTCCTGGATAGTGTCTCGCACTGCGTTGGTACAACTGGAACAGGTCATTCCGAAGATCTTAACCTTGAGACGTTCCATGGGTGTGCTGACGGGCGCAGCTATCGGCGATGAGTCGATGAGCGAGGCGTCGAAGCCGCAGTCCTCTATTCTTTCCTGCAGCTCTTCGGCGGAGATTATGCTCTTGTTGTGGTGTACACTGGCTCGTTCGGTGACCAGAGACACAGCTGCTTCTGTGACACCGGGACATGCCTCCAGGCCGTTGATGATGGCGGAGACGCACGATCCGCATGTCATGCCGCCGACCTGGTAAGCCGAGGTGGTGTCGGGCTTAGGTGGCGTTGTGGAGCTATCACCAGCTTCTTTCATGGTGAGCAAATTATGCACTTTTGGTTTAATCTGAGCGTGTGGAAGAGATGAGCTCTGCTTGGCGGTGCAGATGTCGATGAGCGTTCAATATCAAGATGTGGTTGCAACACTTGTTGATACTGGCGAGCCCTCTGTTTTGGTCAAGTGCTGTGTAATGGCTGTGATGTGATGTGAGGTGAAGAGACAGCTGATAGTTCACTTGGGTTGCTACACGTTGCGGTATTTTCAGTGGAAACTGGTTTTGGACACCTGTCGTATGTGAGTCGCTTGCGCAGCCGGTGTATCGAGTGACCAAGTCGGGCAACTGAGATGTGGAGTGATGATATGAGGGCTGGTGAATTTTGGCTTTGCACTTCTCCAATTGACAAAGTTCACTTGAACCTGCTTGGCCAAAGGTAAAACGGCACGAGCCGAGATGCGTCTTGTCGGGTGTATAGGTGGCGACAGAAAATACCATTAGTGTCAGAGACCCACTACCAGTGGTATGGCTGGTGCTAAAACCCCCCAGACGAGCAGAACCAAATCGTATATACTTACTTCCCCAGTCACACCATGATCATCGCCTCACATTTGTTTTTGTCGGCTCAAATCACCCCACTGAACCCTGCACGTTAAACTCGCACCCGTCAACACAGGCCCTCAAATTGCTCACACGTGCAGTAGTAAAATTCATCTAAGACCGCCCGTATATAGACTCGTCTGTAAACTCCTGGCGCCCACGTTGTGGCAATGTATTTGCGACCCCCAAAATTGCACAAACCAGTGGTTACAGGGACTCTCCACTTTTGCCCCTACTTCCAGGCCTCCTATGTACGGCTTACTTGCCCCCAAACCATGCATACAAATCAGATAAAAAAGTTCTTGAAAAATTTATCTGATCCGGGTCGGAAGAGTGTGAATACAGTAGCGGCCATTTAATGACGTAAGGGAGTGTAGAGGAGACAGGGGAAAAATTAGTGCACTGTATACACAGTATATAATAAACTCCTGCGATTAAAATGATGCTCCACTCGGGGCATAACAATCCGCTATCCACAAACAATGTGTCTCTGACCTGCTCCTCCACCTATGGAAGCACCATCGGAACCCGAAAAAGGTGTACACCAAATACATGAACGATGCAAACCTAACAAAGCCTTTCAGGAGGGAAAAAAATAACGTCAAACTCAGCTGTAGATCCAGATAATATCTTGGCTTTCTAGCGGGAACCATGGTTGGGTCTCACCAGCATTCGTATCGCAGGTCCCGTGACATTCAGGTACGCACAACTTATACATACTACAAGTAGCTACACTTTCACTCTCTTGTCCCCCTCCCCTTCGACGTCACAAACTACGGTGTACAGTACGGATATATTTATGCTTGATTTCCTATTTACTCAGGATTGATGCTTGCTCGTTCCATCTTCAGGGCCTTCATGGCTTTTTGAACGTCATCCTCATCCATGTGCAGGCCCTTGTTGTCCTCAATAGTCTTGTTGATGACTCGCTGCATCTGCGAGGGCGGCTTGACAGGGGAGTGGTCAGAGTCGTTGTCTAGGTCGACGTCATCATCATCGTCGTCATCCTCCTCCAGCGCGTCGCTCTCAGCGTCCACAAACTCCTCATCGTCATCATAGTCATCGTCATCGTCGTACTCGTATCCGTCGTCAAGATCAAGATCGTACGAAACGGGCTGGAATCGAGAGTTCGTAGGAGCCTTCTTATAGCTGAACTTCGACGGGTTCGCGGAGTCCTTCGGCTCGGAGGGTCCGGCAGGGTCGGCGCCCGAGCCTGAGGGAGCCGCGCTGGAGCCTGCCGAACCGGCCCGCGGGCTTCTAGGAGATCTGGGCGACTTGGGCGACTTGGAGAGCTCATCATCGTCAGTCAGCTCGTCGTCGGTCAGATCAGACAGGTCAATAATGGGATCTCGCCAGTAGTTGACGTCCGTGTATTTTTCCTCCTGAATGGTCGTGAACTCGCTTTCCGGAGGGAAAAAGTGGTCGACAAGATCGGCAATGTGGACATACGAGGACTTGTAGCCAGCCAGTTCAAGCAGCTCCATATGGACCTCGGCGTTCGAGTTGATTGTGAAGATTCTAGACGACGGCACACCGACAGATCTATACGACAACGCGTCGGTGATTCGGTTGCCAAATCCAGCGTAGAATGGATTGGTGGCGTCTTCGGTCTCGCCAAACAGCGACTTAATGTCCCGCAGACACGCCATCTTGAATACCTCAGGTTTCTTAAGAATCACCTCTCTCTTGAGAGCCGCCAGGGTTCTATCAGGCGACAAGATGACGGGTCCTGGAGGCAGCTTGAAGCCAAACTGGTCAACACCGCCTAGATATGCCCTGGTTGCATCTGCCTGTCCCACTGATCGTGCTGTCAGATACATGATATTATACCCGTTGGCTCTGATATCGGAAAAGAGCTTGGCCACGCCGGTGTGGGTCCAGTCTCGGCCCATCATGGTGAGCAGATGGCCCAGAGCATCGGACTTGGTGATCGTGCCATCAATGTCGGAAATGACAACAGGAATGTCGTACTTCCAGTAGAACAGCTGGGCCGAACACGACGTCTTGCCGTTATTGACAGCAAAGGTGACCTCGTTCTTGCCGGGCTTGAGATCCAGAGACTTGAGCTGGTCAGACGTCAAACGGATGGTCTTGGCGTAGTGCTTGTTGTCCGAGGCCTGAGACGGAAGGTTAGAAGAAGGGAGGGGCTGAGGGGAGTGGGCCAGAGACTCGGGCGAGCTCATATGCTCGTGATGGTGGCTGTCTCCAGCGCTCTGAATCACAAGGTTACCCTCCTCGTCTTCAACCAGGATGTGGGACAGGTCTCTGTCTTCTCCCAGTTCCTCAGCGAGGATTTTCTTGACCAGCTCCTCTGATCGACTCACGTCCTCGTGGTCGTACTTGTAACCAGTCATATCCAGAATAATGTCTCCGTTGTCGGAGATTTTACTCTGAATGTTTTCTGATGTGAGTTTCTTGGACAGTGCACGGGCCTTCTCCCAAATCTCCTCGGACGAAGGGGCGGGAGAAGTGGCAGCCCGGTGGAGACTCTGCTCAAGATCCAGAGGCTCTGTGGGCTCTGTGGGCTCTGTGGGCTCTGTAGGCTCTGTGAGCTCTGTGGGTTCTGTCTCTGTGGGTCCAGAAGTGTCTGTTCGATCAGTATCGCTGTTGGAAAACGAGGCCGAAGAGATGCCTTCCGAGATAGTGGCTGGGTGTTTCAACGAACCAGGAACAGGCTCTGGAGCTGCCGTGCTCGCACGTTGTCTTCTGTTCACCTCAGGGTCATTCTCATCATCGAAGCTGCCCATCTCATGTAAGTGATCCGCCGAAGGTGATCTGAATGGTGGGCCCTCCGAGGGCGATCTGCCGTGCTTGCTGTCGCCACCCTGTTTAGAGTCGTTCAGAGCAAGGTAGTCCGGCTCACCATCCCCGCCTTCCTCCTGGCCCCAGGATGGCGACGAAGAGGGAGAAATGACGGGGGATGTCAGGAGCTCTTCGGGCACGTCTGCGTCGGTCTCGAACACAAAGAAGACTTCTCCTCCATCGCCCACCTTCATGGGCAGCTCGGTCTTGGTGCCATTGACACAGAACTCGACCTTTTTCTGGGACGGTCGCAGCAGGGAAAAGATTCCAAACCGCACATGGAAAGGAGAGCAGTTTAGTTCACCTGGGTTAGTGTGTGGATATGGTGGTTATGGGGATGAGGTGTTACGCCACCACGTTGTGTTCATGTGTTGAGTGTTTCGAGTGAGTGGGAAGTAGTTGACAGGAAACCCGAAACAAGCTGGTTGCTCCAGTTGTATTGGCCTCTTACAACTTTGTCCATATGACATAACAACTGTGAATCATACTGTTGCCACCTGGGCACGATTACAGTCATGGTGTACAACATGTGGTCACATCATACGGACCATGATAGTTACAAGAGTGGTGTAACTGCCAGCTAGAAGTAACAACTGTAAGGCCACTTGCACCCACTCTCTGTTCCCAAAGTCCACTTCTCTATCACCCTCTCAACTTGCATCCTGTAAGTCACCGTCGGTCACTGCATCAGCTCCACTTCTCCAACAGCCTCTTGATGGCCATACTCACCGTCTTCCCGCTCGACCACAATGATGTCAATTGCACCACTGAGTGTTGCAGGGTTGATGGAGTTCCAGGTCTTGGAAACGGTTCCAATGGCTCGCCCAACGTACTGCATCGTGTGGTTGTGTGGTGATGATCTGTTGGGCACCTTCACAGAGTTCGGTATACATACAGATATGCAGCAAGTACAAGGAGGGGTTTGCTGTTCCAATCGATGTGATCACGTGGGGAGTGGATGAAAAGTGCCGACTAGCACACAGAAATACAGCCTGAAAAGCAAACAAACATGGCTGGAATCATGGTTCAAAATCACCAGCCCTGGGCCCAACAATTATACAAAATTCATCACCGTTACTTGGCCTAAATGGGGCGGCCTGTGTGTGTGGAACCTTGTCTCCGAGGCTCGGGAAAACGACTCAAGCGAAAATACGAGGGGGGGTGCACAACTGAGGTGAGAGTGAGGCCACAACAGCTTCTCATGCCAGATGTAGATGTAATATTGGGCAAATAACCGAATTTTTTAGTCATCGGAGATGTGCAAGGGTAGATTATGTCACTAACAGCTCTCCAATCACAGTTCTACCTCGGCTTGTTTTTGGCACCTTAGTAGTTCGATGTTCAAGTATAGCCGGCTGGGCCTAAATGCTCTTGGCCACAGTGGGTAGTGCGTGTAACAACACAAATACATACATAATATGGGCGCAGTACGTACTTGTACGTACCATGCCGATAGAGACTATTTCACATCATAAAGACTGTTTTTGGACATGTAATGTGGATGTCTTGCAAGCCTCTCTGTCTATCTGAAACTTGCTTGCTGTCTCCTGCCCAAGACCGTCAATAACCAGACACCACCACCCCTGCAAATGTAAGCTTCCCCACCTTGTAGGGCTAGGGTCTGCTGGCACTTAACGGTCCGGATTTGGGTTCGATGATGTAAGCTGAAGAGCACGAAGGGGGCGATGAAGAGTTCACCCAGAACTTTGTACTGAGACGGTGGCGAACTCAGAAATCCAGACTTGTTTACGTAACCAACACTGAAACGACCCATGTGTATAAACTATCCTATTAGCTTATTTCGGACTACTCCTTCTGCGGGCGGTCCTCAGTCAGACATTTACTGGCCATTTCTGCAAGTACGACACATCGCATGTCCCAAATCGGAATATCCTAAACTCAAAACCCGTTACTAAGCAACCTCTCAATTACCTGCTCCAACTCCAAGGTCCTCCCTCGTGCATGTCTCAGGACTGTGGCAAAAAAATTCCTCGAAAAGTTAAGCTTCGAGGTCATTTTTGTTGCACGTGAGGGCCATAAAGGACCCGCAATCTACGAAAATATAGAGATAGAGAGGAGTTTTTGTGGGATAAATTCAATGAAAATAATATATTGACAATACTGAACACTTTGTCACCCCTCTCTGGCCGTCACAACGCCTGTGCATCATTTTATGGAATTCTGCCCACCTTGCATAATCAGAATTAGGCTTTGAAAAGTTTGTGCGTACAGTAGCTAACCTTTGGAGGCTCTGATAATTCTCACCACTCAGTCCATCTCAAGCTCATCTCAACGCTTTCTACCGTTTCGCTACAGAAGAACAAAAAGAAGAGATACACAGAAACGATGGAAAGTCCAGTAGCATTGGAGTCGAGAGGGCTCTCGTTGAAGAGAAAGAGGGTGGATTCGCCCCAAGTGATGGCTTTAAAGAAACCAAGGGATGAGGGAGGAGTGCTTCCTCAGGATGATGGCAAACTGACTACTTGTCCAGAAACAGGTGACCTATCTGCAGGCGTTTACAAGGCGTTCGTTAAGAATGCCCTAGATGAAGTTGAAAAGGTGAGTTATGCTGTCTTTCCCATTTATACATCCCCCCTTACGAACCGTCGTCTTCGCCTCTCATGTTCTCTTTTTCTAACCTAGCAAAACTACAGCCCACTCGGCAAGTTGACCGACCAGATTACTAAAAAGGCCGACTCGCCCGACGCGCTGTCCAACGACCAGCTCACACACATGATCCAGGCGCTGTCCATTGAAATCAGCCGGCTGGACTCCCCACGATGCTCCAAGCTCATCAACGGCGTGGTGCGTCTACATCTCGAAAAACGACAGCCGTCCCAGGCGCTTACAGACACATACTACCGGTTTCTCGCAGTGCTCGTCTCCGCCGTGCCACGATGGTGGTCCGACGTTGCGACTCAACTGGTGGCCGACTTCACTCTAGACGATGCCTCTGCCCAGCATTCAGCACTGCGATACATGATCAGCATTACACCCACGTCAGCTACTCTGCTGCAAGGAATGCTGCTCGATGCCTTCCCCAATAAAATGGATACCACCGCGCGACTGTGCAACTTCATTCGGAACGCCCTCATCACCACCGAGTACTGTCCTGCGCTAAGAAATGCAGTGTGGGGCATGGTTGTGGAAAAGAGTGTGCAGATTGACGTGGAACTGCAAGACGAACTGGACGAGATGGATGAAGAAGAGCTGTTTGACGCTGGTCTTCTCGACGCTGAGGACCCCGAAGTGGTAGATCTTGATGACGCCACTGATATCAAAGAGGGAGAAGAAGACGGTAACGACGGACTGGCTCTGGGAGACTCAGATGATGAACTCGACGATGACGATGACGATCATATCGAAGTCAACGATGCCTCGTCTGTCGGAGAGCTCCTGGCCAAGCTCGACGGAATCGTGTCTCTTCTTCTCATGCATGTTGGAGGAAAGTTCAACGATGGCCCCGAGGAAATCACCACGGAAACAGTGTCCATGTATGCATCTCTCATCAACGTGTTCAAGACGTATCTTCTGCCTACGCACAGAACCCGTTTTGTGCAATACATTGTCTTCCAGGCGTCGCAAGCATGTCCTGAGTTCATGGACGCCTTTCTTGCTTCTCTCATCGAGATCACTCTGTCGTCTGGAGAAGGCATGGACAAGCGGTCCAAGGCCATGCAATACATTGCATCTTACATTGCACGGGCTAAACATCTCTCCAAGGCCCAGATTGTATTTGTGGTGAGCATGCTGACCGGCTGGATCGACAGATATGTGTCTGAACGAGAAGCCGAAGTCAACGGCGTGCCTGGCTCCATGGAGCGATTCAAGACATTTTACTCTGTCGTCCAAGGTCTCATGTACATCTTTTGTTTCAGAAACGAGATGCTGCGACTGGACTCTGATGCTCCCGAGGGCGACTCAGTTTGGGAGTGCAAGCTCGACAAGTTCTTCCAGCGAATCATCATGACCAAGTTCAACCCTCTGCAATACTGCAACCATTCCGTGGTCGCCATGTTCGCCAAGATTGCCCATCACCACGATGCAGCCTACTGCTTTACTATCATCGACGAGAACAAGCGAGGCATCGTGCGAAAGGATCTGCATGATAAGAAGGATAAGACCATGGCCCCCCGTGCCTTCATGGAGGGAGCTGCCACTCTGTTTGATGGTCCCCAGAAGGAGTTTACTCAACTCGAGGGCTACTTCCCCTTCGATCCTCTTCTTCTCAAACGGTCCAGAAGTGTTCTCGGAGACCTCTACATTGAATGGAGTGAAGTTGCTGAGGACCTTGACTCGGACAGTGAAGATGGAGACGAGAGTGACGGAGGAGACCATGAAGATGACATGGAGGAGGACGTGGAGGATGATGACGAGTAAAGTGCCGATAACCAACCCAATGCATCTCAGCAAGATGTTCACCTGCATCACTCTACATCTTGCTAACATTATAGACGGTCCACACCAGGTCCACTTTTTTTAAACTAAGCTGCTATCCAAGCAGAATACATTGATGTTATAACGATAGTATGTACAGTAGTTCGCGAGTATGAGTAGTAGCACAAGATAAGGGTGAAGTATCGTACAAAACAGCACAGCAGAACATAGCATCAACAAGTCATCATCGAACTTCCCGCCATAAACAAAACAACAGAGCGCAGCGCAAACGACACCACCTGTTATACTCCACTTTAGTCCTCCACTCATAAATCTCAACGCATGCGATACTCTACCTGTGTCATATCCACAGCATATCCGAACATGGGCGTTCTGCCATCTTCTCAAATCGTAAGTCATTAGTCTATAATCTGGGGTATGCATGGTGGCTGGTGTGCTCAGATAAGATGTCAATAACAGAAGACGCACACCATCCATGAAGCTGCCCCCACACAGTTCGTGTCGTTATTTCTCGCTGTTCTTCGTTGTAAGTCGCCTTCATCCCTTCTCTATCTCCGCTGAAACTTCTTGAGCACAATCTTTCGTCCTCCAAGACCCAAACCTCCCATGGGTGGCGCGTAGGTAAGGAAGTTGCCGATCCAGAAGAGCTTCTGTGCAAGACTGGTGCCGCGGGGATCGGCCGGACCGAAAACGGTCCGTAAAAAATGCAATAGAGTGATCCAGTCGTTAGTCGTGAGTGTCGGTAGCATGATGTAGAGTCTAGGCACAGGTATGTACAAGTACGCACTGTACCTTGGTTGTAGCACTATCCAGTGATCGGAACCTTAACTGAATATGTTTAGTTGATATGTGAAACCTCTTCTCGTACTTGTACAGAGACCTGGGACTTGACATTATAAACAACACCAATATCTTGCAATACCTTTTTTCTCTAATATTAATGCAATTATCCTAAATTTTACTTTATCCCCCAGTAACCTCTCGTTACTTTCTCTCCTTTATCAACTTCATCAATGCAACCTCCTCCTGAGACGGTTCACTGACGTGCTCCTCCTTCCACCGTCTCTTGAACTGTTCAGCCTCCTCTTCGTACCGCTTGGCCTGGATTCTGTATTCCTCCGTCTTCTTAGCGTTGAGAGCCTTGATTTCGTTCGTCTGGTCAATGTATGGCTGCTTCTCCGAGTCGGGCAGATCTCGCCACATTTTACCCAGAGCAGAACGAACCTCGTTACGAGCAGCTCGCATAGTAGGCTCACCAGAAGATTCTTGTTTCTTCTTATCGCAGATGGCTCGACACTTGTCCCAAAAGTCCTTCTGGAAAATGAGGAAGGGGTTCGCACCAGCTCTCTCGGGCTTAATGGGCCGCTCGCCAATCTCAGCAACCATCTCGTCTCTCATAATCTCATTGGATTTGGACACACGCTCGTCACGTAGCTCCTTGAGCCGCGTCTGGTTAGTGTCTTGCTCCACAGCCTTCTTCTTGACGTCCACGGGTGGCGAAGGCTCCGCTGGACGTTTCTTCTTGGCCATCACGGGCTGAGGCAGATGAACAGCAGGTGCATGTGGAGCCATGGACTCCTCCTCAACAAGCATAGGCTGAGAGCCATACGCAGGTTGGCCGTAAATGGACATTCTGTGAGGACCACCCATCGCCATCTGCTGCGGCTGCTGCTGCTGGCCGGGGGTCTGGTGATGCTGCATGAACGACCGACGGAAACCAGCCATTTTATGAGGCACGAGGGGATGAGGCATCTCAATCTCGCCAATCAGCGAGTCCAGAATCTCAGACGCTGCCCTCAAAGAAGACAGGTACGCTCCATGAACAGTGGACGGATGAGTACGGCAAGTAGCTTCACCAGCAAAGAAAATGTCATGATGGACAGGTCGAGCCAGGAGATCGAAATCTGCACCAGTGGCCTCCAAACCAATGCAAGAGTAAGCACCACGGGAAAACGGATCAATCTGCCATCTAGTAACGATACTCTCCACTGGCGAAGGCGTTGCATCCTTGCCTGTGATGACCTGTAGAGACTTTAGAGCAGCGTCGACAATCTCCTCGTCAGACTTGTCAGCCATAATTTTGGCTGCTTCACCAGACACCGTTCCAATCAGACAAGGCTTTCCGACAACTGCAGAGTTATTCCAAAACATGTTACAGAATCCACGGGCCTGCTTGAAGCCAGCGTCGTCTGCAGAACCGTTGGCTGCGTCCTTGACGACACACAAAACGTCCTTGGAGTCGTCCCAGAAACACTCATCAAAAACCAGACAGATCTTGTTTACCACTCCAAAAGCTAGACGCTCAATAGAGTCGGTTTTCCACTGAGGAAGATCGGGAATGAACTGAATGGCTCTAGCCTTGAGAACCCCTAGGGGCACAGTGACGCAAATCTTGTCCGCATGGATTCGCTCTCCATTCTCCAGAAAGATGGACGTCTGCTCCTCATCCTCATACTCGACTACCTTGGCGGTCGAGTTAAACCGCACATCCAGCTTATCAGGGTAGGTATAGAGACCTCGAACAGTGGACATGAAGCCGTTGGGGATACGGGAATGGCGGCCCGTGAACTCGTGACCCTCATCCTGATTCCACGACGACAGAGAAAGCTGATCCAAGCTGGTTCCGTTGGCAAACTCGAGGTTGGCAAGATGCCAATGTAATAGCCGAGTGTCTTCTTCGGTTAGGGTGATGAATCGCTGAATCCGCACTAGCAGTTTGTCGATGGTTCGTCCCAGAGAAGGATGTACCTCACCAGGAGGCTCAGATGTGACTGGAATGGTCTTGTCCTTGGACCGAATGGTCACGGGCTTTCTCTTAAAGCCTAGTGACTCAAGATAAGTTATGTCGTCAGGCAGGAATGTGGGCTCTTGCTGTTCGTTGGGCTGTTCGTTGGGCGAATATGACTCCTCCATCTTGGCAATGGTCTCGTAAGTGTCGTGGAAGTCCTCCTTGTGAGGGTCTTTGCCAGCAGTCATCAGCGCCTCATCTCCTTCAATGGTCTTGGGAGGAGTAGATTGAGACTTGAATACTGATAGTTTGGCAAGCAGGTATTCTAGTAATTTTTCCACACGAGTATCGCCATCATCGGAAACAGGACCGCCACTGGTCTCATCGATAATATTGGTAGATGTATCGATTCCAACCAAAGGCAAACCCAGCTGTCGACGAGCTAAGATGGCAAGAGGGTTACCTCTTCCAAAGCCCATAATGACTGAACCTCCGAGATCTGCCCGGTAATTGGGGTCACTCTTGAGCGGTTGTGTGTAGATTCGTCCTCCAATTCGCTTTCGGCCTTCAAGCACAACTACTCGTGGTACATCTTCGTACTCCTCGAACCGGTCAGCATAGAGATTGAACAGGTTTTCGAGCTGACGAGCACATCCTAGACCAGCAATTCCAGCTCCAATAACCACAACTGTAAGTCGTGGCTTTCGGTCTCGGAACTCCTGTCCAGGGGAAGTTGGAGGCTCCTCTTTGGCGACCTCGATGCAACCAAAGTTGATGTAGCCTTGCCGAACCAAAAACTCGTAGGCCACTTCAGCGAGGTAGAAGTATCGCTCCTCTCTTGCCACTCCAGCAGCCTCGATAAGCGACACACCTACCAGTGGGTTACACAACCACAGTCGCAGAATACCGTTACGGATGTTCAGGTAGGTGGTCACGTGAAGAGGACTGAGATGGTTTCGCAGAAGATCAAACTCGTCAGGGCACAGAGCCAGGGGATTGAGTCGAGACGAAATGGCTGCGCTCAAACACTGACTTGCGTATCGAGATGAAGAAATGTCCTTTGGAATCGAACTTTTGGGCTTGTATGTGAGTCTTCGCGAGTCTCGATTAGAGAGTATGTATGGCGGGGCAGGAATAGCGCCCGGTCCTGGGGTTCCAGGATGGAGAGGGGTTCCGTTTCGCGACTGATACTCTGAATCGGGAAGAGGCGAGTGGGTGTGGGGAGGGTACTCGAACGGCTGTTGGGCCTGTGGTCTCAACGTCTGGATTCTCGATCTCGAGTTGGACCGCTGGAAGTGAGGTTTTTGCGGTTGAGGTTGCTGAGTCGCTTGCTGCTGCTGCTGCCTTTCTGTTTGTTGTTGTTGTTGCTGCTGCTGCTGCTGTTGTTGTTGTGATTGTTGTGACTGTTGTCGCTGGTGCTGCTGTATTTGCGCATGCTGTGATTGTAGGTGTTGATCCAGCCGCCGCTGCATCTGGATTTGATTCACTTCGAATTGGTTCATATTCGGTGTCATGATGGCCGCATTGTGGTTGTGATTATGTGGCTGTTGCTGTTGAGGCTGCTGGGGAGGCTGCTGTTGATCGTGATGGATGACCTGGTGAGCAGTGTGACGCTGTTGTGCGGGCTGAGATTGTTGTTGAAGCTGCTGCTGTGGTTGCTGCGGCTGCTGTGGTTGTTGTTGCTGCTGCTGGAACATGAAGTCGACACCCTGTTCTTGGACGCCACCATGAACACGAGTAGGTAGCTGGGGTTGCTGGGGCTGATGCTGTTGCTGTTGCTGTTGAGTACCTGCTTGGCCCTGACCTCCATCTTCAAGCATGATCTGTTGCGATTGAGACTCGCTGGCAAAATCCAAGAACGAGGTTCCCTGGTCCATGCCGATTTGATTCACGTCCATCATGTAAGGAGCATTGTCCATATTCATGCCTGTAGAGGTGTTGTCCACATACCACAGATTAGGGTCCTGCATGTCATTGTCGAGAATATCAATGGGGTCTGGCGACTCAAACGCCTCCTGCTTGCCATTGTCGAGGAGCTGGTGTTGCGGTTGGTTTTGATGTGTGTGTTGCTGCTGCTGCTGCTGCTGCTGTTGCTGTTGCTGTTGTTGCTGTTGGGTGGGCTTGAAGCCCATGCCGTCATAGGCCTGTCTTCGATTTTTCGAAAACAGATGTAAGCGTTGTCGTTCCACTGTATTAGTTGTGTCCAAGCGACTGTAGCTGATAACGATTCACACCGATTCACAGATACCCCAAGGTGCTCAAGGAAGGCTTCCATCTACAGCAGCCCTCTAGTGAACCAAATAGAACCATCACAAAGCCTCCATGATCCTCTGTCGCTCCATCGACTCGATTTTGCGCCATTGAGTGACTTCCGGTATCTAGCCGGCTGTTGACTCTGGTGGGGTGAACCGAGAGAGAGACCGTTCCACCTGTGTCGTTTGCGAAGCTGTAAAGAAGCATATACTTCCTTGTCTCGTCAGATACTCACTTGGAACCGCTACTGAAGATGCATCACACTCTCGTTGCGTACGGTGATGATGGTGTTCTTGGCTCGATTTACGCTTCCCAAATGGAACTGACTGCTCGCTGCACACAAAGTTTGCCAAACCTGCATGTGCGGCAAGCGGGGCCTTGAGAAATATACGGATACGGCAATGACCATCCGGGGTAAGGGTCTGAGGAGAAAGAAGGCTTTGAAAGGGCACACGACCAGAGACTGGCGAGTGGCACATCTACGAGTATCGTACTTGTAGCACGAGTCACTTTGTATTTGGATGAGAACCTCGGCTTGTGATTACGTCTAGTTAGCGGCACGTGACCTCTTGTTGGAACCGCAGATGGTCTAATTACTCCCAAATTAGCGCGCCAACTGTTTTCGTTGGGACTCAGTGCGTGAGCGTCCTGTTGGATTGGACACTTGCTTGGCGTCAGTGAGGAGAGGTAGAGCTACAAAGTAGAGCTACAGTGTACTTGGTAGAGAGTGATACACCGCTCTGAGGGAAGGGTGTTGACTGATGGTTTCAATCTCCTTCGAGGAATGTTAGTGTTACAGATGCAAACATCGGGATCAATGGGCGGACATATCTGTGCATAGCCGTCTTTCCTCTGTTCTCTGCCTGCTCCATTCCTGTTTCACTATCGTGTCTGGAGCGCTCCTCCACCTGAACACGTACACTCCGCCCTACGATCGGCTGACCGCAAATACTGTAGCGGCTCTAAGCTTCCGCACCTTGTCAGCCCCACCGATAGCTTATTCGGTTCGAAATCTGGTGATTTTTGTCTGCTACAAGTGTGCCATAGTTTAGTGGTTCCGCACCGGAGCGATCGAGAGGCGGATACAAAATTACGAGATAACTGCGTCTCGAGATTTGGAAGTGCAAGCATGGTCGCCGCAGACAAGAGGAAACAAGCAGGTGCTACAAGTGCAGTACGAGTACCATCTGTACGAATACAAGTATCGTACAAATATCGTACAAGTGCTGTCGTTTGTGAATCCGTGTTATCGACGCACAATACGAGCACAAATTTCTCAATCTGGCGCTTGCAACCGCTGCACAGCCTCCACGGCCTTGCTCTCCCAAGCCATCTTAGTCGGGTTTCAATCGAACCTATCCGCTCTCAATAAATTATACTTCCCGATCCATCCCGCTTCCACCAGGCCCTCGCACTGTCAGAGATACACGGCTGAGTGGTCATGAAGGGTGATTGGGTCAGATTTTTAGTGCCAACAACGAAGCTACCAGGCAGGCAATTGAGGCATGGATACATACGAGCCCGCATCTCCTTACATGTCCACAGACCAAGGGCTTGCTTACGAGCCTTGGCTGCGCACGACAAGGTTTGATCCGCCGTTATATGGCTGCAAAGGAGTAGAAAGTGGAGGGGGAGAGGGTGTCAGTGCGTACTGTTGGTGTATGTTGGACACTGCTATAGAATCGTTTCAGTGCCATCATAGCTATTATGAGTATTTTGGAAGCATGGGGTTGACCCAGGCGCGTCAAAATACCACCAATACCAGTGTATAGCACCTTTTCTTGGGTCCCTTCGTGTCCGCATCTTTTTAAAACACGGTGTTTGTCTGAAAATGAGCAGTATATACCGACGGTAGCTACAAGCAGTTGTATTGATACTGTAAATCCCAAAACGGAAGCTGCAATTTGATGGCTATAACGTGTACGATACATATTGTGCCTGGAGACTGTCCCTTTCCACTGGCTACATTGCTATACAAGTACTGTAGACCCCCTTTCTGAGTAAAAGTAGGCTGCCACTAAGAGGCAAGAGACGACTTTTGGTCTGAACCGCTGTTGTGAGGTTAAAGATGGGACCGGAAGGGATACTGATACTGCTGAAAGGAGACATTTGTGCACGTCAATATTTGTCACTATAGAACTTGTACAAGTACCAGTGTCCTGAAAGTCCTCTTGACCGTTTCAAGTGAATTAATATTCTTCTAAATCTATCTTGAGATTGTTTGGTTGTGCCGACCCTCTACACACTACTGGTTAGGTAGTCTGGGGCTGTTTCATCCTTCCCAACCTCTTCTCCCAACTCCACCATCACCTTAGTCAGCAACCTTGCATGAGGTGCGTCAATGTTTATTTCCTGATTCAGTTCGCGATCTAGACGCGTCATGCCCACACTAGACGGAAACACCTGGGGGAACTCGGACCCCTCGCTGGGGTCGAAGGAGGGTTCTTTCGAGATTCCCGACCATGTCCCCGGCGCAGCGCAATTTCGAGCGCGCCAAGAGTTTGCAGCAGCGTCCAACGGGTCTGCACCGTTTGCCCGCAAGCTAGTAGGCACACAAATCCCACAAACACGACACTCGCCGTCATCGTCAACACCCAGAGAATTCACACCGCTGCTGCGGAGCGTCAAAAAGTCGTTCACAGCCACGCAGCAGCAACAGGCGTCGTACTCGCCCACAAGCTCGAGGTTTCGAGGCACAAACAGAACCGGAGGACGTCCCGACCCGTTGTTACCTTACGACGAGCTCTCGTACTCATCCAACGAGTTTGACAATATGTCTGGAATTCAGCGTGGCTCGCTCACGCCTCAACGGCGTCAGCAAAAGGGCCCCACGGCTACCAAGGGCCTCAACGAACTGCTGTCCGAAAGCATGCCTCTCCGTGAACAGGAGACTCGAATGAAGGAGCTCAGTAACGAGAACACCAAGCTCAAGATCGACTTGCTTCAGGCCCGACAAGAACTCCATCGCAACACACCGGCGCAAATGAAGGAGATCCGAGAAGAAGTGGTGCAGCTACGATCAGACAACATGAGCCTGACCACAGAGGTGCAGCAGCTGCGGGTGATGCTGGAGGAAAGAGAACATTACATCACTCAGCTGGAGGAACAGCTGCAACAACGAGACGAAACCAACAGGTCCATTAACAACATCGGAGTTGAGGCCGAACTGGAGAGACTGCAGGGGCTGGTGGCTGACTCTGAGTACGAGGCCAACCGCAAGCAGGAGGAGCTAGACGGAGCTCTCGACGAAATCGACACTCTCAAAGCCAAATTTGAGGTTCTTGAACGAGAACGGGAGCAGGAGCGATACAATAGATCAGTCGATAGATCTATGGTAGATAAGTCCATGAACGACCAGACAATGGACTCTACCCGATCATCACGCCTCAACTGCACCCTCGACCACAACGATGCACGATTCGAAATTACCAATCTGAAACACGACATTGACCAGCTTGTTGCTGAAGTGAATCAGAAGGATGCTCAGGTTGATCAGGCTCAGGTGATTATCCAGAAACTCACCTCGGAACTGGCTGCCAAGCGAGAGGTAGAAGCTAATATCGACCGGTCGCATTCCACTACAGAAGAGACTCTGAGGCGTCAGATTGACGAGTACATTGCGCACATCGAGCGCATCAAGGAGGAGAAGGAGCGAGATATCAAAATCATGCATGCAGATCTTGACGCTCATGTTCGAAGAGCCGAGCATGACCATGCTGTTGAGCTTGACAGAGCTCGTACTGAGATTCAGCGACTCACAAGTGAATTGGGTCTTAAGGAGTCTCAGATTACCGAGCTTCAGACTCAAATGGAGCGGTACAAGACCGAGCTTGAATCTGTTCCAATGGAGATGGAGCCCTTACGGGCAGCTATTGCTCGTCTGGAGCAGGACAAGCTCATGCTTGAGGGCACCATTGCTGATCTTGAAATCCAACTCAAGCGTAACACTATGCGGGACGATGATCGACAACAGCTAGCTGCTCAGCGTGATGAACTCATGCACCGACTCACTCAGGCCGAGAGTGAACGAAACCACTACCGTGAGAATCTCGAGAGCCGATCTCAGTACTGGGTCCATGAGAAGGCTCTTCTTGAGAGTCAGCGGGATAGCCTCCAGGAGAAGCTAGACAATGTGGATCAGAAGCACTCCAATGGCCACACCCCATCCCGAGGCTATGCAGCTATTGTTGCTCAGGAGCAAGAGAAGCTGCGTATCTACCAGTTACAGGCCGAACACACTCGTGACGAGATGCAGAAGCTGATTGACACGCAGTACCAGGACCTGAGACGCCAGACAGACGAGCTCAACGCTGCCAGCAACGAGATTGCGCGCCTGGTTGCCGTGGACAAGAAGCTGCAGGAGATGAGCAACAACATTGGTCTCATGGAGCAGCATTTCCAGGCCGAGCAGAACCGGCGGGCTCATGCCGAGGAGAAGGGTCAAATTCTGGAGCAGCAGGTGCGAGAGGCTGAGGAGCGGCTTCGAGAACTGTCGAATCGACCTCCTCCTCCTTCTCAGGGGCCAAACGAGTCTTTCATGGCCCTCAACAACAATCTGCACGAGCAGAACCGAGAGCTACGAAGCCAAATTGATGCTGGGAACCGGGAGCTCAACGGCTACAAGATTGAACTTGAGACTGCTACGCGACTTCAACATGGCGCTGAGAAGAACGTCGAGTTCCTTGAGAAGCGTGTGGCCGAGCTGGAGCGGTCCATTAGCGATTTGCGAGTTCACCTGGCAAAGGTTGAGCAGGAGAGGGACGATCTGGTGGTCAGGAAGGAAGATGAGAACCCCCAGTCTTCTTTGGAGTACGCTCTATGCCTTCTTTCCGAGAAGGAGGGCGAGATCGCGGAGATCAGAGCCACCTTTGCTGGCCAGAAGAAGAAGCTCGTGGAATACATCAAGAAGCTCCGTGACGGCCGTCGTCAGACTCGATCTGAGATTGTACCTCTTCAGAAGCTCAACCAGATGCTAGAGAAGGAATTGGAGGAGAAGGACGCTCTGTTGGCAGAGAAGGAGGCTGCCCTAGCAGACAAGAAGACTGCCTTGGAGCAGGCTCAGTCTGTAGAAGCACTTGAGGTCAAGCACCAGCATGACGTTGAGAGACTGGCGGCTGAGATTTACAGACTAAGAGGAGAGAGAGATGTGTTGAGGAGAGACCTCAAGACGGCCAAGCGTGAGAGAGACGACTACGGGCAGAGATACAGAGACTCTCAAGAAACTCATCAGCAGGAGATGGAGGAACAGATCAGAGCTATTGAGCAGATGTCGCTTAAGGAGCCTTTCCAACCTACTACTGATGCCGACGTGTCTACAGGAAGTCCGAGACACGGCTTCCAGCCTGGACCCAAGGCTAGAAGCCGAGGTCATGTCCACTCAGACTACCTTGATGCTGAGCGGAATGGTTCTCGAGGCTCACCTCATCGATATGAGTCTTCGTCACAACCACAGCCACCCTGTCTGGCAGGTGTCACGTCTTGTCACAAGTGTGAGGACGAGATTGAGTTCCTCAAGAGCGAGATTGTCACGTACGACCGCGGCGTGCGGTTCGAAATGTGCCAGACGGCGTATTTACGTATCAAGCTGCAGCGGTCTCAGGAGCTCAGGGCGTCTTTGGTCATCCAGAAGGTCTACTATGACGCTCTCGTTGCCGAGCTGCGGTTCTGCAACAGAGCTGATCTCAAGCTTCTACAGTCTATGGGTCTGACGCCGACTATCAAGAAGAAGAAGCGAGCCATCACGTTTGGAGCCGTTGCTCAGATGGTTCTCGCGACGGTTATGCTCCGTCGTCTGGGAGAGGAATATGCTGAGGACGAGCGCAAGAAGCAGCGACTCAAGGACCTCGCTGACACTTACAGCTAGTGCCACTAACAGTACTGGCATTGCTGACGTTGCTGACAGTAGCTGACGACTGACAAGCTAACGCCGCTAGCAGTCGCTAACAATTATTTATTATAATGGATATGGATATGGTAATAGTACAAGTAAAAGATGCATCTAATTAGTGGTGATGTACATACTGTAGTAGTGTGATGTGATGAGTAATAAATAAGGTAGACGCGTCGTGTTAGAATGAGTGCGGTGCTCGTACTGTACGGTAATAATACAGCAGGTGTGTTTCCTGGTTCGTAGCTACTGCTGACTCAACTCAACGAGATCCTTCTCAGCCTGGGCCAGCCTCACCTGAAAATCCTTGGCAATCTCTCCAATGATGGCAATCTTGTCGAATTCCTGCTCGATCTGGTCACACTGTTTCATGATGCGTCGCATTGCCTCGAGAGTCTCGTCGCATTGGGCAATTTCCCCTTCCGTGTATGCCTCTGTTTGGCTGTTGATGCTGTCCTGTGTCTCCTTGACAAGAGCATCTATACGCGTATCGATGGCACCCGTTAGCGCCGAAAAGGACTCGGTAAGCTTGGAAATTCCCAGCAGATCGTGCTCTTCTGAATTGGGGTCGTCTGGTACCGGTGCAAAGATGGACATGTGTGGTGGTGAGATATCTGGTTGTGTGAATTGGAACCCCTAGTTGTAGATGCACTCAGCCCATGCTGGAGTGTGCATAGAACGGGGTCACGTGGAAGGTGCAGTTGGAGAGGGAAGGATGATGAGAACATGGGGTTATTTTGTCAAGGAACATGTACTCGGCTGTTGAAGGCAGAAGAAAAATCATATTATAGGTTCTAATGGCGATACTCCAAGACAAGGTCTCTGAAAGCAGCTTGAATTAGAGATGGTTTCGCTTCATGTTTTGGAATATTATCTGATTTGCCTTGGCCAAAATCGATATCATCAATTCTAGTACTTGTATTAATCAGCATCCTTTTACTAATGCAGACAGGAAGCCGCTTTTGAGTCAATGAGAGTACTGTACAGTACATACATACCATCCATATCGGATAGCAACTACTGTACCGCACTTCCGCCTGTCAACAGCAATTTTTCACGACTACTGCCGAGCCTGCTTATTAGCTCGCTTATCATGTGGGTGCAATGCATTCTCTGCGCAGTGTTCCACCTTCCACACAGTGTGTGATGTGGTGAGAGGGGGGCGACTCTGTCGGCTTTTTTTACCGTAACTCACAATGCTCTCTTGCAAAGACTTATGCTACCGGTCCCGCTCATTATATATACTCGTACATCTATACCCCCTGCTATCTTCTCACCTTCAACTCTACCTCTGAATCATTACACCCACCCACCCGCCTCATAACTCAAACACAGTTTTAAATTGCACCACAGTTATAATCGCTCTATTGACTTGACTCTCGTCTCTACACCACCCCTCCCAAACATGCGACTTTCGAACGTGACTCTTCTCGCTCTCGCTTCCTTCGTGTACGCCAAGAACGTGATCACCATCCACCCCGTCGACGGCCCTCTCGACGACCCTAAGCCTCTCCACAAGCGAAACGAACCCGTCCAAAACGGCTTCTACCCCGGCGTCTTCATGGTCCAGGACGACTCGAGCGGGCCCCACGTCGACCACGTCGACCTTAGCAACCCCGGAATCAAAATGCCTTCTGGAGAACAGCCCAAGAGCGGCCCCACCTACCTCACAACCGGCCTAGTTCAGGACCCGCAGATCTCCATTTTTGCCGGCTACCTGAGAGACGACACCGAGCTCATCAAGCGGCTTAACGACGGTGATTCTTACACAGTGGTGCTTGCGCCCTCCAACGCCGCAGTGGCATCTCTGGCCCTCAAACCCTGGCAGTTCCCCAACGCTATCACAGGAAAGTCCGAGAAGGACAAAGACGCCCTTGCCAACGAGAACATCTCGTCGTTTGTGGCCAACCACGTTGTCGTCGACACCCAGCTCGTGACCACGTTTGACGTTGTCAAGCGAGCCCGAACCCTGTCTGGCCTGGAGATTGAGATTTTCACTGAGAACAACAAGATTCTGGTCAAGTCCAACGACTCCACCAGCACCGTGACCAAGATCATCCAGACCAACAACGGCGCCATCTGGGTGATGGATGAGTCTCTTGTCAAGCCTGAGTTGGCCTAACGGAGATATGGATATACTAACAGGGAGGTTTATGATTTATAGTGTAATGGATTGAGTATTGTGTGAATGGTAGAGTAGATATCCACAGGCGTGGATCTATAACCTCCAAGATAAAATAGGATGGTGTGATGGCGACGCTGTGTCTGAGGTTGGTTCAATTAATTCTTTTGTATACGAACCTGCTAGACTACCCACAGTTCAGCCCCCTCTGTCTACAGAACAACAAAGTTAAGTCACTGGCCAGGTGCATAATCAAACACAGTACGAAATACTCTTTACTCAACACCACACTACACTCACACACACAAGCACACGCAACTAGATGCCATCTGTTGTGAAATCGTCGGACGCCAGCGTGGCAGTGGCGCTGCACCCTCTGCCATTGCTCAACATTTCGAATTTCTACACACGAGCGGTCGCCACGTCGACGGAGTTTGCAGGCGCATTATTGGGTACCCAGGACGGACGGCAGGTTAGCATTGACACCTCGTTTGAATTCAAAATTGAGGACGGGGTGATTGACAAGGAGCTGGTGACGCGGCGGCTCGCACAATTCCAGCAGGTCATGCCGGAGCTTCATTTCGTGGGCTGGTTCTACGTCTCTAAAGATCACACATCCCCCACCGATGAGGTTACCCATCTGCAGAAGCAGTTGATGGAGTTTGACGAGGCGCCTTTGGTTCTTCTCATTCAGCCCGGATCGGACTCTCAGCAACTTCCTCTTCATGTCTACGAGCCTATCATCGATAGTGGAGAGACAAAGTACAGAGAGGCGACCGTGGTGATCGAGACTGGAGAGGCCGAGAGAGTAGCAGTGGAAGACCTTGTGCGGGAAACCAGCCAGCATGCTGCCTCGGAACGAGTCAGGCAACATCTTGTCAGCCAGCATGCTGCGGTCAAAATCTTTAACGGACGAGTTAAGACGGTGCTGGATTACGTCAAGGGCGTGAATGAGGGCTCGATTGTCCCAGACCAGCGCCTGCTGCGGTCGTTGCGATCGATTCTGTCGCAGCTCAGTGCATCTTCTAATAGCGAGCTCAAGGACAGTCTTCAAGAGTCGCAGGCTCTTACTGCTGCTTTCCTGGCCACTGTGTTTCAGGGCACCCAGCTTACTGCCAGTCTCAAGGCTCAGGGTCTCTTGATGGACCGGCCAGCGAAAAAGTCGCTACGACGGCGACGAGGCGAGGCTCGCGACTTTATGCCCCAGCGAGCCAAAAAGTGGGATGGCGACACGGACGACGATTTTGAGATTCTCGTTTAGCTTTACTTACGTATCGTGATGATTTATTAAGCATTTTAACACACGTGGTTTTTGTTACTGTAATTATTGTAGTGTAGAGTGTACATACACTGTGCGGTAAAATAAATACGTTTGTGTCGATTCAAATGAATTATGTATCTATGTCGTATTGGTATTGTATACATGTGCCCGAAAGAGAAGGCACCCAGTGATTTATAGCCTTGTTCATTTGTAATTACTCCCCCCAGGTAGGAGCTTGTCCTCCTTCATTCCAAGCTGGACCCTCGTTATCATTAACTACCCTCACCTTGACTGGTCTAGAGCTCTCCTCTCCGTCTGGATCGGGCCGCTTCATCACCAGCTTAAGAGAAGGAGCTGCATCCTTGTGTTTGGTGACCACCACCTGGTAGAGAGAGTAGCTGCGTGCCTGGCAGCCAATGCAGTTGTGTAGAATTTCGTGGCAGAAGACGTCACAGTCGATGCAAAAATGAGAGTGGCAGGTGGGACACTCATACCGTGACGTCATGGAGCCATCGGCTTGGATGTTTTTTGCATCTCTTGCCACCACTGGGAACTTGGATTGACAGCCTGCACAGAATTCAGACTTGTGTGCGTTCTTGCAGGGGACTTCAATAAATGGAGCCAGGGGGAAAAGATGGTGATACGATCTGGCCAGATGGGTGGACAGAATAAGTGTGAGACCACAGCAGGGGCAGACTGTGGGGAGTGAAGACACCTTGACCTTACATTGCGGACAGACGTATCCACCTTGTGTGAGAGCTGCATCGGAGGCCGAAAGAGAGGGAGCTGCTTCTGAAACCTTTGAAGGAAATCCCATGAGCACCAGGGATGCTGGATTGGCGCTCTGGCTTTGTTGTGACTCTGCCAAGGGTGTAGTAGCCTCGTCCATGAGCTCCTGGAAATGCTGTTCGTTCAGCACGACACCATAGTATGAAGCGTCTCCAAAGTTGGTTTTGACACACAGTTCCTTGCAGATCGCCACCTGCGCCGCCAGACCAATGACTCGGGCTCGGACCTTGTCAATAACGAGCTTGTCGATGGTTACGTGGATATCTCCTGGGTCAGCCGACAACAAGGCACCCAGAACAACCAGTACCTCCTTAGTGCAATGAGAAGGCACATGGAAAAGCAGACCTCGAGCCATTTCAAGAGCATTTTGAAGAGATGGATCACCTTGAGGCTCGAGCTTTTTGGCTGCCGTCAGGGCGTTAATGTGGTCGTTGGGGTTACTGCCCAATGTCGATATGCTGATTGCCTGTCCGTTTCTCATGCCCAGAATTCCGAGCTGAGAAATGGGATTCTGGTCGAAGAAGTTGGTTACGAATTCAATGGCATGGTTAATGACAAATTGGTACCTGTTTGGTCTGAGATCGGACTCTTTCATGGCAAACGAAAAGTCGAGCACCAAAATCAGGTTTCGAATGATACCTCTCTGGAACGGAGTTGCATCCTTGATGTGTCGTTTCTTTCTTGCTTCCACAAGACCCGCCACCGAGCCTGCCAGCGATCCTCCCTCGTCCTCTTGCACGACGTCCCAAGATCTATGGTATTCGTCTTCCCATGAGTATCCTCCATTGGCCATCTTCATGTTCTCCACCGAGCCTCCGGCGCCCTTGGGGGCCTGGTTTCGTCGCGACCGCCGAGGGGCACCCTGGTACTCGTCTCCACTAATGTTTTCAATGTAGTCGTCGTCCGAGTCGTCCATGGTGTGCTGAGATGTGTACTCGTACCCGTACTAGATAAGAGTATGAAGAGATGAGTGTTGTATGCATGCTTGCCATACAACGGAAGAAGCAGGACGTCGATACAAGGCGGCATTAGAATAGGTTTAAAGATTTGAAAGCAATTCTAAGTGGATTATTCGCCGTCGAAACAAATTTACAGAAATTAATATAGCCACTCCACTTCTTCTCCGCCATCTCATACACCGCTGTCTCTTGGCTGGGTCACATGACGAAGCTAATTTTTGGAGTATGGTTTCTGTCATACTCTAGTCAACACCCACACGTCGGAACGTTCATCACGTCGAACAAAAATCACCACACATCTCATCGAACCCAGACACCAACACAAAGACAACATGTCGCTCATACAAGACATTTTGGACGTGTTGCTAGCCGACGCCGTCGGAAAGACTGTGCTCTCCACAAAGGCAGTGCCCCAGGTGTCGCCTCAGTCCACAAACCTGTCGGTGCTTGCAAGCTATGCCCAACACAACGTTGCTGATCTGACCTCGGTATCCGAGAAGGCGTATGATTCGGTGCGCAACTTGTACGTGGACGTCAAGACCGCAGCCGTCCAGGCTCTGGTGGCGCTGCCAATTGGCTCGGAGAAGTATCTGGAGGTGGACCGGTTCTTCAAGTTTGCCGCAGCCCTCATCATCCGAGAAGGCTCGCGGATGGACCTGTTTGGAGGCAAGGACCCCGAGGATGTGGTACCCGAGGACGTGACGGAGTTCGAGGAGGAAATCGTGGCCGACTACGCCGACTTGACTGCGGACTTGGAGTCGTGGAGCGCAGAATCGTTTCTGGTCATGGGCCAGAATGGACCTCTGTTTTCGACGTTGTCCACCAAATCGGCCATCGACCCGCGCCCAAGTATAACCCCGGGCGCGTTCCAGGTAACCAACGTACTGCCACGTACCCGGTCGGTTCCGGCCTACCAACTGGGCTACCTCACACCTGCCGTGTCGCGACTTCCACACCCAGCCCTGCCTCCGACAGAGATGATGACGCACTTTGTGCACCCCAACGGCTCCGAGTTGGCGCCCAGCCGGTTCCTGCGGATGGACGCAAACTCGTCCTTTGCCCCCACTAGCGACAGTGGTAAGGCCGTCTACGACCCCGCTTCAACCGGAGCTCTGTGGTACGAGAAGGTTGGGCGACTGCGAGAAAGCGCCATCGACGACGCTCTTGGAAAGAACGACACCAAAAAGGAGGATACTAACGACGTGGAGATGAATGACGCGACTGAGGCTAAGGTGGAGGGACAGGAAGAGGAAGAGGAGAAGGGGGGACAGGGAGAGGAAGAGGAAGACCTCCAGCCTCTGTTTAGAGATGAAGATGTCGACCCCTCCAAGGATCTGCCCATGGAAGACATTCTCCAATGGCACCCTCGAAACTTCATTGACGACGACGAGTTCGAAGCCATCAAAACTGGCACCGAGCTCGAGTTTGTCAGCAGACTCATGCTCCAACTGCAACAACTCCAGGCAGACCGTTTGGCCACACCTGACATACCTCCACCAGTGTCGTTTGAGGAGCGACGGCTTGCAATGAAAATCGAGGGTGTGTTGGGACGGCTGCTGCAATCCACCGAGGGCATCGACATTGCTAACTCCAAGATCAAGCCTTCCACTAACATCCCTGCTCTCAAAACAAACTATCTGGGTGTTTTGCCGGCCCCTGAACCTCCAAAGCCCATTTCTTCCGTCGGACGTCTACCTTCTGGTCCCAAGACCCGACGGGCTAAGCGGTAGATGGGTGAGATAGAACGGTGATATTTGGGGGAGACGCCATGGCGTGACTCCTGGCACGGGCTGCCAGGACCTGTATTAGTTAGGATAATGTATGTTTAGTAATTTTCCGGGGTGTGAAACAATCTAAATGCTGTCAGCTAGAATAGGTCAAGATCGACGGGTAGCATCACAAGTACATACTGTACTGTATGTACTTGTACTTGTACGTACTTGTAGTTGTATGTAAATTAAGTAGTTGATTCTACACGCTTCTCAAGTTGGCTCTATTACAATGCTGTAACTAGACTAATACGTATGTTAAGAAGTGGATGTGTGTAAGGAGCATTTAATGTCGAAATAACTGGTTTAAGGAAGCGCACAACGCTTTTGTACAGCCATGAGCTCCACTGTCATCTCTGTATACGAATCACGCTACGGTACTACTCGTAGCTATATCTCGTTGTTACTCATTCATATATTATAATAAAAGTGATCAACTCCGTTATAGAGGAACGTCAGCACCCATGGCAATAGAGATGATCAAAAACAAGTTAAGAGCAGAGACCATACCAAACACTAGGTAGGCGATGAACTGAGTGGTGGCTGAGTTGCTCATGTCGACGTACTCGGGAATGCAGATGGACTCGTCGTCAGTAGAGGCCTCGTCTTCGACCATGCCGTATCCATTGCTGGATCGGTCAGCAGGAGTGAGAGTACCGTTGGAGTTGCTTCGAGGTCGGGTGTGGACGACAGCAGCGTTGGCAGCTACCTTCATGATCTTCTTCGAACCGGTGAAGTAGATTAGAGGAGCAGATACCATGGGCAGCAGCAGGGAGAGAACAACCTGGGAGGCGTTCAGCACGTCCGCCAGACCTTTTCGGCCGACAAATAAGGTCACAAACAGACAGGGAACAATTGCGATGGATCGGGTGATGAGCCGTCGAATCCAGGGCTTGAAAGACCATCGCAGGAAACCCTCAGACACCATCTGGCCAGAAAGAGTGCAGACAATACCAGCAGACTGTCCAGAGGCCAGAAGAGCCAGAGCAAACACTGTACCAGCAGCAGGCGACAGAATTGTTCGTAGCATGTCGTAGATGGAGAAGAGGTCAGCGTCGTAGGCGTCGGGAGACCCGTTCAGGGTGGAACCAGCCACAATAAGAATGGCGGAGTTGATGAAGATGGCAACTGTGAAGAGAGAGATTACCAGCTCGGCAATAGAGTACTTCATCGCGTACTTGATTGCGTGGATAGAGGGCTTGTACTTCAGGTCCTCGTCATCGTCTCCAAATCGAGCATCTTCGGGAATGGCGTATCCGTTGTCCTCGTCATATTCACGGAGACGAGGCTGAACAAGACCAGAACCCAGGTACAGAGAGTGGGGCATGACAGTGGCTCCGAGAATACCACAGGAGAGGTATAGGCCGTTGGTTTCGAGCAACTCCTTGGATGGGAGGAAGCCTTCAAGCACGAGAGGAATGTCGAGGTTGTCGAGCGCAGCGAGCTCAAAGGCAAAACAGACAACTACCACGGCGACAAGACCAGCCACGCCGTACTCAAAGTACCGCACAATGCGCATGGGGCCGTTGGGTCGGTAGGCCATGAGCACAATGAGGACATCAACCACGGTGACCAGAACACCCATGAAGAGAGGGAGACCAAAGAGAATGTTGAGGGAAATGGCAGTACCAACGACTTCAGCGAGATCAGTGGCGATAATCGCAATTTCAGCCATGACGTAAATGGAGACAGAGAGCCAAGGAGGAAGGTGCTGTCTGCAGTTTTCAGCCAAATCAAGACCAGTGACAGATCCGAGCTTCACACACAGCACCTGCAGGAAGACGGCAAAGAGGTTGCTGACAAAAATGATGAACAGCAGCTTATATTGGTACATAGCTCCGGCGGACACGGCCGTGGAGTAGTTACCGGGGTCCATGTACGCCACGGAGACCATGATTCCTGGTCCCACAAACTTGCCGTACTTGGACAGAATCCGCATCATATTGCCCCAGGTGGACAGGGGCTTTTTGTTGGGGTCGGCTGATCCGGATGCGGTGAGGGGAGTCGACTCGTTGGAGTCGTCAGAGTTAGAGCTGTTGTCAGACATGTTGTTGAGAGACGAGGTGGATCGTCTCAACTGAATGCCGAGCGAGCTCTCACTCAGGCCCCTATTCTGGTGACCCGGGCGGGAGCGCCTGGAGGGGCGTGAAGCCGAGCGCGTATTTTGGCCTCCGGCTAGGTCGGAGTCTCCCATGGCGTTTGCGAGGCCCTGGGCGCTCAGCTTCTTGCCGGACTCGGCTCCGGAGTTGTTCTTGTTGAACGATTTGTTGTTGTTGAGCTCGTTGTCGAACTGTGGCGGCTGCTGGTTGAAGCCAGGCACGCCCTTAGGGTCGGGATCACGAGTTGGGCAGTTCATGTGTGGAGGTATCGCAGTGGTGAGCAAATGTGACTTTGTCTCTATAAGTTAGGCGGAGTAGGTTCTTGGTGCAGAATAACGGTGGGGTGTGGTTGTGTCTGTGTTGTGAGCGTGTAGTACTAAGTCTTTACCTATTACTTGTGTTGCTTCGTGTCGTAGGTCCTCACTTGTGTCGTCTGCTCACTGCGGGGTCGTCACAGTTCATAAATATGTAAGAGATCATGCACCTTGGGGATTCTTACATTTCGGGAGGAGCCGGGTCCAGTCGGAAGAAATAGTCCAATCAACAGAAGTCTAAATAAGAGAAAAACCGACTGCAATGTTCACAATGTAACCACCACGGGGAAAATGGAAGACAAGCTTAGGAACGAAAAATGGGCTATGGAGCGGAGTAGACAGAAAATAAGGAGGCCCTATGTTGCTCCAACTATATTCGAAAGCCCACATATATATACGTGACTCCAGTCCCACCCACCCACCTCCACCTCTGAAGATCCCCATATCCATATATACGAGTAGTTGTAGTACCAGTACGTACTTGTAGGTGGGCCAGTGGGTCCACATTTTTGCTCCTTTCGCTCTCTCCTAATTTTGCTCCTCCTAAAGTTGAGGTTCGGATTAACCTCCCTCTCCCTTTGATCGTGCGTGGGACACGAGTGGCTAAAACGTTTTCGTGCCGAAAAGCTTAGTGAGATTGGACTGTAGTTATAGCTCTAACGACAGTGATATGCAAGAATGGCACGCGAAATGGCCCGAAAAGCGCATTTGTAACGCATGTCAAGAGGGGTTTCTTCCGCTACTCGTACCGGTAGTTGTTCCGACGTAGCATTCATGATATCTGAAACAGCGCTTATAGCTGACGTTCATTTTTTTGTCCTTGAATAACACACCACTGCACCATTTAACCTCTTTATCGTGATACAGTACTTGCTCAACAGCAACCACAGCAAGGTTCATAATATCCAGATGAAGGAGTGAGAGAACCAGCATAAACACTGCAAAGTTAAGTCGTGTGACCGCACGGTGACGTACAGTACCTACAGTATGAGTGTGTATTCAAGTCTCTCGAAAGGTGGAGGAGAGAAGCCGCAGAGGCAAGCGGTGCCACGTGATTAGACCGGATTTAGTTCCCCAATAAAAAAATTACAAATTCTCCCAAGATTGGGTCTCCATCACCTCACTTTTTCTAGTGTTTACTATTGCGGCTGAGACCGCCAATTTCCCTACAGTACGCGTACATTAGGCACATACGATATGACGCCTTGGCGGAAGTTTATTACCACCACTTACATACAGGGCGTGGGCTGTGGTCATGCTCGTACGACCACGACTACAGTACGACTACAAGATATAAATTGCTCTACGGAAAAGACAACATGGGACTAGAAAAGCGATTCGGACCTCGGTCAGACCAAATCACTGGACGTCAACATATCAAATGCCAGCTGACATTTGAAGTAAAGTGGAACCAGGCAGCAGCAAAAGATACCACATGGAGAGATATCCAAAGGTCGAGAGCAGCAGAAGCACTCAAACATGGACACTCCATATGGAATGATACTGTGTTAATAGCAAGCGAAATGTGAGTGAGAAGTTGCGCACGATTCATGGCATATGTGTGCCCCGCTAGACCAGAGGCATACGCCCAAGAAGCCATGGTCTCACCTGGGATCATGATGCAGACTTTACCAATGTGGTTCTTCTTGGTGTGTCATGGACGGTAGAAGTGGGTACTTGCTCGTGCTTATGAGGGTCCACACCCGCATCTGTGGAAGGATTGGTGTGTGGATATCGATCGATACTGTCGAGAGATACCCACGGGGAGGTAGGAGACCGAGACAAAACCGAGGTGGTGGCCCATAACGACGAAAGTGTAGTTATAGATGGATGTTAGCAAGGGTAAACTCTTCGTCGGTGTGAGATTATTTTATTTTTTTTGCATCATGGCTGCTGCTAGCCGGTGGGTTGGAGTGAGTCTCGACTCCGCTTCCCTTAAGTGAGGCATAAAACTGACTACAGACCTTGTGGGAAAGACACTCCAGTCCACCAGACGTGGATGTGGCACAGGCGGTGCAGCAGACACCTGTTTGCCGCAGTGTTATCCACACCTTTGCATCACCATGGTGCAACGGAAGAAGAAGTACTTACGGGGAGAGACAATGTTGTAAATGTCTCTGTGGCCGTTGAGTCCATATCCTTTTGTCGGGCTTTCGACACTGTGCGCTGAACAGCGGCTGTTGTGTGTGTGGAGTGCAACCATCGATGAAAGACATACATGGTCGGGTCAATTATGATTCTGAGTTAGTAGAAGGACAATACTATTGTCATCTCACACCTGAAGGAGACATCCAGAAGAGTGCAGACTCTCAGGCCACGGGTTAACACCGGTGCTGACGAATGCCGATACCTTACTGGTAAGATATCTAGAAAGTGCAGATGGACTGTGACAACATGTGGATACTCACGGAACCCCAGTTTCTGTGGTTTATAACCCACACAAGATCAGGCGGTATTGCTCAGAGACTGTGGCAGTCTCCCAAGGCTTCGTTTCTTGTGCTATAGATGTGTGGTTGGGGAATTTCGCGGGTCAGGTCGAGACTGTTGAAGAAGGGAAGAAGAGGGAAAGGGATGGCTATATACAGTAGGCTGTGAGACCAGTTTATGTCACGTATGCACAGGATAGTAAGGTGAACCCTGTGACAAAATCGATCATGGAGTGAGAGGGTGTGTCGAGGATCTGATTCTATATAATACTGTTTGGTGAGTATATAGATGAGGAATTCCGGGATAATATCCAACCAACCAACCAACCAACGCCTCTATTTATGCATATTATGAAATTATATACTTCTTTAACGACGTAATAGATGCCTTAAAGCCAGTATTTCTGTAGGGGGAGCCTTCCTCTCTACTAGGTTAACTAAAATAAGATGTTTCTAACGAATGTAAACAAATCTGAGGATGTAAACAAACCTCAAGAGTGTCAACCAATTTGAGAGTGGCACAACCAGATTTGGGATGGATGGTGAGACAGTGAGGGGTGACATCAAGCTTGGGAAACATTTTTGATTATTGTTTCGTTGTATTCATTTCTTTTCAATTATTCATACGGTCCAACCATCCCACCTCTTCGAAGTTCTGTATTGTACCAGTACGAGGTACAGTATGTACATACCTGTTTTTATGCATCCAGTAGAGAATGTCAGCCTCAAAATTTGACCGTTCCAACACCCAGTAGAGACGTAGCAACAGATATAGCTCATGTTAATCGTGTGATTGTCATTAAAATATATCCCTTTTCACCCATCGGAGTGCGGCTACTCGTACTCAGTCCTCATCTCTCACGGCTTCTCCATCACGTGCAGAGCCAAAACGAAAATATACAATGCGTGCAGCAAAGCCAAATTTCAAAACATATCGCAAGCGACGGCTAACAAAACACATCTACATCACACATCGAACGCAATGGCCAATCTCAATGGCGCCGGAAGGACCACGTCCAGCCCCGGGTTTAGCCGACGGTTCGACAGGCGCGACCTGCTTAACACCAGCCGTGATGGCAACACAGCTCCACCTATCAACAGTGTGCGGGACTCGACAGCCTACCCAGACACTCGACGGAGTTCAGGAGTGGCCAAGCCCATCAAGACATTTCATGCGACACAAAAGCCGTGGCGTCAAGAGAAAATCACGGTGCCGCCCAAAAGCGAGCCCTTAATACCCGAAACATACATGAGTGCAGCTAACCAGCGATGGGCAGCCGTGTCGCTGTTTCTGCTGTTTCTGGCGTCCAAAATCACATATCTGCTGACGCCGGTGTCGCCAGGAGAGCAATTTGGACTGCTATTCAAATTCTTTGCATTGGATCTAGTCCTGCTGTGGACTCTTCCACTTTTCCGGATCCCCTGGCTCACGTTTGGCCCCGTGGTGACCACTCTGCTGTCCTTTGCATTCCTGGGATTCGACATGGGCATTGTCTACTACCGAGAGGGTCTTGTTTTTGCGCTGGGACTCGGTTCGGCCGTTTGGAGAACGGTCAATGACAAGGAGCTGTCCTTTTCTGGTCTCAAGATCAAGGTGGCGTCTCTTCAGGATGCCTCTAGTCATCTGATTGGAGAACACATTGTCCAGATTCTGCCCAAGAGCACTGCGCTGATCAATCCCATGGATCAGCCTTTTTGTCTCACTGGTGACAGTGCTCAGACCATTACAATTCCTGTGCGTCTCAACGCCACCGGTCTTTCTTCTCTCGAACTCAAGTACATTGATTTCGACAACCTCGAGGAAAAGTCGTTCAATTTCACAAAGAACCAGCTCGTTAAGTTCCGAGGCCGGTCCGACTACGTGCGGTCTCTGGACTACAAGTTGAAGGACGCCGATAAGAAGAAGTTGTTCTACGTCGAGCTTCCGGTTGACAAGACCGGCCTGTATCGACTTGGAAAAGTAGTTGATGACTCAAACAATGCTGTTCGAACCTACATGAAGGACGTGATCGTTGGAGCTTGTCCGGGCGCCAAGTTACGACAAAGCAACGACTCTCTACATTTGGGATCCAACAGATGTATTGGCGGCACTGAGCAGCCTAACCTTGTGGTTACCGGAGTACCTCCTCTTCGAATCAAGTACTCAAAGGAGGTGGAGGGTCAGTCCTCTGTGTTTTCCGTGCAGTCCGTTCAGCCCCGTCATTTCGTCTCTCCCATAGCCAGTGGCGATGTCAACAGATATGTGTGGAAAAGCGGAGCTGATCTCAGCTGGGCTGTTCCCCATGAAGTGCCCATCCATCTCGACGCCAGACTCAGCCAGACCGGAAAGTGGGTCTACACAGTGGATGAGGTGGAAGATGGACTGGGAAATATCATCAACTACACTGCTATTGCCAAGGGCAAGGACGAGGAGTGGCGAACCCGACGCCAGCTCACCCACGAGTTCTTTGTCCATCCTCGACCCCAGGTTTCATTCCGAACCTGTTCTGCTGAAAAACGAGCCCGTCTGGCCGGTGACCATGTATCACTCGACCTCAAGGTCCAGGCCGAGGAAGATCTGGTTCTCACCATCAAACACACAGACGAGTACGGCAAGTCCGAAGTATTTAACGCCACGGTTCCTCGAGGCCAGCAGTCAATTCCAGTCTCCAAGGCCGGTATCTACGAGCTGGAGGCTGTCCAAGGCAAGTACTGTGCTGGTGATATCGTCGAGTCATCCGAGTGCCACGTTTACGTGCCTCCCAAGCCGTCTCTTTCCGTCGAGTTCACCGATATTCAGGACCAATGTGCTGGCCCTGTGGGAGCTACTGCCGAGCTGGCCTTCACCGGTCAGCCTCCTTTCCATGCTGTCTACCGAACCGTGCGGGACGGACAAGTGATTGACACGCAGAAGATCACCACCCATAGACTGCGACACCAGCTCAAGTTCAAGCCCCAGTCCGCTGGTACCTACACTTATGAGATTGTGTCGTTCAGTGACGCCATTTACAAGCAGCCCCAGGACACGTCTTTCACCAAGAAACAGACCATTCGAGTGCTTGCCGGTGCCTTATTTGATAAGAGTATTGCTCGGCAGCGGTTTGTTTGCTCTGGCGAGTCTGTAGATCTGCCTGTCACTCTACGAGGCGTCCCTCCGTTCACTCTGGAGTACGAGATTGTTCACGGTTCGTCTCGACGAGTTCCCCACACAATCAAGGATATCAAGGACCAGAAGCACGTGATTTCCACGTCTGGTTTGTCGCAGGGAGGTCAGTACACCATTTCTCTAGTGGCCGTCACCGACTCCCATGGATGCAGATCTCTGCTGGACGAGCAGGATATCCGCGTTGAGGTGCGTCGACAGCGTCCTTCGGCCGGCTTCCTGCCCATTTCCGGCGACTACGACGTGGCTGTGCCCCCAAGGCTCCCCCGTCAAGCTGCCTGTTACTCTCAACGGTGGGCCATGGAACTCGAATACGAGTACATTGAGGGAGAGAAGGAACGACATAGGGGGCAGGTTTGGAGATGCCAACCGGCTTTTTCACTGTTTCTCGGCCTGGCCACTACCGACTTGTGTCTGTTAGATGCTCATTGTCCTGGGAGAGATCACCCCGACGCTATCTTTTTTTGGTTGCTCGAACTGGCCGTCAAGATCGTCAAGGCTGGCAACACCGGGCTAAGGATGGTTCTCTCTCTCGAGCTCCCTATTTGTGAGGGTATCAGGACCTTGTTGAGATTGCTCTCGAGGGTTCTCCGCCCTTCACTGTCCTCTATCGAGTGAACTGGACCCGGGGGAAAGACCAAGGACATGAGATCCAGGTGTGCGCCACTCCCTTTGCCAACGTGCGAGTCGAGACCAAACGCCCCCGGGGTACGAGTACTTTCTTCATGGGTGTCTTGGCCCCAACTACTACGACCGAAAGTGGCTGGCTGATGTCGGCGCTGGAGATGATGTGGCCTTCTCTGACTCCAGGCTGCGACAGCTGGTCAAGGCTCGACCCACCGCCAAGTTTGTGGACAAGGGACGCGTTTACCGAGCTTGTCAGGGTATTGCTGACTCTGCTGACGGCATCCCCATCAAGCTGACTGGCGAGGCCCCCTTCTCTCTCACTGTTTCCATTCGAGTCGACTCTTCCGGACACACCGAGAAGGTGACCTACAACAATGTAGGCGCCGACTTTGAGCTCAAGAGCCAGTTGTACTCGCGCCTGGGTCTGGGTAAGCATACTGTGCAGATCTACCAGGTGGTTGATGCTCGAGGATGTCGACAGTCCAACTTTGGAGCCGACCAGCGGGTCACCGTGCACGTTGCGGACACTCCTACCATTACTGCTGTTGAGGAGCGAACAGACTTTTGTGTGGGCGAGCGAATCTCGTACTCGCTTACTGGTATTCCTCCGTTTGACGTCACCTACGATTTCAACGGCAATGTGCGAGAGTCGACCTCTGGCACTCTGTTCCGACGACTGGCTGCCGAGCCCGGTAACCTTACAATTAAGGCCATTTCTGACACTGCTTCCAGTTGTCGAATTGAGCTGGAGGGAGCCAAGCAGCTGCCCAAGCGAATCCACCCCATTCCTACTGCCCGTGTGGAGGAGGGCACGTCGCTCATTTTCGACGAGAATGGAGCTGAGAAGGCTGAGATCCACTTCCACTTGCAAGGCACCCCTCCCTTCCAGCTTCAGTACACCCGAAGTGAGATGATTTCCGGCAAGGAGGTGGTGGTGGAAACACACACTGTGGGCAGCATCAAGACCCACACTTACACCATCTGGACTGGTCTGCAGGGTATCTACCGGCCCATTGTGGTGTCCGACTTTTACTGCACCACCGCCGGTGAGCGGGCCTCTCATTAGAGGCTCTTGTATATGATATGGAATTACGCATTTATTAGGACGACCTTTGGTAATGAGTTGTAATACGTACAGTACAAGTAGTAGGTTGGCAGCGTAAGTTTGGCGCAACGTAGTTTTTGCAGGCGAGGTTTAAATCGACTACAAGTGCTCGTCGATATTGTACTGTTAACCCGATATTATAGCCTTGCCTGAGGATCTATGTTTCACTTCATGACTATCAGTCAAGTAACCATCCCAAATCTATACGGTACCAAGAGCTCCAGATAACACTACAGTACATACAGTAGCTCTGTTTTGTATTATGGGATTTGAGCAATAAACGGGGAGATACTTGCAAACGAACCCTGAAGCCTCCAGGGATTGAGGATCGACCTCGTGTCGAGGTTCAGAATAGAATGTTAACGTTGCTATGAGCAGCCTGTTAACAGATACAGCAGAAGCTGTATAAAAGACTGCAACGAGTACATAAAGCAATCACTTGTAATTGTAGTTGTTTTCTTATGCAAGTATCCATGTCGTCAGTCTTCCAGGAGTATGTACTGTACATACCCATGTACCGCTCTCTACCTCGCGTAGTACAGTATCTACATCCACTTGTTTAAACATGATTCTGGGGGAAGATCCAGACAAAGATGATACAGTTCAGTCGAGTGAGACAGCGACACTGGAAATCTCATAATTTCCGGCCGATCTCAAGTCCGGCCAGTGATAACCGCGCTCGGGCTGCTGGATCCAAGTTCTCGACGCATTGTACAGTTGTATGACCTTGTACGGTCCACTTGATGACGGCAACGGAACAACAGTATTACAGTAATTAGAGACACAAGGAACGAGCTGACAGCACTCTTGCTGGAAACAGGTACTCAAGTGTGTACACGTACCGATACTCATACGTACATACTGTACAATCTGGTTGGTCACCCATGACTCAATGCAGAACGTGCCTTTTTGGTGCATACCCCGCTAAACCTCGGACGGGTGCATGTGGACACGCACTTGGTTATCGAACAAGAATATTCTGGCTTTTGAGGTTTCAAAGAACGGTCCCTATTATGTTGTCCCTGTCTTTGGCGTGCTTAAACGTACCTCCCAGAGAATTGCGAACAAGGTTGTCATATTAACATCGGCCCAAAGACTAAATGTATACCAAGAAACACACTCGACGTAGATAATTAGGAAGGGTTACTGTCGTTGTTTGTAGGATTTGAATGGGAAATTTGGCAAACAAATCTATACATCTGGCACAAAAAAACGCTTCCCTATGTTTCTCTTTTTAATAGTCTTCTTTTGAGGCATTTACAACCTTCCTTGTGCTCCTCTGGACCACCCTTCGTCTGTCCTTGTGTGGTTTCAACAATAGAATTTCCGTTATGAGACAGACAGATTCCTGAGCTTGGCGTATAATAGATGGCTATAGACAGTTACCAGTAGTTCTCAGAACTGCCAAAATACTGTATTAAACGTCACAAACAGAGAGACTAAAGTGAATTAAAAGGTTGTGGGGACTCAAGATAAGTCTGTGCATTAGTAATCAATCCTCCACCTGCCTCATCACCAGTTTATGTGACCCCTTACGACCCTCGGCCCAACCGACAAACTTTTCGAGCAGCCCTAGCCGCAGTTGCCCAAACAGACGTTTTTTTCGTTTAGTAGCTTCGATGCAGGACAAACAAGGCTACTGTACTGGTACAGATTGTGTTGGTCGTATTCAGGGAGCTGCCTTAGCTGTTTTAGCACTAGCAGAAAATAATATGGGTCGGTATGTATTTGGAGGCGCTCTGCACGCACCAAGCCTCTTTTTATTGCTTGCATTGTTGTTTTGTGCCTCAGAATGTGGAGAACTCCACAGCCCACCCTCAGCGCTATGGTCCAGTCCTTTGGCGTGGTTCAGGCACGGACAACAAAGTTACGGTACAAGTAGTAGGTTGCCCGTACAGTACATACTCGTAGAATGTACATGTGGTAGCTACTCTACCAGCTGGTAGTCAGCTGCCCGGCCCATTAGGTCTTTGATGTAGTTAGCAGTGTTGGGGCTAACATATGATTTTCGTAGTTAGCTCACTCGCTCCCCTCCTACCAGTACACCCAAACTGTTTTCATTTGTCTCTCAAACCTCAAACCTCAAACCTCTAGAGTCCAGCAAACTCTGTTGCAGATACTTATAAAAGCCATGCATCTCAGTGCGTGGCTGCAAGCTTATTGCATACATTAGCTGTGCAAGTTATCGGCATCATCAAGTGACGACATTTCCGCAACGCTACCTTCTCCACATTGTGCGCCACTGTCTCCACGCGCTCCCCGAATCGATTTTAGTAGGCATCTTCCCTTGATTCTCCATCTGGATCCGCTCCCAGGCCTCTTCATAGCCACAGCCGAACTAAAAACACTCTTTGTCAGGCCCTTTCTCATATACTTTACTAGCCACAAGCCACAGTGAAAGGATTTTGCATCGACAACTGGCAGCTTTTTCAAAGATCGACTCTCTCCTTCTCCAACCCACAACACGCAATGGAGAATCACAAAAACGACCCGGAGTGTAACGCCGCCAAGGCTGCGGCAGCAAACATCTTCCCGGCCTCGCCCATGGCCAACTCCATGATGTTCGGCTCGTCCTACTCTCAGTCATACAATAAGTCTTTCATGAAACGACACTCGGGCGAGTACAACCGCCACTCGGGCGAGTACCGCCACTCGGGCGAATCCAACCGGTTTTCGGGGGACTTCCAAAGAGTCAACGAAGATCTGGAATCTGCATCTGAGACCACCCACCTCAACCCCAGACCTGCCCGACCATCCATGGCCGTGTCCAGCTCCTCTGAGCCATCTACCAACCATGCATCCAACAACACCATTAGAGAGCCCAGTGATACCCCTGTCTACGGCACCACTGCTGCTTCCATCTCCACAACCTCTCTCGACCCCGAAGATAATGTGTGGGAGGATGTCCCCAGCCAAAAGAGATCGCAGGACGTGCGGGAACTCAAAATTCTCTGGCAGTATTCTCTCCCCCTCGCAGTCACCTTCCTCCTGCAGTACTCCCTTACCGTTGCATCGATCTTCTCCGTGGGACACCTGGGTAAGGAAGAGCTGGGTGCTGTGTCCCTTGCATGCATGACTTCTAACATTACAGGTTTTGCCCTCTTTCAGGGCCTATCGACTTGCCTCGACACTCTGTGTTGCCAAGCCTACGGAGCTGGCAACATGCGAAAGGTCGGCATCTACTTCCAGCAGTGCGTCTGCATGAGCATTCTTGTTTTCCTACCCATTGCCGCCATTTGGATGTGCTCCGAGCCTCTCCTGGCCCTCATCATTCCAGAGGGCCAATTAGCAGCCCTGGCGGCACTCTATCTCCAGATTGTGGCCCTCGGTGTGCCTGGCTACATCGTGTTTGAGTGTGGAAAGAAGTACCTGCAAGCCCAGGGTATCTTCATGGCTGGAACCTATGTCCTGGCAATCTGCGCTCCCCTCAATGCCTTCCTGAACTGGCTGCTGGTCTGGGATAAGCATGTCGGTATTGGCTACGCTGGAGCTCCTGTCGCTGTTGTCATCACCGAGTGGGCCATGGCCATACTCATCATCGCCTACATTGCCTTTGTGGACGGCCGACAGTGCTGGTTCGGCATTTCTCCCCGAGCCGCCTTCTCCAATTGGGGCCCCATGCTGCGACTGGCCATCCCCGGTGTCATCATGGTTGAGGCCGAGTTTTTGGCTTTCGAAATCCTCACTCTCGCATCCTCCTACTTTGGATCTGCAGCCCTGGCAGCACAGTCCGTTCTGTCGACAGTCATGGCCCTGGCCTACCAGATTCCCTTCTCGGTTGCCATTGCTGCTTCCACCCGAGTGGCCCATTTCATTGGTGCTGCACAGCCCCAGTCGGCCAAGCGAGCTGCTCGAATTGCCCTCTACTCCACTGTTCTCATCTCCACTTTCAACTGCACTACCCTTTTCCTCTTCCGACGGCCCATTGCTGGTCTCTTTTCGTCTGACGTGGACGTGGTAAATCTGGTGGCCTTTGTGCTGCCTCTGTGTGCCGTCGGCCAGTTTTTTGACTGTATTTCTTCAGTCGTGGCTGGTGTCCTGAGAGGACAGGGCCGACAGAAGATTGGAGGTTATGTGAATCTCTTTTACTACTACGCCGTAGCCACTCCTCTGTCTCTCTTCTTTGGCTTTATCTGCAAGTGGGAGCTGATGGGTCTTTGGGCTGGTATCATTGTGGGTATTGTGGGAATTGCTGCCACCGAGGCCTACTTCGTGCTCACCTCTGACTGGAATGCCATCATCGAGAAGAACGCCGCCATGCATCGAGACTAACCGCCGCTCAACAAAAATTACTGTTGCACATTTAAAAACATTAACGAACAGATGAAGGCTACAAGATACTGCATTGTACCTTCTCTGTCTGGGGACTCTGTCTCTATTGCATATTTATATATAGATTAACAATGTGACGCGTTGTATGGCCAATTAATGTGGCTACTGTACATACTGTATTTATAGTACGTGAGCATATAATTGAAGTGTTGGACGCCGAACATTATGTCGCCTGCTGAACAGCCTGACGGACTGGGTGACTACGATCTTGAGATTGGGAGACCCTGTGGAATGAGTAGTGAGCCGACCAAGTAACCTTGAAATCTGCTGGACATAAACCCACACTACCACTTGGTCACTAAAAGTAGTAACTTTGGATCATTCATCCGCATCCCAGAAAGACATTTCAGCCTACTGATCGCGCGCCTCGGAGTCCGATTTGTATTATAGATCGTGCCTCTTATATGCACTTCGGGTTCCGTTTCTCGTTGTTCGACTGCATGCAGTATAGAAAACTATAAAACATGAGAGATCTGGACTCTCTATGATATTAGAGACCGAAAATGAAATGAAATGGCTAGTATTACTGGTGATATTTGTACTTCGGGATTCCCTGATCAAATAACTGCCCTCGTTGTTGTGTTCTGTGGTACATACACTACCCTTCATCGATTCTTCTCGGAACGGAGGTGAAAGTCTCTTTTACGATACCATGAGAAGATTGATTAGATAGATAAACAAAAGTCTCAGCTCTGTAAGAAGAGATATAGTCGCTCATCTGCTTCTCTTTCATTCAGGTTTATTACAATGGCATTTACAGACACCAAGTGGATGTGAGCGATCAAGCATGCCCTCATCGCCCCTCAGAAGTCCGAGGAGAACAGCGAGCTAGATTCATCCTATGACTCTGATTCTGAAGCCCCAGAACAGCCTGACACGACTACAAGGACCAAGAAGATCTTCAACCCTTCGATTCATCAGCAGGAAGACACCAGTGATGGCGAAGTTGGAGCCCCCGCAAACTCAAGAGATGTAGCAGATCACTTCTCTTTGGAACAGAAAGGATATATGGCTTGCTTAGGGGCCCATGCTGCTGCTTTGAATCTCTCTAGGTCTAAAAGTCCAGACTGCGGGTGTCTACTCCACCTTTGCAACTTCTTATTTCAACCAAATGTCTTTACTTTCTGCCCTCAGTGTAGTCAGGGCTGTCATGTATATTGCCACACGGCCCATCTTGGCTAAGTTTGCAGACGTCCTGGGTCGTTTTGAAACACTTCTTCTCTCTGTGATAATCTTCACCATTGGCTTTATCATGCTAGCAGCTTCACCCAGTATTGGCACCTACTTTGGAGCCCACATTTCTACGTGTTTGGCCAGGTAGGTATCCAGTTTATGGAACAGGTCTTTGCAGCTGACACTTATAATCTCAAAAACCGAGCATACTTTGTGGTGCTACCCAATATCTGTTATCTTTTTGTCCCTGGTCGCAGCTCCCATCACCAGCGCTATCAACCTGGAGCTGGGGCTATGTGGTGAATCATCATTCCTGTGTCGTCGATCCAGGTTCTAACAATCATGTTCAGACACAAGATAAGAGCTCGGGCTCTAGGTTTGGAGTGTGGTAAAGCAGTGCTAAACTTCCGAGTCACCATAGCTCAGTTCGATATTGCAGGCCTCATTCTCTTCACTGGGGTCTCAGTCTACTCTTACTTCCTGAGATCCTCGTCAAGACCTCAAAATCTAGGGGCCAGCCACATGTACTGCCTATGATCATATAAGGGCCTATTCTCCTGGTTCCCGTTCCGATCTGGGAAAAGATGTACCACTCCAGGGGGCTTTTCTCTCTTTCTCTTCTCTTAAAGACCGTACCCTCATCACTGGGTGTGCAGTGGTAGCGCTCTATTCACTGGCCTACTACATTTACTCTCCATATTACTACGCCTGGCTGCTGGTCTGCAAGGGTCTGTCTGTCACAGCAGCTACAAACGTCACTTCTGTGTGGGTTGTGGGATACACGGCCGGATTGCTCATTGTTGCCCTGATCATCAAGTATGTACTGTACTCCAACAGATTCAAACCCATCATTGTAGTCGGTGGACGCCTCTACATGCTGGGTCTAGGTCTCACCTACCGGTACAAACAGCCCTACCACTCGCTTGCGCAGTTCATTGTAGCACAGGTAATCAAGGGTTTGGGGACGCTTCAGTTTCCCGTTTTGGTCATGATTCAGTCAGTGTTGTTTCATAGGCAGGTCTGCCACTGTCATTTTCGATTCTTCGATTTCGGTTGGAACAGCTGTTGGAGACGCTATTTCGGGATCACTTTACCAACAGCAGTATCCCAAGAAGCTGGCTGAATTTGCATCCTTTCTCTCCGAAGCTGAGAGAGACAAGATGGTTAAATGTTCAGACGCCGCTAAAGATTGCAAGAGGTTCTCCCGAGCGAGACTCCAGAGTAGTGGTTTTCGACAATGTCTACTGACACATGTTATATGGCCCTGTTATTGTAGGAGGTGTCTTGATTCTTCTGACTCTGACTCTGCCTAATGTTGACCTAGGAGAGCTCAATCAAGGGTATCGTGTTTGGTAGTGGAGATAGGGAGTCTAGAAGTGAAAAGAGTCAAGACAAACCTTGTGGTGTCATCGCTTCTTTCAGAAGAGATTCATAGGGGTATGTGTGAGCATCAGGCGAAGGTGTCATAAAAAAAATATGCTGGTCAGTGTGAGTAATAGGAACATATGAGCAAAAATCGTCAGGGATATGTTTACATGCCTAGCTTAGGTGCTTTATCTGTAAATATTGTACCCTTCTTAACTACAGATAATGTCTACTCGTCTTTGCTGTTGTTGTTTTTTGTTTTTTGTTTTTTTATATAAAAAAAAAAACATTAAACTCTATTGTTATCACTTTTACCCAACTACACCCTAACCATTTCTGGTAAGTATTTACTTACATGCATCCATCTCCAACCCTAACCTTGATTGCTGCACTGCACGACATCTTCAAACGAGGACGTGAACAGAGAAACGAAAATCCAACATGGCGGAAGAAGAGGAATACAGCATTGCCACGCGTCCCGGAGAGGACGTGCAGATGGAGGAGGAGCTCGAAGTAGTGGAGCCTGAAGATGATCTTATCGAAAAGCCCCTCTCTCTGAGGGTAGACGCCAAAGAAGAAGCCTTTTATCTACAATACTACTCGGGCCACACGGGTCGATTTGGCCATGAGTTTTTGGAATTCGACTTTCAGTTGCTGGACCAGGGTCGATCTGCGCTGCTGCGATACGCCAACAACTCGAACTACAAGAATGACACTCTTATCCGTCGAGAAGTGGCTGTTTCACCAGTGGTGGTCAAGGTGCTCAAGAAGATGATCAAAGAGTCGGAAATCCTCAAGGAAAACGATGCCAAGTGGCCGCCAAAGAACAGAGACGGTAAACAGGAGCTGGAAATCAAATTTGCCAACTACCACATTGCATTCGAGACTGGTCGAATAGGATCCTTGTCGGATGTGCAGAGATCGGACGACCCCGAAGGTCTGCGGACGTTCTACTATCTGGTTCAGGATATCAAGGCCCTGGTGTTTTCTCTGGTGGGTCTGCATTTCAAGATTAAGCCAATTTAGGAGAAGGAGAATACAATCGGAAACAAAAGGTAAAGGTCGAGATTCGACAGGAGGTTCATATAAGTTATACAATGTACTGTAATTTTACAATGGGAAGCGCGCAAACACGCCCTGTCGCATAAAGATAAAAGATGCGTTTAAATGTACATGTTATGCTATAGTATGTATCGTTACACCATCAGTCGTCTCAGACCGGTCACCTGCCATACATCGTCCTGCCATCTGCATCCCAGCAGCTTCTGGCCAGTCACGGGACATCGACCGCCTGTCTCCTCGTCTCCATCCTCCAAATGTCGGTAAATGCAAGTGTAGCAAAACACATAACCTGACTCAATGACTGTAGGATTGACCAGCTCCTTGCTACAGAGAGGGCACTTGGAGGTGTCCTCCTTCCACTTTGCCACGGACTCCGCAAGTTTGTCGGCTCCCTTGACCTTATCTGGCACCGGAAGATTGTCTTCCAAGTCTCCTCGTCTCTTTTGATTCAGCTGTCGAGCGAAATCAGACGCGTACCACCACTCAAGGAACTTGAGGGCGAAAATAGAAGTGGGAAGCACATACGAAAGGCCGCTAAGAGCAGCAGATCGCATGGCGTTGGCTCCAGCCTTTGTTGTGAGCAGCAGCATCACACGCTCTGCAACGGGGTACTCGGAGATGGACTTCATGGTATGGGCCACGTTAGCAGCGTTTCTGCTATCTCTCTGGGTCTCCATCTGGTAGTCGTACCGGGTCATTCGAGAGAACTGAATGTTAAGCAGGAAGTCATCAATGCTATACGCCCTCGTGACGGAGAAGAGGAAGAGCATGTGGAAGGCCAGGGTGGCAGTGGTGCATCCCATGGTGACAATGGGGTAGAGCTTGAGAAGCCAGTAGTCAAACTCGAAGACTGCTATTTGTTGGGCCGTACCTGTTCTCTTGATCTCGATTCGCTCCTCATTGATATCCCTAGCTAGGTACCGGCCCTTGAGTCTCTCGTATCGCGCATCCAACTTCTCCTTCACATATGGCACCACAATGAGGAAAAAGAGTGATCCCCAGATTTTCTTCTTGCTCAGCCGTTTTTCAGCCTCGACCAGATCCGGCACGGCCTGGCGTGTTCTCAGTGCGGGATTCGTCAGGATCTGTGTTCGTTTCAGACCGTAGAACTTTTCTGTGAAGCTGGCATTCCATGTCTTGAGATTATAGTACTCCACCAGACCCATGAACAACGCGTACAGCTCGTCGTAGCGGTTGACGATTCGCAGTAGATACCGCGGATGTCTCTGGGCGTAGAATGCAAGAATATATCGAACCGAAGGGGCAATCAGACCCTCCAGCTGTTTAGCAGACAGAAGCTCAAACAGTGTGGGCACATCAGGATCCAGCTGGCTCGCGTTGAGTGACGAAAAGTAGTCCATTTTTTGTCGTGAGGAAAGGTCGTTTTGGGTTGATATGATATGATCAGGTTCCAATCGTTTGGCTTAACAATGATCAACCGCCGTATTGCTGGTTGTCTGGTGCTGTGGGGGCAAATCAGTCTTCCCTTCTTTCATGTTCAACTTTATGTGGGGTATGGATGCACAAACCTAATTACTTACCGAGGATGTAAAAAGTGCTTAGTAAGTGCTGTAGCTACGAAGTGAAGATACAGTGTGTTTCCCTAAAATTATGAAGAAATCTAATACAATATAAACATGCTATGGTTTTTGTTCGTTTGTTGCTATGGCAATTTTTACAAGGTAACCCACTGGCTACCCTTCTTCTCCTGTTTCACCTTAATAGGAGGCAGATCCCATCCAGTGCCTCCAGAGCCAATAGCAGCTCCCAGCCGAGGAACCACCCAACACTCTCGAGAGGTACTGGTGATCATCTTGGGGCCGTAGGGGGGAGGCAGGGGCTTGGAGTATGTGAGTAGAGCAGTGCCCTTGGCAATGTTGCCAATCTGGGCAGATGTGATATCACAGAGAGGCTTGATTCTCAGCTTGGAAGATCCCGATCGGTTGACGGAAGCAAATACCAACATTTCGGGAGGATGAGTTCCCATAGTGTTAATGACAGATCCGGGGTGAATGAACACCTGAGTGTCGTCAGGCAGAGGGTTTCCTTGGTCGTCAGTCTTCTTGTTGGTGGTGGAGGTGGGGAACAGAGTCTGGTAGGGAACGTTGATGATTCGCTCTCGAGAAGTGAGCTTGTAGTCCTCGCTGACCTTGTCCAGACGCTGAGCCACCTGGTCAACAAAACCAGTGGCAATCATCTGCTTGAGAGCCTTGATCTGGAGCTTAGAAGGAGGCTTGAGCTTGGCATTCAACTGTTCCTTGAGCATAGGAGCTGCTCGAGGGTCGGAGTTGGCCACAACGATTCGGCTCAGTTGCTGTCTCAGCTTTCGCATCTCCTCCATCAGCTTGTGTCGCAGGAAGAAGCCCTTGCAGAAGTTCTCCAGGTCGGAATCGTAGTCCATGGCGCAGACGGCAGAGAGCAGCTTCAGAGCGTCAGATGCAGGGTCCAGGGAGGCCAGCTTTGCCTGGGCCTTATGGTAGCTGGATCGCAGCTTTCGCTTTCGCTCAATCTCGTAAATGTCCTCGGGCTCGGAGTCAGACTCGTTGCTCTTAATCCGGTCTCCGTCTTCATCAACCTCCTCAACCTTGGGCTTCTGTGGTTTCTCATTGATGCCAAGCTCGTGCTCTCCAATGAAGGGATCTCCAACTGTGAGAGCAGCAACAATGGCAACCATGTAAGGCAGGCACTCGAGCTGAGAACCAATAATGAGCATCTTGGCGAATCGCGGGGACAGAGGGAACAGAGACATCTGCTTACCCATATCAGAAATAACACCAGTGTTGCTGAGGGCACCTAGGTACTCCAGCAGCTTCTCGGCCTTGGCCAGGGACTGTCTGTCGGGGGGAGTGGGGAAGGGGAAGTTGACCACCTTGTCAATACCCATGTGTTTCATCTCCAGAACAATGCCCTCAACAGGGCATCGGAGAATCTCGGGGATGGAGAATTGAGGGAAGAACTCCTCATAGACGGCAGATGAGAAGACACGGTAGCAGTGACCGGGACCAGTTCGACCGGCACGACCAGCTCGCTGATCGGCAGAAGCCTTGGAGATGAAATCAACCTCAAAGGACTGAACACCAGTCTCTTCATCGTACTTTCGCTCCTTTGCTCGACCACAATCAACCACATATCTGATACCAGGAATGGTCAGCGAAGTTTCAGCAACGTTAGTAGCAACGACACACAGTCGATGGCCGGCAGGAACCTCCTCAAACACCTTCATCTGCTCCTTGGTAGGCAGCAGAGAGTAAAGAGGAAGCACGTGCAGAGGAGCAGACTCATTTCGCTCCTCGACAGCAAGCTCCTCTTCGAAACCTTCTTCTCCGTCCTCCTCATCTGTCTCAGACTCTCCCTCGACAGCAGCATAGTCCTGTTGTCGCATATCGGCGCCAAAATCAACCTCCTCGGCCTCCACTACAGTCTCATTGGCAGACACCTTGACCTGGAGATCCTCAGACTTGTCCTTGGGCCGCCACACCTTAGTTCGATCAGGGAAGGCCTTCCGAAGCCGCTTGACCACGTTAACAATCTCGTTTTGGCCAGTCAGGAAGATCAGAATACCACCATCGGGCAGTCGTTTGTGGATCTTGCAGGTCTTTCGGTAGATCTCGTCCATGTAGTCGTAAGTTGTTCGTTTGTTGAAGTGGACAGAAACGGGATATTGTCGGGCCTCAACCTTGAGAACAGGAGGAGGAACTGGGAAAAGAGTCTTGTTCTCTGTGAAATCGGAAACCCGCAGAGTAGCAGACATGATAATGAGCTTGAGGGGAGACTCGCACTTGCCTTCGTTGAACATCTCCTTTCGCAACTTGAGAACTCGAGAAAGCACACCAATGAGAATATCAGTGTTGATGTTACGTTCATGGGCCTCATCAATTACCAGAGCAGAGTACTTGGTAAGAGCAAAGTCTTGGGACAGTTCTCGCAGCAACACACCATCAGTCATGAACTTGAGAGCTGTATTATCCTTCACGGTGACATCGAATCGCACCTGATGGGCAACTCTATCACCTTGGTTACCCAACTCGTTAGCAACACGTTGCGCCATAGAGATGGCGGCCACTCGTCGAGGCTGGGTGACACCGATCATACCAGGGTAGTCACTACCCTTCGTTCCGAAACCCGCCTCGATCAGGAATTGAGGAGTCTGTGTAGTCTTACCTGAACCAGTTTCACCACAGATGATGACACAATCGTTGTTGAAAATGGCTTCCATGATTCTCTGTTCTTCTCCGGTGACAGGAAGGTTCATTCGGGAGGTCTGGATTTCAGGGTCTCGCTGAACGTTGACATAAAAGGCCTTTCTTTTGGCGTACTCGGGTTGGGCAATGTCTTCGGGAGGAGGAGTAAGGCGGTCCTCGTCTCTGTCCACTCTTTCTTTCTTGATCTTGATATGCGAGAGATCCTCGATGTTGGAAGACTTGGGTCCAGACTGTTCATCGATCCATTCCTTGAAAGAAGAACCCTTTGTCTTTTTGGTGACGATTTCGGTATACTCGTCATCTTCCTCGTCTTCCTCTTCCTCGTCCTCATCTTCGTCCTCATCTTCGTCCTCATCCTCCTCCTCCTGCTCGTCTTCATCTTCTTCCTCTTCCTCGACATCTTCCTCGATCTCCTCCTCGGCAGCCGCCTTCACTTTTTTGGTGCCTTCCTCTTCTGACTCCTCAGACTCCTCATCCGAATCCTCGTCTGAATCTTCGTCAGAATCCTCCTCATCAGAATCGGTATCGTCGTCCTCCCCGGAGCTAACGTAGTCCTTCTTGTTCTTTCGAGCACGCTCAATCTCGAGCTTCTTTCGCCAAGAGTAAGAGTTTTTTGCGGGCTTGGAAACCTTGGCCAGGTTCTGGAAACCGAAACCACCACCAGCCTTGGGTCGCATGTCAATGAATGAGCTTTTGTTCTCCTGCTCTTCCTCTTCGGCCATTTGCTTCTCCTTTCGCTCCAGCTCAGTCAGGAGATGAGAATGCTTCTCGTCATCCCACTCTTCGTGATCGTGTTTCTCGTACAGAATCTCCTTGGTCTCCTCATTACCGAGACCCAGTTTCTCCAGACGCAAAGCTTCCTCGATCCGGGCTTTTTTGGTTTCCTTGTCACCCATGTGTTTCATAGACTTGAGCTGAGATGTATCAAAGGTGCCCTTTCGAGCAGCAAACTCGGAAAACAATGCCTTCTTCTCTTCTCTCTTGAGTTGTTTTTCCTGAGTTAGTATGTAATCATAAGCGCAGCGAATGTCCTTGGTTCAGCTAATCTGGTTCAGCTAATCTGGTTAAGCTAAACCTGCGACGTATCCTCGTGTCATACTCACAATGTACTTGTCTAGACGCTTTCGCTTCTTTGAAGTCATCTTGCTCTCCGTAGGTGTGAGCTCTTCCTGGAGCTTTCTCTTTCGAGCCTCCTTCTCGGCCTCACTCTTGGGCACCATGAGCTCGGCATTGGCGTCTTCTTCCTCCTCCTCTGCTGTAGGCTTCTTGACCCAGGTTTTCTGCTTGGCGGCCTTGAGCTCCTGCTGCTTCTTCAGCGAGCCGGCTCGGGCCTTTGCGTTGTATCCTAGCTTGTATTTCGCCATAGTTGAAGCGATGGGTTGAATCAGCTTCACGCAGGTTATGCTATATTGCCCAATTTTTTCTGATTGTGCATGATGTATGCGCGGTCATGTGATGTGGCTGTTGGGAGGAGACAGGTTCTTTTTCTATAATAACTTGAAGTAAATGTTCACGTAATATATGTTTTTCTTTGAGAGTCTCAGTTATAAACCAAACTGCAGTTCACATAATTATAAACAATAAAATTTTGGTTCCCAAAAATTGGCATCGATTTTTGAGGGGCGAAAATAGTACGAGCCGCAAGTGAGGTGGTCTCAGTAGAAAAATGAAAGGTGTAATTAAAAGAGACACATTTATATTAAATGATGGTTACATAGTGTGCACACTGAGCCCTAGTATGTTATACACCATTCTCGTTAGTAATTGCTCTACAAGTAATCTATTACACATCCGCCTCATGGGTCTTTAAGCGCGACGTTGAAGCGTGCATGACTGTTCTGTGGTGACGAGAAACGAAGTCCTTCAACATAGACAACATCTTCTCCTGGCATGCCAACACTAATGCACGACGACCCCTTGGACGATGAGGAGGAAGAAGAGCCTCCACGAAACATTGGACGGGTGGTCTTTGGCCCTCGTGAATTCGACACGTGGTACCACTCGTCGGCATACTATTTTTCACAGAAGGACGAACTCAAGAAGTTGACCTGGAAGCGGGCCATGGCGTTGATGGAGGCCAAGGCCCTCGACAAGGACAAGGACAATCACACCTGCGACATGTCCCGGCTCTTCATTGAGCGCTACAGCTCTCCGTCTGTTGGCACACCTGGAGGAACCTCTTCTGCATTAACATCCTCAACCATTTCGTCCTCTGGATCATCAGCAAACGCATCTGTGGCCCCCAATGACCAACCACCAGCCCAGGTCGACTTCCAGGTCAAACAGCTGTTTGTCTGCGACTCGTGTTTCAAATACTCGAAGGTCTCCAAGGACATGGCCCAACACCGAAGCACCTGCAAGTATGTGTTCAAGCACCCCGGAGAGACGGTTTACAAATCGAAAGACTATGCCATTCGCCGTGTTGATGGCGCCGTTCACAAGCTCTACTGCCAGAATCTCTGTCTGTTCGCGAAGCTCTTCCTGGACCACAAGTCTGTGTTCTTCGGCGCCGATGCCTTTGAATTTTATGTTGTGCTCGGCAAGGATACCGCCAGCAGCAGGCACTTTAAACCCATGGGCTTCTTCTCCAAGGAGAAACTGTCGTGGGACGAAAACAATCTGGCTTGCATTCTGGTATTTCCTCCGTATCAAAGGCGAGGGCTGGGCAAACTGCTGATCGAGTTTTCATACGTGCTGTCGAAGTACGAAGGCCGTAAAGGAAGTCCAGAGCGACCGCTGTCGAAGTTCGGCACTTTATCATATATGTCTTACTGGTGTACTACGATAGCCCGGTTCATCTTGATAGAGTGTACAGAAGACGTCATCACGATTGAGACGATCAGCGAACATACTTATATCCAGCCGGAAGATGTGATGCGAGCACTCAAAGAAATGCATGCTGTAGTTCTCTACAGCGACGAAAAAGCCAAGAAGGTACAACTGGGAGGACGGGTTTTGAAGAAATCTGTTAGACGTTGGGTTAACAGTGGCAATGTGAAACTGAGCCCTGTGATTGACGAATCCATGGTGTTTTTGGAGTGACAAAGATGGAAGTTGATGTTACAGTCAAGACCTATTTAAGCCGCGAGCTACAGGTCTTCTGGCTGACTGGGTGCTACATTACTATGCCCCAGACCATATTGTTTCATGTAATGTACATATATTTATAATGCAAGGTGATAATGCCTGGACCGGGATCATAACGGAACAGGGTGTATAATAGTTGTGAATCTAGTTCTTTCGAGGCTTGACCAGACCCTTGTAGACGAAGTAGTAGACGATGGTGGAGTCATTGTCCACGATGGCCATTAGCATGCGATCGACGTCTTTTCCAGCCACACCCTCAGCCTCGCGAAAACACTCGTCCCACTGCTTGATAGTCCAGTCGTCGTTGGATCTGGCAGGTACTAGCCATTCCGATCTGATCTCAGCGTCATCAGGGTGCAAAGTCCTGGGTGGAGTTCCATGCACCAGGTCTGTGAGCTTAGTCTGGTGGATGACCACGTCGCTCCACAGATGCTGATGAACAAGGTTGGTTCTTATTTGTTCAGCCATGGTGAATGTGTGATTGATAGTGGTTGTTTTGTTCAGTATCTGTGCCAGTCGTCTACCACTAACTTTTTCTGCTTACTGTGCGTCTCAAAGTTTCTGCGGGCGCGTTATCTCCGTCGGATTTAATTTTTAACGGTCCTAGGAAAATCTGCATATGCTGGAAAATACTCGTGTTTGGGAGAAGACTTGGGTGCCACCAAAAACCTGGATTAGGCTCAGAACTCTACAAGTCCGGGAAACGTAACACTGAGATACGACTGGCGAAAGCGAGGCGGCGGTAAGTCCGTGAATATAATGCTTATTGACCGTTTGAGGGCGTTTAATATGTTGATTCACTGTTATGAACATTTTTGCTGCTCGAACGCACGTTTTACGCCTCCAAACGCCCGACTTTTCACCCGTTTCTCCTCCCAGCCGTACAAACATTCTGCTTATACTTCATGTATCTCATTTTTTGAGCTAAATCACGCATCAGGTTTAAAAACACACATCACCCTCCAACAGTCTTCCTAACACACCTGTGAAGTCACGACCATTTTCGCCACCGCCTAAAAACACGTTGAAAACAAGAGTATTTGAGCTCAGCATCTGCCCTAGTGCCCCCCAAACCCGCATTCGCACGCTACATCGCATAGCCTCAACACACGTGTAACACTACTGTACACAACAATGAAATTCTCGGTACTTCTTCTTGCCGGAGCCGTTCTGGCGCTGCCAACAGCTACCGTGGTAAACACCGAAGCCATCGACTACTCGACCATCACAGATTTGCCCGGATCCGAGCCCACAGACGTGTCTGACCTCGAGAAGCGAGCAGACCCCTTTAAGCGACCCCCCAAGGTGTTCTCCAAGAAAACTAAAATCACAAAGGCCCATGTGACCAAGCCGTGGCTGCTGAAGCCCACAGATGGAGGTGAACCCATGCATGTCACCCCCACCGTCTGGGGAGACGCGCTTTTCCGAGGCCAGCGACAGGTGGGTGCTGTTCCCAACCCTTGGATCAAGCTGAAGAAGGACGGTCAGGCCAAGACCATCACTCCCAAGGTGGTCAAAGGAAAGACTAAGAATGCTCCTCCTGAGTATGGAGACTGGTTCCACGTCAACCGAGACGTGACTGAGAACGCTCGTTCTGCTGGCTACAAGACCGCTCACCCTACTGATGTCGTGGTCCACAATGAGATGTTGGACGAGGAGGATCCCATCGAGGCCTCCTTCAACCCTGTTGAGCGATGCACACCCGAGAAGTTTATCAAGGTGAAGAAGCAGCGAGTTGGCCCCTGGTGCTCCCCTCAATACGGAAAGGGTGTCATGCTTGATCACGTCCACTGGTTCACCTGGTACACCCGAGAATTCCCCGACGCCGAGAAGGTCCGACTCCACTGCGCATACATTCAGGGTAAGGCTCTGCACAAGCGAGAAATTGAGGACAGCAGTGTCTTCCACATCACCGAATGGGTGTCAAACACCTGGGGAGTCTACCCTATGGAGATTGAGGAGGAGTGGCTCGATGGCGAGTACGAGCAGAAGGTTGCCGTTGCTATCCAGCCTGACTACATGGATGACGACGAGATCACCGATGACTATCTTCTGAAGAACTCTACTTTTGTGCGATTCCGACGAGGTGCCATCGTGCAGAAGAAGGACAAGGGACGACTTGATTTGGACAAGAACGAGGAGGGCATGATGATCACCATCATCACCATCCCCTCTGTTGTCGTCATTTTCGCCTGTATCTATGTCCTGTTCACACAGATCACTGCTGGAGCTCGGGCCATCCCCAAGTTCAAGAACCAGCGACGGCGAAAGGATGGCCGGCAGTACGAGAACATCAAGCTGCAGAACCAGCGACGACGACTCGACTAAATCAGTCTCTGACACTCTCACAATCGATAAAAAATGGTTGGTCCTCCTTTAGAATTTACCTCCCCTTGTTAGCATAATAATAATCCCGTTTCTTTAGCCCTCGTAGATACAGGTTGTTTCGTATATATCCCGTTGGTTCAACCCCACACGAGGGCACCATATCAAGCCGACTTTTGAAGACTTGGTGGAGCGAGGTCCACGAAGCCAAGACAGATACAGGTCGTACATACATATGTATATACAGTCGATATCTTATACTCAGACATGTGTCGTTTGTGTTCGATGTACTGACACAACTAAGGGTTATACTGGTTCGTGCCTGGACTGCATGCATAACCGTTGTATAAAGTTGTGTCTACCAAGCATGTGTTCCGTTTCCCAGACAGATTGTTTGGGGTTTGGGGCGGTTGGAACTTGGTCGGAGGTTATATAGAGCGCATTATTGGAGGCTTTGTGTTGGATTTATGGACCCTTTTCTCTCAAATTACCGTTATGACGCCACCCAGATGAGTAAGCATGGCGACAACGTTCTTTCCTGCCCTGTAAATCCACACGTTTTCTGCCACCTCAAATTGAAACTCACTGTCCATCACAACAACCGTTTGCGAGATATACTTTGCGTGATTGGGGATATGGGGATATATATAAGGATTCAAGAAGAGTGTATTCGTACACAGCGGGTCCATTTTTATCTCGGTTTCACTTTAATTAACGGGGGGAGCAGCATTATTTCATGTTGTGTCTACTGGTAGCCCCGCGTTGTCTTGCCTGGCTGCAGCATTTTAATCTGCGCAGAAAAAAAAAAAGCATCGTTGTTGGGAAAAAAGACGACGCACAAACCGAGCTTCGTGTTACAGTAACCCTGGATCGTGTGAAGAGGCACGTGTAGCAAAAAACCAGACGCACAGAGGGGAAATCAAAACGGCTGAGTCAGCTATTTTTATTCCTCGCTCAAAAGAAGACCATTTTATGGTGCCGTTGGGGTAAAAAAGTCGTCTAGTCATTATGCTGACCAACCTCCATCCTCACCCATGCATGCCAGCGGCTGTGCATGATTATAACCTTCGTAAGCACACCATCTGGAAGAACATCACCAGTCGCTCAACGCAACAACACCACACATGGAAAAAGACGAAGGGACGGGGACCCTGAGAGGCGCGACGGTCAAGACGGTGGTCACCGCGTCGATACCGTCGGAAGACAGCTCGAAAACCCTGATCACAGAACCTCTGAGGGCCAAACGATCCTTCAAACAATGGCTCTACCTGCTATCGCATGTGCTGCTCATCGTCTTCATTATCGGCTTTATGGTCGTATCTCCGATCGACATTATCACCCAGTCGCGACAAACCAACCAGTTCTGGAACGGCGCTATCGTCATTGCTGGTTGTGTCATCTTCATCTTTCTAGCATTACTACTTTCGTTTCTACGACTGTTTCGAACCCGACAAAACCTCTCAGATATCCCGCGACGCTACGTGCCTCGCCCAGACGACGTGCCCAAAAATATTGCCAAGGAGATCAGAAACGATTTGGACAGATGCAAACAAATCCTACGAGACACGAGACCAATAGAGAAGGTGGCCCATGACGGCCTGGCACCTCCTGACTCGTCAGGAGACATACCTCCAGACGTTCCGTATAAGGATGTTGTTGACACTACGGCATTACTGGTTGATTCGCGCGCCAGAAACATTCACTTTTCGTTTGGAAAACCCGTCGGTATGCCCTTCAGAGAGTACATTTCTCATCTGATATCGTGCCATGTTATTTCGGACGCAAACGTCGGATTACAGTTTGTCGAGCTCTACGAGAGACTTCGATTTTCCGGCAAGCCCATTTCTGCCCCCGAGATTCGCACATTTATCGAGCGTCTCTTGCGTCTGATGGAGAACATCGACTTCCCCCCGGAAGATGTTCTCTACAAAAACACCACTGCCAACCCCAGCAGTGTCGCAGGCACGCAGTTTACCTCACACAATCATCTGCTTCCTCCACCGGCTATCGGCAGTAAATCCAACGCCTCCGTTGCTCCTAACTTCCTGTCAGACGACCTGGCTGTGCTAACTACCTGGTCGAGCAACGTCAACAGTGAGTCACCTGTGCATCGAGGCTCTAACGCCAGGTCGGATGCTGAACATGTGTTGCAACAACAAAACAGCCACGTTCGTGCAGGTTCCATGAACCAGGCTGCTCATCCAGTCATCAACCATCCCTATCACTTTTTCACCGGAGGCGATCATCCCCAGAATGACACTGGTCTTTTTGAGCATCCGCTGTCTCGAAGCTCCACCCGTGGGTCTCGAATCTCTCGCTTCTCACCTGTTGGCTCAGTTATCGGTCCCGATGACTACTATGATGTCAGTCCTCGAGTGGCCCCTACTCATAGCAGCAGTGATGAGAGCTACGCTGGAAGTGTGATCATCAGGCGGGAGGAGAGCTAACAGCAACTAGCAACCAAACAACTAACACTGTAAACTACAGACAAAAAAAAAACGTCGCCATACTGGTAGGCGTTCCTATTTATTAGCATTTCCATTTAATAAACCACTAATTGCTCCATCTGAGCGTATTTGTATCACTATAACTATGAGTACTGTACTTGAACTGTATGTATGTACAGGCGTATGTACTGCAAGCACCGTGTACCCAAGAACGACGCATATCTACAGAAACCCCATATATCGTTAGCAGTGGCTTGCTTAAAGAAACCACTTCATAATCATTACACTAAAGAAAAGCATCGAATCATCATCGTCTCGCATATTCGCCTCCTTAAAAAGCATCTTACAAATCTATCAGCGATTGCTGGGGTGCTCCTCCGCCGTACTGTTGCTGCTGAGGCTGCTGCTGTCCAAACTGGCCATACTGCTGTTGACCATACTGCTGCTGGTTCTGCTGCTGTCCGTACTGCTGCTGTCCGTACTGCTGCTGTCCGTTGCTCTGCTGCATGCCGGTCTGCTGTGGCGCGTTGCCAAAACCGTAGCCGGTCACTGCAGGCTGGATCTGAGTGCTGGGGATACCGGTGTACTGCTGGCCCACAAACGGGTTGTTGTTGGCTGTGGCCTGGGGCTGCAGACGAGCGTTCATGAACGTGTCTCGGGTGTGCTGTGCGGGGATTCGGGTCTCGCCAGTGTTTCCAAAGGTGTCGACTCCGTCTCCGGTCATGAGCAGGTTGTTGAGTTCGGGATGAGCACCGCCAGTGACCTGGGCACGCTGCTTGGGTGCCGGTTGCTGTTGCTGCTGCTGCTGCTGCTGCTGCTGCTGTTGGTGGTTGGGATGTGCCTGGGTGGTCATGTTGTTAGAAGCCATGAAGTTGAGGGAGGGACCAGTGGAAGAAGAGCCGTTTGTAGAATCATGCTTTGCAAAGGGGTTGTTAGAGCCAGTTTTGAGAGGCTGGAGGGGCTCAGCAGGCTGCTGCTGCTGCTGCTGCTGGAAGGACTGAGAGAAGTCGTTTTGCTGCTGGAAACCAGTGTACTGCTGTTGCTGGGGCTGCTGCTGGGGTTGGAATCCGGTGTACTGCTGCTGCTGAGGCTGGAACTGCTGCTGCTGCTGCTGGAACTGGTTGGGCTGCTGGTCGAACATGCCTCCAGTGGCGTATGCGTTCTGGAGCACCCCAGTGTTCATGGTGGGCTGCTGCTGGCCGTAGATGGCGTTGCCAAACAGATCATAGCCAGTGGGCTGCATCTGCTGCTGCTGCTGCTGTGGCTGGAACTGAGTGGGAAAGCTGTCTGTGTCGATGAGGTTGATGGGCTGTGCGGTTCCCTGGGCCATTCCGCCACCGAGATCTCGATTCTTCTGCTCCTCCTCCGACAGAGCAATGGCCTTTCTCAGAGCCTCGTCCTCGGCTCCTCCGTTCTGTCGCATTCGGGCCTCCTCGTCGGCCGTTCGCTGCGACTCGGCAAGCGCACGGGCTAGGTCATCGTCTGGCGTGGATCCTCGTCTGGAGGGTCGTCGAGAATCTCGTCGAGAATCTCGTCGGTCGTCTCGTCGGTCGTCTCGTCGATCGTCGGCGGTTCTGGTTCGAGAAGAGACAATTCCACTCTCCTCGTCAGAGCCATAGTCGTCTCCCTGAGCCCGTCGTCCCTTCTTCCAGGAGGACCGATTGGCCCGCTCGTTTCGTAGTCGCTCATCGTCCAGCAGCAATGAGGTGATTTCTTTTGCTCGGGAACGGATGCTGGCACCCTGGTCTCGGCCGTTCTCATCGATGTAATGGAACTCCCGCAGGGTCTTAACCACGTACAGGTTGTCCTTGCACCACAGAACAACGTTCTCCGAGCCACAGTGGATACAGTAGTCCAGCAGATTGAGGGCCTTGATGACATGGCGCCAGTTTTTGCCCTTGTCGTTGAGTCGTCGATCGATCATGTCCATCACCTCGAAAAGCTCCTGGTTGGAGTGGGTGAGTCTGGCGATTTCCTCAAGGTCAAACGTGGACGGACCCCAAGCGTCGTTGGATGTGGCTGGATGTTAGTAGAGCGAGAAAAAAAAAACGGTGGTGATGAGAAGGGGATTGTGCAATAGTAGAGAGGGGAGAATTGTATACTCACCATTTCGGACCTTCACCTGGGCCGAGGTGTATCCGTTCGTGACGTTCTTGATGGAACGGACGATGGACTTCGACATTGTATTTTTGGTAGTGTGCTTTTCTGCTGTGTGGTGTGGTGGTGTAATCGATGTGGTGATGTGTCGGAGATGGGACTGGGTCACTCTTTTAGGGTTGGGCTATGCTAGCGTTATTTAGAGGAGCAATGGTGTGGGGGGACGATTAGGAGAGAGATGCAACTGGTATTAGGGGGTAGATGGGAGTGATGTAGGGTACGTTACGAAGTGTAGAAGCAGTTGTTAAACTGTTGGTGGCAAAATATCCACTCTAGCACCCCGCAAGCGCCATTTTTTATCTCTCGCTATATGCCCTCAGGAACGCCTGGTGGTCACTGCACTAACGTAGATTGCGCACAATCTTGGGCAATATGGATAAGGGCTTTTCCTAAACTAGATGGTTACTGTCAGGAACAATGAGAAAATGTAACCAAGATGAACCATCTTTGAAAATTAGCTATCGTCCAAGTGAGCGGTAATGTCTGGCGAAGTGAGTATTGCTGGTGATAATGGTCCAGTGTACAGCCACCCCGCCACAGCGACAGAGATTAGACCGTACATCAGAATCTGACAGCTAAGTGCAGGTGGCTCAGCCCGGGCCACTGTAATACAGGTAGTACATCCTGGTTGGCACCACCGAGCACTCTAGCTTACTGTATTATTCCCCGTAGCTGTCCCGCCAGAAACACATGTTTCACTGTTGCAACTCATTTCTGTTGCAGCACTCGTACTCTGTAAAAGCCGCATTGTCCGACGATCCGATATTTCCGAGGAGCAGTGCTTTACCGGCGTTGCCTAAAGGAGGCACTTAATAGGTTGCGGTACTAATGAGTCCCGATTTGGATAGGTGGGGGTGGGGTAATTGAAGAGTAGGTTAATAAAATCCCCGTACGACCTAGTGGGATTGTCTGGGCAGACTTGGGAGCCTGGTTATTCCTCTGCGGCCCTTTCAACACTGTCCCGTCACGGCCTGTTGAAGGCTCAGTTGAACACTTGGCTGGTCACATGATCCCATGTCATTGAGCTTATTTTTTGTGGATACGATAAGCTTATTTTTACAAGTACAAGTACAAGTATTTACAAGTACAAGTGCTTAAGAATTACGTAAACTCTCAACAACCGCAGAGCGAGAGACTATGCGTGTCTGAACTATCATGCATAACATCACCAAACACAAAACGCACTCTTCACGCGACACATCCACCTACTTGTACAAGTACAGTACTGGTACAGTACAAAATGCAACGAGACTCAGTGAGATCACATATCCACCTAACAGCTCCAAAGACATGTACTGTGTTCGACGAGTGGATGCAGGACAAGCTGGAGTTTGATCACATTGACGTGGCTCCTGAACATGATACTCAGCTGAGCGATGATGACGACGGACTTGTGACCGATGGAGCTTCTCTGTTTGGAACCCGGAACCAGCATCATCGAGCCACAAAGAAGACACCGGCCTGGAAGGACCTGGGAGTCCATGAACTGTTTGCAAACGGACCCCAAACACCCGACAGAACCATCATCGCGCCACCGTTCCTGTCAGAAAAGGAGGTACGAGAAGGTCTCAAGTTGTCGCGTCTGGAGGGCGCTGGAAAGTCAAGAAAGGACGAGAGAACTGAGAGACCCGAGAGAATGACCGCGAGAGCTCGATGATTCGACTATGGTGAGACTATGTCGAGCTTCATGATAAAAAGCATGTTCCATTTACAGCTGACTAGCAGAAGTGATTCAGCTAGCTACAACATGCTCCATATTATGGGTAACTCAGCTACTGACCACATTCACAGCTCATGACCCGAACATACCCCCACCCCGAACATACCGTGATCCAGTCACCAATGACACATATTTATTCCTATACTCGATAATAGCATTACAAACATCGCAACTTCATTCAATATATTAATCTATTTCTTCTCGCCCCATGCCTTACGACGAGGGTTCTCCTTGAGCATTTTTCGCAGGTTCATCTGGTCGGCATTGTCAGGAATAAAGACTCCACAATCCCCCTCGTAAAGGTACCACAGCTCGACCAGCTCCTTCAGGACATCAGGGTGTGTCTTTGCCAGGTCTTTGGTTTCACCAAAGTCAGCATCCAGATCGTAGAGCTCCCAGGTATCCTCTTTGCCCTCTTCAGGAGCAAGAATGGCTTTCAGGTTGCCCTTTCGGATAGCACGTTGTCCAAAGAGCTCCCATCCAGTGAAATGGGTGTTGCTGTGGATAGCCTCCTTGGACTTTCCCGACAGGTTAGAGACCCAGGATACACCCTTGGGGACCACCACCTCTCGGCCCTTGTAGTTTGTTCCAGGATGAGTGACTCCTGCCAGCTCGAGAACAGTAGGAAGAATGTCCATGACGGTAGTAAACTCGTTAGAGATGGATCCGGGATTCTCAAATCCAGGATATCTGACAATAAGAGGACATCGAATACCTCCCTCGAAGATGTAACCCTTAGTGTACTTGGCAGGGGCGGTAGCAGCCTGGGCCCAACGGGGACCGTACCAGATGAACGAGTTCTTGGCTCCGATATTTTCAATAGAATTGTCAAAGTATTTCTCGTTGAGGTCGTTGGTCAGAAGAGGAATGGCTTCAAGAATAGCACCCTCGGCTCCGTTGTCGGACATGAAAGAGATGAAGGTGTTGTCGATCTCTCCCGTCTTTTCGAGGTGATCCAGCACCCGTCCAATGTTCTCGTCCATCTTTTGCACCATGGCTGCGTAGATCTCCATTGTTCGGGCGGAGTAAGCCTTTTCTTCCGCAGTCTTGTCATGCCATTCAGTCTCGTTGTCGGCAAGAATGGGGGCACTGACAACGTCTTTTCCAACTAGCCCCAGCTTCACCTGTTCCTTGAGTCGCTGTTCTCGCAGAACATCGGGACCCTCGTCATATTTGCCCTTGTACTTGTTAATATACTCCTTGGGGGCCTGGAGAGGCCAATGGGGCGCAGTGAAGGGCAAGTAGGCAAACCAGGGCTTGTCTTTGGGCTTTTCCTCGATGTACTCCAGCAGAGTATCGGTAAAGCTATCAGAGGAGTAGAAGTGGGAGTCGTCGACCTCAACATACTCCTTGTCCTGAGCGTACAATTGAGGCAGGAAAGGCACAGCGGGCTTGTCTTTGGTTCCAGGCTCGAAGGCATAGTGGTTGGCTCCACCAGGCAAAAGAGCAAACGACTTTTGGAATCCTCGAGCGGAAGGGAACCGTTCAGGAACAAGGCCCAAATGCCACTTTCCACTCATAATAGTGTGGTAGCCAGCATCAGACAGAAGCTCAGGAAGAGCGGCCACACGATCGTTAAGATACCCCTCATATCCGGGCTTTCCCTGGAACTCAGTGAACCGTTTCACGGTCTCGGCCATCTGCCCAAGGCCAGCGATGTGGTTGTCTGTACCCGAGAACAACATGGATCTCGTAGGAGAGCAGGCGGAGGCGGTGTGGAAGTCGGTAAATCTGACTCCAGACTCGGCCAGTCGCTCGAGATTGGGAGTGTGAATCTCTCCTCCAAAGGGCTGGGTGTCAGACCATCCCAGATCATCGGCAACGATAATGAGGAAATTGGGTCGTTTCTGTGAGTGGGGCATGTTGATTTGGGTGTCTGCTGGTCAATTGAGCGCGCTAGAGAGTCCCAATAAGTGTTTATAACCACCCTTGAATCACAGTTTCATTTCCAGCCACAGTTGTGCCACGGAATTCTTTGATGGCGTATTCCCGTGGCTAATGCAAGCCACGCCGTATCCATGCGTGTCGTCATTGAGTCTGCAGCGGAGATGAGCGCCACGGACGGTACACTCACGTGATGTGGGGCTAGTAAAACCTGTGGCTAAGAGTGTGAATATTGTCATATCGCCCCAGCTATGGCGGATGGCGATTCTATTTACAGTGGACTCTTCTACGTGATGCATACGTGTGTAAACCCACCATGCCACCAACCTCAGACTCCCGCTAGCATGGACACTAAATGCGCCACAATCGGTTCCCGAGCATGCACAGTCTGCGATATTTGATTTCACAACCGGAGTCAGCTCAGTCAGCTCATGGCTTAGCCCTGTCATTTATGTGGGACACGAGAAACCCCATGTTTTCCTCCACTAGATGATATAGCCGCCCACCCAGGAACTTTTTCTCGGATAAACAATTTTTCCTTCGAGGTGCGCTTTTAGTCCAGAATCAGGCTGCTACCAGTGGACTCCCTTGTATCCTGCCGCAGCTATTAATTATATAGTGGCATGGCTTCCAGGGGAAATTGAGAGGCCTGGCAAGCTTCTTTAGGCCCGTCAAGCTTCTTTAGGCCCGTCCAACTTGTTCTTTGCACAAGCTTGAAGTCATCGGCTATGGAAGCACCCCCTGGTCAGAAAAATACCACAACTACTACAACTGCCGATCTCATAGCTGGGTGGAGACTCATAAAACGGCCAGTAACGGCGTGGTCGGCCGCCTATATGGTTGTGTGGGATTGGGTGCCAGTGAGCGAGTATACAGACCAAGTTTGAGGAAGACCCATTCGCGTTCGAGGGTAGGTTGCCGTTTGGTACGGGCGGTTACGGTTGAGACTGCGCGCATATTGTATTGTACATACTGTAACCATGGTTCTCTCAAACTCAGCTTGCTTTTTGCTGGGAGTGATAGTCATGAAGCTGCACCAGCGGAGTAAGGTAACGAAACAGCGCGGGATATTCCAAAAGATGGACAGTGATGGACATGCTTGTAGCACCGTTGGTACCAACCGCCCAGCCCATTGAAGCCGAGGGATCATCATCTTGGCGTGAAGTGAGAACTGGTGAATCCGGTAATGGCTCGCAGAACGACAAGCACTGATGCACCTCTCTGCACACAATCGATATCATCCCGTCCGCCCAGTCGGTATGTACATACAAGGTAGCCTGAGACAAGCTAAACAACGAGTAACTATGAGACCAGAGAAGGTCTCTCGTCTAACACGTCCCGATTGTCTGAGAGGGAGCTCTGACTACCGATAGGGCCCTTGTCGGGGATCAGCGCCATCGGGTGAGCCGTGTCTGTCCTTGTGGTGAGGTTCTCAGCCTGCATTGCGTATGCGAAGTCGCTTCTATCTCTGGGCTTTTCACGGCAATCGCACCATCGGATAAGGCAGAGCATAGTTGCCAACTTATCGATCTGCCTGGTCGGGCGGTGGGTTTCTTTGTCAGGGTATTATTTCCCCACGTTTTGTTCGAGGCAATATACAACTAGCAAGTGATGATATTGGACACATGTACAGAATGATTACAGGTTCGTGATTAGTCAATCAATCTATTCCATCAGGCCTAGAAAGGAAATGGAGTTACCCGGTCTCGTTGCAAGACAGCATGACGAAAAAGCTACCCGGCAATCCACTGTAAGCACAATCGGGAAGTCAATTTTGAGAGGGTGGTTTGGGTGCAAATGTTGCAGGCGGGACGTTCCGACTCACCCTGAATACAGCACACAGGGCTGGATATGAGGGTTGTTCAGTGGACAGTGTGGAAGCGAATTGTGCTATATTCAGGACCATCTCGCCTATCAATGTAACGTGGGCTGGTGGAGTTAGGTGTAACGGGATGTGTGATTGGCGGTTAATCCCATGTTTTTTCTGCAGTGATAATGAGCTTTACAATGGCCAAACAATGGGTTTGTGGTTTGCTTTTCCGAGGCTAATGAGTCGGCTACGGAAGTTTAAAAAGGCCGCACAGAGAGACGATTTGAGGATCTTATGCTGAATGAATTGACAGTGTATAGGGGAAGTGAGAGATTGACCTCGGCCGAAGAGAGACAGTCCAACAAAGTTGAACAAAAAACACCAAAGTCTAAATGGGCCTTACTTGAGACGACTTCCCTAACCCGCCTCGTTTGGTGCGAGATCGTCAACGAGAAAGAAGATCTGCGATTTAATGCCTGGGCCGAGGATAATCCATACACCAGCCCGTTGCATTGAGATGAGCATCCGTACTTCTACTTGCCGCTGCCTACAATGCCCAGCCCTCGATATCACAACAGATTGTGGGAGGACGTCACTATCACGCGCTGACACGACCTGCATGTGCCATGTCCGCGGACCCTACGTGTCGACGTTGCCCAATAGCGTGCTTGCTGTGACTGGAAACGTCTCTTCTTTGTTCTTCGAAAGGCGCAGATCGACGTTCTTATCGCCAGATTCGGATGACCCAATGCCCTCGAATCTATGACAATCGCTGCGTTAGGCTTCCAGGGATGCCTTGGCTCGCAGACTTGCAATAACATTTAGCTCAAGCGAAGATCGCTATCGCTTGTAGCACTCTGTTCGGACAGGCTCTGAGTTAGGGGGCAAATTCTGTATAGCCTGGCGATGGCTATGGACGTAGTGTCTAATGTTAATGGGCGAGGGCCCTGTCAGCAGTAGTACGGGAAACGGCAGCCTCCTCCAGGGGTCGTGCCTAGGAATCAAGGGGAACCAGGAACAAAAAAGTGACGGCGGATATGATAACGGCCATCTGGGGTAAAAATCCTGCAGTCTCAAAAATAATATACATTCCCAGCATCGTCCACATAGCAGTGGGTAGATCTCCTCATTCCAGCATCTCGCCCAGCTCCCTCCCAGCTAGCAGTACCGGTAATGGACGTAGTGTTATTATGGCTCACGGCCGATCACCCCAGACGTGTTGTTTTGGGTATATGGTGATCATCACCGAAATGGTGCATTGCTGTAGATCAATTGCAAAATAGAAGCCACAAAGTGGAACTTACAAACACACAGTCTATGTGTGTGTGTGTGTGTGTGGGTAAAGGTCTTCGTAAACAGAAGCCACGAGTAATCTGTACAGTGTAGCTGATTGACATGATGGACAGTCAGATAGGCGATAACAGGCATACTCCGGTGGGTGGAGCGGAGGCTGGTGGAGGAGACCGAATCCATGATCTGACCAAATATCAAGCCCGAATAGTCGCTCATTCCTCATCAACAGCCGCATACTCTAGACATCCAACATGATATCGGCTGTATCGCCTGAATACAGTATAGTGTACAAGACATTTTGAGACGAGGCAAACTATTTTTACGAGCGGGAGAGGCGCCCAGCAGCCTGACACAGTACGCGTCGACATCCAGACGGCGGTTTCCATGCTTTCCATGGACACTCAATGTGTGCCGACATTTTTTCAAGTGGGCGAAGGGAGGACAGTCCTGTATAAGCATGCAGGGAAGACATGCTGCAGAGACAGGGCCAGGAAAGGGACCAAACAAGCAAAACCAATGTCTGTATCTTCGTACACGCGTTTTTTTCTAACAAGGGTGCGATGGCAGACAACCCGTATCACCATGTGCCTCTGGGCTCACTCTCATTCCGTTGGCACACCTTCATTGTAGTGTATGTACAGTTTGCCTGGGCTGCCAAAAACCACAACACATGATAAAACTAAACGGATGTGAATAATCACAACAATGACAGGGGTAGGATTCTCAGGTGTGTCGCCCACGCCAAAACTGGCTTGGCCTGAATTGCATCTCGTAATCTGCTCGTAATCCGCCAACTAGCCCAATCTACAGTATCGGATGTCAATCCTCCTAAACAAGTGTCTTGTACCAGCCAATGCTACGCTCGTAGGCTATGATCTCGATACGCACGACTGAGGTGGTCGATCTACCATGGATTCACCCACCCGCTAACACACACGCACTGTGGATTTCGTCACTCTGTCCAAACATGTGCTGCTTCAACCCTACTACCCTTGTAAATTTTCTAGTCGCACTTGAGAAAATCGTTGCTTCTCTGGGATGATCAGCGTCGCGACAATGCTAATCCAAAAATGTGTTTTGCCAGAAAGGGGCGTTGCGTGTGGGCAACCAGTGAGTGGTTAGTATGCGTCTGATGCGTACCCTGAACCCCTTCACACCTGCCTTATACACGTGATGACGCTGTGATACCCCATGGCATGCCATCGTGCTTGCTCGCTGCCTGGATGATAGATGATATCTACAACCGGTGCTTCAAACCATTATGATACCCCAATTATAGTCCCCTCAAGATACCAGAGACCTTAGTCTCCCGTGTGTTTTCGCTCTTGTTGGTGACCCCCCAGCAAACAACATTGGACGATCCGACGATCTCGAAGATCATGAAGATCACTAACCCGCTGCGCGCCAAACAGTGGTGCGCGGCCCTAAACCCTGGCGAGAGACTCAGAGGGACGCAAAGGGCCAGATTTCATTATAAATACAGCCACCACCTCCCTCCTGTTTTTCTTCTCCAGACCAGTTCTCTACAACACATTCTTCTCACATTCGTTCGCTTCGTTTCACACGACAAATACCCACTAACATCTATCATAATGGTTGCCATCAAGAACATCCTCGCTGCTTCTGCTATCGTCTCCGCCGCTGTCGCTGCCCCCACTCAGCCTGAGGACCTCGACAAGCGAGACCTCCAGCTCATTGGAAACGTCATCGGTGAGGCTTTCAACATTGTCAACATCACCCTCCAGCTTGTCCAGGGCACCCTCAACCTGCTCCTGAAGCCCTCTTCTGACCGACCCACCTACTACGCCACTGTCAAGGAGTTCTTCACCAAGCTCAACTGGGCCATTGGCCAGCTTGTCATGGACCTGAAGAAGTCTCCCCTCACCACCCTTGTTGGCGACATCCTCGGTGTTGTGCTCTTCTCCCCTCTTATCACCTCCCTGAAGGCTCTTATTGAGGCCATTGCCACTTCTCTCCTCTCCATTGTCGGTGACGGTGTTGTTGGCCCCGTTGGTGACCTCCTTAACGGCATCCTCGGCGGTGTTGGCGGTCTTATCGGCGGTCTTGGCAACGTTCCCGGTCTCCAGGGCCAGCTCTCCGAGCTCGGCTCCGCCTCCAACGTTCTTGCCCAGTCTCTCTCCTCTGTTGAGGCCACCCACCACTAAGAGGCTCCCTATAGCGGAAATTATCTCTACAATTCAAGTAATTTATTTTGAAGCTCTGGGTCAGAAGTCTGCAGTACCAATGATATAGATGTTAATAATAACTCTCAAAAATGAATACCCCATTCCATAACAACAAAGTGTTGTACAAGTAGCATATATCTTTTTCTTCTCCTTTGCAAAATTGCTTGAGTTCCGACTTCTTGCGCTTTCTCCGAGGAACATTCTCAGTGTAACCCTTGAGATACAAAGTCAATTGTGAAGATCGACACTTTCAAAAACACGTCAATATTGACATCAACAACCAATTGGACTTCGTGAGAGTATGTGCAGTGAAGATCATAAATTCCACCTAAACGAAGAGAAGGAAGATGTAGAGTGCCGTGTCCGAACAGAGACTACTGGTACCAGCATTCTGTTCCCGGGTCCAAAACACAGGAGCAATCACACCATGACATTGCACCCAGTATCATGGTCTTCAGGGTCCTTCCTCTCCACGCACACTCGGTTATTTTCTTTTGGCTGCAAGCAGGAGTTAAGTCTAAGGCCCCCACGCGCACCCTGCTTTGCGCGAGGGTCCTGGGGGGGCTTTCCCTGCCTTCTAAAGTTGGCCGTCTCCTTTTGCTCTCGGTGTCGATCACTCGCGAACGTTGTTTAATCACGCCACGACGATCCCTCTCAAAATGGAAGTAGAGATTACTGCAAGCAGTGGGAAGGAGACAACGAAAAAAAAAAAGCACCTCTGACAACGTCAACCCAGGAAGGCTAAGCGATGTAGCGATGTAGCGCAGCGGTACGTACATACGCTACATTGTACTGTAGTGATGAGCGCACAGCCAAGAGCCGAGACCGAGACATACCGAGGAACGACGTTGGATCATCCGTTGCTAGTGTCAGGTCTGCCTGTATCTTTGTCTTATATCTGATACAAATCAATGTCTCTTGCCCGATCCTGTCACCTGAGTTTGCACTTACTCTCGATCTGCCAGTTCCGGTCTTTCCGTTCGGCTTGTTTCATTGCACAGACCAGGATATGTCAGACTGCGTCAGCTATACGGGCGAAGGTGGCAGTCCTAAATTAGTCAAGCACATCAATGCCAGACAAGCTACGGTCTACAGCATGTGAGCTGCCGGAGCGAAAAGCAAATCGTGAAAGCTGCGCTGTGGTCAAGACGATCTAAATAGATCTCCATCAATATATTCTGAGTGTTTATGTTGAGGGTACATTCCTGAACAAGAGCACACTATGTGAGTCCATGCCGATCTCCATAGATCCAGCACCTGCGCAAGATTACGAGATTACTACTCCTTGGTCGGCTCTGTGAACATCCAAGAATGTGGCATTCATTTGCGTCCTGTTTCATGTTCGACCCGTGATGATGCTGTAGGACCACGCGATAGCTTGTTTCGTAAACAGGTCTGAATTGGACCATGTTCATTGGCATTGTAGCCTACAGGTGGCTTTGGTGGAGGGGCCTTGGACCAATCAAGAATGCTCCGTCTATTGAGATAAGAACAGGACTGTGGCACTTGACTACAAGTACAGTAGTTTGATAGCTGATTGGACAGTGATTGCTTAGCTCAGGACGTAAATAAATATCGCCCTGTCAATGCACTACTCGTACTTGTTTGTACAGAGACGAGGTTACGAAGCCTCCGTGAACTATACCTCCAATGTTACGTCCCTGCGTTGTTGGCGCTCTCCATTTTGATAATCGAGATATAGTACTCGCACAAGTACAAAGATGTAGTACTTACACTTTCTGGTTGAAGGAATCATCCAAATGAACGTCTTCTTGAGCATCTCTACATCACTCATACTTGTACAATATTGTATAGTAAGTACTGTAATATTCAAGTACAAGTAGAAACTCATGCTACCCCGCACCATCGTCCTCACATTACTGCCAATTGACAGTGACCGAGGTACTCCTATACTACTTCCCCATAGTATGCACTATTCTTGTATGTACTGTAGCATGGTATATCTGATAGATAAGAACATTCACAAGGACGGTTAATTATTCCAAGGCAAGCAGCCAAGAAATTCCAGGCTAGCCTAACAATGACAGATGAGGCCCGAAACCACTCTTCTGAAACGCACACTAAACACCACGCCTGTGCATATTTACGACCTCGGTGGGTTGTCTGACAATTACCCCCAATAATAAAGGGCTGTCAGACCGACTTTTAGGTCGCTATGTAAGTTTTCTCCTGTGCCAAGCCGCTAAGTCCTCTAGTGGATCACTGAGATTGCCCACTCTACTGTAGGTACGGCTACTTGTGTTGCGTATTGGTACCTGTACTACCGCTACCCCGGGTATTGTTTGGAGCTAGCGCTATTGTAGCGACGGGTGGGAGGAAGAGGGACTTGCACTCAATAAAATTGTTGGGAAACCATTGTGTATGTATGTAGACGTGCACGAACACTGTACTCAACGGCGTACAAGGAATACCACACAAAGAAGAACGCGAGTCGTATTCTTGCAATGGGCGCGGAAAGGGTGCACCTGATTTCCTGAACCAGCGCCGATGTCACCAAACCGGGTTACAGTAGGTTTGAGAGCCTTATCTTCTCCGTCCGAGTCCGGTTTAGGCTGGACCTTCAGCGTAGCCTGCCAAGGCCCTATGTTCGCCTGATTCGAGGTACAAGTGAATGTATGCACCAGTACCGTCAGTAAACAGTGTTTATATGGGCATGGTAGCGTCCATAGACCGAGTCGCAGATAAATTTCCGTGCCAATTTTCCGGCAGAGAACCTCCAACAAGCCCACCTCGTCTAAAACACCGGTGTTGGAGAACCGTCCATGTGTCTAAACCGGTGCATGGCTGGGCCGGAGGTCCGCATAAAGTTTCGTTTCGCCCTTGTATCTGGGAGTATCTGGGAGAACAATTAAACGCTATCTGAGTGTATGACGCAATTCTGGGTAGCTAGTACAGTAGTTGTAATACAGTGGTACCAGCCACAAGTAATACAGGGTGCTTAAATCGTTTTTGTGGCAATGTAAATGTAGTGGGGCCCATTGTTTTTTCAATTTATGTGTCCCCTTCGTTTCATTTCAGTAGGTGGTATTGTCTCCTTCAGTTCACAATATTACTCGCTATGGATAGACTACAAACCCTGTTCCGTTCAACCGCAGGAACCACAGTAACCACAACGCTTGTCAGAACAAAGAAGCGATTGGAAGGGACGTGAAAAATATCACCAACCATTAAGCAGCTGGGATTGATAACCAGATATCTCCACAAAACAGGACTCATTGGGCGGCCTGAAACCAATTTACGCTATAATCAAGATCCCATGACCATCCCAGGACGTGCTACTCCACCCTCCTCCACCCTTAACGCGTCACTACTCCACCGATTGTTCCGTTACGCAGTCGCCAGATAGCGCTTCCCGATCCGGCAGAGCTGCTGGTAAAGGGGACGGGAACGTGAGAATGTCGCGCCGGGGGCCAACATAGCACGCCGGATCACATCATCCAGCTAGATAAGCGAATAAGACTGAGACAGCAGCAGAAGTCGCGATGGTTCGATTGAACTGCGTAGCTCTCTCCCTCCCTGAAGAACCGATCCACACGCATAATCACTACACAATCTGCGCAGATCTCGATGATCTCTGGCTCTCTCTCCGCACTCTCCACTCTTTTATACAGATTCCAAGCAGGCACCCAGGAACAAGAGTGAGCCCTACCTACATACCGCGTGTCCATCTTGGGGGTCCTCTAAACATCTACGCACGTACCAGAGGCACTCCTAGATAACCAAGTCCAGGAGACAAAGAACCCGCTAGTGCCTCTGCTTGTTGCTTAGCCTAGCCCCCTATGCACGCCACTCTGAACAATGAAGAGAGAAATGTTCCGGGTTGAGAGTAGCTGACCAGACCGTTGACTGTTCCAAGGATATATAAGAGACCCCAAAGACCTGGTTTCCCTCCCTCATCTCCTATCACAAACATCTTCTTTCTCACAAACTAATCTCTTACACAATGGTCTCTGCCAAGTCTATGATCCTTGCTGCCGCCCTGGCCACCGCTGCTGTTGCCGCTCCTGCCCCCAACGCTGCCCCTGCCCCTGCCCCTGCTCCTGTTGTTCTCAACGAGCGTGCCTACGAGGAGTTGGCCGCTCGAACAGTCGAGGTCTACACTGCCCACGCTCTCCAGGAGCGAGGCCTTCTTGATCTGGTCGGCTCTCTGACCTCCATTGTTGGCGTGGTCATCAATCTGCTGGTTGGATCTGTTAACTCTATCATCAAACCTGGCTCTGCCTCTGCTGCTGAGGTTCTGGCCAAGACCTTCACCGACCTCACCACCGGTCTCAACAGCGTCGTAGCCGCTCTCGAGGACCTTCCTCTGCTCGGACCCGTGATCGGACTCCTTGTTCCCATCATCCTCTCTCCTCTGGTTCTCAGCATCACCACCACTCTCGAGAAGATTGTGGTTCTGCTTGTTGACGATGTCGACAAGGCAGTGCTTGGCCCCGTCCTTGACGTTCTGCCTGCTCTCCTCGGAACTCTTGATCAGGTTCTCAACACCCTGCTCGGTGACGTGCCTCTTCTCAGTGGCCAGGTCAACCCCGCTCTTGCCCTGGTCGACAAGGTTAAGGGCCTCCTCGCTGGTCTTGGAATCTCTCTTTAAATGTAGACATCTTCTACAGTAGCTACGGTAGTAGCTACAGTATGTGTACTCGGTTCAGTTTCTCCAGAGTTCTACTTAATCTAATATAATAACATAATACTTTGTTAGTAGCACGTCATTAGCCATTGTATTTTCTGAATGATCCCATGTAGAAACTGTAGACTGATGTAACGCTTCACAAACATCGACAAGATGTTTGTGGTTAGCTCCTCGAGTCAACAGGGGTATAGCAGATACCTCATTAGACTAAAAAATAGAGATCGTGCTAATGCACAACTTGCGCTACCGAGAGCATTATCTCCAGCTGTATCTCTGTGCTTAAAGATACTCCACTTTTCCCGGATGAAGGCGGAGACAGAACATATACTGTAGTACAGCATGTAAATTGTAATATACAGTATAGTAGCTACAGTATTACCAGGCATCTACTCATGATAGAGAAGTCAGCCACACCGTATGAGACATTCTGTGCTCATCAACACATGATGGGGGTATTAGTCGCAGGAAAACAACACCATAGATGGCTACAAACACACATATCGATAGCTTTTTACACCTGGACTACTTCCCTGGGGCTCCACTATGGTAGTCTAGAAGCTACAGTATGTACTCGACGCTAGCCCACCGCTCATTTGATATTCTTGACGTAATGACGTGAATGTGACAACAGGGCCGACCGAACTTCGGCTTTGACGTCTCAAGAGTATTGATCCTTGAAGACTGACAGATATCGCCGCCGATACTGTTCCAAGTAGTTAGTGTGAAAAGGGTCTTACTGTAAGAGCAAGAACAATGGTCGGGCTACGGGATGTCATCAGCTACTGTAGGTGATATAGTGGCAATTCTCAGAAGATGTATGCTGTGGTTACAAAACGGTGTTTGGATGATATGCAAACGAAAACTATCAGTGCATATAGCCATCGAATGGGTTTCTTCCAGCAGCCGTTCATGGGAAATGTCTGATTGAGAGACATTCAGAAATCTACCCACTCATTCTCAAACACTACAAGACCGTCTCAGCTCAGAAACATAACCACGCTTATACTTACTGTAACATCAGCTGTTTTAGCACGGTCATGAAAGTCACGTTAGCCCCCTCGAATCAATCTCTGATCCAGCAAGCTGGTGTTCCATATTTGCGCTACAGACGGACCGATTGAACGTCGGTCTTGCCGATGACGTAGATGGGACACTGACTAAGCACGCCACACAGATAGCTGCTGTTTTGACAAGGTTCTGATAAAGTTGGGCTAAAGTGAACGGGGGTACATGTTACCCTGCTCAATAACTCTCCCCATTGGGTATGGTTAGAGGAAAAACGAGATGATGATCGTGATGTACAAGTACCACGACCTCAGTTGCAGATCTGGAGGTGTTTTTGAGCACTCTTCTGTGGGCACATTCTTGCTCAACGTCGAGGCTTGTACGAACTACTGTAGCAGGCGCAGAATGCTGCATAGCACCGAGTAAAAGACTCCTTTACGTCACAGTTGAAGAGCACTTCTGAGAGGTGAAGTATGCTATTGACTTCACACTTCCATGAAAAATGAGATGGGGTAATTCCTGTACAAAAGCGAAGGGCTCTGCGCTCGGTCCAGGCAACAATTAGCGGCATTTTTACTTCCACAAGGTCTTGTTCATCAGGTCGATTTAGATTTAGCCAACGCTTTTCACCAGACACTGTTGGTCTGTCAGGGCGGCGGGGTTGAGGTGTTGCATTGTACAAACGATAGTCCACCGAGAAGTGCAGCTCACGAACTACCTGCCGAATGAATGTACAGCACAAAATATGGGCCTTCGCCACCAGACGAGTGAAGCTGTCACCATCGATTCAAACTGCAAATAATTCGTGTATCTTGGCTTACCAGGTTGTCGTGTTGCAAGAGCCTCAGATAATACACCGTCTGGTAACTGTCTCATACCGTTCTGAGATATCTTCATGCCCAAGTTTACATTTGCTTTCAGTTCGCTTCTTGTTGAAAGGTGGTTTCCGTCTTCACATGTGGAACTCTAAAGCCATAAGGTGTTCCCATGACCCGACGTTGGGGGCATGTTCAGAGGACCAGTAGTGCCATTGGTCAACATGCAAGCGAGCGGTATGCAAAAGCACGAAGCAAGTGTCTCCCACGTAGGCCGTTGGACGCCGCTATAGGGACACAGCCCCTCTCGATGGAGCCAAAATGAGGGTCGTGTCCGTGATTTGACCTTGATTTGGCCTGGTCTGCATGCTGTTAAACACTGTTCCAAGGTAACATGATGTAATGGCGCGTTCCACAAGACCCAAGACATTTGTTACTAAGCCAGTTAGTGTGTTTCTTCATGTGAAAGCAGTTACTCGTACTCGTACTTACTGTACCATGGAGCAGAGGTGTAATAAATGGCTTTTCGCTTGCGTTCGTATCTGGATCACATCGTAAGTGCGACAATACAAGCATATCAGAGTGTCCTACGATACAAGCGACGGGTACAGTATGTACAAGTACATACTCATGTGTAGCAAAAATGTTCTGCTGTCATTTGCCACTTGCTCTAGATATACTGTGCTATCAGAGCAGCAACACACATGCTCGTACCCACAGGCTGGTATCTGGCTATATAAAATGAGACGGAAGCGGGCAAAATGGCCTGTAGCGACAACCCGGCAAGGTTCGCCTGCTCACCTGAGCTTTACGTCGCTCAGAAAGTGTGTCTCTGCCTCTCTCTCTCTCCTCCAAGGTCGCCACCTCCTCCTACAGGTTAGGGTAGATCTAAGACCCCACATGGTTGGGTTTTTTTGTATTTGCGGAGTTCATTCCATTGTACTTGTACCAAAATGTTCCGTTGTCTCGACGACAAACAACCAAGACCATAGTGGAGAGTGGCTATTGGCTCTCGTAACATAGCTTGTTCCACGCCGACGTTATTTGGTGGGCCAGGTGAGAAAAAAAGGTGTAGTAGATGTTAGAGGGAGGGGTTGCCGTACAAGAGTTCGGAGAACATATGCTAATTGCACTGTGCTTGTAAGTGGATGACAGAAGTGCCAGAGACGGAGGTATTATTTCATTGAAAGACAGACGGCAGCTAGCACGCACCGTCCACAAGCTGTATCATTCAGGTCTGGGATGTGTCTTGACCTGGACATTACACTTGGGCTGCACACGGGACAAAACTTAGTTGAGTTAGAGTCTATGTGCAGTTCGGTATGTACTGCCCAGTATTATAGCAGTCGACACAGCACTCACCAAACCTGCTACGAACCAGTCAACCCAACTCCACCACACAGAAACAACACTCAGAAACACACACACCACGTTCCACATGTCGTCTCTGAACCCCAACCGTGCAAACAAGGTCGACGTGTCGTCTCTGTCACCTGAAGAGCAGCGGATTTTCAAGCTCTACGGCAAGCTGCCTACCCAGAAGGACGTGCTTTCCAAGAAAATCAACGAGCGAAAGTACTTCGACTCTGGAGATTATGCCATGAGCCGGGCTGGACGGGTCGACTCGGTAGATGCCGGCCAGGTCGGACTTCAGCACCCCAACCCCGAAAAGATCTCTAAGCTCCAGCACAACGGTTGTGGAGGAGGTTCGTGTGCTCCTGGCGGCTCGTCGCCCCCAGGTGTCCAGTCGCCTATCAAAGAGAGCAGCCAGCTGAGCCAGAACAACTAGGGGACAGCAGGAGAACGGAGCTAAGACGAGCGGATATGACGATGAACGATACGGCGTCTCGCGGCAGAGCCCGCAAAACTAACACAAACGCCATGGCCTGTGTGAGCCCACTATCGCGCACAATAAGACGAGAGTACACCACACGCCACTAACGGTCCAACAAGGAGAATTAAGTATGTGAATGAGTGAATGATATTAGATATGTTGTAGGGTATAGATATACTTGTACTGTGTAGAGTTCTCCAGCGCAACGTCTGTGCGATAGAAATGGAGATGTCGATGCTGACCTATAAAAGATGCAAGTATGTCAGTCAATTGATATGTAAAAGTAACAGGGTCCCTGGTATACTTGTAGATTTATCAGCACAATTTTATCAACACAAGCTAGACAGTGAAATTTTTCACTGCCTTTGCTAACTTCAAGGGGAACTATAGTAACATCTTTCACGAGCGCTTGTTTATGCTGGTAACAAAACCGTCCAAGGGAAACTACAAGTAAAAGTAGCTACATGTAGTCTAAGTCACTCTACAATTAGATAATGATATATGATCTGCATTCATGGTCTTCATTAGATGAGAGGACGGCGATAATATTCAGGTCGCTACCACAGCTCAAAATAAGTACTCACTTTCCGCTCACTATAAATAGACATATGCGGCTGAGAACGGACATAATTACGCTACGTTTCTTTAACCCAGACTGAGTGAGTAGTATCACAGAGGTTGGCTGCGACGTTCACTTTATCCCTTGAAAAATGTGCTGAAAATGACGCAAAAAGTATGGAGCAAACTCCGGTCTTGATACCACGCTGCTCGCCTGAGATGGAAGGTTGCAGCTGCATTGCATGAATGCAGGTTTGGTCAGAGGATTCTCAGGGGTTTTGATAGGCTTGTCAGGAACAGAAGACTCGTACTTGTACATGTAGTTGGTACACACATTTAAGTGCCATCGATCCGGTCATATATATCTCCTGGTTGCCTTCTTCTCTGCACTCGTTCACTCCAACCGGAGTGTTCCATCCAAGTCTTCCAGCACACCCTGACTCTACAGTAACTTTGAACGTCATAAATTCCTATATACAGTACACTTAGAGAGCCTTCTCAAGAGCATCAAACTGCTGGAGAATGGCGGACTTGGCAGTTCCTCCAATGGCGGTTCGTCGCTCGACAGACTGCTCAAAGTCAAAGACCTTGGCCACGTCCTCCTCGAATCGCTCGTCAATCTTCTTGTACTGCTCCAGGGTCAGCTTGTCGATACCAGACACCTTGAGCTCTTCGGCAGTTCGAACAGCCTCACCAGAGATGTGGTGGGTCTCTCGGAAGGGGACGCCCTTTCGGACCAGGTAGTCGGCCAGATCGGTGGCCAGCATGTCCATGGTAAGAGCACCCTCCATCTTCTCCTTGTTGATGGAGAGGGTGGACATGACGCCGGTGGCAATCTGGATGGAGTGAGACACGGTGGTGAGGTTGTCAAACAGGGGCTCCTTGTCCTCCTGCAGATCCTTGTTGTAGGTGGAAGGAGTGGACTTGACGGACATCATGAAGCCGGCCAGCTGGCCAAAAGCTCGGCCAGACTTGCCTCGAAGAAGCTCCAGAGAGTCCGGGTTCTTCTTCTGGGGCATGAGAGAAGAACCGGTGGAGTAGGCATCGGCAAGCTGGATGAAGCCAAACTCGGCAGTGGAGTAGATGATGAGATCCTCAGCAAATCGAGAAATGTGGTTCATGAGCAGAGAGCCCCAGAAGAGAGTCTCGGTGACAAAGTCTCGGTCACCGACACCAACAAGGGAGTTACCGATGATGCCGCCAAAGCCAAGCTCGGTGGCAATGTACTCTCGGTCAATGCCAAAGGGGTGGCCAGCCAGAGCTCCACAGCCCAGAGGAGACATGTTGACTCGCTCAATGAGCTGGTCCAGTCGCTGCAGGTCGGAGGTGAAGTAAGTAGCGTAAGATGAAAGCCAGTGGGCCCATCGGATGGGCTGGGCTCGCTGAAGATGGGTGTATCCCGGCATGAGCACGTCCATCTCAGTCTTACCTCGGTTGATAAGCACCTTGATGAAGTCGGCCAGCAGGTTTCGGATCTCTCCCAGCTCCTTTCGCACATACAGTCGCATGTCGGTAGCGACTTGATCGTTTCGAGATCGGCCAGTGTGCACCTTGCCAGAGATGTCTCGGCCAATAATCTCGCCCAGTCGTCGCTCGTTGGCAGTGTGAATGTCCTCGTCTCCCTCCTCTTCCTTGAAGGTGCCGGCGGCCCACTCCTTCTTGATCTCTTCCAGACCTCGGTGAATCTCGCTTAGCTCGTGGTCGTTGAGAATGTCGAGCTTTCGCAGAGCCGCAGTGTACACTCGGGTACCCTCGAGATCAGCTTCGTACATCTTCTTGTCGTAAGGCAGAGACGCATTGTACAGGTTCATGAGGGGATCGGTGGCGCCAGTGAATCGGCCTCCCCAGAGCTTGAGTTTAGAAGGAACTTCGGCAGACATTTTCGCTTGTGGTGGTGAACTGTTGGTGGTGGTGGTAGTCAGAAGGTGTCCTGCAAAAAATCTGGGGAGTGACTCAGTTGGGGAAGGTTGTCAAAATAAGCTTTTTATTGGGACTAGCTTACTGTAAGAGGGAGAGATAAGCCGCCTTTTCCGGGCCGCATGGAACGATTAGGCCATTGTCGTGGGTCACGTGACGTTATACGAACACAACAGCGGGGTATAGAGACCAGGCTGGTTACAATTACTGAGCAAAATTCGAGGCCTATCTTAGTAATATCACCAGATAACGACCTCCTTTCTGACCCCACTTTGACTTGACTTTATCCCGAAGCTTCAACTGACTCTGAATAGTGGGACCAATTAAAAGTATGAATTTCTTTAAGTCTGATAGCGGAAGAGCAGCCTCCATCAGAAAATGGAGACTGAGCAACTAATTGAGCCACATAACTACCAATTGCGACGACCAACCTGGGTTTAATGACTCCGCGACACAATAATTCATTTCGTCTAAACGGAGCTCAAGGTTAGGGCCTAATATATGCATCTACTCCTTAGTAAGCTGGGATGTACTGGTACGTGGAACGCATGTACAGCGCATATCAAAGATCAGACGCGATTTCAAGCATACTATAGTGTCTTCAACAGTTCCACCATGATCACATTCTCCAATCCGTGGATAGGAGTGATAATTCCGTGCATAATCATCTTCACGCTGTCGACGTTCTCGGCCATCTACATTCTGCCTCACCATGTTTCCAACAACGAGCTGACTCTCTTCATCTGCGCCTCTGCCATGGTCTGGATCTCTTACATCATCGCCATCATAGTGCCTCCTGGATCGCCACCTAAAAATTACACGCCTCCCGAGAATGGCATGAAGATGTATTGTCTCAAATGCAAGGCTTATAAGCCCGAGAGAACTCATCATTCCAAAGCCCTGGGCGTCTGCGTTCTCAAGATGGACCACCATTGTCCCTGGACCAACAACACTGTGGGACACAGAAATATGCCTCATTTCATGCGGTTTTTAGTCTGGGTCGATATGACTGTTGGATACCTCTTCATCAGACTGTGTATCCGAATCATGAAGTTGTGGAGAGATAAACATCTTCCTTCCTACCTGTTTGACAAGACCGAGGTCATTCTCTCGATTGTCTTTCTGCCCGCTTCGTTCTTTGTGCTCTTCACAGTTGGCATTCTCACTATTCGTGTCTTTGTCAACATGTGTAACGGTATTACTCAGATTGAGTCCTGGGAATGTGACCGTATTGAGAGTCTGGTTCGACGTAAAATTGTGACCGAGGAGAGAGCCGAGTTCCCTTACGATATCGAGCTCTTCACTAACATCTTCAACGCTGTAGGTTCTCCTCTGACCTTTTGGCTACCCTGGGGACAACCTAGAGGAGACGGAATCACTTTTGAGAAGAACGAGAGCGGATACACAGAGGAAGGCGAGCCTCTGTGCTGGCCCCCGGACCACGTGGACTACGACCCTGAGAATGTACCTCTTCAGAACCTCAAGGACGGTCTTCGACGACGAGGTGAGGAGCCGGATTGTCTTCTGGGAGGGATTGGAGCTGGAAAGATGCAGGCAGAAAACGATTTCTACAAACGAGATCACTGGAGAAACGTGGAGGGCGAAAAGTTGGCTGATTTTGGAGTCGAACATACCGACATTTAGAAGAAAAGTATTTATAGCATATAGAAAATGGATTGCAATGAGTGAATCATGTGCTTGTACTGTACCTCTGTATGGTTTATCAGGTGTATTGTTATAAATAGACGTTAGTATATATATTGATTGTCGTGTGAATAAACTGAGTCCATCCTGAGCACATTAATAACAGTGATACTCTTGGAGAACGCATCATACTCTACTCTCCAGGTGTTTGTTACACCACCCAAGTTCCTCCCCAGAACCCCCAAACTCTTCGGCACATGCATGGTTGACACAGGTCTTAAACCGCTGTACAGTATGTACACTGTAGAGTAGTGTCGAGAATGGGGCTTGGAGGCAATAAAGCTGCCGGTGGCCCTGTTGTACGTGTGACACACAAACAGGTGCTTGTTTTTCTCCGCGGGTCCCTTCACGGTCTAACCTCAAGCTTCTGCAGATAGTCCAAACCCAGCCCCCTGACTATCTCCACTTCATTCATGAGTTCCAGGGTATCGATCTGGCTTTTTTTTGGCGTCGTCTTGCCGTTTCTTGCGTCACGTAGCTCCTTCAGCTGCTCTCTGTATCCGTCCAGCCGCTGTCTGGCCACCTTCATTTCCTGCCGAGCCTTCTCCAAATCAGCTTCTGCTTCATCCAGCTCCTTTTGGGCCTTCAGGGCTCGCAAGCTGGCTCCTTCAACGTTATCCTCGAGCCCAAATAACGCTCGTTCAACTGACCGGATGTCCTTTTTCAAATCGCGCTCCTGGCTCTCGTAGTACCGCTCCTTGGTCATTTGCAAATGAAGTGATGTTGAGAACGATAAGCAGAGATTGTCGTATTCACGTGCTGATAGTAAACTTTAGTCTATGAAACCAGGACAATACAGGGGTAGGCCTTTAGGTGAGGGAGACCGACTAATGGCGAGTATCATGGCCCAAATTGTGGGCTAGACCGCCCTCGCAAAGGTTTGATTGACTTTGGAGCCATAGTTTTCGTACTGTACCGCACTCCCCCGCCCAACTTGTCCTTACAACCTTTACTCAAGCCGTCCAGTTTTTACTTGACAGATATTATTTATTTTGTTACAGTATCGTAGATCATTTGCAGCGAATTTTTTTTTTTTTTTTTTTTTTTTTTTTACTGCGTGATGAACAAGTTCCTCAAATTCTCTTCCTTTAATCATCTCAATAATGCCATCTTGGGGTTACCTTATAATGTGTCATTTGGAACCGGTCCATTCCCCTCAAATGGTCCACACTTGCAAAAGTAGAAGATCGCGGCCCAAAATAGTTCAATGAAGAAAAACATGTTATTAATACCTTTCCTTCTGTGACACTTTCACCGATCAAGGACCTTTATTTATACCTCCCGGGGTAGTCCTCGTGACACTAGTACACCACAATAAATGGATCTAAGACAGGTTCACATTCATACCTGTGGTCTCACACCAACCCCACAACTTCCCCACCCATATACAGTAATTACAACACTGACGGTTAAAAGCGTTTTCGATCAATGCCCACCGTGCTACTCACTACGCTCTAATATGTATGTACTGTGCACTCGCTGATAACATTCGACTTAGCTTTACAATAAAATACATTAATCATACAAAAATCCTTCACTCCTTCATTTCCACGTCCTCCTTTTCAGTCTCCACCTTTTCTCCCTCATCTTCCTCCTTGACCTCCTCAGTCTTGTCTCCATCGACCATCTCGGTGGTCTTGTTAGGGTCTTCGGTATCACTGGTGCTGTTAGTCTTGATATCCACCAGCAACTCATCCACCTCGCCATTCTTGAATGCCTCGAAGTGCGACGTCAGAGTGTCAATCTGAGACTGGTCCAGACCCTGCTTGAAGGTAGAAGATCCATCCTGGATGGCCTTAAACTTTTGCTGCCGGACAGTCTCGCCCTTGACAGGCTCAGTCTTGACACTCTTTCGGACAAAACAGTCTTCGGTTCCAGGGACAAAAAACATTTTGAATGATCCCAGAGCAATTCGAACAAGCAGATTCTGTTCCACCGTCTCAAAGATCGAATCGGAATGCACATGCCCGTCTTCCTCCTCGTCACGCGACTCAAAGTCTTCCAGAGTTCTTCTCAACAGAGGCATTCGGATCTTGTCCGACTTGACTCCCTCGGTGGGGTTTGCCATGACATAGGAAGTCAGATAATACTTCCACTTGTCCTCGTCAGAAGCTCCAACCACACTGACAGACTCGTCCTCACCAGACAAATAGACAATGCTCACATGTCCGGTCTTCTCGTCAAACTCGATTCTGTAAAGACTCTCGTCCGAGTCAACCACCTGCTTGACCTGGAGACGATGCAGAATCTGTTGATGAACAGACGACGTGGGGGTTAGACGGTCTCGCTCAAAAAGTAGCATAATGTCATTGGACTTTTGGTCACTGATGACAGTATGCATGTGCTTGACCAGAGCCTGCACAACCTTGTCAATGGTGTATAGCTTGTAGGCACGGTTTCGGTATGCCTGTCTCAGAGCCTCCTCAAACCACTGGTGCTCCACATCTCCTTCAATCAGTCGACACGACAGATTGAGCAGCTGAGGATAGCAGTTCTTCGACTTGAATCGCAGACCCATGTCGTCCAGCTTGTGGTCGTAGAGGTTAAGATCGACGGCAAAGTCAACGGGGGTTCGAGAAGCAATCTCTGCTGACACAGTCTCCTCCAGAGCCTTGACCTCCACAAGTCGCTGGTACAGAGTTTGCAGCAGACGGAAGAAAACGTAGATGGTGGTGTTGGCAAAAAGGTTGAACCGGTGTCGCTTGCCGGGCGTGGAAGTGTTGAGAGGGGTTTCGGTGTGGATCCAGGGGTGAGAAGGATCCTCAGCGTCAGGACTGTTGTCTCGAGACTTGGCCTTTAGCAGGATTTCACGGAGAGATGGGCGAATCTTAGCCGTTCCATTGGAGTGTCCGTTAGTGGTAGGGACATCATCCTTGGCATCCTTAGACTCCTTGGACTCATCCTTGGCATCATTGGACACCTTGGACTCATCCTTAGCATCCGTAGACTCCTTGGACTCATCCTTCATCTCCTTCTCCTCTTCGACCTTGATAGGAGACTCTTCCTTCTTGTCATCCTCCTTCTTGTCTCGAGCCTCAGCCTCCTTGTCGTCCTCGTCAATCTTGTCCTCAGTCTCCTCCTTAAACTCCTCGACCTTGGCAGACTCGCTCTCGTAACCAAAGAACAACCAGAGGAAACCGTCCATAACAACACCCAGCTTCTCCCGATCATTAGCGCTATAACTGCTGCTATGCTCCAGAAACACACTGACCAGCTTGAGAACATCTCCAAACACAGAATAGTCCTTGAAATCATAGTCCAGCTGCTGAACAGGCTTGAGACCGAGGAGAGGCTTCTTGGCGGCAGGAGTGGCATTGCTGTCGACTCGAGCAGCAGCCAACTCGGCAACAAGCTGCTTGCTGGTCAACATCTTCTTGTCAAGCTGCTTGAAGGTGAGTCCCAGATGGTCCAGAGACTTGTAGAAGGCCTTCTGCTCGGTTTCCCGCCACACCTTGTTCCACTCTCGGTGTGCTCGTCGCCATTCCTCGTCCTTCTGCTTCAGACGTCGCAGAACAACAGGAACAGCAATACCAGGGTTCTCATGAAGCGCCTCGATCACTTCCAGGCCTCGCTCCTTGTCATATATCTTGCGAATCACCTTCTGGTAGATGGTGGTGCCATGTCCCAGACCAGGCTGCAGTCGGAAGTTGAGCCGCTCCTCATGGCTCATGTTGGCGATTCGGTTGCTGATGGTCTCAAGCGTCTGAATCGACCGCAGGTTCGCCTCAATGTAGTAGTCGTACTCATGACGCTCCTCCTCGACTCGATGAAGAACCTCCTCGTACTGGTTCTTTCGGTGGGCGACAAAACCAGAGTCCTCGGACGCCCAGGTAGGGTGGCCGACCCACTCGTCGTTCAGCACCTCCCAGCACATTTCATCACGGCCGGAACAGGGCATGAACCGCTCCGACTTGGGAAGCAGCCGGTAGGAGGGGCCCAGAGGAGGACACAACGATAGCTCAAGATGCGACTTTTTGAACACAATGTTCTCGATATGCAGCGGCTTCTCTTGATAGTTGACGAACTTCTTGAACCAGGCAAACAGCTCGTGAGAACCACCCAGAAAGCCCTCCACTCGCTCCACAAGAGTAGCCTTGTCAATGAGACCCTGGGAGAAGAGGTTAAGAATTTTTAGGAACTCGTTGTACACAGCCTTGTTGGAAATGTGTTTCTTGGCTCGGTCGAAGAAGGAGATCTCCTCCACGAGAGCATCGTTGCCAGAAGTGGGAGCCAATGGAGAGGGCGTGGGCAGAAGGGAAGGAGAGTCCTCCTTCTTCCGCTTGTTCGCAGCTCCAGCAGCAGCAGCAGCCCCGCCTCGAATATTGCTATATTCGGTAGGAAATTCGCTGACAGAAGATCGCTTTCTCTTGACCGAGGGAGCAGCAGTAGAAGGGGGAGGAGCAGTTGCAGCCCCCGGGGTTCCACTAGGCTGATGAACAGGACCAGGATAGGCAGGAGCAAAGTTTCCAACGGGAGGAAGACGCTGCTGTTGACCCACAGCCTCCAGATAAGCAGCAGCCTCACCGCTAGTGTCAGGCAGAAACTGCTTGAAGTCGTCCAGCAGGTCGGGCTCGTTGCGGAACAGGATTGTCACCTGTTGGTACACTTCACCAATGGGTTTCTGCTCCTTTTGGTAGGTCTGCAGGATCTCCAGAAAGTGCTTGTAAGTCTCTTCTTGGTCAGCAAACCGGTTCTTGATCTTGTGCACGTAGTTGATGGCGTGGTTGAACTCGACGGGTGCTCCAGATCGGCGGCTGGGCTCGCTGGGGGAGGCTCGGTTATCTACTCCAGAGAGTTGCTGAAGAGACTGTCCAGCGGCCTGCTCGGAGGGAGGACCGTAGAGAGGAGCTCCATGTGGAGGGGGGTGGTGGGGGTGCTGCTGCATGTGAGGGTGCTGCATGTGAGGGGGGCCTTGGGGGCCTCCCTGAGGGCCTCCTTGCTGAGGACCACCCTGGGGACCTCCCTGTTGCTGCTGGGGACCTCCTTGCTGCTGCTGCTGCTGCTGTTGCTGAGTCTGTTGCTGCAAATGAGGCTGAGGCTGCTGACCTTGGGTAATACCCATCTCGGCACCAGTAGTAGTACCCGCGGGGGTGGTTACTTTGATAGGATGGGGGTCGGAGGGATCGCCACTGCACTCAATGCGGTATCCGGGAGGAAGGAACGTGTTGAAGCCCTCAATGAGATGTGGGAAGCCTCGGAAAAGGTTGGAGACACGCGAAATGACGCCTGGGGTGTCGAGCGTGTGGCTCTTGAAGTCCTTCATAATGTCCAGGAACCGGTTGTACACGTCCGGGTTATCGCTGAACTGGATTTTCACCTGGTCCAGATATGTGAGCGCATCAGTCACATTGAGTGCACGGTACACGCTGGTCTGCGAGTGGTTTCGCGGTGGCAAGTGCATATGGTGCATGTGTTCAATGTCTCCAGCGGGCGAGGGTTGTGCCCCAGGCTGAGGAGTGTGCTGCTGGGGCTGCTGAGGAGGAGCAGGCGAGCCTCGGGGTCCAGGGACAGGGCCGGGGTGCATCTGATGAGGGGGAGAGCCGTGGTAATGTGCAGGAGCGGGCGCAGAGGCCGGAGGAGCAGGATGGGGAGGAGCCGGGGAAGCCGAACTGGGGCCCGCAGTAGAAGGTGGAGCAGAGCCAGTGGAAGGGGGTGCTGCGACAGCGGGAACAGCAGGTGCTGGTGCTGTGGCAGGTACGGGTGTTGGCACTGCTGACGTGGACGCTGTGGTGGTAGAAGCACTGCCGGCGGGGCCAGGAGCAGGAACACTCTCCTCCGGTTTCACAGTAGGCGGAACACTGGTTGCGAGGGGAGCGGTGGCAACCGGGGCATCAGAAGCAGGAGCAGCGGTGGTGGTGGGTGCTGCCTGGGTGGATGCTTCTTTTGCTGATGATGTTGCGACTGGTGTTGCTGAGGGTGTTGCGACAGACGCGGCGTCAGGAGCGGGGACGGCAGCAGCCGGGGTGGATGCAGGAGCAGTAGTGATAGCAGGAGCCGCTCCGGATTCCGCCTCGGGCTCAGTCTTTGGCGACATTTTGGGAGACGTAGCGTTGGATGCTGGTTTCTCCTGTGGTTGGTCCATTGTCTGAGTTAGTATGAGGTGCATGATTTTGGGTTGGGACCAGCTGCATAGAGGCAACGTCGAAGTGTGATTTATGGCACAAAGCACGGTCAGACAGGTGTACGAGGCAAACGGGCAACTGACACAGTAAGGCCGGGGATGATGATAAATGGCCATGTCACAATGAAATCGCACGACGTCGGGGTTCCATGTCCTCTGCTACACCACAGCTTGATGCATGTGACTTGATACACCCTGGTGACGTCGAATCAATACTGCTGCATGTGGGCGAAACGGCACCACAGACACACAAACACAGGCACGGAAGCAACACAGACAAACGTGTAAGAATATGTGCTCAGTCGAGTTGTAGTTGTTACCATAACAACAGCAGTATCGTTCTAGCCCCGATTCGTAGATAAGACGTTGTTGATCGGGCGCCGCACTTCGGCTAGTTTGAAGTAACAGCTGAACAACACGTCAGGAATATCATCGTCAAAACCAGTTTCAGGGTCATCGTCCAGGCCCACCCTTTGTGGCAGCCTTGCCGTCGTCGCCGTCGCTCCATGTCTCCGACACCCCTCTTCATACTCCTTTTGTAATACTCACAGTAATTACGCCAATGGACGTGTGGGAGTAATAATAAATGTGTTGCGGGGGTCCTGGGTTAGTCGGTTGTTTGGTGGATCGATCGATGCAACGTCATATGCCTGCCGCGTCTTGTCTCTGCCTCATTCGGCCGCTTTTGAAGCCGCTAGACACTCACGTTTTTGTCGTCTGCTGATGCGAAAGATGCAAGGAAACAGAGTAGGCAAAATTCAAATTGGGCCAGCGTCATAACCTCTTACATGAGGAATGCATGACTGCATCACACAACACTATGCGACAGAAAAATGACCAACGGGCAAGATACTCACCGGAACGGTTGCTGGGGATTTTTGGGCTGTGTTAGGGTGACTCCGAAAAGAGAGCTCATTTTTTTCCAGATATTTTGGTCATAACCTGTAACCGGTTCTTAGACAGGGTCTACAACCCTAATCTGAGACACGCAGAGGCCTGCATAAAACGCTTACTCATCAGGAACAATGTAGCAGTTCATGTCCGGGCCTGGCACATACTGTAGATAGTGTTGGTAGAGACGGCCAGAGAGTATTGGACTCCTTTGGCAGTGGTTTGTAGCTCTTCACCCAGGGAAAAATCCCGTCACTTGCAGTACAACTGCCTCCGGCCACACAACAAGAGCTACAAGCTCCATAACAGACACAACTCACTCACCCAGGTAAAGGAGGTAATTCTCGACGTCTCCTTAATTCGCGGAGCTTTTCGCTCATAATGGTGGTTCAGTGGTGGCCACTAGCTCTGGAGACCTGCTTCTATTTATCCGAACCTGCCCCACCATGATTAGGTTGAAACCATGTGAATGTGCCTTAAGCGAGCTACAAGTACCGTGGGTAGAACTATTGGTGAAGGGTCCTTTTTTTGTTCTTCTTCTTGTATAGATGTATAATACAACAACAACAACACTGGATTAGAGAGCGGAGCTAATGTCCATCGCTACAATAACCAAAGATTGGTCTATAGAGATTGCGTGGATGACCATATTGGCGGGTCTAGATGCAAGGGACTTGGAGGGGACATGTATGGTGGGGTAATTGAATCTGGGGAATGGATAATAACCAGGAAAGTTGGACAGGAGAGGAAGACGCATTAGAAAGATGAAAAGCCATCAATATATTGCAATGAGTATCTGAATGAACAGGGCTGTTAACCCACATATTGTGCGTTATCACGTTTATTGTCGTTCTTGTCCATTATGGCAACTCCTGCAACTCAACCATATTGCAGAGCAAGGTGAATAATACAAAATTCATGGCAAATAAGACAACTAAGACCCTGTCGCCGGCTTGGTGACACAAGCAGAAGTGGCTGATTTCCTTTCCGATCGCTTTCAATCTTCTTTGGTCTCGACAGGGGTCAATGTCTTCGTCTATGGTAGCCTTGTTCTCGAGTCTCCATGTTAGCACTAATAAGCAGCCAGCAGAACTGTGTTACATTGGAAAGTGATGTACAATGGCTATATTGGTAATATACGTACAATTGGGTCATACTATGGAAGCCTCCAGGGCTTACAGGATCAGATCAGACTGTCATCTCGAGCGTATGATGATCGTAAGTGTCAGAACCTGAGAGCCTTTCCTGTCTTTTTTAGAACATCATAGAAGACTACAAATACTGTACGCTCACCAGTATTCAAGAAAAAATACGATTTTTCTCTGTAAATTGAACAGATCTTACAAAAAATGAACTACTTGTAAATCTTCATCAGGTTCTCATCTCCACACATGATAACTCAAAAACACGCAGACCACCGAATCGAACTCCCAGCCACTCCCAAACCCAAATTACCCTACCTGAAACATCGCGAGATTGTGTAGGCACACAGGCGTCACCGTCACTATCAGCATCAACACATACACAACCAAAAATGAACGCTCCCGATAGATTCGAGTTGTTTCTGCTTCCCGATGGAGTCCCAAAGTGAGTATCTGGCGAGAAAAAGGGACGATAAACGACGATCGTGCACCAGGGCTGCTTCTTCGACTCTCAAGACTGTTTTGGACACAGACTGATCTGATGTTCTGAAGCGATGCCAGTGTATCAGGGACGGTCAAGTGTTTACCGTGGTTCTAGGTCCGACGTAGAAATGTGCAGATTCGATCATTTTATGCTACAGTGATGATGATGGGGTCTGTACGAGAGAGACACTATCAACGAGTCTCTCTCCATGGGACGGCCTTTGTGAGCAGGCTCTTCGCCACAGCTTTCATGCTACGATGTCGTTTTTACCTCCATCGCATGTGTGACAGCGTTTTCCTCTTATCTCCCCTAACACAGACTTGAGGTCACCCCGGACACTCGAATTCCCAACTGCGCCAACATCAAGTTCGAGAAAGAAGATCACACACTGGGCAACCTGCTCCGATCACAACTGCTACACGACTCGCGGGTCATCTTTGCGGCCTACAAGGTGGAACATCCTTTATTTGCCAACTTTGTGCTGCGAATCCAGACCGAAGACGACTATTCGCCACAGGAGGCCCTCACAAATGCTTGCAACGCGTTGATCCGACAGCTGTCGGATTTGCAGGAGAAGTTCCAGCGAGAATGGCGACTGCGGTACTTGGTTAACAATTAGGTGGAAAAAGAGAAGCGCGAGTGAGCTACTTGCTTACTGACACGGATAACAAATAAACATATAGCATAATGATTGTATAATAGCAATTCTGGTACAGTAGGTACGGTAACAGCTACTTGTAGTATCTGTAAAGTCCAGGAATCACATTCAGATGAGCTACGACTCCACTCTTACAAATACATATATTAGCTAACTATACAAAAGTTTTCCTCCTTAGTCCTCCATATCAACGTCATCAGCAGGAACAGCCTCGTCGTTACTGATACTCTCAGCCATTCGCCACACCTGAATAACATTGTCCTCAGCAGCAGAAGCAATGACCCAGGGCAAAGTAGGATGCCAGTCAAAGTCGGAGATCCGCGAGCTGTGGCCTCCGTGATGGAACAGAAGCTCAGGAGGTCCCTCGTCATTTTCATCCGAGCTGAGATCGTCGTGAAGACGAGCAATATCCCACACGAGAATGGCTCGGTCGTGTCCTCCAGATGCCAGAACCGAGGGCTGGTGGGGGCACCACTGCACCTTGGTCACCTCGTCGCAATGGGAGTAGAGCTGCGAAATGGGAGTGTCCATTTTTCTCATATCCCACACCTTGACGGTCTCGTCAGCTGAGCCTGTTGCGACCAGAAACTCGCTGTGGGGGTTGAAGTCCAGCGAGTTGATTCCTCGAGACTCCTTGATGGTGCAAGCGGCCTTGTTTCCGGGCTTTCGGGTGTCCCACAATCGCAGGGTGCAGTCGTCCGAGGCGGACCCGATCAGAAAGTCCATCTTGTAGCTGAACTTGACGTCGTTGACGGCCGCGTCATGGTGGTAGACGGTATGAGGTGTTACGTCCTTGCAGGAACCGTCAGAGGCAGCCTCGGGGATTTTCCAGAAGGCCACGGTAGAGTCGATGGCGCCACTGACCAGCTGGTCGGCATGATTGATGTTCCAGTTGAGACCCCAGCCCTCCTTGGTGTGATGCTTGAGGTTGTAGATGGGCTTAGCCTCTTCCTTGGAGTTCATGATGTTGTTGCGGTCGAAGATGTGAATGTCGCCAGTGACATGGGCGGCGGCAATCTGTTTCGATGCCAGCGGGTTGTATCGGGCCACATTGACCTCGCCGTCCTCGTAGATGCTCTGCACAATGGCGATTCGCTTGTGTCGGCCGTGAGCATCATGATGCTGCTTCATGTCAGTACCCCCCTCTTGCTGGGACAATAGCCCGATAGTTTCGGGTCGCAGGTGAGTGGGTAGCTCCACGGATGCAACGTGGATGTAGTCCTTGTCGAGACCTGAGCTATGAGATCCAAACATGAGACGGGCACTCATACTGCCCGGGGTGATGTCGTCAAAAAGATCAGGCAGCCACTCCACCGTCAGAGTGGGGTGGTCCATGACGGTGGCAATAACCACATTATACAGATACGGGCTGTTCTTCTTCCAGATCTTGTACTCCTCATTGATGGCCTTGTGGTCGCCCTGTGTTGCCTCGGTGAGCTTGTCGGAGTCAATAGCGCCAAGCACGTCGGTCTTAACCTCCTTGTCGAGGTGGTTAGCCAACGTGGTGGGGCCGGCGGATTTCGTGGCGCTCATGAGTCGGTGATGGCGGTTGTGTAAAGTGGTTGGTTAGCTGTGTGCGGAGAGGTTTGGCCCAAGTGAATTTACAGCCTACGTGCATACTGGAGGTTAGAGTTGGGACGGACCTGGCAGTACAAAGCTGCAACTTGGCGTGGTGCAAGTCTATATGGTTAAGTAATGGCAAGAGTTGTGTTTGATATTAATGATTAATCAACTTGTCGGAGTGATATCTGTTGCTGATATATGAAACTCATCTTTTCTCCAAACCCTTCTTCACGTCCATATTGCCCAGTTACCCTACTCGTGCACGACCACGACAGGTCACTAATTAAGGACGCGTTTTTGGGACTCACCAAAATGAGCCATAATATTAAATGAAAGAGAAACTGCCACTGTCGTCGAGTTGAGTGGCAAACAAGACGGAGCTTTGAGCTCGTTTTGACCACTCATTCAAAATACCGACGATTTTTGAAAACAGATACTTATATATATGTGCTACTGTTCCTCGAAATATCGGATCATGATTATGTGTCGCACATGGTGGCAGAATTGAGAGTTGAAGGGCGAGGTTTACCGGGTATCGAAAATGCAGTACATACAGTATGTACAGTACTGTATACTGTAATTGCAACATCCACTGATGGACTTCTTGCAATGTGTAAAAGGGGTGTGTTTGATGGTCAAGGGAAATTAGGCCATTATGTACTGTTGTTCCAATGACTGGTGCCGAAAGAAGTGGTCGAGCTTCAGTAGGGGATAGAATACTAGTTGGGGCCTATTACGAACGTTGAAAGCAATACCATCCGTTGCAAACACTTGTATCGAGTACCCTGTTATGTATACAGTATCTACTACTGTACCTCACGCCGTCTTGTAGTTCTTGCACCAGATCAGACTTCGGGCATGGCTCAACACGAAGCAACAGAAGATAAGGCTTCTGATAGGTATGTACTGTATGTATGAATGTACTGTACTGGATAAAAAGACACAAAAGAATGAGTAAGTCAGATATGCTATCAGTTATAACTCCCCAGTGACCGTGTTCTTTCTCAAGTGCTTGCAACTCCAGCTCATTACCCTGTCCAAACGCATATGTATAGAGTAAGAGATAACGAGAGACGGCTGTGGCTTGACAGAGAGAGGCGCTTGAGAGAAGACAAGTGCAGAGATCCACAATGCATAATATAGGTTATAAGGAGACACTCTACACTTCTTTCATGCCTTCGCTGTTTTCATGTGAACGGTGTACAGCTATCATCTACAGTAAGCAGAAGTATGTCAGCTTCGGCTTAGAGACAAACTTGAAATGGTCTGGTCGTATTACCCACTTCAAGAACTTTTACAAATGATTTATTATCACAATATAAGTCATATTCACATGTCTGGGTATCTATCTATTGTCTCGTAAACGAGGCAGATGGCATCTCTAATCTAGGGAAGTGTCAGTGTCCACTTGCCATAGAGGACCCACCAGGGCGGCTATGGGTCATGTACTCTTTGACAATCCCATTTCAAGTCAATTTTTCGTTTCGAAATGAACTCTCTTGCACCTGTCCTTCTCTCCACGATATTCACATGATGTTGAGAGATTTTCTCTACACACACTTCTGACCCAACAGGGAAGGAGATATCGGGCTCGAATAAAAAAAATACGACAGTTACACTTGATGGTCTCGTAGATACGGCCGTAAAAATGTGGTGAAACAGAAAATCAACACTCGTTTCTTTTAATTACAGCTCATAGACAATGACTACCACCTTCTTAACGAGTATATTAAGGCGTAGAGTATGTACATCCAGTACAATACAGTACAGTAGCATAGAATAGCAGGATATTGTATGAACCAAGCTGTTATACGACATAGCATACAAGATGGATTCAATAAGGACACATAGTTACGTATAATTCGCACCAAGCGTAAGAAGAGTTGTTTCGAAATTGATTTCTTCATGCATAAATGTGTAGGCGCTCATATTGGTGGTACGAACAGAGCAAGTTGTGACTACATGAAAGAGGCTGTGGGAAAGAGAAAAAAAGGAATCTGGAAATGACACATGAACACTGGTATGGTTAGCAATGATGTTGGAATTAGCTTCAATCTGAATGTGTATCATTCTTCCAATATATTACTGTATCAATAGGGGAAACTATACACCGAGAGCTTGAGAGAAAGTGAAACTAACTGCTGAGGACATGAGAACTTGACCACTTGAAATCTCATCATTCAATTTGAAACTATCATATCTCCGACTGGCTCCGCTACCGTTATCGTGACTTCTCGCGAATGACAGAAGTCTGACGTCTGACGGCTTGGTAGGCAGACCTCCACGTGGGCGGGGGACATCCCAGAGCCACTCTTTAGACACAAAGAATTTTTTCAATGATTGCCGTCATTTTTATTGTTTTTACTATAGACAACCTCTAGTGCTGTGCTTTTGTAAGACTACCTACACTATGTACCCTTTACATAAAGTAGCTGGCACAAAACTGTACCTTCATTTAACAGCTATGCGTACCTCAATATAAGTAATTGAGAGGATTATGATAAGGCAGAGTTGATTTAATTGAGAAAAAAGATATCAGTTTTCATCCAGTCAACTCCTCTCTTTTCCACCTCAACTCATTGTTCGTGAAAATCAACCTTTCAAGCCACCCCCACCAGTGATCTACACCGTTAGCCGCGGTCATCTCATCACCCATCACTACGTCACCGCAGTACCTCCCCAATGGAGCAGGTGCAGATGGACGGCCCGCAAGATAGTTCTAGAGAAGCTCGGAGCATGAAATCTTCTCATTTGCGAATTCTATCTATTGCTGCCACAAGGGGTTACTGCACCCTACTCTCTCTGCGTCCACTCAAAGTGGTAGAAACAGAGAATTTCGGGAACTTTTCAACCTGCCACGAGGAAAAATATATATAGCTCAAGATGATGAGGTGAAGAACCCGTTTTCTCTCCCTCCAAGACACCCATGAAGTTCCCAATCGCCACCCTGGCAGCTGTTGCAGCTGTGGTTTCCGCTCAGTACAACCTGTACAATGCGACCAATGGCACGACTACTATTTCTTCTTCAGCTTCTCCTTCGACCAACTACTCTGCCTCTTTGACCACCTCTTCCTCTTGGTCTGATGATGGTACCCATACCACTCTGCCCATTTGGTCCGAACTCATGTCGGACATTTCTTCTCTGGAGTCAATGTGGAACAACAGGACCACTTCGGCCGAGTCTGTTGGTCCCACCACCTATTACGTCGACAGCTCCACTCCGGTGGAATCTTCTACGTTCTCCTCAGCTTCTTCTGCTTGGAACACTTCCACTGCGATCTTGACCGCTTCCAACACCTCGACCATTGCGTACCCTACTAATGTTGAACGAGCTGTTCCAGTTCCCACCGGGTTTGAGGACGGCGACGAGTATGACTATGATGAAGACACTGAGGACGAGGACGATGACGAAGATGAGGAATACTGGTACTCCACCTCTGCTCTGTGGAACACCTCTACCGCTCAGGCTACACCTACTCCCATTTGGAACACGTCTACCTCCTCCACCACTCTCTGGAATACCTCCACTGTCGTGTGGACTGAGACTGCTACCTCGTCTACCCCTGCCTGGAACTCTTCAACCTGGTGGACCGAGTCTGAGACGCAGACTTCCACCGCTTGGAACACATCCATTTGGTGGACTTCTTCTTCTTCTTCTTCTGCTTCCCCCACTACTCTCTGGAACACTTCTTCTTCAGCCACTCCTACGCCCATTGTGAACACCTCTTCCTGGGTCTGGAGCTCCGTCGAGTCCTCAGCTAGCCCCACCTCGATCTGGAACTCTTCCACTACTGCTCCCATCTATGAGCGAGACTTTGACACTACCTCGTCTTCTTCCATGAACTGGACCTCCTGGTACCACCACACTGTCTCGACTTCTTCCTGGTATTCTGGAGACCCCGAGTCCACCTCCAAGGCCGTGACCACCTCTCACGCTACAGCCACATCTTCTGTCTGGTCCAACTCTTCCACCGAGACGAAGTACTCTAGCTCCACCTGGTACAACTCTTCTACTGCTGCCTACCCCACGAGCTCTTCTATTTCCGAGAACAGCGAGTACTGGAATCCCGTTCCCGTCAACTCCACCATCATTTCCCCTCCATACCAGCGACACCGACAGAACACGTCTACCTGGTCTGAGTCTGCACCCACTTCTTCGTACGTGTCCAACACAAGGAACTCCTCCACCGCCTATCCTACTACCTGGTACAACTCATCCACCCTCTGGACCTCCATCCCCATCAGTGTCCCCACTGGTATCTTCAACATCACTACTCCTCTGACCACAGCTGCCCCCACTACTCCCTCGTACAATACCTCTCTGGGTTTCGAGGAGCGAGACTATGAGACTGACGACAGCTACTGGGAGTCCGAATATGAGGAATACGAGGACTGGGAGGAGACGTCGACTGAGTACTCCTGGACCACCAGCAGCAGCAATTTCTCCACCGCCTGGCCTTCTTCATCCTCTTCCACCTGGTGGACTTCTTCTTCGGCCTTCAACTCTTCCACTCCTGTGACTTCTTACATCTGGCCCACCTCTTTGGTCAACACCTCTACCATCTGGTCTTCCAGCTATGTGGCTAACACCACCACCACCGTGGCCTTCTCCATTCCTACCACCAACTCTTCTCGATCTACCCGATCTGCCCGATCCAGGTACTCTTCCTCTTCCTTCTCTACTCCCTCGACCACTTCTACTGATATCCGGACCTCTTGGGCCCCCGAGGATCTCATCGAGCAGCCTGAGCCCACTACCAGCTCCTCCCACTTTGACGATGCTCCGTTCCCTACCGCCCCACTGCCTCCCCTTGAGTCTGGAGACGAAGCACCTCTGGAAATGCAGTACCCTGACTCCTTTATCGATCTCCCCTGGGTTGATTACGAGAGTTAAGCAGATTCTAGACTTGACTTTATTCATTTTTCTTCGTATGTCTTTAATAGATTATTTAGATCTTACTACTTGCCAACACAATTTTAGTGAAATATGTTTACTACAACTGAGCCAAACACCTATATCAGACACCCATATCAGAAGTGTCAGAATGTATATTATGCAGTAGATGTTTTTACTAGCTATTATTTATATCAATTGACCATATTTTGAACATATTTACTCCACATCCTTGTTGTTGACTTCAATGGAGACATCTCAAAATTGTACTTACTACTTAGAACTTACTTAAGTCACTCACTGCATATCCAAGCACACGAAACATGTCATAGAATTCATTGGGCGCCACAAAATTACACAGAAAGAAATCAATCGACTAAATATGCAAACAAAATACGACATTCTCGTAAAGGCCAATCTTGCCTTCAAAAATCACCCTCCACAGACTCCCTTCCAATTCACCCCTCGATCACTCCTCCTCAACCCTAATCCTAATATAAGACAAGATGCAACTCTGTATTACAGTATTGGAACAACTAACCACACACCAACATGCTCTGGAAAAGGTGGACTTTGGCCGTGACCATTGTGGTGCTGCAGCTTGCTGCGGTGTTACTATTTGCCCGCGGGTTTCTGCCCTCACGTGTCTTGCTTCCTGGATACACCGAATCACGTGTTTCCACCGAGGCGCCTTTCCAAAAGGCCATCATCATGGTGGTGGACGCGTTTCGAAGCGATTTCGCATTTTCGGACCAAAGCAATTGTCCACAACTTCACAAGCGCATTAATTCCGGTGGCGCTATCCCTTTCACGGCCCATTCGACGCCTCCAACAGTCACTTTACCCCGTATCAAGGGTTTGACAACTGGATCGACGCCAAACTTTTTGGACGCGGTTCTCAACATTGCCGAGAGCGACAATTCGTCCACGCTAGCTAACCAGGACTCGTGGCTGGCCCAGGCGTCCCGTGATGGCCGCAAAATCCACATGTTTGGAGACGACACCTGGATCAAGCTGTTCCCAGGCATGTTTGACGACTGTGAAGGAACTGCCTCCTTTTTTGTGTCGGACTACACAGAGGTGGATAACAATGTGACGCGTCATATTGACACCCAATTGGACCAGAAAACCGAGTGGGATGTGCTGATTCTGCACTATCTCGGTTTGGATCATATTGGACATAAGACGGGTCCTGAATCTCCATTTATGCCTGCCAAACAGAAGGAGATGGACGATATTTTCGACAAGCTGTACAACAGCTGTGACGACGACACGGTGCTGATTCTTCTGGGCGATCACGGCATGAACGAGGTCGGAAATCACGGAGGAAGTAGTGCTGGAGAAACATCTGCGGCCATGGTTTTTGCTTCTCCCAAATTTGAAACAGCTCAGCTTACTGAAACAGCGGAGACTTCTCCTCTGCCCTGGACAGACACCTACAAATACCACTCCAGAATGGACCAGACGGATCTGGTGCCTACTCTGACAGCACTTCTGGGCCTCAACACTCCCAAAAACAACTTGGGAGTGCTAGTGTCTCAAATGCTGGGTCTTTGGTCTCCCGAAGATCAGCTCAATGTGCTCAAAAACAATGCAGATCAGATGGTCCAGATTTTACAGGGCCAAGCGTCACGTGAAAGTGACGCCAAAGAGGTCTACGAGCTGTACGACACTCTCAACAGCAACCCCTCAGTTAAGGACTACTACAACTTTTTATATGAGGCCCAGTCGTACCTGACTCATGCATCTTCCAACTATAATACTAACGATATGCTCGGTGGTATTGGTCTGGGTCTCCTATCTACCATTCTGGCTCTGACCGTCTTCTCAGCCCTGACTCTTGCAGTTCAGGGGCTGAAACGGCTCTATCTCATCATTCTGCTGGTCTATTTCATTTCCGTATTCGGCTCGTCTACTGTGGAGGAGGAGCACCAAATCTGGTATTGGATCACATCAGGCTGGATGGCGTTTCTGTACATTTCCGGCAGCCGTAACAAGTTTGGAGACGGTTTCAACTGGATGTTTGTACAGGTCTTCGTGCGAATGATGATCTCCTGGAACCAAACGGGCCAAAAATTCACCAAGAAGGACGACATAGTTACGTGGCTGTCCAAGGACGGCAACCACCCAGTTCTCTGGATCCTTATTCTCGTCACCTACGGAGTGGCTTTCAACAAGGTATGGAGATACGGATTTTCCAAGGTTGAGTCCAAACTGGCCTTTCTGCTCACTCTCATTACCACTTTTGCCTCTGTGGGCTTCAAAATTACCCAGGCCTGGGAGGCCGGAGAGGTTGTCCCTGCTCCCCTGCTCTATCTGATGGGCCTACCCGGTACTTTGAACGAGGTGAACGCTCGAATGGCCGGCCTGGCTCGGTTTGCCTTCTCCACCATTGCAGCAGGCTCCCTGTACCGAGTCCTGAGTTTGGCCGGGACCGATAAGGTTAATCTCATCCGCGACTTGCATGCGTTCCTAACTCTGTTCCTCATCACGCAGTCGCGGATCCAAAACATCCCGCTGTTTATGGTGTACTACTTTCTAGAGATTTTCTTACGAAAGGCCACCAACCGGTCCTTTATCTTCTCATCACGTGACATTTACCAGACGGAGGCACTATTCCAGAAGCTCGTTCTGGTGCTGTCGGTTTCGACTCTACTTCTTGAGCAGGTGTCATTCTTCTCAATGGGTAACTCCAACAGTATGGCGTCCATCGACCTGTCTAACGCCTACAATGGCGTCACACTCTACCAGATTGAGTTTGTGGGCGTGTTGACGTTTGTGTCCAACTGGATTGGCCCTCTGTACTGGTCCACAGCCGGACTCAGTTTCCTGCTTGAAGATCACGTTCGAAACGCCATCTTTGCCAAGATTGCCGAGAAGAACAATGACGTCAAGCTGACGACTAAGCTGGTGCAGCAGGCGCTGACGCTGCGAGTCTACGTGGTTTTGGCCTTTTCCAGTGTGGCCATTTCGGCGGTGATGATCACTTGCTTTTTCCTCAGAGAGCATCTCTTCATCTGGACAGTCTTTTCTCCCAAGCTGTTGTATCAGTTTGTGTGGACGGTGTTGCAATTTGCGCTGGTTGATGTGATTCTCAGCAGCATTTTTGTCGTCCTCGTATATAGATCGGTGTAAATAATATAGATAATTACGTAATTTAATATTTGAGACGTGTTGTGTCTTCTCCACCTGCCCACCTTTCATGCTACAAGTACTTACACACCTTTTTAGAGAGTGCGTCAGGTTGCAGGGTCTGTCTCGGTTAAAATTGAGTTTCCGAAATTTCAACGGGATTGAGATGAGAATATGAGGGGTCAAAGGTGGTGTATTTGGGTGATTATCACGTGATATTATAGAATAAATCTTTTCTAGAGCCGTCAATGAGTTTGCGCAGTGCGTTCTCCCTTCCGTGATGCTATTAATTGCTACTCTTTTTAAGGGTTCCATCGGCCTGGACATGCCGGAACCCAGGCGATAACGGGGTTTGAAAAAGAAGCAAAGACGTTGGGGAAGATTGCGCGATGAATGAAATATTTTCAACAAAGCCGGAGATTCGAAACCTAGTCACGAATTGTTCGGTGCCACAAAGCAGGTTGTAGAACCGCGTAAGATTTTCCTGGGTGCGCTTCACGACAAGATCGTCACCCCTTGCTGGCCGTTGCTGCAACTCATCTTTAGTTGAACTTTAACGTGAGGATTGTAGGAGTTGCAACGGCAGCCGTAGATGGGCTTTCTAGGGGGTATTTGGGTCGGGAAAAGATGGTGAGGGCTAAAAAAAGGGACTCCAAATAATTTTTCTACTAACACCTACCACTAAATGGTCTAAAGACGCCTCTACATTAGTTGTTAGACCCCTGGCAATAAGCTAAACCCAACCCATGCAAGGTTCACAAGGAAGGGGTCCTCCCCTTTTTTTAAGTCTTTGTTAACATAAAATAATCTATCGGTGGTATCCGGTAGAACTGTCTGTGCATGAACAAGGGGAGTGGGGTAGATGATGGACGGAGCTTTTTAGCCAATCTACTAGACACTTTGTCTTCTACACTCCTTCACCTAAATCGTCCCTACTTATTGATCAGAACGAGCCTATATGTACACTCTCACAGTGCACTCACTTGTTCGGACATGATTTCAATATAGTTTTACATGGGATGGCTTGTTTGAGTTTGGCCTGATGAATAGGAGACGCTATCCATGTATCGTACGGCTAGGTACCATCATCTGTGGGTGACCTGTCAAATGGGGGGTTGAATTAATAAATACGTGAATAATTGATGTCTGAACGGTTATACGAGTATTTCGAATCAACTTACTACTGTAGCACCGAATATGCTGGTGGCTTTCGTACCGCAGATCTATCGCCCTATAATGTAGAGATCCCCGTTAAAGTTGCGCTTGCAACTGCCAGACCTTTTGAAGGGCTTGTCCTGGGCTTGGTGTCATTATCAGGCAGCTGATAATGTGTCAAACGGTGGAGGATAAGCTTGCCACTACTCTTCCGTCTCGATACCAAAAATCATCTTCTTCCAAAATTGATAAAAAACCATTGCCGCTTATAATAACCTTTGCCAGGTTAACCTCAGCCCAAATCCCCTTGACGATCACCAACGTCCTCGGTAGGAAGGCCATCTTCCTCCCCTCACTCCCTCACACCACCGACCAAAGCCACAACCGCCATGGGACAAGCTCAAACTCGACTTGCGGACGAAGACCCCGAGGAAGCAAGCCGACGACGAGAGTCGTTTCTTCCCCAGGCGCCGCCCAAGAAACCCAAGGTGCCCCCTCCCTACGTATCCGATCCCATGATGCTCCCCAGCGACTCCAGCACCATTGACAGCAGTGCGTCGCTCGATAATCTCGACAACTACGAACTTCTGCAAGTTGTGGGTAGTGGAGCTTTCAGTAAAGTGAGAGTAGTCAGGCAAATGACCACCAACAATGTATACGCTCTGAAGTACTCTGTCCGAGAAGATATCGTCAAGCTGGGCCGGACACAATTGATGCTCAACGAACGCCGAATCCTGCTGCGACTGCAGCACCCATTTCTGTGCAATCTTCACCAGACCTTTTGCGACAGCGAGTATCTCTACACACTGCTGGACCTCATGACCGGTGGAGATCTCCGATGGCATATTGAACGCAAGACCTTTTCTGAGGCCACCATCCGCTTCTGGGTGGTCGAGGTGGCCTGTGCTGTGGCCTATTTGCACGAAAAGGGCGTTGTCCACCGAGATATTAAACCAGACAATATCATGCTGGATGAACTGGGACACGCTAGACTGGGAGACTTCAACGTGGCTTGTATGCTGCCGTATGGAGAGTACAAGACCGACAGCGGTTGTGGAACCATTGGCTACATGGCACCCGAGGTGGTCAGAGCGAAATACAACCATCTGGTCGACTGGTGGAGTTTGGGTGCGGTCTTCTACGAATGTCTGTATGGAACAGTGCCCTACAGATACCACTCTACTGACGAATATCGACGAATGAAGCTCAAGGAACACTCGAACTTGTTCCCCGTGACCCAACCTCAAGTCAGTATGGCTGCCATTGAAGCTCTGGATTTGCTGTTGACAGTAGAGGCTCAGTACCGCCTGCATGACGTGGACCAGCTGCTGCAACTCAGCTACTTCCGGGGATTCACTCGACTGGGACTCGAGAAAAAGCTCTACTCTCAACACATGGACAAGGGAGTCATGAAGGAAGGAATTGGAGGAACCAACTGGCAGGGACCGGTTTTTGTGCCTGACGCAGACGAACTCAACTACGACGAGAGTCTTGATGTCGAGGAGCTACTCATGCTGGACCGAAGTCTAGTAAACGACCGAGCCCAGGGTTTCAAGAGAAAGAAGTGGACGTCGTCAAACCGTGGTCAGGTCATTCTCGACGAGGAGTACGTGCCGTTCGAACGCAAGGCATCTCTCAATACGAGCATCTCGGCATGTGACCTGGTCACACGAAACTGGGGCAACAGAAACCTTAGCGGTAAAAGCAAAGTCGCCGGTAAACGACGAAGCGGGCCTGAGAGCGGAGTGGTCGCTATTGGAAAGGCCGGTAAGGGTTCCAGAGTACAGCCCATCAAGCAGTAACTCACCAACAGTAGTTTGGAACACCACCAAACAGGATTTTTGGAGACACACACTCTCTCCACTCGTATTTATTCATTGTACAATAGATTTTATCGCAGATACACTACAATTTATCAGTATATGGGTGTCCACGTACTAGAACCCTTCCGTCAACATTCATATATATTATCTATGAGTAGATCATCCTTGGCAATTCGTAATCCACTCATGCCTGTCATTGTACATCCACATCCTTCCTCATTACTCATAGGCAGCCAGGTTAAGGGGCACCGACGAACCCCGGCCACTGGCATACAGTTTTGTTTTACCCTCAAACCGTCTGGGCTTGGGCAGATCGTGAGCGTTTCTCCACTTCCACCGACTGTCGTCAATCTTGATCTGCGGCGGCTTGGAACCTCCCCCTCCGCCAGAGCTAGAGCCTACAGGCGTGCTCACAGCCCGTGGAGCGATGGTGTACGCCGACGTGTCGAGCGTTCGGATATTGTTTGATCCTAGAGTCGAAGTTCGCTGGACAACGTCCCTACGTCTGTTAACTCCTCCATTGGGAGGGGGAGGAGGGGGAGCTCCGTGACTGTGTCCTCCGTTGGAAGGTGGCGCAGAGGGAGGAGGGGGAGGAGGAGCACCATGGCTCCCACTGCTGCTTCCATCGTCCAGAATCATTGAGTGAAATTGATCTGTAGGGGGAGCAGGAGGCCCAGGAGGAGGCGGGGGAGCTCCAGAGGGCCGTCCTGGCGACGGAGGCTGTGCTGGAGGAGCTGGGGGAGCCAAACCAGGTGCAGCAGCCCCAGGAGGAGGGGGAGGGGGAGCTCCAGGCGATGCAGCAGCTGGTGATTTGGGCATGGGGGCTCCAAACATGGCAGGGCCTCTAGGTGTGCTCGGGGGTTCCGAGGGTGGAGCTGGGGGAGCTGGGGGAGCTGGGGGAGCTGAGGGAGCTGGGGGGAGGCCGGAGGCGGCGTGTGGGGTTCCAAAACTGGGGGGAGGACAGGGGCCTCCAAAACCTGGCTGGAGGAGCGGGGGAGGAGGAGCGGGAAGGGCCGCTGAGCCTGGAATTGGGGGAGGCGGCTCCTCCAGGCCACAGGCGGGGGCGCCGGAGGGGCTGGAGGAGGGGTGCTGGGGGTGCTGACTGAGCTCGCGATGCTAGACACTGACTGTGAAGGTGCGTGGCGCACTGACGGCGCCACAGAACCGGGAATGGGAGGAGGCGGGGCTCCAGGTGAAGGGCTCACGGATCGTCGCTGCCCAGGAGTAGGGACCGCGGGCTTCAAGCCTGGAGTAGGGATCTTGGGCTTGGGCTTGAGGGCCGGGGGACGTTTCGCAGGTTTTGGGGGAGGCTTGGGCGATGAAGTGCCCGGTGTAGGAGGAGCGGGAGCTCCATATGCGGGGGCTCCACCTGGAGGCGGAGGAGGAGGAGCTCCAAAAGTGGGAGCACCTCCTGAGGTGCTGACTTTTCCTGGCAGAGGCGGGGGAGCTCCTCCAGGAATAGGCGGGGGCACTCCGGGGGGGAGGAGGGGGGGGACCAGAAGATGCTGATGCACTTCTGTAGCTGGAGGCCACAGATGGAGCTCCCGGAATAGCAGGGGCGCCTCCAGGGGGAGCGGGAGGAGGCGGGGGAGCGAAACCTCCGGGGGCCGAGGGAGCTCCTGAAGTTTTTCGCAGCGACGGGATGGCTGGAGCCCCCCCTTGAGGTGGCGACGAGTTACCGCTGCTGCTGTGGTCGTCCGTCAAGCTGATGTTGCCTCCTCGCTTCTTGAGCTTGGGCATACCTCCAGCAAACAGGCCAGACATGTCTTGCTGGGCCATCGCCGGGGCTGAAGGGGCAGACGCAGCTGCAGGCGCCGAAGGAGCAGCAGGAGCTCCCATACCAGGAACTGCTGGTGCTCCCATGCCTGGAACGGCCGGGGCTCCCATTCCAGGCACAGCAGGAGCACCCATACCCATGCCCGGCACGGCAGGTGCAGAGGAGGGTCCCTTCGGAGCGCCTCCAGACAACACTCCTCCTCCTCCAGTCTGTGCTGCAGATCTGTCGTTTGTCTGTGTCTTCTTAAGTCGGCCCTTGTTGCCCTTGGTGATGTCGCTGAAGAGGGCGTCTCGAGAAGGAGCGCCCTTTGGAGGGCCAGCTTTGGGTGCTCCTCCAGACGACAATGCTCCAAATCCTCCTCCAGGAGGAGGTGGGGGAGGCGGTCCTCCAAAATCCGGGGGGGCGGCGGCGGGGGGGTGGTGGGGGAGGCTGGCATTGTGTGGTGATTAAGCTGTCTTTGGTGTCCTTCTCTGTTATGTGCAAGTAACCAACAATAAGAGCGTACTGTGTGCTGTGCGATATTATGCAAGCTGGATTAAGTTGGAGTTGGGAGTTTGCGGAGCCGTTGCAACTATTTCGGATATATTTATCTCCGGATACAAGTCGACTGTAGTGACAAATTGATGCTGGGGGAATGGAAGGGTTTATATGTGGGGTTTGGCTGTTGTTTTTGTCTCTTCAACAATATCGTCACGTGATCTACATCTTACCATGCTGATGTACTCACTACGTATTGCTGAACAAATATGGGTGGCTGGAAAATGAAATTTGCAACTCTAACTCAAGATGTTGATTACACTTGTCCATCTGTCCATGAGCATCTGGCGATGAAGATCGAATGGCAATGATACCATACTTTTGAATCCTCAATCGAATGAATGGACATCAATGAGACAAGTGGTACACACGCAATTGAAGTGTGTTAGTTACATATCGATGGGTATTCCGTTATTAGGACGCAATGAACACTTACCCAGCTAACACTCAACTAATCCATAACCCCACAACTCCTCATGTTGATACGACGGGGATACGACGCCTGCTTCTCTCGAGGGGGAAAAATAAGAATTAAAACTAATGAATTCGTATATAGAAACAGTTATTTGTACTGAATTCAACATAGTTCAGCCGTAGATGAGCTGATGTCCTAAGTTACATACTTGGTTGACATTTACTTGAAAAATAGTTGAGTATGAGGTGGACATAAAGCTCAATGATCTAGAAGTTCCAGGAATTGGGAAAGCATTTCAAGAGATAGACAAACAAGTTACAAATAATACTAACGACGACCTCTTCTCAAATAGTAATTTATTGAGATATCGGCGTTGTGGGATTGCGCTATGTTTAATTTGTTGTTAATATAGTTAGATTTACTTAGGAAAAGCTACTCCCGCAGATAGTGTGCTTCGTCTTACATCTTACAGTTGGAGCGGCTTATAGTCGTGATTTAAGGTAGTGACAAAACATATATATAGAAACTCGAACTCATATTGTAGGGACTTGAAGGGAAATAATATTACACCAAGCAATACGAGCCCAAATCGTGAGACAGGCATTTATCACAAGTCTCGTGACCACAGAAACTATCATATAACTGAATCACATGGATCCCGTCCACCTCCAGCTCTCCACAATCACTTTGTTTCGTCTCTCCCCCAAATTGGCTTCATGATGCAGCTGCATGCAGTGTAATTCTCTCCTCCAAGATCACCACAGGGTTCGACACTAATACACATCTACCACACTGTGACACAATGGCGAAACCCAAGAATAAAAACAAAAACCGCGTCAAAACAGCCACGTCATCGACAACGTCTACAGGTGCCACGAAGCAGGAAATGGCCTACCCCGAGGGTCTTTCTGCCGAGGAACGTGCCAAATATCAAGCGGCATTGCTTCCTCATGGAACCCTCGTGGCAGGCATCAGATCGAGTGACACAGACGAAGCTGTCCGACAAGGAGCCGAGGAGGTACTTTCTCTCAACTACTACTGCCAAACCGAAGATCTCTCCTCCAAGCACAATGCCTCCATAACCTCGTTTGGATTCCACAGCTCTGTTTGTCACTACAGTGCCCATGATCTCAAGCTTCTGGGCATCCCTCAGTTTGTGCCCGGATGCCACGAGCCAGGCTTATTTTTGGCCATCTATGAAGAGATTCAAAAACGATACAACCCGACATATCTTGATGAGAGACTCAAACTGAATCTGTTTGACGTCTTGCACCATTCCAACCAGGCCATTGCTGCGCAGTTCACTCTCACGATAATCAGCAAGAAGGAAAAGACGTTTGGGCTCAAGGGAACGCCATGTCTCAGACACTACTACGAGCAGGTGACGAGCGAGATGCCGTGGTCAGAAGTCAAGTTGCATTTTGTGGAGCGGTTCCGGTTCTTCACGTGCAAGTACGACTATCTTCTGTACCTGGACGAGTGCCTGGGCGAGATACGGCTGCAGTGGGGCAAACATAGACGTTTTTTCAACCACGTGAGAGGCTGGTTGAATGCAGTGGAGGCAGTCCAGCCATTTGATGAGACTGACAGAGCTGACGTGCTTAAGGCCATCTTCCTGCTAGTGCCTTACGACCGACAATACTTTTGCATGCCCGAAGATATAGATACCAGTGACGCACCATACGAAAAGAGGGTGGCCGACTGTCTGGATGCATATGAGGCTCGGTGCGATTATCTGATGAAAGAGTTTGACAAGGAGATTTATGACAAGCGGTTGGCAGAAAACAAAAAGCCGCGTCCTGTCAAGACTATAGAGCTGGGAGAAATGGAACAGTGCAATGATAGCTCCTGTCCAGGCTCCACTGATGTCATTATCGACGAGGTGGCTACGGGGTGTCCGCAGCACGAAATGGATGACTACGTGGCTGGAGAGACATCCGATGGTGCTATTGTTTGTGCGTCTCTTACTCGGGCTATTAGAAATCCCACTAAACTGGATCTCGATGCTCCCCATTGTCACGTCCACATTGGCTTTTCTGCAGACGCTCCTGCCTTGAAGGCCCTTGTATCGACTGGTACGTTTGCGTGTTGCATCAAAAAGAGCGTGGTGGAAAATCTTGGTCTGGGTGATCAGGTTACCAAACTAAAGTCAGCCGAGTACATTCCTAGCGGCGGTGGTCCTCTTAGATTCGAGTCTGTGTTGAATCTGCCACTGTGGTTCCCTTCTGGCCATCTAAAGATCAACCGCTTTGTTATTGTCGACGGTCTTCCTGTCCCTATGATCATTGGTTCCGACTTTGTGCACTACCACGATGCCATGGTGACCCTCCGAGGTTACAGTCTGAGCAGCGATGCCCCTTCGTGTCCCAGCTACATGAGAGTTCTGCCTAGTGAAGATGGAGAGCCCAACAAGGGCACTTTTACCACCGCCAAAGCGGCGTTCCTCAGCTCCAGTTAGGCTCCACCCGCCCCTTCATAATTATATTTATTAGTCTCTGTACCATACCACCGTTATTAGCAGCTTGACTTGTAGGTAGCTCCGATCTCTAGGGCCGTTTCAGAAGGCACACAAGGCACGGCATCTACACCAGCAGGCCCATATTGTGACCCCCGCCACGCCACGTGGGATGTCTAACCCAGGCAAAGTTGCGCGACAGAAAATCCCCCTACGAACTCAGAAGCTGTCAAAAAGGACCGCCCCTGTCTACTCGAGCTTCTAGACTCGTTCTAAGATGCACATGGAGACTCGGCCTTTTTAGTCTGTTAATATCTTACTTTTTATACGAGTAAGTATTAATATAACGGATGTATATAACTGGGTGCGGAGAATGAAGAATCGTTACTGACCATGGACCTACAGATATACGCTCTCTGCGAGGAGCTTGAGCGCAACCCTCCTTCTAATGACCCGAAAAACGACTACTTTTGCGACCACCAAGACTCCCCGGACGAGTGTGATATGATCGAATCTCTGGACTGGCAGTTCAAACAGCTGTTGCAAACAGAGCTGTTGCCGTACCGGGTCTCTTGTTCGTCAGGAGAAGCAGACAAGCTCGCGCATCTACTGCGGACCAAAGAGGAGTACATCCAGCTGTGTGTTTCCCGGCTGTCACATATCCGCAGTAGTATGTTCAAGGCCATCAACCACGAGCCGCAGCTAATCCGGCTAGCGGCCAGATACTACATGGAAAAGGAAGCCTTGGTGCGAAGGTTGGGAGAGCTAGTGCGAGACATTCCTGAAGGGGAGCTGCCACGCGACCTTGAAGGGTTGAGAGAAGAGGATATTCGGGGGATTTTCAGCATGCCTTTTGGAAGAGAGAGGACCGAGAGGGTTGTCGGTGTGTTGAAGAGACATGCCAGTGGGGTGGTGTAGTCACAGTCAACGGGTGAGCAGATCGGTGGACACACACACACACACACACACACACACTATGGAGACAAGTGAAACATGCGACACATGCGTATTCTGTTTGAATTCCACTTAACAGCCTATCACTCTGCAGTTACAAGTACAAGTACGGTACAGTACGCACAGCAGCTTCAATCTTTCACCTCCACTACACGCAGATTGACGTCTAGGTGCATCAATCTGCGTCAACCGAACGGGATAAGTAATTAGCGGAAATAAACAAACACTAAAGCGCCCGGATCTTGGTCTATAGACACGGGCCATTGTTAGCTCGAACTCTGTGATCTGTATAATAGGACAGTGTAGATACATTGTAGTAGATACATTGTAGTAGAAACATTGTAGTAGAAACATTCTTAGATCTTATATTTAAGACTGTATCATGAGGTGTGTACTCCTTCGGTGACCATTGACTGGCAGTATGATAGTGACATCTGTTATCTGATGAATGCTTACAGTCCAGTAGGTACGAGTAGCTGTATGATTTGACACCAAGAGAGTGTCATTCGAGTCTCAGCAAAAGAAATAACTACAAGTGGAAAGAAGTTCTGTGGTAAAAAGCGTCACTGCTTCGATATCCAGTTTTCGGTAGAACACAGTAGTCGCCGTGGCAAGCCACACTGCATCGCTCAGACATCCCTGCACTTGTACCGGTACTTGTAATTACTGTAGTTACTTTACCCTCAGACTATAAGATATTGTAATGTACGCGAACTATAGCTACTATACTGGCTTATTCCACCGGTTATTATACCACCTCCATAAGTGGTTTGGTTCGACCGTTTTTATCTGCGTTGTGCTTCACAGTGTACAGTACATACCGGTGATAATAATATCACGCCTGATCGCCAGAAGTAATATTCATCGTATCTGACAATAATTATTGATTGTAGAGACCAGACAAAAATATCAGGACCAGCAGTGCAGTACGTACAATCTGGTCCTCTAGCCCACCAGCCCAGGATTTCAAACTCCCAGTCTCGCGCAACTAGAATGGAACAAAGAAACAACTACTGGCCAACTAAATACTGTAGTCTCCACGGACACCAGATTAAGCATATTTCTGTCGTATTCCGGCGACAAGGAGCATTTTACGTAGAGGGCTTGGGGGCAAGGTGGTTGTGCAAGGTGACCGTGCTTGGGACGTGATTCGAATGCTCAAATAAAGTGTCAGCAAAGTACCTACAGTAGTTGTATTATTTGTGTCGCCAGGGATATTTGTGATCGAGTCCAAACAGACAAGAACCATGCTACTTGGTACGAGACTCATACATGCCAGGCTCTGCATTTTTATTTTTTTTCTGCATATGAAGTTTCTCGGAACTCAAATGAACAGTAAGTATAACATAAAGAATATATGACACTTGGCAAAAAACATACTGTTGCCGCAATATGGCTGTATGCCTCTCACAGATCGAACTCTCGAACTCCTCTCGACTTGACCAAGTCCTCTAGGCCATTGCAAGATGGTGCATTGTGGAGGTATAAAATCTCGTGTCAAGGTTCTGGCGGTGAATATCAGGTACGGTATGTACCAGTACTTACAGTAACTGGACCAAGGAATCAATTTGTCCAGTTCAACGCCCAAAAGACTAACCAGGTAGTTGCCACGAAGACTCCTGGAGCTATTGCTTCACGTCCTCTTAACCCAAATCACGCACTCTACAACCATTATTTGCACCCGTATAGATTTTCTTTCATGCGATTATCATTCAAGATCTCGCTACGCTCGCCACTTGTTGTGTCAGTCATAAATCATATACATACTTCCTAATCCTTCTTCAGACCAGGAATAAGAGCAGCTCGCTCAGGAGTCAGAGTACCCGGCTTGCCGAAGTTCTCGTCGATATCCAACAGAATCTTGAGGGCGTTTCTAGATCTAATGTGGTGCACGGGAGACTGGGGGATATCGGAGGAGGAGGGGACCTTGTATCCTGCCTCGGTGGAAGCTCCGTGGCCGGGCAGAGGCAGCAGGTTATGCAGCATCTCGTAGGCAGCCAATGTGCAACCGAACTGGGGTGACGAACGCAGCACTCGAGCGGCTCCTCCCTTGAAGAAGGCAGCGGGACCCTCTTCTCGCAGAATGGTTGAGAAGGCGTGTCTCAGGCCAGTGTATGAAGTCTCGCCGGATCGTGCCTCGACCTGGAGACGGGTCTTGATGACATCACAGGGAGTAGTCAGGTAAGCAGCGGGCATACCAGCCACAGCACCGGCCACCAGCAGCTGCCAGATGGGGAGCTTGTGGTTGGGACCCTCGCCGAAGTAGTCCTTTTTGAGATGAGCATAAGTAGGGAAGTAGATGGCCGAGAAGGGAACATCTCGCAGCAGACACGCCGAGGCACCCTTATAGAGACCCACGAGACCCAGATTTCGCACGATCCAGATAGCAGATCGCTTGGGGGCGTCGGTGTGCTTGGCAACCTCTCCCTGGATCTGGAGTCGAATCTTCACAATCTCCAGAGGGTTGGTGAAGACGACCTGGCAGGCACCAGCGGTTCCACCAGCAATAATTTCCCAGGGCAAGGTGATGTTTCCGTTCTTATCGGCGGCCTTGCCTCGCACGAGATCATTGACGGTCAGCTTGATGGCCTTTTCGGGTGCCACACCGACCAGCTGAGGTCCCAGACCAGAGTAGAGGCCTCGAGGTCCCTCACGGGCAATAACCTTCTTAAAACAATCCCACGAGTTCTTGTAAAGCAACTGCTGGCCAGGAGTCGAGGCTCGCTGGTTCTGCATTCGGGTCTTCACCAGATCAATGGGGTAGACGACAGTAGCTCCAAAGGCCCCAGCCATAGCTCCCAGAGAAAAGTTGTAGACGGACTCAAACACTTCTCCGAGAAAGGTGTGGGGCGAGGTGAGCGCGTTTTTGGCAGCGTCCACCTTCTTTCCGAGGCTCTTGGCGTACCGTGCCTCGGGCGACAGCCAAAGAGGATCAAACGCCTGCTTGAATGATTCGACGGAGATCTTCTCGCTGCTCAGGGAGGGCGAATCGCCCAGAGATGACAGCTTAAAAAGAATGTCAACTTCCAGAGGACTCAGCAGAGAGCCCTTTGTGTTCTTGCTGGCGGCGTCCATGAACTGGATTCGGTCCACCTGGCCGTCGGGGCTGTTTTTGGTAGCCACAACGGTAAGTTTGTCGATGAGATCGGCGTGTCGGATCACATTGAGCAGGGCTCGGACCTGTGCGTACGAGATTTTATTGGTGTCGTTACCATTCACCTTGGCGTCACACACGACATGGAGATTGTTGAGGAGTTTATCCGACAGTTTGTGGGAAGCGGCCTTTCGAATGATCTCCTCGAACTGCAATCGATCGATGAATCCGGTGCCATTGGGGTCGTAGTGGCCAAAGGCCTGTCTCACACGTTCACCAAGAAGACCGCTGAGCATCTGGGAAAACATGGGGTACGACATGGGGGTTCTGTTGTCGGGCTTGCCGGCGTAAAGAGACACCCATTTGCTGGTCCAGTCGAACGGCAATGCGTCCTCGGATTTGTGCTCGTCGTAGGTCTTGACAAAGTCGTCAAAGTTGACGGCGCCCTGTCTCTGGGTGTCAAATAGCTTGAATGCAATCTGGTACTCGGCGTCGGGCTGGCCCAGAAGCGACACAAACGCGTTCCAGTCGGCCTCGGTCACCTTGCCGGTCTTCTTTCGATCAGCAACCTCAAACAGCACGGCGTAGCTGTTTCGGCTGATTTTCGAGTAGTCCTCGGACTGAGGAGCAATGGCCTCGACGAAGTCGTCAATGTTCATGTACGCGCCATTGGCGTCCGATTTCGATGCGTTGGAGGCGAAGTCCGTCATTGGAGAGTAGTACTGACGGAAGGTGAGGAAGAGTTGAGTCGTGGACACCACAGAACAAGTAGGTATGTAAGGTCCGGGTAGTGGGTAGTAGGTGCACTCTATTGTCGGCCAAAATAGGTTTCGACAATTTCACAGATTTTTCGGGTCAACTTTATTGGGCCGAGGTGGTGGAGGAGGTATATGACGACAACTGTGGGTGCTGAGAGACTGGTAAATTGTGCTTGTGGCGTGGGGGTCATCCGACGGGTCATCTGATGAGTCTGATGTTGTTTTTCCGCGTCCACGTTGCCCAGCGGATACAATACCTTGGGTCTCTATCCACACTCCCCTCATTCCTATTATCTCCGCTTAACTGAAAAAAGAGCTTATGCAAAATTAAAAAACCTAGACTTCCTTGTTGTCCATGTCTTAGTATACACACAAGTGAGATATTTGTCACCTCTGAGGTAATTTCAATGGGGGATCGAGCGGGTGATACGAGTCATAAAACATTGGACTCATAAGCACACGACAAAAACGTCGGCATGACCCCCCAGCTGACGCCCATAGTCACCTGTATCGGTCCACAAGTAACGCCCCACATTACACTCCCCAAATGCATGTGAGCCCTAGAGGAGGGGTAATGAACTTTGTATATGAACGAACGAGCAGACGAAGACACGATATGGGGGAAAATCCAGACGAGATAAATGTAGGCTGAGACTCGCATTTTGTTCATCACGTGATTTTATACCCTGTGGTCAAAATATAGACCTCCAGGGCCATCCTAACCTCGTCGTTTCCCTCCTCCGATACCGCTCACGTGATTTGACTCATAGTTTTAGATTCACGAGTCATCACCGTTTAACCGACCCGTCGGAGTTAAGGATGAGGGGATCTTGTGTGGTCAGAATAAAAGATGCCCCATTAGGCGAGCCTTTTTACAGCGCGTTGAGATATTATCCGCGCGAGGTGGTTGCTTTGACAACGGAGGAAAAATAACGGCCTTTGCGGCTGGGACCCCCAAAAACGACGTCCAAATCCACACATGTGTCACATTCGTGAGACCGCGTTGGTTTCCCCCATTGGGAAGTCCGATGTCGGAACGTACCGGGGAATGTCGGGATTAATCGGAGAGTTACGTGGCTCCCCCAAAAGCAAAGACCCAAAGAGAAAAGGTTCAAATGCGGGCTTAAGGAATTGAACGGAGGAGCGGGTATACTGTAGTGTTAAGAGGCGATGAGATGAGGGGATGCATCGAGAGACAGAGAGGAGGTGGCACTGTAGCCGCAAATATGGGGTAAATCGGTTATTGATAGTTAGTCTACAGGAACGGCTGGAAGACAATGATTCGTCTTTCACATATTGTACAAGTATTGTTGTTATCTATGGCTCTATCCTCGTTGCAAGTATGTACAGTACTGAAGAGTGTACGGTGCGACCAGTACACCGTGCGTAGAAGTAAGTTGTCGATACACCACTACATACTGTACTGTACTCCCTCTGTTAGAGTCACTTCATAGCTATATAATGATAGAAATGTGAAACATACACGGCTGAAAGAAGAAGAAGAGGAAGCCCTGGGCTGCGTCAATATTGGTGTAATAGCCGTGACCCCTCAAGGATGGACTCGAACACTGTGTTTCTCTTCTCTCTAGTGTCGGCTCGGCTAATGTCTAAACTAATTATCTGACTAAATGACAATAGCTTACTCCAATAGCTCAACTAAAACCGTCTAGATGGTCCAAAACTATTATCTCAAGTTCTGGACCGAAGAAATGGTGAAAAAGGTAGCAGTGACCCTTTCACATTGGACACTCTAAACTGACAATCTTTCACTACAGTACTTTTTTTGGAGTCGTTCTTTGTACTCGTTACTAAGCATGCATCTTGAATCGAAAACGTGCATGGTGATGCAGGATTGCCATGATGTGAGACTCCAATACGACCAAACAACTAAACAACACAACCACTAACATCGACCAGATAACAGCAAAGCAAGTCTTTCGAGCGACTGACAGATTAAGAGTGCCACAGACACTCGATACTTACCTCTGATCTTCTACTAACCTCTATCTGAGGTCACCACAACACCTACAATAGCCTGAAAGGACCCTAAGTCATAACATCATCTCTACACATGGTCCTAGTACCCCCACTCAATTTCGCCTTTGTGGCGGACGGAATATACCGGTCTGGTCATCCCCTGCCCATCAACTACCCGTTCCTCAACCAGCTGGATCTCAAATCGATCATCTACTTTGGCGACAGAGACATTGGCGACAACCAGGACTACATTGAGTGGGCCAAGAGCGAGGGAATCACACTCCACTACTTCCATGTGAACTCGGCCAAGGAGCCTTTTGTGGAAAACGACCCCGAGGCCATCAGACAGGCTCTTCAGATTCTGCTGGACAGACGCAACTTCCCCATTCTGGTGCACTCCAACAAGGGCAAGCACAGAATAGGCGTGCTGGTGGGCGTCATGCGAAAGATTCTGCAGGGCTGGTGTCTGGCGGGCATCTTTGACGAGTATTCAAGATTCGCGGCGGGCAAGGGAGACTTGGATGTCGAGTTTATCGAGACATTCGAGACGAAACTGCAGTTTGACTTGAATTATGCCCCAGAGTGGTTGGCTATACAATAACGGTAATACTGGCGAAAGGTCAGGAGTGGACAAAAGCTGGACCTGAATTGCGGAAAAGACTGACCGTAGGTAGGGTGGACAACAGCGTAGGTCGTTCTTCTCGAGAATGAGACAATGGAGCTACTAATGGTGGTGCAACAGCTGATTCAGGTCGTACTCGTAAGGGTGACTTGGTGAGGGTAACTTGCGAGGAAATACAAGAAGACGAGACAAGGCCAGGACTCGACGTCGACTTGATTGCGCTATCACTACTCTACCATACTTATAGCATCTGTAGCTTCAGTGATGAAAGAGTAAGTCAGCGGGTATCATTGGGCAATATCTGCTCAGGTGCTTTCAGGTCGCGGTTCGAGATCTCAAAGAAAATAACATCATATAATACTGAACCAAACATGATAGAAAAGTACATACTGTACTCGTAGACTACAAGTACTGCTTGTCGGTAAAGCGGTAGTGGTTGGGGGAGTGAGTAATCGTAGCTAGCTGTGTACTTTGACAGCTTGTTGATACATTCATGGTAAAGGAAACCCTCATCAACTGCAATCTCTGTCGTAATGAGACTATGATATCACCAAGGTGGTTCTTTACATTCTCTCGGTCATCCGCTGGAGGTTGTTTGAGATTAGTTAGAGCTGGTTCACATTAGGTGGACATTGAACAGTGCTTTCCTTAATACAAGTAGACGCTCACAATGGATAAAGAGGACTCTGTCTTTGACAACCAACAACCATCATTCCACTGTGCCATCGGCTTGATGTCGAAATGTCACCGAATCCAAGTCTGAATGAGGACAAAATTTGTTAGTTTTTTACTTGACACATTACTTAGGACATTGCTACAGGACCAATAATGGGCCCCCATTTGCAACCACAGATAACACATCCTGGCACTGGTGTATGACGGGAAGACTATACACCACACCACACCAATATGCACTGTGGCTACACTTTGTTGAGCGCATATCGAAAATATGGACGTGGATAACAGGACTGAAAATCTCTCATGTGGCGGGATTTTGATGCGGAAAAAACATAGCCACGTGTAAAAACAAGAATTACAATGATGCAGACACCCCAAAGTCGAATATATTCAACCAATCACTCTCCACAAGCATTTTGCTATGTCTCCCTCCACTGCTGGAAACCTTATTTGAACATAGTCAAAATCGAGTACGTGGCACAACCATAACGTACAGGCGACTGTTTTGAGGGGTAAAACGCAACCGAGGAGGTGGCACACATCCCAGAATGCGTATGGATATGGGAGATGGAAAATAGATTGTTCTGACTAATCAACCAAAGACAGCTTACATAATACTTCTGCTGTGGTGAAACGGCGGCAACGGGAATCTTCCCTTCACAACATCACTCCTCCCAGGCAGGGCTATTGTCGTGTTGGGCATTTAGCTACAGTAATGCCAAAAAAGTTTGAAGTCATGCAGTGACAGAACAACTGAAGAATGTTCGCAATGAGATGATGAGAAGGGCTGGGAACGATTTCAATTGATTGATGGGGACAATGGTAGGTTTGTTTGCTCCTAATCTATGTCTAATCACGTGATCTGGTCTTATCTGATGAAACAACACAATATATGCCATGCACTGGCAATGTCTATCTGTCAGGCTTCCAGACTTGCGTTGTAAAAGTTACTCTTACTTGCTGTGAGCTGACGGTGTCGGATGAGAAAATACACAGCGGTGTAGACAAAATTTTACCGGGGAAAACAAAAAATGGCAAATGCTCCGTTTCTTGTGATTTCCAGCCTCTCGCTAAACCCATTCTGGACACTGGGGAAGCACTAAGAACAGCTTCCGACAGTGTATCATGCTACACTAGCAGCCCAACTTTAAAAGCTGGCGGTATAGAGAGGTCCGATACATTGCAGTGCGCGTCGCGAAACTTTTGCTTCTCTCTTTTCTCTTTTTTTTTTTCTTCCTCTCTCAGCTTCAGACGGCCGCGAAACGCAGAAATCAACGTGTTTTTGATCAGACGGGTCCCGATTCTTTGTCCGCTTCGCCCTCTGATTCGATCTGTCAATCGACCTATTAATCGATTTGTTCACCGACCTGTTTCACGACTACTCACAACCATGCCTGCCAGGATCATCACTTCGGATGACGAGGACGACCTCATGCCTCCCTCTCGACCCTCCACTGTCAAGCGAGTGAAGGACGAAGACGACGACGACGCGCCTGTAGTGAAGAAGGTCAAGAAGGAGTCCTCTACTCCTAAGGCTTCTCCTAAGGTGAAGAAGGCTACCACCACCACTAAGGTTAAAAAAGAGAGCACAACCAATGCCAAAAAGGCCCCTGTCAAGAAGACCACCACAACTACCATCAAGAAGGACCCTGTGAAACAGCAAACGGTCAAGAAAACCACCATCAAGAAGGAGACGGTCGGAGCCGACGGCAAGATCAAGAAGGAGGAGACCGAAGAGGCCGAAGATGTGTACAAATGGTGGGAGAATGACAACCAGGACGATTCCATCAAGTGGGAGACTCTAGAGCACAAGGGAGTCATGTTTCCTCCTGAATACGAACCATTGCCCAAAAATGTGCTCATGAAGTACGACGGAACTCCTGTGGTGCTCCCCCATGCTGCTGAGGAGGTTGCAGGCTTCTTTGGAGCCATGCTGGAAACCGACCACGCCAAGAACCCGACTTTCCAGAAGAACTTCTTCAACGACTTCAAGGCGGTTCTCAAGGAGAGCGGGGGCGCTAAGGACAAGGATGGTAACAATGTGCAAATCAAAGCCTTTTCCAAGTGCGACTTTTCCGACATGTACGCTCACTTTGAAAAGATGCGGGAGGAGAAGAAAGCCATGAGCGCCGCGGAGAAGAAGGCAATCAAGGCCGAGCGAGACAAGATCGAGGAGCCCTTCAAAGTGTGTCTGCTCAACGGCCGAAAGGAACAGGTTGGCAACTTCCGAATCGAGCCTCCGGGTCTATTCCGTGGCCGAGGAGCCCACCCCAAGACTGGTAAGCTCAAGCGTCGAGTCATGCCCGAGCAAATCACCATCAACATTGGCAAGGGCGTTCCTGTGCCCGAGCCTCCTGCTGGACACAAGTGGGGGGAGGTGCGACACGACAATTCGGTTGCATGGCTTGCCATGTGGCACGAGAACATCAACAACTCCATCAAGTATGTCTTGTTTGCTGCAAATTCGTCTCTCAAGGGAATGTCCGACTACAAGAAGTTTGAGAAAGCCCGAGAGCTCAAGAAACACGTCGCTACCATCCGAAAGGACTACGAGAAGGAGCTCAAATCAGAGGCCATGTTTGAACGTCAGAGAGCCACAGCCATGTACCTGATTGATGTGTTGGCTCTGCGAGCTGGAGGAGAGAAGGGAGACGATGAGGCCGACACTGTGGGTTGTTGTTCTCTTCGATACGAACACATTACTCTCTCTCCGCCAAACATCGTGGAGTTTGATTTCCTCGGTAAGGACTCCATTCGGTACCACCAGGAGGTCGAAGTGTCTCCTCAAGTGTTCAAGAACCTGCGCATCTTCAAGAAGGCCCCCAAGAAGGTTGGAGATGATATCTTTGACCGTCTGGACCCTTCTGTGCTTAATAAGCATCTGCAGAACTACATGCCTGGTCTCACCGCCAAGGTTTTCCGAACCTACAACGCTTCCAAGACCATGGATGACCAGCTGGCTCTCATTCCCAACGAGGGAACTGTCGCTGAGAAGCTCGTCAAGTTCAATGCTGCCAACCGAGCCGTTGCCATTCTGTGTAACCATCAAAAGACCGTGTCCAAGACGCACGGCGAGTCGGTTGGCAAGATTGAAGACCGAATCAACGAGGTGGTGTGGCAAAAGTGGCGTCACAAGCGAATGTTGCTAGATCTCGAACCAAAGCTGCTCAAGAAGGAGCCCAAGCTGTTTGAGGATCTCGACGAGCTGTCCAAGGAGGAGAAGACTGCTTGTGCCAATCGACTTCTTGAGAAGGACTCGGAGCGATGGACAAAGAAGTTTGAGCGGGACAACGAGAAGCTGGTGGCCGAGAAACAAAAGCCCAAGCCCAAGTCCGAGCTCAACGCCAAGCTCAAGGACCTCGCCGACACTAACAAGCAGTATCTCAAGGAGATCAAATCCAACAAGGTCGAGGGTAAGGGAACTGTGGAGAAGCTACGTGCCCAGGTAGAGAAGCTGGAGACCCGGGTAACCACGATGCGAATGCAGCTCAAGGACAAGGAAGACAACTCGTCTGTGGCGCTGGGCACCTCGAAAATGAACTATATTGATCCTAGATTGACAGTCAAGTTCAGCAAAAAGTACGACGTGCCCATTGAGAAGCTCTTCACCAAGACCCTACGGGACAAGTTCCAGTGGGCCATTCAGAGTGCGGACGAGGACTGGGAGTTCTAGCTGTATGTATGTTATAGATAAGTTATTGTAGATTACGAAAGAACGGGAATAACCTACCGTAGATGGGGAACGGACAACAAGTCCCGGTACAGTACAGTACTCGTACCGGTACAAGGATGTCGTACGATTGATTCAATGGGAAATAATGCAGCAGCGACCGGAGCAAATTGGCGTAATGGAGACGATTGGCCGTAGGTGAGGCATAAACAAGAACCACCATCTGGCTGTATATTGAGTATAAAGGTAATATTCGATTGAATTTTGCCCTCCTCAGTCCTGTCATTCACACGATGTTATCTGATGGAGGTCTTACGGTTCACACCCACAGTACCAGTCATGACCCAGAGTTGTATCTATATATGTATCTCTATCGGTGTCTCAGGTTCCATCCCTGGTCACCAAAAGTCATTACTTCCACTCAAGATCTTACCAAAAAGTCAGAATGCGCCATTGATGAGCAACTTTTGAGTCGCGAGAACCAAAAAAAAAAATAAGCTACAAAACAAGGTGTATACATACATGTAGATGGCGCAGTACACTTGAGACAATGCACGAGGAGGTTATATACGGCACAACTTCGGTACATTCGGTACGATACGAGTATGTACTTGTACTACAAGTGAGTAGTAGACTTCTTTGGGTCGATGTTTTCAAGATTTCGGACGGTGAATTTTGTCTGGTGACAGGTTGATGACACACAAGTGTCCTCCAATCACCAATCATCCCTGGTGTGTGTATCAACTGCATTGGCACCATGTCCATCAGCCAGGGACTTGCAAGTAGGACATTGTCATGTGGATTGATGCTTTGAATCACATCTTAGTTTGATTAGTATTTGAAAAAAAATTGCGAGGATCACTGAAGCCAGTGTGTACGTACCGGGATTGGTATAGTAGTGTGTACGGAGGATGCGGTCAGCTTCACCACGGTGCCAACTGGAGTATATTATTGACCATTGTGCGCTGTTGCTGCTTCGACCACCAAGGTCAACCCGGAACAGATATTGCAGAACCCCCCAATTGTATACTCTTACATAACTCGCTAAAAATGTTCATTTTCAGTTCCGTGGTTCCGATGTTGCATCCGATACACAAGGTTGAGATGACGATCTAATCCTATTGATGGAAAAGATTGATTTATCTGATTAGCTGAAAAACCCAAAAGAATCTCTGGAGAAGGATAAAATCAGGGGACAGGCACGGTGCCTTGTCTTGGCATGCGCCTAGCCTCGGAGGCCCTGCCAAGACGGGAATGGGTGACGCCCAGAGCTTGGATACTTGTGTCAGTTTATAAAGTCGTACAGGGGCCGACGGAAGGGCAGATCGATTACTGAGCGTCAAAACCAACATGAAGTTCACCCTTCTTCTCGCCGTTGCTTTTCTGGTCACCCTGGTAACTGCTTACAGAGATCATCCTGGTGATCATGTCCTTCTCGTCACCAGTACTGTTCAGGGAGCTACTGGCAAGTTCAATTTTGATTTCAAGCCTGTTAAAGGCTTTGGAGCAGCTTACTACCAATCGAGATGGGATAACAAGCCGTTCATTCAGACTCGAGCCATCTGGTACCGTGCCGTTCTTCCCGATGATGAGCAATGGAAGCGGGCTTTGGACAAGGACATTATCCAGATCTACAACAAGCGGGGAATGCTCAACCTCACCATGGATGACATGATGGAGGTCTACGAGAACGGAACCAAGTATGCCGTATCCAACCAGAACACCTCTGCAGTTCTTCATGCTCCTGTCGCTTTCAATCAGACTGCTTATGATGAATACTTTCCTACTGTGCATGAATTCCTGAAACAACTGGATCTGGGAACCTACTACGGAGCTGGTCTTCTTTCATGGTGGATGTTAATCTTTCTGGTTGGAATGGCCTCTAATCTCGGAAAACATGCCTTTTTCGGACTCTACCAGAAAATCAAGGGTCACAGGTTCAGAAAACATGTCTCTATGCCTGCTCTGTGGGGATACAAACACTGCCAGCCTGCAGGAGGATATCTGGGAGGCTTCATCAGTATGTGTACTCCTACCCGAATGCAGGCTCTCGTGGTCCTTGGATACCTGATTATGGCCTTCATCTTCTTGTTCACTCAGTACAATCTGTTCACACCCAACTTTTACTGGAAAGCCCATGGAGACCAGCTGGCACGATACATTGCCGACCGAACTGGAATCATGTCTTTCACCCAGGTACCCATTGTGTTTTTGTTTGGAGGAAGAAACAACTTCTTCATGTGGCTTACAGGCTGGTCTTTCGATACCTTCAACATCTACCACCGGTGGACCTCTCGAGTCATGATTTTGTATGCCGTCATCCACTCCATTTGTTACTCGTATCTCCAACGAGATTTCTTCAGCGTGGCAGCTTCACAGTTCTATTGGATCATGGGAACAGTAGCTACCATCTGTGGCTCTTTGATTCTGTTCCAAGGTTTGCATTTCTTCCGGTCTAGGTGGTACGAGACTTTTCTTGTCATCCACCTCATCCTCGCTGTGGCCTTTATTGTGGGACTGTGGTATCACTGTGTTACTCTTGGCTGGATGCAGTGGGTCTACGCTACTATTGCCGTCTGGGCGTTTGACAGAGCAGCAAGAATCGCTCGCATCATCTGGTCAGGAGGGGTTGTTAAAGGAGATTTTGAACTTGTGGACTCAGACCAGCTCATTGTCAAGGCCGAGATGGAGTACTCCAACTGGTGGAAAATCTACCCTGGAGTTCACGTCTATATTTACATTCTCAACGGTAAGTTCTGGGAGTCTCACCCGTTCACCGTCTATCAAAGCCCCTATGCTCTGGAGACTGGTAAGATGACGGTGCTTCTTAAGGCCAAAGAAGGCAAGACTCTATCTTTAGCCAACCTCCTGGCAAAAGGTGGAGGATCCAGGCGACTGAAAACGTTTATTGAGGGGCCTTATGGTGCCAAGCACCCCATTGGAAAGTACGACTCCTCAATTTACGTTGCTGGAGGAATCGGTATCACTGCCACTTACTCGTACGCAGTGGATGTCATTCAAAAGAGTACAGCCAAGAACCTCATCTTCACCTGGGTTGTGCGGAATGATACGTGTCTCACCTGGTTCAAAACCGAACTGGACACTCTTCTGGCAGATACAAGAGTCGAGGTCAATCTCTATATCACCGGTGGCGGTGGTGCCAATGCTCTGGCTTCTACAGGTTCTGAGTCTGATTCCAAACACTCTGAAAAGTCTACTTCACTGACTAACTCTTCTCGTCTCAATATCATCTATGGACGACCCGATATGCTTACTGAAATGCCAGCCTACGTCGAACGGTGTCCTGGTACTACAGCTGTGGTGGTCTGCGGCCCTCCTGTTCTCAACGACGATATCCGACTATCTCTGGTTCATTCGACGGATTGTACCAAGGTCGATTATTATGAAGAGGCTTTCTCTTGGTAAATATAACAAAATACAACAGCCAAAATTGCTAATGATAATGCTTTGTATACTCTTATAGTGCATACCGTACTGCAGGTTATAACTACGATTCTTCAATAATTCTAACTCTCTTAATAAATAACTGATTTGTTACTTGGGATATTAGTTTTCACCATTGTGGACTTGTAGCTGTCACTTTCATGAAAAGCAACAACAATGATACCAGCAACAACACTCCTCTAACAGTCATGTTTATATCTAAGGCATGTATTTAAAGTGCTCTTAACAACCCCACACTGGATTTATTCTCATAGATCCTCTCAGGCTCTCGCAATAAGACAAATCAAAAATGGTCACGTGGTCTTCATATCACGTTCTATTGACCCAATAAGGTTTTGTTTTAACCTTCCGATATAGTGTAGGGGCTATCACATCACGCTCTCATTCTGAGAACCGTGGAGACCGGGGTTCGATTCCCCGTATCGAGTCTTTGGTTTCCGGCCATATCCCTGGTGAAAATACGGCTTCCCGTCCGATTAAGCCATAGTCAAGCACCAGAAAAGCCTAGTTAGGTATTGTAAGTGGAAGAACCATACGAGAATCCTGGGTGCTGTAATCTTTTTTTTTCGAACCAAATGATTATTCCGTTTTAGCATTTCCTTGTTTTAGCCTCCTCATTATTCGCCACATGAATGAGACAGATTCCACTTTTTTCAGACGAAAACTTCGATATAGACACCCTACTTTCTCCCCACAAATATTATGGTATCATGCATTATTAAGTTAGCTAATTTAATGACACAACAATTGTTGCGCGGAGTCTCTGAGCCTCTCTAGTTAAGGAGACCCTCAAAGTACTGGTACACACGCACCAACTTTTCCTGAAGATTCCAGTGTCCCTCTCCTGCGTGCATGCAGGCCTCGTCCAGCGTCCAGTGGTGGAACATCTTGTCGTCGTCGATGAACATCATGGATTGACCACAGTGGCTAATGACCATCTTGCAGTGATCCTCAAAGTTAAACTGGAACGAGTCGTTGGACAGGTGAAAGACCACGAATCCGGCCGACCGCTGCCAGCTCAGTACCCACACCATGTCCAGGCCAATCTCCTTCTCGTCCTCCACCATACACAGATGGTCGTTCATGAATTTGTGGAACTGCTTGACGAGCTTGATTCGGTGCTTGTGCTCGGCAGGATATTGTGTGCTCGTGAAGGTGTCAATAGACCAGTTGCTCTTGGGATTGCTTCGGGTGGCCACGTCCTTTGCCTCCTGCTCCATCACCACCTGGAACAGATGCTCCTCGTACCGCATGTCCATAAGAATGGTTTTTTCCTGCTCCATGAGAACGCCGACGACGTTGGACGACAGCTGGTAGGCAAATCCAAACTTGTTGGAGTAGTCCACCCACTTGGAAATGAAGATGGTCTTCTCGTCTGCCCGGCCACTGGAGTTGTGGTGTGAGGGTCCACTTCGGAGTTGCCTGTCCAGTGCCTCATGAAAGATTTTGAAGAGCTGATTCTGGGGTTTGAGGCTCATAGACTGAGGCACGTTCTCCATGACTCGCCGGTCGGCTTCAATCGCCTGGGGACCCTGGGGATCGGGTTTGACGTCAACCATCTTGTACTTCTCCTTGGTGGAAGCCGGAGACAGAGACTGGGGGAGAATCTTGGCTGGCTGGTCGGCCTCAACGTCCTGACGCTCAATTGTGACGGGAGGAGATGTCGATCGGGGTGCCAGGTGTCTGCTATCGAGTCTGGCGGCAATCTTGATGGCCTCAAAATTCTTGTGTGACTGAGTGTAGCTGACTCGGGTTTCAGGTTGTCTCAGCTTAGCAGCCTGAGGATGAATGGAGGCGGGGAAGTCAGTGAAGAAGAATGGGTGCTTGAGAATGTTGGCCAGGTTGATACGCTGGTGAGGATCTCCAACTAGCATCTGTCGAACAAGATCCTTGCATTCGCTGCTGATAGGAAGATCGGCGGGAAACTTCCAGTCGTTCTTCTTGATTCGCTGGTAGATGGTCTCCACGTCCTTGGACTGGAATGGAGGCTTACCTGTGACCATGGTGAATAGAATGACACCAGCAGACCAAATGTCGACCTCAAACGAATGGCCCTTATGCTTGCCAGCAAGAACCTCGGGAGCAATGTAGTTGGGGGTGCCACAGATGGTGACCCGTCGGTCGGTGGGCTTGTCCAGAACCGTAGCAAGTCCAAAGTCTCCAATCTTGACATGCATGTGCTCGTCGAGGAAGATATTGCCGAGCTTGAGGTCTCTGTGGATGACTCGTCGTCTGTGCATAAAGTTGATAGCGCCGAGAATCTGCACCATGTAGTACTTTGCCTCGCCCTCGGTAAATCCCTTTCGGGCCCGCAGCATCTCCATCATGCTCTGGTTGGAGCACATTTCCAGAAGAATGTACACATTGTGGTCGTCTTCAAAGCAGTCGACGAACTCGACAATGTTGGGGTGCTTTAGCGACTTGTGGATCTTGATTTCCGCCAGCAGCTTGTTTTTCGTCTTTTCGTTGCGCACGCTCTCCTTGGCCACCGTCTTGGCAGCGTAGGTCTTGCCAGCATCATTCTTCACCTGGAAACATCTAGCGAAACCACCCTCGCCCAGACACGAGCCCCGGGCGAAGTGGTCGCCGGTTCGACTCTTGATGAGAGAAGGAGGAGTCTTGCACAAGCTGGAAAGCTTTTCCTTTTTCCGGGGAGTCTTGTGAGTAGCGGCTGTGGGAGCTCTGGAGGAGGCTGTAGGGGCAATGGCGGCAGCGGCGGCAGCAGCATGGGCACTGCTCACGGCGGGCTTGCTGCTGGGATTGTAGTAGTTGCCCTTGCCGGTGTAGTACGGGGTTGTTGGTTGTGGCTGGTTCTCCGAGGTGTACTTGTTGTTGTGATAGGCGTCGTTGTTCTCCTTGCCTGCCCGCAGCTTCATGGGGTTGACGACATTGTCTCGATGCTCGCTGCCCAGAGGCCTCAAGGGATCTGGTCGCTTGAACATCTTCTTTTATTTTTTTGGGTAATTGGTGACCGAGTGTCAAGATGGTGATGTAGTGTTGTGTGTTCAGTGGTAGGCCATGGCCCAGTGCTTATATTGTTCGGCTTCAGTTGGGTTATTGCCATATTGGGCATTAGGTTCGGGGGTTGTCACAGCAACATAGTATCGAAACAACAGAAGGAATGAGGTTGAAGAAGGTGAATTTGCGTCAAATTGGCGTGGAAAGGGCTTCAATGGACTGTCGTGGTTCTGGTGAGTCCATTGGCAGTGTTGTTATCTACCTTCCGGGTTTGATTCTGCCCCAAAATCAACACTTTCCAAATCATCAATTCTGTCAAAACACTCTGTAGATACACCTTAGAAGCACCCTACATACTCCCAGAGGTTCCCTGTACAGTACAAGGTGCTATGGTATCGCTTCTATCAGTTTCCCACGCACCAACATCGGGCCCTTGACACCGTCCGCCGATCAATGTTATGTTTACAGCTGTAGCCGCATACTGTACAACCCTAACCTAATCAAGAGAACCGGGTCTTTGTAAACACTGGCCGTGGGAGCTAGTATAGAGGATAATTAGGGTGGTTTTTGTGTTCACAGTGCTGGGTGTAGTGTTTTCGTTCTAGGAATTAACCGCCGGAAGCCCCTCCGGTTGTGTGAGGCGAGTTAGGGACGACTGACGATGTTTTAGATGTGAGTCTTGGGAGTACAGTGCTCACAACAAGTCAAAGTTTATTTTGTGGAGATGAATGTGGATTTTTGGGGCTGAAATGTAAACAATGTGATTAGTAAGCCCCTAGATTAGATCCAGTAGGCTAGATCACGTGAATTTGACAAAACATCGGCTTTTCACACTGCTTCATTTCCTCCTCGATGGTACATCTCCTCGATGGTGAATGTGAGCTAATCAACAATAAAGTGCATCTCATTTTCAACCTTCGCCTTGTCTGACATTTTGATGCGAGGCCTTGTCTACGAAGTCTGTATATACAGCACGAAAGCACCAGTACGGGTGTGCGATACCGTGCTTGTAGTGTGTAGTCTGTTTGACGTATCTGCTGGTTCCAACACAGCGAGAGCTTGCTGAACAGGTGTAGTAGACGGCAATGTTGCTTACACCAGGTTATAGCGTCATGTTTGTCATCTCCCTGGCAGTGGTGTTTATGAATGATCACCAAGTTACACTTAGCTTTGGATATCGAAACAACAATAATCTTAGGAAATTGTCTGATGTAAGGGTTTGATATTGAAAATCTGTTAAAAAGTAGTACATTTAATATCTAATTATATTGTATTTTTCCTTGTCAGCGTTTGGGATTACTAAAAATGAACCCCCAGCAGAATTTCCAGTTAAACTAATTCCCAACTAAAGTCAACTAATTTGAAACGAATGATCCCACCGTTGGAATACATGATTGACGCTAGAAATGATCTCAGACTGCTCAATGTGGTAAGCTGAAACATTAGGTCCACGGACGATGGGTTGACAAAAACTTATGGTACTGTACCGGTACTAATAGGAATGAGTATCAGCTTTAATACTTCTAACTCCCCATTGGTTATGGCGCCTACTGTACTGTAGTCTTGCTTGACTGTAATCTAGACACTAACATAGCTGAGTACGTACTCATACTGTCCGCGACTGGAACACGTTTGCGTCACTCGTCTCTGTACTCTGGCATGTGATAGATAAGAGAGAAGCGAAAATATTAAATACAGCATATTTTGTTTTTACAGAGAATATTATCGTTGTGGTTGTGTGTTTTGCCTGAGATCTGCACATCGACTGTCAGTCAAGTCTGTACAGTACAATGAACGTTGGGAGGTAGGGGACTCAAATTCGTGAACACTAGAGTCGGCTTATTGCAAGACACGAGACAGGATGTTGGCTGTAAAAACTTAATGGCACGAGGCTGTGGTTGGTCGATGTTGTCACGTGTTGGAGCTTGTTCGTGATATTCAGGTCACATGACTTGGACGAGATCCATATATGGTCCTCGATTAGGTGGTTCAAATTTGCTGGGCTCCGTTAAACAGTGTGATGAGAGGAAGGGCTCTGGAGAAAATGAACGAGTGCAAGCACAGTATAACTTGTACAGTATGTACTGTACTTGTGTAATTGTACTTGTATGACATAGGTGCCTGGCTGGTTCAACTCACTAAGTTGCATCAAAGCTCTCCCCACTGAAAAAGTATATAACAGAAGGATCTAAGAATCCACGTGATGACAAGTTTACCATTCACTTCAGCATTTTACGCTGTTTCAAACGGCATCAATTACTGGAATTACTGTACAAAACTCATTGGAACCTGGTCAGTCTAAGATGTATGGTGGAACTGGGACACTCTGAGCACTATAAAAAGTATCTATACACAACAGCTGATCCTTAGCAGTCTGGAGATTTACAATAGAGACCGCAAGTCCCTTGTGTCTCAATTGATAAGCAATAATGAGAGCTCTGCTACATTTGATAGAAACATATTGGGGTTCATTTGAAGGCACCATATTGGGGTTCACATTGATAATTCCCATGTTAAGATGATATTGTATCGTTAACTGTCATCAAAAGAGACAAAACCACAAGGACATGAAACGACACCTCCTGCATCGTACTTTACTTGAATGTTCTTGTATACCCCGTAGCTATTACTGTACTGTAGTTGAATTCCTTGTTCAATAGACTGTAATCAGTGCCAGCAACAAAACACAGAGTCCCATAGGAACACCAACCACAAGAAATGTATAGTAACTAAACCAATGACCGTGTGTGTAACAGGCGTTCTCGGCATTAACACCCCACCTGAGACACGTGTCGCGACGGTTAGGACCTGCGTGCCCCATATGGTTAGATCTGAGGTTATTTGTAATGTGTGGGGTTGCCGAGACGTGAAGTATCTGTATTGTACGATACCGATACCCACAGACAGTTGTCCAGGTTCCCGTCGATCATTAATCAAAATTGCCTGCAATTAATAATTATCATCGTGATTCCAACAAAGCCCGGGGTGGCTGAAAGCCGAAGGTACATACTGTACTGATATGCCAGTGCCTCACTGGGCCTCCAGATGTTGGCCCCCATTCTCAAGCCAACCTTGAGTTTGACGGCTCCTCCCAGCCGAGCTAACCGGTAGCCCCAGGTGACGCATAGTGCAATCAAGACTCAGGAGGAGAAAAGCAATTGTGTGGGGAGAAGCTGGGGAAGACACATGTTTATATAATTTAACGTCCAGACGGAGGACGAAAGCACGACACAATAACGGACGTGAGCACCTGTACAGCTTCTTGACTGTACCCAGTAGAGGCTCTATCCAACACTATCGTCACAAACCGTACGTCACCACCGACTGACACAACCACCTGCATCCAACGCATGCAGCAGCAGACGTAAATGGCCTTGCCTCTTGTTCCTCTTGTTCCTCCAGATTCCACCATTCCGTTGAATATCCACATTAGAGTTGGAGGAGGAGGAGAGACGGCAGGAAGTGCGTGAGTGCACCAGTCGGTAGAGCCTCATCTGAGTCCTTGGTTGTATCGTGAGCGGTGATTTATCATCATAAAGAATACCAAGCAACCGGAGCCTCTGCTACGCTGTCAGACGCCAAACAACATGCCTAAAATGCAGCTAAAATCGTACTTTTTTATTAGCGCCATCAGCAGGCCGAGCCTTGATGCTGACGCCCATCCGGTCGGCCAGAGCCATTCTTCACCTCCTCCGTTACACCCTGTTTTGACCCTCCGCCACCTCTCCGCTATTTCTCCGTTACACCGTCTGCATCTCCTCGTAAACGTCCGTTAGGTTGAGGTGTGTTTGCCATTGGGTTTGCCTTAGGGTTTCACCCTACAGAATGTTGGGGGTAAGTGGAGTGACAGCCCTTAGCTATACCGGGAGAGTTTGGAGGAGTATGACATCAACTCGAGTGATACACGGCTGAATTAGGACCACATAACCACTTCAATTGATCAATTGCCATTGCATCAATCCCCCCCAACATGGTGTGTCCCGCTCCCTCAACTTATCCCCATCTTTCCACTCACTGCTTACCCCACACCCTCATGCAGTCCCATGCAGAATACTACGCACTAGATCCGTATACCCGTAACTCGAAAAGCACTTGCCCCGCCTCCCTCTGTAAGCTCAGCTCTCTTAATATAAATACGTAGGGCTGTCCCACCTCAAACCATCACACTAACGAGTACTCCTCTACACAACAGCACACAATGACCATGACCACCGAACTCACTCTGGCCAACGGCCTCAAGGTCACCCAGCCCACTGGCCTCTTCATCAACGGCGAATTTGTGGCCGCCAAGGACGGAAAGACCTTTGCCACCGAGAACCCCACCACCGAAGAGGTTATCTGCCAGGTCGCCGAGGCCGACGAGGCCGACGTGGAGGCCGCCGTCGACGCTGCTTCCGCTGCCTTCAAGACCTGGGCCTTCAAGACCGCCCCCTCCGAGCGAGGCGTCCTGCTCAACAAGCTTGCCAACCTCATTGAGCGAGACCTCGACATTCTGGCCGCCATTGAGACCACAGATAACGGAAAGGTGTACGCCCACGCCAAGGGCGACGTTGGCCTCGTCGTCAAGGTCATCCGATACTACGCTGGATACGCCGACAAGATCTACGGAGACATCATCCAGGGCAACGACGGCCACTTCTCCTACACCCGAAAGGAGCCCATTGGTGTCTGTGGCCAGATCATCCCCTGGAACTTCCCCCTGCTCATGTGGGCTTGGAAGATTGGTCCCGCTCTTGCCACCGGTAACACCGTCATCCTTAAGTCCGCCGAGTCCACCCCTCTGTCAGCTCTTTATGCTGCTTCTCTCGTCAAGGAGGCTGGTTTCCCCCCTGGTGTTCTCAACATCCTCTCTGGTTACGGAAAGGTCGGTGCTGCCATGACTAACCACCCCAAGATCCGAAAGATTGCCTTCACCGGTTCCACCGCCACCGGTAAGCAGGTGCTCAAGTCCGCCGCCCTTTCCAACCTCAAGAAGATCACCCTGGAGCTTGGTGGAAAGTCCCCCAACATCATCTTTGACGATGCCAACATTGAGAACGCCCTGTCCTGGTCCGCTCTCGGTATCTTCTTCAACTCTGGTGAGGTCTGCTGCGCTGGATCTCGACTCTACGTCCAGGAGGGCATCTACGACAAGGTCGTGGAGGCCTTCAAGAAGAAGGCCGACGAGGTTGTTGTTGGCGACCCCTTCAACTCCGACACCTTCCAGGGTGCTCAGACCTCCAAGCTCCAGTTTGACCGAGTCATGGGCTTCATTGAGGCTGGAAAGGCCGAGGGAGCTACCCTGCTGACCGGAGGCTGCCGAGCCCAGGACAAGGGATACTTCATCCGACCTACCGTCTTCACCGACGTCAAGCCCGATATGAAGATTGTCCAGGAGGAGATTTTTGGTCCCGTTGTGTGTGTCACCAAGTTCAAGACCGTCGATGAGGTGCTTGCTCTGGCCAACGACACCGAGTACGGTCTTGCTGCTGGTGTGCACACCCAGGATATCTCCAAGGCTCACTACGTGGCCGAGAACCTGCACGCCGGAACCGTCTGGATCAACTGCTACAACTCCTTCCACGAGGCCGTTCCCTTCGGCGGCTTCAACCAGTCCGGTTTCGGCAAGGAGATGGGTAAGGACGGTCTGGACAACTACATTCAGACCAAGGCTGTCCGAATCATGCTGGACCAGGCCAAGCTTGCTTAAGTGGGGGGCATTTGTGCAAAGACTCTAGTGTTATGATTGAATGAATAAATATATGACTGTAAAGGAGAGAAACTTGAAAGGAGACGAGAGGTACGACTTGTAGTGGCGTACAAGTGGCTTTATAATATCTATTGTATCTTTGGAATGGGGTGATTTTGATATGGATAGAGTTGATACGGCACTCGTACAAATGAGATGTAAGTAGAGAAATTACATTCTGTGATGCACAATGTGACGATATCACAGTGTGGAAATATATACAACTACTGTAGAGTTCTTGTACTGGTAGCTGGAAACATAAATACATACTGCACACCTGCTCATCTCACAGCTGGCAACGGGTCGGGTTTTTTAAAGATCCGTGACTGAATGTGCAATTAAACGGAGTATGATAGATGACTATTACAGTTGGGAGTTTAGTTGGAACGATTGTTTACATATGGGACGTGTGTTTACAGATTGCGTTGTATAATTACTGTAGTATGCAGTATGTACTGTATTGACCTTTGTATACACACGAGACTGAATATCGTGCTCTTCAGAAGCGATAGATATGGAGAATGAATGGAGATTGAAAGTACAATGCAACTCGCTCCAGTTCAAATCACTCACTACTTTACGAATCAAAATCGGATGGGACTAAAGGCCCAGAATTTATTAAATCAAGAGGTTCTATATTTCACCTAATCCTCTTTAAAACTAGATAAAAGGTTTGATCAGATTCCTCCATGTTTTTCCATGCGTCATAGCGTGAGTCTCTTGACCGAAATTGGGATTCTGGAATCTCTCCACATTGCCCTAAACAACTCAAACGGACACAGCTAGGCAAGCGGTTCTCGTTGTGGACATATCTCTGTTAGCTGTCTTGTGATAGGTCTGCTTATCAGCTCTGCATCCCTGCAGGCTATATAAGGCACATTCCGTCTTGAGAATGACCCAGGATGAACTGGTCTGATTCTGACGAGAAAAGTAAGAGCCAAGGGGGGTTTATATATTGTTGGTCTAGCTAATTATACAGTTTATTAGACATGGTTAGTGACAAAACATATGCATCAGATATTCATCACATATGCAGACCATCCATTAAGATGCATATCCTGAAAGAAGGGAATCGGATAGAACTCCCTAGAAGAGGATGACTTACAGTGAAAACAATAAATAAAAAAAGACTCGTTGAATCAATTAAGAAAAAGCTTGAATAAAAAGGAGTTTGTCTCATCGATACTACTTCCCTTCCACCTATTTCTCACTCTTTTTAATCTCAATTTCACCTTGCCTATATCAGTGCATATACGATGAGCTTATTTCCTTAGCCTGAAAAATCATAATCCGGAGGAAGACTGAAGAACATACTGACAGTCACGAGCCGCCTTTAACCGGCTATATATGGACTTGGAACATATCAAGTCCCATTTATAACCAAATTCATGACATATCTCATCTTCTCTCCTAGATGGGTTCTTAGGTGTTGTTTACAATACATACCGACTATACCACATTGTGGAATACGTCATGATACTGTAGATCCAAAATAGCTCATTATTCATTCAATTCAGCATAATATTACAAGTACAGGTGTATATCAGTTTATATATCGTGTCATTTTCGTCAGTTTAATGTCCAAACAGTCGAGCAATGAGGTACCAAGTGGCGCCAATGCCTCGGAAACAAGATAGGGCTGCAACCGACCACAGAACCACTCGTAGATAAATCTCGGTTCGCACATCAGTCGGGCCTCCCACTGCTTCACAGGTGCCTGGATCTTGTCGCGTCTCAAGCACGTGCCGAATACCTCGTCGAACGAATCTCAAGGCAGGAGCAACAGCAGCAGCTCCAGCTCCAGCAGGAGCAGCAGCACCCGCGGCCTGAGCAGGGTCAGTAGACACAATACTCAGGCCTCCAGCGTTCAGAACAACTGCAATGACCACAAAGTTAGTAAGCATCCAGAAAAGCACGACGGACGACCGCACCAGTGCATAATAGTCCGTCTCCTTGTCTTCCTTACTGGGTTGTCGCTTCTCCTCCTTGACCACCTGCTGCAGCGTGTTGATTTCGTTCATGTAACTGGAATCAATGTCCAGCTCTTGGGTGGGAATGTCAACCTCCAGCTTACCAGCCTGGTTTGTTTTGGCCACACCAAGATCCATCTTCTGCGCAGTGTCTCCCTTGGTTCCCCAGGAAATATCGTGGATGTTGCAGAAGGCATAAACGTTGAGCACGTTGATGTAACTGGGCGAAATGAGCAGGTATTGCAGGAAGGAGGTGAACATGTGCCAGGGCTCAAAGTAAAGGAAAGACATGAGAAAGTAGAGAGCGTAGGTTGAACACAGAGACACAACCAGGTCTCGGAACGTGGCGTTGGTAAACACCAACGAGAGAGTCAGCTTACCTCCATTCGAACATAACGCATAGGAAACAGCCTTGACGGAAATGTAAATGGCAGCAAAAATTAGATACGCCATCAGCACCGCAAAGAAACAAACAACCACGGTGTAGAAGGCCTGCGTACCCGTGGGCCGGTTTCCGAATGCGAGAACAAAAGTGGCCACAATGCAGCAACAGTAGAGCCACAGAAAGACGACTCCAAGCACGTTTCCAGGAGCAAAATGCATGCTGGGGTCTCCAAGAGCCGAAGTGAGAATTCGGAACACCAGAAAGAAGTTGCCAATCGCGAACCACGAGAACAGCATCTGGAACGTCTGGTAGATGAACTCCAGATGGAAGAATAGCTTTCGGCCAATCGAGTGGGATGACCGCCAAATCTGGTAAAAGTGAGCAGATGAGTAGATAGCTGCAAAGAAGGATCCGTTTAGCCATCGTCGTCGTTGCATAACCAGCTCGGACAGATGGTCGGGCACATCAGTCTCAGCCGAAGAAGATTTCACGTACTTCAGTTTCCACGAGCAGTTCTTCTTGGCCACAAGTTCGAAACACAGAATTCGATCCTCGGCCAGGTACATGTTTGCTGTGAAAATACCTGCTCCAGAGTCATGCAGAGTCTCTCCCTTAAAATAGGAGGCTAGAGGACCAACACCGTTGACGTCGTTCTGAAGAGCCGTGTATCTGTAAGCAGAAAAGGCTCCTGGAAGCACGGAAATAAATCCAAACACGGATTCAAGCGGCTTGTCGAGAATGTTACTCATCTTATACTCAAAGTTCTGGGCAGCTACCAGCGGGTTGAGAAGCTGCTTGCCACCCTTGCCAAGCATTGCCTTGATCTCTCCACAGGCGCCGCCAACATCAGCATGGCTATCAAAGGCCTTCCACAGATGGTAAATGGAGTCGTGACCGGGCTGGGTTCCTGCATCCAGCAGAATACACACGTTAGGGTTTAGAACGGGCCCAAACGCCTGGAAAAACCACCGGTGCGAGTTGATCTTCTTCTGGTTTTTTTCCTTGAGACAGAAGACCATCTGAATGGGGATTGTCTTTTCTGTCGTCAGCTTGACACTCTTGTCGACGCTGGAAATGCCCACCATGGTCGTGTACTCGTAAATATGCGCCGCCACGGGTTGGTCGTTAACGATATTCTTGGCGAATCCGTCCTGGTAGACTCCCAGAGCCGCCATCAAGGCCCGCGCTCGGGGGTTGATCTTTTCTCGACCGTCAGAAACGACACAGACAACGACCTTCTTCCATGCGTCCTTACCCCACACCTTGGACCGCGTCCTCGTCGTCAGGTGCTTGATGTTCTTAAATACACCCTGCAGGGTCCGGCCCAGCAGGATATCATCCTCATTGTACATGGTAACCACAATGAACAGCTCCGTCTGTCGGGGCTGCTGGTAGCACTTTTGCCGCAGCGTGAACTGGTTGGGCACAAACTCCGACGGGTCGCAAGTGGCGGCAGAGTACCGCATGTGCGTGAACTCTCGTTCCCGTCGAGGCTCGGGGTACTTGGAAAGCAGCTTTTTGGACACGGGACAATCGAGCACCAGATTGCCTCGGAAGAGTCGCACTCGCTTGATGGTTTTTCGTCGGCGAGGCTGGACGTCTGGAGGAGGCACATGAGCTCCAAACGCACTGGGCTCCTCGATGGTTTCGTCGTCATCATCATCATCGTCGTCGTCGTCATCGTCACCAGACTCAAACGACCTGCGCGAGCCAGCAAACGAGTCGGGCATCTGCACGGGAGGCTCCTCTTCCTCACTGTCCTCGTAGGTGTTGAGGGCATACGTATCTCCGGCAATAGGGAAGGGGACAAAGTTGTCGAGGTCTGCCTCGTCGTTGACGTAGCTGCCGTTGTCAAAAACGCCCAGTGAGTGGTGCTGTTGCTGGCCGTAAGGCTTGAGCAGGTACGAGTCTCCCTCCTCGGGCACAAACGGGGCAGGATCATGCTGGTAAGAGTTTTGTTGGTACAGGTTTGCTCCTCCAACAGCAGGAATGGCATTGTTTTCGTAAAAGTGTGCGTCGGGAGCAGGCGCATACGGATCGGGGCCGTAGGGATCAGCTGGTGGCACGCCTGTACCGGCTCCATAGTATGATGTGTCTTGGGTTAAGGGGTCATTTTGATGAGCGGAGTGGCCGAGATCATGATGGTCGTCAGCTCCAGGCTGCTCGGTGAAGTCCAACGGGGCAGTTGGTGCAGAAGAGTGAACACCGTTGTGATATGGGTTCGGCGGCAACGGGGGGGCTGGAGTGGCGGGAGCATAGTTGTTGTTACCGGGTGCACTGAAGCCGTAGTGATCTGCGAGCTCTTCGGTAGGGTGGCCACCGTGGGGGGTAGGAGCAGGGTGTGGAGTAGCGAACCGATCTGTGAGATGATCGTGGGACCGGTTGTCGTTTGCGTAGTAGCGTTCCGTCATTTCTGAGTTAGCTGGGAAGGCGGTAGTAACGACAACAACAGTTATGTACCAGTGAGACAGAACTGATCTGTTCGACCCAGTGGTTGTGTAATATCAGTGCACAGGCTCCTATGGCCATATCTGTGTGTCGTGGTGCCATCGCAGTCTAGTCTGCCAGTCAAGATCACCAGCCATGTTGGACCAGCCATGTTGGCACAACACGTCTTTCCAGTCGGATCTGCGCCCCGAATATCCCATATCTCATACTCACCGTCATACGGATTGCGACTCATGTTGAGAACGAGAGCGTCTGCCGTCCAAGGTCCTTTCTTAGGTTGTCTGTTTGCTGTCTGTGCCTTGTCCAGGGGTCGGGAGAAATAATAATTAATCTTCTGGTTGATCAGAAGTGAGTGGAGAGTAGACAAGTGAGTAGTAGTCCTGTCAGAAAGTCGAGTGGCAAAGTAAAAGCCGACTCTTAAGTGAAATCTCGTGAAAATGGACGACTATGCCTCAGATCAGACAAACAACGCGCCCCTTAAAACGTCAAATGACTAGTTCTGTGGCAGTGTCGTCGTGAGGTTTTCAGTCTCGTACAGTTCTCCTGCAGCCGCATCAGGTAGTGTATAAATAGTGACGTGTCAGCGGAAGGGGAATGGAAAGAGAGGAGCGAGAAACGACGGGTTACAACAGAGCAGATGTGGCGGGAGATGTACAAAGTCTCCGCAGAACCCGGCCTATACTCTACAACTTCACCAACTGTACCCACTTCTCCAAACTCACCCTGCACACCTATACTCCAACTCTATTTCGCGTATGTGTGATGTACATGCATATACTTCTACAGGGGCTATTAATAGCAGGGGCGGTACACTAACAACGACGACCAAACTAAATGGCCGTAGAAAATAGAACTTGCCCTAGGGGCTGTACGCAGCGCTATTGGAACAGGAGTATTTATCCTTTAGCTGCAGAAAGTCACGTGGCCAGGCTCTAATGCAAGCACTGACAGGGCAGGGAGTAAATTACACCACATTGTATATGGGGACCATGGTGTCACAGCATCACTCACTCACTCACCCCTATTCTTTTAGCCCCACAAATAGTTTCATTTCATGCACACAGGGGGCGTGTCTTGTTTCCGATTCGGGCTAAATGACTAGGGTTTTTTCGAGTGGGGGTCTATGACGTAATTGACATGGGGTGGTGGGGGTGTGTTATAGGGACAGAAGGAGGTTCCAAAGACGTGTAGTTGGTGAGAAGTGAGGACGCCATTGACTATATAATGATATGAACGCGATTTTGGTCGTTTTAAAATTTTCGAATCATCTTAAAGTTTTGGTTGACCCAGTTAGGAGTTTTGTTAAGAAAAATATTGTGCTGGGGGTCCTTTTTCGGGCTCGCAGAAATACTGGAGAGTTGGGGATTGAATAAAATAGTAGAGAGTTACCAACTTCTTAATGAAATCCAAGATTGGTTAAAATTTAACAGAACTTATAATGTATTTAATACATTTTAGTTCATTATACTAAGTGAATTTTGTTAGGACAATAATTGAAAATTACTTGAAACTTTATGCGGAAATTACAGTGAGTACAATAGATGCTCCAAATTTCACGTTCAAACCATTGAGACTTTCATTATCGCTAGTAGATCTGAAATAATCACAGAGAACCACATTCACTCCGTTACCGCACTACTATAATATACAGCTGGTCAGAAAGCTGTGACGAGTTCAGATCTTTGAAAGGGAGTGAACATACAGATGCAGCCACTTAGCCTGACAGAAAAGTCCTACAACGTCCCGCCTTGACCCACTTTGTCCGCCTTATCACAATTTCACTATTGACTAAAACCACTATAACCGTCTCAATAGCGCGCCCTTAGTCTCTCAGCTGATAGTAATGTGGGGCAAGTGTGTCTTAGCAGGTCTAGATGTTGTCTCTAATGGGTTAACATGCTAGACCCTCTGATTTCTATATAATGGCCACCTTTGCCGGTGCCAAAAAACTAGTATCATAATCGTTCATCATGACCTACTTCATCATCCACACTCTTCATGTGATTTCATGGCACTCCAACGAACATGGAGCCACAACCAAGCGTGAACAGACATACCACAGCTTGAGAATTCCTACAGACCCAGGCTGGAAGACGGACGAAGACTGTTTGCAGTATCTCAAGATCACGTGCACCGGGATCAACGTCTATGGAAACTACAAGCTCAAGCGGCAAACGTCTCCTGTACTTTACGACTTGGAGGGTCAGTTGTGGCCCCAAGTGAACGAAAGGGGACTTCTTGGAAGTGCTTCCAATCCCGTGTATCTGATTGAGCAGATGGAACGAAATACATCTGGCATTAATAAGCGACTTGACGTGATTTCCGCCCAGGTCGAGAGTCTGGCTAGAGAGGTGGCTCTTAGCAACAAATTGATGCTTGATCTTGTTCAGAAGATGGATCCTTTCGTGCTAGTTGAAGGGGAACAGACAAAATAACAATACCATTTGCCAATTACTGGTGAGTTCCTTGCCGATTGAGCCTTTACTGATGAGCTCTTCTTCTCCTACTCTTATTATAATCGATCTAATCTGATAAGATAAAGTATGTAGAGTAGATCAGACAGGTCTCAGATAAGAACCCAATAAACTAGAGTCAGTTACTATTTACATATATATATACAAGATGGGTTGTTAGCATGTGCGAGCTTACTCCCATCCATCGAGCCAGCGTTTCTTCCAGTTGGCACAATCGAACACAGGCTTGCCAATCTTGACATTGACCTCGTTGTGCGCCTTGCAAAGCCACTTGCTCAAAATGTCCTTGCTGTCAACCTCCGGAGGAGACATTTTGATCCACTTTTGGAAATCGGACGCACAGAACCAGCAGGGATAGACCCGCGAAAATATGCCCATAAAATCGGTCATCTCCTTCTTCTGGGTCTCAGACGGATTGTCAGGGTACTGGGCAGCCATGGTGTGCAAGAACGTCCATGTGGCTCGTCCAAGAACCTCCACGTCGGCAGGGTCGTCTCGGTATCCCTTGGGTGCCTCCTCCTTCTTCTTCTGGGCCTGCATTGCGCCAAACATGGCTGCCATGCTGCCTCCCTTGCCACCTCCTCCCATAGCGGCCTGGAAGTCCTTTAAGGAGTTGCAAGACCGGCAGATCTTGCCATTTTCATCCAGCTTCACCATTTTGCCGTTGATCTCGACGGTAGCGTGAGGAGCGCCCCAGATTTTGTTCTTGTCGACAGTTTCGGTAGTCGTAGCAGTATTGCTCATTGTGTGCTGAGTGATGTTACTGTAGTGGTGAGATCATGTCATGATTCAGCTGGCGCCTGAGAGCTGCACCGTGCTCTTGATCTAACCCTAACCCTATGGAAAGAAGCGGGTGTGTAATTGGTGTATCTGGACTTGTAGTAAGGATTGATTGTAGAGTGATAAGGCGAATAAAAGTTTGAAGAGATACGAGAATGAAATACCGTGTTGGTAGCATGACTTTTGCCGCTATGAATCCGCTTTTCCACTTTCCAACCACATTCACGTGAGTTAGTTATGAAATTTGTTTAAGTGAGCGCTAGGAGTGATAACTAATCAGTTGTAACTTTAGTCAGATAACTGGGGGCTTAAGTGCTATTCAAGGAAGCTGCAAACACATGAGCCGTTCCACCATTCTCTTTGTATTTTTCAATTTCAGCAAACGGTGATCTGATCAGGATATAGATGACCTGAAATAACCTTGTGATTCTCTTCTCTTCACTCCAGGCTCCTTGGTTCATGTTCTCACTTGTCTTGAGAGCACTCCAATCCACTCTCCGATGAGAATACGACTTTCTGCAAAATTTATTATTACAAGAGTATCCAAAAAGTGGACCAATCGACTCATAGTTTCACGCTGATTCGAACGACACCGCTTGTAGAGAATTGTAACTAACAACGCAATATATACCTGAAATGTCTACTTGCTACACTGTAGGCGGAGCGAAGCACTGCTAGTTGAAGATGGTTTGTTAGGAGTACTACAGTACTGGTACAATTATGTACTGTACTGCCAATGATATAAATAGAACTAATATTATTATATACCGTACAGCACTATGGATAGCAAGCAATACTGACCTCGAATCACCCTCGGGAGAATTATTTGGTACAAGTAAATTTGAGGGGCCAATTAGAAAGGTCTCCAGGCCACCTCTCCACGCTGTACAGTAATCGTCTGGAGACACTCTATAGTACAGTACTGTAAATAACTCAGATACCTGATTGTTGATGATGGAATTGGGCGACGAGATAAGGGTACTACGGCTAGTTGCAATCCGGTCTCTTATCAGTCGAGACTGAATGAGAGGTCCAGACAGAGAACAGAATGTAGAGTTCAGGTGAAGTCAGATGTACGACGGGTGCGACTACGACAGGTGCGACTTGTATGGGACCAGACAATTCTGCGCAAATCTGCACAAATCTGCACAAATCTGCACAATTCTGCGCAAATCTGCACATGGTGGCTTGACAAGCGAACAGTGATAAATTGGCGCTGAATTTATCAAGTCGTAGGAGCAGATACTGTCACGTTCAACTGTTCTGAAGCATTTACCTTCAACTCAACTTGGGTCTAAAAATGGAAACACCTTCCTGGACATTTGCATTTGGTTGCGTCCAGAAAATGAGAGCATTACTGTGAACGAACCTCGGCCGGACTCGCCAGACTTGGTAGAATCCCATTGTACTTCACCACCACGTGACAAGGCAGACTGGGACACCATAGCTCCAGCATCTTTGTTATTATTGTTACTACTCGAACGTACTGTAGATTTTCGAATTTAATGTGCTCGTATAGCTCCAGTAAGTTAGACAAACTCCTGCAAGGCTCTCTCTTTTCTGTGCTTATCCAGAACTATCTTCAACTCAAAATCTCACCGAAGGACGTCAGAGATGTGCATGTTACTGACTCGGTAGTTACGTACAGAAGAAACGGCAGTTGAGGAACTTGTCAAGTCATACGGCCGTGATTGGGTGGTTACGTCACTCGGACATTTCGGTCCACCCATTATTGGAGTAGTAGGTCAGCCTCGCAACAAGCCGTGTGATCATGCATGGTGACGTATAGCGAGGGTCAATTTTTGGCATTTGCAGTATGAATAGCTACTGGTAAAATACGACACTTGACCAAGGGAAGAACTCTGTCCTACTCTGCTTGTCCGTATCCCTGCCTGGACTGTCAAACATCGGTACCATATAACTCTCTGGTTCGTCACGTTGGCGAGGCGCAGTATCTCCATCAGTTTATTTATAGACCTTCTTTGTTAGTCCGCATAGGTTCGTTGGTGCACCAGCAGCCGTTGATCCCCGCTACAGATGGTATGCGTGAGAATCAGACTCTATTTTGCCACCAAGGACTACGTGTTTGCGGTGGACGAGAAGAACGGGCTGAGTTTGGCCGTGCAGATACGACGCCCACCAACATGGCTCACCAGGAGGTACAAGAATGGGCCGTTTTCCCGGCGGTATGAATCATCAACAATTCGACATGTCCAACTACAACGGGTGAGTAACCGAGTTCTGGAGCACGATTCAGAACTAATTGAGGTTCCAGTTACTTGATCGAATTGATCAATTCCTTGATCACGAGGTCGTTCGAACTTATCGTCAAAACTGATGTTCTGGAAACACAGACCTCTCCGGCTTGTTCATAGAACTCTTCAGCTTGTTCATGGAACTTCTGGGTAGACATCTGGATAGGTCTTTGATACCTGTATAGACCACCTGGGTTCTGTCACCCCAGACGTTGCAACCCTTCATCCCTGAATCGCCATGCTAACCCAGCGACTTAGGAAGAACAAACCCCTACTCTCTCACAGATAGCAACCCTTACTCCAATCCAGCTGGAGCCAACTCGTACGAGATGGAGGCTGTCGGTGAGAACCCCTACGAGTCCAGGGCGGATATCAGCGAGGCTTCCACAAAGGAGGTTTCCGTCTATGGCACTAACAATGATGTCGCTGACTTCTTTGACGAGGTGGACGAAATCAAAAAAATAGTTCGACGATACGACCAAAATATCGATACCATCGAGTCGTTGCACAAGCAGGCCCTCAGCGAGATCAGTGGGGAACAGGAGACGTACACTCGAGAACAGATTGGGTCGCTCGCAAACGAAACTTCTGCCCTATCACAGTCTCTCAAGGACAGAATCAAGTCTCTGCAATCTCGATCTACACGAGATTCCACTAAGAAGACACAAGCCGAGAATCTCAAGCGACAATTCATGAACGCTATCCAGCGGTACCAGACGGTCGAGGCTACTTTCCGACAAAAGTACAGAGAGCAGGCTGAGCGACAGTTCCGAATAGTGCGTCCTGAAGCCACCGACGCCGAAGTCAAGGCTGCTATTGAAGATGTTCAGGGCGAGCAAATCTTCTCTCAAGCTCTCAGGACGTCCAACCGACGAGGAGAGGCCCAGACAGCTCTATCAGAGGTTCAGACTCGACACAGGGAGATCCAGAAAATTGAGCAGACCATGGCAGAGCTGGCACAGCTGTTCCATGACATGGAGCTGCTTGTGGCCGAGCAGGAGGCTCCCGTGCAGCACGTTGAGAAGCACACAGAGCAGGTTCAGGTAGATGTGGAGCAGGGTATGGGACATACCAGCAAGGCTGTTGTGTTTGCTCGTGCTGCTCGAAAGAAGAAGTGGTGGTGTCTTCTCATTTGTCTCATCATTATCATTCTCGCTGTGTGCATTCCTGTGGGAATTTGGGCTTCCAACAACAACAAGAAGGACTAGTCATCGCAGACACGGTTATCACTGGCAAGGCAGGGAAAGGCCAGTTATATCAATCAGTAATATCAGTAATATCAACATCAAGAACATCAGCATGATCAGAAATTCAGTACATCACCATTAATAAATATTCATCAGTAACATACAAGTATCTGAAAGGGTGTTACAATATCATCTAACAGAGTATGGGGAAATTGACTCCTTCCCTATATCTATGTTTAATTAGTTGGGATACTTGTTAAGGTAGATGTTGAGCTAGGGGTACCAATATCCAGGATATCAAAATCGAAGCAACAAAAAAACAACCTTTTCGTATACTAATAATCAAGATCCTTAACTATTTTGTTTCAAAAATACGCACTTGCACTACAAAAATCTTGTGTTATTGTAAATTATGTTCTATTTCTCTGAGTTCCCAGCTGAGAACGTTAGTTAAACAATACTTGTGAATATCCACGCTTAACTATCAGTACAGTACTGTATCGGTATTGTTCTGTACATGAACAATCCACCCATTGAGACTAATATGCAAAACTCTCTCGCCAGTTGCCAACAGTGTACTTCTGAAGATGATAGAGACATGATGAGATGGGATTTCTATGTAGTTTTTCACTTTTAATGATACCATTTGATTCCAGCTGAGATCAGACAAGTCGGGCCTATACTTGCAGTCTGTAGCGTTCTGTTGAGTCTAGCTCGATTATCGCAACTGAGTTTCGACGCCTGAAAATGAGTCTGGGGAGTCAAACTTACCACTTGTACTTGTACTGTGATTTGGAGAATATTTCTTAAGGAAAGTGATCATCTCTCACTTATCTAAATATTGCTGTAGAAATGACGGAATCGCGATGACTAAGCCACATGTGCCGCTCTGTATCCCTGTATTGTAGCCACAGCTGCGCGGTAGCACCAGCATAAACTCCACCCTACCAAATCACCACGCATGAGCGATGCAACCATGATAGGCTACAGCAGACATCTTCATCTAACCAACGAACGAACCAACCAACCAACCAACACAACAGTCATGTCGGGAACAGTATTAGGCAAGAAGGCGCCCGTTCTGGGGCTTCCGCAGGAGGTGTTTGCCGAGATCTGCTCGTCGCTAGACGTGGCGTCGCTCGAAAACCTCGTACTAGTGTGCCAGCAGTGGACCGAGTGGATGAAGGACGACTTTGTGTGGCGAACGTGTTTCCAGCGGGTCTTTGGGGTGTCTGAGGGCGAATTTGGCTGGATGGGCGGCGAACCCACGTCATGGAGACGCGAATACTGCAACCGAATGCTCACTCTGTACCGATGGAGCCGAAAACGGGCAGCCGCCAACAGAACAGCAGTATGCTACCGACCAAGAGAAACAGTCACCAACATGCGATGTTTCTGGGACCACGGCATCGGAATGATCGCATATCCACATTCTGGCCTTCTTACAGTGTTTGATCTCTCCACTCTGAAGGCACACAAGCCTAGTATCCATATTGGACGCAGCATGGGTCCTATTGTGGGACTCATTTGCTCGTCCATGAGTCCCTACGGCTTTCTGCACGCCACCGACGCCAATCTCGACGTGCTGCTGCTTTCAAACAGTTGCAAAAAACGTGTAACTATGAAATTTGCTACGTCCCAGGTCCATGAAGCACCCATAGTGCAATGCTGGATGACCCAAACGGCATCTCCCAAGGTCTGCCAGGGCCCCGACGGCAAGGTGGGTGCTCTGAGTATTGACAACGCCGGCTGGGTGGCAAATTGGGAGCTTGGAGGAGGTAAGTTGGTCGGTAAAATGCTCCTTCCGGTTTCGGATGTCACTACGGGCCATACGGGAATCGTTCTGGACCTCTTCAGCGACGGTAAGGATGTTTTTATTGTTGTGGGTCGGCCAGTCAAACAGATTGTAGAGATTTACAAGTGGGATGGTCAGAGTGCTGATGTTGCGGAGGAGGTTGAGGTGGAACCCATTTCTGAGGCAGAGAACAAACCAGTCCGACTACCCCCAAATATCACCCTGATAACGACCATCTCGTCCAAGGTGGACCATCTGCAATACCTGACTCAGTTTGACGAAAAGTCGGGCATGTACATAATTACCCTGGGAGGAATGAAGGTGTACACGATGGATGCAAAGACAGGAAACACGTCGACTTTGACAGTGCCTTCCGAAGGCGAGGACGGCATATGTGTTATTGACGTTACCAGCGGATCAGTTATCAAACATGTCGCTGTTGCTACTCATCGAGGAGCTATCCATGTCTTCAATCTCAAGTCGTCCGACTTTGTCTACACCATTGATATGAACCAGTACGGCAATGTGATTGCTGGAAGTGGTACCACCGTCAGCGATTCACAGCAGGTGTCTATTGGAACTGTTGCTTTGAACGCTGCCGTGCTGGTGACGGTGACAGACTCGTCCATCATTTCCGTTTTTGATGTCCTGAGCGGTTCTCATCTGCGAACATTTGTGCCAGAGTCGCATCGAGGATTCAAACAGAATCGCGACGCTTTTGGCACGCGATGGGCCCCTCTGTGTACAGATCTGTCCATTGATCCGCTGTCTACATCTCATAGAGGCGTCATGGCGTGTGGAGTGTGCATTGAGTCTTTTGAGCAGATTTTGCCGGACGGAAACTCGCGTCGACAGGCAAAACGAAGCAGCAAAAAGAAGACCATTGCCAGAGGTCTGTCTCAGGCTGAAATGCTCTCTATCCAGCGAGCTGAAATCAACGACCAAATCAGCACGGGTGTTGAGAAGATTAAGGAAGACAAGCAGGAGGTGGAGAAACGAGAAAAAATTGTGCAAAAGTATAACGGAAGCCGAAACGGCAGTATGGGATCATTCTCTGGAGGCGAGCGTTTGTCTGAAGAGGAACAGCTGAAGCTGGCACTACTAATGTCTCAAGACAACAACGTCATCAGAGAGGACGAGGAGGAAGCTCTAGCCAGGGCTCTGGAGGCTTCGTTATTAGAAGCACAGAATTCATCTGCGGGTAACGAATCATTCTCCGAAGAGCCGTATGAGAATGGATTTGAAGGAGAAGAGGAGGATTACCATGATGACTACCAGGGAGACTATGAGGAGGAGGACGAGGATCTCAAGTATGCTCTGGAGCTGTCCTTAGCTGAAGAGGCCTCCAGGAACCATCAGTGACAAAGTCATGACCCAAAACACAAAACAGAAGAACTAAGTAAATAGGTAGATACGGGATATTTATTGCAGAATATACAGGGACTAATTCCCATCGTTACACAGCAACTCCAAAATTCGTTGAAGATATGGCAAGTCTATCCAATGCCTACCGTAATGTCAATAATAATGTCAATAACTTACTGATTCCGATGCCTACCATAATGTCAATAATAATGTCAATAACAATAAATAAATATGCAAATGGCCACCTTTCCTAAACATTGTCTCGTGACTTGAGCGATCTCAAGCCTACCCTAAGTCTCACCAGCTTCAAAATAACCAAACTCACCAGTCTATACAGCACCAGGCATACAGCCGCTACTCCAAGGTACACCCTGACGTGGTTCTTGAAACCGTATGCCTCTAGCACCTGAGTTCCGTTGGTGAAGATGCAATTGCCCATAGCATCGTATCCACCCGTATCTGGAGTGCAATGGAATGGTACGTCTTTGAAAGCCATCACCAGTAACGACTGGCAGGCGTACTTCAAAGGAGAGATGTAGTTGAGACCCTTGAAGAAGTCAGGCATTTGAAGGGACAGGAGGCCTGCCATGAACACTCCCACAGAGAGAATGACCGACACAACGTTGAGTGCGAAGCCCGTATGACGGAACAACGTGTTGAAGACGATCCCGATACTCTCTCCAGTGTTGATGACCACAAAACTGAGGTAGAAGGCAGCGAAGAAGAAGTCGGCAGTTCGAGGGAAACCTGGGGGAAGCACGACAATGATACAGAAGACCATAGCTGACACTACTTCAAAGGGGATCTCCAGAGTGGTGTAAACCGCAAAGAAGGGCAGCACTCCATACAATCCGTCGTCCTGTTCTCTGTAGAAGACGTCTCGTTCAAACGGGTAAGAAGCCATGTTGTTGAGGACTCCAACAAAGTAGAGAGACAGAAGTTGTTGGACCAGACCGAACCGGTTGAAGATACCAATGTAGGAGGACCGTAGGGGGGTGAAGAATAGAACGAGAACAACTCCGATACCAACAGGTTGGGTCAGTCGGGCAATGTATACCTGTGGGGAACGTGAGAGGGCGATAATTCCTCGTTGCAGTAGGATGAAGTAGGCGATTTGGAACGGTGCTGGTTTTCGGGGCATCAGAGTCTTGGGGTCAAAGGACGCACTGTTCTCCCGGAGTAGACCGGCGTTGAAGAGCTGTTTTTCCACCTTATGCCATTCACTCAGCAGTTTATCCACTCGTTCTCGATCTTCGTCTTCCCTCCACTGCATTTGCAGGTTAACAGAAACCAGATCTAGAACATGGTCAGCAGGGTTGGTGAGGTCAGGACAAGGATAGCCTAGATCGGAGAAGTATTGCACCATGTTTTTAGCTTGGCCATCGTAAGCCACGTGACCGCCTTTACTAAGCAGAAGAACACTGCCAAACTGGCCAAACAAGTCGCTTCGAGGTTGGTGAATGGTACAAATGACTGTCTTGCCTCCCTGGGCGAGAGTCTGGAGCACCTGAAGAATACTTCCGGCAGTGAAAGAGTCTAGACCAGAAGTGGGCTCGTCTAGAAGCAGGATATCTGGGTTAGACAACAACTGCACACAGATGGAAACACGTCGTTTTTCGCCGCCAGAAATACCCTTGACGTTGTCGTCTCCAATGAGTGTGTCTTGACAATCCTTGAGTCCCATCTTTAGAATCAGCTCATCAGCACGTCGACGTTTCATCTCTCGGGTGAGGTTGTCTGGAAGACGTAAGTAGGCTGAGAAGTACAGAGTCTCTCGGACAGTCAAAGTGCTCAAAAGTCCGTCATCCTCCTGAGTCACAAACGAGCATAGAGCTCCCAGATTACCAATACCGATACTAGTGGAGTTGAGAAAAATGTCTCCGGACGCAGTGTATTTTTGGGTGAGTGTGGAGTTGAGTCTGTTGGCCATGAGGTTGAGAAGGGACGATTTTCCGGATCCTGAAGGTCCCAGAATGGCTGAAATGGATCCCGGGCGGAAAATAGCGTTGATTCCGTCCAGAATCGGTTTTTCCTTGGCTCTTAGTTTCGTCACAGATAACTTCAAGTCACTAACAGCTACCGTCAGAGGCGGGTTTCTGTTGACAGATGCGATGGTGGTGACTTTTTCAGCTGCCTCGGGCTTCTCTGCCTTGTTCGAGTCTCCCTTGAGATTCTTACCCACTCCGACATCGACTCGAATAATAGTCAGAAGCAGCCAGCTGAGAAGAAAGAAGACGATGAGCCAACACAGCAGAGCAATGGTGGGGATAACGAGAAAGTTGCGTGGGAAGCCCACAGACTCCAGAAAGTTCTCCCCAATGAAGTCCTTGCACAGAGGGTCGTCGGCCGTCTTGTTTCCATACGGACAGTCGCCAAAGAAGTTCATAAACTGGTTGTTCAGCAGAGCCGACAAGCCGTAAAAAACATAGGTGATCCATTTGGTCCACCGAATGTACACCTTCATATGCTCGGAGTTGGCAAAGAATCCAGAAGCCATACTTTGAAGAGTGAACATGAGATTGGCCACGAGCGAAGCAATGGTGTAATCACGTGAAAGGGCCGCGCATACCATGCTGAAGTTCATGGAGATATGGTGGGTTAGCAGAATCTGGGCAAAGTAGATAAAAAAGTATTTTGCCCCGTCGGTTCGGAAGCCGAAAAGGAAGTAGGTCAGGACAGAAAAGATGATAGGAACGATGAGATCTTCGGTAAACAATTTGGCCATTCTCCGTGCAATGAGAAATCCAAACACTGAGGCACATCCCTCATTATGTTCTCTATCGAAGACAGCCAGATCTGTCGCACACAGCCGGTAAGTCTCATACAACAACATGAGATAGCCCTGCAGTGATATAGCAATGTATGCAGCACCTTCCATGGATCGTATGCCTGCTAGATCGGGTTTCATACGCAGGAAAACCAGTCCACAAATAAGACCCATCAGAATGGCCTCCACCGTAAGTCCAACAATGCCCAGCTTATCTCGGTACATGATAAGCCAGGTACGACGCACTTGTACATCGATTTCTCGACCCAGAGGTGCCGAACTGAACAGGGCAGTCTTGAATGAGTTTCGGAAAAGTCGAGTTTGGAGGTTAGCAGTAGAAGAAGACTTGGAAGCTGTTCCTGAAACGTCAGAGATTCCCGTTTCGATCTTCAACTCGTTGTACTTATCAACAAACGCGTTGATCCGCTTGAAACTCTGCTCCTCATCTTCTTCAGACCGAGTGTCCACAGCAGCGATATCAATCAGATAATCGGCAGGGTTGACGTCTCTGGGACAATCATATCCAAGTGAAGCAAACCAATTGATGCTCTCCTTAGTACTGCCCGAATACACCTGCAAACCGCGGGAAAGAATGGTCACGTGATCAAACAGAAAGAAGATGTCGCTTCGGGGTTGATGGATACTCATAATCAATGTTCGGCCGGACAAACTGAGATTCTTCATGGTTTTAACCAAATCAAACGCTGAGTTGGCATCTAGACCAGTGGTGGGTTCGTCCAGAAATAACACCGATGGATTACTAAGCATCTGAATTCCGATGCTAAGTCTTCTTTTCTCACCTCCCGAAAGTCCTCTATGGATCGAGTTTCCCACCATGGTATCTGCACACTCCTTGAGATTGAGCTCTTTGATCACCTCTTCCACCAACTCCGACCGTTGAACCTTGTTAATGCTCTTATCGAGACGAAGACCTGCGGCGAAGTTGAGAGTCTCCCGACAGGTTAAATGTGGAGATAGGATATCCTGCTGAATCACATAGGCGTGGGTCACGCGTTCGATGCTCTTGCCGTCGAATAACGTCTCTCCCTCGACAGTGAGGTTGCCTCCAGACATGCGGGATGCCATCATGTTGAGTAGGGAGGTTTTACCAGATCCCGAGCCGCCCAAGATGGCCATAATTGAGCCTGCCGGGATGTCCAACGAGATGTTAGACAAGATATCTCTAGCCTGGGGCTCGACGTCATCTGATTCTTTCTCTTTCTTCTTCTGGCTTTTCTTGTTCTTCTCCTTCTTCGCTGATTTGTCGTCTATGCTTATCGATTCCGCTGTTGTCTGTGTCTCTGTGGCACTTGTTTTTTTCTTTCTCCTGCTGAAAAAACCTCCCTTCTGCTCTTCGGCTTTCACGGTCACACTGAGCCCCCTAACAGAGATGCTGACGGGGTTGACGCTCTGGAACGACAGTTCATTGTGACTCGTGCGAGAGACTTGCGCAGTCACTGTTTTTTCCATGTCCGGTGTCGGTGGTAGTCGTCGTCGGTGATGGACGCGGTTGAAGTGTGTGTCGCTTGGCAAGTATCCTGTGTCACGGTGGTCTAATTTACTCTCTCTCTCTCACTCTCTAGAGATGCGTCTCTAGACCCGGGGCTAAAAAAAATAGAGTTGCTCGTATTTTTTTGGCTGCACTGTAATGAAGTTAACGAGGCGAAGCGAGCGAGGGGAACGAGACATGACAACAAAGCAGAGATTGCTTGATGAACTTTAGGAGAGAGAGGAGTGAAAATGGGAGGCAAAAAAAAAACAAACGGGGCAATCAACTCTTCTTATAGTCCCGGCTTGGGTTTGTGTCCCACCGACATAGGTGGTGTAGCTACCGGTATTTATCATTTATCACTGAACCAATTACTGCCTATGGGCAGTGCCACCCACTAACTGGGTCTCTTTGGCGCGACTGACGAAACTGTACGTTGAAAAATGAACGACAGGTACCAGTACGACGATATGAACTCGAAGCACGCAAATAAAGGGTACGGTAATGGTTCGGTGATCACGTGATATATCTGAGTATTGCACCGTAGCTGTGTGGAACTGGCTGCGCGTGACTGACGATGGGTCGAAACCGATGTCTTGTCCATTGTACAAGTACATATTGTATGTACATACTCAATGGGCGGCGGTCAGTGATGACTTCCAGTCAGCGTGTTAAGCGCAGTGGAATTGAAGGGCATTGGGGGGACAGTATATGAGAAGTATGGGTTCGACACAGTTGGAGTTTCGGTGTCATCTGTGTGTCATGACTTACTGGGCAGAGCCATCTCGTGACGTTCTGCTTTAATTGGGATCACTGAGAGGTTGAAGTCAGCTGGAAATCATGCACCAGGTTCCATGAATGCCAGGAACATTGGACTTTGGTCAGAATGTAACCCATACCTCTGGAAACAGCATGATATAAGCCCTTCTCTTCTCAAGTAACAATTTCTCGCGGTACCTGTGATGTTAAGGTTGATCCAGCTATCTAATTTACTTAGGTTTTGTTGAATATAAACAACTTTATATAACTAATACTTCGCCGGACTTCTCTCCAACAGAGAGACTCACCGGGAGATTATCCGCATTCCAGTGGAGGATTCAACCGAGCACGCCATCAGTTTGACCATTCAGCAGAGAGAATTTGTCTCTCGGAATGGAAACTAGTGGTTTGTCAGCCAGGTCAAGGTTTTCCATTCAACAGGTTTTAGTTGAGACAACACTCAGTAGTTCAATCATTAGCGACATAGCCACTGCTTGTTCAAATGACTCTTTAACATTGCACTTCTTCTCATCGGCAACCAGAGCTTCAGAAGGTGTAGATTTTGGAAGCCCCACGTAAAATCCCCTTCTCCGTTGAGCTTAGAAGACAAACAAGAGTCAGACACTGAATACATTACTAGGATAGTCACAATGGGTATATTTCCGATCAATTGGAATCACAACAAAAACCGCAGTGTTTGAATCAGGTCTTGTCCAATAGCAATATGTCAAGATCAGTCTTGGTGGTCCATCACAGGTGTTGTTGACACGCTTGCTGGCTCGCAATCTGCCTGTGCTGTTTCAGTTCATCATTTCCAAGCTGCTTTTTATCTGCCCAGTCAGGTCATCGTCCAATTGCCCGATTTCTGATGTTGTCGACATGATATTGGTTGCGATATAATACACTCTCTACAACCCTCTAGTTCTGCTTGCACTGTTATATACACATGTGTGTACATTTCTATGGCGGCCTCGTCTACAATTACGTCCTTTTTGGATTGAACTGTCTGTTAATTTGCTTCCTATATCATTTACTTCGTGGTACTACACTACAGTGATAGATGACTCACTTCCCCCAGGACCTCTTTATGCCCACGCATCCACCAAATCTCTGTGAAACTCTTCCCAATTCTCATTATTCTCGAACAATTTCTCCACCACTGCTAAAAACTCCGGCTTCTGTTTCTCCTCACAAACCCTGTCCAAATATTCCTTGGTGTACTTCCAAACGCCCAGTGTCCCATTCGAGAGTCCCACAAGACACACATCTTTATCGAGCCCGAAAAATTGCGAAATCTGACGCTTCTGCAAATCAATTACATGCGCCAGATTCTTGTCCATATTGGTGTACGCCAGCCCGTACCTCGGGTACCGCAAATCTTGACAAATCTCATAAGCAGCTCCTGGTGTGATAGTAGTGGGCTTTCCCATGGGTAGTGACACAGGAGCGACCTGTAAATCAACTTTCTCATCCAATACAGCCTTGAAAAAACGATTATTGAACATCATCAGGCCCTCCTGCGGCACCTGACAGTTTCCAAAATCAATGGGAGTAAGCTGACCTCCAGGAACAATGTAGTAGGTAGTGTTGATGTCTTGATCAAGCACAAATACTAGGGCCACGTCGTTGATGAGTTGCAGATGATGCATCTTTGTTCCCTTCTTCTCGTTGATCATGACTGAATGACATGCTCCATCACCGAACATGGTATATAGAGTCACAGTGTCGGTATCCATATTCCATTCAAGTAGGGCTTCAGCCTGAGGAGAAAACTTGTATCCGATTTCGAATTGAGAGGGGAAAAGGCGACGATAGGGCCGACAGTGATTTGGAGTGCCAGTGGGCGAGCACGTGATCTTATCCGTGTTAGTATTGTTCGTCAAATCAAGCACCTCCGCCTCTTGGTCGTCCTCTCGTGGTCCAGAAATACCATGGTCACACGAGTTCCACTCTGAGTTCCACTGACGAGCCAGATCTCCCTGCAGCGCCTGGAAGTCTTCAGGAAGGGGTTTGTTCACGTGTTTTACGAGCTCCACGTGGTCAAACAACTCATGTGGTTCCTTTTCAGCGCTGTTGTCAGCAAAAGCCTGCCACCCAGTCCACTGACTCAGCTCAAGACGACAGTATGGGCTCTTTAGGACTAGGCTGCGCACATCAGCCAGGGCTGAGTAGTTGTGTCGGTTAGTTTCGGCCAGGGAAATGATATCTTTGGGGGAGAGGAATGTGATCACGTGGCTGAGGAGTTCGTGCGGAAACATGGCAGCTGATTGTTCTGTAACTGAAAGGGTATTTATTTACAAGTACAATAAGTACATAATTGACTAGACAAGGGGTGACTCAGAATACGAGCTCTTGGCACCACAAGCGGCTGAACGTTGTGACTTCGTCGGTTCGATTATTGTATGTGACGTTCAATGTCGAGACGAGCAACTATGCGATTCACCACACTGTACTTCTTCGATACAACCGAAGCGAAGCGACGGAAGTTGGAACAGAAAACCCATCAGATAATAGACATGAAATTCACATTTTATGTAGAGTGTCGCTAATGGTATTTCTACGGGTAGCCTTTTCAACCAAAATCCATCCAAGACATGGAGGCAGTATGACCACAAGCACATCATAAAATCAAGTCGCAACGAACATACCTCTCCTCAGCGTACCGGTTCCAGTACTGTACTGTACTCCATAGTACGATTACAGCGAACAGTACATACAAGTATGTACATACTCTACGCAACCCCTCAAGGTCTTTGACAGACATCTAAAACTGGTGGATCCTGTACATACAAGTGTATCCAGGAAACTGGATCCGACTCGGTACAATATCTGTCCATAAATGAAAGCATACACACGGAAACACATTACTTGTCGCCACGTAATTGTACTTGTATTGTACATATTGAATCGTACTCTGTAATTTAATGCGTCAAACCCTACACGGTTCTACAGTCTAAAGGAAGAAGATGTGCGAAAAGTACAAGTACAGTATGTGCCGTACAGTACATGGAGTGTGTCTCAAGCAGCTGAAAGAAACACTAGCCGACAAAGTACCACAAATGTCGACCATCAACCTCGTTTCGAGGGTTAGGACTTCCTGAGGCCCATGCCCACTGAATGTACTAGTATATCCGACAATGCCCCCCACGAAAAACGCGTGCACAATGCAACTTTATATCTAAACTGGGCTGAAGGGCGTTGGACTAAGGAACTATAAATGGAACACGGAGATTACTGACTACGAAGCTGGATTGTGTGCCGACTTGTACGCGGGTTAATGATACCTACAAATACCGAAATTGGCCATCTGTAGAGGTGTATGGAGAATATTATGTGATCATATATACAATATATACATTACCGGAACAGTGTAGACCACTCCACTTCCTGTATAGTTTGCATTGTCGCCAGCCCAATCTCCACAGCACAGTATGGAGCGAGCATCAGCTAATGTGCGTCTTTTGCTCCAGTTCCGAATTGTAATATACAGCTTTCGGTTAGTGGTGAAATGTGCATGTAGGGAGTGAGTAGATAAGTCGAGAGAGTCTCCTATAGTATCGGGCAATGGTGTCTGCTCTTCACATGGTTGCTCGGTCCGGATATCACGTCAAAACTCAATCGCTTCACCCCCACGTGACGTTATCTAACTCTGTAGTAGTCTTAATCCAGCCGCATGAAAATCTCCACCCACTCTGCAACTACAGCATGGACAATCTGGGACGATATGACGTTCCCCCGGATGTTTCGATGACGGCTGGAGACGAGCAGACCGACACAGATGCCAACGCACGACTCGTCCGCTTCTCAGTAACACAGAAACCACCCACCCCCAAAACCTTGTCAGATCAAGATCTTCTGGAACGGGCAGCAGTGGCAGCTTTGGCTGTGGGCACCAGACGAGCGGTCAAGAACTCCAAGGCCGAAAATAACGACACTCTGTACATTCCGAGCCCGGGGTTCACCCCTGGAGCCACTCCCTCCGTTTCCAGAGGCGTCTCTCCCCGACCTGTACACTCCCCAGGTAAAGGACACTCACCAAAGCCTTCAATTTCCAGACAGAATTCTCCCAGACCTTTGGAAAACAAATCGACCGGCCGCATCTCTTTCCGCCTGCAGTTTGCAGAAACATACTCATGGAAACACCCTGAGTACGCCTTCACCCGCCACTCACGAACGTTTCTATGCGGTTACGACACCCATAGCTACTCGCAGAACGCTATGGACTGGTTGCTGGGAGAACTGGTGGAGGACGGCGACGAAGTGGTGGCTCTACAAGCGGTGGACACAGATGCTCGTGAGGAGGCAGAGCAGACGCTTAACTCGCTGGTGGAACAAATTCTGATTCAGTATGGCAAAAAGATCTCCATAGTGCTAGAGTATGCCATTGGCAAGTTTCAGCAAGTACTGGATCGCACTATCGAAATCTACGAGCCCAGTATTCTTGTTGTTGGCACCAAGGGACGCAAGAAAGTCGGATTTCAGGGCCTGATTCCGGGCTCGGTATCTCAATACTGTTTGCAGCACTCACCCATTCCTGTCATTGTTGTGAAGCCGCACCAGAAACGGGCCAAAACTAGAGCAAAGCGAGCCACCAAAAACAAGAGAGCTTACATGGAGGTGCTCCAAGGTGGGGGTGAGTGTTTCATTGAGGGGGGTGACTGGGTCATGTATAACGAGGCTGCTACGGTCTCGGATATAGGGACACGACAGGCTCCTGTGATGCCCTCGGGATGGAACCAGGGCTATGAAGATGTTAGGCTGGATGGAAGAGCCCGGAGAAATTCTCTGTAACCGATTAACAACAACAACGACAAACAACAACAAAAACAACAACAACAACAACAACAACAACTAATGTACATATCAAATCAATAACATCTAACTCTCTAGACGAAGATACAAGACAACTCTTCTATACGACAAAATACCGGTCAAATAAGACCATTTCTGCAGAGTAGTCGACCACTAACGTACCGTTGCTGGTGATAACCGTTTGTCGGTGGTCGAGTCTTCCGATTCTCCAGGTTCCGGTTCTGAAGAGACATTAGGATGAATACTGGCTGATGTTTCCATTTGTTGAGTAAACCAATCACCAAGAGGTGCACTCGTACAATGTACAGGTGTATATATCACGATCATAATGAATGAGACGTTGGCTTCTACAGCTTTTCTGTCATCCCGTCTCTTTTGGCTTCATACGGTCAATGAGTTGATTTGATTGAATACGAAAAGAAAGGAACACTCTCGCACATGGAGATATATTACGGTTTATGAGTTCTTGAACCGTTTGGTCGACGATCCAGAGACTGGCTTCGACTTGTTTGACAGACACGAGCTCTTCAATCACTCTTGTGAGTCGATAGATTCTGTCAATGGCGTCCTGTCTAGTCGAGAATGTCGTTCATAGTAAAGCATCTGGTGTATATGTAATTCCGCATTTGAGACAAGACTTGGGGCTTCTCAGGCTCAGTGGAAGAAGATAAATCCACTGTGAGACCCAGTGAGTAGCAGCGTGTCACCATCAATGTTGATACCGTAAGAGTATTATTCAGTGTAGATACGACAGTCTGGTCAAGCTTGATAATACAGCTTAATTGAGTCACTTATTCCTTCAAATTCCAGCTATTTACTGTAGTTCCGCGTTTCGCTACAACTGCGAACGCACTGACTAGTTGGTTTAGGAGCGGTTCGAAAATTACTTGGGAAGATAGAGGAACATGTGGGTCTGATTAGTTTATATGTGTCAAAATCCAAGCAAAATAGTTAGTCTCTATGGAGTAATCTTCACCCTACATCTTACATGTTGTGTTATAAATACAAAAACATCGTGGTGATACCCTACGAAAACACAATAAATAATGCTTCTTAGAGGGGTCGAGGGAGAAGATCCAACGCATCCAATATTGCCATTTACCGTGAGCTCTTGCTTGTGAGGTTTTTTTTTCCCCTTTCTCAGAGTTGTTACCTGCTGATGATGTAAACGGCGGAATCAAAACTAACAATCTTTAAATAATATACAACCCAAATTAAGTCCTATCCCAACCAGGCTAACTAATTAAGAACTTCGCAATACAACCCCGAGAACGACATTACAATCATGAAAGTAATATCAATCAAGAGTATAAGCAACATAAAACTTGCGAGATTCGTGTTTTTACTGCTCACATCATCTCAACTTTGAGCTATGAGCTTTCAGGTCGTTTATGCTTTTCTCACAGTGTAGATTTCCATCATCTGCACATCTGCATTATCCAACATGGAACTTTAGACATGGCACTCTGCAACTCTACACAGCACCATGTCAGGACAAAAACGCGACATTGCGGCAATTCTAAAGGGCGTGGCGGAGTACCAGGGTATTAAGAAGTCCGCCGTTGAGGGTTCAACCGGTAACGGGGCTCCGAAAGACCCCGCACCATCTTCTACTGTAGCCGCCACTTCTACCTCAGCTTCAACTCGCTCAACAACTCCTCCACCGAAGCCAACCCCGCCACAAGTCAGTCCGCTGCGAAAACGCGTGCCACCAGCGATCCCTCAGCCCAGAATTGTGCGCCCGGCGGGGTACAAAGAGCATACTCCAGCCGCAACTAAATCTACATCTACAACTACATCGTCTGTTCCAGTATCTAGGATAACAGCTACACCTCCAGCTCCTCAACCGGTGAACACCCGGCAAAACAACAATGAAATATCGCTGGAGGCGTCAATCCAACAAGCCAGAGAAAACATCAAACGAGCTGAAGCCGCTGCTGTGGCTGAACCCACGGCTCCTGTGGTATCGCGTCAACGCCGTATCCCAGCCATTCTCGTGAACAAAAACCAGCGAGGAAACAAAGTGCTGGACTACATCAAGGACGTGCCATGGGAGTATGGCGCGGGCGATATGGTGGCGGACTACGTGACAGGGTCGACGTCGTGTGTGCTATTCTTGTCCATCAAGTACCACTCGATTAAACCAGAATACATCTACCGTAAGATCGCCAAGTTGCAGAAACAGCAGTTTGACCTGAAAGTGTTGCTGGTAATGATTGACAAGGAGAATCACGAGGCTGCTATCAGAGAACTCACACGGGCTTCCATGAGACACGATCTGGCCATTCTTGTGGCATGGAGTAACGAGGACTGTGGTAACTACATCAGCAAGCTCAAAAGTCTGGAGACAGCCACAGTCAAGCTCATTGAGGGAAGCAAAAGCAAGGACTACACCTCTCGATTAGCTGACGTGTTGAGCAATGTCAAGCTGAACAAGAGTGATGCTCTCAATCTCAGCACGACGTACAAGAGCTTGAAGAATGCCATTTTGGACGATTCTGAACGAATTTCTGAGATCAACGGCTTTGGCCCGACCAAGGTGAAGAGATGGAATCAGACGATGCGAGATCCTTTTATTTATAAACCGACTGCGGAGTGACAGATGACAGCAAATGAAGAGGCCTGCTACGATGGAGTGGCGACTACAGCTGCATAGTCGCCAGTTCAAGGGCCTATTTGTTCATACGAAGGCGAATAAGCAGCACCTGATTGAGCAGCTAGTGATCACACAGAACTACAGAACTACATTACAGTATTGTACAAGTATTTGTACTGTAGTAGATGTGCACTCAGACACCTATGACAATGGGTCACGAAGTGTGGATCACGTGTGTTGCTCTGAGAATCGGTTCATCGTGGTCAGAGATGACAGTATACCTCGACGTTGACTCTTACTCTATGTTTTAGCGTGCGTTGTGACATCTGTGTGTATCTCACACAACCCATCACATCTGCCAACATCGAGGCCTCGCTCACTGCAATCACCGAGTGCAGTTGGGGTATATGATATGGTTTTGCAGAGGCAGAAACTTGAGCATACTGTAACTACGGTCAAGTAATTTTGTCAAGAAAAGTCGGCATGACAGTTGGCTTTGACAAGCTCAGAGCTGAAGACCTACTGTATCTGAATGAGAGTAAACACTCTAGATAAAAATTAGAGGCCCACTCTCTGGCCATGAGCTGAAACATATGAACGATCGGATATGAAATGCAAGAATTGAATTGAAATATATAAAATGAACGGCATCCTACTTACACAGTATGTACAGCAGATCTTTGCTTGCTAAGACTTGACAAGTCAAGCAAAGTCCAGATCAACCCCACCAGGTGCCCTGTGGGGCTTAGTAATCATTTTTGATGAGCAGGATGAAGGGAACCCGTCAATATATATTTCTTCTAATGATTTTTTCTTGATTTTGATGTTCTTTTATTATTTTTATCCTAGTTTTTAGACTCAAATTACGACTTCCCAGTTCGAACCCCCTAATCCCAATTAACCATCTCCAAACCCCAACACATTAGGTTTAGGTGCATTCGAGCTCAGGCTGCCACGATCTGTTTGAACACATTGATCCAACCGCCATGGCCGAACAGACACAGAGTGAGTGAGACAGAGAGCAACAAGATCTCCCACGCCCCAAACTAACACAGTCGACCTCAATACGCTCTCGATCCCCCAGCTGGGCGAAATTAAGCAGAAGCTGATGCAGGAGGTGGAGTTTCTCAACTCGTCGTTCCAAAAGCTCATTGAGGCCAAGCGCAAGTTCCAGGACTGTCAGGAGTCGGTGCGTGGCGTGTCCGCCGAGAAGGACGATACAGAACTCATGGTGCCGCTGTCATCATCGCTGTACGTGCCTGGACGCATGAGCAACGTGGGCAAGTTCATGGTTGACGTGGGAACGGGATACTATGTGGAAAAGGACGCAGAAGGAGCCATTGCCCACTACCAGAAGAAGGTGATGACTTTGGAGAAGAACTTGGGCGATCTGACAGCCGTAGCCGAGCAGAAGGGTAAGAATCTGGAGGCTATTGACCAGATCATGCGCCAGAAGATTGGCGAGGAGATGAAGAAGAAGCAGACTCAGCAGGCGGAGTGAAGTAATATAGAAGAAAAAACGAATTAAACATGTTAGCAAGCCAGCTTGATGGAATATACCTATATATAACTACTGTACTGTCGCTCATCATCTATCCTCTATTTGTCATTCTTTGTATCATACTGAATGGTGACAGGCCCGTCGTTAACCAGCGCAACGTCCATCATGGCGCCAAAAACACCATCTTTGACTGTCCGACCCTCTGGAAGAGCAGCCTGGATCTTTGCCAGCACCTGGTCGTAGAGCTCCTTAGCCTGTGGGCCCTTGGCGGCATTGTGAAAGTCTGGCTTCTGGCCCTTCTTGACCTTGGCAAACAAAGTGAACTGACTAACACAGAGCACTTCTCCACCAACGTCGAGCACACTCTGTTTCCATTGCTGTGCTCCATCGACCGAGGGCCAAAGTTTGGTCTTGATGATTTTGTTGGCGACCTTCTCCACGTCTTCTGCCGTATCTTCATGGCCCACTCCGATAAGAACAACTAGCCCGTGGGAGATTCTGTGTTAGCGGGCCCGAAAGCACGGTGGCCAGGATGGAGAATCCGAGTGGACAACAATTGATCCAATAGTAATGGAGTGTGACAGAAGTGAAGAGTCTCAGGCAGTTGATTAAGACTGCTCATAGAACGAATATGAGGCGAGAACTCGTTGTTTCTGGGGGCCTGTAGAATCATTGGTCTTTCCGTCCGTTCTGAAAACCCTTGTGAATGGTACCCGCTGTCTCGTCTTGTTTCCTTCTGTTGTCTATCCGTCCTTCTGTAGTCCCACCGTTGCCCTTCTCGTATCATATGGGCCGTCTCCTCAGAGCATGCTCCCCGGTTCCGGTGGCTCTTCGCCTGCTATACTCACTGACTGACAATCTTCGAATCGACTGTCACCGATCCGCTCTTGGCTCTCTGGATAACAGCTCTCATTGTTGATGGAGGTGGTGAGTGTGACTGATTCAGATCTGAAGCGTGATCTCATGCAAGCTTAATTGCAGAATCCGGAAATGGTGGGGAGATGCTGACAAAGTGAGAGATGTCATATCGTGTTCCGTAGTTGTCAAATACAAGTAAATTTGTGGCTCCTCTACTTTCGGCACAGATGTAACGATTTTCCTACTGAATATCTCTCTGTAAAGACATTTGAGGTTACAATTGGTGTATGTTTATGGTGGCTCCTTCCTCAACTAAACCTAAGTATAATTGTAAGTATATGTTTCGCTTAAATCTACAAATAGCTGAGAATCTGGAGTGAGGAGTTAGCACCTTTGCTGGGGTATCCTCACCAGAAGAATCTGGACAGACATCATTTTATGTACTTGTACGAGTTGTTGTACGAGTACATAGGTGTATCCCCAATAATCTTCTCTGAGATTCACTTTTTCACAAGTACTGTAACTCCAATAAATAATATCTAAAAGTACATTTCTGACCTCTTCCAAATCAGACTCTCTTCACACCCGCCTCTCACTTGATCCACGTCTTTCTCTCAACGCTTCTCAGCCGCTCAATCTCCTTCAGATCGGCCTCGTCGCCTTCGCTTCTCTCCATTTCCCGCTGGAGAATAGCCAGCTGCAAATTCAGCCGGTCGGTAATCAGAGCAGCCCAGCCTAGATGGTTATAGCATTTCCGCTTGTCCTGCAAGCAAATGTGTTCCTTGTTGTGTAGAGCATCGTGGGAAGGAGTGACTGTCTTACTAGTATCATCACTCATGGCAATACCCACCAGTTCATCCTGGGCAGCAAATTCATTCGCCCAGATGTCATGATCCTTGTCCAGACGCGAATCGTAGCCACATAAATCCTTCTTTCTTACTCCCGCGGCTGTAGCGGCCTCTTCACTGAGACTCTTGGTTCGGTCCTTGACCAGAGTCATGTACTTGAGCTTTTGTTCCACAAACTTGAGCTGCGTGGAGGGTTGTTTAGGAGTCACAGGAGACGCTTCGACGGGAGTAGTCGAGCCTAGAGTCTTGAACGCAGCCAGGTTGGGAGTCTGTTGGACGATAGCAGCTAGACGTTCCTCGGAAAGCTTTCCAAACGGCTCCTCAGTGTCGTCAGCCACACTTGAGTTGCTGTTGGTGCTGAGAGCAGCCACTCTGCCCTTCATGTACTCCAGACCGTGTTCTCTGCAGCAGTACTTGCTGGGGTATGAGACAGCCTTGTGGCACTCTTCCAGTCGACAAACGCGCTTCCAGGTGGTTTCTGTGCCGTGTTTCAGCGTCATCTGATGGGCCACCGTGGCCTCTTCGCCGGGACGCATCTTTTCGGCCTTGTGTGTGCAGTAAGGACAGCAGAACTTGTGCATGAGTTTTGCTCTGGCTGGAGTTATACCCACACAGCTTCCATGGATCCATTCTTCGCAGTAATCGCATCCAATCATCCACTTTCCGTCGTCAGGTCGTCTGCACACACAAAATAGATCCTGGTGATCTTCGTCGCCATGGTGACTGGTGTCAACGGGTGGAGCACCGGGGGGCAACTTGTAGTCCTTCGCAACGGCGACTTTCAGCTTCTTTTTCGGAGCAGGACGGCTCTTGGGTTTCGGTTGACGCCGCTTGGAAGACTTGCTGGGAATGTGATCGGGGTCGGGAGACATCAGATCGGAGGGCGTTTCTCGAGGCGATTCAGTAGCCGAGGGCGTGGCTGATCCTGCCTCGGACGTGAGCAGCTCAGCTTTGACAACCGGGTCGGATTTCATCACAGATTCGGGCTTTGCTGTCTCCGCTTGGTTCTCTTTCATAGGAACACTCTTCTTCAACAAAGAGTATGAAAATCCACCACTAGGCTCGTCACTGTCACTCGCCTCTTCATTCTCAACCGGCGGATCGCTAGGAGGGTTGCTCTCGAGGTTGGCAGCTGTCTCGGGCTCCCGTTTGAAGTCTTCTTCGACCGTGGCGTCTGTATCGTCCGAAGTCGCGTCGTTAGAAGACATGTTGTGTGGTGTTGTTGAGTTGGTGATAGTGTAGTACTGTATGCAAGGTGAAATATACATGCATGAAATTTACTCCATTGTTTCAAGTGTCGCGCATGAACTGACTAAACGTCAGTGGAAATGCGATATTGATCAGGTGAATGGATATATCACGTGATTTAGTACCAGTAGGCGTTTACCTAAGCGGAATATTCCCTATTATTGCATAATCTGAAACTTTGACATCAACTTTGGGCACCATTATATGAACCCCTTTTAGCTCGTGTATTCTCGAGTTCAATTACAATACATACTGTATTATGGTACTTGTACTGACTTGAACTGACAAGAAAAATGAAAGCTCCCACATGGTCTCATAGAACCCCCACCGACCCCAAATTCTTGGTTTTTAATATAAGTACATACTTGTACTCCAGATCCAGCCTCCGCGGCTGTTTCGGAGACCAAAGTAACGGAAGTCACTGACACGCCCAATCGTACTTGTACCAAAATATAGCTGGTGCCCATTACTTATAGAACAGTACAAGTAGAGATCAAGAACTGCCTGTGGCAATAGTTAGCTAGATACATAGACATTAGGGAGATTTTTATCAGTTTCCCTACAAAATTGGCTATCAGAAGTACAGTATGTACAGTTTTTTTTTTTTTTTTTTTTTTTTTTTTTATACCTTTAATTATAAACTTTGCCGTGAAAAATAACCTTTGAAGAATGCAGTTACACGATATACAATTAACCACTTTGTGTCATGTCCAACTTTGGACGACATTTCCAGTAAAAAAATCATAAAAAAACCTGGTTCAGTCCGTGTTGTATAGTATGTACTATAGTGGATGTTTTACTTAATCCAACTCTCACTATTACTTGATGATTAGTTAGAGTAGGTCGCTGTTGGTGCTACTGCGAGTTGTATTAATTGTAAACCATCGCAAGCTGCATGATTTTTACACCATCGACTCAGCGCCAGCTCGTGAATCGATTAGATACTTTTCATGGACCCTGGTCATTGGGAATGTGCACTATGTTGTACGTTTTCAGGTCTCTTATCATTAGCAATGGTAGCCACTGATGTACAACCCCAGAGGCTACGTAGACTGTACAGAATATCGCATAAATAATATTAGTACAAGTGTAGACGGTTAGAGCGGCAACGCATGCTTGCCTAATAGGTCCAATACAAAAGAGTTACACACTCATTTCACCCTGGTCCGTTCGGTGAGAGCTGCACACTCACCTCGCAGTCTACTCAATAGCAGTGAACGGCCTCTTCTGCGCCTCTCTCACCTCCTTCCCTACCTCCCCTTTCTCCCCCTCCCCAAAACACCTCTGGTACTCTTTCTCCTTCTCCTTCTCCGTGTATTCTTCCACCAGCCCTCTCACCACGCCCCTTAATCTCGTGGCCTCCACACACACAGGAGCTTCACTATCATTGTAGACAAACGCATTGTCAAACATGACTTCGAAGTCTGGCAGCATCTGGGCCACATGGTCGTACTCCAGATTCAGGGTCTTTTCCCGAATCTCCGTCATGGACATGGGGCATTCGACCACCTCTCTGTAACCCGGAATCTCGGGAATCTCCAGAAAGTACCCATTGGAATCCTGCTCGGTCATCTCGTCGCACAGCCTGAGACATAGGGCTGTAACAGGCAGGAGAAGCGTTCGGATGAGCTCACCCTGGACCTTGAGATAATCCAGCTTGACGGATTCTCGTTCAGCAAGTAGCTTTACCCGCACCTTGATTCGCTCCAGCTCGTTTATCAGGACAATCATGTCTCTGTATCGCTTCTGTCTGTCCTCCACAGACTCGAGTTGAGTGGAGGCCACAGCTTGCGAGTTTTCCAGAGCGATATTGAGCCGTTTGATGAGCGCAGCGCCCCGTTTGAACTCCCGCTTCAGAGCCCAGTACCGGGCCACCATAGTCACAAACTTGCGACAGTGCGAGATCTTGAACGGCTCCAAAGCATCACAGATGCGGTCGATGATGACTTTGGGCAGAAGAGGAGTACCTGCGGGTGTTTTCCAGGTGGGATAGACCTCAGTAACAACTGTTTGATCTGCTTCTGAGGGAGTTGGGAAGTCCCTGCCTTCCTCTCCACAAGGAGTAGCTGGCTGAGGGGTCTGTGAGGTGCCCATTTCGACAGGCGTGTCCACAGGGGTACTAACAACGTCTTCGACCGTTGTCGTAGCCACATTTCCCTCCCCACCTCCCGGAGTAGGAGCTTCGCTACCAAGTTCAGAGGACTCTGTCGTAGTAGCAACGTCCTCAATGGCCTTCCTCCTACCTTTACCATCATACCTCTCGGCAAACCACTTTCGCAGCGCCTTTATCCTCATTAGAGTGTCGTCGTCTCCTCCATGATTGTGACAATACGCTCTCATAGATCCTGCATCAAAAATTGCGCCCTGAACGCCATGGAGCATTTCCATCTGTAGACCTGCTCGTCTGGCACAGGTCACGTGAAAGGCCTGCACACAGCTGCCCCGTGCACATTGGATACATGCACCCATGCGCTGCTTGCAAATGTAACAATGTAGCTTCCAGCGGCTACGGGGGACGTCACGGACGTGACTGATGGGCTCCATGTTGCGACCACCAATCTTGATTTCGGGGATCCACAACGCGCAAATAACATGTCCCCAGTTCTTTTGCGTGGTCATTTTGAATGCTCCAACCTGGGAAGGACAAAAGATGCACGTTCCCTTCTTGTTTCGTCGTCGCGCACGTGAGAAGCTGCATTTTCGACACAGCCACTGGCCCTCAGGAATGTGGGTCACTCCGTAGCATTCCTGATGACACGCCATATCGCAGCCGTCGCAGTATACAATGGCGTTAGAGTTGTCACACTCGGACTCGCCGCAGATGCAACATGCTTGGTCATCCAGCGAGTCCATTTCGTCGTGTGTCTGGGGCGGCTTTGGAGGCATGGAAGATGCCAGCGAGAACCAGTGGCGTTCTATGAGAGTAACCACGTATTCAAACATTTCGTGAGTCGGCGGAAACGGTCCTTGTGGCGGTTCCGGTGTGTATCCTCGGAGAATGAGTTGTCCATCGGCGTTGTATGTGGGTGATGAAGGTGGTGGTGAAGTAGCTGAGTCTGAAGCAACAGCTTGATCGGTATCGGGAGCACCATCGGCACCACTTTCACCGGAATCTCTGCTATCTTCGGCGGGTGGCCACTGTTCCGTAACCATATCCATGAAAAAAGCATCCTGCTCGTCCATATCATATTCCACCCCTTCCACCTCGGGCTGTTCTTGCATGTATTCATCAGGCAAGGTAAACTCTTCAGTCATCTGGTATCCTATCTGTTCCAGCGCGGGCGTCACGTCCAGATCAAACTCGTCCATGGGCAGAAGGGTGAAACTGGCCTTGTTGAGTCTCACTGTTGGGTCCAGACGCGGATTTGGAGGCGGTTCTCGATAACTCTGGTCGTCCGTATAACAATCGAGTTTCTCGGTAAGATCGAGATCCGAGTGGAATTCCTGGTGCGGGATTTCTTCCCGCGGCTTGCCATAGGCGTTGTGGATGCCCAGGAGGGAGTTGTCCATAACGGCGGTCGTTGGTGTGCTCTGAGTCAAGTGACGAGATAACTGTAGCGGACGACGTGTTCAAAATGTGCGCGTTTGTGGATTGTGAGAGTATCGTGGTTCCTTCTCACGTAATCTGAGCGGGACCTCTCGTCTCAGAGATCTTGTAGCCGCTTCTGTCGTGTCGGCTCAAGAGTGACGCTGTCTGGTGGTCTTGATTGTTGCGGCGCTTGTAGTCACGTGATTCCAGCAATAAGTGCTATATGGGTGATCCTCCTGGTTGTGTTTCGTATGTGTTTGTTGTTTCTGGAGGCGTTCAGATCCGCTCTGAGTGTTTCTGTCTGTTCAGTGCCACCGCGTATGGTGGAAAAAAGTAGAGTTTCATGTTGGTCCAATATTTAGAGTTATTGTAATAGTTAATAAGTAGATGTAGGGCCACAACAGACGATTGACAATCGGCCTGGAGCTGGTAATGCCAGATATATTGAGAAAGTGAGAGTTCAAGAGCAGTGTGTGTGCCACAAAAAATAAAAACCAACTTTTATAATTCCCAAAACTCTCCTGGAACACCAGTCCAACAACCGTCTAACAACCCTCCACCTTCAAATAAACTTTTGATAACTGACTGCAGACCAGCACTTAAAAAAAAGTACGACCAGTACACGTTAGACAGCACACAACATCCGGCAAAATGGACATGCAAAATCGAGTGGGATCGAAAAAAGGAGGTGAGTATGGAGATGCGAGGAAGGCTCACGTGATGAACACATTCAGCTGGACATGATTGGAGTTCTGTGTAGCAGTGTTAGACATGACTCTGATGATCACTGAACTGTTTTCTTGCTGCTACTCAAACTTATGTCTGGTAGCCATTCAGGAGCTGTTCACCATGATGCAACCTGTTGATTCTGGCTTTTTTTTTCATGCGGATGGAGCCATCTCGCTGGAGATGGCCTGGGTCGTCTAACGTATTTGAGAGCTGGACATGACACATTCTGTCCTGTCCGCCCCTACCGTGCTAAAACGACCACCGTCTATCGGGTCATTCACTAGCAATACTAACTCAGGCGGCGGAATGGCCTCTGAATCTCAAGCCAATCTTCACCGACGAGAACGGCTCCGAAAACTCGCTAGTGAACAGCTCGACATTTCCAAAGACCCATACATTTTCAAGAACCACCTGGGCTACTTTGAATGTCGCCTCTGCCTCACCAGTCATGTGACCGACGGTAGCTATCTCTCCCACACCCAAGGCAAGCGGCATCAACAAAACTTAGCCAAGAGAGGAGCTCAGAGTCGAGATGGACCCAGGGAGCAGAACCGGGAACTATCCGGAGCCAACAAAATCCACATTAAGAAATCTGCGCTCAAAATCGGCCGTCCCGGTTACAAGATCACCAAGGTGAAGGACCCGCTGACCAAGCAGCTGGGTCTGCTTATGCAGATCAACTTTGCAGAGATTGGCACGGGAGTCACCCCAAGATACAGATTCATGTCTGCGTTCGAGCAAAAGGTGGACGTTCCGGCAGACAGAAGGTTTCAGTATCTGTTGATTGCGGCTGAGCCGTATGAGACAATTGCTTTCAAGATCCCTGCGAAGGAGCTGGATCAGCATCCGAGTAAGTTTTGGAACCATTGGGATAAGGATCGCAGGGATTATGTGTTGCAGGTCATGTTCAAAGCAGAGCGACAAGCATAATCAAATACGAGCGAGGGAGTGTTCGAAATCGCCCGAGTACGAGCCAAGCGAGGCGCTGGGCACCGACACCGACATTCTTCGTGCTTTCACTGTTTCTGAACAACCATCCAGCTTTACTTTCTCTGCACATCTTCACCTCTGCGCTCTTTGTTTCAGCGTAAGGGTTCTGAATGCGCCTCTGACCTTCTCTTCGGCTCCAATCAATGGATGAAGGGAAGCATCGAGGGGAATCACGTATCATGGTGCATGGAAGGGTACAGCGGACATGTGGAAGACGCATGGTTCATCTGAGCCTGTATATTTATCAATGTATATTAGATTTTGGTGGTGTGCAAGTACAGCACCTACTTGTACTATGTAGACTGTTTTGAGGAACTGCTAGGATTGTTTGCAGTGTAGCAACCCCTGAGACAGAGTAGAGAGAACATTGTAGCTTGCTGTGGTCAGACAAGAATGATATTAATTACGACACTGCGTTCCGAGTATGCGCATGAGCCGTTATTGGAGTGGGGTGCAGGTTGTCTCAAAGATACCCGGAAAACAATAGAACAAAAAAAAGAAAAAGACAGATGAAAACAAAAGAAGAAAAAAAACGGATAAAAAACAAACAGAGCTGATATATTGATATGACCACAAAAACAAGAGAAAATGTCATAATTTCGAATTACGAGCATTTTTAGCGAGACTATGAAAAAAACAGTCAAATCAGTGGTAGTGTACAAGTAGACAATGTCTCATTCTGTTCACTTCCGTACACCCATATTTTGACTCCCATCTCAGTTGCACTTGTCATGCACCCCTCCCCACAGTCGAATTTCTTTCCCCTCTCTCTCGGGAGTGTGGAGATGCCTGGGAGTAGGGAAGAGACTGATTTGGAACCCAGTGTTGTGTGTGAGGGATTCTACAGGTATATATATAGTGGCTGAGTGGTCCTCAATTCAACACCAGCTCTCAGCTACTCTCACAACAACACTTTTCCAAACTACTACCAACTACCATCTCTTCACCATGACCACCATCCCCAAGACCCAGAAGGCTGTCATTTTCGAGACCTCCGGCGGTCCTCTCATGTACAAGGACGTGCCTGTGCCTGTTCCTGCCGACGACGAGATTCTCGTCAACGTCAAGTTTTCCGGAGTGTGCCACACTGACCTCCATGCCTGGAAGGGCGACTGGCCTCTTGACACCAAACTTCCTCTCATTGGCGGCCACGAGGGCGCCGGAGTTGTCGTGGCCAAGGGCAAGAACGTGACCACCTTCGAAATCGGCGACTACGCCGGTATCAAGTGGATTAACAAGGCCTGTTACACCTGTGAGTTCTGCCAGGTGTCTGCCGAGCCCAACTGTCCTAAAGCTACCATGTCGGGATACACCCACGACGGCTCGTTCCAGCAGTACGCCACTGCCAACGCTGTCCAGGCAGCCCATATCCCCAAGAACTGCGACCTCGCCCAGATTGCTCCCATTCTCTGCGCCGGCATCACCGTCTACAAGGCTCTTAAGACCGCTGGCCTCAAGGCTGGTGAGTGGGCCGCCGTTACCGGAGCTGGAGGAGGCCTCGGTTCTCTGGCCGTCCAGTACGCTAAGGCCATGGGCTACCGAGTGCTGGCCATTGACACCGGCGCCGACAAGGAGAAGATGTGCAAGGAGCTCGGCGCCGAGGTCTTCATCGACTTTGCTAAGTCCAAGGATCTGGTCAAGGACGTCCAGGATGCCACCAAGGGCGGACCCCACGCCGTTATCAACGTGTCTGTCTCCGAGTTTGCCGTCAACCAGTCCGTCGAGTACGTGCGAACTCTGGGCACCGTGGTTCTGGTCGGCCTGCCCGCTGGAGCTGTCTGCAAGTCGCCCATCTTCCAGCAAGTGGCTCGATCCATTCAGATCAAGGGTTCCTATGTTGGCAACCGAGCCGACTCGCAGGAGGCCATTGAATTCTTCGCCCGGGGCCTTGTCAAGTCTCCCATTATTATTGTGGGTCTTTCCCAGCTGGAGTCCGTCTACAAGCTGATGGAGGAGGGCAAGATTGCCGGCAGATACGTTCTGGACACTTACAAGTAAGATGAAAGTACAGTACCAGGATTGAAGGCCATGAGGACTACAGGTTCTCGAGTACCTAACTTGATGCTCTGTGTGATGATATTATGATAATGACTAAATAGTAAATGAAGGTGGCGAGAAAAAGAGACCAGTGTTTGTAGTTCACTTACAGGCTTAGCAAGGGTTCCAGTCTGGCGCGATACCTCCAGTTCACAGTCCGTGTTTCAAACTGTACATTCAGGATGACGTCTGTATCGAATAGTTGATTTCGGAGTGATATTATGGAGGATGAATGAGTGTAAAAATGTCCAGCAAAGTTGTATCAGCGTAACAAGACATGTTTCAAGTCTCACATCGACGATCTTAGTATACAGAATGTACATTCCGACTATCGTGATATTGCGCGAATGGTTGAAAAAGGACAGGAACTTCTTCGTTAGAATCCATATCCCTCTGCTGATTTCTTGCTATATTTCATTGTCCAAAAATTCTCCTTCATCCCCATGCTGGAGACAACTCACTACTCCTGATATTGTCACCCTCAGTGTAAAGTAAACCTCCAACTAAAGCCTGCAAAGGTCAACAATGAACTGAACTTTTGGTATTGATTTATTAAGTCCGCCCAGGAGTTGAAGTTGTACTATGAGCTGGTTATTTTCTTATATCCCAACTTTTCCTATGCTGACTGGTAAATATTTATATATAAATCAAACGATTAAGCCAGCATAATCAAGGACCCACAAAATTACAACTCCTTGCCATAGTAAACAACCAGGCTCCCTTCCATTGGTACCTATACTGTATATCCTCACGCGTTCTGATAAGGTTCCTGCACTCATGTGCTTCTAAAATATCGTGCCTACGACCACACAACTACTCCTATCAGTACAGTACCAATACAACACCAATTAATGTCGCGAAAAGACGCGTGGCCGACGGAGCAGATCGACGCTCTCTTTGCTGTGTTCGACAGCGTGGGTCCCAAGGAGCTGAACGAGAAGATGCGACCTGGGGCTCGGTTCGGAGACTTCATGGAACAGGCTTGTATGGGTGTGTTTGGCCAGGTGGAGCCCAGATTGATGACACGTGTGCGGAGCCGGGTAGCCCGAATCAAGCGTGATTTCCTAGATTATCTGATTCTGCTTCGAGAAAAAGAACGAGATCCTTCGGTGGCCGACGAGGAGTACTCCAAAAAGCTGGCTCTTCTGTACCAGCGCCTACCAAAGAGTCTTATTGGTCTGCAAGTGACGTTTGACCTAAAGGAGGATGCTGTGGACAGCGAGGAGGATGTGTTGAAACCGACAAGGAGCTCTACCCCACCGGTTACTAAGCCAAAGCCACTTTTTCGAGTCCCTGTCGACAAGACCAAGGTCAGAGACAACAAAATACCCGCTCACGACGATAGAGTTCCCCTGGACACTCTCACGACAAAATACAAGCTGGACGGGTACGGTGGAGGTGCCACCGTGGAAAAAATGTCTGAAAATGGTCCCACATCAACGGGCAGTGCTCCTGACAAATCAATTCAGATAGGAGAGGAGGATATTTTGTCTGGGCCGAAAAACCAGGTTTCTGCCGCGGAAGCTCTCCGGAGGGAGGAAGCTGAGGCTGCCAAAGTCCAGAGAGAACGAGAAGAGAGGCTCCGACTGCGCAGGGAGAGTTCCGAAGCACGGAGTTTGTTTGAGACAGAGGAACATGACCAGAATTCCGATACCAAGACGTCTGAAAAATCTGAAAAGTCTGAGACGCCGGTCTCGAAGTCAGAGTCGAGAAGCCTTTTGCGCAAAAAGAGGCGACTCGTAGTTACTGAGGCCAAGTCAAAAAATCTTGAGATGGCATTGTCTGATGAGTATGAAGACCCGATCTTCGCGCTCGCGGAAAAGAAAACGCAACTAAAGGAGACTGCCTCAGAAACACCAGCTTCACCACCGGTAGGTAGTAGGAACGTGGGCGTGGAGCTGGAACAGACAAGATCCCAATCGAAAGATCAACCCGATTCCACCTCAAAGACGATGGACCGACAATACAGACCTCCTAAAGTGCACCGATCCGATTCAGACTCTGATAGCGATATCGGGTCGCGTGCAGAGCTCTTCTCTCTTCCTACCAGCACTCCCAAGGCCGCCAAACGCCACAGCTTTGTCCAGGAGCGCCCCAGTCCCACCAAACGCAACTCTTCGCGCTTGCAGCGAAGCAGCGTTCGTTTGGACGATGAGGTTGACGATGATCCCATTTCAAGAAGCGACCGCAGGTCGAGAAGTGTGCAGGTGTCCGACCTGGAACCTGGTCAAGGAGACTTGGTTGAACTGCAACACCCTGTGACAGGTAGGGTATCTGTTGATGCAGACCAAATGTATCAACTGGCTCTCCCAGGTGGAACTTCTACTACAGTTCCAACTGAAGCACCTAAAAGAAAGCGTGGAAGACCTAGAAAAGATGTCTATACCATGGACGATGATGCCCTTTTCCCACCTTCTGTAGGTTCTTCCAGAACCTCTGCTACCGACTCCAGACCTGCCAAGAAGAAAACTCAAGTCTCCATGTCTAGTGCAAATGAAAGACGCAGCTCCATTATGACGTCTACGCCGCACCCAGACACATCCATGTCGTCAAACTACCTGCCTCAGTACCTGGAAAGTATGCAGCAGTTTCTTAGGTCTGTGGAACGGCTATACATTCTAGCTGATGGAGATACTGCCATGCGACGAGCTCTTGCTCAGCTGGTGCAAGCAACCACCGAGAAGATTGAGAGGTCAGTTGATGATGGAAAGTTACCATAGACCACAGCATGGAGGTGCTAAAGTACAAGTACGAGTACTGTACTGTACTGTACGTATTATGACTGGGAGATACTTTCTTCACAGGCAGGCGAAACATACAGTATGTGCTGTACAGTATGTACATTCGCACTAAGAAATCGTACTGTACCATTCCAGCAACAAAATCGTGAGTACTGTACGATACCACATTCAGCCTACCAATTGCATCAACTAATTTATTCCCAACAATAATATCGTTCGATCTTATCGACTATCTAATCTTACAGTGCAGACATCTGCATGTCGGTGCAGTATAGGGGATGTACATAATCCTACTCTAAGCAAAACAGAATGGGGCTCACCACTAGAGAGTGGAGATGATGTGGGACACACTGTCCACCTACCACGCTCTGCAAATGCTTTTCACCGCGCGCAAATCGATACCCTCCTGTCACGTGACTCGCGAGTCTCCCGCGGGGTCTTTTGATCCGGTTAACGGCTCCGCGCCGACGCCCGAGAAAGCTCTGGCTGACAGAGTCCAGCAACACGTTCCACATATTAGTACGCGTACTGCAACGTATGTGTCGTCTAGTACCAACACGGTGAATGGATATGTGTCAGTTGGCACCAACACGGTCTCTGAGCACGTGTCAATAGGCACCAACACAGACACCGAAGCAGACCCAGAGTCAGATACCACCGCAGAACATGTATCATCAACGATGCACAGCTCTATGAGAACAAGCCCTTCTCACTTTTCAATCAGCCCCAACGAACACGCTATCATCTGCGACAAACTCAGCACATTGAGCAACCACATTCTGGGATTTAAAGAGACACGCGAGCGAGTAGATACAATCAGAGACCTACATCAGGCTCTCAACCAGGCCAAAACGCTCAATCTGTTGCTGCGGCAACGGCTAAAGGAAATCAGACACGAGTGCAACCTGCTGATGAACACCAACTCACACCTTCCTCCTGTGGACCCGTTGTACCGGGCGGTGTGGATGGCGGGTGTTTTTCCCCAGGACAAGTTTGTGTTGTTCTACAGGCAGAATTCACAGCGGATCCAGCTCCTGTACATTCAGTATTTGTACAAGTTTGGCGGCAGCGAGTCGGATGTTTGCCACTCGTATGGCTTTCAATTGTTTTTGAGGGAATATCTGGGCTGTGCCACGACCACCAGAGGTCCAGTGGTTAGGTCCAAGAGCAGCTCTTCTAGAAGCAGTTCGGCGAGTTCAAGGCTGGGAAGCAGATCTGGCAGTAGAAGTGGGTCAAGATCTCGAACCCAGTCCAGTAGAGACTCAAAGCTATGGTCTCTTGAAGAGTGAAGAGTAGAAATAAGTTATTAAATGGAGGGGCTGATACACTTTTGTGGGAATCACTGGAGTCTTACAGAACCAAAAGTATCTCTTGTGATGCTCTTACTATGTTTGGTGAACTACTTAGCTTGAATTGACCACACATGAATGAGTGAAGAGCCAATCAACAACATCAGGATACTATCGAATTATCTACAATTATTATCCCATTGTCTTTGTTGGTATTCATCGTATTTGGAGTTTTTACTCCACTGACAGAATTACAATCCGTGTACTTGAAATTTTACTTGATTTTTGTTCAGACCGCAACAAAGTATCTTCGAACCAGTACTCCTACTGCAGGGCTTAAAATATCATTTTTATTGATATTTCTGGCAACAAAAGACTTGTCTCGACAAAACAAATCCAATCATGCTCTCAGATTCCACATCGGATTAATATTGCCCGACATATCTGTCAACTACATTAGTTGGTGATACTTGTTTTTAGTTAGAAAAATGGGGGATGTTCCCGGAGGTTCAAGCTCGATTGATCACGTCCAGATACTACAATCAAGTCGAAGGCCCTCATTCCTTTTATAATAATCATTGTCATTGTATTCATGTATCATAATGTCATAAATGCTCTTCAGTACATACACACCTGCGGCGGTACGTACTGTAGTAGATGTGCCTTATCATTAGGCCCGAATAACGTCCATCTGTTAACCCGTTTTCAGCTCAGGGGGCGATTCGACTTTTCTTTTGAGAGACCTCGAAAAAGTTGGACATACAGAAGAAAGTAGCTTGTCACAGTGATGCCGTGATGCGAGAGACGAGGCGAGGGTTATTCATAAGGATGTATGGCCAGGATAATACCAAATCATAACAACAACAACATCTGTTGATGCCCTTTCATGACACCCATTTCCCTGATGTTGTCCGTTCGTGACTTGGAGTCAGTCTCTCCTCAATTCTAGGGCGTCACTTGCGAAATCTGCCCAAACGCTCCTCCTCATCCTTCACCAACGCATAAGCAGGCAAAAACTCGGCACAAGTTCCCTTTTTCAACAACTTGGGATTCGGGACAGTCGAGTCTGTGCCACCCAAAGATGTATATCCCTTATCATACAGACAGCAATAGGCCGAATCTGTTCCTCTCAAAAAGTCCCAGATATTCACATACTTCCATTCCAGCACTGGATGGACTCTCATAAAGTCTGGCCATCCCGAATCAGTCGGATCAAACGGCTTGAGCTGTTGTCCATACGGATCCGATCTTCTAATGCCAACAATAATGGCCTTGACGGTAGGGTTTTCGCTCAAAAAGTGCTCGAACGCAGCCTTCATTGGCTCAGACAGCCGGATCTGCTGCAGTCCGTATTCCTGGCATGAATTGTCCACAAATGTGTCCACTTCTTCAAACGCCTTTTCTGAAGCCACGTAGACGGATTTGAAGGCGCCCAGGTTGTTGAGAACAGCCGGATCTTCCCCAAAACGGCGCCAGAGAGCGGCTAAAAGTAGAATGACCATCACTTGACAGTCTTTTCCGCCGTTGTAAGAGAGCGATATCTGGTTGAGACTGTGTTAGCTTGAGGATTAGGAACGTGACAATGTGCATGATCCAGGGGGGACCGGGGAGGTTGAGAAAGTGATAGACATTTAACGGACCTGGAGATTTTGTTGAAGCTTGCGGATCCTAAATCCGTTCAACCTCCACACACTTATCTCCATACCGAGATAATATGACAGATCGATATAGAACCTCCTAGAACGAACCCAAGTTGGCTGAGATCCAGTTGAAATCCGACTTGACACTTTCCACACACTCAAATAACAACCCAAAGCCACTTAGAAACCGCTAATATCTTCCAAATAGTGTTGGATCTCCCTCCCCCTCGCCTCAAATCACTCACTCATATCTTTCTAGGGCTTCGTGCAAAACCCTCAGCGACTCTCTCACGTGATCTTGGGTCGCCTTGCGGAGCGCGCCGCCGTTAGAAGCCAGAAACGAGTCCACAACCCCGGAGAACTTGTGGCACGTCTGTGAAAACATGTGGTTGTACAGAGAGTGAAATTTGGTCTTGGGTCCAACAATCATGTCGAGGGTTAGGGTTTGGAGGTCATGTGATTCTTTCACGTACGAGCCGCCGTTGGGAGTTAGTCGGAGTCAAGTGAAAAAACATGATGCGGCTTGTTTAAATGAGGGGCAAGCAGGAAGATGCGTGATCGCGGGGTAATAGCCGGTCACGTGACAGAAGGGTGAGTGGGAGGAGGATTATGGGTAGTCACGTGACCGAATTGTAGGAAGTGGAAGATGATGTGGGTAACATTTGCGATGAGGCAAGAAGTATTATGTTCAGTGTGGTTGCCAAAAAAAGTTGGAATTTACTTGGCGAATAGTTATTACAAAATCCCGCTGGGGGTCTTAAATCAGGATTATGGAGATTCGAGAAATTTGAAACACATACCAATGACTTAATACACGCTTTAATATACCAAAAAGACACAAATATCAACAACTTGTCTCTATAAGTATCGAGCTGGGGCAAGATTATCATTTTTACTGAAGTACAGATACTTAGAGTAACTTGGGAGCCTACGAACCTTAACTGCACTCTTAGGACCTTGGAGTAGACAGTCCAAGAATGAGACTAAGATACGATACTGCTACGATACTCAGCCAGATTTGTGCCTTATTCCCATCGCTTCGGACCCCAGAGTCAGTTTCGTCACGTGACTCGACGCTTACTTTTCTTTTCGGGTCATGTGACGCGATACTTTTTCACCCCCGTCCGGTGAAGGTTACATCTAATTTTCGGGCCGCCCGACATTTGCTTCTCACACAGGTCACGTGCCCGCAACTGGGCAATACCCCACATAGATGTACTGCAGCAGCAGTCATCAATCTGATGGGTGTGGAAATCGAACCGATGGCCCCTCAATTGATTGTGCAAGAGATGCCGCCTCTTTGGACCTAGTGCTAGTCGCCAACTCTAAGCGTTTCAGCTGGGGTAATAACTACCGCGCATCTGCACAATGGAGTCTGCTATATATAAGACGGCGGATCGACCCCAGATCACCGAACCACACTCAGAACCACGCACAGTCGCTCAAAATGCTTCGTATCAATCGCGTTCGACAGTTCTCACACATCAGAAGCTTCTCCAGCACGTCACGTGCCCTGAACTCCGGCTCGTCGCTTCCTCTGGCTGGGGTCAGAGTGGTGGACATGTCTCGGGTTCTGGCCGGACCCTACTGCACACAATTGCTGGCTGATCTGGGAGCAGACGTGATCAAAATCGAACACCCGACTCGTGGCGATGACACTCGAGCCTGGGGTCCGCCGTTTGCGCCATACACAAAGACGGATGACTCTCTTGGAGTCAGTAGGGATATGGTGGAGGTTGCAGGCACAGCACCTGGCGAGTCGGCTTACTTTCTTTGCGTGAACCGAAACAAAAAGTCCGTCGGCCTGTCCTTCCAGTCGGACGAGGGCAAGGCTGCTCTCAAACGTCTTATTGCTTCTGCTGACGTGTTTGTCGAAAACTACGTTCCTGGCACTCTCAAACGGTATGGACTCAGTTACGATGATCTCAAGGATGCTAACCCCAAGCTCATCTACACATCCATCACAGGATACGGCCAGACTGGACCTTACTCGCACCGACCCGGCTACGATGTCATGGTTGAAGCGGAAATGGGACTCATGCATATCACCGGAGAACCGGATGGAGCTCCCTCCAAGGTCGGAGTAGCCGTGACTGATCTCACCACCGGCCTCTACGCATCTAACTCCGTGCTGGCAGCTCTCATTAAGCGAGGCGTTTCCGGCAAGGGCACGCATATCGATGCCTCTCTAGCCGACTGTCAGGTGGCTTCTCTTGCCAACATCGCCTCTCAGGTGCTCATCAGTGGCAAGCCTGACTCGGGCCGACAGGGAACTGCGCATCCGTCCATTTGCCCCTACCAGGCCTTTGATACCGCCGATGGAAGCATTATGATCGGAGGAGGCAACGACAATCTGTTCAAGTTGGCCTGTGACGCTCTGGGCAAGCCTGAGTGGAAAACTGACCCCCGGTTCTTGTCCAACGCCCTTAGAGTCAAGAACAGAGACATTCTGGTGCCTGCCATTCACGAGGTGACCAAGACCAAAAAGACCAACGACTGGGTTGAAATCTTCAAGGTCTTCAACTTCCCATTTGCCGCTATCAACGACATTCAGACCACGCTGAGCAACGAGCACGTTGTGGCACGAGACATGATCCAGACTGTGGATCACCCCGTTTGTGGTCCCATGAAACTCGTCGGTGTCCCCGTCAAGTTTTCTGACAAGACGTCGCAGCCCAACATTCGAATGCCCCCGCCTCTGCTTGGTCAGCACACCTTTGAGGTCTTCCGAGAGGTCGGGTACTCTGATGCCGAGATCAACAAGCTCGTCCAGGACGGCGTTATTCGGGGCCGAAGTGACTCGGTTTAGTGTATGTATAAAAAATAATGATTCTATGATTTACGAAATACGAAAATTTTGTGGCATTTTTCTGGCCCCGAGTTTGTTCCGGAGGGGATCTGCTTCGGTGAAAGTGCAAGTATCACTGCGATATTCTTGTTTGTGTCACTTGTTTCGAGTATGCGTGCCCATGGAATTCGATTGGTAAGTCTTCCACATCCACACTTCTTTCATTCAGGTTGATATAACCAATTTTCTGCCAATCAAGTATCCCCACATTTGGTGAGTTGGTATTAAAGTTTAGTTACCCCAGATTCTGACACTTTGACGTTGCATCTGAACTGACTAGTAAGGGTCCAATCAGAAATCGAAACATATTGAAGTGATGTTGGAGTGATTTCAAACTTACTAGTTTTGTCCGTTTTTCCCTAGGATCAGTATTAGCATCAATTTTTGTTCCATTCACAAATCCCCTTGAAACAAATTATGCAGGTTAAATGCATGTTATGCATAACATGCATACGACGAACCCCAACCTTCGACTCATATCTCTCACCATACTATCCCCACATTCCACCATGGCCGTCACCAACCGAAAAAAAAACGCCCCCGTTAAAAGCGATACGACTGAGAGTGAAAAAGACACCCCCGTGTCGGGCATCACCGAAAGCGCGGCCGACACCGCCACCGTTAGGGAGTTCACCAAGATGGCGCTGTATGCCTTCCTGATTTCCGCCATCAAGGCCGTCATCAAGTTTGCGTACCCCAGCAACGAAGTCTACAACTGGCAGATCAACATGGCAATCACGTGGGCCATTCTTATGGCTGCACAGACGCTGCTGTATCTCTCGAACCTGTTTAGCAAGCAGAAGAAGAGCTCTGGACTGGTGGGAGGTCTGGCTTGTGTGGGAGCCGGTCTGGGCTACCATGCTATTTCTCAGAGGTAACCGGTGAAGATTCAGCCAGTCGTGTTGCCCCTAATGAGCTCATAAAATGAATGTTGTCATTATTCCTGTTGATTCATCAGGCTTGGAGTAGATGGATCGATCTGGTGTGTAGATAAAGGTGGACGTAGATCAAAGTAAATGTAGATCAAGGTAGCTTTGGGGGACCGATAGGCGTCTCTGTAATTAGGCTGAGGTTGAAGCAGAAGAGTGAAGGGTGAAGGGTGAAGAGCGAAGAGTAGATGGGGTAACGGCTAGTCTAGGACGCGCATTGCCAACGTGGTTCAGCCACACGTCAGCCGTGCGATAGACGCTACTTCCGCTAGAGTAGACTAAGACTAGTGACTACCAGTGGAATACTGACGTCCTCGGAGACCTAGGGGAATTATCAAGACCTGAGACACCAACAATGGGACTTGGGCTATATACAGCTAACTGGCTAGAGTAAAGACCAAATGGATCTACTAGTAAGTCACCGTAGACAGAGCCATAAAACGACTCACTATGAGTGGTTTCGCCAGATGAAACCATTTTAACGGCATCTCTATGCAGATACAGCTGACCATGTGACTTCAGATATCAATACATTTACTCGTGTGACCCTAGCTGTTGTACTATTCCACCGGCCAGATTTCCTCAGATGGTCTTAGTGAACCCCGTAATCATGTGGTGATAATAGGAAAAATGAACTGGAAGAAGCACCAGAATAGCTGCTGATGCATCATCTAGTTACACAGACGGAACTGTCACGTGCCATCGGTACTGATCATGATCTGGTCCGAACAGACGTCAACTAAATGTTCAAGTAGTAGACATACTGCCAGATATCAACTCAAGTTCAGTGCAGAATATGGTTATGTTAACTGCAAGAACTGTATGAGACTAGAGAAAGACGTGACATATCTCGGTGATGTGGCAGAAACCTGAAAAGGTCGTTGTTTAGGGACAGACATTGAACAAGTGTTTCTGAAGTTAATAGAAGACACCAAATTGGGAAATTCACCTGAGAAGCTAGAAAGCAATACTTCAGATTCTCGATAGCAACACTCCTCAAGCAACTTCAACGTGATTCCAACAAATTTCACAACACATCATGGCAGTACATCGCTAATCATGGTGCATTTCACAAAATATCCATGAACAGATTAAAATCTAGAACCGGATGTCTGAACCGTTGCCGCACTGGCCTGAACGGATGGCCATAAGTAGACAAAATAGGCGGAGCGAGATACCGGTAGCATAGGCTGGAGGTCATAGACAAACAGTCGCAGGCAACGGTCACAGACAACGGTCACATTCAGACATCAGGAATCCCTTGGTGGTTACCCGGAACCACCCGTGACCATATGTAGACACCCGGACTACGTCTATGCGTCTCACCATATCTCCTCTGATCTGACTACTGCTGCTCCATCACCTCCAATGAACTCTTGAGCCACAAAATCAACCGCTCCTTGTCATTGTATTTCCCCTTCAACCTCTCTCTCTCGGCCACAGCTCTATCAGCCTCTGCAGTAGCATGCAGGAGATCTCCCTGTAAGGCCCCCGTCTCGGCCTTCTTGTCCGCCAACTCCTGATTCAGTTGTGGCACCAGTTCTTCCTCGACCTGAGTCACCATCTCTTTACTGGTCTGCAATTCCGCTTTACTCTGTTCAAGTTGAATTTCCAACTCCTGTAAAGATTGACCCATCATTTCTGCCAGGTGGGGTGGGAGATTATGGCTTTCATCCTGGAGAGCTGACACCTGTTTCTGCACATCCGCCAACTCACTCTGGAGCTTCTTTTTTTTCTCCTTCTGTTCCTCCAAGGCTCCGTCTTTGGCTACCACCTCCTGAGCCAACTCCTCCACTTCCTTGCTAATCTCTTCCACCTTGCGCTTCTCTACCCGAAGCTGCTCCTTTCCGGTGGCTGACTCAGCAGTTACGGCATCAATATCAGCCTGTTCCAGCACCCTGTCATTCGTCGTCAACGACCGAATGAACTTTTCCTTGTTTTCCTGCTCTAAAAACGCAAACTTGACGTTCTTGAACTGCTCACGTGACTGCTGCAGTTCGGCCGCGTAGTCAGCCACCTCGGGAAGTGGGTTCTTGCGGTAAATCCGCTTGTATTTGTCGATAGATAGAGACATTGACGGAGTAGAGGTGTGCTTGAGTGTGCCCAACAAACTCATGCACGATACCGTTGCCGTGGATACGCCCCAAATCTTAAATACTACACCCGTGAACGCGTCGCGATATTGTATATCTGGGAGCTCATAAAACGGCCAGTGTATTTCGGAAAGCAACAAAATCCCTGTGATTTAAATAATCACGTGAAATAACTTGTCTTTATCACTTTTGTTGTACTGTACTGTAACTTGGTAGCTTTCTTCTATATGTACAAGTTCCGCTATCTGGATTTTTTCACTCAACTGCAACGTTCAAGTATGTACTGCTACTGTGCTTATAGATTCTCTCTCAGAGATTACATGAACAAATTAATTCGTAACAATAGGATATATAAACTCCCTAAATATACAAAACTGGCTCTATCCTTTTTTCATGTCTCTTTAATATGGCCTCAAAGAGCTCTGTCATGGTGACTCCATACTCCAGGCCAGGGAGGCCGTGGGTTCGATCCAGCCCACTCCCGAGCCACCCTGGAAACAAACCACACTAACAATTGTTCTTCTCGTGTCAGCTTTACCCACGCTGAGCTTTCAACAAGTGGGTAATACGCTCATCAAAGTAATACGCTCATTACAAGATATATTTTCGGGTCATATTGCACACAATTGAGAATCGAACCGACCGACGTTTATATATTCCAACTGCAACACTGTATATGTTTTTTTATAAAATAAAACATGAGTCAAATCAAAAGTCCCAACCAAAAAATATATATTCTAAAACGCGGAATCAACGCTATTCAACAACTCAAGAAAAAACTCATAAAAGAGCCACATTCCTATTTGAAGAGGCCGGAATATGCGTCAGGAGACGTATATGGCGTCGTAGAATTGCCTCATCAGCTTCGTTTCCCTACACAGGACCGTGGGGGGTCACCAGGGGACATAACTATGCGTCAACGGTGTACACACAAAATGAGGGGTGGTATGGAGGGGTACTTGTACATCCACACGATTATAATTGCTGTCAAAGGCGAGAGCGGACGGGGTATGTCACGTGAAAGAAGGTGGTAACGTGAAATGAGACGGCCACCAGAAGAAAGGTGGTCACGCGACGCCTCTACCCCCCTCTTCTGGTGCTTTTGCATCACCATTCTCTTACTAATCGTGCAGTGCACCCCTTGGTGTAGTATGCACGCATTTTGGTGGTGCAGTTTGGTGCAGGTTGTAGCACACGTGAAACTTTAATGGACCGAGCCGAGGCCAATCAGAAAGGGGATTATTCCCGTGGTAAAGTGGTTTATGGCAGAGCGAAAAGTTGGAGTGAAATTTTCCGGTGATTTATACAGCTTCAGGGGGAGTTTTTTCGGTATCTCTGAGGTTTCTCCTTTCTCCAAACGTGGTCAAAGTCCTGTGGAAGTTGTTGACAACAGTTGCAGTAAGAAGTCAAAACCGTTATAATAATACCGTTGAGCATGATCCAACCTGTATTCATCAAAATGACGACTTTGGGGGAACCAAACATGGTGTCTAAGCTGGTTGGACGGACGAAACCGGCTGGAGATTCGCAGAAGACTGTCAGAATCGACGAGAAAGTGGAAATCAAGGAGTTCCAAGCACATAAACCCGAGATCATCGACAACACAACAGAAATCCCTGCTCCGGTGCCCATGTCTATTGCTGAACGGAGTATTGCCGACGCAGCTCGTCCTCCGTTGCACGCGTCGCCATGGCGCGTTTTTCTGACGCTATTTGCGGAAAAGGGCGGTCTGGACAAGACCATCAAGCTGATCCAGTACACAGGACGTCTTCTGCTTTGGGCGGCCAAACAGGGGTGGTTCACACGACACAAACAGATGATGCTTTTATGGAAACTGGCCGAGATGGAGTCGCGCCTGAATGGTATGGTTTCCAACTTTTCGCAGTTCCGAAAAATCATCAAATTAGGCGAGTGGTTGGGTCCTGTGGAGGATTTGGTCACAACCAAGAACCCCTTGACTTCATTGGCGTTCCAATCGGAGCTCATGGAGGTCATAAACACTATCGGTGACGACATTTACTGTCTCAGCAAAATTGGAGTGGTCAAGGGCAAGAGACTCGGCCGAAACGGAGAGCTCATGGCCAACTGGGGATGGTACGGAGCCATTTTCATTAATATCAAGGTCGGCATAGAAACTTATCAGCTGGCGGCTAAGTCTGGCGACGAGGCGGCTATTTGGGATGCCAAATTGACGCTGTTCAAACTCGCTAACGACTTTATCTTCTGCACCATCGACTGTCTGGAGCCGGAGGGTCTGAGTAACATTTACCAGACAGTAACTGGACTGGCAAGTGGCTCTGTGGGCTTCTATAAGCTGTGGAGAAAGATTAGCAAAAAGCTGGACAAGGAGTTGGAGGAGAAGGAGCGATGCAAGACCTGCTAGACTTCGCAATCAGACAGCCCTATACCAAAACTACAATTTGAGGAGTCACAGAAACCGCTACTATGACGCTACAAGGTCTCATATTCCGTCTTTTACATAAGAAGCCGAATATTCGAACATCAATTAGAACCGTCTGAATACCCAACACCGTTTTTCTTCCGGATACAGGTCTTTTTCCATTGATATCGTGTCCCGTCTGCTACAGACATTGTCTATAGACATATTTATAATAGAAAGTTAACCAACGAAACAAAGAGATGAGAGGTGCAAAGTAGGAGATGACAGCGGTGTAGAGCATGACCCCAGAATTGAGATCCAAGTTTCAGTGTTTTAGTGTCGTTCTAGTAGCGACTTGTAGAAGAATGTCTGCATATAGATTAGTGAGTAGATATATGCTCTCAGAATTTGCTACAAATATGACAGCTCTATGGGGAGTTTTGGAGAATGTCAAGTACGCTTTCAGAACCTGATTCAAATTTCATCAACCACCCTGGTGTCTCTTTAGCACAATCTAGAGACATGCAATGTTCCTATCATGTGAAGTCAATAAACTGTACAACTTGTCTTATCAAATGTTTTTCTATACAAATACTTCTATCGAGTTTATCTAATCAGAAAAGCACTTCTGGTTCTAGTCTGAGAAAATATGGAAAGAATCGAATGAGCGTTATTCAAGTTTCTGAAGACTCTGTACCTCCCCCCAGTGGGATGATCGTGAATAGCAGAGGTGAAACTTGCGTGGGTGTACACAGATGGATACAAGAGTATATAACAGATGTTCAAGAATAGTCTGCTTGGGGATGACATTTCCAAATTGTTTGGCGACTTATGAGCTCCATTTTCATGCCTTCCCATTCCCCTCCACCACTAAGACTTCAGATATCGACCCCGGGGATTTTGTCAACTATTACTTCACCTATTCTTTCACTAATCACGATTACTTATCAGTCCACGTGAAAGTTTCTCTGACAGCTCCACTACTCAACAAAAACTTCAACTAAATGGTCTCAGAATGCGGCTATATAACAAATGACGTCACAAGACTCACACACCCCACCGCATAAAACAGGGTTTACCTCCACTCAGCCTCCTTCGGGGAGTGGTTCGGCCGAAAGGAGAAATAGAGTTGATATTTTTTATTGCCCTCAGCGACGTCACGTGACTGTATGAAGAAGTGTTCTGGAGGTTTTTTGGGCGCGTATCAAATGTGCAATTGTGAGCAAGTGTTTTTTTCGGCTGTTTCTGCGTGTGTCTGATTTTCCCCGGTGTTTCTTTTTTTTCTTCTTCTTTTTCCTCTCTATTTTTTCCTATTTTTTATTGCTTTCAGATTTATTTATCTTCCTATTTTTTGTTGCTTTCAGATTTTCCCATTTTCCCATTTTCCCATTTTTTTCTAGACTTTCAGAATTGACTTGATTTTCGTTTGGCGGTTTTTAGATCGTCATTTTCGCCTTGCTTTTACCGGACCAGACAAAAAAGTAGTTTACAAATACTAATAAATCCCATAAAAACCCCATAAAAAATCCAAGACGCTCTCCTGACCCCTAGCCCCGCCTTGTGCCGGTTTTCCATCACCTTTCCCGCCTTGCCTCGGCTACACGCCCCGTTATCTCATTTAACCCCAGACGCTCAATTTTCGGCGTCTGTTTCGCTTGTTCAGCCCCCCAACAAAAAAAAACCCGTGCATGCCAGCTGCAGTGCGAGGTAACCGGGTGTGTGGAGAAGTGTTAGGGGTTACGGAGTAAGCAGCAGCGGCTAGACAACGTCTGGGTGACCGCCGTCCAGGCAGCGACAGATTAAGAGTTGACCACGGCGGAATGATGTGACTACGTGACTCATCCATTATGTGGATACGCCCACTGTGCGCCCCTCTTTCCCACACCGGCTCATCGCCTCGGTTGCCACTAGTCTCGTGCCAAGGTTCCGAGCTAAAATGCGTCTGTGCAAATCAAAAAGATAGCATTAGAGTCCGGACGTGGAGAGGTGCAAGTGACACCGACAGACTGATTTGTGTGCAAACACGCCCGACCAGACGCAGACACAGACACAGACGCAGACGCGACACATCCAGGCATCGTCACATTCTTCCTCGTGGCACTTTGCTCCATTGCTTCAGACTCAGCAAGTTACACAGACGGACACTACACCGACACAAACGTCTCACTCCGGAACAGCACCGAGACAGTGAACGACTCTCAGACCCAGACACAGCCACAGACACGGATACAGACACAGAAGAACGACACAGACCCTGAGAATCGGGCCATCTAGCATACACAGACACGACAGTGAGTATTACCCAACCGCTAACGGCGGTGTGATGGGGTGGGAAGATGGGTGGCATCCTGAGACAAGGTCGCTGCGATAAGATATCGGGATGGTGGGTGAGCTAGTTGGGGGGAGGTGAGCTAGAGCTAGTTGGCATGGTATGGAAGCAGTTGGAGTGCAACGGATACTAGAGAGCAGGCACAGCTGGAAAGGAGCAGACTATGACTGGCTTGGCCGAAGTTGATGTCTGTTCCAGACATTGAACGTATGGTGTGATTGTGATGTTTAGTTTACAATGGTGCTGTGCTCTGGTCTGTATGCATCTGAGGATCTGCGATACCACTGCTCACCGCGACGTCACTGGTATCTCCAGTTTCACCTGCTGTCGTCAGCTCTGGGCCATGGCTACGGCCTTCGTCAACCTCCTAAAGCTCTCGTACAGTAGGATTATGCCCTTGAACGGTTACGACTGTCACAGGCTTGTCATGCTTCAACATGTTGTTGTCCCCTGGCTACGCTGTTCTGCCCGACAGTCTTACCCAGAGCCACAGTTGCCAGCTATTACTTCCTTTGCTGTCAGCGGCACGATCTACTGTTCCACTTCTAATGCAACGGGAGTCAGGTACACAGTGTGACACTTTCTGTTGTCACCTCACAGCGAATGCCATTCCACACCCTATTCTACAGAATCACGGGGATCTAGGTCTGCAGACAACATCTCGGCCACCCAGAGCGCGTCGACTCCAATACTAACGTAGATGCAACAAGCAACACAGGAACTGAAGGATATCACAGCTCGGTCCAGGGACTCTCCCCGCACCTCTGCCCTCAAATTCCTCCACGCCGGTGACATTCAGATCAACGTGGAGGGCGCCTTCATTGTTAATAAGGATCAGAATGGCCGAGAAACGCCCCCCGACACACGAGACATTGTTCTTCCACACCACACGGCCCATGTGTCACACATTGCCATTGATATTGGCGGCTCACTGGCCAAAATCGTCTACTTCAGTCACGACGAGCCTAACGGCGACACTCTAGAGGACGTGGGTGGTCGTCTCAACTTTACAGTGTTTGAGACGGACAAGATAGATGACATGATTGACTTTCTCAAGGGCCTCATGTCTCGTCTTCAAGACAATCATCGACGCAGCTCCCGGTCCAACGAGCGACTCACCCCCGACGGCTCGTCGATCCGGTCATCATCCCATGACTCCACCATTGCTGCGAGTCCCACAAAGCCCCAACAGTCCAACATGCGCATCATGGCGACCGGAGGGGGCGCATACAAGTTCTACGAGCGGTTGCGCAACGAGCTGGGCGCCGATATCTCTCGTGAGGACGAGATGGAGTGTCTGATTGCTGGGCTGGATTTCTTCATCACGGAAATCCCGGAGGAGGTCTTTTGCTACTCGGAAACGAACCCAATGGTGTTTGCCGAGCCCCGCCAGCCGTCCATCTACCCGTATCTATTGGTGAACATTGGTTCCGGCGTTAGCATGATCAAAGTTCTTGGTCCGCAACAGTTTGTGCGTATCGGTGGCTCCTCTCTTGGAGGAGGCACTCTGTGGGGCCTGTTGTCGCTTCTTACCGACGCTACGTCTTACGACGAGATGCTTGCCAAGGCTGCCGAAGGAGACAATTCGAATGTGGACATGCTTGTGGGTGATATTTATGGCCAGGACTACACAAAGATTGGCCTGAAGGCGACAACTATTGCCAGTAGTTTTGGACGAGTGTTCAAGGAGATTCAGAGGGACCGTGAAAGTGGAGAAGGTGATGGAGGCGACGGCAAGAGTGGGGGTGACGTCGACGCCAAGAGCGAAGCTTCGGCATCGTCCACCGATTCTGCATCTTCTCACGCGCCCAAGTCCTCTCGGGACTTGTTCAAGAGTGAGGATATCTCTCGGTCGCTTCTCTACGCTATTTCCAACAACATTGGCCAGATTGCATTTCTGCAAGCGCAGATCCACAATCTCCAGCACATTTACTTTGGCGGATCGTACATCCGGGGCCACCTGCAAACCATGCATACTCTGAGTTACGCCATCAACTTTTGGAGTCAGGGAAGTAAACAAGCTTACTTTTTGCGACACGAGGGGTACCTGGGTGCTGTGGGTGCGTTCATTAAGAAGCAACCCAGCGGCTGGGGACGACGGAACTCGGCTGGGGAGTTGGAGCGTTTCATGCAGTAGTTTTCTAAGCTCAGCGAAGGATGCTACTGTAACCGTGTGAAGAAGAAGAGATGGAATATCTTGCCGAAGTGGAAGCGGTGCAGCGTATTAAGGCGAGGTGAGGGACCAGGTGGTAGACGTGCAGTCGGCGCGGCGATATAGATGCTGCCGATGCTGCTATTACTTTGTGCACAGAGCACATGCATAATATCATGATTTTACGAAACTTGGCAATAGGAACTAGTCGATAGGAAGTAGATGGGGTACTACTTTTAGTATGTTCTGTAGTGTACACTATAGTACATAGTGTTCTACAAGTACTACAAGTAGAATTGAGGGTTCAAAGTTTTATGAGTCACGAACGAAGTTATAGATATCAATAATACTGATATTGATTTAGAAACACAGCAAAAGATGGAGAATGGTGGTTCGAATGGTATAAAATTTTCTGTTTTTTTTTTCTCTTAATACTGCTGTGATTTGGATTGACAGAGGATTCCAGTGGTCAATGGGTAAACGAGGAATATACCCCAGACCAGATTGATATTGATGTGTATTTGTGTGGAAATGGGTAGCGAGAATGGTATTACTATGGGAGTATAATAATGGTAAGTCATATAAAGGTATCTTGTAATGACAGTTTTCATTTTGCAATTTTCATTTTGCAGTTTTCTTTTGGTTTTTCTTGGTCGTAACGAGATTGTGTTTATGAGCACTCAGTTACTCTTAAATGGTAGATATTGGATATTAGGGATATCAATGGAATTATCGATTGAATTTCACTTCATTAATATCTCATTATATGTTATATGTGATCTGGAACATTTGGAGGTCTGTCGGGAAGAGCATTTGAGAAAGTCAGAGAACTGAAGTTGAATAATTCTAGGTGAAGAAGTTAGTCGATTTATTTGGAAAAGTGGAACTATCCAATGGTTACTTTTGGTTCTTCAGTCCTTCTTGATCACCAACAAAAGTGATGTCATTAAAAGGTCCTGTCATTAAAGGTCATGTCATTAAAAGGTCATGTCATTAAAAAGTGAGGCCATTAATCTTGAGTAGTACTCAACATTGTTGAATTGTTGGACTCGAGCGACATTATTGAGGATTATAGAGATTCATGTACCATGTTATAAAAAAAAGAGAGAAGAGAAAGCAGTCCAGAATATGTCCGAGAAGAGCTGATTTACTTGATAGGCAAGTTGGGTTCATTTTACAGTAATACGTAAATATTGGAAATTAACTGTGTATTTGTTATACTACAATAATTACTTTAGCGTAGTTGTTGCAATATTGTCTCTCCCATTTACCTGGAGATGTTTTTAGCTTTATTGACCGAGAATTAACACTCCGTAAACTGTCCAATAATGGGTCAATATTGAAAAAAATTGCAGAATCCTTTTTCTTGAAGTCTTTTGGTTCTAATGATAGCAATATATTGGGAAAATGTTTGTTTTAGTCCAATTGTGTATCGTTTCAGCTTGACTGGATATCATTGCAGACTTGACTGCGTCCAAACGGGCTGATGACTCGCCATCGCGGTAAATCGATTATAGCGAAACCAATGATGATTGCGGATTCTTCGTTTCCTTTCAAAATAAACACCATTTAAAAAATACAGTATGTACAGTACTTCTAGAAGATTGCCCGAAGTGAGCCGTGATCTACTCAAAGTTGGAGTGTCTGGGGAATCCCATTAATCCATGGCCTGAGACTTTGATTTGGTACTGGAGAGTCCTTCAGATGCCGTCTTCTCTAACTGGTATAAGGTCTGACAATTTGCGCGTGAATCGCATGACTAGGACTGACTGTTACCTCGATCTCAGTTTTCATTAAATCATCAACTAAACTTGTATAATAGCAAGCAAAAAAGCTTCATGTTGAACCTCCCAGATAGTGGTATCTATAATTGACATATATTTGAGGGAACCGGAGCATATTGGAGGCTCGCAGAAATACAAATGATTCTACTTCTTCCTCTTCTAGCTATTTCAGCAAACGGCGATGGGCTGATGTTACAGGTGTTGTATAGTAGCAGAGTTACTACTTGACTCCAATATTTACATCCTCTCATCTCCAGGCAGTACCGGCTGGACTTCATGCACCGGGTTATCAATTAGACCTTGTCCTTGTCCATCGAACCACTTGCACCGGTTGACCGGCTAAACCCTCTTGTACCCTCACTCCTGTTTCTCTGCTCGCTCCTCGTACTGAAGATCCTTCTTCATCCATGTGTACCACAGGAAACAGGGAATCACGGTAGCAGCGTGCCACAGCGAATGAGCGTCGATGAAAAATTTCCATGGTGGGAAATCAAACAGTTCCAGGCCCATAGCAGCCGAAATGGTGACACAGAGTCCAAATGGCATGAGCGACCACCATTGGTGTGTCTTTGCAAACTGGGTGAACGAGTAAACACTCCACATGATGAGCTGGAGGGCTCCTACCACTACGTTAGCCGTCATGTTGTATCCGTAGTCGAATTTGATGAAGGAAAGATACGAAACGTGAGCCAGGAAGAGCGTGACACAGACTGAGGCGAGAACGAGACGGGTGGTTTCTCTGGAGTCTCGATCGAGTCGGAAGATTCTGACAGTGGCAAAAAAGAAACCGTAGAGCACAGACAGACCGGCCGAGAAGTAGTCGAGCTTCTCGGTCACGGGGAAATCGCGGGTATGGAACACGGCGCTCCAGATCCATGAGTTCATTCCCACCAGCGCAAATCCAATGTAGTAGGGGATTAGCGGGTTGGGTTTTCGCTGATTGAGGTGCTTGAGCATCAGCCAACCTCGGTAATGAGGCACAAAGTTGGCCAAAGAAAAGACCACCGACGCCAACTCCTGGATTCCGAAAAACCGAAAAAACGGCCATTTCCCGTGGAATTGAACGATTTCCTGGCCCTGGTTGAGCCGAGCAAACGTGATGATCTGCTGACACCGATAATCGCATTCCTGAGGGCAGTCCCACAGCAGAAGCCGGTGCATCAGCGGCGGCACGTATTTTTGTGTCTGACACGTGTGTCGAATGCAATTGGTGACGCAGTTGCGGAAGTCGGGCGATCTGTCGCCAACAGAGGCAAGTACGAGAGTTGTCAGAAGAACTAGGATGACGTAGAACCTCATCTTGCGCAGTTGCGGTGTCGTGTGCTAAGATATGGTGATGTGTCGTGATGAGATGCAGGTAGAAGTGATGCGTGCATTTGGTATGTGGAGTCACGTGACTAAACTGATCTCGTCGGAGAGTCGGTATTAGTTGTTTTTTTTTTTATATGCGACCTAGTACTTGTGTAGATGGGTGAATGTCTGATTTCAAGCAGAAGTTTTTTCTTGGCTTCTATATTTTATTTGGCGATTTTAACCTGTCTTGTCTATGGTACTACATACTTGCACCAGAATTGAACTCACGACTGATATTTGTATGATTTGCTGTATTTTATTTTCTTTCAAAAAATAATAATAATCATATACCGTATATATATTTACAAGAACCTGGAATATTGGAATAAATTAAATAGGTATATAGATGTAATGGACCATTAACATAAAAAAAAAAAAAGGAACGAAGATGATAGGGTATTGTACATACTGGGGACATTGCTGATCACCGAATATTTACAATAAATTGTGTGTTACGTTTTATGCATTACATTATGAAATGCGAAAAAAAAAAAACATGAAAAAAACATAACACACAGATATTACATTATGGCTATTAAAGATCATAAGTATTATCGATTAGATATGGTTAATCAAACGACTTACAACTCACTTCTATGGATACCACGTTCCGATAGTGGCACACACCAACAATGGCAACTTGAATGAATCTTGCTATACTGTGGCTCATCTTGTTATTCTTGTTCTTTTTTACGATTGCTCTTTTGTCACTGTGTGGTTGAACCCAGGGGCGACTCTGGATCCACCACTACAGAAGACACTTCAGGAACACCGTCATTGTTTGAGCGTTGAGTCCCCTTGTTAATAAGGTCATAAACGTCTTCCTTTTATTTCCCAACCGTCTCCTCTCTGTCGCCTCGTACTTATGTTCGATACTCCTCAGCTCTGTGCATCTCTTGAGCCATGAGACCGAATGAACTCGAGAAGGAGACTTTATGTCTTTATGTGAAGAACCAGACCAACATTGTTAGGTCCAACTCCTGGTTGGCAGGGCTTTTGTTGTCGTTTCTGCACTCAGTGAATACAGCTCTGGTATCGATAAAAATCCAAGCCTCGCACCAGGCCATTGGAGGAGTCCATGTTGGACATGATGGCGGAGAAATCTCACGTCTGCCGAACCAACTGAGATTAGTTGCATTGCTTCAGTGCTGGGTACTGGTGGTAGACGCAATATCTGACAGACAGTAAAGGCGTAGTATCACAATCATCCTTCCTAGAGAATCTCGATTGAGATTGCTCAAGGATTGGAATTTCGGCAACCCTGTCGGTCCCCCAAGTGTCGAGTCTCCAAGTATCAAGTCTCCAAGTGTCAAGTCTCCAAGTGTCAAGTATCCAAGTGTCAAGTCTCCAAACGTCAAGTTTTCTAGTATGAACTATCCAAATGTCAACTATTCTCGGAACTTGTCATGTAGGTAAATCTCAAGACTACTTATCGGGGTTCTGAGTAAGCGCCATCGCTAGGGCCCACCAACGCCCCAGTCGTCTTTCTTCCGGGCAACATCTTGGAGAATGCCTTTTTGTAGAGCTGCACTCAGCTTCGACGTTGTCCTACTCCGAAACACGGCGGTTTTGTGGCACATGGAGTTGTGTAGGGAGGTTCAATCTCCCGTTTGCCGTCTAGACAAGATTGATGATGACGTCCTGGCTGTGTCTGTCAACAACAGCGACTCGTGGAAAACGATTGTGAATTACATTGACAAGCGGTTCGAAAACTGCCTGGACGGGTGAACTGAACGTCCATCAACGACACGCGGATCCACGCCTGCTCCTCTTCATCCAGCCCACGGGCTACTCGCTCAAGCCCCTGGACATCACCGTCAAGAAGAAGCTGCACAAGAAGGTGAACCTGATCCCCGTGATTGCCAAGTCGGAAACGCTGACAAACGAGGAAATAAAGAACTTCAAACGGAAGATTCTAGCCTATATCCTGCACCAGGAGATTGACATCTTTGCCCCTCCGCAGCATGAGAACATCGACACCGAGCCCGTCACCGAGACTCACGAGATCATGTCCAAGGTGCCTTTGCAGATGTGGTAACAAGCGCCATGAGCCATCTCAGTTACTTCTTTGTGAATCTTCGGATCAGTTCCAACTGCCGCTAGAATATCTGCATCGCCTGATGGATGAACTCAAGTTAATTACAGTCGATACGAACAGGACAGTATGTACAAGTTCATCACAGTCATTATAAACAGTACAATGCAAACACCATGACCCTTTCTGTATGCCTCAGAAGAGCTTCTGTGTCGTAAATTGTCTCATTAAACATTTTGGACTTTTCTCAGCTTCAAACAAATACCTTGTAGATGGCTCTTGAGACATTTTCTTCTTCGAACCAATTGTTGATATACTTGGTGGACATCTAAGCAGTGTTTCGTCATTACTTGGATGATAAATGAATTAGAAAAAAAATTAAAAAAAACAAAAACCTTCCGGAAAAATACTCAGAGACAGTTGAACGATCAAGCCTACAAGCCAATCTATGTTGAATATAATTCCGTAGAGGGCATTAGATAGTGAAGACCTCACACTAACGTGAGTGGTAGCTGTGTAAAGTAATGCCTTTTGTGAGTATGATGAGTATTGAATAAACATATGCTGCTTCTTAATACCCTTCTCAATAGAACAATCAAGTTTACAAGCCCAGTTTAGCCACGGAGCTGTTGTTTGCTGCTGTTTTCGCCTCACGGTTCGTTCCAGCCAAAGCACCCCCTGTGGATAATTTTTTGTTTGATTTTTTGTTCAATTTTTTATTATTATTATAATCTTTTTAAATTAAATTAATTATTATTATTATATATCTTTTAAATTAATTTAATTATTATTATAATATATTATTCTCTACCTTTTTATATCATTTTTAATTTTTTGGCTCCAACTCTCCCAACGACTTCACCACAAGCCAGCCCATTTAACCAAACCCTAACCCCAGCTGCAGGGCGCGCGTTTGCCACCAAAAATAATTAGCAAAGGGGCTTCAAAACAGGTGACTACAAATAACTGAAGACAGCTCCGTCCCTACATTTGCGATGACTAAGCAACAACCCCCCAGGTCACTTGAGAGCCCACGTCTACCGGGTTGGATAGCGCCTCTCTCTATCCCTCTCTATCCCCTCCTTCTTCTCCTCCTGCTCTCGTGGCAAGTCACGTGCCCCTGCGTCATATATGCAGTGTGTTTGTCCATCTGGAGCTGGCGATATGTGGTTTAGGGGGACCGCGGCGACCGGCGGATGACCGACCGTGGAGCAGCCAGGCGTTTACTGCACACAAACGTCTTGTCTGGCTGCTGGGCTCCTTATAACCACAATTCTGGTTGCGGTTACATGGGAGTTGGCTACGTTCACTCAAACTCTATCTCCGATAGCGGTTATCTAACGTTAGCGCTCTCTCTTCTCAGACCCTACCAGACTGGTACTTGTACACACTACAAGCCCACATACGATTTTACGAGCACAAGCACGAGCACGAGCACGAGCACGAGCACGAGTTGCACACTAGACATTTCGACATCTAGTGGACACGTTTACAGACGAGTTTGGAGACAGCAGTTTGGAGACAGTTTGGAGACAGCGGTTTGGAAAGCATTTTGGTCCGCTTAGACACTACTTCAACAGTGTCGAGATCACCACATTCGACGTACAGTTGACAGTAGACAACAGAGTCTGACTACAAGAGACCGTCACACAGACTACAACAGAAAGTCTCACAGGCACAGCAGAGTCAGACAACAGCAGACAGTCTCACAGAGTATATCAGACAGTCTACAGACTACAGCCGTTCGCCCTCACTCAGACTTTCAATGTCCAGCATCAAATCATACACTATTGGCAACGAGCTAGGCCGCGGCTCGTTCGCCACCGTCTACAAAGGCGAGCACGTGGCCAGCGGCTCTCCGGTGGCCATCAAGTCCGTTCTCCGGGCTAAGCTCAACCGCAAGTTGTTGGAAAACCTGGGCTCGGAAATCAGCATTTTGAAGCAGATGAAGCACCCCCACGTGGTGGAACTGCTCGACTTCCAGGAGACCCCCACGCATTTCCACCTAGTGATGGAGTACTGCTCTCTGGGCGACCTCAGTTTCTTTCTCAAGAAAAAGAAGGAGCTGTCGGAAACGTTGCCGCTAGTGGCGTCCTTGTTGAGACGGTATCCATCCAACACCAGAGGGCTCCATGAGGAGCTGGTTCGGCACTTCGTTCATCAGCTTTCAGCGGCCCTGGAGTTTCTGCGACAAAAGAACCTCGTTCATCGAGACATCAAGCCCCAGAATCTGCTTTTGTGCCCGCCCTCGCTTTCCGAAATGGATGCCCAAAACGCCAATCTCTACGGACGATGGGAGCTGCCGATTCTCAAGATTGCCGACTTTGGATTTGCGCGCATTTTGCCGGCGTCGGCGTTGGCGGAGACCCTCTGCGGTTCCCCCCTCTACATGGCTCCGGAGATTTTGCGCTACGAAAAGTACAATGCCAAGGCCGATTTGTGGTCGGTTGGAGCCGTCACCTATGAGATGGTGGTTGGCAAGCCGCCGTTCAAGGCCAATAACTACGTGGAACTCTTGAAGACAATCGAGCAGTCCAACGACGTGATCGGATTTGGCCGAGAACCGCCCTCGGAAGACATGCAAGATTTCGTGCGATGTTTGCTCAAGAAGAATCCCGCCGATAGAATCGGCTTCAAGGAGTACTTTGAACATCCCATTATTGCCAACAAGCAGGTTATTGGCTCCGGGGAGGAATTGGACCGATCTCAGCTGGATCCCAGAATGTACATTTCCGAGTACATTCAGGAGGCCGATCTTCCTAAGTTGGACCTGGACAGGGAGATGGACAGCTTCAGCCAGAAGCGGTCAACTCAGAAATCCTCCCCCAAAAACTCCACTAATAAGACACTGTCTTCTACCGTGAAGAACCCTCTCTTGGAACTCACCTCCCCCTCTCCCGGATCTTCTCTTCTACTCACGCGCAAAAACGAGTCACTCTTCCTTGAAAGTGAATACGTTGTCGTGGAGAAGAGGCAGGTTGAAGTCAACACTTTGGCCGATGAGCTGGCACGCGAGCCAGACGAGAGACGTCCCAGTTCCGAGCGGCGCTTCTCATTGACTTACGGAGCCCCCACTGGAGCCATGGCTCGAGCCTTATCCATGGCGTCCGCCAGACTTTTGGGAGAGAAGAAGAACGGTGCTGGACACGGTTCTGGAAATGGTTCTAGAAATGGTTCTGGAAATGGTTCCGGAAACTGCGCCAGGCTGTCAGCAGGGGCAGCTCTTTCTGGAACTAGTTCTGGAACCTCTACGACCGGCAAATCGCCTCCTGTTCCTGCCACAACAACCCTATCTCTGTCGGAGCGCGAGATTGTCGAAACTCTCGAGGAAATCGCAGCCAAAGCCCGCTCAATTGCTCTCCTGGCAGATGTCAAGTATTCACAGATCCAGGACGACGTGGACAACCCAGACATGAATCTGCCTGACTCCGTCTCTTCCTCCATTGCAGAAGAAGCCATGCTCTTGTACGTCAAGACACTGTCTCTGCTGTCGCTCGCTATGGATCAAGCCGGAGCCTGGTGGTCCAATAACCACAAAGACAACAAGATGGTGTCTTCCCACTTCAATGAAATCATTCAGTGGACCCGAAGCGCTTTCAACGAGTCACTGGAGCGGGCCGAAACGGTGAAAAAGAAGGTCTCCTCAGGAACTACACACACCACGGCCGAAAAGTTGATTTTCGACCGCGCCCTGGAAATGTCACGGGACGCAGCTGTTCAGGAGATCTCCGGCGACTTCACTGGCTGCGAGTCGGCCTACACCACGTCCATTTGGATGCTGGAGGCGCTTCTGGAGGATGACGAAGATGGACTTGGCGAGGAGGATCGCAGAATTGTGGAGCGGTTCATTAGTAGTATTACTAAACGGTTGGTGATACTGAGGGGTCAGCAGGAGTAATTAGTTCTATGTGGGGGCTGCGAAGACATTGGTAGCAGTGACGTCAGTGGTGACAGAGACGACAATGGTAGCAGCGCCGACAGTGGTAGCAACAGCGCCGGCAACGGCAACACGACAAACTAACATAGGTATATTTATAGTGACTAACAGATTTGAGTTGACATATTCGGACGTATGGAGCAGGAGGTGGGCTGATTTGATGTTTTGAGATTGCCAGAAAACTGCTTTGGTGAGGCCAAATTAAAACTCTTGTATGGTGGAAGTTGTTGGTCATGTTTTTCTTTTTTTCTTTTTGAAGAATCTTGACTATCAAATACCCGTTGAAATTTCTTTTTGATTTTTGATTTTTGATTTATTTTTGATTTTTGATTTATTTTTTTTTTTTTATTTTTTATTTATTTCATTTATTTACATTTATTTACATTTATTTACATTTTTTTACATTTAATTTACATTTTATTTATTCATATTTATTCATATTTATTCATATTTATTCATATTTAATTCATATTTTATTTATATTTATTTATATTTTTTTATATTTATTATTTTATTTATTTATTTTTGATTTACGGACATGTGGCATCCTCATTCTGCTTATATTGGGATTTGAGACGGGAATCAGGATATGATGGATAGGAGTTGGCAATAAACTAATTATACGGAATTGATTCTCTTGACGCAATTATTTGATTCCCGTTGTATTTGTTTTATTCCGATATATATCCATCAGTCTAGAACGACATGTATTCTCCACCCCCTTCAACATAAAATGTAAGTCGAGAGTTGCACAAGTGAGAAGGTGGTTTGTGTAAACATGAGCTTTTGTGGACATGTATTTCACCGATTAAACTTGGATTATTTTGGTCGGTGAAGTATTCGGGATTTCAGATCAGATGAAATCTTTCTGGTTTGTTATGAGGCTTCATGCTAGTTGAACTACAATTATATAGTTGAGAGTCTAGTTAACCCAAGTATAGTCTCATGGATTTCGGTTCGAGAAGATAATTCCATTCCTGAAACAATTCAGAATAGTATAACCCACATCTTCTCTCAGAATCAACATGGCAAAACCGTCATACCACTGCTGAACATGCCTGCTCCCACAATCCAAGCACGTGAAAGTGTTGCTGTTCGAATTTCCACCTCCGGTTATTCATTCCTCAACTATACCCTAACAAAACCAACTCTTTTGGTTGGTACCCCAAACAGATTTTTGTTCTCGGAAGCCTTGTGCACCCTTGTACAATTGGTTCGGATAGAACAGGATCTGTTCTGTTTGTTGTTGACTACTACGATTCGGATTATTGCATCACTGCAAGACCTTGTAATACTACTGGGTACTCCACTAACATTCCTCATCTGCCCAACTCGGTCAACTTCTCGAAAGCCAGGGCAAAATGGTCCCGCCACAGCTCCTCAGATACGGCGTACTGATCGACCCAGAAACGGAAATTGGCATCCTCAATCAGACTCATGTCCGAGGGCATCATCACCTGACCGGTGCTGTTGACGTACTGCTTCCGTCCAGTAGGCGAGTCCACCAGAGTCCAAACGTTGCCTAACAACAACTTGTAGAACTCGTTGTCACACTTGGCTGGATTAGAAGTCCACGGACCATCGAAGCCGGACCGATGAGGGTGCAATCGGCCTAGCGAATGAGCACCAATCAAAGCGACTGTTTCCTGGTCGTTAAACCCCATTCGGGAGAAGATAGTCCGCACGTGGGACGCATCTCCCCCGCCCAAGGGTAGACGGCCGTTCGGGGGCACCAGAAGGTCGTCCTCGTAGTCAACTCGGCCATCGCGCCACTTAATTGAGGGACCTTTGCACGCCTCAATTGAGACCACGCCGGCAAGAATCCATAGGTCCGCGTACGTGATCCAGGGGTGTTTGCGCTTGATGGGTTCTAGAGACAAACGGGCCACTTCAAGCCCCACGTTGCCCTCATCGCTGGCTTCAAGATGGTACCGCATGGTCGCACCATTGGACCCTCCCGTGCGTGTGTACTTGTCATAGGTGGCGCAAGAATGCCACGCCAGACGGATCAGCAGAGGGGCAAGAGTGCCGTCCTTAAACACGGTAGTGTTCTTCTGAGGAAGAATATTGTGGAGATCTGCCCGCACAAGATTGTAGTTTTTATTCCGAACAGACACCGCCAGTCGGGCAGACTCGCGAAACTGCACTCGTAAGTAGGCCGAATAGATGATGAATACCCGATGTTTCTGCTCGGACACACTGGGGTAGTTCATGCCGGGGAGATGTGAAGTTAAGTGGTGGTAGAGTGTTTCTGACGTGAAAGTTGTCGGTCAGAAGTCTGAAGTATCCTGCTATATAGAACTTCTCTGTGCCAGGTATCAAGAGACGGAGGAGGTATGTCTGGATGGGGGCTTGAAGCTATGGTAAGCCCTTGAGAAGATGAACAGAGGCAAGTGTGGGTTACGTCTTGAATGTCGTAGGAGGAGTCTCTGAGCGGTATCTGAGGTGTGCTGAGAAGGTGTATCACAGGTAGAGAATTAGAGCTGATGAAATAATGCTCGGGTTTCCTCTGGAATCAAAGACGTTTGTAAACTGGTATCACGTAAGTTATGTCGCTGGGTGAACAAAGTCGTTTTGGTCTTTGTGGCTACCGTAGGTATCTAATAAATACTCAGGCAGAGAACGGTATGTGTCACAGACTTCCGATGGTATCAGACGGTCTGTCGTAAGTTCAGTCCAGTACAGTAGTGAGTTTTCAAGATGTTGGAGCTGTTAGAGCTTTTGGATCTTTGTCAGAGATAGAGCACTTCTATCCGGTACTAGGCAGGTGACGGTGTGTGCTATTGTAGAAGTTGTTGCGACTGGAGCGACGATTGTGTCTAGGATTGGAAAAACAGCTGTATCGCTGATGGAAGGTTGAACTGCTGGCTGTTGAAGTTGGAGTAGAAGTTGGAGTAGGATAAAGTGATGATGGAGAAGAAGAGTTGAAATGAGACCCAAGTATCGAAATAAGGTGAAGAGAGGGGCGGTGAGGGGTGGTGAGGTGCAAAGGTGAGTTGCAGGATTATTTAGCGAGAATATAGACAACAGCACTGCGACTAAATCTCGTGATGTTTTTTTTGTAACTCTGCGATTCTGTTTGTGTCCAGAAACACGAAGTCTGGATCAAAAAAAAAAAAATCTCAAAGACATCCCGACCGCCGTTTCTTACTGGATCTGAAGCTCATCTCCTGTTTGTGGTTTCATGAAGATGTCTAATTTTAATGAATTTTTAATATTTTTAATATTAAAGATTTTAAATTGAGTTTTAATGTTGTTTTTTTTGAGAAATACAATTAATCTTGAATATATTGGTTTTGTGTCACTTGCCTAAATCTACATATAGCACCGTGTCCCCGTCCCTGTTCCCTTTATCATCCCTGTTTCTTATCTCCGCCCTTTCGTTACCACCGCCCTCTGTTCGTCACCACCGCTTAGTCACAAACTTTCTGCACCTAATTCCCACCTCCCAATTCCATCACCACCAACACACACATCTGTTGTTCACCACATAACAGATATCGCACTTCCAGCCAGTCACATGAACGCAATCGACAAACACTACACACAAAAGCCGACGGACAAGAATCTGTCGGCCAAATTCGACTCGATTCTGCCGGATACAGCGGTGTACCGGAAACTACAGGACCTCGAACGACGCATGGACGCGACCTTCACACGCAAGCGGCTGGACCTCGGCGACCTGCAGGCTCGTATGCTCAAGCAGAAGAAGACGTTGCGGCTGTTTGTTTCCAACACTGCGGCGCACCAGGCGTGGCAGATCGACCCGGACAACATGGGTGACTTCCAGCCCCCGTCGTGGACGCTCAACATTGAGGGAAACGTGGAGGGCGAGGACAAGCCGTTCTCTTCGTATTTTACTAGTATCTCCGTCGAGGTCAACGGCGAGATTGTTGAGTGGCATGAACCCCAGGGCGAGCGACCTGCGCCCACAGAGGAGCTGGCTGGCGACGTGACGGGCAAGGATGTAGGCTTCGACGTGTTCAAAATGACACGTGAGGGCTCGGGCCAGATCCCTGCGCGAATCGTGCTCCAACTCAAGGAGTACCCCGATCGAGCGCGTCTGTCGGAACCTCTGTCGGAAATTTTGGCGCTGGACGAGGCCTCCAAGTCGGACATCATCCTTGCTCTGTGGCAGTACATCAAGTTCCACGATCTGCAGCAGACCGAGGAGAAGCGAAACATCAAGTGTGATGAGCCGCTGAGACAGCTGTTTGGACGTAACACTGTAACTTTCCCGGAAATTATGGAGCTGATCACGCCCCATCTTCTACCCAAAGAACCCCTGGTCATCAACTACACCATTGACACAGACGTGGAGAACAACCTGGGCGAAACCGTGTTTGATTTGGCACTCGAGTTTGACGACGACATCAACGCTGAGATTGGAAAGATCACCAAGCACTGGTTCGACAACCAGGAGGATATTTTCAAGTTGGATGAGCACATCGCGCTGATTATTCAGCAGCTCAACAACACCAGACTGAAGAGGGAGTTCTTCAAGCAGTTTGCTGCCAACCCGTCGGACTTTCTGTCCAAATGGAACTCGTCACAGGCACGTGACCTCAAGTTGCTGTCTGGCGACCGAGGTTTCAACGAAGAGGAGGTCCGAAAGTCGTCCTTTTACACAGACGAGTTCATGGGCGAGTCTGCTCATCTGTTGTTGGCCCGACGGTAAAACACGGTGTTTAGGATTGTATTAATGGAAATAAATGTATTATATGGCTATAAGGAGTAAAGGAGTTGGTCGATTAATCAGTTGCAGGAGGACTGTTTTTTGCGGCCATACAGAGGTCATAGCAATGGTTCTGAGTGGAGAAGATGTGTTGAACCAGCCTGCTTTAAGAGCTGTCTAACGCCGGTGAAACGAACCGTCTGTCTAATAACGGTGGTTAGCTGAGTCTTTCGCTTTTGTGAGGTGGACAGCACACGTTTTTCACTCCAACCCAGGTCCACAAGTGTCATACTGCATGTTTTGATGGTGTCCCTGACAGGCGCTGCTTTTCGATGGCGGGTCAGTTGTTTCACTCGTCTGTGGGATAGGGTATTCAGGTTGTCAGAGAATGTAGCTCGATGGGAATCTGCGATGATACAAGAACCAAACTGGAGTTTAGCTGTGGTATCACGGGGGTGATGACGATTGACGATTTGACACGGCTGGGACAAGACCTTGATCGCAGTCCAACCAGAGCTCAGTTGTGGTGTTAGTCAACATGAAGACGAAATGATGTCACAGATGATATCTCTGGCACAGATACCTGTTCACAGTCACTGTCCCGCACGGGTCAGGCTTACAGTCGCCATCTTGCACACATGTCATACCCATAGCCATGATCTCACGCAAAGGTCGTGCCACTAGTACCTCTCTCATGGCTTCAGTCCACCCTGCGACACCATCCGCCCCGGCTCTGGCGACAGTATGAAACGAACTGAGCATGATCGAGTGAATGTTCAGGAGAAGGGACGTCTGAGAGGAGGACTGGAGCCGAGTACCTATTCATGTCCGCGTCTGAGGGTGGGTGCTCTTGGAGCTATGTAGCGGTATCTGTTTGTGTCTGAGGTGTATCCCTGGAAGCAGGCGATGACGTGGCGGCGTCTGTCGATGATTTTGTCATCAAATGATGCATATTATCGTCGCCCAAACCGTCAGTGGTTGAACTGTGGGCAAAACCATTGCTCAAATCGTCGGCGAAATCGTTCCGGTGGTTCTGTGGTATCTCTGTTTGGATCTCTGTTCATGTCTGTGTCTGAGTGATGTGGTAGAGTAGAGAAGAGTTTGACACTCTCCTTTCATTTGCGGCGGTTATTCCCCAGGAGATTTGGCCGTCCAATATTATTCTCAGGCATGTAATCATAACCAATAAATTATATAAAACAAATAAAACAAATAAAAATAAAATAAAAATAAAAATAAAAAAAAATTAAAAATAAAAATAAAAATAAAATAAAAATAAAAATCAATATCAAAATCAAAATAAAAATAAAAATCAAAATCAAATCAAAATCAAAATCAAAATCAAAATCAAAATCAAAATCAAAATCAAATCAAATCAAATCAAATCAAATCAAATCAAAACATCCGTTCCGCTAGACTACAAGTACCGCTTCAAAAAACCCTACCTCGGTCACTGGTACGATCCACTCTACCAACTGAAACACACCTTTCGATGAAGACAAAGGCCCAACTCCAGTCTCAACAAAACACCCTTTATCCTCCATCGGCCGAGTCGGCTCGGAGTCGGAAAAAAAATTGTGTTCGAAAATGAAAGGACAAGGACTCATACCAACAGACAATCAGCAAGTATCGAACAGGTACAACCAGCAGCTATGCACAAATATCCGATCCGGAACTTTGTCGACGGATAATTCCAATACCGCACTACAAGTAGGAGACTGATGTAGTATGTACATACTTGTACGACTCTTTTCCTCATAGTTTGGTATCAGAAACGAGCGCCCAATAGATGACGTCACGTGACATATTCTGGTTCCAAGCCGCCAACAAAGAGCAACGCTTGGTTCAAAAGGAACGACGGAGCAATTCCCAGAGTTTGGATGTATGTACTTGTGGTATGGTTCAACCCCCCCCCCCACGCCGCCCTCCTGAGGTTGAGTGTAGGATGCTCCACTTTCGACGGTTAAAAAGGCGTTCAAAACAACGTTCAAAACAACGTCAATAGCTGTCTGTCTACTCAATTGATATTTGTGGTCTTTTTTTCGTCCTTCTCCACTCGCTCTAATGTATTTCGTACCATGTTCTTCACCTCCTTCCTCCGGCTCCACTCCGACCGGAACAAACATCCGACTTTATGTATAGAGTTGGGTAAGGAAAGGGTGATTTGGTCTGTGATAGTGAGATACTATATTCTTACAGATTGCCGTGGCTTGAGAAACTTGAAGGGCAGGGTTGGTAACTTGGTGCGTTGTTTTTATCTTTTTTTTCTCTTTTTTTTCCGCTTTTTTTCCCTTTTCTTTGTATTTTCCGTTTTTCATTTATTTATTTTATTTTATGTTATTTTATTTAATCTACATCCATCGATTACCACTCTTCAGCTGAGTCGAAACTTGCCACAATGTGGCCTCCACAAATAACCCAATCCCGCCTACAAAATAACCGTGCATTGCACCACTCCAGACTGCACCATGCCCCATACTGACATACGGCGTAACAGCACATCACACTTTTGAGGCAATTGTGAGCCGCCGAAAAAGCGGGGTTCGGAAAAATTGGGGAGAAAATGCAACAAATCAATGGCCATCTGCACCATATGCTCCGTATGCACAAAACGTGCACCAGACTTGCACCAGACATGCATCCAGTCTTACCCCGTTACGTAAGTCTGCATATTGACGCATTGCATTGCACTGCACCACTCCGTACCCCACTTTAGAGAACCTAAAATATCTAGCCACCGTATTTCGCTCGTCGTGACTGGTTACCAACACTTCCTCCTCACAACTCTGCGCCCAAAAACATGAACTTCGCCACCCGACAATTCTCCTCCAGTGCTCTGGCGGCAGCCAAACGGCTGCCCTCGTTCGCAGGCATTCCGTCGGTGGACATGAAGAAATATACACAGGACCTGGGTGAGTATCGTAGCAGCGCATGGGTGCACAGGCACCAGATGGAAGAGACGGACAAGAGAGAAAAAGAAAGAGCAAGAGATGGACAGCGCGAGCGAAAGCAAGACCAAGCGTCGATTTTGCGGTTTTGTGGTTTTGTGGTTTTGTGGTTTGGGGTTTAATGCGGAGATTGCGGTTGGTGGCGACTCTTTTGGGCTGTCTGTCGGGAAAACTTCGGGGGGCAGGGGATCTATTATCCGGCCGACTCCTTAGCGAAAGATGCAAGGTGCGTCTGTGGTGTCGACGTTTCGGAGCAGGGCTTCTTGGCGTGGTGTCATTTGCGAGATGGGAGGTATATGAAGGCGCAGGATGGCGTGTTTCTCGCTCGTTCCATTTGCCCTCTATTACACTACCCTCATTGTCACCACCTACACCACGTCGTTCCCATCACATTCACGACAAATTCACCACAGCCTCGACGTCGTCACCATATAACCTCTGTCGTGCCCATCATACCCTCAACGCCGTCACTACTTTCTCCGTCGTGCACACTCACCACGTAATTACCACAACCCATCGTCACAATATGAAACGAATCACAAACTTCACATCCCGCCTCACCGCGGCGCTCCCCAAGTTCTCCCCCCTCAGCATCAAGTCCCAGCCGTCTCCCTCCCTCACAGTCGACGAAAATAAACCACTAACCCCAGAACAATCGTCTCCCACATACAAGTCGCTCCAGAAGGACTCCCAGGGCGCCTCCCAGACCGGAGGCTCGGGGCTCTTCAAGTCCTTCCTCTACGGCTCCGAGGAGGGCAAAAAGGACATGGCCGACCTGGAGCAGTCCTTTTCCAAGGCACTGGTGCGAGGCAAGTACGTGCACGAGGTTGGTATCCATTCGGTCATCCCTGCCGCCGCCCCCGAGTACCTGGACCTCGTCTCCAAGTACTACCCACTTATTGCCGCCAACCCCGAGCACAATGTCAACCTGGTGGGCTCGTGGAGACACGTGGTCGGTGACCAGGACACGTACACTCACATCTGGGAGTTCAAGGGCTACCCAGGCTTCCACAACTCCCAGGTCTCCATCCACAAGGACCCGCTCTACATTGAGTATCTCCAGAAGCTGCGACCGCTGCTGAGATCCCGACAGTCTCATCTCATGCAGGAGTTCAACTTTTGGGGCGGAACCGCCTCTCCTCGACAGTATGGCGGTATCTTTGAACTTCGAACCTACGACCTCAAGCCCGGCAAGCTCATGGAGTGGGAGACATCGTGGAAGCGTGGTCTTGAGTGCCGAAAGCAGGTCATGGAGCCCGTGGGCGCGTGGTTCACCAACCTGGGTGACATCCACCAGGTACGGCACCTGTGGCAGTTTGCTGACCTCGAACACCGACGAATCTCACGACAAAAGTGCTGGGAGCTACCGGGCTGGTCCGACACGGTCCACGAGACTGTCGAGCTCACTCAGAAGATGCAGTCCAACATTCTCGTTCCTCTGAGCTTTTCTCCTCTTAAGTAATTAGAGGTATAGATCATTTTTGGTATATGAGGATAGAGACGTAAATATATGTCATGTGACGTTATCCGTTACATGATTGCGTAAAGTAGTCTGAAGCCATGTGGTTTTTGTAAATACAAGACAACATCTCCGTTGATTGCCGTTGATTAACCGATTATGCAGTGACCTGCAAGAATTTTTAAGCTTGTCTCCATTTGAGAGATTCCCCTAACCCAGAACTGCAACTTACCAAAAAACATAAACCTAACCCATTAACCGTATTAAGTCATTGTTAGACTCTAATCGAAAATCCCAACAATTATTATAACCCTAACCCTGGAATTATATACGGAGGATACCAGAAATAGCAAGAGGGGGGAGGACACAAAGTCGAGTGATTCGGAGGGGAGCAAAAAAGAGTGATTTCTGGCAGGATCGAACTGCCGACGTTCTGCGTGTTAAGCAGATGCCATAACCAACTAGACCAAGAAACCGCCGATTGCGACTGCGAAGTGGAAAGGTTGGATTTGTCTGGCCAAAAATGTCACGTGACTGGTTATTTTTAAACATAAAATGAAAATGAAAGCAAAAATATTGTCGGCTAAGAATGGCGCTAAGGGGTAATTGAAGGAGATTAAAAGGGATGGCAGATGTCAGGTTGGTGATACGAGGTGATACGAGGTGATGAGGAGGTAGGACTGAGGCTTTGAATTTCTCTTCAGTGGCTACTTTCAGGGTTCTTTTGGCGTTTTGTTTTTGTTTTTATTTTTTAGTTGTAATTTTTAATTTTATTTTATTTTATTGTATTGTAATTTCTAGAACTCCCTCAGTTATAATCCTCCAAAGGAGCATTTTTGGATGGTAAATATGACCCCATATTCTTCTTTCAACTGTTCTGACATCATTTGGACGGAGGTTCAAAATGAGCCGTAATATACCCCATCCTTTGAGTATGTGGTAAGAAAAATCTACTCAAACTCATTGAAAAGTGCTCTGATTGAGTCAGAAAAGATTAGGGGACTTGACTGGTACTCCTAGACAACTTCTGCCCTATTACATACCGGATATCTTCTTTCCAACCCTGTCGAAGTTGCTGCTCAAATCGGCTTCAAACTTCCACAGTCCGTAGGTATAAGAGAATAGATAAATTCAGAATGATGGTATATTTGTAAGTCACGTGGTGGAAAAATGATATTTTTTTTATATTCGACTCGTTTGATTCAATGATTTTCTTTTGTTGCCTTTTGGACATCTAAATTGGCTGGAATAGATGGTACTTGTAGTGTTTTGATTCTCTGAGGAAAAAACAATACCGGCCAAAACAATACCGGCCAGATAACTAACATACTGTAGTAAAGATGACGGATGTTACGATAAGATCCAAATGAGATTGTGGCTAGTATCATATCGATACACCTTTTTGTATACCCATCATCTCCTGAAGACGCCCAGAGAGGTGGGTTTATAGGGACATCCAAAGGAACTAGTTTTGAACATGTCTTTCCAAATATATGTAAAGAGGATGAGTTAATCATATCATTGGAATCGTCAAGGCGCAGTGAAATGGACCATATAACTTTGGCCATCATTTGATGGGTAGATCATAAACATAATGTTCACTCACTACGGAACAGTCTTGTATAGTGCTTTATTCCATGAAATTGTTTGGTTTGTACGGATGTTTTTCTACATTGATCGAATCTATACAGAATTAAGAAAGTATTGGTGAACTCCAGAGGACAATTTGTCCCGAAAATATTTCAGAAATGACCTTTTCAGACATCTGTCATACTGTTCAATAGAGAACACAATTTGAACGCAATGAAGGAGAACTCGTGGGGTTTTTTACATCATTAAAATGAGAATCATTTGGAATGTCCATTAGTGTACTCTTCCTTACCACTTGTCACACAGAGAATGTCGGATTATCTCATCTTGGAATGTCTATTGGTGGAAGTCAAATGGTGGTTCCAACTCGACAATATTGTACTAAAATAGATTGAAAATAGTACCATTAGAATCATCAAAGACTGCTGCATCCAATGGTACCATTTTTATCATCTTTTGGTGTGTATTTATGTCACAAAAATGACACGATATTGTATTACAAGTCGTAGAGATATTGTTATATTGAATGGCCCTAACGCCAGAATCAGGAGAACGGGTAGTCAGTACAATGTCAGAAATGCTCAATATTATTCGTCAGTATATGCTAGTGGTATTACAGAAGTGGTATTGGTGGTTGGTGGGTCTGTGGTTGGTTCGGCTGGTCGGGATGGGTTGGTGTGTCGGTTGGTACATCTCGGATTCGGACCGTCACGCTCAAAAAAGACGCGAGTAGACCGAGTAAAACACAAATAGAGCCAACATGACCAGCACCACTTTGTAGCTAGCCTGGGCAGCCTTGTAGCCAAATTTGCCGGCCAGAGCCTTGGTGTTTTTGGCGCTAATCTCCGACACGCAGTCGGTGTTTCGCTTGAAAATGTCCAGTGACTCGGCAATGATGTCCTGCTTCTCTTCCTCAGTCAGGTCGTTTCGGGTCGCCAGCTCGTAGTTTCGCTTGTACTCAAGCCGCAGAGCCTCCTCGTCGTCTACCTCGAAACGGAACAGGTTGGTGCCCTTGGCCGCCACCTCCTCCTGGCTCTGGCCGGGCACCTTGGGAAACAGACCCACCGCTCGGGCCACGTTGGACCGCAGAATCCGGCCGCCGGCAAACAGAGCCAGGTACATGACGTGGCCGTACGCCAGCAAAAGGTGGGGCTGGGCGTGGCACACCTCTCGAATGTGCTCAACAAACGCACGCTGCTCAGGCATGACGGGGTCTCGGAACTTCTCCTCAGAGCCGTAGTAGAAGAGCAGGTCGGTGGTGAGAGGGCCGGTTCGGGTGATGGCCGGGTTCCACGTCTGCTGCAGAATCTTGGCGATACGGGTGTACTCGCCGGACTCGTCAGTACGCTGCATCTCCTCCTGCCACACCTCCTCGTACGTCTTGAACACGTGGTAGAAAGCCTGGATTCCCTGTCGGTAGATACGCGCGTCTCGCAGCGCAAACACGATTTTCAGGTTGATCAAGTTGTTGATTTTGCTGTGCGAGCCCCGCGTGGCCTTGTTGATTCGGTTGGCCAGCGCTCCAACGTCGGAGGGCAGGGGTAGGATGTCGTCTTGGCTGAGTTTGGGCATGGTAGTGTGTTGAATGTGGTGCGAAGTGAACGTAGTGACGACGTGGTGATTACACGGGTAATTAGACGATGTGAATTCTGTGGTGTAGGGTTGTTGAGTGAGAGGGGTCAAAAAACTGCCTTCTTGTCTGCGGCAATCCTCTTCTGTGCTTTATGGCTGCGCGCACTGAGTCAAAAATCCGAGGGCTAGGGCTGCGAGTGGGGTTAGGGCTGCGAGGACGAAATATTTTCGATATTTGCGATTTTCGACGATCGGTTCAAAGTTGGAGCAAGTGAAAAGAAGGGAGAAAACATCCCCTTATAAAATACCGGCTCTTTTTTTTTTCCTAGTCTTAAATTCTAGGGTGGTCGCCTAGAATGGACGGAACGTTAATTCTAACTCTAAATCCATAAAGTTAAACTCACTTGCGCCACAACAAAAGTTTATTTTAATCTGATAAAAAAGATGCCAAGGTGACCCAGAAAGTAGGAAGAATTTGGCGTGATGAAAAATAACTGAAATCGCGTTCAGAATGGACCGTGTCACATGAAAAGGCTTAGGCAACTCTTCCAGAGTTTTTCCGGGCGGTATTTTCCGAGATATGACTTGTAGATGGTCTAGATAAATCCCTCGGGATGCAGCTTAGACGCACTTTTTTATCAGATTCCAGGGTGGCACATTCTCCGGGTCTCCGCGGGGTACGACGTTGACGTGAGGTGAGAGGGGTGTCTGGAACCAGGTTGGTAGTTGGTGGTTGGTGAAGACCGGTGCTCGTACTGTAGCTCACTGGGTGCTTAGTCAGTCACTGTCACTGGGTGCTTAGTCAGTCACGAGATCGGGGGGGGAGAATTGCCTGTCACGTGATCGGATCAAGGTAGTCATCTATTTGCTCTATTCTAGCGATTGGTTGCGCAGCGGTCGCGCGTTGCGGGTCCAGTGACTTCTTTAGTCGACGGGCAGATGCAGAAGGTATTCGTCGAAGCAGAACTCTGCCAAGAGACGAAAAGAGACGTAGAAGAGACGTAAAAGAGACGGAGAAATGTTTTGGAGTTGATTTAGAGATGTTTTTGTGGTCTACAAATAACTGCTGGTCTTTGGGCGGTTATGGAAGGTCCCAGAAGTGAGTACCCTACCGTAGACGTCTAAGGTGGGCACCTGGGGCTAGGGTGGGAGGTAAGAAGGGACACGGCTGGAGCCGACGACAGAAGACGGTTTGATGTGGTGAGAAACGGTGAATTCAAAAGTTTGAAGCAATTCTTGGACTCTTTTGGCGCCAAGAATCGAGCCGATGGAGCCGATGCAGTTGGTGTAGGTAGTCGGATGAAGATGGGCTGGTCTCGAGATTTTTGTACTGCAAGCAGTGGATATTTTTGTATGACTAGATTTAGCAGAATCAAGGGAGTTGATTGATTTACTTTTGCTAGGAAAAAGTTCTCAAAGCTCAAAGTTGGAATTGAAGGGACTTTCTACGAATGAGGAAGGTCCACCAAAGTCCAATATATTGTCGAGGCAATGAGGGACATTATTATATCAAAAGAATCAGCCAAATCTCCCGAATCGATTGCAGCAATCCGTGGTGTCCCTGGAAGTCCAAAATACTTCAATGCTGCCACTCCATTGAAGTACTGTACTGATAAAGTCATGTCTGACTGTCCACTACCAGAACTCATATCAGACAACTCTTGAATGTGAAAAGAGATTCAATCTCCGGGATGACTGCATTGATGACTTCATAGAGGTTTATTCCACCCTCCAAACTCGTCTCTGACCTGACAACAGTTCATGGAGTATCTTCACTTACTTTTTCGGATAAGATGCCTGATAGTCGCCAGAAATGGCTGAAGCTCGTTCTGGACACTCCTCACACACACTACCACTTCCATCAACACTTCCGACGCAGCAGATGCGCCTCATTACCTAATCCCAGGTAAGTTCAACTTACCCGTCTGACTTTTTCTGTCTCGCACTTGTCTCTTTATCTGATCTGATCATCGAGATAACTTTTCGGCACCCTGCAGACTCCGTCGAACCCAGTTCGCTCTGGAATGAAGCCGTGTGTGTCGATCCGTTGACTTTATGGAAGGCGTCTGAGGCGTCAGAGCGTCAGAGTGCCTGAGTGAGATCATAACCTGTGGTGTATTTCGTATGGGTCTAGGTGGAGACCAGCCGGGCCATTCTCCGGGTTACAGCACTTGCGGTAATATCGAAACATAGGTAGTGAGTGAGTTAGCAGCATAGTAGCTGTATAATTCGATTCCCTGTGATAACAAGTTGATTGGACTTATATTGATGGAGTTGAATCACTCTTGTAGGTCCAGTTCTGTCCAGAGTGAAAATGTGAATATAGAGGTGAAGGAGTAACTTTGAGGAAATATTTGTAAGAAGAGGGTTGTATATTGAAGAGAGATGAAACTGTCCCCGCTCCTACGTTTCCCATCGGACTGATACGCGTGATTTTAGAGCGGTTCTTACATCAGCAAGTTAGAAGGTAGGTAGATGATGACTATTTGAGAACTATGGAGAAGTATTGGGGAAATGTTTCTATTTATGCATTTGTTATTTGTTGAAAAAGCGTCGCTCAATCTAGTTGAACTTGATTTTCTCAAATTGGCTGGATATTTGTGGTTTTATGTAAACAGCTATTTGTTTTTGGATTCACCAAAAGAAGGAGCTTAGAAGTCGGTGATACAGCACATTTACGACTGATTTATACGAAAAAAGTTGTTTAGGAAGCATGTAGAAACCCCTTTCCATGGTCAGGATTCAATTTGACAGATTATTCGGAGTTTTGGGTAACTTTTCATGTTCGCACTAATCTGACAACATTAGTTGATATTCTAGTTGACAATAATCTTGTAGAGGTCTTTCTGTTGGTGTTAGAACCTTCAGAATAGGATGAAAAGGATACAAAATGTAGCCATGGAACTGACGTCTCTGATAAAATAATTCGTCTCCATATTTTTCACTCGCAATGTAGAATTATAGACCATTTTGTCGATTACCCATTTGACACTTTACTTAGCCTTTAGTTGGAACTGCAAGGTTGCAAGAAGCGAGGAGCGGAATTGTGCCAGAGAGCGATTAAAAGTCGATTTTACAAGCACCAAAGAATGATTGAAGTGGATTTCTGTCCTTTGCAATGTCCCTTGACTCTCTGGTGTTCCTGGAGTTTCACCGACACAAATTTTGGGGGGCTTACTTTGACCTAGTATAGAGGAAAACTCAAGGGTACCATATTGGACAGACTGAAAAGCCAACATTTGAGCAAAAAACACGAATCGATCAATAATAAATACACCGTTCGACTATTCCCGAGCTCGCGGTTCCTACGGTCGTATTATTTCGCAGAATGGACGCCGAATGATGCAGAATGGATGGACTCAAGATGACGTTGGAATATGTCGCCGGCAGCTAGGGTCCGCGGCAGATCATGTAACCCATAATACACGTGATCTTATCAAAAGACGTCTCGCGAGCAGGGGATGACTTCCGGGACTGATGCGAGTCTCTTCTGGGACACGTGAGACAGCAGATGATTGGTCGTTGTGTCCTTCACATGAGGTTGAGTGACGAAACCGAGGTCTTGATCTCAATCTGTCAGGCCGCCAGCTTTTCTCTCAGATGGAAGCAGACAGCTGTAGCTCCAGTTTCCAGGTCTCATTCTACTACTGTCATCCAAGCAGCCACCTAGTGGCTCTATGTCAACATTTCATTCTCTATTTCTGGCTACTTGTAGTCTCACCAGGATCAAAGGGTTAGCAGATTGACCGAATTTGGTTGAACAATCAAACTGTCCTTCTCCCACAACTGGTTATCGGGTCCGTGCCTGACCTTTGGCCGGGCACTTCCATTACAATCTCGCCGCGCAACCGAGCTAGAACTTGCCGTTCTGCTCGGGTACAATCGTGGCCACCTTACCGGTCTTCAGGAACGTCTCAATGTTGTTGAGTACCGCCTCCTCCATTTTTCGATGGGTCTCAATGGTAAAAGTGCCAAAGTGGGGCAGCAGCAGGGCCTGGGGGTTCTTCAGCAGACCGGGGTTAATCTTGGGCTCGTGCTCATACACGTCCAGACCGGCGGAGCTGATCTTGCCGGAGTTGAGACCATCAACAAGAGCCTGCTCATCAATAACCGGGCCTCGGGCGGTGTTGACGATGATAACACCGTCCTTCATCTTGGAAATGGACTCGGAGTTGATCATGTGACGGGTGGCGGCGTTGAGGGGGACGTTGACGGAGATGACGTCGGCCTGGGCATACAGCTCGTCCAGAGTCACGTAATGGCATCCGCCCTCGAGCTCCGGAGACAGTCGGCTTCGATTGTAGTAGATGATTTTCTCGAACCCGAACGGCTTGACGTAATCTCTCACCTGACGGCCAATGCCGCCCATGCCCATGATTCCGAGCACTTTGCCGTCGGGATCATGGCCCAACGGCACGTCTCCAATCCAATTGCCCTGTCGGAGCGAAATGGCCGCATGACCAAAGTTTCGCAGACAGCCCAGCATCAAATATACGTTGGTCAGCGCCGTGGCGGCGTCAGCGGCTCCTTGGACGTTGCTGACCTGGATTCCCCGCTCGGTGAACGGCGCCACATCCACCTGGTCGTAGCCGGCTCCGTAGTGGCACACAGCCTTGATGGAGGCCGGCAGAGCGTCACATAGTTCCTTGTCGAACCTTCCGACCTTGCCGAGCGTGGTGAACGTTCGGTAGATGGCCACAAACCCGTCGTACTTGCCCTCCTTGCACTCCTTGAGAAACTGCTCTCGCGACGTTGTTCCGACATGCTGAATATCGCATTTCTGCGCCAGAGCCGCGTAGTCCTTGGTGGCGTCGTGGATCTCGTCCAGGAAAAGTACTTTTTGTGTCATTTGGCGCACGCGTGGAGGAATTGAGCGATGTGTGGGGGAGTGGGATTTTCGAGGTGGTATATATCTAGAGCGTGGGGGACATGTTGGGTAAGTGTTTTAAAGTTGGGACCCCCCACACCCCCCACGCAATTGGCGATAAGCGAAATTAAGCGAGAATGGAGCAAATCCAAGGGCGTCGCTGATGAGCGTCGTAGAATCGCAACTCGTGATAGTCACGTGACCCCGAAACTTCTGTCTCCGTCTTGCGCTTGACATTTGTTCACCCGTTTTGACCTTGTTCACCCGTTTTGACCTTTGTTCACCCGTTTTGACCTTGTTCACCCACATTCAACCTGCGCTGATTGGCAAAGGTATTTTCAAACACGGTTTGCAATTGGGGGTCACAGAGGGAGAGATGCAGTTGCATGGTTCTATACTGCTCAAGTACGTACGTGGCTGCTAGAAACTGGCCGTTTACATCTCACTGTGTGTGTGTTGTCTAGTGGGGGGTCAAAGCGGCTACTTGTAGTAGGCGGGGTGCAGGTCTGTCGGTCTACTTGTACTGTACATCCTCTTTCGTGTTGAAGCGTACCAAATCCCGGATAATTCGACTGGACTGCATAGCAAGGCTTGTGAGGTTTTAGCAAGGCAATTGTACATAGCGGATACCCGGGAGGTATAGAACAGAGTGTCTTTGCAGATGTATTGTAGCTGAAGGAAACTGCCCACGTGGACGGGAGAGAATATGAATACTGCTGGATTATAAAAGGGATTCATCGAATGAGCGATGAGAGTGTCTTGTCGAATTTGAACTGAATTGAGTTGATTTGAGCTGATTTGAACAGATTGAGCTGATTTGAACAGAGTGAGCTGATTTGAACAGATTTGAGCCGATTTGAACTCTTTTAAAAGCCGCTCTACCTCTCGGTGAAATGCTGCAATCTTTCATAATAATGATGAGCTTTCTTTTATAAAACAATGACAAAATACTACCGAGATTTGCACTAGTTGAAGTTGGGGAACTTGCTGGGGAACTTTCTGGGAAACTTTCTGGGGAACTTTCTAGTGAACTACAAACCTCTCTTACTCGCCCAATATTGACGGATATCGAATCATTGTAGAGAAAGGGAATTAGACAAACAGGAATAATGAACCGACTGAGTCTCACATATACCATGATCATTCTTTCGGATGATTGAAGGACTCCAGTTCCTGCTGATCACCTTGAATTATGAATACACCATGACTTCTGCAACAGTACCATCTCTCGTGATTGACCCTCCAAATTCCCAACATGCAACTACCAATCGACTCAGTCTTGTCGGTTTACCAACGCCGCGGGCCATTCCCCTCTTGAGCTTTTGCGAGGCGTTGGGTACCAAACACCAAGATTGCTCGGTTGGGGGATAGTACATGGAGCTCTGAAGACAGGTGTTCATCTACAAGTACAGTACAGTTGGGAATGACAAAGGTGGACCGATTCCGACTGTGTCTAGTTTCAGTTACTTCTGAGACTCGTTTGTATGACAAGCAATGTTCCGAGTGTTCTACGGTGGCAGACCGATGAAAGGGCCTTCGAGAGACCATGGTCGATTCAGATGAGCCATCATGAAGAAAAAGGGTTTGTAGGAACTCATTACTGCTGAAAGCTCGCCAATCGTACCAAAACTGAGAGAGTCTGGGATCCACCAAATCCACTCAAGATACAGAGCTTTTTGAAAAGCACCGAAAACATAGCAAAATTGGTATGGAAATGATCGCAACGAGCTGCCGGATAGAATGGTTGTGGTTAAGAACCGATTCAACAAGATGGTTCCAAGTGATCGGCCCTCTGTGTCTCTGTCCGATTTTAAGGTCGTCACATTTCCGAGCCGCACCGCTGGGGGTGGTGTTTTAGGGTCGTTCAAAACGGGGTTGGAGAGGTTGTAAACGACTAAAATTTGGATGAGAGGGAGATATAATGAATCTTAGTTGGTAATTTAATTTTTTTCTTCTTGGGGGTTAATTTTGAGGGACATTTTCTATTGTCAATCTTAGTCAAGTTGAATCAAGTAGGATTCAACAATAAGAAATATAATAGTTAGCATACAGAGAATAATAGTTTATTATTAGGAAATATTCAAGTAAGGTCCAAGTAAAGTCTAAGTAATACCGCAATTAATAAATTTGAAATTCATTGCCAACCATAATAGGAGGTGTTGAAGTGAAAAGTTGGATACTGTAGGTATAATACGATAAAAAGATCTCAAAGTAACAGATCGGCCAGTCATTCAGTCTTCTTCCTCTCTTTCAAACTCTTCGTACAGTGTTTCGAATGCTGCACTTCGATGAACTACCGACTTCTACATCCCAGAATCCCAGTTTCCTCTCCCTTTCTCAAGTGTCTCTCAACCCCCAGGATGGCAAAACGATGGCACAAAGATGAGTGAAAGGATGAATACAAGAATGAGCATAAGTATGAGCACTGTTTTCTGTACCAAAAGTCATCATATGCCTTCACCACGGCTTCCCCGAGGCTTCTGCGTAAAGTACTGATCCTCCATTCCACCTGTTCCGTGTCGCATCCATGATGTGGCCAGATGTACACCATTGATCTCAAACCTTCCCGGTTTCCCAGATCCATGCCTTTCGCAATTGTTATGGGAATGGGGATTGAGAATTGTGGTTCACTGCAGATGACGATCCGCTGTTCGAATTCTCGGTCGACGTAGACTATAACCATGATAAAAGCTCGTCTCAACGTGGTGTGGTCAATCCAAGTCTCGTTGACACGGCTTGTTCAGCGTTATCCGGCCCTCAACCTCCACAAACTGGACCTGAGAAGCGCTGTTCATTATTTCAAAGTCGCCCGGCAACTTCTGTAGATGGTGAACCTGATGGTATCGTTGCCGCTATACTGGTCGACACACTGCCGGGCAAGATCTCGCAGCTCCGTGTCTGCTGCTTGGTTTCGTGGAAGAGGTATACGAACAGATTGTCGCCGGGGTTGCACAACTACTAGTACAGCACTCGTACCGGTAGTTGGATTCCTTTCTACAATGACGAATGTATCGGGGTTTGTAGAACGCGCGCATAGAGCGAGAAGGGGATCCACTCGAAGATCCGAGTTTCATCTGGAGCCTCTGAGTGACCGTTTCTGTTCAACTAGCTGGTTCTGACTCATAACTCAAGCTATTGAGAAGATTGATCTGTCCTTTGACAATCTTCCTGGAGTGGAACTAGTCCGAGTACAAGTTGGAGGTCGGTGGAGGGGATAGAGACGCTAGAAGCAAGGTATTGGAATGGAATGGTGAGAGCTACATCAAGGCTCGAGAGTATGATATCTCGGATAAGTTATCACAGCTCAGTCAAGACATGTCTCCTCAGTGTCTCAGTGTTCTCAGTGTCTCAGGTGTCTAGTGGTCTCAGTGTCCCAGTGTCTCAGTGTCTCAGTGGTCTCAGGCTCAGCGTCTCTTTTCCCAGTGTCTACTCAGGACGTCTTCTGCCGTAATTCAAGAACTGAACTGCAGTAGACATGAATTGTGTTGGAAGCGCTTCAAATGGTCACATTCACAAAAATTCACATTCTTGTACTTTTCCTAGATGCCCGATTCTAGATGAGATTGTCTTTGTTGACTTTTGTTAACCGTGTGATTTCCAGTTGGGACTTTAGTTTGGAAAAACAATATCTTAAAAAAAATTCCAAAAAATAAGATCATTTGACAGTAGAAAGGAGAAGAAGTAGGGGAAAGAAGTGGAAAGAATAGGAGAAGAAGTGGAAAATAGAAAGAATACCATCTCTCAAGCCATCCACAAGCACAGCAGTGCGCACATATCACCGCCTCCTAGTATCTGCTCGCCAGGTGCAGCCTAGATGCACACCTCAAAGTTTGACAAAAAATGGTGTACCGATCTGTCATGAAACGCTTCTCCAAAACGCTTCAAAAACCGCCCAAACCGCTCCAAAAACTGCCGCAAATGCTCAAGTACAACGGAGTGTTTGTCGTCGACAAACCCAAGAATATTGGGTCTACACAGGTGGTGGAGAAACTCAAGTGGACCTTCATCAATGCCGCCGGAGGAAAGCAGAAGGGGGGCAGCCGAAACCCGCTGAAAATCGGCCACGGGGGAGCTCTAGACCCGTTTGCCACGGGCGTTCTGGCGATTGGGGTCGGAGCCGGAACCAAACAGCTCGGCGACATGACCCACAGCACTGACAAGGAGTACATTGCGACGGTGTTTATGGGCCACGAAACCACCACCTGCGACCGTGAGGGCCATGTGGTCAAGTCTGACGATTCGAGCCATATTACCGCGGAGAAGATCGAGGAGACTCTGGCAAAGTTCCGTGGCGACATCAAGCAGTTCCCACCGGTTTACTCGTCCGTCAGCGTCGACGGAGTGCGGCTTTGGGACTATGCTCGCAACGGACTCAAGGTGCCGTACATTCCGTCTCGGGAGTGCCACGTGAGCAAGCTGGAGCTGGTATCGCCGGTGATTTCGACCCACGGATACACTCCTCTGGGGCTGGCCAACGAGGAGGAGATGGCTGTGGCCGCCGGAGTGGCCAAGATCAAAAAGGAGGGGGGAGACATGACTCGAGAAGAGTACGAAAAGAGCAAGCAAGGCCAGCCGACGGTGTCGAAAAAGCAGCTCAAGAAGAACAAGAAGCGTAAATATGACGCCGAGGAAGTCGCCGCCGTCGTCAGAGACCCCGTTGGTGAAGTTGAGGAGACCCACACCCACTCCAAGTCGCTGGAGGAGCGCGAAAAAGAATACAATGAGAAACTGGCCCAGCAGGAGGTGAATGTTTTCAACAAGTTTGCCAAGGAGCAGGCCGAGAAGGGCTCTTTCCAACCCAAGACGCCGGTCTTCCAGATCCGAGCTGCGGTGTCTTCGGGAACGTATATCCGACAGCTGGCCAATGATATCTGCGAAGAGCTGGGCGTCTCGGGACATTTGGTGGAGTTGCGACGATTGACCCAAGGCGACTTTGGAGTGGACAATTGTTTTCCTCTGGACAAGATTCTGAACCAGCCGGAGGAGATCTGGGAACACGAGATCACCAAGGCGCTGAAAGAGGGACCCAAGTATGTTTACACCGAGTCGGGAGTGGCAGGGGTGGTGGAGGAGAAGGGCGGCGATAGACGAATTACTGAGACGGAGACAGAGGCTCAGACGGAGACCGGGACTGAGACCGGGTCTGAAGCTCAGACTGAGCCCAAAGCCCAGTCAGTGGATGATAAGACCTCTGACAAGAATGAGACTGCCAACAAGACGGTTGTCGAAGCCGGAGCCGAATCCAAGAAACAAAAGACTGAGTAGTTTCAACACTGGACTGCAATATTCTCTGTAAAAAGTTTGCCATACATACTATAGTACTATAGAACGATCAATGATTTTGGACCTCTTCGGAAGGATTGTAGAGCAACAGTGAGCGATTTCGTAACCCCAGAGGTTTGACAACTATCTGACCCATATAGATCATGTCTACAAGTAGAAGAACTGTACCACTGATTCCAGCCCCCATAGTATTTCCAGCTTTACACCTGATGGAGACACACTGGAGAAATATTTATACGAAAGAATATGCTGCTCTGACTCTCGTTAATACACTGACGTTTCGGTCTTTCCATGCGAAAGAATATTGGTGGTGTTGGTGTTCTCTCATCCCGTTTGGCTGATGGCCCACAGTGTAGTCACTTTGCAAAAAAAATAATACCATTCAACTCCCCTAAATCTGCTCTGTATTCCGGTGTACTTTGTTATTGCTCATTTGCAGTTTTCAGCATTCTGAGATTCGACTGAACGTTCGACTCCATCGTGGGCATTCCATGTCCTGAAACAGTTGAATCAGATGACAGCTGAATCAGATGACAGTGGCAATGAGATGACAGTGACACTCCCCTGACCTGGGGCTTTCGAATGGTACCGTTTTCCCCCTTTTTTCTCTTCTGTTTTTTTCCATCTTCAGTACGCTCTGCACCTTCATACGGCACACGGAAACAGCTATGTACATTCTTACCTATCTAGTCTACCTATTCCACAGGTTAACTTGCAGTAAATACTCTAGTGGTTCCTCGGGGACTTTGCACAGAGATCTCGGGCTCTCTCGACCCAGCCCTCTCCTCCTCCCTCCGAGTACAGAATCTCAAAGATGTTCATCTGGGGCTCGACGCGGGTTCGGCCAATGACTGCGGCGTTTCGAGTGGACGGGATTCGCAGATACTCCTTCTCTACCTGCCAGCCGATTTTCGACGACAGCTGTTCCACGTGACCCACGAGCGACCGGTACGTTGACTTCTCCTCGGGATCCGACGAGGTGGGCGGGAACCGTTTTTTCTCGCCCGACAACGCGTGGGAGCAGCAGGGAATGACCATGAAGGGACGGTCCATGAGCGGAATCCAGCAGGTGAGTTCGTCTGAGTGGTTTCCGATGAGAAATGCGTTTTCGGGCAGCCCAGCAGTCTGGAACACTCTGGGATCCGTGGCCAGACCGTTGGCTTCTGCGAGTCGCTTCTCAGCAGCGTGAGGGGGCAGGTATTGGGCCTGGCCCACCATTTGGTCCAGAAGAACCGTGGGGACCACGATTTTCTCCAGCAGCTTCTGGGTCACCTCGGGCTCGTAGGTCTGCCAGGATTTGCGTGCGCGCGCGTCGACTCCCTCGCCCACGTAGCCTTCCTTGATTAGAATGTTGACCAGCAGGCCGTTGCCGCAGCCCAGGTCATAGAAATAAATATCGTCCTTGTTCTTGTACATCTGGCCCCACAGCTCGATGAGAAAGGCGGCGATGGCAAGATCTTCAAACACGTGTTTGCGAGGGTCTGTGGACTCGACCCATGAGGACACCAGCGAATGTGCGTACTTTTGCTTCAGGTAGATGTATCTGTCCTGGAACTTGATTCGGTCGATGATCATGTCGTGATGCACCCGTTTCTTGTAGCCTGCCTTTTGACCCGACGAGTGGCGGAACACAGTGTGGAGAAGATGCAGGGCAATTCGACCGCATCGTTCCTCCTGCTCGGCCGAGAGCTCGTGGTCGGTATACTTTTCGTAGTAGACGGAGATGGCACTTCCGTCAAAGTACAGCAATACGGCCTTGACACAGGGCAGGTAGTAGGGACACGACTTGGGATGGTCGTGGTGCGAAATGTAGGAAATGGCGATTTTGGCGCCCTCGGACGTTTCTTTGCCGTCAGAGTCCCACAACGGCTTGTCCGAGTGGACGATGCATGTTTGGTTGACGGAAAAGTCGTTCTGGGGGTTTCGGGGGATGATTCGACGAACAATGACTCGTTTGACTGGACAGGGAGTCACCTCGACTTGTCGGGGCTCGTAATCCTGCAGATTCGGAGGAACTGGAGTGTTCTTGTCCTTGTCTGTATCCTTCTTGTCGTCGTCGACAGGTCCTTCATGGGTATCGAAAATGAACCCTTCATTGGCCTTGTCCGTGCCCATGATGTTCGGCATCATGTTGAGCGAGTCAGAAATGATATCGGCTCTCATGATCACCGACGAGTTGATGTTGGGCTGGCTGATCACGTTGAGCATGGCCTCGAGAAAGTGCTGGGCCCCAAAGTCGACCGGGTGCGACAGATACGGCGTCCATTGTGTGCCGACCGCGGACGGCTCGCCGCTGATATCGGTGGGTGTGAACATGGCGTGACTGGTAGAGGGTCAAACGGGTCGCTATTGTTTTTCTGTCTGATTTGATTTTCCATTGTGATGCACGGCGAAAAGTTAATGCGCCAGGGGGACATGAAGGAAGAGCAAACGGGGGACTCTGTGGGTGTTGGAGTGGGAATTGTGAAGAAATAATTACATAAATATGATTGCAATCGGACGAGAAATCCACTGGAATTTCAAATGTCCAATTCGACCCACTTTTGAGCATTTCAAGCCACCCCTCACCACTCACCCCGCCTAGAGTCACCGCCGCCGCACAACCGAACAGGAAAGACAGGTTATGACTCATTCGTGGGGGAAAGAGAAAGAAGAGGACCATTGAGTCATCCGAAACATACAACTCAAACCGGATCTTTAGGGATCAGATGTCACGTGGGCCGAAACCCGACCTTGGAATATTGTTCTATGTTGTCGAGTAATCCGTTAAGTAAATAGTGAATATTAGTTGGATTTGATGGGGGTACAGGACGACTCTGTAAGTAGGGTTGAAATGGATCCAGAAACACGCGGAGAATTGGAATCACGTGAGAAGCAACTACAGTACCATTTGGCGTGAATTTGGACTCAAATAAGTCCTTATTTTATCATCTACAATGAACCATTCTCCTACCTCCGCTGACTCATAGTTCAAGTAATTTTATACTTCTTGACACGTGATGGTGCATTTGGTGAAAAATGGATCTGGATTTCGGCGGTCCAGTTTGAGAGCAATTTAGAGCTGTGGGGGTATATATATATATATATATATATAGATGTGCTTGGGGTCTTGTTTTTTCCCTTCTTGTTTTCTCTTCTTTTTTACCACTCGGACCCTTTTGTCCGTCTCCTGTGGTTTTCCCCCTTTGCTCACGGTTTGCTCTACTGCTTGTCCCAACCAGCTCCATGCACGTCGTCAACATCTAAAACTCAAGTACAGCTGCCAACTGAGTCGTCACCACACACAGTCGTCCACCACCACCACCAATGAACACGTCATCGCAATTCCAGCAGCTGGAGAAGCTCGGAGAAGGCACGTACGCCACGGTGTACAAGGGCCGCAACCGAACCACGGGCCAGCTTGTGGCGCTCAAGGAAATTAACCTGGACAGTGAAGAGGGCACGCCTTCCACGGCCATCCGAGAAATCTCGCTGATGAAGGAGCTTAAGCACGAAAACATTGTGACGCTGTACGACGTGATCCACACGGAAAACAAGCTGAATCTGGTGTTTGAGTACATGGACAAGGATCTCAAAAAGTTCATGGACACCAATGGCAACAAGGGCGCGCTGGAGACCAAGCAGGTCAAGTGGTTCATGTACCAGCTACTCCGTGGCATTCTCTTCTGCCACGACAACCGGGTTCTACACAGAGACCTCAAGCCCCAGAACCTGCTCATCAACGCCAAGGGACAGCTCAAGCTGGCTGACTTTGGTCTGGCCCGAGCGTTTGGAATCCCCGTTAACACCTTTTCCAACGAGGTCGTGACGCTGTGGTACCGGGCTCCGGATGTGCTCCTTGGATCCAGAACCTACTCCACCTCCATCGACATCTGGTCTGCAGGCTGCATCATGGCCGAGATGTTCACTGGCCGGCCTCTGTTCCCCGGATCTTCCAACGACGACCAGCTGCAACACATTTTCAAGCTCATGGGCACGCCCAACGAGAGCACGTGGCCCAATATCTCGTCGCTGCCCAATTACCGATCCAACTTCCAGGTCTATGCTCCCCAGGACCTCCGAGTCATCATCCCCCAGATTGATAACGTGGCGCTAGATCTGCTCTTGTCGCTGCTGCAGCTCAAGCCGGAGAACCGAATCACGGCTAGACAGAGTCTTGAGCATCCTTGGTTTGCCGAGTACCATCAGTAAGCTGCATCAACCGCAAAACCTGTGGGAGCATGGGTTCAAGTATCATTGCTTCCTGCCAGTGCCGGCACTAGGTGCCGTTAAAGCACCACTGGAAGACCGACCCAACTACTGTTACTGGATCTTCACAGGCTAAAGAATTAACAAGGAGGAGGATAGCACTAATAGATTGTCGTGTTTGAGTGGTGCAATAGTCTGAAGTTGTATTGGAGAGGAATGGGCCGTATTAAAATAGTGAAGAGAGATCGCCGTACTATTTAATAGCCATGTAACACTCCAGGATCTACCGGAAAAACGAGTCACGCGATACACACGAGTTGAACATGAAAGTCACGTGAATTGCACGTGACTTGAACTTACATTCATGTCTGTACCATATGTACAGTATGTACATACATTCGCTATCTAAAACATCTCGGTCTTATGTAGCCTCTATTTATTTGATTCATGTCATAACTGGTATCATCTGAATCCCCACGTGATCAGGACTGTGACGAAATTTGTTACACAATAATAGGATCATTATTGACTGAGTGAGATGGTTGTTCATTTGTGACTCAACAAACCCAACTATATATCAAGTAAATATGGTGAAGATACAGGAAGATTAAACAACGGGGAAACCGGTGGTATGCAGAAAAAAAAGTGGTAGAAACAGAAACTGCGCTTTCAGAGTATCATTTTGATTAGGAAGATTTGTCCGATCACCTGATATTCTCTATGGAACGAATAGGAGTCGCTTACATGAGTCACGTGCACATAATATGACGTTGTCGAGAGGAGGATGTTGGGTCCAGGCTGGGTGCATGGTGAATTTGGGTGCACTTTGGTGGTAGCTGTGAGATCATGTGCATTGTCTCTATGAGGTCACGTGACTGATTCCAATCACATGGCGTTGCCTGCCACGGCGGCCGTGTTCGTGTGATGGACTTGTATACTTGACTATGGCCATCGATGTGGTTTGGGTTCAATTTTTCAAGTAATTGTCAACTAAATTGTGTTGTGATTATTGAAAGATCATAAAAAACAGAGCACATCAACAGTGAGAGCAAGAGTGATTGGGTAGTGCGAGACCAAGACCGAAGTCGGAGTTTTGAAGCCTCAGAAAAGTTTGTGACAAGTTTTCCGCATTTCAGTCTTGCGACCATTGCTAGGACTTGCAGATGTTTGTTTCATCATCGACCATGGACCAATACGACCAATACTCTACAGTCTACAGCTCCTCTTGAGTAATGACAATTACCTATCTAGACTGGGTTAGTTGTGTTTACAGAACCACGACTTGCTTCTGGTAAGGGTCAGGTTATTGTTGCGTTGTTAGGAAGGTTATCAGCATTGCAGAGCTCTGAGTGAGCTGAGTAAGTGTTTCATCATCAAATGATGGGCTTCCTGGAGTACTCACCTTGTGCTATGATGGGGAGAAGTGGTGTTCGGCGGTGCAATTTTTATACATGGGCTCTACTGCAGGGTAAGTTGTGGGAGAGGGTTGGGTGGGATGAGTCGTACGCTCAGAGGATATCACAGACTGGACAGGTAGGGTTATGTAAGGTTGTCGGTTCGATTACGGCCAGTGAGTGAGTGAGTAGTGAGTGAGCGAGTACAAGTCGAGTAAATTACGAGTTGTGTTGATATATTGGAAACTTGTATGAGTACGGTCTTCAACGGTCTCGGCCTCCTACAGTCTCCTACCGACCCTCCCGTTTTCTACCGCCCCTACCGTCTTCTACCGCCCCTCCCGTCTTCTACCGCCCCTCCCGTCTCCTGCCGTGCTCTCTACCATACTAATTACTCACTGCGCTCAGTTTGTAACGGATCGGTAATGGGTCAATCCTCAAGATATCAGTAGGACGAGCGGTTCGAGCGGTTCCGCTCGTCCTACTCTACAGAGCAATACACCAATAGTACGAGCTCCGGAAGTCGTATTAACATAACTTTCCTTACATTTTTTTAAAGCACGTCACTATCCACGTGACCTAGCCACGCGATACCAAGTATTCATCCATAATGACACACTCATGACGTCCGGAGGACGTCATCATCGTCCAGTCACGTGCCAAGGCACATGACTAATAATAACACCTTATGACTAGCTTCTGAATCGCTACACAGTTCCAATTCGCAAATAAACTCGAAATGACGAAATGCCATAATAAAAATGACGAAACTCGAGATTGAGAGCAGCACATGCACTGAAGTGGTGGACAACCAGCGTATCCGGAGACACGACGGATCCAGCACCATGGAAGCTGGCCGAAAAAGAGATCCCCAGCACATTGAGCAACCAAGTCAGCTCAATTGAGTAACATCACACACTCAGATCGAGTCTGATGGTGGTCCCCTTTTGTTCCTTCACTTGAAAAATAATTGAAAATAACAATAAAAATAAAATTAAAATAAAAATAAAAATAAAAAATAAAAATAAAAATAAATAAAAAAACCTTGCCGCATTTAGCGTCAGCCACCCCCCGCATTGACCTGAGTACGTTGGATTGACCCCGATCCTGCACGTCGAGCGTGGTCGGCCAAAAAGCGCCCGTGGCTGGTGAGTCAGAAATAGCAGGGTTGCAAGAGAGAGCTGCGCAACGAGCAATAAACGGTGTTTTTTTCGCTTCTGTGCTGCTTAGAGTGGAGAGCCGACCCTCGCCATGCTCACGTGACCATTCACGTGGTTGCAAACTCCACCTTAGTATAGCCGTGTCCCTCTCGCTACCCATTATCGCATCGTACTCCAGCCACATTTTTTTGTTCCCCGCTAAATCCGGAACCTTATCTGGGTCACGTGAAATTGCAATCTCGACAGGAGGTTATACTTATAGAGTGAGACACTCCACCCAAGGTGTTGCAAGTCAATTGACACCACCTCACCTCAGACTAACATCCACAATGCCCTCGCACTTTGACACTCTGCAGCTCCACGCCGGCCAGGAGGTCGACCCCGCCACCAACGCCCGAGCGGTGCCCATCTACGCCACCACGTCGTACAACTTCAACTCGTCGGAACATGGCGCCAAGCTGTTTGGGCTCCAGGAGTTTGGCAACATTTACTCGCGAATCATGAACCCTACCAACGACGTGCTTGAGAAGCGAATTGCGGCTCTCGAGGGCGGCAAATCCGCCATTGCGGTCTCCTCCGGCCAGTCGGCGTCGTTCCTCGCGCTCACCGCCCTGGCCCAGACCGGAGACAACATTGTCGCCTCCTCCTGTCTCTACGGAGGTACCTACAACCAGCTCAAGGTGATTTTCAAGACCTACGGCATCAACGTCAAGTTTGTGGAGGGAGACGACCCCAAGGCGTTCGCTGCAGCCATCGACGACAAGACCAAGGCTCTGTATGTCGAGTCCATCGGCAACCCCCGTTACAACGTGCCCGACCTTAAGGCCCTGTCCGACCTCGCTCACAAGAACAACATCCCCCTGGTGGTGGACAACACCTTTGGAGCCGGTGGATACCTCGTTGCCCCCATTGAGCACGGCGCCGACATTGTCGTGCACTCTGCCACCAAGTGGATCGGAGGCCACGGCACCACCGTTGCTGGTCTCATTGTCGATGGCGGCAACTTTGACTGGATCAAGTCCGGCAAGTTCCCCCAGCTCACCGAGCCTTCCGAGGGCTACCACGGAATGAAGTTTGCCGAGACCTTTGGCAACGAGCTGGCCTACGCTCTGTACGTGCGAACCGTGCTGCTGCGAGACATTGGCCCTTGTCTCAACCCCTTTGGCGCCTTCCAGATCATCCAGGGTCTCGAGACGCTGTCTCTTCGAGTCGACCGACACTGCGAAAACGCCCTCAAGCTCGCAAAGTGGCTCGAGAAGAACGAACACATTGCTTGGGTCTCCTACCCGGGTCTTGAGTCGCACCCCTACCACGAGCACGCCAAGAAGGTGCTCAAGCGGGGCTACGGCGCCGTGCTGTCGATCGGTGTCAAGGACGACAAGGGTGCTGCTGTCGTCGACTCTCTGAAGCTGGCCTCCAACCTCGCCAACGTCGGAGACGCCAAGACTCTCGTCATCGCCCCTTACTTCACCACTCACCAGCAGCTGTCGGAGGAGGAGAAGAAGAGCGCTGGCGTGTCCAAGGATCTCATCCGGGTTGCTGTCGGTATCGAGTTTATCGACGATATCATTGCTGACTTTGAGCAGGCTTTCAAGGCGGTGTACTAGACGAAGCGCACAGCGCCCAACATGAGTGCACCTGGACCGACATAAGTATGGCCAGGACCAACATTCCAAGCGTAAAAGTAGTGCCAACCCGCTACAATGCCCAAATCGGGGCTTTTAATATTATTATGTTTTGATATATCCCAGTGCAGTAGTACCAGCATGTACTGGTACAGTGCAGTACCGTACATCTGTAGCTTTTTAGCACCCAATTCATTGCAGTGACTATTTTGTATCTTCATAACCACAACAGAGGACGGCGGAGGTAGTTGCGGAAGGTACTTCTAGACCAAATGTAGGTCCTCTTTCAACCATCTCTACCAAGCTAGCCTCATCCCAGTTAGTAAGCCGAAGGAACGTCTGTATCGTTGTGACAGATGGGTACCCCGCCCATGCCAGGTCCTTATGCAGATCCGCGCCGATACTAACATCGGAATCAACGCATGAGTCAGTACCAGTATTTGGTACGTCTCCTAGTTGGCAATGTCAGCGGAGCGAGTCAGGCAGGGCCATGCTTATTAGCACAAGAACCAGTAATCTATCACAACAAAGAAGAAAAGACTTGGAGAAGAGCTAGTAAATCCTAACATCTCTGCTAGTTGCAGCAATTCTCTCTGCTACCTCATCCAACCTTACCAACGCCTTCTGTCTGACATTAAGATTGCTCTTCTCCGAATCAAAGTAGACAAATCCCGACACCTGATCAATGCGTCCACTTAGTCTGCCCTGAATGATCATGTTGGCGATTGTGTCCTCTGCCTGTGTCAATTCCATGCCCAACAAGGCTGCAACTCTGGGAAAAGAGATGCAGGAAAAGACTCTAGAAATGGCCAACAGATTGTGTTCCAGCACCGCTCGGTGCAGAACTGTCACTCCGTCGCCCATGAGAGCCAGCTGGTGCGGCTCCAGCATTTCGGCAAACTGCTTCACGTCCTCCTGGTCCAGAATTCGGTTCTCGTACAGCTGCTCAAGGACCTTGAACGTAGGCAGCTGGACACTTCTTTCGTCCTTGTAGAGCGCAGTGAGCACTCTCTGTCTCAGGGGCCCTGCGGGAGACAGAATGGCAGTCTTGGAGGCCGCCAGCAGACACTGCAGTCTGTCGTCAGCATCCACGGCCTCCTCCAGTGACATTTCGTAGTACTTTCGTGTAGCGTCTAGGAACTTGCGTCGGGTATCGAAAATTCTCGCTTGCGATAGCTTGAAATGCACCTTTTGTGCGGGGTCGTTGCACTTGTGGATCAGCAGGGCGCACTTGTTAAGATAAGTCTCTGCTCCTGCGTCGTCTTCATCCTCCAGCAACATGCGCACAATCCGCACATACACGGCTACTTTTTGGTCGTCGGTGATATGCTGTTGTCCCGAGTCCAGCCGCATGCCTTGTAGCACTCGTGCGGCCTTGGTGAACTCGTTTTTCTGCTCGTACACTTCGGCCAGTGCCTCTCGTGCCAGAAACTCCTGCTCCTCGAAAATGATGGTTTTTTCCTTGAGAACATCGAGAGTGGCGATTAACACCTCTTCTCGCGCGTCCGCCAACCCCTTTGTGTAGCTGACAAACTCCGCCAGCACCGGGCGAGCCACAATGGCACCATCGGGAATTTGGATGATGGCTTTGGCGTAGGAAATGAGATCGGCGGCGGCCGACAGCGAGTGCAGATAGTTGATATAGTCCTTGGCGCCGGGTTTCGAGCTGCTAATCTGCTCAATGCGGTTTGAGATGGAGGACATGTCAGTTGGTACTGTAGAGATGAAGTGGTGGTGATGAGGTGGTGAAGTGACTTGGTAACGTTAAAATGTAAAAATCTGGGGTGAAGTATAAAGGTAAGTGCGGTAGTTGAGACGCTAAGTAAAAGGACAACTGACCGTGAAAGGGGCTCCTAGTCTCGGAAATAGTCAGCAGAACAACTCGGTTGTATGGAACCAAATGGTCCTTATCTCTAGAAGTATTCAGTCTCACAGAGTGTCAAGAAATGGTAAAGAAAATTGACTAACATTATCTACCTACAACTACGTACGAGTGTGCTGTGCTAAGCTGTCAATACTGTATTGGAGATACTGCAGTCCGTCATAAGTGACGTCACGTGACTGAAAAGCACTTCATTGAGACCGACTCCGTCTTCTACTTGTATTGATAGTGATCTGTTGGCTCTGTGGTCTAATAATGTCTACTTCTGTAGTATAGTATGTACAATACGAGTACAGTATGTACCTATTGTCATATCGTACTACAAATACGCTCTCAATCAGATGCAATATTAATAAATCAGAGTGACAGTTGCCCACTCATCTGCTCGTAGCCATCAGCTACAAGCCTATGTACAATGTTTTTATCGCTTGAACTGGTCCGGCATAGACAACATGGAGTTGAGGATCTCGTTTCCACTTGGCGACTTGTCCTTGGTAGGCTTGTGTCTCAGTCGTTTAGTTCCGCGTCTCTTTTCCGTCTTTTCTGCTCGCTCGGTCTTGGGTCTGGCTCCAAACTTCTTGGTCACTCTGGCCTTTGCTATCTCGTCAGCAGTGACAGGTTTGGACTCCGGTCCCATGAGCCACTGGGGTTCTTTTCCGTCCGAGTCATACGGCATGGGAATGGCCTTCTTGGAAATGATGTTCATAAGCACCTGGTTGGCTCGGTGGTGATCGATAATCTCGGGAGTCATTCCGCCAGGCACAAACGCCGACAGTCTGTGCATCATAACGTGAAGAAGCTGCTGGATGCTCTGTGTCTTTTTGGGACTAGATCGCTGCATGATGACATACTCGGCCTGCAGCAGCTCGTAGATCTCCGCCACCGCCCATAGGTTTTCAGGCGACTTGAGGAACGATCTGTTCTGCGAAATTTTGGGATCCCACATGAACAGCTGGTCGATGGCCACGGACCGCAAGTAGGGGACTCGATGGTAGTCTCGAGCTGCGTCGCCAATGGCGTATCTCCAGGACTTGATCAGAGATCGTGAAATGACACAAGTATGTGGAAGACCTCCGAGGATTCGTTTGTGGGTGGAGTCGACGGTCTGACGGACCTTTTTGGCGGTGGCCTCGTCATGGCACTTGCTCAGAATGATTCTCTCAAGTCTCGAAGTCTCTGCAATGAATCGAGAAAGAGCTGGTCGAGAATCCAAGTTGGGGATTCGACTCATAACAGACAAGAAAAGGTCTCGCGAGTCTTCAGTGGCAATGTTGTTCTTATCCAAAGCTGCAAACACGTTGAAAATGTTGAGAACTTGCACATTGCCATTCTTGTCCAACTGGCTGAGCTCCTTGTTAGGAGCTTCAAGAACCACAGGAAGCACGTAATTGTGGAACCAGTTTCTGGCCAGTTGGTTGTCGTTCAAGACATTACAAATGCCGAGCAGCTGAGAACACGTAGCCAGCTCCCGCTTTACATCAATGTGGGCAAGAGGTCCAGATCGTTTTCTATCCGGTCTGACAGCTCGGAAAGCGATTTCAAGCACGTTTTTCCATTTCAGACCGCCAATCTCGTGCTCCCATTCCAGACTGTCGTCCACAGGGTTCTTGAATTGTTCTCTCAGACCCAGAATGATAGACGACATCAGACCTCCATCAACAAGAGACACATTCTGAAGCAACTTGACAGCGTCTTCAACGGTCTGAATCGTAGCCTCCTCGTCGTTGGGAGTCACATGATACGCTACGCCCGCAAAGTACTGTGTCAGAAACGCTGCTCGACTAATGTCCACCTTGAAAGCAGGGCATACTTTGTTGACGAGATGAAGAACTTCATTTCTGGCATTGTGGGGCACTCTCCATGCGAAAAACAGCACGTGGGGTAGCACAAACTCCGCATCCTTGAATTGCGGCTCGTTTCCATTCTCTGGAGAAGGAGCGAGAGCCCAGTCGCACATCTGATAGGCAGCTTTGAGCTTCTCCACAGCATTCCCAGAATTCACAGTCTCCTTCAGACCCTTGATACCTGCCACAATATGGTATGATGTAAGCGGAATTTGCCACTGGTGGGCCAGCTGGACTACATCGGCTGCCAAGCCGGGATACTCGCTGGCAAGAAGAGCCTTGAGAATCTCCCCCAGGTTGGTCTTCACACTCTCTTCTTTTCTGTACCATTTGAACACCAGAATAGCTTCAAAGACGTCTCCTCGAATGATCAGTTCCTCGATCACCTGACCGTGGTTCATCCAGCCCTTGCCTCGGGTCTTCACACTGGCTTCAATCTTCATAATGATACCTCCCACAACAGCTCGTTGCTGGGGCAACTTTGCCAGTTTCTGCCGCAGGTTCAGATCTTCTCTGTAGAGCTGTTCTTGGAGCCTCGACGTCTCCACATCGACTCTCCGGGCATACAACGGCGGAAAAGAAGCGTCATAGTCCCGTTTGACCTGTTCAGAGTGACGGAGACTCTTTTGTCGTGAAGGAGACGCTTGTTCGTAGACCTCTGCCTGATTAATGTATTTTTTGCTGATGAATTTCACGTTGTCAATGCTGTCGTCTTTGTTGCTGCCTTTACTCTGTCTGTTCTTGTATCCCCTGACTCGGGCATTGGTCTTGTAGTATCCATCTGTTCTGGAGGTTGGAACGGACGCTGCCATGCGAGAAGAGGCCGCAGGGTGGGGTTTGAGCGTCACGTGAGCGACCGAAAAATACCGCTTGGTCGTGGGCCCCTTGGCCAGCCTGTACCAGTCGGGTCGGAGCATGATGGTTGGTGCGAGTTGGAACTAACAAAAATAATTTGTGATAAGATTAGGTTGTCACGTGACACAAGTGGGAGCGATGACATGTCCAGACATGGGTCCCGAATGTGTGTGAGGCAACACAATAAAATAACGGGAGAGATCAGGATGACTCTCCGGGACTGTCATCACATAGAAATCAGCTTTTGGGGGGATTTTTTCCACAACGTTAAATTAAGTCCCACCCAAGACTCGAACCTGCGACCTTAATCATTATCACTGGTGATGACTGACTGACTGTAGAGAAGCACTAGGAGTATCGCGAGCTCCAGTATTTGTGTGACAAGGTGAATATGAAGGTGTATTAGACTGTAGAGCTCGGCTTTGTGCTTCTTTTTGATGTTTTTTGGTTATATATAGCATGATTGGGTCCTGTTCTGTAGTTCTCTGTTCTGTTGTCCCTTCCTTTTTTAACATAGTTCATTGGAAAATAGGAAAAAAATATTAATTAAAATTAATTATAAATTGATTAAATAAATTAAGATAAAAAATATATAAAAACCAAGGTATGCCGGTAGCAAACCATTGTGAAAAGGGGTCACCAGTGGCATTATACTGTAGCTACCGTGGTACGAGTACATTATAAGGGTGATATTACCCATCCAGAGATCATTCTGTAAAACTGATATCGTCTACGAGACATCAGTTTTTTTTTATATTTTTTTCTTTTTCTATTTTTTAACATTGTTGGCTTTACTTAGATTTAACATCCCAAAGCCAAGTAATGCCCTCATCATACTTGACACCATAACATCACTCCATTCCGGCAATTGTGGGTTCTGAGGCGCAGAAATTGAAAAAGCGTGATTTCAGCGAGATTTTAATTCTTTCCAGTCACTTTTTCTGCAATTTTAGTAGCTCTGTCAACTTTTATAGACTCCCTAGTTTCACCTCTCAAGGTTACTGTATCCCAACATGGTAAGATGCGTCTCTACTGTAATACAATATCTCCACCACACACCACAACTCCGCACCACCAACCAGCGTTATGAAAGGTGAGTACGATGGAAGTGATACAGGCATTGGCACACAGTGATACAGACTCAGACTCAGCACAGACTCAGCACAGACTCAGCACAGACTCAGACACAAACGATGAGACACGGCCAACCATCTATTGACCGTATCCAGAACTTGCACTTGAAAGAAATTGTGACTGGTTCCACGAAAACAATCACAGAGTACTGGAGAGATACTTGTCATGTGATTGGAGTCACGTCATCTGTGTGTAGGTGGAAGTTGCAACCTGAGACGTCTGGCCTCTTGTTTCGTGCTAACACAGACCTCCCCCCTACAATTGTCACACAGCTCCAGTCGTATCCTCCTGGAGCACAGATACAACGCCTGGTCCACATCGGCGACTCGCACAAACCGCTGCGGCAACAATGTCTTGAAAAGGCCTTGGCAATCTGTCGTCAGTCCACTCGACAAGTTGAGGCCTATGAACGTATTCTTAAACGGCTCGACAAACTACTGAAAGGAGCTGCCCCGAGTGAGGACCGAGAGTGGATCGACCGGACGCGTGCTGAGAACGCGGAACAGGTGGATGAACTGAAATCGCACAGATCCCAGGCCAAATTTGACGCCCTCATCGCACTCTATTTGTCGCTGGGCCGGTTCCAGGAGGCAAGAAAGGCGTGTGCTGCTCGTCGCGACAACAACAACGACTGGGAACACTCGCTGCATCTGCGAGTGATGGAGGCGCGGTCGCAGTTTCTGGATGGAGAAAAGGTGACTACGATCCACAAAGTTCTGGATTCGCGAGACGAGCTGAAACCCCTGGATCTCAACCTGGCGCTGTTGCTGGCAGCTCTGCATGAGCTACAGGCGACAACGACCATGTCCAGCCACTCAGGGGGCCCTGCCACCGTCACAATTGCACCGTCTGCTTTTGCAAAGGCTGTAGAGTACTTTTTGGACATGGACTTTGAGTACCTAAAACACTACGACGATGTGGCTTTGGGGCGAGATGTCGGCAGATATATTGCCGTGTGTGCCCTCGTATCCTTTTCCCGTGCCCAGCTGTCGACTCTGGTGAATCAGAATTTTGGTTTTTCTGAGCTCGTTGGCGCCGATTCTGACATTATGAAAATGCTCCAGAGCTTTCTGGATTCAGAGTTTCTGCAGTTTTTCAAGCTGTGGAATGTTCTTGTGGGCGAGCTGCCGTTTGATCTGGTCTTTTCTGATATCGTTAGCTCTGTGGATAGCCTTCTACGTGAACGGGCTCTGATTCAGGCCATTTTTCCATACACGCAATTCCGGCTGGACGAGCTGGCTCAGTCGTTTGATATGGAGCCCGATGAGCTGGAGACGCTGTTGCGGCAGATGATTGTAGCCCTGGATCTCAAGCTCAAGATTGACAAGATTGACGGCACTGTGACGGCATACCAGAGCGATGGGTACTCGCAGCTGAAGCAGAACAAGATGTTGGCCAAGGCGTATGTGAGGAGTGCTAAGATGGCCATGTTGGCCCTAGACAAATGAGGAAAGGTGGCGTAGCTTGGAGAGGTGACGGGGCTACTTCGAGCGGCGACAGTGAGGTGGGTGTGGCTGTTCCATGGCACCGCACTGTACTTAGAGAATGCATATCAAGGTCAGTCGATGTAGTTGTAGCTGATTCTGGAGCATCAAGTAATTCCAATGATTCCCTGTGGACTCGGTTCACTACAGTACCTGTTTCTGATCGACGTGCCCAGGCTAAGAGATCTGTTTATCGCGGCTACTCATTCTGGTACGGTGCTACAGTACGACTTGAGTTGTACTTGTAGCTGTCGCTGTAACTATGGGACTGACACTCCTCCCTCAAGGATGACGAGTATTCGGTTGATTGACCTGGACTCTTGACAGATCCTCACGTGGCGTGGTTTACAACAAATGTCTCCATACAAACTCCTCGTCATCTCTACTCTATCGTCCGTTGCAGTTGTCACAGTATCACAGGAAGGGTCACGATCACCTTCTGTAAAATCAGTGCAAGTTCAGACTCTCGACTCCCTGTTTTGTCCATCTCCATAGTTACTGTTGTTTAGACTACAAGTAGTGGTTCCAGTAGCTATACCGTGTCTCTGTCTGAGTACTTCGTTCACAGAAACGGTCCTTCAAGATGAACATCCATGTCCACCAGATTGCCATGAACAACGAAAACCACGATATTCGAGCCCGAAAATCGGACTCAACCCGATTCTCGAACCCGTCCCAATCGTTTCTGAATCAGCCCACGGCCAACTATGGCACCATGATTCAGACCCTGAGAGTGCCCCAGGCCCCGGTTTTTGAGAGCTGGGGTTTTTCGCAACAGAAAGTCGACCACAACGATCCCATGCAACGCGGAATCGACACCAGTAACTCCTACAACGACGACGACTTTGACAAATCGTGGAACCTTTCAGAGGGGAGTGATTCCGAGCAAGTGTCTGAAGGGCGGGGAGTTGGAGGTGGCTCTGGAGATGATATTCTGCTCGATGCGTCACCCCTTTTGGTCGACTCAACTCGCCCCGATACCCCATCGCCCTCTTCTGATCCGTCTCAGTACATTTACCTAGGCAACCCTTACGAAGGGCACACCTATGATACCCCCGCGTACATTTCTACATTTGAGGGAGATGGGCGAGGTGAGGACTTGAATCGGACCAATGAACGATATGAGGACTTGCTTCGGACCAATGGGCGAGGTGAGGTCTTGCTTCGGACCAACGAGCGATATGAGGACTTGCTTCGGACCAATGAGCGATATGAGGGATCTTTTGGTACTGGTGAGCAACATTCGATGAGATGGGGTACTGCCTCCTGTTTTGACTCCGATTCTGACTCCGATTCTGACTCCGATTCTGAATCTGGCTCTATTGCTGCGCAGAGACCGACCTCTGAGTCCAGTTATGTCCTCGATACCAGAATTGACAGCGGAGAAGAGTGTGCTCGTGTGGAGAAAGATTCACCGAGGGAGAGGTAACAGAAAAAGTGTGTTGACAGTGTTTTCAACACCCACACATGGCTTGATTGCAGTTGATAGAAGCTTGGTGATGGATAACAGAGTGGAATTGTGAGCAGTAAAAGATAATGACAGTAGAATCTAGTGTAGCATCCTGTCAAATAAGTCGTAAATAAGTCGTAAACTAGTAACTAAGTCATAAAATTCCCTAATATTCTGTTTAATGAGCCTCCTTCGTGTTTGCTAGCTGCTGATATCACCGTAGAGTGACCAGGACTAATGGACCCAGAACTTAACTAATTTCTCAAGTAAACCTAACTATACTCTGGTAGATATGGAGTCCGCAAAGAGTATCTCAATCTGTCCATTCATCATGATTTTTGTATCATTCGACTCATAAGATTCTTCTCAATTTTTTTTATTTGGTTCACTCCTTTCTATCTCATCCTACAGTAACGTATATATGGTCCTCATTTTCCCCCAGGGCTATCATTTAGTTAAATATGCACGTTCGCACACCATGCACCTGTACAAGCAGCTACATCACCACTCCCCACACTCTGTCAACAACATGAAATGAGCATCCTAGTGACTGGAGGAGCGGGATTCATGTGAGTATCCCATTGTCTCGCCACTATTGAGCCTTCTAACCCAGAGGATCGTGGATATCACGGCATTTTGCCCTGACGGAAAAAGTCGTCTGCTTGGATGCCCTGAGGTACAGCGGTCGCAAAAAGAACCTAGAGGACGCAGAACTGCAAGCGTTTGTACACGTGGACATTTGCGACGCCCAGGAACTCCGTCGGGTCTTCGACACCTACGATATTGCCACCGTCATTCACGCCGCAGCCGAGAGTCATGTTGAGTGCTCGTACTCGGATCCGATTCAGGTGACGACCGCAAACGTGTTGGGCACACAGACGTTACTGGAAGAAATGACACGCAACGCGAGAGAAACGGACACAGAAATAAGAGAACAAAACCTCCCAAAATTGATCTACATCTCGACAGACGAAATCTACGGAGATCAGGCTGATCTAACTGGCACCGAAGACCTGGAAACTTCGCCACTATGCCCTTCCAACCCGTACGCAGCGTCCAAGGCAGCTGCCGAAATGTTCATTTCCGCCTACACAAAGTCTTACGGTCTGGAGTGCGTCACTCTACGTTTCAACAACGTGTACGGAGAATACCAGTATCCGGAAAAAATCATTCCTGCGTTTTGTCTGGCCATGTTAAAGGGCGACAAGTGCATGCTGCAGGGCTCGGGAGAACACAGAAGGAGATACATTTACGCAGATGACTGCGTGAACGCTGTGCAACTGACATACAACCATTTCGACGAGCTCAAGGGCCAGGTGTTCAATGTTGGGAGCAAGGAGGAAAAAAGCAACAGGTGCGTGTTTGAGACGTTGGGTGGAATGCTGGGGTACGATCAGGGGCCCCAATTTGTGTCTGATCGTCCGTACAACGATTCCGCATACAGAACGAACGACGACAAGATTCGGGAGTTGGGGTGGGAACAGAAGGTATCATTTGAGGACGGTTTGACGAGGACGGTCGACTGGTACCGGAGGAATGTGAGTTGGTGGGATGGTGAGTGATTCCGACCTTCCGCTGCTCTCAGGGTGCTGTACTAGTCACCTTTACACACTGGCATGGCATTGGTACGTAGGAAACTGGGAAACTGCTGATTGGTAAGCGAATGTCATTCTTCTTATAGAAGATATTTACTAAGTCACTTCCAGGAACCACAAGCAGCATAATCAGTGACTACCAGTGGGCACTAACAATGCGTCCTAGTCTCGAAAGTCGAAAATGATCACGGAGGAGAAAGATCAAACGGGAAACATGAATTAACATCACATGAATCACTCTACCAATCAGATCATGTCCCTCAGATCTAGAGCTCCTAAAGTCCTCGGTTAAAACCACCCCAGAAAGGAACCATAGTGTACGACGACAGAGCTGAAGCCAGACATGATCAAGTGGAATGAAAACTGTATCGAAAAGTGTTATAAACCGAATCTATCTACACCTCTTTGTAGCTTGTTATACAACTACAATTTCTTCTGCTATTGCGTAACTTCAAGTGTAGCTATGGGACTTGCGGAGCATTTATTAAGGACTCCAACCAACGGTTCTATTCAGTAGTTCCACTGTACCACCGCGTCTATACTCAACCGGACAAATCGCTGCCAGAGTTCCACCTGCCTGACACAGAAGAAGGGAACTTTGTATCTGGGGAACGTCATGACACTTGCATCTACTGTATACTAGACACCAGATTGATTGGACTTGATTAGGTAATCAGACGTGCTATGGTCACGAGCCAACGATTTCCAAGGTCAAAGTACTGCTCACAAGTACTTGTAACTACTGAGGCGCCACTCGCAAAGCCGATGGAATATAATTGTGCATATTAGAGGTACAACTATACGAATACGAATACGAGTACGAATACGAATACGAGCATGATTATTGATGGTGACGTCATGATAATTGTTCTTCAAAGCACTCCAAAAATCCCACGAGTAACCACTTAATCGTCAGAAATGAAAAACGATCATTATTTGCGCTTTCTCTAACCATTGGATCGCATTCTGACCCGTTTCGGTCTCTTCTTAACAATGCGTATTACCCCGTCTAAATTGAGGACATATACTCTAGACCTCAGAGAACATTCCAGGGACAGAAATTTATCCAAAGGCTCAGATAGACTGGTCACGTGACACATCAAGACGATTGATTCTTCATAAATCGACATTTACTAGTACAAGAACTTCAATGTCCTATACAGTTCCGACAGACCTCCCCGTGCGTGCCATCACAGGGCAGTTACTCAATGTGCAACTCTGAGCATTCTAAATAGCTGGAAGTACCCGAGATTCCACTGTTTCCGATTTCAGGGTGTTCGCCTCCCGAGATACAGGGTCTGGTGATGTGTTTCAGTGTCGTGAGAGGTCTCTCAGACGATAGATGTGTGGACTCTGTTTGGCTGACGGATTTGTTAACAGATTTTGTTGACATTTGTTGAAAGGAATTCCCGCTGTGGGTCACTTCTCGGTGTCACGGGACCAATGAAATCGCAAGACTTGTGTGAATTGGTTTAAAAGCATCAACTAATCAACTAATATTCATCTTCAAGATATTGGCAGTACAGATATTTGAGATATCCACATTTCAACGCGAAATACGAGTGCTGATTTTGTTGACTTTGGAGTGGGCCTCAAGTAATAGTTACTTCAGAGCTCCAGAAATGCACAGTACACTAACAATGGTCCAATTCAAACAAAATATCTGTCACTCAAGACTCCAGAGCAGCTCAGATAATACATTCTTACCAACTGAATGTGTCCCATTCAAATACATCCACCTAATCAACATTAATTCATATATCTACCAGTAGCAAATTCCTTGTGAGACTTTTGCACTCTTGAATCTGTCTCGAATCAGATACGAGTTTGCTTCGTCCGGAGCTGCTATTGTTACCCAACAAGCAATTTCCCGCGACGCGCGAAGCCGCGCCGGAATCACTCGTCATCCTCCTCTCCCGAACTGCTCTCGGCATTCGAGTCAAACTCCTCCGCCACCTCACTATCACTCTCGGCATGAAAGTCCTCATCAGGACTCTCGTCATCCTCATCAGCCGAGCCTCGAAACTCTCCTCCATCATCAGAGTCATCGTCCACCTCAGCCAGAGTGGCAGCCAGCAGCGCCTTCTCCTCAGCAAGATCATTCTTAAGACGAATGCCCTTGGACTTGATGAACGCCTCGAGACCCTCCTGCTCTTCCTTGGAGATGTTGGAGAACTGGTACTCACCCTGGGCGTTTCGCAGCTTGAGAGTCATGTCAAACGTTCGAGAGGTGGTTACCGAAGAACCCACTCGAGACAGAGTGATATCTTGAATCTCGGCAAAGGGAATGAAAACGGGCTTGGAAAGAAACAGGAAATTTCGTTCCAGGGGGTATAGATGGCCCTCAGACGCCTTGAGCGAACAGGAGACACCAGCATGGCCATGCACGGTCTTGAACGAGCCTGGCACGGTCAGTTTTCGGCCAGTGAGACCGCGGAAAATAGATCCAACCACCTGGTGAGCAGACTCGTCGTACGACTGCTTGAGACCCTTGTCGGCGTACTTTTCGGCAAACTCGGCGTCGTCGACATTGAGCTCGACTTTGATTTCGGCCTCACGCAGGAATTGCATCACCAGAAACGGGTACCGAGTCTGGCCCTGTCTGAGAGGAGGATCCAGCTGCACCACGAGAATGTTGTGCAGATCGTCGGGCTTGGGCAGCACAATGAGCCGCTGCACGTGCTTGTACTGCACCATGTAATCGTATGTTTTTCCTCGAAGTCGCATGAAGTTGGCGTACATGTCGATATCGTATCGTCCTCGGGGGATGACCAGGTAGATCTCCGACAAAGACACCACAGCCGTACCTGCCACGGCTCCAATGTCGGCCTTTTCCTTGAGGGTGTCGTAGAAGATCTGGGCGGTGGACTGGACCTCCTCTTCTGATTCGTCGTCGGCGTCGGCGTCGTCGTCTCCTTCCTTGCCTTCTTCTCCCTCCTTCTTCTCCGTCTTCTGCTTCTTCTTGGGGTTCTCATCACCTTCCACAGAAGTTACTCCGGGCACGTAGAATCGCATTTCGACGAGCTCGTCGCCTGCCCGTCCATCGGCGGGCTGCTGGAACTCCAGAGCAACCTCATTTTTGCCCACCAGGTTGGAGTTGGCCACTTCGGCGTAGGGGATCTCGAATGCGGGCTTGTTGGCGACGGAAAAAACCAGCTCGGATCGCTCAAAGTCCGTCTTGCCCCAGTTCCAACCCTTGACGCTGTGCTCGCGCTGCTCCACTGAAATGCCATAGTTGCGCTTCATCACGTTCTTCAGCTCCTCCAGGTTGTCCTGTTCAAACCCGTCAAAGTTGGCGGCCCCGCGGTTTTTCGTCTGGATCTTCATCTCGAATCCCCGAGAGCCCCGACTCCAAAACGCCGCCAGCAGCTCCTCCTTTCCAAGTAGAAACGGCTCGTCCTTCTTGGTCTCCTTCGATCCGCCCATTGACGTCTTCTGCACTGCCTTCCAGCCCAGGCCCGTCTCAACCATCCGCAGACGGCCGTGCGCCTTGCTCTGATTGAGATAGATGCCGTCGAATTCAGTCGTAGACATCGTGTTTTTTTTTGCGTACTGTGCTGTAAATGTGTGAACGATGACGATGGCGCTTCGACGTGCCGGTAATGTATGTATGGTGATTTGGACTCTGCCAGAAAGTTAAACGCGTGGTCACGTGACCTAAGAAGAGGAGGGAGGAGGATGGGGGAGAGGACAAGAGAAGCGGGGTATCGCTGTAGCCCCGAGGGTCCACCAAATTCCAAGTTTGGAGGCGGATTGAGGGGTAATAGGCGTTAGGGAGTCACGTGAAAGTATCATTTTGACGATATCTCCGCCCCAAGCCATTCTACACTGGGTCCTCATTATTGTTACTTCCATCTACACTCCTTGCTAGTTATGTACTAAATATGCACTTAATGAAAAACCCTAACCCTGAATATCCCAACCTCCCCAAGTGAAGCAGGGAAGTGGAAGCGTCAATTGGTTCACCAGACGCAAACTAGCGACGCAAACAGTGAGTGTGACAAGGCGAGGAGGGGAGAGGAGGGGAGAAGGGGAAAGGAGGGGAGAAGGGGAGAAGACGAGGAGATGTGATATAGAAGTCACGCAGAAGGAACGGTATCTCTGTGTATTGAGAGAGAGTGAACTGAAGTCAAGATGAAAAGACAGACTGAATACGACTGATGACGTGTGACTGAGTAAGTGTGAATGAGTATGTGTACATCTCTAAGTTGAGTACGTGTGCATTATCAACAGTTGCTTTCCACTTGCACATCTGGGCCGATTAATCGACTCTGACATGGCTGTACCGTGGTAGGGCATCAGAACAGACAGAACAGACAGAACAGACAGAACTTAACTTGAGCCACGTATCTCGTGGGCAGAATTCAGACTCAGTTTGATCCTGATGTTCCTCTTCTGCTGTTCCTCTTCTGCTGGCTGCCTCACTATTCTGAACTGCTCCGGTCTGTCCAAAGCTCCATAGTCGAGATGGACCTGATTCTACTAGACTGACGGGAAACTGGAAAGGACCATATAGCTGGAGCTGGCAGAATGGGCCATTCCGTCGTTAACGAAGCGTAACCGGACCAAATCTGGAACAGTCCTCCAGTATTCCACCCCTCAGTGCTCATTTCCGTACTAACGCAGTGTCCCTCTACCAGCGGTGGATGCAGATCCCCCCATCGCAACGAATCATCGCTGCGGCTTTTACTGGCATCTTGGCCTACGGCGGTATGAAGATCACCGACTATTTCAACGAGCAGGGCGACATTGAGCGGGAGGCCCAGGCTCTGGTGCTCAAGGAGCATCAGAAGATCAACCAGGCTGTTGCTAACGACCTCCGGAAGGATGAGTAACAGACCGGGAGCTTGTCACTATAGCAGCGGTACCTTCCAAAATCGCATTGTATATAGGAATTTATTGTTTTTTTTGAGTGCCAAAGCCTCTGAGCATTCGTTTCCAGTCGTAATTCATTAATATATATATCTTTGACAGTGGCGGGTGGAATTCACCGCGGAAACCCGCATCAGTTACATGAACCGCCCAAGGAAGGTACCTCTGGCAGCTCTAGACAAGAGACCGCCGCTGACCTGGCCAACAATGTTATTGGCCTTGCCAAACTTGTCACATCGAGAGTAGGCCATGGCGTTAGTGACGGTCAGAGACACAGCAATAAAGACCAGAATCAGAGACAGAAACTGGAACTTGAGCAGCGCCAGAACCGCCAAACACACCCACAAGACAGGGGCGCCATACAGCATCATCCAAAAGACCTTGGAGTCAATGGGATTTATGTACCGCTGGGGATCGGCCGTCTCGAACACCCACACGGACTCGCCCGTCTCCGACGCCTCGTTCCACCATCTCAGGCCCACCATGAGCCGTCCGGCAATGTTTTTGACGTTCCAAAAGTCGGCTGCCAGAAGCAGAACAACCAACACAAACATGAGCACAAACTTGTCTGTAAACAGCAGACCAAACATGTAGGTGAAGAGCGCTCCTAGTCGGAAGGCTAGAAAAAAGACGAGAGCCACCGGATGAGAAGATTCGGACAGACGTTGCCAGAGCGTCATTCCAACTCCAGCTTGGGGCGCCGCATTCCGCTCCAAATCCGGCTGTACGGTTGCCGCCGCAACCGGAGGCGCCGCATGTGACGGCGCTCGGCCTCCTGTTAATGGCACATCGGCCTCAATTGTATCGGACATGGTAGTGTAGTGGTGAGATAAAGTAAGTGGTGATGTGTTGGGCATTAAGGTGAGGGATTAGGGTTAGGGTAGGACAAGTGGAAGATGGGTGGGTATTTGAATGGACTAGATGGCATGATGATGGGGATAAAAGGAAGGAAGAGTTGGTAGATGGGTTTGGGGAACGTAGATAATGACACAGTCCAAGAATTGGCCCTTTAGGAGGTCTGAGCGTGGAGTTAGATGAAGCTGTCCTCGGGTGGCGTGCTGAAGTATGAAGCTAACAGAATTGTCAACCGAAGGGGAGGGATTTAGTTGACATTGGGATGTTGGTTTACGTGGAGATTTGAGGTGGTTGTAGAGGTGATTTAAGGAGATAGAAGGTGAGTGCCGGTACTTTTGGAAGCAGTAGATAGTACAATATTCAGCTAGTAGTGAATTGAAAGTGCCCTGAGAGATGTCCAAAGTCTGACGATGATTTAATTAGCATTTTAGTTGAGAAGAACAAAACCAGGGGGGTATTATTCAGTGTTCCAAAGTCGTTGGATCTATGAAGGGGCTATAAATTTGTAGAGTGAACTGGAGGTGTTATGAGTCTTCATTACTAAGTAGTACTTTACATACCGAAAAGTAGAGATATCTTCGTTTCCTGGGGGTTCAATATAAGAATCATTACTTGAATTTAGTTAGATTAACGGAAGACATCAACATAAGCAGCCTGAAACGCTACAACGTGGAATAATCTGATTGCACATCGCGATGACCGCGGGGTGGCCCCGTTATCGCTTACATAAGCAACAAAGAATCTCTTTTCGAACAGTAAATGCGCTAGCTGACAACTCTACGATGCAGGGCTGAGTGTGGGACGGCAGAGCGGTTTCAGCAATGAAACGGGCATTCGCATCATTAACCATACTAGCCATGTGACGTAATATTAGTCACGTGACATCATACTAGTCACGTGATATCATATTAATCATGTGCCATCATATCTGTTGGAGCTGTGGTTCTCCATTGTCTCCAGTGACTTCACTCACCATAGGGTCAGTACATATGGTAGCTAACTGAAGCTATAAATAGCCATTGAGTTTCCTGTTCTCGGTACAAGCCTGGCGTAGAGTACACTTCCCCGGTTCAGGCGATGGTTGTCAAGTTTTCACCTTCTCTGGTACTGTTTCTATGGTACAGTACTACGTGATAAGGCGAGTACATGGTCACAAGTCACCCGAACCAATCTCGCTCGCCATGTCCATAGCAACTAAAACCGCCGACCTCCAGCAAAAGTTTGAACCCTGAACCCTGTCTCATGTTAGCACATTCCGGTTAGCCCTTGATGGACTATTGTAGCTACTGTACTCGTAAATTTTTGTATTTTTTTTAAAAGGTCTGTGACAAGTGAAAAACTTTAATCGGCTCGGGGGCTTCAAGTGGTCCGAGGCCCCCACCAACAGTCACGTGACCAAGCCATGACGTGGCCCAGCAGATGTTCAAGAAGGTCACATGACACCTCCCACCGCTCCTCACCGCCCGTTGTTCTGCATTGCATCTGCGGAAGTGCGTTTCGATGGGCTATTTTTACCTCATGCGCGGACGCGTGTAGGGTCGCGTTTCGCAAAGTAATTTACCGAAAACGAAAAAACGGTGGAGTCTAAAACGCGCGTCTATAACCACGGGCTATAGAATGAAGCCGGTCATGCGGCATATTGCTGGGAGGGTTGCGGAGGCGGAGGAGGTTGATGGTGGAGTATGACTACAGTAGGAGTACGAGCACTGGGCTCGTGGTCGTATATCGTGGTGGTCGTATATCGTGGTAGTCGGACACATTCCACTGAAGTCGTACTGTATCTGAAACACCAGCTGAAACAGAAGACTGAAATTAATTCTCGTGTGTAGCGCCAGGTTTGAGACGCGCCGGGTAGAAACTTGGCCAATGTAACCGTCTTGTACCCGGCAGTGATATCATCTTGAGTACGAGTGCACTAGAGTGTAGAGTGGTATGACGCTGACAACACTATGCTCCGCTCGAGTGACGTAATTACTATCAGTAGGAGAAGTCAAAGGAGGTATAATCACTCAATATGCCGGCAGCAGGATGGGTCCGACCAGATGACCTGCTATGATGTGGTGAATGACGTCACTCACCTACCTTTACCGTCCTCACATCCACTAAACCACATTCCTGACGGTGCATGTGCACGGAGTCGATTGGTTTTTCGTTTGAGACATATTATGTCCGGGCTTTCGCTTCTTTGACCAACATTACTCCTATCTTTCTGCTGTCTACAGCTTCTGGGCCTGTACATGGGTCCCTCGTAGCAGTCTGAAACAGTGGCTAAAAATAGCCCTAACCGGCGCATTCAACGGTGGAGGTCTGCGACAATGTTGATTGGGCGAATGACTCCATTGGAGCTCCAAAGCGGACTTGCCAGATGTGCACCTCAGCCACACCCAGCTCCCCAACCCGCTGGATCCGGTGCCCGCACCCACGGTGATCGACCGATCCACGGCTGAGCGAGCTAGAGTCAAGTGAGAGTAGCAGGGCACAAGTGCGAGCGACGTGATGGCTGCGGATTCCAAGCCCCCAGCCATCAAACGCTCGCCTGTGGGAGACTAGTCGTTGTGGGAGGCCAGTCGTTGTGGGCAACCGGTCGACATGGCCAACCGACGCTCTCGCCAAAACCACCGCATAGCTCAGGCACGATCCCAAGATTGGGTTCTTTGACTTCAGATGACTTCAGTTGAGTTTGTCGTCGGAATGGATCTGGGGAGGGGCGCCGATCTGGGGTATCAGTATATGGACAGGGACAGTGGACAGTGGACAGTGAGAAACGCGGTCTCGAGGCGAGTCCGACAGTCAGTCAGGATGTCACGTGACCGCGGCCTCCGTCCGTTGGTTTCGATTCTCGTTTGATTTTACTTCCATGTAGTTGTCTGTTTACATTCCGGTTTCAGGTTTCGGAGGTTTGTGAGGTATTAGACGTACAGCTGTGATGGGCTGTGAAGTGGGCAGTGAAAAGTTGTGTGAAGAGTTAAAAAGTGAAAAGTTGCAGAAGTTGGAGTGGAAAAAACGGCAAAAGAAAAAAAGAACCCCCCCGGCAAAAAACGGGGGAAAATGGGGAAAAAAACACTCGTACTGACGTCGTACTGACGACCATCATCACAAGATTCCCATGGTCTCGATTGTATCAACCGTCGTACTTCCTGGACGGTACTCGTACTGTACCGGTGTCCATACAAGATTGTAATATCAGCACGTCTTTTTCTGGTACAAGTTCCAGCAGCATAATTACACAACATACATGTAACCTACTTGTAGCAGAAGCGAGAGTGGATATTATGTCGCAAGTATCTGTCACATGTGGTTGTGGGGATGATGGAGAAGACATAATCCGTTGTTTGTCGTTCTTGGTTGTTTTTTTCTTCTTTATCTTCTTTTTTCCCGTTTTCCCCCGTTTTCCCGGCCCTACCGCTTTCCCTGCTTACCCCATCTCGTCCACACGTCCAACCCCTGGTTTGTTTCGCTGCTACGCCAAAAAAACACCACCTGTGAAGACCCGTAACTCGACTGCTACCCAAGTTCTCACCGACCTCCTGCTTCTGAGACGCAGCCTTGCATTTTTGACAAGGCTAATCCGAACTCTGATGGCCCTACATGTCATCTTGCTGCACGCCAGATGCCCCTTCATTCCCGAGATACAAGGGTGTGCGGCGGGGTTGGGGGCGGGTTTTGGGCGTCGGGACGCCGCTCAATGACGAATGTGACGCCGGAAATCGACTCACGGCCGAATTGCGACCCAGAAATCGAACCCCAAAACCCTGATACATGCCCCCTCGCACCCCCAATGGCAACATGGCCGCCGCGACACACCTCGTGCGCCAAACCTAAGCTGAAACCATCTCGCCGAAGCCCAAACTCTATGGAGAGCTAGACTCGGTATATAACCCGGTGGACGCGCTCGTGGGGCGCCGCAAGTCGCTCTTTACCCACCCTATACGTTCCTTCACGACACTCGTTCCCCCAATATGCACCTGTCCACCTCCGTTCTCGGTGCCCTGTTGGCTCTGGGCCACGCCCTGCCTTTTGATACCTCCAGTGTCGCTGCCACCGACGCCTTTGCTGCCACCAACGCCACGGCCCTCGCGGCCAACGGCACTCTCACCAATGGCACCTTCAGCAACCACACTGCCCCCTCCGCAACCTCCCAGCTTGCCTCACTCACTCAGCTGACCAGTGATACCCCCGGCGAAGCCACCAGTGCCGCCGTTTCTGCCGCCGCAGCAGACTTTGCCGCAGCCGCCGTGACCGTGACCGTGACCGCCCCCGCCAACACCGTCACCGTCACCGAGACTCCTGCTCCCCAGACCGTGACCGTGTTCCGTCCTCCTACTGTCCCACCCCCGCGGCCTACTGGTGAGGCTGCCGCCGGTGCTTCCGGACAACACCGCGCCGCCGCCGCAGCTGGAACCCCCTCCAACAAGCAGGCCGGCCAGAACTTCAACGCCAACGAGGACGCCGCTGGCGCCAACTCTGGCTCGGAGCCCGCTGGCGCCAACTCTGGCTCGGAGCCCGCCGGCGCCTCCGATTCCTCCGACGAAGAAAACACAACTGTCTTCCTCACCCAGACCAAGTTCCTGACCAAGACCCTCTCCCAGTACGGAGTCACCACCACCGTTCCCACCGCCACCGTCACCTCTGCTATTGTCACCAAGGCCAATGAGGAGAACGCCGCCGCCGCCTCCCCCATTGTGACTGACATCACCGAGACCCTGACCGAGGTCGAGACCGTTGCCTCTGAGGAACCTCAGGGAACGTCTACTCGAACTCATTACATCACCAAGACCAACACCATTACCCGGGTGAGATCGTCCACTGCCCAGCCCGAGACTTCCACCGAAGCTCCTGAGGCTGCTGCCGGAGCCTCCTCTTCCATCGAGACCTCCTCCGAGGCCTCCTCCGAGGCCTCTGTGGAGGCCACCGCTTCGGTCGAGCCTTCCAACACGTCATCCGAGGTTGCCGCCGAGGCCCCCACCTCCGCTCCCCACAACGCAACCTTCAATGCTACTCAGGCTCCCGTTGAGACCTCCTCCACCCCCGTGCTGTCGACCACTTCTCTTGTGGCCCCCACCAACGCCACCGAAGCCGGAGCCGCTGCTCCCCTCACCTCTTCTTCCGAGCCCGAGGGAACCTCCACCACCTACGTTTCCTCCACCGTGGTCGCTACTCTGGCGCCCAAGACCTCGTCTATCCCCGAGGGCGCTGCCGGAGCCGAGTCTTCCGGAGTGTCTTCTGAGGCCTCTTCTGAGCTCCCCTCTTCAGTTGCTTCTTCCTCGGCTCCTGCTTCCACCACCGCTCCCGAAGGCGCTCCTGAAGGAGCTGCTGCCGTCTCTTCTACCGCGGAGGCCTCTGCTGAGGCTTCTTCCCCGGCTCCTTCCTCTGCCCCTGTCTCTGCTGAGGCCGGAGAGTCTGCCGTTCCCCTTTCCGAATCGGCTCCCATCCCCTCCCCTGCCCCCACAGTTGCCCCCACCGGCTTTGCCGCTAACGGCACCTTCACCTCTGCCTAACCGCAGCAAAAAGTGATCGAGCCGTGATGCTGGCGTTGCGGCTGTATTTATACGACTGGCCGTGTGACTAATGAATTGAGCGCAGCAATACAAGTTTAGTAGCGTAGATGAACATGACCGAAGCGCATGTTCTGCCAGTAAGAGTGAACACCACCAGAGTGAGAACACCACCAGAGTGAGAACACCAGTATCAATGGACAAGTACAAGTAGCTCCGGATGTCCCCTCGGAAGTGAAGGGAGAGGTCTGGTAACCCTGAACAGGCCATGTAGACACGGAGACGATGTCGCGCGATGTCTGGAGTGAGACAGCCATGTATGTTTGAATGGAGACGCTGAAGAGAGGCGCACTATATATGTTTGAATAGAGACGCTGGAGAGGAACGAATAACATCATTGTCACCGCGAGACGATTTCGAGTGGACTGGTACTGATATTGAGTCCATTGGTACCAATTTCTATAGTATCAATCCACAGAAACACGAGGTGTTGAGACAAACAAAATGTTCAAGTAAAACTTAACAAAAAGTGAACCAAAAACCAACAAAAAGGGCCAAAAATAACTTAATGGTCAGGGAAATAATTTGACGGTCAACAAAAGCCAACAAAAGACAGAAGTGAATCGCACTTTCGGACCTACAGCCTTCAAAGTCGACTTGACGTGCCAAAGAGCAATAGTTCCAGCATCAAATCCCTCTACCTCGGCAATACGGTCAGTAGAAGACATCGGTCTACTTTGCTGTATACGTGAGCAGCCAAGACTCCACCTTGAACTTCCCCCACCTGGAACTGGGCAGTTGATGTTCAAGTTCAACGACGTGGGCAACGTCACAGCGTGTGCTAATCAAGCGTGTGCAAGTCACAGGGCGTCCACAAGTTCTCCGGCCAGTCCACGGAACTCAGACGACGATACTAGATCTAGAACCCAATGGCTGAGGGGAGCGTGTTCGAGGGGGGTTCTGGCAATGTTCCACTCGGCTGGATTTCCTCTTCGGAGACCATCTGGACTAATCGACAGCGTCAATGTACTTGTGGAGTCTACAGCAGCCAAGACAGTCAAATGCGTGCCTTACCAAGGCCGCTAGTTCCGACTAGCAGGTTGCAAAGGTAGTGATTGACACAAAGAGTGGACAAAAGAGTGGACAAAAGAGTGGACACCAGAGTCGTCGTCACCGCTCCGAGTAACTGCAACAGTGAGTTACTTTGTGCTTTTGTTCCTGTGTTTCTTTTGTTCCTCTTCATGTTACATTGATCTGACGTCTGACGTATCCGCAAAGGAGATGTAGAAGACTGGGTTGCGCTAAAGTGGTGCTAGCTCGCTTTTAGCCCGGTCGCAGTACAGATACTCTCCCTCCCCCGGTTGCAATCTTGCACTGGGACTCGGTCAGGTATCGAAAAGTGCACCCTGGACCACTAGCGTCGGCTTGGTTCGGCTCTAGGCTACGTTCCATCACCATGGGTAAGGTCAGGAACGAGGACTCCAGACAAGGCACTGGCAGTAGAACAAGTGACAGTTAGCCCAGAAGTATCGTCGGTCTCACTAGCGTGTCAGCCGTGCCTTCTGTTTTCTTGTGTCGGACAAAGTAGCCCGAAAAACAACCAACATTGGCACAAGAGCAATACAACGGCAGCGACCCGTCTACATCCACCAAAATCATCAGGTAACCATTCTGAATACGGTCTTGGTATTGATATGGTGCTGGTTTTGAACATGGTATCAACCACCAAGCACTAAAAGTCCTTCTTGCTGGCCACACCTGGAATGCACTTGCGCACCATTGTACGCCGGTATCGCGGAAAGACGTTTCAATAGATGATCAAATATTATGTCACTTTTTGCCAAGGGATGGGTGAATCTGTGCTCTCTGGATTCCGCTCGGGTGGGAAACATCAACAATCGGACCCTGCTAAAGGTGTCCATCACCAACCAAGTCCGAGACAGGACTCCAATGACCCCCGACCCCATCGACCCCATTTAGGTCTCGACTTCGTCCCGCCCCAAGTCACGTGGCTTTTTATTGATCACGTGGCTTTTTATTGATCACGTGACCTTATCCTGATCACGTGTCCCCTGTTCCTCCAAAGTTGGTCCTCGGGTCTAGTCCTGTCGGCTACTGCTGTATGGCCTCCAACTAGGTCTAAGTAATTTAAAAGCTTTGGAGTATTTAAAATTTGCCTAAATTTACATATTTGAAAGGGAAAAGTGGACTTCTAATGTATCAAAAAACTCCCTCACTCTGTAGCTTTCATCTTATACCATTCATATGTATTAATCATGTCTACACCTCTCGCTATCAATCCTACCGTATTACATAATCCAACTAATGTCCAACTAATCTCTCTCGACACTTCCATCTCACCCAAAAGTCACCCCACAAGAAAAAAAAAAGTACTTTTTGAATATAAATGGTCCAAATAATCCATTCAAACACTCAACAGGTTCACAGAGCCAACACGCGCACTACTTTTCACACCCTCCGCCAGTCCCCGTCCGTGGTTCCGAAACCTTATGTTGCAGTGGTTTTTTTTCTTCTCCCTCGGCTAAGCCACAACGCCACACCAGCCACCAGCCACCGAACTGCGTTATCAGACGGAAGGTAAAAAACCCGATACCAAAATCTCACGATACCAACCACAGCGGTGTGTGGAGCTACAGGAGCAATGTCAGTGGAATTTACTATATACAATTATTTGGCGAGCTCGGCCGAGGTTTCTGCGGCGGCTTGGGTGGCGTTCTCGGGGACAGGCATGAAGGCGGCCTGGGAGAGATCCTTCTTGGGAGGGTAGTAGTACTGCTCCGAGACGGAGCCCTTGACGGAGCCGGACTCGAGAATTTTCTTGAGCTCCTCCTTGTCCTCGTCGTTGAGCAGCGCCATAGCTCGCTCGGTGAGTCGCTCTCGCTTGGCGATTCGCACCTGTCTCATTCGCTCCAGCTCGCGGGAGATCTCCGCAGGCTCCTTAGGGATTCGGTTGAGACGTGCGGGGTCGGGCCAGAAGCCAGGCACGCCCAGCTTTTTGTCTGTGTCGATACCAATGTACAACATGATGAGAATGGGAGACATGAGATACATGGTGAACTGAGTTAGTAAACAGCTGGGGCAACGGCAGAAGAAAGGGACAGCAGGATGCGAACGAGTGGACCAAATCAATCGAAACAAACACAAACATATTGTACAGACAGAATGGCATGTCAAAAGTTCAGTTTCATGACGTCCACACGAATCCCCCCAACACTCCTCTGCCGGTTAACTTCCATGATCCCGCAACACAACTCCGGACCAGTCCCTCCTCCTCTCAAATACTCACTCTTCCAACCTCGAGCTGAGAGTTGGTGATTTTCCAGTTTCGAAATCGCCTCAGTAATGCCGACATGGGTGGTGTGAAAGACAATGTGTGGTGTGGTGCAGAGAACAAGCTGTGGACTGTAATGGTGAAGAGAAGTCAGGCATCTGGGTTAGGGTTAGGGTGGTGGTTTGACCAAAAAGCGGTGTGAGACCTTTGAGCCTGGGGCGGGGCGGGGGAAGTGGAGGATTAAGGGCCACGTGAGAGGCAGGGGAGGGGAACAAAAAAGGTTTACTAAGCAGACTTCTGCGAGAAACATGCTTCAAGTAGCTCCGTCTCACCCAATATTCTACATTGTTCTCTGGACTTGCTCTGGTAATTGCTTAGTAATAAAACTTTATTTGTCTTTTTGCTTAGTAACAAAACTTTATTAATATTACTAATAATTTTGAGTTGAGCTGGAGATGTTTGGAGAGGAGGTGTGGGGTCCATCTAAATGTGTGAGAAGGGATGATGTGGAGATGAAAGTAGTATCAAAAGAACAGTTTGAATTTGGTGATTAAAATTGTGTTTTTCTTTTTCTGATTTCTCCACTCTAGGAGGCACAATGGATATCCTCTCATCACCAATCATGGAGATGGAAATACAGCTGAGTCAAGGGCTAGAGTTTAGACAAATGTGTTTCCTCGACCGTTGCGAGGGTGCAGACGGGGCAAACCGATGATAAATCAGCTGATATAAGCTTCAATAATTTGATTATGTAATAAAATCCGTTACCTTTCTATACAATGTCGAGAGTTGTGTGGATTTCGTGTCACCACTATTCTTCCAACTAAAGTCTAAGTAGTATACCATAGTTTTAAGTAACTGATAGATTCTAACAACAGAATCAAGACGACTTTAAATATTTGCCTCCCCCCAAAAATAACTCTTCTTCCTCTACACCACTGTAGTCCACCACTGGTAGTGCACAAGCACAACACGCCGCGGTGGACGCAATCGTGTTCTGTCTCCAATTCGGCCTGTGAGCGCAGCGAGCATGGTTCGAGAAGCGGAGTGGTGACACGTGGCAAACCTCGCACTGGGTGTGCTCTCCCCGTTACTTGTGCCGTCCTCGTGACTACAAGTACCCGTTTGTCACACAAATACACCTTCTGAGAATGTGTCTGGGGATGTGTAATACGTCTGACATGACAGGTCAGGTCAGGCAATCTAAAGTTGTCTGGATATGCAAGTCTTTCAGGTTACGAGTAGGTGTCCTCCATTCGACACAAGTCGCCCCTCACAAGTAACACAGGCCAAGTGTTCCACTACCAGCTCGTCAACGAGAAACTTCCTCTTCGACTGTACAACCAACTCTCCGTCTCACCATCTCACCATCGCCGCCAACACTTGACCCTTCGATCTGGCGTCTGAACTCTATGCCATGCACAGTCTAAAATTTCTACAGCGAGCACAGAGACTGGTATTAACACGTTTCACTACACCAACAGTGTCGTTCATGTCTGTTGCCAAAAAAGCGAAAATGACCAAGACCATCGGCACCCACAGCGGTGCTTTCCACGCGGACGAGTCGCTCGCCGTGTTCATGCTCAAGCAGCTCCCCGAGTTCAAGGACGCCGATCTGGTGCGATCCCGAGACATGGAGACCCTCGACAAGTGCGACATTGTGGTCGACGTGAGCGGCCAGTATGACGGCACCAAATACTTTGACCACCACCAGCGGGGCTTTGAGGAGATTTTCGATCTCGACGGCGAGTTTGTCACCAAGTTGTCTTCTGCCGGACTGGTGTACAAGCACTTTGGCAAGGACGTGATCCGGGCTATTCTCAAGGACGCCTCTGTGTCGGATGCCGACATTGACCTTCTCTACCGAAAGATCTACAAGGACTTTGTGGAGGCCATTGACGCCAACGACAACGGCATTGAGCCTTACTCGGAGCCCATTGCCGAGAAGCCCAAGTTCAAGCAGTTTGGCATCACTCTTCCTGCCCTCGTGTCCACCCTCAACGGGCTCGTCAAGGAGGAGTCCGAGCGAGACGCCCAGTTCAACGTGGCGTCCCAGCTTATGGGCACGGCCTTCCACAACCTGGTCTACACCGCCGGCACTGTGTGGCTGCCTGCCCGTGCCAAGGTTCTTATGGCGGTTGAGGCTGCACTGAAGAATGGAGACGAGCAGCGATACCTCGAGTTTGACGAGTCTTGCCAGTGGAAGGACCACCTGTTCACAATTGAGGAGGAGAAGGGCATCGAGGGCCGATTCCTCTACGTTCTCTACCCTACTCCCGATTCCGTGCGTGTCCAGGCCGTCAACGAGAAGGACTCTGCTTTCAAGTCCCGAAAGCCTCTGCCCGAGGAGTGGCGAGGTCTGCGAGACGAGGAGCTGTCTGAGAAGTCCGGTATCCCCGGCGGTGTGTTTGTGCATGCTGCTGGTTTCATTGGCGGCAACAAGACTCTGGAGGGTGCTCTGGAAATGGCCAAGAAGGGTGCTCTTGCTTAGGTGCAGGGGGTGATTGAAGACGAGCGGGTCTGGCGAAAATGAGATTTGCATCTTATCCCGCTTTACCGACCAGTTCTTATCAATCGGCATGTCTCCGGACATTGGAACTCCGCAAATAGATTAGTATTTAACCAGTGTATATTATTTGTATATGGTATGGGTAGTGTCTATTTATTGCCCCTACATGTACAATTCTGTCATGGCGCCTCAAGTGGCATGCGATGATCCAGAGAAGGGCCATCAGACACCAGTACAGGCTCAACCTGGACAACCAAGGAAGAGAGGTCGGATGATCCCGAAGCCATCGTCGACAATGTGCAGCTAAACAATGACATACGACGGAGCGAGACCATCTTGCTCCCACTACAGGGCCATTCAACCGAGCTCAAGGAATCGAACAAGCTGCCAGACACTATTCAGTGCCGGGTCATGAGGACGGCGTCCAGACCCGTTCTGTTGCTAACAATCCAACTAACCACCTCGGCAGATACGGGGTCCCCCACCTTGCAGGTGTGACTCGGACATCACCGTGTCGCGCATCCTGAGAGAGTGTCACATGAGAGAGTAGGCGCTCGCTGCAATGACAACAACGGCCGACGAGCTCACAGGCGAAAATCTCCTGGGAACAGAGAAGGGGCTACTTGATTTCGTCGCCTTTTTGGGCATCCCACTAGAATCATAGGGGGTCACACCAAGAGAGGTTGGAGGAGTACTGAAGACCGGGGTACAACCACCGCCAAGGAGATGGAAAAGACGTGGAGTACGCCTTGGAGGCTTTTAAGCGAGTAACCGCAGCCGTCAGTGTCAAGGACAAGGATGTCGTCATTCTGGGATGCGATGCGAAAAGCGGCCTGCTTTCAAGCTCCAGGACTTTCGAATCACCCCCTTCAAGATCTGCAAGGCAGGACATTCATGTGTCTCTGGTCTTTGCCGGTCTGAATGCCCACGCCCGAATCCTCGTCGACAAGTCATGGCCCGAGTTGACACTCAGTCTCACCGACTCGCAGTCGAAGACCCAGTTTCCGTCCAGTAAATCTTCCGATACATTGCTGGTGTTCAGCAGCGATAGACCCAGTCAGGTGGTGTGCGGCCATTCGGTATCTCTACTCTGATTGTTGGATGGACCTCAGCGACAAGGTGCCCAAGCTGTACCAGGCAGAGCTCTCTGGAATCTACATCTCGTGGAAAGCCAACGCCATTGCATGACTGTACGACAGTTCCAATATTGGCCCAATTGCAGAGAAAACAACCCCAATCGATACTCCGAGTCTCATCGATTTCAGCGGTACAACTTTCATCTGTCTAGCATCCGGAGTTTACATTGCTGGATGGCACTTTAGATGTATTAAATACTTAGCATTTAGTTAACCAGAGCTATTAAAAACACACAATACTGTGTGCTGCCAGAGTTATCAAGACACAAGGATGACGTAGAGAGGAAGCTACGCATTCAAGTGCGAGTCATAGATTCTATTGCGGTTCACTAAATGACGTGATTTCCGAAAATCGGTATTCAAGAGACTGTTTAAATTACTTGGTCTACTTGAGCTCTGTACTGAGATGATGATGTAGGTAGTTTTTGGATAAGTGGTCTTGAAATTCTATAGTAAGGGTGATTAATTGCAAAGAGAGCTAGATCATTCTATAGTCTTACACGAGACGGTGATGTAAATCCAACTATCATCTCGATTTCTTTACTTTCCACCGATTTGATAATGATAATGCTGCAGTAGCCGACGTCACCCACACAGCATTTCAGATTGTGGAATACTGAATAATGAAAATAATAGTAACGGAATTGGAAAGCTCAAAGTCAGACAATTCCAAAATTCAACTTCCTGACTGGATCAGGCAATCATATCATGTCGCCGTCTTACCTTGATGTCTTACCGTGATATTGTTTTCCGTCAATCGAACTGAGTATACGAACTGTCACCATAGAAACACAAGATTGATTTTGAGAGATGTCTGGAGAATTCTAGAGCTTTCGGAAAAGCAATACATCTTTACATCTGATTCCAAGGTCATAAAACATCACCCATCACAGGGATGTTCTGTCGACTGCCACAATGCCCTCTTCCCATAAAAAGAGAAGGACTGTATTGGAATTCGCATCGTCCTACTTCTTTTTACAGCCTCTTAATTGAGGTATTTGAAGTTCTCGGCACTCCTCCTTGTCAACATGACGTTTTATATGGTGTCTGGTGCTGATTACACACACTGACTGTAGAACGGACAGCGCGTCAAGCGTCAGATTATGTGCGATGGCGGGTTGGTAAATGCAAAATGACATGAGAATTCAAGGCTTACAAAGTCCATAATTCTAGTTTTTGGTCCTCTTGCTCCCCTCTACTGTTATTCTTTTGCTATTACTCTTTCGGAGCACCTTCTCGACGAGATTGAGCCGAATGACAGCGTAGTTTTATCGACTCGAAAAGAGTGAGCTGAATAATGACAAAGTGGTCTTGTCGACTACTCATACAAAAAGTTCACCTTTGCCTACCTACTTGATAGCACTTCGTTCTCACATATATATTCCCAACTCAGTGAGTTGAAACGGCTGATAGGGACTTGTAAGACCGTAAAACTCCATCTGAAACTGCCAAAAATTATCGAATCAGAGAGATGTCTAGGTCATTGTTGAAACCACACTAAGAAAAGGTTTCCAAACAAATCTCGTGTTCACTTGGCTTCTTACTCTCAAATTACAGGTCCCAGATGGTACTTCTGATTCTGAACCTAGGGTCGATTTAATTCCGTGAATATTCTTCTGATTGGAAATATTGAAACTGGAAAGAATCATATCAATAATCCAAAATGATATTTCCAACCAGATGCCTTCACATTCCAAGTCCATATTCCCCAAATTCGGCCCATAGAATGCACATCACAGGCGTCTCCCAAAAAAAAAAAAAAAAAAAAAAAAAAAGACTCTCTAAATCCACGAATATCTAGCCGATTGAGAAATTTAGGTCATTATCAGTTGGTCACATGAATGAAGATGACAGATATTCACTCAAATTCCGACAAACTACCTGTTCGATCCGTGTTTTTCTCCACAAACTCGTATTGCATCGCACTGGAAGCAACTCTAGTGGCAATGTACATACTCTGGGTGGACGATGCGGAAGAGAAACAAACAAGGCAGTACAACTTCATCAGGTTTGATCTATCGCCAGCTTTTATCTATCATCAGGTTTTTACCTGTATATCAACCTCAATCGCCAATCACCACCAATCACCGCCGTACTCTGACGAAACCCAGGTAAGAGATTTGACCACATCACAGCCAGAATATGAGTAAATAGTGGTGATCCCCATCCCTTTCTCAATCAATTTTCAAAGAGCTCATTAAAATCTGACGAAAAATGGCGGACTTGTGGAATGTAGTCATACCCAAAGATAGTATGTTGATGCCTAGGATTGAGAGTATATACATACTGTACTGTAGTAAAGATGCCTATCAAAAGTCGTGGAGCAAAAGTAATAAAAAAGTCATGTTGTTTTCGTCTGAATATCTCAAATACGAAGAACTCTTTTCAATCGGAGCAGCATTGACGGAGTTGAAGAGTGTTGTTTGAGAAAGACATCCAAATTTTTTTGACTTGTCGACGATGTTTTCTGAGAACAAACGAAAACTTTTGAACCGGCTTTTACGTCGACGTGCAAAAGGTTGCTTTCGTTGAGACTGCCGTCTCGCCATCATCGTTCACCTTACAATGCCCTCGGTTAACCACAAAATCTCATCCTTACCTATGTACAATAAATATATAAATAACGCTATCAAGGGACCACCATATGGAACTTACCTGCAACAGCTGAGAATAAACCCCGACTGTTGGGAAAAAAAAGTGCCTCACCTCGGGAGATACAGTCGCTCTCCCAGCTGTTCACGGCTCGAAAACAGCGCCGTCCTCTTAACCCGAATAGGCCGGAGGGGGCACGTCATAACCCGCTAGATTCGACGAAAAGAACCCAGGACCCTTCTTTGTCGGCGCAGGCAGTGTGTTTCTCTTGCTGGGCCCTGCAGGTCTCTGCGGCTTCTCCTTCTTCTCGGGGGTGTTGTTTCTGGAAGCATAGGGCCGCAGAGAAGTGTCAATGGACAGATCCAGAGAGGGAGGAGATAGTTCTAGGGGAGGCGGGATGGATCGCAGAGTAGTCTTCTCTTCAGACGGGGACATGACCACCGAGGACGGCTCAGCCAGCAACTTCTCCTTGACTTCTCGAATGACCTCTCTAGAGGGAGTGGACGTCTCAAGCGGAGTGGAGGAGGTGGGCAACGGGGTTGTTTCTCGAGTGGTGGCCTCGGTGGAAGCATTGTCGCCCTCGTCAGTCTTCTTCGACTTGCGCTTGTACTTGATGGTTCGTCTCTTGGGAGCCTGGTGGTTATGCCGGTAGTAGTTTCTGCTCTGGATACGCACAATATCGTACGGGTCCTCGCTCTGGAACTGTGACTCCTCGTCGACCACGTCAAATTGCTCCAGGTTGGACCGGTAGACTGCGTCGGAAATGGAGGGGGTAAAGAGCGACAGGGTTCGCTGGGAGGCGCACAGCGCAGAGATCTTGAGCATGTTAGTAGGCGACAGCGCAGGCAGGTCCGGGTTGATGTCCATGATGGACACGGGTTTGAGCTTTGGCGAGGGGGGTTGGGTCACGTGGGGAGACATGACCGTGTTGCTGTTGGACTTTGTCTCGTCTCTGGTCACCCACTTTTGCGACAGTCTGTGGATGATGCCCGGTAGCAATTCCCGGAACAGGCCTCGGATTTGGTTTTCAATCTGGACCTGGAGAAATTTGGCAAGCGGGGGGATGGCGTCGAAGGTTGAGGACACCTTGATACTCTCCAGCGGGTCGTTTCGGAACACCAGAGTCAGGCCCTTGGCTCGGGAGAAGACCAGAATGATGATTCCCGAGAGACGGATGTCGGAGAGTGTCAGGTTGAGCGGAATGGCCAGAGAGCTGCCGGCCGCGAGGAACTGTGGTGCCACAAATGAGCTCTGGTCAAAGCTCTGTCGGTACACGTTGAGCGGGTTGGCTTGGACCTTTGTGGTCAGTGTCAGGCTGGCGTTGCCCGTGTAATTCAGCTTGAAGATGCCTCTGAACCGGTCGTCTGCCATGTCGCCAATTTCCAGAATCTCAAGAAACGGGCTTTCGTCGCCCAGGTCGAGGTCTTTGACGGTGATGTCGTCCACGATGATGGGCGGCTTGGAGTCCGAGTTCAGCGCGTCCGCGAGGATCGTCTTAGCGCGCTCATAGAACGACTCGTCACGCAGACTTTCCCAGTCGAATTTGAAGGACATTTTCGTGAGGATTGCGGCGGTGAAATGTGTCTGGAGCAACTTGTGTTATGAGAGTGTTTTTTCCGTGTGTATGCCGACTTTGGAAAATAAGGTTTTGGGACCAAAATGCTAAGGGCGGGCCCAAAACACACTATTGCAAACAGTGAGCATCAGAAAAAAACAGGTGATAAATCCAAGACACGGTCACCTGGCGGCGTTAGTCCGAGGGGGGTACGGTCATAGAAGTCACGCGACTAACCGTGCCGCTGGTGGAGTTTGTGTGGTGTCTTCGTCGTGGCCGGTGGTGTGCATTTTGCCGCAGTTCACGTGATAGGTCACATGTTCTGCCGCGCATCTCCGACTCGGAAAAGATGCCGACTATCATCATGCAGTGTCATGCCTTGCTACCAATCTCATTGGACCACAGCCCCGGAAAATAATACTTTCCGATAGCCGACGAGAAAAAAAGGTAGAGACGGAAATTCGACACTCTGAACCAGATGGAGGTAGCGGGGGATTGGAGGGGATTATATAGACATGTTTGGTGACACAAACTGGGGGGTTGTGTTTTTTCTCATTTAAAAAAATCATTTAAAAAATATATTTTTAAAATATATATAAGATATATTAAAAAAATAAATAAAAAAAACACCAAAACCAACATGGCGGCTGACAATTAATTAAAACACTGAATGTATAGCACCCAGGACATGGCCAACGATGGATAAGACACGTGACCTTCCATGTATGGTCACGTGACGGGGCCGCAACCAGATATCCGATTTCCCGTGTTTTTTGTTATGTTATGTTTGGTTGGGTTTAGGAGTCAAGTAAAGGGTAAGTAATGGTAAGTAATAAAAAGAGCAACTGTTTAATGTATTGTTACCTTCAACAGTTTCGAGGGATCGATATATATAATGTTGTAAATCATTTATCCAAATATATATAATTACACCACCAATTCAATGATACCTTTTTTGATACCATTAGAACACTTTTCTCTAGGACTTAACAAATGCTCAACTAATTGAGCTTTGAACAATTATAATAGTTACCATTTACTTGGGATTAGTTGAAATGTAAACTAAAATAAAGATCCGGATATACAGAAGAGTTGGGGCATATTGAGATGTGGGACACTTCCAACTATTAATGTGTATTCTCTGGCACTCCTTTAACATGTTTATTGACTCTTGAATCTCTGAATATACTCCTGATGAGATTTATGACTCTAGACCTCTGATTGATATACCTCAGCCAGAGACATACACCCAGAAACGGTAATATTGACGATAGAGTGGTTCTGAGAGAGATTTCGAGTTGTTTGGATTGACAGGAATAAGTTTTTCAAGTACCTAACGTGATAAATGAAGGACTGCAACCGTCCATCCTTGGTACAGTACATACTCTTAGAGTACCTCCAACACATATTGGGACGACCCTAGAAGTTTTGAGAAGAGACTGAGAGGGTCAATTGTAAGATCATTCATGGAAGCAAGTATATTTGGTTTAATAAAGCAATTTACGCCTTCATTACCCTTCAAAACCCGTACTAAATGAAGATGTAGCACTTGGCATTTCAGAATATGGAGTTTTTCAGGTTCAAACAGACGGTGTGAAGAAATCCTCTTGCCTCAATCTTGCTTCGATCAGCTACCATCTTGTCTCACTCTTGCTACAATATCTGCACCAATCCATCATCCAGCATGTTTCTCCAAGGTCTCTCTAGTCTCTACATTCGATATACAATGCACTCTCAGTTGTCGGTAAGGATGTTGGAGAAGGGGCGTTGGAAAGTTTTCAAGAATGTTCTTTGGACATATCTCAACATATCCCTGAACTTTTCGTCTCTATTTGGTCCGTCTAAATGCATTTTATCTCTGATACCAACCTCCCGTTTATGAACTATTTCTGCAGCGCTCAAATATGACCTGAAACAGGTGGAGAAACCTGGACTTCAAAAAAGGATTGTTGTAGCCAGCGGGCTTATATTCTCAAACTTGTTCATGGAATTGGACTGTTATCATAGTTCTGCGAGCGTGTTAGCAGCACTGTCTAGTATAGCTGAGTGTCGGGTAAAGGAGGTCAAAGCGTCGGTAGAAGGGGGAAAGGATTATTGAAGATATTTCCATCGACGTTATTATCCATTTTGACTAATTACAAAAGCGCTTGCTGCTTGATCCCTTGCTGCTTGAGCCTTTGCTACTTGAGCCTTTGGTGTCCACCGGAACTGTAGATGACTCGACTAGGGGGAAAAGTTGGGGGAAAAGTTGAAAAAAGACTTTGGTGATCGTCAACCACTTGAAACTGCAAAATTCTGTCCGCGCCCGTCTCTTGGATCCATTTTAAGCCTTCTTTAGACGTTCACTTTGATTCTCCTTTTGGCACAGCCTACGGCACGGCGCGCGGTTCTATTAACAGCGAAGAAAGACGAGTATACGACTTACATGCTGTTAAGAAGTTGCCATTGATCGACAGCAAAGTAGGAAGAAAAAAAACGCAGCTCTCGATTGTCAGATCTACGTCTACTGTACGGAGTGAGAGCTTGTTGACCGAGGGTCCGAGGGTCGGAGAGTCGGGGAGATGGAGGCTCATGTGGAAGGTGTAGATGAACAGGATTTGGGCTTGAGAGGTTTTGTTTTGGTCCTGGATCGACCACGTTATGCGATCGGCCACGTTATTTGGTCCTAGATGGACCACGCTATACGGGTCCTAACTTTTGTCCACATTGGCGCCATTGTTGATTATTAGTGGAGTTAATTTTCTCGAGAGTAATATAGTTGGATTTGGGTGAGTCTAGTTGAAGATGTAGTTGCTACCCTTTCTCATTTAGTTAGGTGACGTTGAACAACAACTACAACACTACAACTACTACAACAGCAACGACAGTACACGTAATCCTTCGACGCGCCGCCCTAGAGTCTGGAGATAAGTCACTATACGGCCCTCCACCCGTCAACTCTTGTAGGCCACCGCGGCTAATCTACGTGGAAAAACTCTGTCCACAAGTAGTGTGCCGTCGGTACGGTAATCTGATTCTGGTCATTTAGCGGCGAGATTTTGCCCACGTGATTGGGTCGGAGGGTAAAGGAATGACTATCAGTGTCGTACAAGGTCGCCAGAACTTGTCAAACATTCGGATCTCAATCATTTACTCTGACCTCAATCATCTACTCTGATCTCAACTTCTCAACTCGTCCTCAACATCTCAACCTGTCCTCAACATCTCAACTCGACGTCGACCCGACCCAAACTGATCATCGTACTCCATTGCGGTGCCGTCCATGTCTATTTTTACTCTAGGTTGCTGGTTCGCCATTAATGACGGTGCTTAAGAACGATTGGCTTCAAGGGGGCCACTTCAACTTACCAAGGAGTGGAGTGTAGATCGCGGTAGGAGATTAGGAGAAATTGATGAGGCAGGTACGAGTCGGGATACGTTGGAGTGGGGGAATGGAAACAGGTAGGTAATTTGGGGTGGTTGGAGAATCCAGGCGGGGAGTGTTCATTGTTGAGATCTTGGAGCTCTGTTCATGGCAGATATCTTGAGGTATGTTCATACCAGATATCTTGAGGTCTGTTCCTTCCAGTTATCCAGATATCTTGGCTCTTTCGTACTACACAGGTATGCTCACTCCATACTGCTCACTCCATACTGCTCACTCCACCCCTCACTCATCTCTGCCCTGAAAATCTCCTGTTTACTGCCCCCTCCTCCACTGTTTCATCGGTCCTGATCGACAGTGGTGATATTCAGTTACCAGCTGCACGCCGACTTGAGCGACACCAGCCATCAGGCCAAAAGAAACCATGTCGATCTGCACAGCCCTGGCTCTGTACAGTGCTACTGAGCGTGTACACAGCTGCTCCAGTGCCAAACAGCTCACTCACACTACACCCCTGCCGTCTCAAAACAGACGTCTTTTCTTCTTTGGTCCACTTTGGTCCCCGTTGGTCCTCTTTGGTCCTCCCGGGTCTCGGTCCCAGCCCACTCACACCCCTGCATTCCCGTCTGTACAAACGGCATCATACATGACCCCATACATTCCAGAAGCTAGCTGCGAAGCTCCTTGTTTGATTTTCAGTTTGCTTGGGGTTCTATTCCGTTGTTTTCGTGTGATATTCCACTGCTGCGCCCCGATAGTCAGGGCACACACGGGTCTCTAGATCCGGGGAGGACCTGATGGCGTTTTTTTCGTTTTGCACGTTGGGTCGGTGCCGTGCCTGCCGACAGACACGTGACGGTGAGACCGCGTGCCTGACAGATAACGGTTGCGCTTGGCCAGACCCTGCTCACAGACAGGGGTGGCAGGCACAAGGGTGGTGGCAGGGGGGGGTACCAGGGGTGCTCGATAGGAGCAGGTACGAGGTATTGTGGAGGAGTTTGATACATGTCGATTGTTGGCGTTGCTGGGCTCTGAGTAGATAGCTGAGTTGATATGGCCGAGTTGATATTGCTCTTATTGTGTCTATCGAGACAGTTCTGGCGCAGTTTGGGCTCTGATCTCCGAAGAAGTATCGGCTCTGACCTCCAAAGACGTATCGGCTCTGACCTCCAAAAGACGTATCGGCTTTGGGGGACCTACTAAGACCACTATATCAACTCTGAAGCCCAACTTATCAACTCTAGAATCCCCCAAGACCACCACACCAACTCCAGGGACCACTGAGTTGCCATGCTGGTCCGCCAACACGCCCACACCCTAACCGCTGGACCAATCGAGATGCCGTCAAACCATGTCCAGCGCCGTGCCATCGAGCTGGAAATGGATAGTTTGGGACCCGGGTCAGTGCCGTGCGAACTCCATTAGAACCCCCCTCCCCCAAGCCACTCAACTCTCCCATCGCTCCAGCTCCACACCCACCTCCAACAGGATCTCTTCGCCTCCGTCTCAGACCGCCAACAGACCGCCGAAAACCTCCAGCAAAGACCCCTGGACCCGCCAAGACTGCACGCTGCGTGCTGGTGCTTAAACTACGATTCTTTGCGGGGAATCTCCCGCTTAGCCTTTGAGACAGTCAACATTGTTTGGTGCCCTTACTTGCTAACTCTGAGAGTAGACAATGGCGCCGAAAATGCTATTTCGGGGGACGTGCAACAAGTGGGGGTCATCGTGCGTGACCGACATGCTTCCCGGAGTCGCTGCAGGTCTCACTCGTGCTACAGCAACGGAGGTTCACCACCCTAGTCCCATCTTGGCCACATTAGAGATGGAAGGAGACTGCACTGGGTCTTGAACTGCTCAGAAATCCCCCCAATCGCCCAACCGCCACGTGACGATCTGCTCCAGCTGTTTCATCCAAACTCTGCTGGCGCGCTCACCGTCCTCAGCACCCCCTTAGAGTTCCCAGGGGTCTGGGATCATCATTCCTCCAGCGCTTAATCAGGAAAGACGTGCTAGCTAAGCCTCGAAGACATGATCTGGAAAAAGAAATTCCAAACCTATACACCCGGAGACAATTTCCGGACATGGCCTTGACGACCCCGAAGCCCTTCTACCGCCATTCTCACCAACCAACCATTACCATTGCTGACTCACCCGCCAAGATGATCTAAACAATTCCCTCACAATCCACATACAACCCCATCGCACCCATCTCTCCCTCATCTGTTCCCAATAAACTTCAACTACACATTAGACTCGTGCCTTAGATGGTAAACTCCCCTCTGGTGCCCCCCCCTGGTACGGCTCCAAGATTCAGACTTCTGACAGACTCTGACCAAGCTCCGTAAATTGCTCAACAATAGACTCCAAGCTTATCAGATGGAGTAAAAGGTCGACCATGAGAGACATCCGACGTCGAAAACCCCCATCTCGACGGCTTATATAACCCGCCACTTTCCCCCAGACCCAAAAAACACCCCGCTCCCCTACAAAAGTCGTCCAGAATTCCCGCACAGACTGACCCCCACCTGCAGTGGTTCAACGGTCAATGCATTACATATGCACAAAATATGCACAAAATATGCACCGACAAAAAACCCTCTTTTCGCCTATGCACACATTGACAGCAAACGCATGCGCTCATGTAGGAACGGTAGCTGCACGGATTAACCGGGTGAACGTGCATACGTGCGTACTGTACGTGCTGGAGGGGCGGTCACGTCACGAGACGTCACGTGACCCATTGTTCGGTGCCGATCGGCGTCTCCAAATAGCCTGTTCTATTTTGAAGTAAACAGATTGCTACCGGTCGGCGACATGTCGGGCCTGAGGGGGTTGGAGGGGGTGGCATGGTTGGTGTTGGGGGGTGACACGGTTGGTGTTGGGGAGGTGACACGGTTGGTGTGGTCGTTACACGGTTGGTTATGGGGGTGACATGGTTGGGGTGGTCTTTCCATGGTCGGCGATGGGGGCGACATAGTTGTTACCACCCTCATTTTGCGACTACTACAGTACATACTGTACTTGTACTTCCATTCTTATGACCTGTCTCCCACCATGTCTTCCCGACTCGACCATTGACCAAACCCCCAGCTTACGTAATGGTCACATGATTAGCTGGAACTGAGTAACATCCAAGACCGGATAAATGGTTAATACGCACTCTGCCTAATTCGCTTTAGGCTTCTCGCTTAACAGACTAGCATGCACAATGACGCTGAGGGATATGATAAGTGTATCATAGTATGGCGATAGAAGAAAATCGGGAGGTTCGAAAGGAAAAAAAAACTCGCTATGCCCTATTGCAGCTCTTGTCCGTATTTACCGACGCTAAAAGAGTCCGTTACCTGAGGGTGAGCAGAGTTCCACTACTGTAGACTGTTAGTGGAGTGCTAACTGATGCAACTGATGCAACCGATGCAACTGATGCAACTGATGCACTGATGCTACTGATGCTACTGTGGGCTCTCAGCTTGTCTTGAGAGTGGTGTTTGCAAGTTGGTTTCGAAGACAAGGATGGCTGGCCGGCGTCTTGTCGGCGTGGTTACGTTCTGAGTACGGTCTTGGTGCCGAAACGCTTGGGTCTTGGATTGTGGGAAAGTCATCACATACGTCACAAATGACAGTGACAGGCCAACAGGGCGCAGGCGACAAGTGACAAGCGGCAGGCGACAAGCGACAAGCGGCAGGCGACAAGCGACAAGCGGCAGGGTTTGTGCGCCAATCTCGTCTGGTCTGCTAAAGTCGGTTCGTTCCTAGTTCACTGCTTCTAGATGATTGCCATGGAAGAGCAATTGGCGCTTGCGAAGCGGAGGCAGGCGAGTATCAGGGCCTCCAATCTGCCGTGGTTAGGGGGGTGCGGTGAAAGCTGGGCATTTCTACCGAGCCCAAACTGCGCTAGACCCACTAGTGTCCACCGTCTTTGTGCGCACCTGTCAGCTGGCGGTTTGGCGGCTTTCCACGCTGCTAGGGCCGACGTATACGGCTGTCAATACGTGCCAGATGGACAGACGGACCCTGAGGATTGTCCAGATGGGTTTTTTCGGGGGCCTTGGACTCCAAACTCCTCAACTTTTATCCCCAAACACTGGGTCAAAACCACAACAAAGACAACCGTGATAGCTCCGACTAGTTGTACGAGTAGTAGAAAAACACCAGACTACGGGCCATAGTGAAGGGTGCGTTGCGAGTTTGGTTTTTGTTTTTTTTTGCGCCTCTATTGTTTGTTTTTTTGTGTTTTTTTGGGGGGATTGTGGTCGCTGTGGTGGTCGCTGGAGGTCTGCTGGGGTCTCTTTTTGCGTTTTTTGGGCAGAGTTGGGGGCTCTGGGGCGCAAGTCCGCGGGTTTGGGGGGTTGTGGAGTCGATAGATTTGCAGAATGGGGTCGAATTGCCGTTTGGGCGTTTTTTTTTCTTGTCCTTCTGGCAACTTTTTCCAGTTGTACCATCCAACATTGATTTTGTATTTTCCATGTTTTTTTTGATTTTTTGTATTTTTTGTACCATCATGCACCTTTTGGACAAAGAAAACCTACTTTCCCCAACTAAGTTGGTCCTTAAACGCTATTGACAAACCTTAATTGTTAGTGGAAAAAGACAAAAGACCACGTCCCAAACGTGAAATGAATCTACTAACAGCAGCGCCCCAATGTATATCTAAACCAAAAGCCGCCCAGAAACAAAAAAGGGTGTGTACAAGCGGGGAGATTCATCGACTCGACACCTTTGTTATAAGGAGCTCTTCCGCCGCATGATCAGCAGATATTGACGACAGACACAGTCAGACACAGCAGACACAGACCAAATCCTTGTGACACAGCACAGACACAGACACAGACACAGACACAGACTCAGACACATCAACATCAACATCAACATCAACTGTCAACTGTCAACTACCATTATCAACTACCACCAACTGCCACCACAAGCACAAGCACCACAAACACCACCACCACAAACACCACCACCACTTGTGCAATGACATCACCACATTTTGATGACTCCGGCTTTGCAGCTCTGCAACAAGCCAACAACCTGCGGTTTCTGTCGCCGTCCTCACGCGACTGGATCGAGCCCCATGACGAATCCTCCACCGCCCCTCTGTACGACGCTCCTCACGTCGAGGACTTTCTGCATTACCCCGTCAACCCCGTCCAGCAGGGCCAGGTCTACTCCTACTCACTCCTGGAAGACTACCTTCACCTGGGCGGTCCGGCCACGGGCTTCCCCAACGCCGCCGCCGCCGCCGCTGCTGCTGCTCACAACGCCCATGTCGCACATACCGCCGCCGCTGCTGCAGCAACAGCAACTCACCCAGGGGCTCACCAAAACGCCCATGTCGCTGCTCACCCAGCACACCCCCATAACGCGGGGGCGATCGGACCAGGCGGAACTTATCCTCCCACCCACCAATCGCCAACCACGGTGCCGTCACCATCGACCCCCATCCACAAGGTGCCGCTCATCTACGATCCGTCGCCCAACCCGTCGGCGGCAGAATCAGCGTCCTATCTGGAGTTTGCTACCTCCACCCAGCATGCCAACGTCTTTGACTACAACGGCGACGTGGCCAAAATGAGCATCCGGGCCAAACTGGGCGGCACCTTCTTTCTGTCGCAGTCGTCAGCCGCAGACACAGACCCCGACGCCTACCACCTCACCTTCTACCGGCGCAACCTGCTGCAGGTGAGAGCATCGGTCCACAACGATCACAAGGTTGTCTACGTGCAGACCGAGTCTGGCGAGCGTGCAAAGACCCAGAGCCTGTGGCTGGACGTGGAGGTGACGGACAACTCGGCCGACTCGGATCCCCAGCGGCTGCTGTTCTGCTCGCCCAAGTCCGCTACCTCGTTGCCGGCCGACGACGAAGCCAAGGCGAAAATGGTCTTCCCCGACAACCCCACCGCCAACGACGAGGTGGAGTGGAAGCGGCTGCAGTTCAAGGGCGCCACCGCCCACAATGGCCGCACCAAGCACCAACAGTTTTTCTACGTCTCGGTCAAGTGTCTGGCTGAGCTGGAGAACGGCACCAAGACGTGTCTGGCGTCGGCGCTGTCCCGTCCCGTGGTTGTGCGCGGCCGCAACCCCCGGTTCTACCTCAACCGAAACTGCATCATTTTGAACGATGGCTCGTCGAGGCAGGCGGATTCGGGCGACTCCAACTCCACCACCACCATGACCACACAGACCTCGGCCACCAACAAGAAGCGGTCGGCGTCAGACTCGGATTACTCGTCGAAAAAGCGCATTCTTCCCGACACATCGGAAATGAGCTCGCCGAACAGCGACACGTCGAGGCCCCACACCATTTACTCCAAGGAAGAGGACTACGAGTATTTTCCCGTGCCGCTGAATTACTGGTTGCCGCCAGTCGAAGTGGTGTACCGGCCGCATGCGGTTCATCATTCTGTTGGCAACGGGGCTGGCCAGGAGGCGCGAAAGTATTTCTCCAAGATTGAGTAGGGCTGGAGATGTACAAGACAAGAATGACAACAGCAACATCAGATAAACTAACATCGCGAGGCATAAATAGCGACCTAAACAGTAAAATAAACGTGTATATTTAGTGGTTTGTGTAGTTGGGGATGGGGGGGAGAAGGAGGACCCAGGAGGAGGAGGACTGGCTGGGGAGCAGCCTAGCGACCGGCCAAGAGACTGGCCAAACAACCAGCCATGTTAACCGCGCTCGTCTCCACGTTCACTCGTATTGCAATGTAACATTCCCAGCGTAGCGGAAGGAGGTTCTGGGAGTGAGCATGTGCCGGTAGTGGACAAGGCAGAAGGGGTTAGCGTGGATTGAGATGGCCGTGGTTTGGTTTTGTGTTATTCGACGCAGCCCAGAACGGAGCAGCGCTCTTGGCGGTCGGAGTTGGAGTTGGAGTTGGAGTTGAGGAGTTGGAGTTGGAGTTGGAGTTTGGAGTTGGAGTTGGAGTTGGAGTTGGAGTTGGAGTTGGAGTTGGAGGTTGGATTTGTCATCATATGTAGATCATGGACCATGAGTACTGGTAGCAGTTTCCGTACCGGTAATGGCACTAGACACGCGCCAATGATGAGTAATAGGATGGCTTTGTTGGTCTTAGGTGTTTCGAGTTAGCACCGTGTGAAAACGAAAAAAAAGTAGTCAAGTGGTAGGGAAATGAGTAGTAAGCCACAGTCATGTGATTGGTGATTAGCGGAAGACTGAGTTGGTGAGTCGGTGAGTTGGTGAGTCAGTGAGTTGGTGAGTTGGTGAGTTGGTGAGCTGGTGAGTTGGTGAGTTGGTGAGTTGGTGAGCTGGTGAGTTGGTCGATGACTGAGTTGCTGAGTTGCTGAACAACTGAGTTGCTGAGTTGCTGAGTTGGCTGTGTTCACTGGTGTCAGCTGACTGATGTATCATCTACTCGATATCCACCAGTTACTCAGTATGTATCCACCCTCTCATCTGGTCACTCTAGTACGAGCCTTTTCATGAGCATGCACATACAGTAGTTCAGAGCATTGTTCATACGGTGGGTCGGGGCATGGTTCACGTTCTGAGTTCCCCTCAGTTACCGCTATCGACTTGAGCAGCCCTTCTTTGTCTTCTCTTTCTTCTCCTCGTCTTTCTTCTCCTCGTCTTTCTTCTCCTCGGCTTTCTTCTGACCTTCCAACTTCGTCACTACTATTCCTCGATCTGCCAACGGCACCTCCACAAGTCCGACGTGGCAGTCTTCATCTCGCTGTCAAACGTCTCGCCTCCAATGTCACTGCTACACTCGTATCGATATTATACCCCTGGCCACTGACAGCTGTCAAACGAGTGAAGCTGCAGTGGAAGGGGTCAATCGAGCCGATGTCAAGAGCGGCTGGCCAGCTCCGACCCGGTTACAGCTCGGATTTTCGGCAGCGGGCTATCTACCGAGTCAGGGCTGCAGTCCGCTGTATAGAACAGCCCCGCTACCGCTCGCGCAGCTTCTGGTTCCCCTCCATCACCCCTCCACCACCTTGCCCTGGCTAGTCGAGTGGTATTTGCAATGTCACGGTGCTAGCAGTGTGCAACCGTCAGACAACTCAGCAACCGTTTAACGGTGGTCAATGAGGGGCAGGGGACATAGCTGGACACACAACCGGAGACAACTGGGAGATGGTTCAACAGTCGCGAGTCAACAGTACCAAGTCAACAGTCGCGAGACGATTGGGTGCTCCAACAATCAAATCGTTCTACACATGGTCGTCAGCCAACCATCGCCATACTCGCTTTGAAGACACGCTATGTCTCAAATGTGCCTGTCTCATCGTCTGGAGACCCTGTAGCAACCACGTTTCTTTTTCGGCGGCCAAGCTCGGTCTCTTCTGGATCCAACCACATTGCTGCCGGGACCAGAACCCACAGAGCCACCAAAAAGAGCCACAAGAACCAAATGAAATCAAAAAGATGATGTAATCATCTCAACAAGGCGCTCCACCCCCAACCCTCCGCTCCACCGCTCCAACTACCCCAACCCCCGCTCCTGTGGCTCTCGGAATTGCTTTTGACGATTATCTGCATCTGCAAAAAGCACTTCGGCGCCAACCTCAGATCTCTGGCCATCGCTGCGCGCCCCACTCTCGATTCACCACGCTTATCACGATGGTTAACACACATACGGTTGGCAAATCGCAAAAGCAAACTCTGGCCAGAGAGAGCAGCCTGCCCAGTCGTTTTTTGTGGGTTTTTTTGGTTTTTTGCACTTGTTGGCTTTTCGTTTCTAGTACTGCCGTCTCCGCCACAGCTCCTATGTGTTATCACGTGTACTGAAAGTCGCTAGCACCAGTTTGAGGGACGCCAAAACTAAAAACAATAGAAAATTCCAAAAATAAAAATAAAAATAAAATAAAAATAAAAATAAAAATAAATAAATCCAAATCTTATTTTGAAAAATGAAAAATGCAACAAAAAAAGCTAAAGACAAAAAGAAAAATAAAAAGAAAAAGAAAAAGAAAAAAACGAAAAACACACCAACACCAACACCACTATGATAGCCAGCATCTATAGAGCCCACGCGTGATACCGAGGGGTGATAGAAAGAGACAAATCCACCATCCCCGCGTGATTGCGTCATCTGAAGTCGACGCCTGAAAACCGCTGGTCCGAACCACCGTCGTCTACGGCATCCTACGATACAATGCAGAATCCTCTGCCTCTCTCTGCTCCTCGATGTAACCCTGCAAATGTAACATTTTGATTTCCTGGAATCAAAAAACTTGCACGCTTTTTGTGGAAATCGCAAAACAGAATCGCATCTCCAGGAATGTGCCTGAGTGCGGACTCAGACATCGTACGAGAAGAGGGAGCGAACCAGGTTGTACGAGGTTGTACGAGGTTGTACGAGGTTGTACTGGAGATGAGCACCGTGGAACCAACTAGATACCACTTGAGATTGTACCTGAGATGGACACACGACTGTACAAATCCGAGTGTTTGTACCGTATGTACTGTACGTACTTGGGGAGAACAATACTTGATGCAGTCAAATCCTCTTTGTAAAGTGCTCTTTGATGGCTCCAAAACACATCCTTTCCTAGACCTTTTCTTGCTGCACTTTGATGACTCCAAAACGGATTCTTTCTCTAGACCATCTCCCTTGCTCCACTCCGCTCCACTCCCTGGTCCACTCCTTGGTCCACCCTGCTCTGTAATGAACTCTGAAGAGCCACAGGTACATGACTCGACTGCCTCCGTACTCGTACCTACTCTGCCGTACTCGTATCTACTCCTTCGTATCTTCGTATCTACTCCACCGGCCGGACTGAGCTGCTGCTGCTGCACTCCATCGTCGCTTGCAATCCCGTTAAAACCAGAAACAGAGTAAAACTTCGTCCAGGGGTCATAATGTACTCGTACCGTACCCTGCAACCCCATGGGTTCAAAAGTATGCCCTCCGGAACAGTCGATCGCCACCAGAAGATCTGCACCTCCACCGAAAGGGTAATATCTATGGTTCTGACGAAACTGATGGATAATGAAAGAGCCAGACATCTCAGACTTCAAAAAGCCAGTCTATAAGTCTCGTTGGTCAACCCATATCGTTGGTAAACTCATTTGGTTCGTTCAACCATCCCTACTCCTCCAGCTATTACAAAATTCCACCTCCCTCGCAATCTTATATTCACAGGGTCGTATCGACGATGAAACAAACATACAGACCGCCATAGAGACATCAAGAGTCGATTCATATACATTTTCGAGCCCGCTCTTTCCTTTTATCAACTCCTCTAGTCGATGAAACCACTCCATCGACGGTTAATCCTGTTCAGTTCTTTCCCCCAATCACTGAAACAAAGCAACGCCACACTCGCACTGGTCCTTTTTCTTCTTGAACACGTCTTCATACCGGAAATCAAAACTGGAAAACTCCTCGGCCTTTTGGGGATCCGCCAGTGCCAGAGGATTGCAGGAAGCAACAGCCCAGGGAGTCCATAGAGAAGCGGCCGCCTTGTGGATCGGATTGCTCTTGTCGCCAGTCACGTGGAAATCTCCATTGCCACTCTTCTCGTGACCATCACCTGAAACAGCAGCTTTTTCAAACGCATAATTAATCCTCGTCTGCGTCTGATATGGTCGATGATTAATCACCACAAATTCCATGTACGACACCACCGCCACTATCGAAGAAACGACATCATCGGGCTTGACGGCGGGGTTGTGGGTCACGTTAATCCCCCTCTTGGCGGCCATTTCCGCCCCCCTCTTCACCAGCCAGTCTCCCATCTCCCATAATCGATGGGCTCTCTGGCGCTTAAACTTGCGTCTGACCTTGGCTTCATCATCTTCAAACAGCTGGGAAATGATGCGATTGACGTTCATGGCCACCTCGCGAATCAGCTCGTAGAAGCACGTTGTGTACATGAAATTGACCTGGTCCTTGTGCGACAGTCCGTACTTGCCCCAAAAGTCGTTGATTTTGAGACACCGGTCTTTGGCGTCCACGCAGCGGTCCATGAGAAGAATCGCCCGCGCAGACTGCTTGGTCTGTTCGAAATGCGAGCCTCGAAACGGTAGATTGGGGAGATATTGACGAACTAGACCCTTGGACCGCAGCTTGAACATGGTCCCCGTGGCCTGAAACACCGACGGCGCAAACGGATGTTCGCAGATGAGATTCAGCTCGTTCTGAAACCGATGAAGGAACGTTGTGGAAAAGCCGTGGATCTCGCCGGGTTGGCCGTCGCCGTCGCCGCCGCCATCACGTGGGCTGTCATTCCGGTCGCACACTTCGCTCGAGTCGTGTGACTCTGATCCCCGCTCTCGCACCTTGTACCGACCAAGATCCGGAGACGAAGGCCGGTGTTTGGAGTCAAGAGAAGAGGCACGCGTAGTGCTTTCGTCACGTGACGTGCTAGATTGGCGGGTCTCATTTTCACCGGTCGCACTTCCTTCCCGTGACACTTGCCCCGAATGGGGTCTATATCTTTCTCTCCCCCGGGTGTGCCGTTTGACGAACGACCGAAGCCTGCCTCCAAACCGACGAGTGGTTGTGGGACTGGCGGGAGCTGTCATGTCATTAGTCAGCGTTTCTGTGGAGTCTGTAGCGCCCGTAGAAGTCACATGGCACGTCACGTGATTATTTTCAGCGTTATTCACCTTTTCTCTCTCCTCCTGCGTCTCCTCCTCCTCATCCTCATCGTCCTCACTATCTTCATTTCTATTATGCACTTGGTCAAACGACGCCCATTTTTGCTCCCAGAAATTACCGTCGCCGTCTCGATCAACATCAAGCAGAAACCTCAACCGGTCAACCTGCTTACTGACATCAATCTCTTGACCACGCTCCAGAACATAGGCTTGGGCCGAGACGCGCCGGAGATAGGGGTCGATAAAGAGCGAGTGGGCGTCACGTGACCGGTTGCGATGGTAGCGGGAATTGTGGTCACGTGCCGAGGACGAGTCGTAGGGCCGCTTATCACGTGCGCGGTCCAGCATGTTAAGAATGTGCAGCGGCACTCGTTTGATTTCTCGGTCCACGAATGGGAATTCTGGCGCGAGATTGAGCATCCAGTGGAGCACGGGGACGGTGCCGATGAACGGTTCCATTTGCGGCATGCCGAATAGCAGGCAAAAGTATTCGACTGCGGGAACTGTGAGTTGCAGTTGATCCGACAGCCAGTAGAGGTTGGAGGAGTTGGTGTTGTATTCTGTGCGGTGGTTTCTGAGGACTGGGTTAGTACGAAACGGGGGGTTGTAGGTCACGTGGACTGAATGAGTCGCAAACAGGGGTTCTGAGTGGACTCTGGCGAGTGGATTCTCTTTACGAATAACTCAGAGAGGGTTCAATGAAGTCTTGAGTCAAGGGTGGACATTTTGACACTGTAGACAGCATTTGGAGTCTGTAGACAGCGGGATGGCCGATGTAGGTAGATCGTGATGCGGTTGATCGCTCAGTGATTGGTCCTGTTGCGCCAAGTGTTGAGAGTTTAGTCGGAGATTATTCTACAGTCCTAGTTGTCAGATTACTCCATCTTAACTCAGCTTTCTCCCTGCTCGTCCCTAATCTCCCTGCTGTCAGAATATCTCTGCTCACTGTCGGACAATCTCTCTGCTCACTGTCAGACAATCTCCCTGCTCTTCAGACAATCTCCCTGTCACAAGATATATGCTCACATCATGCCAATTCTGTCAAACAATCTCCCTGTCGCAAGATCTCCTGCTCACAGCTACACAGTTGGCCACGTTCGCCATGTTCGCCCTGTTGTACTCACTCTGAAACGCATCCGAAACCGCGTAAAACTCCCTATGATCCCGCGAGTCTAGCGTCGGAAGAAACTGCAGCGATCGGCTGCGGAAGGCCTGCTCCAGCTCAAAGTCCGACGCGTCTTCTGAAATGTCCAAAACCGTGTAAAGAGACATGCTGGCGTGGAGGACGGCTCGAGTTCGAGCACAAGTTGATGCAAATATTATTATGCCGAGGCTCCATGCACCATCGCCAAGAACCTTTAAGGTTGGATACGAGATTAGGCGGCGATAAGCAGGGCCCAAGGATTGTGTCAAGGGGTGATTGGTGAGGAGGCTGCGAAGCGGTTTATGAGTTTTTCCGAGTTTTCCAGTGTTTCCTGAGTTTTCCTGAGTTTTCCTGAGTTTTTCCTGATTTTCTCCTGATTTTCTGAGCTTTTCTGAGTTTTTCCTGATTTTCTGAGCTTTTCTGATTTTCCTGATTTTCCTGATTTTCCTGATTTTCCCGATTTTCCTGATTTTCCTGATTTTCCTGATTTACTGATTTTGTATTCAATTGTTTCCTCTCCAACATCATTTGATAGTTCCTCCAAGATCCCAAATCACCGCTGAAATTATAACTCGTCGGTCGTCGTCCTCTCATCATGATGTTATTACATACGATTACATTGTATATAATACTGAATTTAATCGTATAAAAAGGAGTATATTGTAGTATACACACTGCACTGTCTTAACGTTGACTGTGGTTACATGATTCTTTGTATATATCTCTGCTGCAGTCTCTCTCGCTCTCACCAGTCTGAGCCACTCGAATACGATATTCCAACCGACGGCAAGTGAGGTTGGAACTTGCAAGTTATCTCTTGAACCGCCAAACGAAAAAGGTATCTTCGGAAGCGATCTGAATTACAAGTCTGGTGAAAATCACATTGATTTGTATGATGAATCTCTACAAGTGGTATGTTCGAGACAGCAACGGTTTGAACAATCCTGTGGTGACGGAAACATGTTTCTGTAGTTAGTAAGAGCAATGGAGCTGAACTTTCCGATCTGTAGATGTTGAATAATTGGAGTTCAAGTGCTTGTAACAAATGGTGAGCCATGGTCAGCATTTGGATGACGATATTTGACGAATATTGACGAATATTGACGAAAATATTGATGATATTTGACAATATTGACGAATATCGATGAATATTTGACGGATATTTGGACGAATATCATGATATTTGACGAATTGACATTATCGATGAATATTGAATATTTGACGACTTGACGAATATTGACGAAATTTTGATGATATTTGGAATATTGATATATTTGACGAATATTGATATATATTGACGAATATTATGATATTTGACGAAAATTGATATTTACGAATATTTGATGATATTTGACGAAATATTGATGATATTTGACGACATTTGAAATATTGATGATATTTGACGACATTTTGACGAATATTACGAAATATTGACGATTATTGACAAAGCTCGTTTGATATTTGAAAAAAACTCTCAAAAAAAAAAAAAAATTCTAGATAGTGCAGTCTTCTCTATCTCGACAAGCCAGCGGGTAGTTGATCTCAGTAAAGAGCACATCGCTGAAGAAAATATGTTTTATTCTTCATTGTTTTTTTAGGCATAACTACGACTAACAGTGTGAGATAACTGCTAGTTGGAAATGGTACGTCTTGAGTGGAATTTTAAAAAAAATATCCATTAATGTTCTAGGACCTACAAGATGTTTTTTGGAGTCTAACTACTATACTTACACTATCCGATGTCACCGTTGGTTGAGAGCACAGAGATGTTGCCACAGCTCAACCAACTTTCGGGAGAACAAGTGGACGCCGCTTGGGCAGAGGAAACCGTCATCCAAGAACAAGTCCGTAAGACAGCTTAGGTCTCGACAGCTTAGATCTCGACAGCTTCGTCTCGACAGCTTGGTCTCGACAGCTTGGTCCCGACAGCTTGGTCTCAACATGAACTGAAACCTGCTAACGGCGCGCTTGTCTGCAACAACCGCCTTGGCCCAGACTCCCACACAAGCTGGAGATGATTGAATGTTGGAATGGAATTAACGTCAATATCGGAGTTTTGGGGAGTTTTCACCTTGCTACATTGTAGTCTAGTCTGACTCCCCACGCCTGTTGTTACTGAATATTTCGCGTCAGAAGCTACTTACTGGACTGTTTGATACACCCTTCGTCTTCTGAATCCATCTACTACAGTTTCAACTGATACTTCCTTCAGGTAGGTGTTGGAACACCCGATGGTATCGTAAGGGGCATAATCACCCTCAATCGGTAAGAAAGACAGAAGGAACACTCCAAGTCTTTATGGAATGACTCATTGAAACACTTTTCTAATAGCCCAACACCTAGTAGAGCTATCCCACAATGCCTGTGTCGACTGGAGAGTTATAGACACACCCTAATGTGATACCGGTAAGTCTTTCGGCAGCAGATGTCAACTGTTTGGATTCATTATGGAGTCGGAAAACAGGGAGGCTGTTAAAACGGGTCTATCTTCGTGTATACTTGGTCATATGTTGATAAGTTCAAAAAGAAAGATGATCGGTATCACTATCAGAAGTGAGTTCCCCATGGTAGTCTCTTCTAGCCCTGATAAACAATTAGTTGGTTCTTAGTTGGACAAAAACAGCTAAACCACCGTCAATGGATTTAGTCTAGTTCTAGATCCATTATGATCAAACAAAGAACGACCCACCGCCAACGGATTTGATCTGCCATAGAATCATTCTCCAGACTCTTCCACTCCCCGAGATCTGGATGTTGGAACAAGTGACTACCAGAACGGTGTTATCAAGTCGACTGGGTAATCCACACAACCTCGAGACATTCACTTGGCTTGGAAAAGGGACATTCGAGGTTTTGGAGGAGTTCAGAGGAGCCCGATGGTGTGATGGTCCTCAGCTCAGCCGATAAAGGCTAGTTGAGTCTTAACCACAGGTTGGTGTTGAATCTCTGTCTGGTTATTCCGTACTAGGACGCTCCATCTTCTTGATGGGTTCACAGTAGACAGAGACACTATCTACTAGACTGACTGTAAAGGATCCATCTAGAAGCTCTCGCCGGTATGGTGAAGGCAGTACCCGGAGGAGTGTCGGTTCTGAGGTTCCTGGAGTCGAGTTTAACATCTTCAAGGGTTGGCTGCAAACTTCACAGGAAGCGAACCAGTCCAGAGTTGAAGTCGGGATCTAGTTAGTATTGAAATCGGGATCAGGTTAGTATTAAAATTGAGATCAAGCCAGTATTGAAATTGAGATCAAGTCAGCATTTCGACCGCCAGGCAAGTTGATGATCCTTGTTGAGGTCTCAAGTTGTAATGTGAGGTCATCTGAAGTCATCTGAAGTCGTTTCAACTCGTCATTGAAGTCAGCTCTGGCTCTCCAGTCAGTTCACGGTCTGCAGATTCAACATCAGACTAGATCGAATGTTTGAATGCCCGAAATCTAGAAGCGACAAGAGTTTATCAAGGTGAAGCAGTAGTCACGGTGTGGAATTGTGGGGAGAAACCACGTGAAGAGTTTTTAGATGACTGAATTCCACGTGACAGAATTCTACGTGACGACAACAAATACACGTGGCGAGAACAACTCCACGTGACGAGAACAACTACACGTGACGAGGTCTCCATGGCCTTCATGCTGCTGTATTTTCAAGTCGGTCCACTCAAGGGAACCATCTCTGGCACAAGTTTGGGCTTGCTTTTGGGCTCGCTTTTGGCATACTTTTGGCACACTTTTGGGTACTTCTGGGGTACTTTTGACACACTTTTGGGCACACTTTTGGGCACACTTTTGGGCACTTTTTAATGTTTTTTTTTTCTTTTCCTTTTTATTATTTCATTTATTTCATTATTTCATTTATTTCATTTATTTCATGTATTTTCATTTTCATTTTATTTTTTATCTTTATTATCTTATTACTTCAATATCAATCGACTCACACAATGAGAAAGTTTATTTCCCACAATACCTATTTTGGGAATAAAACTCCCTTAAAGGGATTCCTTGTAGCTCGCAAGACACACATAATCGCCCAATTCCTCCACAAATTCCTTTTCCACTGTTTTCTATTTTCCATTTGCCATTTCCATTTGCCATTTCCATTTTCCATTTCCATTTCCCATTTTCCATGTCCGATTTTTAGAATTCAGTTCCCAAAATAAAGTTTCAAGGTTGCTAAAATCACACCACAAAAATCAGATGATGAGATCACCTAGGCCAGTCAACCAGCACCGCAACATCACACCATCATTCAACAAGACAAACACCAAGTCTGAGCTAGTGGCGGATTGACAAGTGGGGAAGTTCACAAGTGGAGAAGTGCACAAGTGGAGAAGAGCACAAGTGGAGAAGAGCCCAAGTGGAGAAGCGGGATTTTGATTAATAATCAGATTGACAATGGCCCGACGAGGCTTGATCGCTGAATAGTCGTTCATTTCGCTAAACCTGTTGCTGCCACCCAGCAGCTCCTCTAACCGGATTAATTTCGCTACTGACTCACCTCTCTCATGCTGTCGTCAGCCCATCTTGGACGTGTTTTGGTAACCCGTGTCTCCATCTGTCTCTCACCCCATTTTTGGTGCATTTTTCCTGCAGAGTCTGAGTTTATTTGAAATTCTGGCCATTTTATTGGTCCTGGTTGCATGGTCATGCGTTTCTATGCATCATAAACGCGTGGAACCTGCATGTTACAATTAAACTAACCAAAGGTGGAATGATGAATGGGGTGAGACCGTGGAATAACCAGACAAAAAGAAATGACCGGTCCAGACACATTGAATAGTATATAAAGACGTGGTTCCAATCTCCAAATCCTCATCAGCAAACAGCTTTTGAACACATCCTCCACTACAACCACCAACCACTACAATGCAGCCCACCACCGTCCGAGCTCTTCAGGCCTCCAGAATGATGGCCATGCGACCCTCGACTCTGCTTCGAGCCTCTGCCACTCTGGGACACACTACTCCTTCCGTGCCCAAGGTTTCTCTCAAGTTCGAGAGCCCCAAGATGCCCGAAGGAACCCCCGTCCAGACCCACATTAACCCCTTTGTCAAACACCCTGTTTCTTTCGTTCCCCACGCCCAGGACTTCAAGCGAACCGTGGGAAACATTGTTCCCTGGGCCCTTTTTCTGTTCACCTTTTTCTCCTGGACCTTCATCTACAAGTGGTACAACCATGCCACCTACGGACGAGCGTCGGCCGTCGAGCACAAGCACCCTACCCCTGACGTTTGGTACAAGAAGTACACCTCTTGGTTCAACTAGAGGATCCACTTTGGATATTAGACCGCTCCCAGAGCTTGCATTAACTTATATAGATGAATGATGATAATTGAGAACAAAAGAAGTGCCAGTACATACAGTACATCGTCAACATAGCTCTAGAATATTATAAAAAGGTCTGAACAGAAAGGGGACTTGGACCAGAGTAAAACATATGCCTAAAAAGACTCCCTGCTGTACATTTGAGGCCGTCACGTGACCTCCAGGCTTGGAGATATGGTGGTCGTTGAATTCACAATTTCCCCTCCAAAATGAGGCATTTCCAATACGAAATGTATGAAAGGATGTCATGTCTCACTAAAAGTAGGAAATAATGCCATGTCTCACTTGAAATAATCGCACGGCTCTTTTGATAAAGATCAGACGTTTCAAACTGTTTTCGGACCCGACTATTAGAGGTAGCACCAATACGAGACATTAAGACTTCTTCGGTGATTTTAATCTAGCAATAGGATCTATTTTTTTGATAAAAGTGATTCTTTTTCCCCAATGTGTCTTTTTATCAATTGTAACTCATAATCTGTGGCTTTGAACTCATTCCATTAGGTTGATAGTCAGGTTGTAGATCTTGCAAGTCAAGTCCAGAAGTGACTTCCTAGCCCGTAGCATTTGTAAGGCAAGTCCAGAAAGGACTTGCTAACCCGTAACATCTGCTTAATAATACATATTTGTGTTATTTCGGCAAGTGTAGTAGCTCTCTCTGTGGAGTGCATCCCTATACCTGATATTACTCAGCTTACCGTGAACCACGATCTAATCTGCTTATTCATCATCTGGGATGATCGCGTGATTTTGTCATTCATTCATCTATTCCCTGTGAATATTTCTTGTCCATCACGGGACTTTTTTTTTCTTTTTTTTTTCTTTATATTTTTTCTTTTTTATTCCCCTCCAAATCTCTATATCCCGACAGTTTAACTTGTGCAACAATGCCCCTTTTTTTTTTCTAGGTCTACAAATTGGCCCATTTTATCAATCGGATCAAAAATAAATAATAATAATAAAAACAATAAACAAATGTCAAGGAAATCAGGGAAACCAAACCAATCGGAAATGGTTTCACTCCTGTTCTTACCGCCATCTTTCTTTAAGCTAGTCACGTGATATTTCACAGTCCAGCCCGAGAAGTCGTTGTTTATTTTTTATTTAATTTATTTTTTATTTCTGTTAAAATCATAACATTTTATCTCAATTTTAGATTTTCTGACAAGCCGCATGAGGAAAATCGGACGAGAATTTGGAGATTTTCGGGCCGTCAGAAATGGACGAAAATTTGCCAGCACCGGTTAAACCCGGACCTTCTCCGATAAAGCAAAAAACCCGACAATTACAGCCACTTTTACCATCACCTTTGCTCTCCTTAAACCGTCTCCAGCATAGAGTTCCCCTATCAATTATCCGCACCGATTCCAAACAACCATGTTCAGTAAATTTGCTCGGTCAAGAGAGTAGATAAAACGAAGTTGTTGTCGACAGAGAGGCAGTGGCACAAACATCGCGTCGGTAGTATTGACAACATTGACATATCACGTGTGCAACATTATTCATTGACGTCTTTTTTTCTTGATTTTTTCTTCGGCACAGCCCTACCACCAACCTCTTGCTATCGGATTGATCGATTGATAAGAATCTTCTGACCCCGATGAGCGTGCCGGATCCGACCAATGCGCTGGAAACCACGCCACTGAACCCGTTCCACAATCCCTGGAGAGAACAGTCGCCATGGCGGATCATCCGACCGCTCTCTGTGGCGTTTCTGGCGACCGCGATAGCCGGGGTTATCGGCCCCAATTTTCTGCTGGCGACTCTGTGCAAACACTACTACGACGGGCGGGAGGGCCTTGACCCGGATTCCCTCACCATTTCCAACCCGCTGTGCCAAATATCGCACCTTCAAGTGCAGGCGGGCACCAACCAGAGCAGACTCAATCTGTGCCGAAATGTGGTTGCTCTGATAGTTTTCCCGCGGCTGAGTGCGTGGAGTGACCGTCGGGGACGCAAGCCGATCCTCAAAATTGCCGCCGGATTCACCCTGGTATCGCTGACCCTACAATGGTGCGTGCAGCATTTTTGGAGGTGGTTCCCTGTACCCACCTTTATTCTCGCCGGTTGTCTGGACCTGTCGGCGGTGGTGTTTCAGCTGGGAGTCCTGGCCATTGCAGATTCCACTTGTAGACGCACAGTCAATACGTCGTATCTGTTTGTGGCCTCCTATCTCTTCACAGCTCTGGGTTCTTACGTAGGCTCCGAGCTGGCTAAAAGAGGCCTCTCCACCCTCGCAGCCGTTTACGTGCCGCTGTACCTAGTCTTTTTCATCTGGACGTGGTTTGTTTCCGAGACCTTGCCCTACTCGGAACGAGACAAGGCCACAGAAGTGCACAACGAAAAGACAGACTCCAGAAGAAAGACGCTGCTGTACTACGGCAACCCGCTGCAACCGCTGGCGGCTCTTCTGAGCCCGGCGCATCGCCGCATCAAGATCGCCATGGTCATTTTCGCAGCTGCTTGTGCTCTGGAAGACACTTTTTACCAGACATCGCAGTACGTGACTCTGCTCTACATCGAGTACAGATTCAAGTGGACCAGCATCCAGCTGGGCAAGATGCAGGCCGCGTCGGCAGCCGTGTCGCTGGTCATGGTCTGTATTGCTCCCTTCATTCTCCGAGAGCTGGAAAAGCGAAGAAACCCCGTCACCCAAGATATCCACGTGCTGAGAACCGCGGCATTCTGGACCGCCTCTCTGGCGACCATCAAGGCGCTGGCGGGCTCGGTGGCTCCGTTTGTCGTTGCCCACGTGCTTCTGGGACTCAGAGCCGTCGCCGATTCGCCCCACAAGTCCGTAGCCATGGCCCTAGCGCCCTCGGCGGCCGCAGGACAGGTTTTGGGGGCTTTGGAGATGGCCGTGACACTGGTGAAGATTCCCGCCAGCACTGTTTTGGTCCGCATGTACTCCTGGACGGTGTACACCAACCCTGCTGCGGTTCTCTGGATCATTTGTTTCGGAGAGTGGATTGCTTTTGCCTTCTTTTTGGCCCTGTGGGTGTAACATGGCAGCTTTTGTATATATTTTATTGATTAAATGAGGTTGGTCCTGGTAAAGTGTTAATTGGACGTTCGAGTTTGTTCACACTCGATTCAGCTTCCATTCAGGCACTATGAAGCTCTTCAAAACGGTCTCAACTAGGATGCTGTAAAAACTGCCTAGATCCAACTAAAAAGTCAAGTAGAGTATTGGATGGTATTTTTTTTGAAAACAACAACACGACAGAAACTTGTACATAATATACAGTCTTTGAAGTTCCGTTTGATTCAGAAGGCTCTTATCTCAACATTGACATTGCTGTTTTTTCTCTGACTGTTCTGGAAAACCAGGTTTGCACCCGCAGTTGACTTTTCTCTTAAGTAATTGTCAACTAATAAGGGAGTAATAGAATATGTGTCACAAGTATGTACTGTCGTCTAAATTTACATGTCTCGAGACCAAACATTGAACGAATCCCGAGAGCTGACAGAACAGGGACTTCCATTTTCCCATTCACCGTGTACTCCGCTTTTCGTCAACTTTTCTCCAGAGAGAGAACGTCAATACCGTCTCTACTTGTAGTTCTGTAGACAGACTCAGGAAAGAGACACTCGACACTCGACTGACGGAAGATTCATCATTCCCGATTACCTTCCCAGAATACCATTCAAGAGATTGTGGGTTGTATAGAAATGTCGATATCGTTCTATTGGTACAGTACACGACGTTGTTCAGAGAGGATAGATCCATAACATCTCTCCAGATGTGTTCTGACTGTCCCTCGTTCTACAAAGCAGGCATCAAAGTGCAACTACAGCATTGTAGGTACTCGAACACGCGGTCTGGTCACGTGACCTCCGGGTCGGACACGCTTCCCTTCCCCCCACCCCTCCGCTGCTCCCCGTCTCTCCACGTGACCATACGCCATCTACCCTTCTCCATACGTTCGGTGCATATTTCTTGTTGACTTTTCCCGAAAAAGCCCTGTTTGCCTGCGTTCGATTCCTGGGCTGTTCGGTCGATAGTCGGAGCTGTGTGGGCTGAGACACAATTAAAAACACAAAGAAGTACGACACCAAGGAAAATAGAACGTTGAGAACGGTGGGGTCGGCGGCGGTATTAATGCGCTAATTCAACGTCTTTGGCCGCTCCGTTTTGGGTTGTATTTCGGGGGTTTTCTAGTGTTTTTGTTGGTTTTTATTTGATTTGTTGGTTTAATATTTATTTTATTTTAATATTTATTTTATTTTATTTCAATTAATTTATTTATTTATTTGCTTAAATCAAATATTTTGGACCAATAAAAACCGACACAGTTTTCAGACATGTTTGTAGCTCATATGTATCAGGTGTGGTTGTGGGGTATCAAAGCCGAGGTTGGCAAATTTTACTGTGGCCTTCAGAACGGTAAAAATAGACCAATCAGAATTCTGAAAAGCACATCTTGATCTCCTCATTGCGGGGAGTCCAACGGTGGTCTTATTCCCCCGAATTTCCCGCTCAATCTCGTTCCAGACCGACCCGGACACAGTGCTTAACGCCGTTCCGAAACTCTACCGCAGATATGCTCCAACGGACTGGGCTGCATAGATGTGATCCTCGGCTTGGAGAAATGGATAAAAGCCGGCCAAAAAAAAAGCGGAAAAAAGCGGAAAAAAAGAGAAAAAAAATCGCAAAATTTGAAAAATAGGGGGAAAAGACGCAAAAACGCAAGGAGGGGGGAGTATATGACACTGATAAGCAAGCTCACAACGGTTCCTCTTATTTTTTTCCTCATCTTCTGCCTAGGTTCCCAAAATCCCAGATGCTTCTCTCCAGTGCCAAAAGTAAGTACCCCACAGGTTTTCGGCCGAAAATTCCACGTGCAGCAACGTCGTGTGGGGTGTTAAAATGTGGGGGGGGGGAACCAGGACAAGAGGCTCTTGTGGGAGCCGAATGAGAGCACAAAGCGGGCGGGTGTGATAAGGGCATTTTTGCCCATTTTCCCTTCTCCTGTCTCTCCGACGGTGATGGCGTTGTGCGTCCTCTATTTCTTTTTATTTCTTTTTGTTTTATTTCTCTGACTACCGATTTGGTTTGATTTCCTCAACCCCACACAAATAAGCTCGGGCCGAGGAATATATATATACACGGACACAGTCGCCCTGTGGACAACACGTCACTACCTCTACGATACACACAATGATCTCCCCCAACCTCACAGCTAACGTCGAGATTGACGGCAAGCAGTACAACACCTTCACAGAGCCACCCAAGGCGCTCGCCGGCGAGCGAGCCAAGGTCAAGTTCCCCATCAAGGACATGACGGAGTTTCTGCACGGTGGCGAGGAGAACGTGACCATGATCGAGCGACTGATGACGGAGCTCGAGCGAGACCCCGTGCTCAACGTGTCGGGCGACTACGACATGCCCAAGGAGCAGCTGCGAGAGACGGCCGTGGCGCGAATTGCGGCGCTGTCCGGCCACTGGAAGAAGGACACAGAAAAGGAGGCGCTGCTGCGGTCCCAGCTGCACGGCATTGTGGACATGGGCACCCGAATCCGACTCGGTGTGCACACGGGCCTGTTCATGGGCGCCATCCGGGGTTCCGGCACCAAGGAGCAGTACGACTACTGGGTGCGAAAGGGCGCCGCGGACGTCAAGGGCTTCTACGGCTGCTTTGCTATGACCGAGCTGGGCCATGGCTCCAACGTGGCCGGTCTTGAGACCACCGCCACCTACATCCAGGACACGGACGAGTTCATCATCAACACCCCCAACACTGGAGCCACCAAGTGGTGGATTGGAGGAGCCGCCCACTCGGCCACCCACACCGCCTGCTTTGCTCGTCTGCTTGTCGACGGCAAGGACTACGGCGTCAAGATCTTTGTTGTCCAGCTGCGAGACGTCTCTTCTCACTCTCTCATGCCCGGCATCGCTCTCGGCGACATTGGAAAGAAGATGGGCCGAGACGCCATCGACAACGGCTGGATCCAGTTCACCAATGTGCGAATCCCCCGACAGAACATGCTCATGAAGTACGCCAAGGTCTCGTCTACCGGCAAGGTGTCGCAGCCTCCTCTGGCCCAGCTCACCTACGGCGCTCTCATTGGCGGCCGAGTCACCATGATTGCCGACTCCTTCTTTGTCTCCCAGCGATTCATCACCATTGCTCTGCGATACGCCTGTGTGCGACGACAGTTTGGCACCACCCCCGGCCAGCCCGAGACTAAGATCATCGACTACCCCTACCATCAGCGACGTCTGCTGCCTCTTCTGGCCTTCACCTACGCCATGAAGATGGCCGCCGACCAGTCCCAGATTCAGTACGATCAGACCACCGATCTGCTGCAGACCATCGACCCTAAGGACAAGGGCGCTCTGGGCAAGGCCATTGTCGACCTCAAGGAGCTGTTTGCCTCTTCTGCTGGTCTCAAGGCCTTCACCACCTGGACCTGTGCCAACATCATTGACCAGTGCCGACAGGCCTGCGGTGGCCACGGCTACTCTGGCTACAACGGCTTTGGCCAGGCCTACGCCGACTGGGTTGTCCAGTGCACCTGGGAGGGTGACAACAACGTCCTGTGTCTGTCCATGGGCCGAGGTCTCATCCAGTCGTGTCTGGGCCACCGAAAGGGTAAGCCTCTGGGCTCTTCTGTCGGCTACCTGGCTAACAAGGGTCTTGAGCAGGCTACTCTGAGCGGCCGAGACCTCAAGGACCCCAAGGTTCTCATCGAGGCCTGGGAGAAGGTCGCCAACGGCGCCATCCAGCGGGCCACTGACAAATTTGTCGAGCTCACCAAGGGCGGCCTCTCTCCTGACCAGGCCTTTGAGGAGCTGTCGCAGCAGCGATTCCAGTGTGCCAAGATCCACACCCGAAAGCACCTGGTGACTGCCTTCTACGAGCGAATCAACGCCTCTGCGAAGGCCGACGTCAAGCCTTACCTCATCAACCTCGCCAACCTCTTCACTCTGTGGTCCATTGAGGAGGACTCTGGTCTCTTCCTGCGAGAGGGTTTCCTGCAGCCCAAGGACATTGACCAGGTGACTGAGCTGGTGAACCACTACTGCAAGGAGGTTCGAGACCAGGTTGCCGGCTACACCGATGCCTTTGGTCTGTCTGACTGGTTCATCAACGCTCCCATTGGAAACTACGATGGTGACGTTTACAAGCATTACTTTGCCAAGGTTAACCAGCAGAACCCTGCTCAGAACCCCCGACCTCCTTACTATGAGAGCACTCTTCGACCTTTCCTGTTCCGAGAGGATGAGGATGACGACATTTGCGAGCTGGACGAGGAATAGATGGAGCGTGTGTTCTGAGTCGATGTTTTCTATGGAGTTGTGAGTGTTAGTAGACATGATGGGTTTATATATGATGAATGAATAGATGTGATTTTGATTTGCACGATGGAATTGAGAACTTTGTAAACGTACATGGGAATGTATGAATGTGGGGGTTTTGTGACTGGATAACTGACGGTCAGTGGACGCCGTTGTTCAAATATCCAAGAGATGCGAGAAACTTTGGGTCAAGTGAACATGTCCTCTCTGTTCAAGTAAACCATCAACTATGGGTAGTATATTTAGTAAGGACAAGAGTTGAGATTCTTTGGAGTCCTAGAAACGTATTTTCGCGTTCCAAGATCAAATTAGTAGAGTAATACGGGCACGGGAATCCATTCATAGTCTCAATTTTCCCATAGGTGTGCTACAAGGTGTTGAGATGTGGTACAGTACCACCATGATTCGAGGTAAAGAGCCCAGAAGTCATTGATGAGGTCAAGAAATACACAGATCTACAGCTCAATACAATGAATATCTTCTTTCATATTCTTCAGGTGACACCAAGGGTGTCTATTTTCCCCAGAAATGCGTGAAAAGGCGCGTGTGTAGCGTGGAGTATGGGTTCGGTTGGCGTATCCTTCATATATCGACGAAATAGTAGGGCAAGAGATGACAAAAAGTATCTATATGTAGACAGCGTAGAATATGGATTTGATTGGTATAAATTCATTTATTGCGTGTCTCACAAATACTCTCGATAAGTTGGGGTTAAACTGGAGATGGAACAATGTCGATATCTCGACATATTTTGATATTTGTACTGTTGATAGTGATAAAAAGTAGACCGTTCGAATCTCGACAAGGAGAAGAGTCCAATGAAATAGGTTTCATCATCATTTGTCATAGTTAAACGCCGCTGGTTGCCATTACTATCCGTCTTGACTACAACCCCAACTCAGCCTAGACCACAGCGAAGAGAATCAGTTTGGAGACTGAAAATGAGCTCCAATCAATACATATTAGGGTATTACCAAGATTTGAAAGTTCCTAGAGAACCGTGTCACGTGACTGGGTCGAACCGTTCCTCCAGCTGGACCGATTGAACCAGGACATGTCTTAGAAGTTGTCTATAAATGCGGCTAAGTATTGTAGAGTGTTTGGAGCGTTTTTTTTTGTGGAAAAGGTGGTTGACAGCTGTCAGGGTTGAGGTGTTGAGTTCATTGTGATGCTGAGGGGGAAAATGAAGTCAACTAAAATCTAAATAAGGGTCTAAGTAATATCCAATGAAAATAAGTGGTGAGAATGATTGTATTTCGAAATATTACTATTGTTGGACAAATTGAGGTTTCGAATTAGTTCGAAAAGTGTCCATTTTAAGTCAATTGAGAGTTTCCAGAGCTTTCTGGCACTTCTCGAATTGTCAGAAGTTGTTCCCTTATCTAACTATCTTCACTACACTAGTTGAACCTTTCCAACTAAATCCAAGTAATCTATCACGCATCTTTGCAATCTTCAAATTAATTTTAAAAAAGTCGTTGATCTTATAAGATACAATCCCATAATTGTATAGATCCTATTACCACAATAACCTCCATTTTGACGATCTCCATGTCTCAATCGCCTCATTTTCTGTTGAGACCTCCACTTGCCTCGGTCCAAAAGTTTTCTCTCTAGACCCACAATCTCTAGACCTACAAGCCTCGGCTGCTACTGAGACGTATATTTCCGCGTCATCTGAATACGGTCGAGCACTTGGCTCTTTTCTTTGACAGCTTTCAGGCCTTTTTTTGACACATTTCCACTTGTCCTTGTTTCTCCAAAGTGTCCACCTGTGATAATATCTCTGGGGGGTCTAAAATAACCCTGATTTTAGCTGGAGCAGACGTCTGTGAGTCGGATAAATCCCATATCAAACTTCTCGTGCCAGCTGCTCCTCCGCTGGTTTGTCACAAGTTGGTTTCACGCTAGTTTGATACACATTCCGTATCGATGGTTGTTAGAGGTAGCGGAGTCACACAATTGGGCTGAGAGCTGGTGGACAAATATGTCTACTTGCGTAAGCAACAAACACTGTTGTTTGTTTCCAGTCCAATCTTGTCTTTGTCGAATCTAGTGGCCAGACACATGACAAAAGGCGGCATAAGACGACAAAAGATGGGCATACTGAGATGTACACCTACCGTGACAATGCGCTGGCTATTTGTGGCCCTCTGCCTGCCCTCCGCACGTCCTCGACTCGCCCCCATTCACCCCTCTTTCCACATGACCATAATATCCTCACACAAGAAAAAGACACTAGTTCTAGACCTCTTGTTTGGGCTAGACTATACTATAGCGGCCTGCAAGTTGTTCAGACCGAGAGGTACGAGTGTGAAACAACAGAGGAAGGCGCCCGTGTAGGGAGGGAGATGGGGTGAAGCAAGCAAGAGGCCATGCCTCTGTAGTTTTCCTTTATTTCCGTGGGCTCCTGATTTCCCCCACCAAATTAGTGCACCGATAATGCACGATAACGGCGATAACGCAGATAACGCAGATAATGCAGTCCATGCAGTCCAAATCCGAAGCGCCTGCTACATGATCCAAGGCCCCTGGACCTCGCTTGACTTGCCCTGCAAGCAAAAACTCGCCTTGCGCAATTGAGAGGTTGGCGCCCGCAACCCACAAACACGCACTAACCCGAACTAAACCGCCACTAGCGTAGAGAGCCTAACTAACCTTACTTGTAGTGGGTATTATAGATCATACAGTCTTAGGAAGGATATAGAAGCAGGCTTTGGGGATCAGGCTATAGATGCAAGGTGTATAGGCACTAGTGGCTATGAAACGGTCAACTGGCAAAGTCTTGGAGTGATTGTGAGGGGGGGGGGGGGTGGCGGGTGGTATGTGGGGTGCAGTAGATGAGCATGGAGGTGCCATATTGGATTTGGTAAGTTGTCAGAGATCAGATTGCAACTATAGTACAGTACTATAGAGACTTGGATAAACAACCACACGATGTTTTCGTTTCCACGGCTTGGTCTTTCTGCTCCTAATTGACTCGCTGCTATCTAGGGACTAAAGGCAACTTTACAGCCAGCTTCCAAAGCAGACAAGCAGCTTTTTAGCAAAGTATTTCCACTAGGTACTTGTCTTGGAACTATCTTGGTCTTTATTTCCTGCCTAGTGTTAGATTGGCACTAACTACCGGTAGCACAGCCCTAGTTTTTGTTCCCTGTGTACTAGCCACTGGTCTAGCAGACAAACACGGTTGTTCAGGCAAATACCGGGCACAAGTAGCGCATTTCCACTTTAGTACGCACTTGTCACAAATACGGCTTTATCAGGCTTGGGCGTGGACATTGTGGAGTTGCCGAGGTCAAGTTGAAGGGGTTTTCAGAACTGGCCAATCTGTCCCGGAACGGCCCATCCGGCTAAAAGTGCCCCTTTCACATCACAAAGAAACAATAGCCGAAGAGTATGGGTTTTTCTCGTCCATATCTGTCCATTTTTGGGGCAACTTTTGCCTATAAATGGAACAAGCAGGGCTGTTATAGCCGAGTCTGTATGGATGCCAATATGAGGGCAGCAAAGACTGGAAAAAAGTGCTCAAGGCTGAAAAGTGCTCAAGGCTGTGACGCCCCCTCCTCCTGACGTATACTAGGAGCGCTTTTGGCTACAAAAGTAGGGCAGGAAGAGCGACTCCGAAACATTTGGAGTTTTTTAGACTGCTGTCTTACTCCAATCTCCGACCGCATGCGGAATGTTGTTGATCTGGTTAAAAAGACATGACATAAGACGGGCACAGGTGACGAAAATCATTGCCTCAAAGAATCCCCCCCTGCCAGCTCCACCTGCACATGTCCTCTCTCCTCCACCGCGGTTAGAGAGTTCGACCATGTGTAAAACATATATGATAAGTGGGTCTAGACTAGTGTGTGAGTGTTGATTATGGTCGTGAGGGTGAGAAAACATATGCAAGGGGAGAGTACGAGTAGTCATTCCTTGTCTGGGTTCGTAAATGTGCTTCCAGTCGTCGTAAAAATGGAATCTTTTGGTCAGGATGGAAATCACATGTGTACAGTCGAATTGACTAGCATCTCTGTCGGCCACAACTGTGGCTTGACCCTTCAAACCTCCGACGCTAGCTCGTATTGGACTAAAGGGGAAGTCCTCAGTGGCACACGTCGGTATGTACAGTACTGATTTGGCGGCATTGCAATTTCGGGCGTACCGACTTGGATCGGTATGGCCAGAATGGGGAAAAAAAGAGATATCAAAACGGGGACTTCAAATTGACATTCAAATCACTGCCAAGAGTACCCCCCATCCATTCCAACCCCAATTGCCAAGATCGTGGACTCGGCAAAGTCCACATCCATCATCTGCATCATACTGCGTCATGCTGCATTGCTCCAAACACACCCAATTCAACCCCCAAAACCCCCTCCCTCGGTAAACAGACCGTCAATACCTCCGTCTACGCATATACTACTCCGTAGGTTAGTCTTCAGACTCAGGCTTCTCTGTATCTCCATGCACAAGCGTAGATAGTCCAAGTTATGATATACTATGGTATACTATGGGTTCAGATTATGATATTATGAACATACAAGTTAAGGCAGCAGTATCATAGAGCGCGCTTAGTAGTCCGGCTGCTCGTATAACTCTTCAAAGACGTTGGTGATATTGCTGCCGTCATCTACCGGTCCATGTAGCGTAGTAAAGGTGACATGGTATGAGTTGACACGAGACGTAGAATGACTGATCCTTCTGGAGCATAAACTGTTGTAACATAGAACAACTGTTGTAACACAAAGAAAATGATTCCAATGGCACTCAGGTCTTTCTACTGCGTCTACCTTGCAGCGCATGTATACACAACTTTTGGTGCAACTTGATACAACTTGATATGACTTTATACGACATGATACGACATGATGCGACATTCTATGACTGTATAGATGCTTGGAAAAGGAGTACGGAAGTTCGAGAAGTCCGTTCTATGCGTCTCACGAGCATTCCAAGTGTCTAGACGATTTCAATCTATGCCAATCAGACTGCGATGCGATGTTGCGATAGTGTAGGACATCATGCAATTGGTGAAAGTGGACATCATGCAATTGTGAAAAGGGACATCATGCAATTGTGAAAGTGGACATCATGCAATTGTGAAAGTTGTCATGTCTTGTGAAACTGTCAATGCCATGTGAAAACCGATTCGGATTCAAGTCAGATCGGCCATCATTGGAGTTGAGCAGTAGAGGTTCAGTCAAGTCAAGTATGATCGTAGTCGATAAGACATGATGATCCAATACCCAATACACGTGCGTGACCACATATCTTTCCCCAGATCATGTGACCGATCCATTCTCAGGACACGTACACGTGACATGTATTCTCCATCTCCTCTTCCAGGCCATTCTGTGATGATCTACCACAGATTTGGGTCAAGTTTTAGTGAATTGTCGGAAAAGCCGCTGGAATTGCCCCAAATCTCCGCCAATTCCACCTCCACTTCACCTCCACTTCGCCTCCACTTCACCTCCACCACTCCTCAACTCCTCCACTCCACCACTCCTCACTCTCCTAATACCACGCTAGAAAGTAGCGTCGCGTCGGTCGATGAGCGGCTTCACCCCACTTCCCCTCACCGGAACCACTTGCCTAAACAGGTTAGCATGTTAACCCCGCGGATATACCACGAGCCGCAGATTTTCATGCATGTGTTGAAGCCGAGTAGCCATCAATTATTGCTTCCCACAGGTGTCTCATCGGATCTCCTACTCCGACGCCCAATGCATCTCTCCGAACGCCCGTCTTTCTACTTTACCCTATTCCAAAAATCCGCCGTTTTCCGCTTATCTTTCGCTTATCAAACCTTAAATACACTGTACTCCCAGTCGGGCTTAAACTGGGCGGCTAAATATCCAACGCAATCGATTGTGCATCCTTTAATTGGACATGATAAAGACCGTCTCCGCGAACGCTACAACTCGGAATACGACTCGGAATACGACTTGATAATACGACACAAACACGGTCGCCTCCCACTCGACTTTTTTGCGTCTTCTCTTTTTCACATGGACTCCATCAAACAATATCTCTACTTTGCGCTGGTGTTGGCGTTCGTGCTGTACCGCGCAAATCAACGGGCCAACAAGGCCAGACAGGAGAGAGAAGAGACGAAACACAAACAGAAAGAGAAAGAAAAGGCCGGCGGGGATAGCAGCGGGAAGAGCGGCGGCCACGCGACCCAAACGCGAACCCCGGATCGCGATCCCCCCGCAACATGGAGTGTCATCGAGGCGGTTTCCGACGACTTTGACATTGCCACCTGTGCTCCTCGGCCCTACCGTCCGTTCAAGGCTGGCAAATACCACTTGACTATGGGTCTGCAAAAGTGCGACGCCAGCGACTGGATCTTGCTGGAAAACACGTACAAACGGCGAACGGCTTACCGCCGAAAACAGCTCAAGGAACATCCCGAGATCGCCTGTCTTGTTCAGGAAGGACCCGAGGTCGATGCGGCTGTTCATGAGTACTACGAGTACATGTGGTACTATTTGAGCGAGCGGTATCCCAAATACTTCACCAAGGAGACTGTTGATGGCGTTGAATGGTGCCATAATAGTCTGTGGGACGAAAAGTACCCCATGAGTGCCCAGAAATGTCTGGATTTGGGGCTCGCAAAAGGTTCACGTGACTTGGCTATGATCTGTTCGTCTACCCATGAAGAGGACTTTCTCCTCATGACTCTGGATGAGACCCACGATCCCCCCATGTACCGCATGCGAGCAGTGTCTTCCTGTTTCCCGGCAGGATTCAATCCAGCAGACAAGATTGGGCTGACTTTGAGAAACATCCATGGGCCTGTGCCTGGATACAAGCAGCGTCTGGATCTGTCCATGAACAAGTTCTTTGCCAAGTTCCAGGCGGGAAATTTTGTTCAGCGGCAAAACTGGGGCATTCAATGCGACGACGCCTTGTTTGACTATGAGAATTACGCGGGGTTTGACGCTGAGAAGGACAACGAGCCCTATGAGGCCCATGAGGTGGATTTCAACGAATGGGCCCTGCGGGTGGAGAGACAAGTCTTGACTCGACTGCCCAAAACCGGAGCCATGTGTTTTGTCATCAGATGCTACACAACTCCTGTATCTGTTATTCGAGAAGAGCCACGTGCGCCGGATCTCATTGACGCCATTGACCAACTGCCAATTGAGGACAAGGTGTACAAGGGAGCGCATGTCTGGGGTCCTGTTCTGCAGCAGTATTTGAGGAGAGAGGTGGAGGGTAAGGGCGTTGGGGATAACCCGATTGAGAGGATTTGCTGACGAACTCATCAACTCGGCGGAAGACGAAGCCTGGAGTTGAGTTGTGGGCGAGAGCCCAAGCTACCCATTTTGAATCGATGCTAGCTTTCTACGAATCCTTCTGACAGCTTTCTCTAGAGTTCTCCTAACTAACAAATGTATGACCGTTAGATGATCATAGGAGGTGCTTGTAGATCCCCACCTTCCTCCAAGCAATATTTGAAGGGCATGCCCATTCGTTTCAAAGCAAAGTGGAGGTGGTACACCGATTGTCATGTGACTACCCATACCGTAAAACTCCACCAAATATTCCTAGTTCCCAGTTGTCTTCACAGCGCCGGTTGAGAGCGTTCTACAGAAAATGCCATATTTAAGGTTCCATCACGTGAGATATCATGTGATGTCAATATACATGAGAGAAATCTCGTCAAGTGTCCCAAAACAGTGCATTTTCGAGCGAATCTGGCTGAAATTTTTTCAAACAGGGTCTATCTAGAGCTTGGAGGCGTCGCATACAATAGATTTCAGTCACGTGATATTACCAGAGAGGATAAGTAGAGCCTTTCCAAAAGTTTTGGCCATGATTATGTCAATGGGTGGTGAATGATGATTTTTGGACTTTTCAAGCGAGATGAAGGGGAAATTTTTGAAAGACATTTGTTCGCCATGGTCCAAATAAATGAATTCGGTTGAGTGTGTGTGTAATTGGTGCAATATTGAGGGAGATGGAGCTGTGTTCTTGTCTACTGTACAGTATGGAAGTACCCTATGAGGAGGTGTCTCGGATTCCAAGTGTCTTTGAAGATAATCTGGAGAAGATAAATCGTTTGTATGGACAATGTTGTTCGCTTTGGTCTGTTCGACGGCATTCGACTCAGAGAGAGTCCGACCGCAGCTGGATTGTCTGAGTTGAAGAGTTTCCTAGAATCTCCTATTTAGTTAGACTTTAGTTGGTATAGTTAAGCGTGGTAAACAAACATACACCAGTCAGGAGATGATGGATAGTTCCAGGTCAGAATCTGCCATGGGCTATTCAGATGAGCCTGATTACAAAGTCCGCAGCCAGAGTCTTAAAAGTTGTCTGAAAACCCAGAGGCCACTGGCTGTCTCAACGCAAATGTTGAGGACATGTTGTAGAGAATGGGATCGAAGGGCATGGTCTCGATGGGCTACCGTACAACCCGGTGTCGAGCCTCGGGAGAGTCCAAGAACAGCATAGCTCATTGAGAGACTGCGGGTAAGGTACATCAATCTCGGAGCTAAACACAGAAATCAGACCATCTGCTCAAGATCATGTCGCTCGTGAGTAGTAATCAGAATTAGCAATCGGCTGCCTTGGGTGGAGTCTTTCGACTCCGAGTCTCGACGGCCTGCAGCAGAGAGGTTGAGAATCGAGGTCCAATCTGGACCCACTCGAGAATCCCAATAGAGTCAATCACAATGACGGACAGAGGAGATAGGAAACAGTTCTCAATGGCAGTGATCTTAGATGTCTCGGACATACCAACATGGCCTTCGAGAGAGATGAGTCGCACGAAGGGCAAGTTCGACTGCAAGGCAATAAGAGCTGCGAGAGCAGTCTTACCAGAGCCAGCAGGGCCGTGAAGCAGCAGAGAAGTCAGAGCACGATCACCAGAAGCCTGTCCAACTCCCTCAATGAATATCTCTCCCTTCTTGATAGTGTCATCAATGTTATGATCCTCTTCGGAGACACCAAACGTGAGACGCACCTCCTCCCGCATGAATTCTCCACCCTTATCCTGTTTGCGCCTCTTCCACCTTGATCTTGAGGTTTCGAGTGAAGGTATAACAAGCAGCAGAGTTGAGCAGATCCTCCATCTCGGCACCAGGGTAGTTCTTAGTCTCTCCGGCAAACTCGTCAAGATCCACATTTCCGCCCAACTTGCCTGCAACAGTCATAGGGGCGGTGTGAATCTCGAGAATTTGCAGATACCTTCAAGGGAAGGGGACTCTCAATCTTGACCTCGGATCGACCAGGTGGCATCAGAGCAGAATCAATCAGACCCTTTCGGTTGGCCACACCGATAACCAGACTGTTATTGAGCTGCTCCGCATCCTCTATCTATTACTTTGCATGGTGTCTTGTGTTATTCTGTTGGATACAGATAATCATGTATGCTTTCAAGTGAAGTAATTTCCCAACTGAAAAAAAACAACTTTTCCAAGTAATATCAACTAATAATTGCACGGCGAATTGTGGTAATTCATACGGTTGAACTGACGAAAAATCCGGTAGTAACCTAATAGGAACTCGCTTGGACTGTGTATAAACCACCATCGATGTATCGATAACATAGGAGCAGTCCGCTAGGACCCAATATCTCCTATAGCTCCTTCAACTGGTTCAGGTACTGTATGCTATTCAGGCATGAGTCTCAAAGTTTGATATTTGCTCAGAAAAAGGGCGAACATGTCTGAAAACCCGTCTCAACCTGGTTCAAACCGACTGAGACAGAGCTTGAGTCAGACGTCTGACCTCCGCCTGTCGGGACAAGTACACCCACACTAGTCTTCGCTGGTTGTGAGTGAGTTCGAGACTTTCTTAGTTGCCACAAGCTGGTCAGAGAAACAGAACGTGGTATGTCGGAGAGATTCCTGCTGTGCCTAGCCAGTCTTCAGTTTTTTCACGAGATGCGACCAATGGGGGCTAAACTGCCGGTAACTCGGTGAATATCGACCAGATCACGGCGATATGGTCCGAATGAGTTCCAGCCCACCTTCTGATCACAATTTGGAATCATTCTGCAAAAACTATTGCAACAACAGTAGGGCAAGTTCGGAACGATAGAATGCGTGAAACCGAGTCACGTTTTCAACTGCAACTGACTGAAGACCAATGGCGACTGATTAACCCTGTAATATTGTGATCGCTGAAACGTTAAGACATCGCCATCTAATCAGATTGTTCTGCCTCTCCTCGACGTCTGGAACGACATCACCACTTGACAGCCCGAGTTAGGACTGCGACTCGAACAGCTCAACCGGGCCAGACAGCTGGGCATTGAGATGCGAGGAGAGAGAGGCTGCTGGAGAGCTCTGGGCCGCCAAAACCAGCCAGTCCCAGCAGTTTACAGGAATATCCAAGTTCCAGGAACTAATACACAGCTGACAGGAGCAGATGATCCCTCTTGTGCAGGAGGAAATCAAAAAGGCTGGCGAGAGCGAGATCAACGCCAAGCTGTACCCTTATCTGAAGCTCATGTTCGGGGCTGCATGACCCAGATGGGTCTATGGATGATGGTAGCTGGCCGTCTCTTATAAACCAGGCCCTTTCGGCCCGGGCCGTCGAAGGCGCCATTGTCCTGGACTACCCCGAGGGGTTCAGTGAGCACTTTGTTACTTCATGGAGGTCTTGTATGAGGGTCTCAACGGCCAGCTGCGCAATCTGGGTTTCATTAACACTGCTGCTACTGCTGCCAGCACAGAGAATCTGGCTACTATGATGACCGAGGACGACGAGAGCTTTGTCAAAAAGTACATGCCTGAACCCCTCAAGGAGTTTTTTGGCAACCAGCAGATGGATGTGTTCAATAGATACGCCAACTGACTCAAGATCATGCTGTCTGGAATGACCCGTCTGCTGACATCTGGAACCAGCAATAGTCCTGGATCGGAGGTATTTTCCGGCTGGAGAATCGAAGAACATTCAATAACCGAGAGAGCTAAACGGACATCGTTCAATGTAATTGTCCTCTGTCCTTGTGAAAACGGAAATGCGTTTTGTTTTATTCTACGACCAGCTACGTTCACGACCTTGATTTAATCCTACACGCATCTTGAGGACAGAATGATGAATATTGTTATTACTTCGATAAAACCAAGTTCATTGTGTTCGTCTCGGACTTGTGAACACAATTGTCTACTTTGAATGCTTCTGTGGCCACTTTTGACGTTCTTACCAGCATTGCCAAACCAGATCTTAACTCGACATGACTGACGACAAGACCTGGTCCATTGTGACCGCACTTTCTGGGCCGTCATTTTCATCAACCTGGATTTCAGCTACGATCAACACACTCTCGCGATTTCTACAGCCAACTTTCAACAACAATTAAAATGCAATAAACCCATGGAACTGAGTATCCAGTTGGTGGTCGTGAACTAGATGCCGCTTCTGCACTCGCTCTATTACTCATCCAACGAATCTCGCTCCCTCAAAAATGCCAGATACTGCTTGGTGGTCTTCTTTCTGAAATACTTGCCGAAAATGATCATCGGGATGGTAAGAAACAAAATGCCTGCACAAATGGAGCCGGTGGTGATGTAGGTGTCTGTGATGCCCTGGGCGTCCATCCACATGTCGCACACAAAGGTGAAAATGCTGCCCATGGAGTTGTTGATGACAGACACTCCAACCATGCCTTCCAGGACCATTTCCGGGTAGGCATCGACCAGGTAGGACATGGACATATCTCCAGCACAGCCCCAGCCAAATCCAATGAAGCCCAGGCCCACATAGACAACGGGCCAGCTCCACATCTCGCCAGTGCCGATTCCGAACAGGTACATGCCGAGCGGGGAGATGATACAGTTGAGTAGCATCATCCAGAGTCGGTCTTCGGCTTCTCGGATTCCGTTCCGGGCCGGTCGCGACGCCATCCAGTGCACAAACTTGTCGGAGAGGTAGCCTCCGTAGAAACAGCCGATGGACGCTCCGATGATGAGCGGCACTTTCATGACGGCAATTCTGGTTGGAGAGTAGTTATAAGGAGGCTCTCCGTAGGTGTCTTCCTGGGTTGTGAGGTAGAAGGAGAGCCAGGCGTCTTGGGCTCCCCATTGGAGACCCGAGTAGATGACTGCCGGGTATCCAAAGACCTTCATGGTGGTCCACAATCGCTGGAAGTACTGTTTGATGCCCCAGCCCTTGAGGTTGGGGGCTGGGGTGATGATTTGGATGCGTTGTCGGAACGACCGTTGGGTGTCTCTCCAGCCAATCACCTTGGGGTTGGTTTGCACGTTAGTAGATTCGGTGGTGGCTGCCGGGTGGATAGCGCTTCGCACTTCGTAGAGCGATCCCTCTCCGGACGAGGCGCGGTCGGGAATGGAGTCGTCTTTGGAGTCGAGTTTTTCTGAGCCCTTAGCCCCGAGGGGCGCCTCGTTTGTGTCATCCAGAGTCGTCTGGCCTCGTTCCGACGCGGTCACCAGGTTCCGGGGGAAGTACGACTCCTCAAAGCCAAACCAGAAACACAGTGTCATGCCTCCTCCGATGATGAGCGCCCACCAACCGACCCATCGCCAGCTCTGGCCAATCTGGATGTACCCGGCAATCAGGGGCCCCAGAAAGGTTCCGATGGATGTGGCAAACACGTAGATACCGATGGCGGAACCAGACTGGTGGTCGTGAAAGATGTCAATCAGAGAAACCTGGGAGTACGCCTCGGCCACGGCCTCTGAGGCTCCCACAAACAGCTGTGAGCAGATGAGATCGCCGACGTTTTTGATTCGCCCAAACCAAAGGGCGCCAATGAGACCCAGAATGCAGCCCAGCAGATAGGGCAGTCGTCGGCCGTACAGGGAGCCCAGAGGGGAGATGAAAAGACACCAGTAGCCGATGCCCAAAAACAGCACGCCGGCGGCAGTGTTTTGCACGTCGTATCCGACTCCCAGTTCTTCCAGCAGTCCGTCCGACGCTGCTCCGGAGTCGTTGGAGGTGGCTGCTGTGAATCCGGTGATGAAACACACCAAGAGAGTGTGCCAGAGTTTTCTGCTCCACGACCATTTGAGCGGGTCGTTTGGCGACGAGGTGGGTTGGGGAAGCAGCACCGTTCCCTTTTCGTCCTTGATCAGCATCGAGTCGTCGTCATGCTGTCCGATGATTTGGACCGTTCCCGGGATGTATTCCGGATCGAGGAAGATTGTGTCCATAATGAGGTTGTGTGGACGTGTGGACGTGTGGAAGTGTGGACGTGTGGAAGTGTGGACGTGTGGATGTTCGAATGGTCGTATGGTCTTCTGGTGGTTGTCTACTTGTCTGCCGTCTGCTGTCTGCTTGTCGGCCGTCTGCTTGTCGGCCGTCTGCTTGTCTGTCGTCTGCTTGTCTGTTGTCGGCCGCCTGTCGTCTGTTTGTGGTCGCAAATACTTCCAAAGATGTCTGTGGTCGCCAATGAAATCCCGGTCGAGTCTCAGCGTCTCAGTCTCCAGGCCATGTCCCGTTGAAAAGTTCTGGCTGGCGGATAATAAAGAATTTTCAATTTCATGGGACCCAGCACTTTGAGTTAAAACCAAGATAACGCACTTGGCAGGATGGAACTTAAACGCCGGGCCAAAAAAACCGACAGCGGCTAAAAAAGAGCCCCAAATGAGCTCTGCAAACATAAACCAGGCTCCTTACAACCCCCAGACACGGGTCCATCCCCCCAAGACAGTCTCTAACCGCCCCCACAGCTCGCTCTAACGCCGTACTCCCCACTCCAAAATTAGCCGCAAACCCAAATTTCAAAATCTTTAAGTCGGTTTTTCATTTTGCACCGGTAAAAAAAAAGACTGCATATTTTTTTGGCCAAACTTTTTTTTTACCCTCACACAAGCGGCATCAAAACCTCAAACCGCACTAAACCTCAACTCAGAAGGCACTGTAGATTCGGTCGCGTGCGCAGAAGGGTAGGTTTACGTCGATTTTACGTCGATTTTACGTCGATTTTAGACGTCAGAGTTAGGACTCCGAAAAGGGAGATATGTGCCGTGGGCCACAAGAGACGGTGACCAACGGGTGTTGCGCCCTGCTCGGCCTGTCAGTCGCCCGGTCTGCCAGTCGCCCGGTCACGTGGCCCAGAAGTGTTACCATCGGCTATCGACTGTCGCAATCAATGCACATGCTGATGCGCTTCTCTGCCACTGTGCGTGGGTTACAGTACATGGTACAGTACGTTGCTATTCCGGCCCAAGCTCTATCGATTAGTAGCTCTACACGATACTTTCTGCGCCAGTCAACTCTATGTAGACGACAGATAAGAGACGACGACGCAGAAGGAGATGCAATTTAGCCGCTGTGGGTGGAGATGTATTTTTATGTACAGGGCTTTAGTCTGTTTGAGGTTGATTAAACGGCTGGGTTAGTAGGGAACGGCGAGAGCAAGCGACACATGTCTGAGCGGACAACCCATCTGCAACACAGTTTTCAGTCATGACTCAGCCTGGCGATAAGGATAAGGATAAGGACCCATCGCACATAGTTTTTTAGTCATGACTCAGCATGACGATAAGGATAACAACACAAGACCGCTTCATATAACACCCCAAAAACCAAACCCCCCACCAAGGCGGTATCTAAAGTTCACACGATAAGGCATAGGCGGATGTCCATCGACGTCAGACACGTGCTGTGGGGTACGCGGCCAGTCGCACTAAGATGCCCCATTCGGTAAAGATGGGCTGTAGGCTGTGGGGTAAGAAAACGGAGCTAGCGGAATGGAGATAGCGTGTGCATCCATGAGGGGCTGGGGTACTAGTGGCGGGTAAATGAACACAGTGGGTGTGATAAAGCTATCTTCTACCAGAAAAATAGCACATCACTAACTTGTGTCGCCCTTTCCGTCACTGCCATCCCCCAACCACCGTGAATCTTGCCAGTGTCATGGTGTAGAGGGTTAGGCTGGGTCAAGCTGTGTCAAGCTGGGCCATGTGTTATCGGTTCTTGTCCTGTCGTGGTGTTTACGCTGTCTTCTCATGCTGTTATCGCGTCTTTTTCGTGTGACTGCACCTCATGGCGTCTTCCCAATGATTCTTATATCTCTCATACTCACCTGCGGGCTGGGCAGAGACGTAGTCAATGGCCTGCTGGACGGTCTTGATCTCGTCAGCATCGTGGTCGGGGATCTCGAGGCCAAATTCCTGGGTTAGTAAAGCGCTAAGGATGCAGCAAGTCGGCGGTAAGCCGAACTGGGTGCTCAGTCATAGGTCGAGCGGAAACAGCTTGGTAATTAAACATGGCTCAGACTGTATGCAGACTCTAGTTGACCAGAGCAACTGTAGCAGACAGTTTGATAGACTGTAGAATGTTTGAAGAAACAGTAGAGTAATGCGTTGTCTGAAAGCATGGGACGCACAATTGCAACTGGTGAAATGATCGCCAGAGCTACTTCCCACGTTTTGAGACATAAAGGTGAGGCAGGAAGACGTGTCTAAGACTCAGTGGGTCGATCAAGTGCTGACTTCAAGCAGAAAAATTAGTTTCAGTGGGTCTGTCTGTCCTTGAGTCATTCACGTACTCCATCAGGGCACCACGCGGTCCTCACCAACTGTCATCTACTCCCAACCTGAGCTCATACCTCATCTGATCAGACTGGGCGGTACAGCTTAGGTCGCGGCAGTCTATCTGATGCAGCCCATCGTAAACTGTATAGATACAATCACGAGATTCTGCCACGATATTCTGCCGCGATATTCTGCCACGATTCAGGTCACATATGCAGTCTGTTTCCAACCGGACAGCGACAGTGGCCGTGTCAGGGTCCGAACCTGATCTTCGGTCAGTCACTAGTACTCACCTCCTCAATGGCCATGACCACCTCGACGACATCCAAACTGTCCAGACCAAGGTCGGAAGTCAGGTTGGCGGTGGCGGTGATGTTCTTGGCGTCATTGACCTTGTCAAACGACTCCAGAAGAGCCACGATTCGCTCCTGAATCATGTCCTTGGTCAGCACGTGGGCCGAGGAGTAGTGTCGGATGAACGACACGGGGGCGGCTCGCACGAGCTGGGGTCGGGCGACGGCGGTCACGAACGATCGCGACAGAGCGGGCCGGGCAACGGCGGCTCGAGAAAGACGGAGAACGGACTGTCGGAGCATTTTCCAGAAATGTGTAGTGTGGAGGATGGTGTGGATATATTGCCGTCTTTTTACTGGTTGGGAGGTTGAACTTTAATTGTGATTACTAACTGTGAGAGGTTTGGGGACGAGAGCAAAGGTGCGGAGATATTGCTCAGTTCGGGAAGTGGTTGGTATCATTGGATTCGGGAGACTTGGTGGAATAAAATATACCCAGATGTTTTATTGTGACCTCGGCCCTGACGCCGTTGGAGATCTTATAATGACCGATTTTGAGCTGATTGACATTCCAAATAAATTTCTTGAATTTTGGAATACTTTAAACTGCAGATCAAAGTAATGCTCACTTTTTACTCAAGCTGATTGCGACAATACTTCACTTCTAATCACTTGCATGGCCAACCATAGTCCACATGTTACACAGACACGAAAGCCAAAGTATATAAGTGAGTCTCAAGCACTTACAATACTTGGTCTTATAATCCTCATTTACCTTTAGTTATCTTCGTTCCTCGTCTTCTTGTCACCAATCCAGGTACAGTCGCCGTAAGAGTCTCTCGCCGCTGTTACAGTGACCAAGTGGCTGATCTACGCCGACAACTGAACCCGTTGTTCGCTTCCCTCACATTCATTTCATCATTTTAATTGAAAGCAACCAGCAACTTTGCCGAAATCTGCGCCGACACTTCTGTACTGTACAGTACATACTGTACAGATTACTTGTTTGATTGATGTTTGATTGATACCACCAATGACCCACATAGTAAGATTGATACCATTGTCAACAGTTACCGCTGATGGTGAGAGACCCAAGAGCCGCCAAAATGAGAGATGATGGAAGCCTCGCTGAGTTGGACCGCTGGAGAAGGAGCCCGCCCAGTCTAGTGTGGACATCTCCAGGCCCCGCCAACCTAACTCCTCCTGTCGCCGATAACAGTCGTCATGGATTGCCCTGAAAAGAATTACCTCAGGACTCCCGAGCTAGGGCTGGAAAGGAGACCCTGGTCCACACGACGAGACGAACACCCGAAGAGATGAGGAGACCTGCGGACTACTGGTTCCTCAAAGTACAGAGTCTTGCATGTGAGTTGCACAATTGTCTTCCCACAACACAAAAACGCCCATTACCGGCTTGTCAAATGTGACGTCCTCCTCAACACCGGCCCAATACTATGTATTGTAGCCGTCGCTTGCACCCCACTCCCGCTCCCTTAACTCACTCTACTAAGAGTTGTTTAAATGGACAGAGTAACTGGTGCGTGGTCTCGAAAGTGGTAGTTCGTCAAGATGTCAGCATGTGGGAGCTCTGTGGTCAGCCAGGTTGTCTTTCTCTTCTCCCTAAGAGTAATCTAACTGGCGGTATTCGGACTGTATGTACACTGTGTGTATACTACTTCTGAGCAAAGCAACATGAGGTCTACAGACTCGGTCGTCATCAATGACTCGATCTGCAACTTCAGCAGTCTTTCAGTTTGAGACTACTATAGTCCAGTGGTCCAAGCGTCAACTAGTGGGTGGGGGAGTCGTGGGGGAGTCGTGGTAGGGAGTCGAGCGCGGTCTTGGCTGGCACAATACCACTCGAATCACTGGGTCGAGGAGGTTTTGGTTCTTCTTCTGGACCTGGGTTCAGAATTCGTCCTTTCAGAAGCACTTGATTGTTTTGACGGATCTCTAGTAGTTTCATTACCGACCACGGGTATGAACTATTTGTAGCTAGTGTTCAGGGAACGGTCAAGTACAGTACACACAGTACAATACCGAGCGCATATATGTGTGTGTACCCCACGACATTTGAAGGAGATGACGGCAAGTTGAAACTGCTTTTTGACACAGGATGCAGATCTTTCCGAGCGCTGGAGTCTTCTAAGCTCTGTCATCTGCTGAGTTCAATTGCACTCTCCACTGAACTCCACTGAACGGATTGTTTCCCCACGTATCAATCAAAGCAGTCTGATAACCGACAGTCTGGTCAATTGTGACCCCCACGATTGGCTCCATGCCCCACATTGTTGCAGTAGCCGGGAAATTGGCGCGTTTGAGGGCCTAGGCCGTTGTGCCTCACATATTGCTGTGGGAACGTCTCCAGAAAAGGCCACAGTTGAGAACATGCCAAAAGGGAAACAAGTACGAAGAAAACTAGTACGGGGAAAACAAGTACGATGAAAGCTGCAAAAATTCTTCGTTTCTTCCAACTTCTCTGGTCCCCTTCTCGGCTCAATTTCCCCCAGCATGTCTCTTCGCGCTAACAGGTGGGGAAGACTATCAGCCACACTACGATAGCAGTACCCCATCTTGACCCCCACTTGTTGAGCCATCTGGGGAGTACGAAGATGTTGATTCCCGAAGGCATTACTATAAACGGTTCAACGTCCTGGCCTCGCAATCCCCTCATCCCCTCCTCCTCTTCCCTTTGGCCTGAATCGGCTCAAGTCGCAACACTCCACCCCCCATTTGCAGATACAGATACTCGCTGAAAAAAGACACTAGAAGTAATGTCGCTTGGCGATGAAAATCGCTAGATTTGCCCTACCCCTCTTTCAGAAGGTATATAGAGACGACACGATTAGTCTGGAGCATTCCAATAGCCCATAAACAGGAAGACTCCTTCCAATGACCCAGTCGTACGACGTCGGAAACTTGCCGCCTCCAGATCTGTCCTGGAGAAGCGTCAAAAGGTACCTGGCCAGTCGCGTGACGACTCTGAAACCTCAACCGCTGTCCGACTCCCAGAAACGTCTCCTTAATCCAATCCCCACGCTCCGTCTGCTCACCTTCAAACAATGGATGTTCGTGCTGGTGGCCTTCTGGGGCTGGACGTGGGACGCATTCGACTTCTTTTCAGTGTCGCTGGTGGCTTCGGAGATTGCAGAAACACTCCAGGTTTCCGTCACAGACATCACGTGGGGCATCACCCTGGTGCTGATGCTCAGATCCATCGGAGCGGTGGTGTTTGGAGTGCTGAGTGATAAATACGGCCGAAAGTGGCCCTTCATCTCTAACCTGGTGCTGTTTATCGTGCTGGAGCTCGGAACGGGCTTCGTCACCACCTACAAGCAGTTTCTCGCCGTCCGAGCCCTGTTTGGAATCGCCATGGGCGGGATCTACGGCATGGCAGCAGCCACCGCGCTGGAGGATTGTCCGGTCGATGCCAGAGGCCTCGTCTCAGGAATCCTTCAGGAAGGATACGCCCTGGGGTACTTGCTGTGTGTGGTCTTCACCCGAGCTCTCGTCTACACAACTCCCCACGGCTGGCGATCTCTTTTCTGGTTCGGTGCCGGCCCCCCAGTCCTCATCATCATCTTCCGAATGGCCCTGCCCGAAACTGACACCTATATCCAGTCCAAGCACAATGAAGCGGTGCTGGATACGGGCAAAAACTTTTTTGTCGGTCTCAAAACGACTTTCAGCACCTATTGGCTCACGTTCATCTACCTGGTGATTCTCATGTCCGGATTCAACTTCATGTCCCATGGCTCCCAGGACCTGTACCCCACGCGGCTCAAAAACCAGCTGGAGTTCTCGCCCGACGCCTCCACCGTCACCAACTGCGTCGCCAACCTCGGAGCCATCGCCGGAGGAATCTTTATGGGTCACATTTCCTCGTTTGCCGGCAGACGGCTGTGCATCATGATTTCGTGCGTCGTGGGAGGCGCTCTCATCTATCCCTGGGCGTTTGTCTCCAGTAACGCCGGAATCAACGCCGGCGTCTTCTTTCTGCAATTTTGTGTCGCTGGAGCCTGGGGAATCATCCCCATCCATCTCACCGAGCTCGCTCCTCCAGCCCTGCGGTCTTCGCTCGTGGGTCTGGCCTACCAGCTGGGCAATCTGGCCTCCTCGGCGTCCTCCACCATCGAGGCGAAAATTGGAGAGCGGTTTCCGCTGACTGACGCTCACGGCAACGCCCGGCCAGGAGTCTACGACTACAGTCTGGTCATGGCGATTCTCATGGGCTGCGTCTTCTTTTTTGTGCTGGTGTGCACATTCCTGGGCCCCGAAAACAGAAACGCGGAGATGGTGGTCGGAGAGCTCGTAGGCCCTGAGACCAAGCTGGTCGAAGACGAGGCGATGGAGGTCTACGGAGAGCGGCGTTCCGAACAGACCACTGTTGGAAGTGTTCATTAGGCAGGTATTAGATTTATATGAGTAGACGAATACGAGTAACGAATACGAGTACAGTAGACAAAAGAAACGGAGCAATGTCTCCAGCACACATTTCGGAGTTGAACATGTGGATAGACGTTCCGTAAGTCACCTACAACTACAATACACAGCATCTCACTTTGCCCACTACACTTGCAGCGCTGCACTGCTGGTTAATACAACTTCTAATACTTTATACTGTCTTCGACAGCCCACAGTCGTCGTCCTGTGATGCAGTGTGCTCGCTCAATCACGAACTTGTGTTCATTTTGCCCGGTGCGCTCACACACTAGTCAAGAATATGAACAAAAGTCTTCTCCTTGTTCTCCAGCTGCGACACATCATGCTGGAAGGTGTTGACTCGGTAGGGTCGAATCAGCTTGAACATGAGATCGGGCAGCTCCATGGGGGTCAGGTCCAGATCGTTGAAGGTCTTAGCAGAAGGATCAATCTTCTGGCTCAGGAACTGTCGCTCGACCTGGTCGGGGGAGTAGGTGGGCCACCAGATGGCCTGGGTGGCCTTGGTGTAAGCCTGGTACAGAGCCTTGGGCAGCTCAATGTGTCGTACCTCCTTTCGCAGGGTCTCGGAAACCATGTCAATGATCTGCTTCTGGGTGAACTTTTGGGGGCCGTACAGCTCAAAGGTCTGGGCAACGGTGGAGTCGTCGAAGCAGATTCGCTCGAGAGCGGCAGCCACGTCAATCACGTGCACGGGGTTGGAGGTCTCCTGGAACTTGTTGGCGGACACCAGACAGGGCGATCGGGCCATTCGGTCCAGGAACCACTTGTCCTCCCGTCCAAACATGGGGGCCGGTCGCACAATGGTGGCCCAGGGCACAATGTCCTTGGTGACCTGCTCGCCCAGACCCTTGGTGTGGTTGAACTCGGAGGGCGAGTCAATCTCGGCGTTGAACGCAGACACGTGGATGTATCGAGCAATGTTGTGTTTCTTGACTGCCTCTGCGATTCGTCGGGCTCCCTCAACGTGCACGTCGTAGTAGTTGAAGTTCTTGGTCTCGTACTCCCGGCCAATCAGGTTGACCACAATGTCCGAGTGACGCACCGCCTCGTCGATGGACTCCAGGTTTCGCAGGTCCATTTCCAAAAAGTTGACCACGCCCAGGTCTCCGGTCACCTTGAGATGTCGCTTGGCCATCTCCTCTCGGTACGGCACCACCACCGTGGTTCCATGCTTGGCCAGCTTGGCAGTCAGGTAGCTGCCCAGGAAGCCGTTGGCTCCAAACACGGTCGCGGTGTAGCCGGTTCGAGACGACCGGCCACCGGTACCCTTGGCAATCAGAGTCTTGCCGGACCGGGTGATGTTGACGTCCTGGGCCAGGTTCTCGAACGAGTTCATGAACCGCACGGAGGTGGTGATGGCCTTGAGAGGCTTCACAGCACGGGTAGTTCGCAGCATTGTGTGGTTGTGATGTTAGTGAACAGCTGCTGCGGTGGTGAGTGAAGAGGTGGTGCATATTGGGACAATGTGCGGGTTGTGATTGGCCCGAGGGTTGGGACTTTGCTTAGTAAGCGAGAGAAAAAATATCCCCCTGCTACGCAGGCTACCAGGTGGAGACGGCGGTGATTGGCTGGGGTTTTGTGGACTTGTCCAACTGGGGAGGGCTTTGAAAATGTCGTCGTTTTTTCGTTTTTTCGTTTTTTTCCGCCACATTTTCGTTCTCCTATGGTCCCCCCTTGGTTTGGGTTTGATTTTACATGTCCTCCGATTGGATGAACAGTGTGGGAGGTTGCAAGGCTAAACGGGAATGGGGAAACACTTAACCGATTGGTCTGACTTCTGGGAGAGGATTGAGAGGTTGGTAAACGTCGGAGTTTTACTCTTCCGATCTGGAGCTTTCGATTGGTGTACTTTTTCGAGCATCGTATCGGACCCAAATGTTCACGTATAGTTGGTAGGTGAACGTATATCTGGTACTGTACCGAGGAGTCCGACTCCAACAGAGCTCTTGGATTATTGTGTTGGGCTGTTGGGCATTGAGTGGATGAGTGAAAGCACAGAAATATGTTTGGTATGGAGGTGTTTTGGTTGATTCACTGTCTCTCAATCGGTCCTAATCGTGGCTCTCGGGTTCCAGACATTACTTAATGTTTTGTGAGCAAGTCAACTAATAGTCAGTAACTGGGGAAGAAGCAAAAGTTGTCAGTCCAGCCCAAACGCCCCAAAGTGTTTTCAAAGTGTTTCCAAAGTGTTTCCAGTTGATAGGGTCAGACATGGTCCAACTGTCAACATCTCTTTCTCTCCCTACCTGAACGATACCCGATCTCTAGACAAACTAGTTCCAAAGGCTGTTCACCTTGGAGACCTGCTGCGGTTATCAGTTCGACTTGGCGTGAAAACTATTACTTCCTGCGGGCCAGACTGGTTAGATACACGGCATCTTTCTGAACTCGAGAGCTGGACAAGTCTTCTGTCCCCACTCGGTGACGAGGTCCGAGAGTCCGTGGTAGCCCGCCTAGAACACTGCTAAACGTCACCAGATTGCCGTTTACGACCGTGAATGATGAGCGAAATACAAGTGGACTTGAACATTGGGTATAACCTCATCAGAGGTTCTTCCGATACCTAAGACCACTTGTAAATTGTACTTTCGTCCTGCCTCTGTCCACTGTGTCATCTGCCAGTTAGATGTCGAACGACCAGAACACCCAGATATCCCCTTCCTGTGGGACTATCAGGGATAAAACTTGATCAATCAACTCTTTGTGGTTGCTTCAACCTAGTAATCTGCTCTTACAATTGACATCTGAATCATTGGCTTCCTTGTATACGCTCATCTGAGACCAAACGTCATGTTGCTTACAGGTTCAGAATCAGTAGTCTCAGCAACTAACAAGTAGTACCATTATATCCGCCACGTTTCCCCGGTCATTTTTGTATATATATTGGGTAAATTGGTCTCAGTAGAACCACACGTGACATGTAGACTCCATGGACACGTGACATGTAGACTGGTGTAGACTATAGGACACTCACAGTTGTGTGGAAGGTACTGTACTACCGTATTATTGCCTGACCAGTTCCTCACATGAAGATGAGAGGAACCCGATTGGTCGTAGACGAAATTTCCATCTTGTAGACAGTTTTCTCTATTGATCTAGAATCTCTTTCTGGTGTTACTATCGGACGTGGTGTCCCTAGAAGTGACTTGTCGCTAATACTAAAGGTCTTCAGCAGTAATTAGACGCCAGGAAGAGGTTCCACAGAAAGACACAAAAAGACACAAAAAGACACAAAAACATCCTCCAATCTTACGTAACATACTCCATCCTGGTCTCGTTTTCCTCCTATGAGATTTTGTCCTGTGCACTGGGTGCGTCTAAGATGCAGGTTATGCACATTTTCAGCTCCTCTTAATTTTTTCCGGTGATACGTATATTTTTTCAGTACTGTACATTTCACCATGACTGAACAGGACGACAAGGCGCTGAAGCTGGCCAAGAAGGAGGCCAAGGAGGCCAAGGAGGCCAAGGAGGCTAAGAAGGAGAAGAAGGAGAAGAAGGAGAAGAAGGAGAAGAAGGAGAAGGAAAAGTCCAAGAAGCGATCGGCTGAAGATGATGATGTCAAGGAGATCAAGAAGGCCAAGAAGGACAAGGAGGAAAAGAAGGAAAAGAAGGACAAGAAGGAAAAGAAGGAAAAGAAGGAAAAGAAGGAAAAGAAGGAGAAAAAAGAAAAGAAAGAAAAGAAGGAAAAGAAGGAAAAGAAGGAAAAGAAGGAAAAGAAGGAAAAGAAGGAAAAGAAGGAAAAGAAGGAAAAGAAGGACACTGAAAAGGAAAACACTCCATCTCTCGCCTCCCCCGCATTCCTCGCCTCCCCCGCAGCAACCTCAACCCCAAAAACCATAGCCGTGGATGGCCTGGACTCCGCCCAACAAAACAAGTTCCTGCGACTGATGGGAGCCTCCAAAAACAAGGTGACCGTCACCACCAACTCCACCTCAGACCACTCCCAGAGAGAAAAAGATCTGATGAAACAATTCAACCAGGGCGTGAATCTCAAGACGGGTGGAAAGAAAGCCGGTATCGGAAAATAGAAGGAGATGCCGCGTACAGTACAATAGCCCCAAGTACAAGTACGAATACGAGTTGTACTACAGACAGTGCTGAACTGTACCGAAATATCACGTGACATCATTCGCACGTGCAAGTAAAACATAGAAAATATATTTATATTGAGGAATGTTGCCCGAGATGACTGTATTGGGCTCCATGGAAGTGTAGTAGTGCAGAGCGGATCTTGGTTTCGACTGTAGGGAGGGAAGTTGCATCATAACTTCACGTAAAATGCTCAGATTTTACTTTTAAAACGTCTAAAAGGTGTATTAACTTGCGCTGATCATTTTTTATGTCGCATTTATATCCCACAATTCTTCACTATCTATGCCTCGCAAGTTGTCTCATCTTCCTAAACAGTTCAACTACAGAATGGTTGGATTAGTTGACATATAGTTAAAAACAAAAGTTGGCTGGGGGTCTCAATCTGATGTTCCCGACAAGATGGAGAGGGGGTAACTGTTCCTTTCGATAGCCCAGATATAAGTTTCTAACAAATCTCAAACAAAATATACCTGTGGCAATACATATATTCGGATATTTGAGCAATTTTGATTTTTACTGCAAGTATATTTTGTTAGATATTTATTAGACTTTTCATGGTGTTCAAACAACCATTCTTGAGCGAATCTTGGAAACTTGGTGCTAAGACTCTCCAGTTCGAACCCCATCTCTTCATTGAAGTATACGCTCGCAATCTCGTTGCGTGAGTTGCCTCAACCTGGAGTGTAGCTGTAGTTGGATGTTTACTAGCGCACATCCGCCACGAGTATCCACAACCCGTACCATACTCGTACTGGTTCCTACTTCCACTACAACCAATACAAGTATGCATAATTATTATAGTGTACAGATATTGTCAGGTCTCGTTCAGTCAATCAGTCGGTTAGAAAAGACCAAAGAGTTTGAGAATCTCGAAAAGAGCTCCTCCGCAGACAACGAAGATGAGAACCACTGGGTTAGTAAGATGGTAGAGGGAATTCGATGGGATAACAGGGCTGAGGTCCATGAGATGAGCAGAGAATCAGAATCAAGCGAGAACCAGAATCAAGCGAGAATCAGAATCAAGCGAGAATCAGAATCAGAATCAGAATCAGAATCAGGTGAGAATCGGAATGAAATGAGAATCTTTAGGTCATGTAACACGCATGGCTCGCCCACGTGATCAGCTATGTAAAGACCGTTCTGTTGTGTGCTGTGTACCAACGGTCTGCTGTTTTTACTGTCGTATGAACCCCAGACGGTTATCTTTGAGGTCGGTCACCTTATCGGGCGCGTTACAGGTCAGTGGGCTCATCGTCAGGACTCACAGTCAAATTGCACTGAAACGGGGTTGTGTCACCAGAACCCAAAACGCGACATCTACAACCTGACACCTGGACGTGATATCCAGAACCTGACGAACAATCTGCCACAGACGGTCGAGGCAGTTGCGGGGCTCTGCCCCACTGGCACTCGCGTCTCAGGTATGGAATCTTCTCCTAGTGATGACACGTGACACACTGGTTACCGGGGCAAGCATCTCTCACGCCCAGAGTCCTCTCAGGTCCAGAGATGACACCGTGACACAACTGGCTCCCGGGCACACAATCTCTCACACCCAGAGTCCTCTCAGAAGCCCTCGCTGACACTCAGGCTCCAATGTACTCACACAACCACGACTTTGAAATCGGCAGCGTCGGTCTCTCGACCTTTTCCTCGGGCCGGGGCTTGCCCATTTTCTTTTCCTGCTTGGCGGCAAACTTGGCGTTGGCCCGCTTCTGGGCCGGGGTCTGTCGAGTCTTGTTCACGACCATTGGTGGGCTGTTTGGAGATGGTTCGAAGGAAGGGATACTTGTTCGCCGCACGTGTCCTGATCTCTCACCTGGGGAATTAAAGTTTGCATATTTCAGGTAGGGTTAGCGAGACACGACAGCGTGTTCGGCACATGGAAGAGTGGATTTATTTGGAAAAGTTGGAAAATTGAGGGGAAAGCAAAGGGGGAGAAATTCAAGGGAAACTTTGAAAAACATGGATAATTGAATCTCGCAAGTCTTCGAGTTTCACACAAGTCCGTCATCCTTCTGCTGCCAACAGAGTGCAGTGCCCGCAATTGGCGGCTAATTGAGCTGCGCAGGAAGCAGCCATGTCATCACTTGGTGTCACACGGCTCCGCAAGCAGCCATGTCGCCACTTGGTGCGATACGAGTATTAACCCCTTGATCGAGTCGTCTAGACCTCGTATGGATCCCATGGTCGAATGGTCTGCACCTCTCCCGGGCTTTCGTGAACCCCTTGGACCTCCTGGACCTCTTTCCCCGTAGTCACACCTGACTCCAAGTGTCGCTGCTCTGACTAGAAGAGAAGAACTTGAAGAACTTGAAAAAGAACTTGAAAAAGAACTTGAAGAAGAACTTGCACCGATGGAATCTCTCTCTCTAGCGGAACTTCCAGCCCCTTCTCTCGCCAGAAACGCGAAACGACATCTGACCGTTCTCTAATAAACAGTTCCATGTATTGTTGGTAGCTAGGACATGAGTAATGTCCGGTAAAGATGCAAGACAATTGCGAGAAAACTATAGGTGGAGATCTCACTTTTCTGGCTGTGTTTCTGAGTACTCTGATATTTCTGATACGTACGTGTGACCGAGTCATAATAATAACAGCCAAAATCGGTCCAAAAAAGTCCGGATCTGAAAAAGGGTGTTTTATCGTGATCATCTTGGCTTATGATTCGACTTCTGGCGTCAATTGTTTCCTGGAAATGCCAGAAACAGAGACAAATGAGCATTCAGACGGACCATTGTTACTTGACCTTTTTAGATGAGTCCAACTATTAAAAGACACTCTCAACAAATCCAGATAAAAAGAAAAAAACAGCAATAACCAGTCCGTACACGAAACTAATCACACCTTTCGTCTAGGAGAACATATGATCTCCATATTCTACTCTCGTATTCTACTCTCCAGATGCCGCATTATCATTACTGTATTCATATATAAGTACAAAGAGACGACAGACTAACAACCCATCAAGCCCGTTTCCTGATGTTTCGCTAACCCGCATCAGTACCGCCCTGAGCAGTCACCTCCACATCATACCTCTTGTCCTCGTCGCCGGTAAACACGTCTTCCGTGGTGACCACTCCTCCCGAGCCCGAGCAGTCGGACACCACGTCCCATGGCGACCACACGACTCCCACGGCCCAGGGATCAAAGCTGGCTCCCTGAGGGAAAGGAGCGGCCGCTTTTCCGTTGGAATAGTCGATATTCGAGAGATTGCGTTTCTTGGCCAGCACCAGTGCCTCGTTGAAGGCTGTGAGGTAGATTGCTCCGGCCAACACGTCGTCATGTTGCAGGTTAGGGTTGTGCTCGATGGAAATGCCTCTTTCGGCAGCAGTTCGGGTCGCCTCGATGCACAGAAAGTTGCCAATCTCCCAAATGCGGTATGCACGAACCATCTTGTCCTTCTTGTCTTCCTTGGCGGCCCATTCGCCCTCAAAGATCTCCGAAACCGTCAAGTTGGCTGCCAGACACACCTCCCGCACCAGCTGGTAGAAAAACTCGGTGTAGATGATGTTGACCTGGTCGTCGATGGACCCTCCAATCTGCTTGAAGTACTTGGAGATGGCGTGGAGTCGGTTTTTCGACCACACAATCTTCTCAATCAACGAAGAGGCATTGTTGGCTGATTTGTTGGACACCACCGACGAAAACAGCTTGCCCCGGTACTTGGCGGCGTAGCCTTCCGCACGGACCATGAAAATTGTTCCCAGAGCCTTGAGAACGTCCACGGCAAACGGAATGCGGAAATACGGCTTCAGCTTCTTCACAATGGAGTCGGTGAACTGTGGGGAGAAGCCCTCGGTGGGGAAGACCCCGGTTTCCTGCTCCAATTTGCCTGCCTTTTGCAGCTTGATGTTGTCATCTCCTTCCAGATCCACGTCCAACAGCTGCTGGACAATCAGCTGCGCCGCATCTTGCACGTTGATGGCGCCCGTGATATCAAACTCGTGTGACCGGTTCTTTTCCTTCTGCAGCGTCTCGTTTCCCTGCCACGCGTTGCGCCGCATCAACTCCATCGTCTTGTCCGTGATTCCTTCCGTGGTAATGTGATTGTACGTGTCTGTGAACGGGAAGGACCGCCGCAGCTCCTGGATCCAGTACAGAATCGGCACCGGGCCGGTGAAGATCTCCAGCTGCGGTACGCCAAAACACTGCACGAAGAAATCCACCGCATCCTGGAGCTCGGGCCCGACGCGCGCAAAAAACTCGGGCGAGTCGCCGCTCGTCTCATAGAACTCGCGGTGTTTACGCAGAATCTGAAAGGCGTCCGAAACCGAGTAAAAGTAGTCGTAATTGTTGCCCAAAAGAGTCGTCAGAAACTGCAGAGACCGCGTGCGATACGCCTGCTCGATCTGACCAATCGTAGCGTCCTCCTGGACGTCCAGAACCTGGTATAGAATCAGTTTGGGCATGGTTGAAGAGGAAGAGAAAGTGAGGGTGATCCGGCTGGCATTTTAGTGCCAACTTTGGTACTGTGGTCAACTTTAATGATGTCAGAGTGCATGAAATAGGAGAGATGTAGATATCTCGCTGATTAATACTCCGAATGGTATTCTGAAACAGCCATTGAACTCCCACATTGTCTCTACATCCAGTCATGTTGATAAATATCTCACAAATCCTCCTATTTACGCCCCAAGCAGACCGCTCTCCGCCCATCTCCCACCAAAAGCTAAATGGAAACCAAAAAATAGCAAACATGGGGTACTCGGAATATCGACGGGAAAAATCGACGAAAATCGGTGAAAATGTTAAAAAATCCATAAAAATGGGAATCGCCTTTGCTGCCATCTAAATAGCACCTGTTATTTTCTTCGTTAGTCAAAATCCCGTTTTCCGACACATTTCTGTGCCCCGCCATCAACCAGATCTACGTGCATCGGAGCAGTACAAGCAATGAGCGGACAGGAACAGGGCGGAAAAAAGCAGTAAAAACGGGGAAAAAACGGGGGAAAATGGGATAAAACGGGGGAAACGTCCATACAATCATAAAATGACAGGTCATATGATCACTACCATCTCCTCCGATTCTCGCTTATCCCCCCTCTCTCTTGGACTCGTGTCAACCTCCACCTCTCTGCAATGTTTTTTTCTGTGAGGTCAAAACCTTTCTTTTTTTGATTCCTTAATGGGTCTGCACCCATGAGCACACAAAATATAGAAAGACGCCACCTCACGCTACAGACACCCTGGGAAAACCCGATCGTTGCATTTGATTCAACGGACCCCTGTTGCACTCCAAAGTGGCTCCATTTTCTCTCCAAACCGCCAGACGAACAAACGGCCCGCTATCTCCCCAAGCCACTCCCAAACATTCTCCACAGATATCATGCATGCCACACAAACAGGAAAGAAGGGTTCTCAACAGGGAAACGAGAGCTGAAAGAGAGACGGGTTGTTTCACCGGTGCATTTGACATGTGCACTGCCTCCGAGAAAATCAAGGGCAGGCTAGAACATGACTTGTTGCGGTAAAAGTCGCAGTATTGTGCGAGTATAAAGATCGGATGGAAATTTATACTCGTACCGTGGGAACAATCAGGCTTTGGTTGACTGTACTCGCTCGTACTCGTGCATCTGTCGTACATCTGTCGTACTACCGCAGATCTACGTACAGCCGCGAGAAAGACTGGCAGAGTCTGAGCTAAGAGTGGCAAAAGCGGGATAGAAGTTGTTATCGATCTGACAACCATGTTCACTAGCCGTGCACTCCAGCCCTACTGTACCGCCATAGGAGCTGCTCCCTGGTCTTACCTTGTTGTTTGCTTGAGTAAGCAGTCAGAAGAGCAGTGGCGTCGGTATCGTAACAAGGCTGCCAAGGGGGCAGGAGTGAAGCTTAGGTTGATACGGAGAGATGTACGTAGTGATCTGAGGTGTGAAGTCCTCGCTATCAACACAGACACCGGACGAGACTCGGCTCAAGTGAAGTAGTGGTTGAACAAGTGACTTTGTATGTCCGCAAAGGTGGCATACTATGGTCGTAGCTGCGTGGGGACTTGACATCAGCATCAGACGCATAAACAATCACACCTCAGTCAAAATACTCTCTGGAGACAGTTTGGAGACAAAACATGATTGCAATCTCTGATTTGAGTGGAATGGGCAATTGTGCGAGCACGAGCGCGTTTGAGCCACTTGGAGGGTATTTGCGCAACCCAATGCAGATTTGGAGACAGAACCTGATTCCGTCCTCTGGTTTGACTGTATAGTTTGGGGAGAGTGGTAGGGCGACAGGCAGACGGGATGCAGGCTGTGTGACATCGTCTGTGTCAGTGTATATGTCGCTTTCGTTTGGAGTGAGGTGTGAGAAGAAGAGTTGGGCTAGAGGGCGTTTGGAGTAAAGTGTCAGCGTCAGAATGCACTCACTGTATAAGTGACAAGAGTAATACCGGGTTTGTAAATATAGACCGAATATTGGAAAAGTGATGTGGAAACTGCTGTTGGAATTGCGAGAGGACTGTTGTGCACTTTTCGCCGACTCGATATCTCTAAAACTGGGTGAATTGAAGATCGTTAGGTGACGGTTTACTAAATAACCCCAAGTAAATAATTAAAGTCAAGTAAAGAGTCAAGTAAAAGTCAAGTAAAGTCAAGTAAAAGTCAAGTAAAGTCAAGTAAAGTCAAGTAAAGTCAAAGTAAAGTCAAGTAAAGTCAATTAAAGTCAGTAAAAATAGTTCAAACATTACCACAATAGACAATCACTCATCAATAAATCACTATATACATATATACACTTAATTGGCGCACAAGAAGCACTTCAATAGACTGCCTTGTGGTCAGAAACTGTCGTTCAAACAGTCATATGATGTAGTCGATCGGCTGCTCGCTACAATCAAAGCTCCACGGTGACCGGCTTTGTATCTCTCTTGGGATACCGTCTTTCCTTTTCCCTGTTGAAGAAGTCCTGGTCCTGCTGGTGTCTACTTTTGGGCACCTCGGCGCCGTCTTTCTGCTCTTCGAACGCCTGAGCAATATCTCCAAAAATGTCGTCCGGCAGTTCTCCAGGTACTCCCTGAGGCTGAGGACCTCCAGCAGTAGCGTTTCTGCCCTTTCCGACCTGAACATAATCGGCGTTATCAAACTCGGAAATATGTCTTCCTTCAACTTGAACAAAGCCGGAATCGGCCAGTTTGCTGAGAGCCGGGTCTTCTCGGCCGCCGTCCAGCGAAAAGGTATCTCTGTGTCGTTCTCCCTCGGTCGCAGCGGTCTCCAGAAACTCGTATTCGGGGACACTCACATACTTCAACTTGTCGGCCACTCCGGGAGCCAGATTGTAGTCTCTAGTGATGTCTGTTTCGCCAGCCTTTTGCGACTCGAGAATTCCGGAGATGGTGGCCGGGTTCAGGAGCGTTCGGGGCTTGCTAAAGTCCCCAGACTCGGCCTCAGCGGCCTCATCCAGGGCCTCGCGAGCCTTCAGAGCCTCCAAAACAGGATTGCTCTTGCTGTATTGGACCTCAGACTCGGTCAGTTTGACGGCCCCGAGATCCATGAGCTGCCGCGCGAAATCTCGGTCCCCGCCGTCCCTGACAATGTCCTCGTTCTTGGTCTGCGAAGCCATGGGCATGGGAGCCGGTTGCGACCGATTGGGGTCGGCCGTCTCTTGGCGAATGTGCTGATGTTTGGTTTTCACGGACAGATCGATGGCGCGCTTGCCGGCCTCGGCTGCGGGCTGGAAACGCTTCGCCTTACTTGCGGAAGAGCCCATGGTGGTTGTGGAGGTCGAGGAGGTTGTTGATCAGACTGTGATCTGGACAGTGGTGATCTGGAAATGATGGGAGTGAATGTGTTTGTGGGTTCGATTCGAGGTTGGGGGCATTTTGGAGAATAATGAATACTGTCTGGAATGAGCTGGGAGCAGGCTTAATTTGATCATACTGGTTTGAATAGAGAAACTGTTAATTTATCAGACAAATTTGACCACTATTAGACATTCTATAAGACACGTTTAAGACCGGTGGCGAATGAGAAATCATTGAATCTGCCCAAGCTATAGTAAAACAATATCAAATTGAGAAAATAATGATATGATTGGAATGGTGGCGTTTGTGGTTGACCATTGGTACTAGTTTTAGTCTTAGTTTTTATTGATTTAATCGGACTTTCAGACTAGTTCAAGCAACGATCACTTATTGTCTCCTATGCTCAGAGTCTCTATACAAGCACTTAGCTAGCCATGGGGAAGAGCTACAAGAAAATGGAGTTCACCATTGGATTTCTCTTGATCTAAGCTATCCACTGATTCTATTACTTTTTCTACATTTTCAAAATTACTCATTTTACGAACAGTATGAGGTCTGAATTGAGAATGGGTTTAATGAGCGTTCTAGTTGAGCTGAAACATACTAGAAGATACCAATGGACTCCTCTTCCTTCCAGAAATCCATTTCAACCACCCGTTTTTCCTCAATATCTCTTGCGATGTCCATTTTCGCCAACTAAGCAACTGTTCAGGTGGTTGCACGTCTATCTCGGGTTCTACCGGGTCAAAATTTGATTAAGAAAATACACTTAGACTGTTTCATGTTGTATCTATTCTTTCAAATGGTTCAATTTCTCGCTCTCTTCAAGTTCGCATGTTGCAAGTAATGTCGTGCTCAAACTCGAACTGACGAGGTTTCGATTTTTCTTGAAAATATATATATATATATATTTAAAGTTATCCTCTAATTTTTTTTCCAAACCTTATCTCAATAAATTCTACCTGGAATCTATCCCTATCTCACAGCCTACTACATACCACACTTCAGCACGAAAATGTCCGACAGTGAGGTTGAATACGACATTGCGGGGTCTTTGAATCCGGGGGTGGATTCGGAAGACGACTATTCGTCCGGATCAGAGTCCGACAGCGAGATTCCCGACATTATTGAGGACAGTGAAGATGAGACCGGGCCCCAGCAGGGCGAACCGGGCACCATGACTTTCCCCAATCTGGAACTGTCCGATGACGATGACGACGACGACGATGACGACGAGGGCAGAAAGAAGAAGAAGAAAAAGACGGACGACTCGGTGGAAAGCTACTTTGGAGCACCGCAAACGGGCAAAAAAAGCTCGGGCAGTTTTGCTGGTCTGGGTTTGTCGCAGTTGGTGCTTAAAAATATTGCACGAAAGGGGTTCAAGCAGCCGACGCCGATCCAGCGAAAGACGATTCCGCTGGTTCTGGAGGGCAAAGACGTGGTGGGAATGGCCCGAACCGGAAGTGGCAAGACAGCGGCGTTTGTGCTGCCCATGTTGGAGAAGCTCAAGGTCCACAGCGCCAAGGTGGGCGCGCGGGCGGTGATTCTGTCGCCGTCACGTGAGCTAGCGCTGCAGACGCTCAAGGTGGTCAAGGACTTTTCTGCCGGCACCGATCTGCGTCTGGCCATGTTGGTTGGAGGCGATTCGCTGGAGGAGCAGTTCAAAATGATGATGTCCAATCCAGACATTATTATCGCCACCCCAGGCCGGTTTCTGCATCTCAAGGTGGAGATGGAGCTGTCGTTGGCGTCGGTGGAGTACATTTGTTTCGACGAGGCCGACCGGCTGTTCGAGCTGGGTTTTGGTGAGCAGATGAACGAGCTGTTAGCGTCGTTGCCCAGCAACAGACAGACTCTGCTGTTTTCCGCCACGCTTCCCAAGACGCTGGTGGAGTTTGCCAAGGCTGGTCTTCACGACCCGATTCTGGTTCGTCTGGATGCCGAGACCAAGTTGCCAGAGCATTTGGAAATGACGTTTTTTGCCGTCAAGGAGAACCAGCGAGACGCCTGCTTGGCCTTCATTCTCAAGGAGGTGATCCAGATGCCGTTTGCAACGCCGGAGCAGCTCAAAGAGCTCGAGCGACTGGATGAACGGGCCATTGACGACGGAGAACGGGATGAGGACCGGAAACAAAAACGGCCCAAGTTCAAGAAAGAACGGCTGCCCCCTGCGCACCAATTGCCCTCGGAAAAGTCGACCATCGTCTTCTGTCCCACCAAGCATCATGTGGAGTATGTCATTGTCTTGCTTCAAACTCTGGGGTACGCGGTTTCGTACATTTACGGCACGTTGGACCAGCATGCTCGTAAGAACCAGCTGTATCGGTTCCGCACGGGCAAAACGTCTATCTTGGTGGTCACTGATGTGGCTGCGCGAGGTATTGATGTGCCTGTTCTGGCCAATGTTATCAATTATTCGCTTCCTCCGTCCCCCAAGGTGTTTATCCATCGTGTGGGTCGAACAGCTCGAGCCGGCAACCGCGGATGGGCTTATTCCATCATCAAGGACAACGACATTCCGTATCTGTTGGATCTGGAGGTGTTTTTGGGCCGCAAGCTACTGACTCCTCGGTTGTTCAAGCAACAGAATCCCGACCCTTCGGCCGAGCCCGATTACGTCAACACTCTGACAATTGGAGCTCCTCCGCGCCAGGCGCTCGAAATCCACGGCGAGGAGCTCGCCCAGATGGTCAAGGACTCGTACGAGCTGCAGCAGCTGTCGGAGGTTGCGGTCAAGGGCGAGCGAATGTACAACAAGACCAAGGGAAGTGCTTCTCAGGAGTCGGCCAAGCGGTCAAAGCAGATTATGGCACTGGGATGGGACGACCATCATCTCATGTTTGGCGAGGATGGCGAGTCTGCCAAGGACGCGTTGTTGGCACGATTGGGCCAGAAGCGCATTCGAGAAACGGTGTTTGAGTTCCGCAAGAGCAAAACCACCTCTGGCGCCGAGATGATGGCCACTCGTCGGGCCCAGCTGGCTCCGATCCAGCGCCGGGCCGCGGAAAAGCGTGCCATTCAGGAAAAGGAGCGGCTGGCGGGTCTGGTTCATTCGCAGGATGCGGAGATTGCCCGGTCTACCGAGGAAGATATGGCTACCGAGGCGGATCTCACCGGGTTCACTACGGAGGAGGATCTTCGGGCGGCCAAGAAGGCGCAAAAGTCCAAGAAGCGCTCCTTCAGAGACTCGGAGAACTTCATGTCCCACTACGCACCCACCAACGACGATAAGGGCTATGCTGTGGGCAACTTTGCCGGGGCTGCGTCCAATGCCACGTTTGATCTCATCAACGACGGCTCGGAAATGCAGCAGAAACAGGGCATGAAGTGGGACAAGAAGAAGGGTAAGTTCATCAACGCGGGCTCGGAGGGTGGCAAGAAGTTCATTCGAGGTGAGGGAGGCCAGCGAATCGCCGCGTCGTTCCGGTCGGGCCGATTCGATAAGTGGAAGGCCGCCCACAAGGTCGGCAATCTCAAGGTTGGCGCTCTGGAGGAGTCTGGGCCTGCCACTAAGCGGGTTTTGTCTGCGCGAGAGTTCAAACACAACAAAAACGAAGCCCCCAAACGAGCCGACAAGTACCGAGACGATTTCCACAAGCAAAAGACCAAGGTCGCCGCTGCCAAGGAAGACGGACGAATCCAGAAACCCCAGCCCAAGAGCGAGCTCAAGTCCACCGCCGATGTTCGAAAGAGCCGAATCCTGGCCGAGAAGCGCAAGCAGAAGAATGCCCGGCCGAGTCGGGGTGGCAGGGGTGGAGGTCGTGGAGGTCGTGGAGGAGGTCGTGGAGGGCGTTAAGAGGAGTCTTCGGAGGATTGGGGTTGATCGAGGAGGTCGCTGGTTAGGTGGTTTTTTGTTTGGTCACGTGAAAAGTCACGTGGGTCTTCTGGAGGGCGTCGTTTAGTGACTCTTTTGGGGACTTCTATGATGAGTGTTTGACCTCACATGTCCTCATGCTCGCAGTTGATCTCACATGTACATCTGACACCACCACCACCACCAACCACCAATCTCGACTCGCCGAAGTTTCTACACACTCTTGAAGAACAAACCCACCCATCTACTACCATGTCACGAGAACATTTTGTTTCGTCTCCGTTCCATCTCCTCATCACGAGACTGGAATATTTCCGAGCCACGGCCCATTGCACTATAGAAAATAAAACTAGAATATCACGTTTATAAAAAAAACCCAGAATTGTTCTCAAGTAATTCCCAACAAATGACCAAGTAACGTTGACTTCGATAGGATAAGAAATGCTCCACAACTCGAGATTTTGTATGATAAAAATTACCAGAAATATCATTTTTGTCATCAAATCCTTCATTATCTATCGTCTGGTATCCTTTTTGTGGCTTCAGCATCTCTGGAACACCAAATTACATACATACCCCCAGTGCACTTCAACTATTTCTCAACTATTTCCCAACTATTCCAAACCTGATTCCATACTGACTTGAACTCCTGCGTGTCCAAATCCATGATATAGCTGCGCGTGCTAAGTTTCGACTCTCGACCGCACGTCATTTCTCCTCCAGTAAAAATAAGTCTCCGGCAACGTGATATTCGCCTTGGTGGGACAACGCGGAAAAAGAGGAAAAAAGAGAAAAAATTAGCAAAAAAGAGAAAAAGCCGGTGCACGAAAATGAATCACGTGATTGGGTAATCGCTGGTGTTATAAGGTGACACTCTCTAAAGGCTGTACTTTTAGTTCTATATTTTTTTGTTTGTATTTTATATTTTATATTTTATATTTTTTTTATATTTTATTATTTTATATTTCTACTTCTATTCAGCCGTCTTGTTATGTTCTTTTTGTAGATCCAACTTTACAGTCAGGAGAACCATTCCCAGCACGTGTTGAAGGAGAAATTGGTGGTCTTTTTGAGCCTTGGGTCTTTTTTGGGTCTTTTTTGGGTCTTTTTCGAGTCTTTTGGGGGTATTTTGGGGGCCATACTTCGGTCTTTTTTTGGGCCATTTTTCGGTAACTTCTTGTCCCCTTGGCAATATAAAATTGCCCAATTACGTTTTTACTCATCTGAAACGTCGCGTGAAGAGTTGCACGAAGAAATTCTTCTGGTATGGGGTTGTTTTTTTTTTTTTCCTTTTTTTTTTTTTTTTTCTACGGCGGTGTTGGAGGAATAAATTTTGTAATGAATAAAAAAAAATTATATATATATATAAAAACTCATAGACAATCACACCCTCGCTTAGCGGAAAATACGACCGTGTTCCCCCGCCGGGGGCTCCATTTTGAGACCCCAAACGCCCTCATAGACCCACTTGTGGCCCCTGTGAAGACGCCTGCAAGTAGTCCCAAAAATGAACCAAAACAACATCGAGGAGATTTGGGAAGGCAGTAGACAGAGCAAGGAAGGTTGGAGGTGATCGGGAAAAATCGAAAATAAATACTACTGACTCCAGAGACGTTATTTGCGCTGTTAAAATATACCTGTTTCTACTAAGTCAGATTCTACAGTTGTTTTTTTCTCGCCATCGCCCAATTCAAATAAACTTAACCCGCGGTTCAGGACACGCTTGGAACATGCCACAAATCGGCCGGCCAGGCCCCAGAAGTCACGTGACACGTTGGCGGGGCAAATGTGTGTGTTTTTGTTTTTGTTTTTGTTTTTTTCGTTCTGATTTCAGCCATTTTCCCCTTCTTTCCCGATTTTCCCCTTCTTTCCCAATTTTCGCTCAATTGAATCGTCACCTATTCCCTCGGTTCAAGAGCAAGAATGAATCACCATTGCACTAGACGCTAATTAAACTTTCAACAAAGTTCAAAGAAACCCAAGTAAATAAACATAAATAAAAGATGAGAAAATAATTCAAATGAAACAATTCAACCATTTAACGTTGCTATTTGCCGCATTTTTGTGGCATTTCCCTACCGTAGAGCACATGATGTACCCCAAACATGATGGCCCCTCGCTCTCTCTCCCAACCTCCCCCACATATCACGTGATTTTCTGACCCCTTCTGATTTTCATCTCTCTCCAGCAACTCTAAGCGAAAAATATTCATTTAAGTTCGCAAATTGACAAGGTTTCAGTATGATCCAAAAATAAGTTTTCAGTAGACTTTCTCATACACTTTCACATAAACTTTATGTTCAAACCTTAACAAGTCCCAACTTATATACATCATGGCCCCCACCAAATCTCTTCTTCTTCCTTAAACGGTCTTCATCCCTCTCTTACGGAAAGTGACGACGACAAAACTGATGGCGTTGGATTAATCTCAGACTCCACAAAGCGACCTTCCTCTCTCCTCCAGCTGCAAACAGTACCGGAAACAGTACCTAGAAGACCCCAAGTCTTCTAGCCACAGAAACGGAAACAGAAACAGGGAATATCACTATTACCACTTCGACCGAAAAAAATCAAAAAAATCTCAAAAAAATTACAAAAATTGGAACAAATTGGAACAAATTGGAACAAATATCTTCTTCTTTTTCCGACCTTTCGACCAACGACTTGCGACTTTCGACTCGACAAAACCCTTGAAACGACCAACGAATTCGCTCCGATGACTCACTTCACCCCTTATGTCATCCCCTCACCTCCCCAGACGCCAGTCTACGTCAAGGACCACCTCGACGTCCTGAGCATGGACATGGACCCGCTTAATCTGTGGGAGAAAGACACCGCCCGTGTCGTCTACGAGGAAGAGGTAGCGGGTCACGTAACCGGCGCGTTTGCCGACGCAACTGTGCCTGGTCACGTGATTTCCTCCTGCCGGGCTCCGTTCTGCGGCAGCCCCTGCTCTGTGTGTACAGAGTGCTGTTGTGACGTGTGCAGTCACGACATTGATGGGGTTCCTCGTGACAGAGGCAGTGTAGCTGGTGACGGCCACACGAGCTCTGTTACCTGCGACCCCGGCCCCGGGTCGGCCCCGGGTGCACACTCGTGGGAAGATGTGGACGTGGAACCGCTCAACCTTGCGCTCGCTAACACGTGCGGCAAGGCGTCGGTGGCGTTTGCGCTTCCCTCGGGCTGCGACGCGTCGTCCTATGACTCGGACGACGAGTCGCTTATGGACTCGATCATGCTGGACAGCTCCCACGAGACCTACACGCCTTCCAACTTCTTGGGCATGCCCCGGGACGCTGAGAAGATGGGTAGCGATCAGGTTCACAGTGTGCATTTTGGCGAGGCGACCTTTGTGTCGCCCAAGCGAAGTGCGCACGAGAATCTGGAAAAGATTTCGATGGGGTTGTCCAGGCTGCAAATGTGCTGAACTGGTTCGAACTTGTTCGAACGGGTTTAGTTGTTGACTGGTTGATTACAAGTAGCAGACTGATTGAATGTTTGATGGTTAGCGGTTTAAGGGTTGAATGGTTTAACTGTTCATCTGTCAACTTTGATTGTCATCATCATCAGTCAGCTGCTTTGTTCGTACCTGTCGATCCAGATGCTCTTGCGAGTACTGTATGGGTGCGTGGATGGTGAGAGTTGTTCGAAGAGCCGTTTAGTCGGCTTGTCGTCGACTCACGCCAACGTCGCGCCTGTTATGTAGTTCTATTACATAGTTGTCCGTACAAGTAGGCTTACATAAGACATAGACGTAGCGTAATATATGCTGGTGGGCGAGCACAAGAGGTGCTCCGACGCTGGCTAGGTTGTTTAATGGTTTGTTTTGTAGTTTTTTTGTAGCGATTTTGCGCGATGTCGAAAAGAAAATGTGTTTTTTGGGAGGTTCTGACTGGCGGTTTTTGGTGGAGCGTTAGTTCTTCTTATGTGAGGATCGAGCTGGTAGGTGGTTGTTTGAGGTGGTCTTTTTGGGCGTTTTTTGGGCGTTTTTCGAAAACATCTGTATGGAGACTTTTGTCCCGTTTCTTATGAGAAATACATTCCAGTTTCAGTCGTTTCAGTCGTTCCAGGAGGGCCCATAATCGTGGTTCTACAGTCAAGTTTTGTCAGAGGCAGCACAAATTTGAAATGTGTTTTGAGACTGTTTCAAGAGAATGAAAAGGGAAATGGCTATATTTAGGTCCAAAAATCAGATGTCTTTTCGATTTTTCCAATTGGGGAAATATTCGTGGTTCTGGAATGTTTCCTGGGGCTACAGCACCACTGTTTGATCCGTCTGGGGCTTACACAACCACCATTTGACACTTGTGATTACTCAGCTGATTCCGTTGAGCTCGTCCAGTTATGTTGGATATTGGCAGTTTTAGACCCGAGATAATGAGTCTAGTGGCCGTTGTAGTATATTGGATAATGTGACAGTTATTGAAGTGCTAGAGAGAAGCTTTTATGATACATTGGGGTTATTTTCACGTGCTAATTCGATTGGAGGGGCGTTTGGCGAAGAACCAATATTAGCTGCTCTATGTACTGTTATTATGTAATGGTAATGTTGATTCAATGAAGTCCATCTGGTGAGACTGGAAGCCAGCAGCTAAACTGACACCCAGGCTGACGACTTGGAAACATGTCACCTGAAAAGTACGGTACTGGAATTGAGATGTTCAGAATTTGGCGCCTGTTTGATTTCCTTTGAGTCTGAGTCATTCGGGCAAGTTTGGCTGAGTATTCGGGCAAGTATTGGTTAAGTATTTGGGCAATTATTTGTTAAATTAATGCATGGAATACTTGAAAAAAACTTCGCAGGGACGAGCATCATGTTGCTTTTTTCAACAGAAGAAAAAGAAGAAGGAAAACAAGTAGCTGAAAAACCCCACATGATCTGCCGTTTAATAGACTGTCTGGTTGGTTCAGCCGTTTTTGTGACTGTTGATAAGTAATCATGGAAAGTGCAAGAGGCGTAGGCATCAGTTTATTCCTGATGTATTCCTGATGTAGCTAGTCTGATGACATGAAAAGTACATTTTTGAAACCTGCGCAACCAGAGCTTTCCATTAAGACTACTTTTGGCGAGATCGAGCAACATATGAGCAGGTCGAATTGGGCTTGTGGTGATCTGAGATGACCCCATGAGCTTTGACAAGTAAGCCTACGGAAGAACCCTTCTCCCTCTAACCAGTCTCTTGTTGGTACTGCTCCTACTCCGTGCCTACTCCAACCTGAGACGCTTCCTCCGTCACTTGGAGCTGACCTTTCTTCTAGTTCAGTCGGAGTACTGGATTCGACATCGGCACCTTCTGAAGTGCCTCGAAGACTTCTTTGCCACAGGTGGTTGATCCGGCCGACGATCGACGTTTCGAACGGAATCGTCAACTCATGTGAGGGAGCTGAAAACCGACTGAAACGAGAGATCAGGTCATGATCGAATTCCGCCAGGCCCATAATGCTCGAAGGTGGTTCCCCTAGACTCGCCGATACCAGTCGCCCACTGATTCTGCCATTGCGATCACAGATTCGAAGCCCTGGACCCACCAGGCTCTCGGAGATTCGAATTCCGTGTCTCCCCATTATATACTGAACTACTCCGTCCCCGTCCCAAGACACATCCCGAGCCAAAACAGTTTGCTGTCTCTTCGGTTGATCAGGTTGGACACTCTGGGTATGTACTGTACAGTTCAGATGGTGAGCATTGTATGGGTGCATCGCTACAGTTGGGGACGTACGGAACAATCACTCATACTCCTACTTGTACTCGTACTCACAGTCGAATATCAAAACATATCAATACAGTATATAATTTAGAGTCCTTCAGAAGCAGTAGAGAGATGAGACTGTTTTGATTAGCAGTAGAACAGAGTCACCATGTCACTCCAATTGCAGTCACGCCCACTCCTGCACACACTCTCGTGGCAAGCTCCTAGATCGAACGCCTTCGGGCCTACTCAATCTCCTCCTCCACAACATAGACCCATCCCTTTCCTCTCCTTCCTCCTCCCTGTTTCTCCACATATCTTATCTTCTTACCCTCGGCGTTTCTCGGTGTTTCCGGCTTGGGCTCCGGTTCCGGTGAAGGAGTCACCTCGAACTCGTCTCCGTCCTCCCCCTCATCATAGGCAGGTTCATAAACGGTGGCTGTTCTGGTTCGCCCAGTCCGTCGATGGCCTTGAGCGACGGCCTCCTCCTCCTTCAGCTCATACTCGTCCTCCGAGTCCTGAGGCGCCGCAAGCTGCTTGTAGTCCACCCGCTTGCCCCGAGTGCGACCTCGATTGGCACCAATCTTGCTCTTCTGGTACTCGTGGGCACGTGCAGCGGCGGCCTTTTTCGCCTGCTGAGCAACCACACGCTCCTCGGCCTCCCTGATGCGGTCACGCGACGACAGCGTTCGCGGAATCAGCTCCTCCAGCTTACCCAGCAGCCGTTTGTGCTGCGCCTCCAGCAGCGGCGTGTAGGACTTTGCAGAGTCTGCGGGACTCAGTTTGGGCATCTCCTCAATCAGCGTGGCCAAGTCTTCCGGCGACGACGCCACCGGCACCCACGAAACCACCGCCTTGTACGGGTTGGTTTGTCGATACAATCTCCATTGGGTGTCAAAGGCGCCTTCTGTGGCGGGGATGATTTTCCCATCTTCGTCCCAGTTAATGTCTCCGGAGCCGTCGGCCAGCCAATAGGTGTTTCTGGCGCAATCTTCGCCCAGAGGCAGCCACTGGAGCTCAGACAGAACTTTTCGGCCGGACACCTCGCGTTTGTCGGCAATCAACTTTTTGACCGCGTCCGACAGCGACAGAGCCGCCACCGTGGCCATTTTGAGCAACTGCAGGCGGCCGCGCCAGTCCATTGCCACCACGTCTCGGGACGCAAGCTTTCTGCTCCACCCGCACGGCAGGCTCATGGCGTCGATGGTCGACACGGAGCCCTGGGCCAGGGGCATGGTAGACCATGTTTCCAGGGCGTTGGAGTACTTGCCGACCTCGACGGGTTTTTTACGGTTCATCATGAGCGACATGACGCGGACGAGGTACGATTCCACCGCCAGCGAGAAGCCCTCTTCGGGCTGGATCCCGGCCTCAAACTCCTGGGGCGAGAGCGGGGGACACCAGCCGTCAAACAGGTCGGTGAACCGCGTGCGGAACATGACGCAGAAGGCAATGTCCGGGTGGTTCTGGATCGAGTCCTTGTCCAACTCGATTTGCGGTCCAGCGTTTTCCTCGTCGTGGTCTTCTTCCAGAGCCGGGAGAGACGGTTTTGTCTTCAGTCTGAGCTTCAATGGGGTTCCTGAGGACGCTGTGGTCTTGGGTGCGGTTTTGGACGGCGTGGAGGCCTTTTTGGACGGCGTGGTTGCTCTAGACTTGGAGTCGCCGTTGGTGGAGGAGAAAAAAGTGGAGATTTTGCCGTCTTTTTTTGCCGACGATTTGGTCGTTTTGGCGGTTTTAGCGGGGGTTACGGTGGTGGGGGGCATGGTTGTAGTAGAGTCATTGTTCTGGACTGAGGAAGTCTTGTCATCCTTGTCATCTGGAACATTCTTCTCGTCACCTTTGTCGTCTGAAGACTGTGTGGACTCGGCGATTTCACTAGTAGCTACATCAGTCGACTCAGAATCAGTTACTTTTTGGCGCTTGGAGGGGGGTTCCACAATGTCGTCGGAGGTGGGAGTCGAGGTAGTTGCAGTATCCAAAGTCGCCGCAGCCGTAGCCGGAGTCGCCGGAGTCGCCAGAGTCGCTGCAGCCGCTGTAGCCGCCTCAGCGTCAGCCCCGGTCACCTCCGATTTGTCATCAGACTTGGTCCCAGTGTTGGAGCTGGACCTGGTTTTGCCAGCCTTTGTCGCTGACTCATCTACCGCCGACTCATCTACCGCCGACTCATCTGCCGCCAACTCAGACGGCGGATGATCAACTTCGCCCGTAGCCACATCGCCCATGGTCACATCGCCATCAGGGTCTGCGGTCGCTGAAGTTGCACGGGCGGGCACGTGATCGTGGTGCTCACGCGAGTCGCCGTTGACTCCGCTGACGCTCACGCCGTTGGTTTCGCCGTTCGATTCGCCGCTCGTTTCGCCGCTCATTGGTGGAGAAGAAAAATAGTCGGGCTTGGTCTCGGTCGATTCTGGTCAATCAATTCAATTCACGAAACGCGTCAAACCTAAATTAGTATACGTACAATTAGACGAGGTGGTGGGAGACGAGCGATTGCAGGGATTGTAGAGATTGGAGAGCCTTGGCCGGTTTGGAGCGGTGGGTCCGTGGTCACGTGGGGTAAGGTATGGGGTGATCACGTGATGTGTGATGCGCGGCTCTGCCATCGTTTGCAAGACTTGGGTCACGCGATGAACTGGGCCTACTTCTCAATTCTCTCCCTGGAGTTGTGTCTGGTACGAGTAGGTGTCAGACAGTAGTGTATTTATGGCACTTGTAGCACTTGTAGCACTTGTAGCACTTGTAGCACCTGTAGCAATGATACAAGAGTAACTGGCGACCATAGCTCCTTCTTGTGTGGTCGCTCGGGCGTCGTGGCTAGTGCCATAGGGGAAACGGGGCCATTTGGAGCCCTTCAGAGGGCATGATTGAGTCACTGGATTCCCGTGGGTTTCTTGAACTTATCTGGATTGGTATGGCTGCTCGCAATTAGTCTGAAGAGCTCCGGGTCTGCTCTGAGGGACTTGTAGTCTGTTCAGAGCAGTGCAGAAACATCTCAGAATTGGTCCGAAGAGCTTGAGGTCTGCTCTGACCTGCTCTTGGCACTAGGAACCATTTTGAACCACCCTAAGCCCCCCTGGCCCGGTTTGGACGATCTCTGTCTCATTAAGAACCACCCAAAGCCGCCCTAGTGGTTCCGAATTGCTCCAGACCAGCTTTAGATGGCTTCAACCTGCTCAAGACCGCTCTAGACAGCTTCAGACTGCTCAGAACCCTTCTCCTCTCATCCTCTTCCCCCATCCTCCCCCATCCTTCTCTCACTCAATTCACTCACTGTACTTGATCAACTTGTGTTGCCGCGGAAATGGAGCTGTTTGTCACTGGGCTGTTTGTGTTGTTTGTGTCGTCTCGGTTGTCTCCGTTGTCTCTTGTCACCGAGCTGTCTGTCGTCTTGGTCCAACAGTCGACTTGTCCAGAGTTATGCTACAGTAGTGCCAACGTCGATGATTATGGAGTCCGGATTATCGTTTGGACAAGACATGTGGGAACGTGGCGACTCCTTTTCCCACGTGATATTTTGCTAGTGTTGCCGTTCATACGACCCATCACGTGTTCCCATGACTCTACTCATAACCAGTACAAGTCGTATCCCCCCGCCCTCCTACTACTCTCCCCGCCTCCACTACTTCGCCTCAGCCAACCCCATGGCACCGCCAATCTCACTCATAATCTCTCCACACCGGCCACTACAATACCCACTGCCATCTGCTCCCAGCTACAGCACCTACCACCTGCTCGTTTGGTTAACTGTCTTAGTTTCTATTGGTTGGGAAACCGTGTCCGAGGCGGCCGTCGAGGCGACCGTGGGGCGGTCACGTGCATTTTGACGACATCAGTAGTAGCACGTGACCCAGACCTTGTGAGGGACGCTGTTTTTTGGGGGGCTGTTTTTTCTGTTATTCCTGGGAAAGGATTCGAGGCTCTCTGTGTCAGTTTGTACTACGCTGTCCTGTTTTACCAGGTTTTAGCTCCATTTATCTGTCGCATTTGCTCTATTTTTTTTGGTCCAAAGTTCGACTCTTCCTTTCTTTGACTCTTCATTAGACCCTTTTTTTTATATTCTACAAGTAGCCTAATTTATTTATTTTTGCTCCACTATTGCTCCGTTTTTGCTCCGTTTTTGCTCTATATGTTGCCCATTGTTGCCGCTTGTTGCTCAGCGTTTGACCCTTCGTTTGCTCCATTTTGGCCCCGGTTTATACATGTTTTTACTCCCTGCTTCAAGCATTAGTGGAGGCAAAAGTTGACACCAATCTGAGTTGTATAATCCCGGTTACTAAGCAGAATGGCACGGTGAGTCAGCGCAGAGCCACGTGACCGGTGAAAAAATGCAGCTGCGGCGGCACCCTCGGCACCCGGCACGTGACTTCTCCTAAATCTACCAACTCATACTTTTAATTAACTGTATAAGTATGTACATACCTACTGTACATGCTCCTGTACATGCCCAATTGGTGGTGTATACCTCTGACAGGTCTGATTATCTAGTCCCCGTATAGGGTCCTCACGTGACCACCAATCACCACGCATTGCAATCACTTGCAAGGCTCCAAGTACTTGTACCGGTACTTTTCTACCGGTCCAGAACTCTGAGGACCAGATCCGACACACTCGGCTACCGTCATTCTTTGCATATTCTGGAAGTACGTCTTGGGATAAAAGTTTTCTTTTTTTTTTGGAGATATCTGAGAACAGGGTAAATACTGTACCGATTTGGAGAGGGCACTAAACTGCCCGAAAATAGTCTTGATATAAGATATCTCAGCTCCAGAAGGGTTATTCGACCATGACGAACAAATCGTCTCATACTAACCGGACCGTATTGTTACGTTAATATGCTCAAAACCACCCTTTAAACCCTCCCTTCCAGTCCATGTAATATCAACAGAGTTTGTTATCAAGACTGCCCAATTTGTTAGCACTTTTATATCTTCTTCTCACACTCCTCCTCAACTCCTTCAATTTTGCTCGCATCAAAAAGATCTAAATAGAGATCAATTCCGCCAGCAAAATCCATCCCTATCATACAAATTACCTTGTATAATATCCAAAATAAGTCGCAATTCCCCCCATCCGAAGTATTCACAGTTGGTTGTCCCCCCACGTAACCAACAGTAGATACTCCAAACCACTCCAACTCTGTCAATATCACCCCAATCTGAAAGTCCTCAGCTGTAAATGAAGAATCACGCACCAAAGATCAATTTCTCTCCTAAAAACTAATCGCTATTCCGTTCGGATCATCCTAAAAAATGCATATTTATATCCAGACTCTAGACTCGTTGCCACAACATTGAAATAACTCCTTCAATTTTTGCTGGTCCGAAGAAATCGAAACAGGAACCAATTCAGCTAACATAAACCAACAATTTCCTGGACAAAAATGACCCAAAAACAACAGGTATCCTCGAAACGTAACATTTCAACCTCTGCGTCCAACTACACCAATGTTTCTGAAACAGATTCTGAAACAGCCCCACTGAGACAAATCTGAAATGAAACCTGAAATGAATACGAATACGAATACGAATACAAATACGAGCACTCGTGTTCGTACATGCAACCCCACTACTGCTACGCTCGTCCGCGCTCGTGCGCTCATCTCAGTCTATATGCCATTGCTATATCTAATTACTTATCGTGGTTACCACTTTTACGTTCGCTCGCTCATGGGCAAGTTAAACTCCGAGAGGAGTGGAAGCCTCAGTAGAAGGTCCGGTGCCAAAAGGCTTGACATTCTTGGGCCGCTTTCCAAGCAGAGCCAAAGGAACAATACCCGACACGTGCATGTCGGGGCCGTAAATCTCCATGGGCAGATTCAGCTCGTCGCCAGCCGACTTGATCAACCGCAGACCCTCCTGCCAGTTGGGACCGCCTCGTCGCACGTAAATCTTCACCTTGTGGTTGTGCAGAGAAGACTGGTAGTCCCGGAAGGCCCGGATGATGCCCTTGAAGGTGGATCCAACCTGGGTGAAGTTGGCGATTCCTCCGCCAATGAACAGTACCTTGCCCTCGGGGTGAGCGTCGCCCCGGGTCATGAGATCCAGTACGGTTTTGGCGTACTCGTAGGTCTGGGTCTCGTTGGGAGCGCCAGAGTACTCGCCGTAGTTGGCGAGCTCGTCAGCAAAGCCGGCAGACGCAATGGCGTCGGCGTAGACGACGGAGGCTCCTCCACCAGCCACAAGGGTCCAGATTCGGCCCTTGGCATTGAGAACAGTCAGCTTCAGAGAAGCTCCGGTCTTGGAATCGAGCTCCGCAATGTACGCCTCCTCCTTGGACAGCTCTCGACCGAAAGGAGCGGGGAAGACCATGGCGGGGCCGGCGTCGATGGACACCTTGGTGGAGCCGGCGTCAATGGTGACGACCTGGCCCAGAGCGGCGGGGGACCGCGCAGCAGCCCACTTGGGGCCGCACTCAAACTCTGCGGTCTGGTCGAGCTTGCCGGCAAGATCCAGGTAGTGGACCTCGACGCCCTGGGCGGTGGGGATCACGACCAGGGGGTTGATCTCCAGATACGTAAACTGCAGATCGACGTAGACGGCGTAGAGCCGGTTGATGAAGTCGAGCAGGGTCTGGTGCTGGTCCTCGGGCACGTGTGCCAGCAGCTCCTTGGTGAGCGTGGCGTTGGAGGGGTACTCGTTCTCAATGTCAACGGGGATGAGGATCTTGGCGGCCTTGGCGTCCACGTCGCCGACGTCGACTCCTCCCTCGTGGTAGAAGAGGATCCAGTCGCCCTCTCGCACGGAGTGGATGTTGATGTAGTACTCGTGCTTCTGGTCGTGGGGCACAAAGGGCTCGACCAGGAACGTTCGCAGCACTCCGTCAATGCCCTCCACGTTGATGGGCTTGGCGGCCCGCTCGGCGATCCAGGGCTTGCACTCCTCCCACGACTTGTTGAGTACCAGCAGGCCGGCCTTGCCTCGTCGCTTGATGAGCTGGTCGGGCTTGGCCACAAACTTGGCGCCGGACTCCAGCAGCCAGGGGTAGGTCTTTTCAGCGGCGGCGAAGATCTGCTCGGGGGCCACGCCGTCCTCGAACGTCAGAGACGCCAGCTTGGGTGTGCCCATTTCAAACGTGTTGATGGGCTGCTGCTCGGCCCACACGGGCGCCTTGGACAGAAAGTGTGCGAGCAGGGCCTTGCCGTCGGCCTCGTGAATGGATTTCGCTGACATGATTGATCTGGTGAGTGTCGGATTCGGTGTGTGTGTGTGTGTGTGTGTGATCGACGCTGTTTCTGTGTCGGTCGAGGGGGGTGTCGCTCCGTAGGTGTCGCTCTGTTTGTGTCACGTAGAAAGAAGAGTGAGTCGTGCCTGATTAAGTTGTAGCAGACGGAGGCTAAATGTTGGGTTGGGTGGTGTGTGTGTGTGGTGGTGGTGGGACAATTATATCCTGTTTGGAGAGCGGTTTTGTGTCCCTAACTTTATTTGGTAAAGATGGATTTGTGACATTGGTTTCGAGTCTATATATGTCTCTGTTGGTCCGCCTCCCCAACTATTTTGGAGCTCCCAAAAGACCCTTTTTCCTTCTTGTTGATACTCCCCCTCACTTTGACCCAATCCTGGTGGCCTCGGTGAGGGGTACAACATGCATGGCGAACGGGCGTGGTGGCGTGCTGAGTTTGTTGGAAAAGTCAATTTCGCTTGTCGCCTGCCAAACCGCTAACCACGTCAATTTGGTTGAGGGTTGGGTTAACTGTTGAGAGAGGGGAAGTGAGTTGAGATAACGGTCGCTGGGGAGAAAGTGGCACGGGAGACGCTCGTGGGGGGTGTACACGTGACCACCGATTTATCTCTCCCCCAACTGTCGATTGCCATGACGCCGGCGTCGATTTCATTTCCACAATCGGGGAAATCCGTGCAGAACATCTGGTTGGTGACTGCCTAAGAGCGGCCCAACTGGTCCGAATCGCGGCCGATTGCGTTGAAACTGCTTCGGCGTGCTCAATTGGCCTCGGTTCGAATTGTCGTCATTTTCCCCGATTTTCCCTAATTTCCTCCGATTTTCTGCACCGCTCCAAACCCCCTTTTCGCTATCTCTCGCTAACGTCTTATCCTTCGGGTTCGTCGCAACTCTATTTTTCTCAGCCCCAAATCGCCGCCGTTAAAAAAAAATGTGCGTAAATAGCTTCTGTACTCTCAGCGAGCTGCAGGAGAGGAGGTGCAGGTAAAGTGCGTCTGCAGGAGGTGCAGACGGGTACATTAGGGTGCAGCAATATGCATGGGTCAAAATCGCAACCATCAGGATGGGGACCAAAACGGGGTCAATGGAAGAGATTTCAGAGAGATAAGTTACGGAACAATTTGAAAATGGCATATTGTCTCTCCTGGAGAATTTCCCTTATTTTTTCCGATTTTTTTTCAAATTACAGAAATTTCAATGCCGTCTTCCCGTCTCTTCAACCTGTTCTACACTACTCGTACAGCTCCATTCAGTCAACGCACTATAATAGCAGCCCAACAACAAGGAAGTCGCTCTCCCGGTCCCGTTTGGCACCTGTTAGCTCGCCTTATAACACAGCGGAATTAAACGGTTCTATTTCTGCCCTTTTTCTGGCGAATTCTGTCAGATAGTTCCACGGCCATCCCGACCTATGATCTATGACTCACGAAAAAGTTTGGTTCGGAAAATCATAAATAGCCGACAGTGACAACCGAAGCAACCGACCTATCACGTGATCTACAGTTGCATGAGCAAGCTCGGACGGGGTCACATGAACAAAAAACCGACACTCGTAGTCGGGGTTTATAATTCTTGTGAGAGTACGGTACTTGTACTTTGTACTTTGTACTTGTACTTGTATCGTACATTTGCTCGTGTGATTACTTTTGGCCATACTCCCATCATTCAGTCGGTGTAAGTTGACTAAACATAAGCTCCATCACCTGGGATCACGTGACAGGAAGTCACGTGCGATCGGCAGATCATCCAATCTCTGTTTTTTCTTCTTTGAGCTAGGTTGGACTTTGGTGGCACCGATATCGGCGTCGGCGGATTGACATAGCACGAGAAACAGTCCCGAGAAACAGTCCAGTGGTTGCACATCATGTGATGTTCTGTATATGACTTATCGTGCACTCCAAATTTACAACCTCTGCAGTTCCTGTACGAGCAGTAGACTATGAGGAGATGTGTAAATAGCAATTTTTGGCCACCTCATGTTGTAGATACCGAGGCTGTGAGCTGTCGTTAATACTTTTTTTCCCTCCTTTTTTTTAAAAAAAAGGAAATCCAACGAAATGATCTATTAAATGGTCGGATTTTGACTGAGGATCATGAACCCGCACGATTGGTGATCAAAACATATCAGAGGACGAAAAACACGGCAGCGTCCTCCCCCCCAAGTCCCCAGAACCAAGTATACCAACCAATCTCGCCAGTACCAGTCGCTGATGTCTGTGAAATAGTGGCGAACCAGTATGTCGCAATTGGGCCCTACGAACACACACCCAACAAGATCTCAATCGTCATGCGCACATTGACATCTACTCAGAACCTCTCCAAGCCGGTCGATGGAACTGACCATGCTAATATTTAATGGATTGTGAATGAAGGGTCTGCTCAACTCCGAGACAATCCAAACCACAGAAGCAGGCAGTGTATCAGACGTGGTGAAGGGTTGGCCAGCTTAGTCATGGTGACAAGGTGCTTCTCCACACTGGTGGGACACTCGGACTAAGTGGGAGGTTCAGATCAAGTCTGACGGCGTCACCGCGTTGCTAGAGTGCCAGTCTCCTTGCCAGTTCCTGTGGTTTCAAAGGGAAGTTCGGGCTGCACCCCTCGATTGGAACATGGAGGGAATTTTGAGAGACATCGGGGAAGACCACAAACCGATGAATGCGGGTGAACGGTAGTCTCGACGCGCCGGCTGCACTGCACTGACCATACTCCTGGCGAGACGAGCCAATCACCGGAGAAGTGTCTGCACCATCCAAGTTCACGCATACTCACCTTGTCACACACAAGCATTCGCTTCACCCAAGTTGCCCTCGATCCACATCGAGACATCCTCTGGAGGCCGTGAGGCGGGCGCAAGAGATGCGACAACGGGGAAGGACCAAACTTGCGAGTTCAGGAGACGCCACGGCGAGGATTCATCTGGAACTCACCTGAGTTGGTGCTTCCTACCTAATGCTGGATAGTGTCTGAGGGACCCTCGACTGCCACCACGTGGCCCATGGCTGATTGGCGGTGACGAGTAAGTCTGTGTCCAGACTGCGCCGCGTGAGGAGTATGTCCACGTCCGATCAAACGTGCCATGTGCCACCCAGCTAATGACTCCGCTGCGGATGTATCTTCTGAGCTATTACGTAACATTGAAAAAGCACCTATGGTAGATATCTGTGGTAGTATGGGTATCAGAAGGTATCAAGTACGTGCCATTTGTGTCTGTGCCTTTTGTGTCTGTGCCTTTTGTGCTTGTGTCCATAGTGTAGCGGAAGAAGAAGACTCTTGTATTTTCTCAATATATATCGACTAAACTTAACTAAACTTACTAGAAAATTCAACTAATACCAACCAAATTCAACAATACTTTACACACAACACAATGCCCCTAGATAGCTACCAAAAGGAGCCAGAATTGAACGTACTAAACGGCTATGAAATACCTAAACAAAATAACCACAACTCATCTATCTTACTTTCTCTTCATGCCAACTCTTTCCTCCTAAAATCCACATTCTGAGTTTCGGCCATAAAACCACAACAACTCCATCAATATACATCAGAATCGAACCAGCTCTTCAAAGATACAATGCTCGAGTCGCCAAAAATACCTCTGTGCTTGAATAATTGTATACTGTCCAACAAAAATGCAATCGCAAGCCAACAAATACACTCAATCTAGCCAACGATGATTACTCTTAGAAAACAAACAAGACTTACCGAAAACAAGTTTGCACGGAATGAAAAGGCCCGTGTCACGTGACATCGGCATTCGTCACATGACTCCAGTCTTCATCACGTGACACCAGTTTCAGTCGGTATCTTTCCCGCTCCAATTAGCGTCTGTGGTTCTACAGAGTGTAGTTTGTACGTTAGACCATGATTTCAAAGTCACGAGCCAAATGGACCCAGTCACGTGTCAGATGGTCCTACTTGTAGTATCATGACCAATACTTCGGGCGGTTCCCTACATCAAAATCACAAACAAAACATTTTCTTATATAACTTGATTCGGCACTTATCCATCTTAGTGGTGGAACAGTCGGATGTTGTTCTCCACGTAGGCGATGCCAAAGCTGTCGGCGGCGGCAAACACAGCCTCGTCCTGAACAGAGCCGCTGGGGGCGGAAATGTAGCTGACTCCGCTTCGGGCAGCCCGGTAGACGTTATCGGGGAAGGGGAAGAAGGCATCGGAGGACAGAGCCACCTTGGTGAGCTTGCCGAGCCACTCCTTTCGCTCCTCGGCCGTCAAAGGCTCGGGAACGGTCTCAAACTTGGCCTCGTACTCCTCCTTCTCGACACCGGACTGGGGAATCTGGCCCGAGACGTAGAGATCGATGGCGTTGGACTTGTCGGGTCGCTTGGTGCCCTTCTTCCACTTGAAGGCCAGCACCTTGGGGTGCTGTCGGAACCACCAGTTGTCGGCCTTATCGCCGGCGAGACGGGTGCAGTGGATTCGGGACTGCTGGCCGGCTCCCAGACCAATCACCATACCGTCCTTGGCGTAGCACACCGAGTTGGACTGGGTGTACTTGAGGGCGATGGTGGCGACGGTGAGGTCGATGATGGCCTGCTCGGGCAGCTCCTTGTTCTTGGAGACGAGCTCCTTGAAGGAGTTGGAGGAGATGACCGCGTCATTTCGCTTCTGCTGCAGCGAAATGCCGTACACCTGTCGGGTCTCCACGGGGCCGGGGGTGAAGTTGGGGTCGATCTGCAGCACGCAGTACTTGCCGCCCTTCTTCTTCTTGAGCAGCTCCAGGGCCTCGGGCTCGTAGCCGGGGGCAATCACTCCGTCAGACACCTCCTTGGAGATGATCTGGGCGGTGGGGAGATCGACAATGTTGGACAGAGCGATAAAGTCGCCAAAGGACGACATTCGGTCGGCGCCTCGAGCTCGGGCGTAGGCGTTGGCAAGAGGAGACAGGTTTTCAATGTCCTCGACAAAGTAAATCTTCTTCTCAATGTCGCTGAGGGGCAGACCCACGGCGGCTCCGGCGGGAGAAACGTGCTTGAAGGAGGCGGCGGCGGGCAGGTTGAGCGAGGCCGACAGCTCCTTGACCAGGGGCCACGAGTTGAGCGCATCCAGCAGGTTGATGTAGCCGGGCGAGCCACACAGGACCTTGAAGGGCAGCTCACCCTGCTGGACGAACGCCTGGGCGGGCTTCTGGTGGGGGTTGGCTCCGTATCGGAGAGGCATCTGGGACAGGTCTTCCGAATACTGCTTTCGGAAAAAGTCAGAGATGGCGGAGTCGTAGTCGGCGGTGTGCTCGAACGCCTTGAGGGCGAGCCGGTTTCGGGTCTCGGCCGAAATGGCGCCGTGGTCGAGCTCGTTGAGAAAGGCGTGGTAGTCTCGGGGGTCGGACAGAATGGTGACTCGCGAGTGGTTCTTAGCTGCGGCTCGCAGCAGAGTCACGCCGCCAATGTCAATCTCCTCCACGGCCTCCTCGATCGTCACGTTGATCTTGGCCACCGTGTCCTGGAAAGGGTACAGGTTGCACACCACAAAGTCCACCTTGTCAATGCCCTGCGCAGACAGGTCTTTTTCGTCCGACTCGATGTTTCGAGCCAGAATTCCACCGTGCACCGCGGGATGCAGCGTCTTGACTCGGCCCGACAGCATCTCGGGGGCGTGGGTGATGGCCGAAACGTCCTCCACGGGGAATCCTGCCTCCCGCACCAGCTTCGCAGTACCGCCGGAGGCGAGAAGCCGCACATTGTTCTTCACCAGGCCCTTGGCCAGGTCCAGCAGACCGGTCTTGTCGTAGACGGAAAGGATGGCGATTTTCTGACGTTCAGACATCGTATGAGTTGGGTTGCAGAGGAAGAGTTTGGATATGGGACAAAGTGACATGGTCGGTGTAATTGAGTTTATTGGGCGGTATCACACATAGGGCCAAAGTTGATGAGTAATTGAGATAGCGGACGGAGAATTGGTACGGAGGATAAGGGGAGTGCGATAAATCTATGGAAATTTTCATTTTTGTGCTACGACCAAAAATGGCCACTTTGGATCCAGATGCGAATTGCCCCCAATAATGACGACACCCAAATAACCTTCACTCCGAGTGAACGGGCAAATGGAGTTTTATTTCCACCAAAATATATGTTAAAAAATGGGCAAAAATATGAATAATATTTTGTGGGATTTATATTATTTTTAAATTTTTCCCGCCTTTCTCCGCACAAAAACGCACCCAATTTCATCCATATTCTCAGTCCCCCCAAACTGCCCCACAATCAAATCATTTTAAGGTTCCCACCCGGGCCACTGCAGCCTGAACGAGGGCTGGAAAAGTGCCAAAAGTCGGGGAATCATGGAGTTATTCGAACAAAACATTTTCCAAGCTGTAGATACCAATCAGATATACATTCTCCAATTTTTCCCATATTTCTGGCCCCCCTAAATCCCCCAGAAAAAGAACCTCCTGAGATGCACCTAACTCAGGACGTAACCGTCGGTTTGAAGAGCCCTAAAAGAGCCGAAAGAGTTGCATTGACAGCATTTTTTTTTTGTATCAGAATACACATACCCGGGACCACACCAACTCTCCGCTCGAACCACCTCAATATCTCGACTATGACTTCTCCTAGCAACACATTACTCCCCGCCATCCCCCAATTAAACTCGGGGCGTTTTCACTGGAGCGATTTTGACCCGCCAGAAGCCTCGAAAGTCGCTCTATACGAGACCCAAATGTGCCCAATTTTTGTCATCCCACTGTCACGCATTTCAGCTGCAATATTCAGCTTCAACATCATCTCTATCATCTATCCCCGATCCACAATGTTCCGTCAAAAATTTTCACATTGAAAATTTTAAACTTTTCACTACTTTCGATCCCGATTTTATGACGTTGTTTAGACGCTCAAAAAGTGGGTCTTGCGAGCTGAAATTGATACAGCAGATAGAGAACTGCCCAAAGAGTTGATTTATCCACTCCTTGCTTGCACATGTCCAAAACCGAGGCCATAACACCACTTTTAAACTCCCGACCGCCCTGAGTCGCTTCGTCCGTCTGTCGCTTCTCTATCGACGCATGGACCGAGTTTGAAGCCGGCATTTGCATGCTGACTCCGGCATTTCCATGCACTCTGCACATCGGTTATCGTCTGCTGGATTGAGTCACCTTTTTTGCGACGATTTTTGCGACAAAAAAAAATTAGGAAAAAACCGACAGGCAAGAAAAAGTTTGCTCGCTGAAATGAGGATAAAACGAACAACTCGTACTCACTCATACCGGTACAGTACTCGTAATAGGACACTACAAACCTCAACCAACAGATGATGAGCCCATTTTCCCCGACTGGCTATCTCTCCACATGACTCCAATCCTGCATGTGGTGGATACCAACACTTGATTGCAGACACGGGGAATAAATACACATGTCGAGTTCACAGGGATTATGAGCCGTTTCTGGCCATTCGCACCCTCCTCTCACTCTTTGCAAAGTTGGCCGTGATCCAAAAGGTCTGAAAACACCTTTTCCCGATAGTCTTTATTCCAATTTTTTTTTCTTTCAAATTTATTTTCCATTTTTTTTCTCACCTTTTCTCATTATTTTTTCTTCCAACTCTTTTTCCAGTTTATTTTCCACTTTTTCTCATTATTTTTTTTCCTACTTTTTTTCCAATTTTTTCTCTCACTTTTTCGCCTTCCCCGAGTCATCTGACGCATCGTCCATGCTCCCCAGAAAAAAAATGCATGGACGACCCAAACAAGAGAGACATGGCAGCCAGTCGTGGGGTTGGTGACTAATATACTCACGTGACTTTCATATACATACATAAAAAAAAACAAACAATACTACAACAGAACACGCTGGATTAATATCACTAATGTCCCAACTAATCCTTGACTTTTAGTTAAGACAGAAAGTAATCATAACTCGCCAAAACTTGGACAAAACTCGCCAAAACTTGGACAAAACTCGCCAAAACTCTCCAAAACTCGCCAAAACTCGCCAAAACTCGCCAAAACTCGCCAAAACTCGCCAAAACTCGCCAAAACTCTCCAAAACTCGCCAAAACTCGCCAAAACTCGCCAAAACACTTGACCAAAAAACTGCTCAATCACATCGACGACCTCCCTCCATTGGGGTACATCTCATCACGTAAAACCCTATTGGGTTACCCTACCGCGGGCTCCCAATATATATACCAGACGGACCCAGTGGTAAAAAGCTAACGCAAAATTCACAGCTGCCATGGCAAAAGCATCTCTACGAGGTTAGCCCTTGCGGCTCGACCCAGGAAATATGTGGATAAGCCATCTTGACACGGTAGACTGGAGAACAAAATTAGCCGATCTTGGGTGCAGCGAGTGTGGAGTAATCTGAAGGGTTCCCTTTGTGGTCCCGTATGGCGCTTGGTGCAATGATCGACGAGACATTCCGAGCAGACGAGCTTATCGAGTCTGCGATCACATCTTGAGCGTAGCGAGAGGTGTGATATTCTATAGATGCCGACTGGTAGTATTGAGTGAACTTCCCAGAGAGCCTAGAGTCTCAGAAATCCTCACTTAGAGACAACTCAGAAAAGTTCTAATTACGTGCTGAGAATATCCGCCCATAGAAATCTGACTGTCTGGGGCGTGGAGAGACCTGGTCAATTCCCAGACGTTCACGGAGTGATTAATGACAGTCTCGGAAAGTCCTGAACAGACCATCTAGAACCCTAGAACATCTAGAACTAGGACACCGAGAAACGCACGTCCCAGACACGGATGGCACACAGCGACAGCTCCTAGAAAGACAAGAGCACGTAACCAACCAATAGCTGGGGCGTCTGAGACAGTTAGTGAGGCTGTTAGTGCGGCGGAGTCGAGCTCACCAACAGTAAATGACCGACCTTACCCTTTACCATGGATCGGAATGATTCAACTCAGTTCGCAGAGCTCGACAACATAACAATTGGCTGACGTTGAACAAGCTGGCAGGGGGGCTCGAAACGGTAGCCGCATCGATGACTTCAACAATGACAATGGTTCAGACAAGACATCCTTGAACGTATCGACACAGGAACATGAACCAATGCCGAGGAAGGTGGATGTAGCCCAGACCATGGACGCGGTAAGCCTGCCATGGTTGTAGAACGTCGGTAATTAGAAAACACGACAACATGCCACTCATCCTCCCCAGGGCTTTACCTCCCACATGCTTTTTCTGATTCCACCTCCGATCCACATCAAGACTTGCATGGACGACCGTATGGATAGCATCGCTGTGTTCTGTGTTTCTGAGGGGGAGGAATGGTGGGAGAGGGAATAGTGGGAGAGGGAAGAGTGGGAGAGGGAAGAGTGGGAGGGGGAAGAGTGGGAGAGCAGAAGACAGGTCTCTGGAGAAACACGCCGGTGGAGAGCAGCAGTCGTAGAATATCATTATCAGATGAACTGCGCCGGAACACAGCCAAAGTGTGGATACTGGCAGAAGGTAGTGATTGACAGTCCGGATGTCCGTGTCGGTCCATGCCAACCGAATAAGCCTAGCTCAGTGATTGGGCCGATGGCTGTTATTGTACACAGATTGTGTCTTCCATCATGTCGATAACTGTGTCGATTGTTGTCGTGTTGTTGTGCCTTCTGATTGTGTCTTCTGTGATGGTCAAGAAGGCAAGTGCCAATACGGACAATCTACAAGTGACACAGCTCGCTTATTCAAGTCGTATGACCCCCGTACAAAGAAAACCTTTTTGACATGTGATGATGACATGACGGTGTGTGCAGGGGAGATAATGCGAGAATAGACATGTCTCCGTGGTGGTTGTCTGAGGGCGGGCACCCCAACGACACCGATCTCGGGCCCATAGAACGGCTTTCCCGCTCCGGTAAATGATGCTGCACGATCCAAAGAGAAAGTCCGATCGCGTCATCCTCTTTGGTCAACGGTTGGTGAGCATCTAAGTCGTGCATATTGATGCATAGAAGCGCATAGACCTGCATAAATACGTGGTAGAGGATATACACGACTTGAGAGCGCTGAGAAGACGAAACGTGGACTCATTGAGCCTTCAAATCTACGCAGAGGATCATATGAATTTCACTGATACCATAAAATCTTTATGGAGCCCCGAAATCCCTCTACTTGAGAATGTCTCTGGTATCGTGGTGGGTGTTTTGGGAAACACATGTCATCCCAATTCCACCAAAAATGGTCCTATAGCTGCTTAAAAACATCCAAACTGCTACAAAAGGCTTCGGCTATGCGCGCCTTGTGACAGATTCGTAGTATTATACACCAATCACGTGATTATCCCCATGGTCCCAGCTCAAAGTTGTGTACAGTAATTATGTACGAGAGACTGGTTTTTTGCAGTCATATGTTACAAGTAAAAATACTCGTAGCAAGCAACGAAACCAATGGCCTCTTAACCACACCAGGATTGTCACCCAACACCGCCAATTTCATGATCTCAAGAGATTAGGGACACAAACAGAATTCTGAAGTATATAATGTCTCCCAATTCTCTCTTTTTTAAGTCTCTTTTATTTATTTTATTTTATTTATTATTATTTGTTTATTTTTAGGCTCTCCCAGTGCAGCTTTTTCAAGGTTTAATTGGGAGTTCAACTGGTTTGTTGATATCTAACAAAGTTTCAAAAGACTGGATTGTTCAACATGGCAGAATGGGACGCATATCGACGTGAAAATTTTCGCCAGAAGCGAATTACGGCAGGTTTAATGATTGTCAATGATAGGGCAGGCTTTCTATAAGTAGCAGACTTACTACTGGTAGTGCTCGCTACGTTCTCACTGCTGCTGCTACAACCTCACTGTTAGGTACAATCAATTTTATACTATTTTTAAAAGCAAACCGCACAGAGCGATCCACTTATCGGTACCGCCAGAGAGACAGAGTGTTCTGGAGCTTCCAGGTGTGTCGTCGACCGGCAGAGGTGTTGTGGTACTTGTGGCCCTTGTTGATACCTCGGTTCTTCTTGCCGGCGGCAGTGAGACCTCGGGACTCTCGGTGCTTGTGCACGGGGTTGCAGATCCAGTTGATTCGAGGATCGTTTCGGATAACAACGTGGGAAGGATCGACCAGGATGACCTCAAAGTACTTGTAGGTGGAGTCCTGGTTGACCCAGTAGGAGTTGAGAACTCGCAGGTTGCCGGCTCGTCGGCCAACTCGCTCCTCGGCAACAGCTCGCAGAGATCGCTGCAGCTTGAGCTGGTTGATACCCTGGTTGGTGGGCTTACCGTAGGTGGCACCCTTCTTGGAGGGTCGCTTTCGGTTTCCTCGTCGGACTCGGACTCGGTAGATGACAAAGCCCTGCTTGGCCTTGTAACCCAGTCGTCGAGCCTTGTCGGGTCGAGAGGGTCGAGAAGCTCGGTGGATACCGGTCTTCTGTCGGTACTCCCAGCATCGGACTCGGAGCAAGAATCGGAGCACGTCCGACTGCTTCTTTCGGTGGATTTCCTCAAGGTACTTGTAGGCGCCCATTGTTGTTGTCTTGGAGAGTTAAGGGTGGGAAGATATTTCACTTGGGAGTGGGAGGTGGGAGTTGGGAGTTGGAATGCCCGATTGGGGTGGCGGTTAGGGTAGATAGGGTTTCAGGAGTTAGGGTTGCACGTGATGTCATTTCTAGTGAACCTAGTCGCACGAGTGGGATTTTGGGATGACCAAAAAATACTCATATTTTTCCTCGCAATTTCCCTAGAATAAAAATAATACTAAATAAGATAATTGAATTTTCAAAGCTTTTTGTCTTGATTTTGTGGACTTAAATATATTGGAAAATGCAAAAAAATTAAGTAAAATCTGGCCTGAAAAGTAACCGTGCGTAAATCGTGATTGAAAGGAATGGTGGAGAAAATGAGGAGTGGATGTTCTTCATCTTCATTTAACAGAGCCCTGCGAGCCTTCCACCTCAAAGGGGTCGACTTGAGCGCAGCTCGGCGGAAAGTTGATAGATGTTTTCAAAAACCGATTCAAAAGAAGCTGAAATATATTTATTATATTGATATGTATATCCCTCGACCAAGAGTCGGCTACTGTGCACTTCTGTATGGTCACTTCAATGGTAGGAAGACACCAAGTGATTCCATCAAGAGTGTGTTTGCTTGATGGAATCACTTGGTTGAAGATGTTAAAGAACACGTGACTTGGGCACGTGGCTTAGCAACTCATGACCCTTCATCACTGATGCTTATTATCCTCCTCATGTTTCAGAGTCCATAAATAGAACTGTGTAAAACTGAGACAAATGCACTTGTCCATCACCAGCAGATCGAGACAGGTTGGAGTGGGAGCAAATCACACCAAATAGACACGATTAGAAGTATCCTGAACATCCAGAGTTGCAAAATGGATTAAAATGAATCAGTGGAATACAAAAAAAGTCTCCGTGTACTTGTCAGATGACGACTTGCCGAGATATGAACATGAACTCATGTTTACACCGCAGTTCACGAAAAATCGAGTAGTCAAACATCATTTGATGACTTCAAACCCTCAATGACTCTTAGCGACTTGCATCTCTGCCCAGACGACTTATTGGTAGAAAGAGTCCATTGAAACCTCATGTGACAACTCCAGAAGCTGCTAGAAATAAAAGATGGCTTCTTGTCAGACCATGGAACCCGTTTCTCATCACTTTCTGGAGTGAGTGGAAAAAAACGCTAGGAATGGCGCCTATAAATGTCATGTGACAGAAAATAGCAGTTAAAACGATATATCACGTGATGAAATGAAGGCGGGACCGGATATCGCTCGTTAAAAGGGTACAGCACTTGGACTGTTCCTTTTTCAGTGCTCTGGCATATGCAATCTAGATGGGTGTTGGATGTTACATACAAGTCTTGTACAACGTAGATAAGAGAGGTGTTGTAGAATGAGAAAGAGGACGAAGCATCTCTGGAGATCACGTGACCAATCAATGACCAAACAATGATCTGTTCAGGTGTGTATTTTAGCCGCTCCAAGTGGTTGTATAACTAGTTTGTAATTGGTCGAAAATTAGTTGAGAATTAGTTGGAAATTCATCAGCTGGAACAATGCCAGAGTTTGATATATGACGAGATAATACATCATATATACTAGTCCCAGATTTGGTTGGGATTCCGGAGTGTCAGAAACTCCAATGAAATGATTCATGCGAGGACAGTATCACTATATCATTCTGAATTTCCTCTCGTTGTCGGTCAATATCTTGCTTGGTCTCCAACATGGCCGACAGCTCTGAGCATCCTGGAGACTATCTGAAACATAGTCGACGGTTTGTACAGCCTCGTCGAGTCATCTGAGGCAACGACCGGGCAGTAAAGGAGGCTATGGGGAATTTGAGGTGACTGAAGGAAGGCTTTAGTCAGTTGGCTATTTCGGGCTGTTCCAGGCTGCTCCACAGAGATCCAAATTGACAAAAAACCTCCAAAAAACCCCGTCAACCTCAATTCAACTCCGTCAACCTGAATGCAACCCCGTCAACCTGAATGCCACCCCGTCAACCTGAATGCAACCCCGTCAACCTGAATGCCACCCCGTCAACCTCCATTCAACGTCTACCACCAACTCCTCAAGACCAACTCTGATTGCTCTCTTCCCCATTATACTTGAGTTATGCATCTTTCAACACTGCCACATTTTTGCGCGATACGGTGCCAAAAGCCCGATTCAGCGGCTGAAACGGCCCTGTTTCACTTTTGGGCTGGTCCACAAACTCGCCGCTCCCGAATGAATCCGCCTTTTGTTTACGTCTTTCCAAGAGAAACAAGTCTGAACCGCCAACATGACCAACAGAGAGTTGTGATCACGCCGTAGAACACGTGACCACCATCAATGCAAACTGTCCCCCCCCACCTACCCATTCACGTGACTTACCCAGTTTAAACAGCAGGCTCTTTTTCTGGACTTATCAACTCGTACTGGTACATACTGTACTGTTTCCTACAGCTCCATTGTCCTGCAGTCTGCAAAACGCAGGAACAAATTGAATGGCGCAATCTTTGCGTTTCTAGACTGTCGAAACCACGTACTGTACAGTATCTTGAGCGTACCTTGCACGAGCAGTTGCACTCGTACTGTATCTTGCACTGTAGCCTCAGACAAACGCGGGGCTGTGCATTGTAACGATGGAGGTGTTTGGTAGTGTCTGTCAAAAGTCTCCGAGGAGATCCAAAACGGACCAAGAGATCCAAGCGACCCAAAGAATACACGGAGACCTCCTCAACAAGACGTATTTCTGCTCCAAACCCTCAGAATCCTACAACTAATAAAGCTGAGAGATTTGAGCCAGTATTTTAGCCGAGAAACGCCGTCTGGTCACTGCTGGACTGGGTCCCCGGCGGCTCGTCCAGAACGAACCAACAGGGCAAAAGGCCCAGCGCACAGGGCTGTGACCCTTCTAGTCCCCCGACGTCTCTTTGTCTCCAGAGTAGCACATTCTTCACTTGCAGCGCCAATCCGGGTGCCTGAAACGTCGTGAAACGGGTGAAATAAAGTTGGACAATAAAAATAGAACAAGGCGGCGCAGCGGAATGACAACACATGAAATTGCAATTCTGAGACCAGATTTGGACTCGGCCAGATCTCACAATTCCATCGGTACATCTATCGTTTCAACAGGTCCAATACTCACCGGAAAAAATCCCATCCCTTCTCCAACCCCTCAAACCCACTTGGGGCATGCACTGTATACTGTAATTAGCAAAAGGGCGACGTACTGAGCCATTAATGATTAATGCGAGCTTCGGAGCATACCTGTGGTTAGATTCCAGCTCTATCACCGCCTGGGTTCACCGCCTGGCTTCTCCATCTAAGCTCACTACCCAGACTGACGAATTCTCATCCAGTCCCCATCCCTTTTCGCCCGTCAACAACAATGACATCATTCCGCCAACGAACAAACAAGTGATAGACACCCAACAGGGTTTGATGGTACCTTGCGCAGGCCCCTGTTTGGAAGTGTCATTTTGCATGAATCACGCTAAACATGGTTCGCGTGAAAAAATGCAAATGAAAAAAAAAAAAAGAAGAAAAAATCACATCTCAACAATTAGACGTGCCACAACAACGGAGGGAGTTCGAGAAAATAGAGAATGGCTGTTAGGGTACAAAAACATCCTCATTCCACTTTTGTCGCCGATGAAAGAAACGTGCTACCGTCTCTCCTCTAAACAACACAAAAAATACACGACAACTCTAATTCTCGAGCAGGAAAACACGCCGAAGAAGGCAACCGAATTGTTGCAAAAATAGAAGCCCAAACACATGTCACATACTGGGCTGGCGGCCATGTACGTCGAGTATCAGAGTACGTGGCTATGCCAAGCAAAGCAAACGAAAAGTCGAAGAGCTCAACCTGGACAAGTTGGGATGGACAAGTTGGCACAACTCACCCAATCGTCGTCCTCCAAACCCGAAAAACGCCTGCCCCACTTACCCACCCATTGCCATCTCCAAACTTGCCGCCTCTGCCCACTCAAACATCCATTTTACTCACCAACCGCCACGTTTTCTACCCTCCCCGCACTCGCCCACTTTGTCTTTTTTAACCTCACAATAACCCCTGCTCAGACCATGTACCTGATTTACAAAGCTTGTCTCGGCAGCCACTGGCGTTGAGAGACAAGATATATAAACCCGTCGATCTGTCGCTGAAATCCCCACATCAAACTACCGAACAAACAACCTCCCAAAACACACACACACACACACACACATACTCACAATGTCTCTGCTTCCAAACGCTGTCTCTGTCGGTAACGGCAACCTCGCCGCCGCCCAGGCCACCGCCAACCCCATTCTCTACGACACCGCATCCTTCGTGCCCCAGGCCTACGCCGCCCAGCAGGCCACCGTCGACGCTCTCCAGATGGCCGGCTCCCCCCAGAGCGGAGCTGATGGAGCCGCTGGTGTCGCTCCTGGCGCCGCTGCCGGTCCTTCCGGAGGTGCCCAGATTGTCGGTGGAGGAGAGTCTGGCGCTGCCGCTGCCACCACCGCCGCTGAGGCCTCCGGCGCCGCCCAGACCCAGGCTGCTGGTGGAGCTTCCGACGCTTCTGGTGCTGCTGCTGGTCCCTCTGGCGCTGCCCAGACTGAGGGTGCTGCTGGTGCTTCCGGCGCTTCCGGTGCTGCTGGTCCCTCTGGTGGTGCCCAGACCGAGGGCGCTGCCGGTGCTTCTGGTGCCTCTGCCCCTGCCCAGGCTTCCGGTTCCGGCGCCGCCCAGACTGAAGGTGCTGGTGCCTCCGGAGCTTCTGGCGCTTCTGGCGCTGCTACTGCCTCTGGTGCCGAGGCCTCTGGAGCCTCTGGCTCTGGTGCTGAGGGCTCTGGAGCTGCTACCGCTACTGGTGCTGACGCCTCTGGAGCTTCTGGCGCAGCTGGTGCCTCCGGCGCTTCCGGCTCTGGAGCTGCCACCGCCACTGCTTCCGGCGCTGAGGCCTCTGGATCTGCTGCCTCTGGCTCCGCCGCCTCTGGCTCTGCTGCCTCTGGCTCCGCCGCCTCTGGCTCTGCCGCTTCTGGCTCCGGTGCCGCCGTCACTGGATCTGGCGCCTCTGGATCCGCTGCCTCTGGCTCCGGCTCTGCTTCTGAGACTGGCGCTGGCGCATCTGGTTCTGGTGCATCTGGTTCTGCCGCCTCTGGCTCTGCTGCCCCCACCGGCTCTGCTTCTGGCTCTGGAGCTGCTGGTGTCGGCTCTGCCTCTGGCCTCGCCACTTCTGCCGTCTCCGGTGGTGCTTCCGGTGCTTCTGCCTCAGGCTCCGCCACTCGATCTGCCGGCGCCTCTGGATCCGGCGCCTCTGGCTCAGCAACTCGATCTGCTGGCTCCTCCGCCTCTGGCTCCTCCGCCTCTGGTTCTGCCTCCGGCTCGAACGGCCAGTCCAACGGCGCCTCCATGGTCTCACTGTCAATCGGCGCTGTCGGCCTCTCTTGCATCGCTCTGCTCATCTAAGCAGACCATCCGACCATGCGGCAGTAGCTCTTGGTTGCAGCCGGTCTGCCCGCTAGCCCTGCAACGGCTCTTATTTATTTGTTCTCTAGACGCCACTTTTAATCCGGCATTCGTATATAGCTTTTAACATATTTCAGTTTCTCAACGAGACTAACAGGTCACAGTGTAGATACGTGGAACAGACACGGAGTTCCAGAGCAATGGCAGATGCGAGCACATGGGAGTGGAGGGGGTGACTTGTACAGTGCGAGTACTTCTACGCTTGGTCTGGAAAGCACCCACAGTATAACATGAAACAGCAGCTTCGTGTGTAGTCACAGGAGAGGAAGCACTGGCACGGCTGAGTGATGTCTTCGGACGTGTTATTTCGAAGACGTGGCCATTCGGAGTGAAGTAAAAAGGCGCCAGATGAACGTGGAGGTCGCGTCAGGTGAGAGTCGAGGGTGTGTTAGAGCATTAAGAGTCATGTGACATTGTCTTCAGGAATTAGTGATCTAGATGTTGCACAAGATCAGCTGTGAGATGGGTGATGGCAGCTAGGGTGAACTGGAACAGGACATGAGAATTGTCGCGTTACTCTATCACATTCCACTGTCCAACCTACATCGTCCACAGACAACACTGGCAACTAGGCGACCGTGCGGAGGCCATCGGATGGACGACTGAGGAGGAGGAGTTGGAGCTGGTGCAAGGACGAGGTGCGCAGACCATTAGTGGGTGGCTGAGCTCCAGGAGGATGCAGAAGGACCACTGGGTGACAGAGATACCTCAGAGAGAGCAGAGAACGATTGCGAGCCGACGATGGGGAGTTGCCCTGGACGAGTAACGGGGTAGTGTTGGTGTGGCTTGTCAATGTGGCCCAGATACTGAAGGGGACCATGACACAGAAGCAAAGCGTGACAAACGCAGAGTGTGACACAAAGCGACGGTGTCTGTGTCGGTGTTCGGATTCTGCATGTGTTCGAACTCTCGGTGTTACTGTTAATGCTCCGTCTGTGTCTGTTGCAAGGAATAAGTAAGAGGAAAAGAACTAGAAGACTGAACCGCTGTGGTTAAACTAATGTGGGGAAGACTGAGCATGATAATGCACAATACTGCATGATCATATACAATACTGCAGCATGATCAAATACATCTATGCATGGACATCTAGAGATTGATAAAACGAGGAGCGGGGCGTTTGGTTCCCGTAGCAAGCTGGTTGGCAAGCCGATCAGTTAAATGATGGTTTAATATGAACCTGCTGAACTCAATGAACAACCGTCATCATATATTTGAACCGGCATTCCAATCCTCTGAGCCCCAAATGGGCAGCCGGTTGTGTTCGCCAGACAATTCAGAGAAAGAAACCTACTCAGAATGAATGAGTATTTGGTCGATGGCAATATTCAAAAGCAATTGAGTAGAGAAGCAAAATACACAACTTTTGATCTACTCATCTAAGCTCCAGCATTCCTGGAAGACCCAGCAAACGAGAGTATGTTTGGCTTCGTATAACAGTATCACACTATCTGGATATCTAGATTCTTCACAACTAATCGAATACAAAACCAATCTGTCCAAACTCCTTGAAATCGGACTAATTGGAGAAAAATAATGCCATTATATCCATTTTTTCAACATGTGGGAAAAGTGCCCCTCTCAATCACATGAAGCGTTAAAAAGACACTTGCCACACTACGCCTAAAGAATCGGAAACCATTAAGTTACTCAATATCAGTCCTATTGAGCCCGGGGTAGTTTTATTTTAATCAAAGGAATAATAATAACAATATCATTTATAGAAACCCCTCTTTTTCTTTTCAAAAACCATCTACAACGTTCCTCCAGGTTTGCCAAGTGTTCATGTCAAATCATGCACACAACTACTCAATTCAACTCGCTGAATATAAACCAGATTTCCATAGACTCAAAGGATATATACAAACGGAACGAAACAAACAACTATTTCTTTACATACTTTTATCCCTCTCCTCTCAAACCCCCTCAAATGTTCAGTCCAAAGTCGTCCCCAGCTTTTTGTCCCACTTCATCCACCTCGGTTGGATCACAACTCACCGACGAATATATATATCCGAAATATGTCTTCAACAATCTATTAATATGACCAAAACAAACATTCATCTCCATACAAACTCATCTGTATCTCCCTTGGAAAATCCTAATATTTTCCTCGAAATTTCTTCACCACTTCTGAAGAAACCCCAACTCCATGAATACTGATCCGATCGCTCTGATTTTCGTGCCCATGAATTTAGCATAAAAAAACGGACTAGATTAGTCACTAAAACAGTCACCATTTACGCCTCAAACATCCTCAGAGCCAACATGTCCAGAATCCCAGCGACAACACCACAATTCCTCCAATAACCAACGAAATATAAATAAACCGACAAAAATATCTCAGTTTGTTATATATATAGGCGGTATAACTACTTGATCAGCGAAAAGTTGTGTTTTTTTATTTTTTTTTATATTTTTATATATATTTTTTTTTTTCCTATATTTTTCTATATTTTTTTTCTCATATATTCAAATTAATTATAACTTTGCTGTGAAAGAATAACTATATATATTTACCTTCCACAACACACCAACTAACTACTCGAAATATTACTTGACAAACTACAAAATCCACTACAACGGGACGATTCACTCAATATACCGACAAAACTCAACGCCAATCGTCCATCGACCTACCACCACCCACAAACCACCAAAAACCACCCCCCTCAACTATTCCCTACACAAACTCCTCCAAAACTCCTGTAGTCCCCAAAAACTTCCTTCTTCATCTCCAACAAAAGTACTGGACTTTTTAACATATTTGTTGGAATTATTGAAAAGTCCAACTCGCTCAATTTTGATGCAATCGTAAACAATGCAAATCCCATCAACTCGGCCGACAAATAAAAACAAAATATCCAGAAATACCCCCTTCAACATACCTTCAGCCCCCCAGATCATTCCCACATTTTCCCCCCAATGTCCCACCCCAAAAATTATACACCAAAATAAGCTCCACGCTTTTTCGCCTTTTCTCCCTCCTCCACACCACCTCAACATGGCTGACGAAACCGCACCAAAGTCGTCGAAACCGACCGCCGAAGCGGCGCCCAAAAAAACCGGATACACCAACCCGGCCCTGAGAGCTATGGGGATCCGTCAGCTGCGGCTGCCGTCGCGAAACTGGATGATTTTCTGGACCGTGGTTGGCACGATTTCCGGTGGAATCTACTACGATCGTCACGAGCGGAAAAAGGTGCGCCAGCAGTACAAGGACGCGGTGGCGTATCTCGGAGAGCGTCCTCTAGGTGGGCTGGAGATTCCGCGGAAAATCACCGTCTTTGTGGCGCCTCCGCCGGGCGACTATCTCGACCATGTGCTGACCCACTTTCGAGCATACATCAAGCCGATTCTGACGGCCGCGGCGCTGGACTTTGAGGTGAAGCAGGAGTCGCGCCAGGGCGAGATCCGATATGTGGTCGCAGAGGGCATTCGAAACTACCGACGGGAGCAGATGGGCCTGCCCAAGGTGCCGTCGCGACTCATGGTCGACGAGGAGGAGTACAACAAGGCGGTGGCGGAGCAGAACGCTGAGGTCGAGAGACTCAAGGCCGGCCGGGAAAAACACACCAACCCCAACCCCACGTTCCAGGCCTTCAACTCCATCAACAACAGACCCGGAGCACCCTCTTCTCCCGACTCGCAGCCCGAGGAGCAAATGTCCATCTCCGTCGCCGGCACCATTGCCCAGGAGCAGCTTGACAAGGAAATCACCTCCAAGCTCGAGTTCAACCCCGAGTCCGGCGTCATTTGCGTCGGCCGGGGCGCCTACAAAGAGTACCTTGCCGGTCTGCACGAGGGCTGGCTGGGGCCTCTGGAGGACCCTCGACCGGACGAGGATAATCGAAAGGTCTATGAGGAGTTTCCCAACCGAGAGAAGGATGACGATGATGCGTTGGGTCTAGTCAAAACTCCAGTCGAAGAGCCTACTACTGCTGTTCAGAATGTTCAATCTGTCTCTGAACACCTCAACTCTCACCCGGAGATGGTGAAGGACGTTTCGGAGACCATTTCTCACTCTGGAGACGTGACCGCCGTCACTGACGTTGAACAGACCGCGGCAGGACCTGTGGATGTCGTCTCCGAAACGGCTTCGACTCACGACACGCCCGCAGCCTCCGACAACAAGACCCCCAAGCCCCTGTCTGAAATGTCACCCTCCGAATGGGACCCGAAGGCGCCGCTGCCTGAAATCAAGCGAAAGCCCGTGCCCAAGCCGTATATTCGACCAGAGGAGTACTCCGAGGCTGAGCTGTCCGAGTTTTACGCGTCTGGCTTTGAGAACGCGTCCACAGCGCACTCCACCGTCTCGTCCAACATCAACCAACAGCCCAATGATCTCAACTCGCCTGCCGGATCTGGCACTGCCTTTGTCGAGCAGTTTTTCTTTTCCCCCATCGCCGTGATTCCCCACCGACACATTATGGGCTTCATGAACACCCCTCTGCGAATTGCGCGGTACTTCAACAAGCGTGCCGTGGCCGACGAGGTGGGAGCTGCCACCGTGGTTGCTGTGACCGGAGACACCCGTCCTTTCGACGTCAAGACCGACCCCGATTTGCTGGTGTCCGAGGAGTATGACTGGCCCAGCAAGTGGGTCAAGAAGGGCCAGGATAACGGCAGTGAGTGGGTTCAGCCGGTGGTCGTGGACCAGAGAGTGATGGAGAAGGTCAAGGTGTACCAGCCCAAAGGTGAGGGCGAGTCTGAGCTCAAGTAGAGCTGTAACGTGTGGATTGGCTGTAATCCCATCCATCCTCCCAAATCGTATATAGTAAGGCTCTAAGTGGGTCTGTAAATAGTCCAAGAAAAGTTTTGATTGACATGCAGTGCTGGGGGCGGTGTCAAACAAATGTGTAAGGTGCCAGGGTAGGGGTCGTAATGAGATCGAGAGTCGAACCAGATTGTTGAGGCTAGCTCCGACTCCCATGTTCCACCCTAGTGCACCACACCCAACACTCTTGTGCAAAGACATGGTGCAGACACCTGCAACTGTACCACACTAAGCGGACAGCTTGGAGCTCCAGTGGCATACTGGACCATGTACTTTCTGTGACGTTTGGCACTTTGATAGCAGGCTGGAGCAGCCAGACCTTGGACTTGGCCTGGTCCGAGGTGGACAGATGCTTGGTGAAGACCCGCGGCATCTTAAGCAGTGGTGCTCCCTGTCCTCATGTTGGGAACTTGTTCTGATTTCGAGAGCAAGGCTGACTGTTGGCACAGCATCCAGGTAGACACAGCGTAGGTGATACAAACACCTAAATGAAGACACTATCATGACCCACGCAGAAGGATTCAAGCGAAGTCTCGGATAGTCTAATTCAGTGCAGACATTCGACAAAGTCTTGTTCGATCAACCAGTATTGTTGTCTCATCGGAATCAGCCAGTCTCCCTCTGTCTCGCGACTGGGAAATGACAGACCGGGTGTGATGTGATGTGGTGCGAGCTGTACCCTTCAGTGACCGTGACTCTGTCTGTGACTCTGTCCGTGAATCTGTCTCATGTGACGGGTTAGTCAGGGTTAGTCAACAACGATCACGTGTCCCCCAAATTCCACGAGACTCCTAACTACACGTGACTCCAAACTCCACGTGACTCCAAATTCCACGTGAATTCAAATATGCACGTGACCATATCTCTTCTTCTGGTATCTCTGTCTGATTTCGTTTCAGATCAGTGTCTGTCTGAGTCTGTCAGTGTTGGGTAAGAAGACAAGTTCATTTAGTTGAGAATTACTCAGAAGTAGTCGACAACTTCTAACTATACGGCACTTAGTGGTAGGACTCGAATTAGGAGTGTCTCCAGCCGACGTAATATAGGCGCTAGAAATACTAAAAGACAACCATTGGAATAGTTATCTCAACAGCTACATTTTGGTACAAATATATCTACAGTTTTGTATATTTCACAGACACAAACGGCATTTGAACCGACCCGGGGGCCATACCAGTCTTATTACACCAATAACTTTTGTAATATCCACTTAAACAAGCTAAAAAAGATACCATTGAAATCTTCACCTTTAAAGATTTCTACAGGTATTAATTTTGGTGCATTTAGGTCACCAAATCGCCTCGCAGAACAACAATCTGGCACTCAACGAGAGCCACACACAATCGATACGACGACACATTGACATTCTTGTCTCACAGGTAAATAGCCCGAGTCCTCGGAGATAAAGCCAAGCAAGTAATTGACCTTATCGAAAAGTGTGAGAGTGTATGTGACGCCGCCAACCAGGTAGTCGAGTCGGTTGACGGACGAGATGTAGACGAAGCAGTCGAGCAGCCACTCTCTAGACCGAACGGGGTCGGAGATTTCGCACAATGGCTCAACAACTCCTACAAACCGTCTTCGTCCCCGTTATCGGCCTCATCAACCGCGTCCTTGTTGCATCGCAGCACGTAGAAGGCGTCGGCCAAGGTGATGGCGACTAACAAACCCCCAAAAGTCTGCCAATCACACACCAAACTCGCGAAAGCACTCATAAACCACGAAAAAACACAAGAAACACGAATCAGCATCCCCAAAACTATCTAAACAACTCCAAAAACCATCACTATCTCTTCCTGATTAACTAAATATGGTCACTTCGCCAGAAAAAAAAGACCAGGAAAATACAACGTCAATATTGGTCACGTGATAATAAAACGGACATCATTTTTCAGCCCTGGATTTGACAATCGTGATGATCAACTTTGAAATACTATACAACCTACTCTACTTGGTCTAGCAGAGTCCTCCGTACCTGGAAATACATGCATTAAACTAGCTGAATATAGGCCACGTGACAATAAAAAATATACCGACCCGTAGCACCAGACCTTGGCTTTCAAACAATGAACTCTGACATCCGATCTGACCATTTTTGAGCGCAAAAAGTTGAATTTATTTTCAGTCAGAGAAACAGCAACAACCTCCCCAATATGAATCACGTGACTAAAAATCGGTACCATTGCGTAGCCCTTGTTCAGGGATTTACAACAGTCAACTCTGGGGCCAGATCGGGTGCATTTTCAGTTGAAAAAGTTGAATTTGTTTTTTTTTTATTATTTTTTTTATCAAAAAGTGACAACTACCTCAATATGGGTCACGTGACAATAAGAAATATGGAACCATCCGAATTCCAATTCTAGACCGAAATCTGAGCAGTTTTTTTCCCAGTCTACAACTGTCAATATGATGTCATCATGACTTTTCTGCAAAAATTACTTACGTAAAAACATAATTCAACACTGCACCGTCTTGGTGAGTCAGTGAGTCGATGAGTCACATGACCACATGACCACAAAAAAGGTGGGATCTCCCAGACTGTCTCTATTCTAGGCCACTTTGAATCTCTTGTCTTTTTTTGGTATCTTTCTTCTATTCCATCATCGATTTTTAACTGGAATTCCATAGTTAATAGAAGATATATTGGTCAACGTTAGTGCAGATGCTCTTCCTTCTCCTTTTCGTGAGACTCAATCGGGACCACATATTTTCGGATAAACATAACGAGCTTCTCCCAGTACTCGGGTTGGACAATGGTATCATTGTGGGTTCCGTTAGCAAAGTACTCGACGACCTTGACGTCGGCCGGACACATGCCAATGAGTCCCTTCATGTGTGGAGGCGGCACTATTTCGTCTCGGAGCCCCGACAGGAACATTGTGGGGATTTGCGGGTTGATGAGGGGCATCAGTTTCTCCGACTCCCATTTCTGGTGGCAGAGTCGGGCAAAAGGCGCCGCGAACGGAAGCACGTACCCAATGAGCTTGGGGATGCTCAGAAAGGTGTTTTCAAGAATCAGACCCTTGATGATGGAGCCCTCGGAGCCGCCAAACTGCGACGCCATGTAAATGGCCACTGCGCCGCCCAGAGAGCGCCCATACAGCACCAGAGAGGTGTTTTTGATTTGCGGATGGGTCTGCAGATAGTTGTACAGCGCCCGGGCGTCCGTCTTGATGCCCACTTCGCTGGCCGTGCCTGTACTCAAGCCATATCCTCGGTACGAAAAAATCACCGCATTGTAGCCCATCTGTTGGTAGAACAGCCGCACAATGGGCAGAGCATGCCCCATGTTCCCGGCATTGGGACACAGGAGAAGAACCGTCTTGGGCACATAGTTGGGCTCCGACTCGTCGTGCAGAACCACAAACGCCTTGATCTTCTCGCCGTCGGCAGTCTCAATCGTCACATCTTTGTATGACGGCATGCCCTGAGAATCGGGCGTGTCCACGTGTGTTCGAGACCCGGCGGGGAAATTTGACGGATAGATGAGCTTGGACTGGAAAATGTACAGCCCAGCAGCCACAAACGCCGTGATGGCGGCACCCAGCCCAAACAGATAAAAGGCGTACCGCTGGATGGAAGAGGTCATCAGGGGGCGCAGAAGACGAGATGTGCGGTCACGTGACACAGCAGAGAGTCGATGGCGGGGTTTGGGGGTCGACAGCTTGCCAATTGGGTCAAAAGTCCGCCGTTGGGTGATGTGTGGAGGTGATGATGGAGATGCCAAGTTACACAAAGTGCGTTGGAGTGCATCTTTCATGTGCGAACGGGGCTAGGGGTGTCTAATTTTGGAAACTTTCCAATTGGGAATCAGGGTTAGGTGAAGTTCCCATTTCTTACTTCCAATGAGAAAAGACAGGAAGAGGCTGGGTTAGGGTCCCCTCCCAATCGATGGCAGGGTTAGGACCCGTCCCTACCCACACTGCCAAATCCAGACAAACGCTAAAAGGAGGTTAGGTGACACTTTCAGTTCAGCAGGGGGGTTACCCGGCACTGCAGGACCCAAAATTCCTCTTGCACAATTCATCCACCACAAACGAGCTCTGTCTTGATCGCACAACAGTACTTGATTGGAAAGTGAGTATGTCGCAAGGGGGTGAAGTCACGTGACAAGCGATCACGTGGTGCGCGCGATGCCATGTGGCGTTTTTTTTGCCCGGATCGGCCCCGATTTGGCGGTGTTACACAGATGGATACACAGTCGCACAGACAGGAAAAAGTGGTAGCACACTCAGACATGAGGGGTTGGAGATGGTAGAGAAGAGATAGGGGGAGGACTCGGCGATGTGATTTCGATGGTGGCGTTGATGATACTGTGAATGTGGCGACGATGTTGTGGATGTGGTGACGAGACTGTTGATGTGATGGGGAAGACGCTGTTGATGTGGTGGGACGACACTACTAAAGTGGTGGGACGACACTGCGGATGTGGCATGTCGCGTGCACTCATCGATGGTGTGTAAGGTGAGCAGTATATGTCTCTTCGACACGTTTCGCTTCCCTGCGGTGCCTGTCTCTGTCTTCAGTCTAAGTCTACCGTCTACACATGTTTGCTGTTACTGTTGCTGCAGTTCTGCTGATGTCCATCTCCTCCCTCTCGTTCTGTGCAAGTGTGCCATCAATGAGCTGTCCTTATGGCCATGACTACTAAATATCGACCTGTCTGCTCGTCTGTCGGTCGAAAATCTGTCTCCATCAAGGGCACAATCACCATGTCTACAATGGCAATCCAGACGGATGTCTCAGTGATTTCTACAGATATCGCCTTGCAATTGTCCCAGTCTGTGATTCCTCCAGTGCCTATGTTGTTCAGCATAGACTTAGACGTATCACGTATCTTACATCGCCATAAACCAGCTTCTCGCTCACAACTGCCGATTCCGTACTAACCCAGAATGGCCGCTACTACTGACAACGTGACTGAAGCTGTCGCCAACCTCAACATCAAGGAGGAGGCCCCCGTTGCTTCCGAGCCTGCCGAGGTGACCGAGACAGTCGAGGAGGAGGTGACCCCCGCGGAGCCCTTCAGCACCGTGTTCGACTCCAAGACTGAGTTTGCCACCGTCCACAAGCTGACCACCCCCTGGACTCTGTGGTACATCAAGCCCCCTTCCCCCGCGGTTGCCTGGCACGATCTGATCAAGGAGGTGGTGTCGTTCGACACCGTTGAGGGCTTCTGGGCGGTGTACAACAACATCCCCAAGCTGGTGGAGCTACCCATCCGGTCGGACTATGCATTTTTCAGAAAGGGCATCCGGCCCGAGTGGGAGTGTGACTCCAACAAGGCCGGCGGCAAGTGGTTCTACCAGTTCAAGCCCAAGTCTGCCAACGAGTTTGACGAGATTTGGCTCCACACGGTGCTGTCTGTGATTGGCGAGAGCCTCGAGACCGACGAGGAGATTGCCAAGCACGAGGGCAAGTACAACAACGTGGACGGCTCGGCCTCCAACGTGAACGGCATTTTTGTCAACATCCGAAAGGCCGGTGTGCGGTTCAACGTCTGGACCAAGACCTCCGAGGTGACCGACGAGCTGCGCCAGATGGGCGTCAAGATCAAGCAGGTGCTGCGTCTGCCCGAGAAGGAGGAGGTCCAGTTCCAGTCCCATGAGGAGTCGGCCTCCAAGAACGTCAAGTCGCAGGGCAAGACCAGACTGGCGGTTTAGCTGGAGTGAGAGATGAAAAAGGTGAGACCTAAGTTATTGAGAGGCGGGCTGCATTATAGTAATGTATGGCCAACGAAGGCCGCGAGAGAGCAGCATCACGAGCATCCTTAACATCACAAGCAAGAGCGATCTGAATGCGAATGATTGCGAGTTATGCGAGAGTGAAAGCAGCTGTAGAAAAGTGTGGAGTAGAAAAGTGTGGAGTAGAAAAGTGTGGAGTAGAAAAGTGTGGAGTAGAAAAGTGTGGAGTAGAAAAGTGTGGAGTAGAAAAGTGTGTTAGTTGTAGCACGTAACGTGACCTGCCGATTAGAGCGTTGGGGATACGATCCAACTATTGTGGAAAAAATTAGTTGAAGTTTCTCATGAGAAAAAAGGTCAAAGATAACGTCTCCTTTAGTCAAAGGAGACCAGATAGAGACAGTTTGAACGAGGGAAATGAATCATGACGAAACGAATGGGGTTCAATTCTTCAATTCCGACTTGTATTCGCAGAGTAGTGTTGGTTTGATGTTATGTATTTCTCTCAACAAAATCCAAGTAATTTTTTTTGTTTTTTTTTGGAGAATGTTCGATATCGTGTATATGAATTCACGAGGGTGGATTATGTTTAAACCAAGTGAATTCTGGGGTCTGTAGCTACAGTAGGATATATTATATGTTTCTTCAGAAGATCTGGAGGGCCGTGTAGGGACATCCAGTGAAAATTTTGTCAACTAAAGTCTAACTAAATAGTGGCAAGCAAACATAGAAGTCCTGGGAAACACAGAGCGTAATGAAGCAGTGGTAAAAGGATTAGAGGATGTTGTTCTAAGCTGAGGTGTATATAGGGTATGTATTGTGGATATTATTACTGGTCACGTGTCTCTGGAACGTCTATACAAGAGTCTAGTAATAATCAGATAGTTGACTGAGAGATGGGTGGGAGATGGGTAATATTGGTAGGGACTGGAAAAAGTTCACGTGATAGCAGTGAATTTGGGGGGGGGTCAGGAAATCGTCTTTTGGGACATCATATATATTTCAATTAGTTTTTGTGCCGTGTTTTCTGAATTTTTTTTTGTTCTCTGGTATGGGGTGTTTTAATACCGGCGCTTGAATCTGTCAGAAAGGCCATGAGTTGATAACTTGAATTGGAGAGTGTTTTAACGGGATAAAAGGAAAAGAAATCAAAGTGCTGGTCTCTAAATGTCTGGTTTTTGGCTGAGAAATGTGTTTTTTTGAAAGCAGGTTTAGGATCAAAGAAACTGCTCCAGAATTTGTTCCAGGACATCTGACGATATGGAAACAAATGAAATAGAATATTTCGAGTCCAAGAAACCCAATGGTAAAGTCCCCATAAATCTAGCATTTCTGCAGCGGTATATAAATGCGTCTTTAAAAGTTGGACATAGTCCGTATGTGCTGCAGATGGTTTTGCCATAACTCGATAATGCGTCAATCAGTGGACTTTGCGAGTTGAAAAGAAGATATAATGGGATCATAGGAATACTGAAATCGACTCTGTTTGTCTATATTCGATTTTTGGGGTCCAAGAGCGTCAATTCCAGATGGAGTAATGGTGGAAATTAAAGGTGAATTTTCTGCTGCTGGAACAGAGATTGGAATTTGGTTGTATTGAAAATATTGCTATAAAGGAATCAATAAGTAGGATGAACAAAATCCCACGTCGATGACATCAAAATTGGTCAATTTGGAGCGGTTTGGAAATGGTCGCAAATGTCAATAGTACAGTGCATACTGTACTAGATGTGACTGGTCAAATGCACTGTACTATGACCTTTGACCGGTCAGATTGGACTGTAAAAACTCTGATTATTTTCTCTAGAGTGCCCATTTCTGCTCTCTTCTTCTTACTCATCACTTGTTGCGTCCGGTAGCCCCTGTCGCAACAAAACAATACGAATGACACAGGAGTGACACAAAGAGTGACACAAAGAGTGACGCAAAAACACATTTTTTTTGGGGGCTGAAACAGTCCGTCATTGACACAACCACCCCTCTCCCAGCTCTCCTCTCCCAGCTGCTAACACAAATCTCCGACAGATCACATTACACAGACACTGTTCTTCAGCAGATTGATTACCGCTCACTTCATCAACTGTCTCAGGATAAGGCTGTCAGGACAAGCTAAGGATAAATCGCGACCTTCACCTAGTTCAGTGGTGATCAGTCAAACAGACTCGGGATTAGAACCAGACAGACGGTATTGATACACAAAGTGATTCTTGGATGTCACATGACTGCTGTATCACAACTGTCACAATAACCACGATGCCACTCTTCAATACATCCACCCACACAGTATTCCCTTCCCCTACTGTATGTACTGACTGCTACTCGTCCGTCTCGGAACTCCCTCATTCGATGGATACCACCGAGTCCACGGCTTCGACCTCATTCGGCGTGCATTGTCGGACTACTTCATATATGCCACATAGCGCTTTGGATGCGCATTTAGTCACACACACGGAAACACAATCCCATGCCGCGGGCTCCGTACGGTCCCCAACTCACAGTGTCAATTATGGAAGTGAGCAGTCGTTGGGTGGGGCGTGCGATGAAGAGCCAAAGCAGATTATGAGACTTTGACTGAATATCTTCTCCGATATTGAGTCAACTCTTCTCTTCTCACCGACGAGAATCCACGCAATTCCTAGATCATCTCCATGGTGAATGGAACCTGGACAGAGCGACTTGTCGAAACGAAGAGTGAAGTTCGCCCTCGAGCCTGTACCCATCCCTTTGAGGATTCAGGGGTCTCTGGCCAGTTACACCCTGTGCTAGAATTTCGGAGTCTCCAGGCTCTTTCTTCTGCTTCCGTTGTTGAGACTGCAGTATGTACTGTAGGTACCATATGTCCTATACATACTGTACTTGTAATCTTGCTCTGAGATGTGTCTTGACCTGTCAACGGTACGGTAAGAGTCTGCTTGGCTGCGTCCGGTCGGTTGTCGGGCCTTACTACCGCCGCAGTTTAAACTATTGCCGACACTTTTCTCAGAGAGCTGCATCGATGGTACAACGGTGTGTTCAGACAGTCACACCCTCTTCTCAAACATCGACTCCACTTGATGTGACTCGGTTGTCTGACCCTGTTCTGTCCTGGATGAAGTCCGACTCATTCTGACTTCAACCCATCTCCAAAGCACTCGTTTCTCCCCCGAGTCACAGCCCTACATTACAGTGGTACACACCTACGCCATCTAACCATCTATTCAAATCTAACAAATTCTAGCTATGATACATTTCCGCGTGAGCACAGGTAGTTCCGGACGAACCCTTGACGTAATTAGACCAGAGACTCAGGGTCTACCGATTGTAGAGCTGCACCAGTTCCTCCCAACCGAGGGCACTGGGCCCCTGCTCCTCCCCCTCCACCCCGTCCAATCTCTCCAGATCCACCTCCATCCCGGCCAGCCCCATCATCTGCCGGTAGACCCTCTCCGCGGGGAACTGCGGGCCCATCTCGGTGGCAATGCGCCTCCACCTCCCTGCCCAGTCACGGGCCACAACGCTCTTCAGCTTGTCGGTCTCCTGCTTGGTCCACTTGCCCGTCAACCGACATAGGGTCCGCAGATATCGCATCTGTACGGCCTGCCAGCTGTGCCGGTACCGTATCATAAGCGCAGACTCCTTCCACGTGAGGCCTTCAATCTCCTTGAGATACATAATGAGTCTGTCGTCGCAGGGTGTCCAGCGCACTGGACGCTTGGTGGTGGAGAGAGCGTTTGCCGTACACAGGCTGCTAATAGCTGCAGCTCTCGGGAGCCCGCTCTTGCGGGACACAAACGCCCAGTCGAACAACGCGTGGTCCATCAACGCGTCGTTGGTCCAAGGTACGTCCTGACGCTTGGAGTGAAGATACGCTTCGGCCAGAGTATGCAGCCGCTCTTCGCACTCCAGAAACCGGTGGTGGAAGGCCGCCTCGGAGGTGATGCAGGTCCGTGTGAGCTGCAAAGAGGACGAGGAAGGCGAGTGACGTTGTGAGAACCGAGTTTTGCCAATGGGACGAGCAACAGCACGACCCTGGGAGGATCCTCGGGTTCGAACAAGAGCGCGGGGCTCGGAGGTTGACTCCAACTTATCGTTCACATGGTTTTCACGTGACCCCGGCTTTGTCACCTTTGCCTTCAGCCTCGTCTGGCCCTTCTTCGCCCTGACTGGCCGTTCGTTGAGGACAAACGAATCTTCCTGTTTCAGCATGGACTCATCAACAGAAGTGCACATAGTTGAGTCGAAGCTCACGTCGTTGGCGACATCGCTTGCGGTAACATCACTGGCAGTGCTCTCGCCGAGATCCATCTCCCACTCGGCAATGGCAGACTCGACGGGATCTCCTTCGAGGGACGACTTTCGGGCGTGGAAGCCGCCATCGGTGACTCCGGCAAGGACCGTGTATTCTGGAGATGACGGCGTATCATTGATATCGATGGACGTGGAAAAGGATGTTGACTCGAGAGTATCGGCGCTGTTGGTGTCGTCCCAAGACCATGGCCGGGATGCAGTAGAGTCGGTATTTGTGGTTGCACCTGTCGAGGAGGGCGACTTGGAGTTGCCCCACATGGGCCACGAGAAGGATGATTGTGTCATGCAGAATGGTGGTGATTGGTATCACGTCTGGGCGCTAGTCGGCGGTGGTGGTGAGCCGTCGGCTGTGTCAGTAGTGGTATCTTGTAGGTTATCATGTCAGTAGTCTGCGACTGTACGTACCTTGGGGATGGTATCACAGGAGTGAGTGATGTTGGCGTCGAGTCAATTAACCGAGGGGCCTCTTGTATTGGCTGAGGGGGGTTTGTTCTGGAACCACGAGATAGAGGTCCAGAGTTGAGTTATGAGTGGACGGACAAGACTTAAGTGGTAACAAATGTGACACGGCGAGTATCGTGCAAGGGATAAAGAATCTGATGAGACTAATACGAAAGACAGAAGATGTCTGCGAGTATGTGGTGAGTATTTGGTGGTGAGTATGTCGTCTGCGACTATGGTGAGAGTGAACGGTAAGAAGTTAAGTGTGCCTGAGTGGATTGAGCCATCAATCTGCTGGATCGCTGAAGACGAAAAACGCACATGTCAAGTAAGTGGGCGTAACTGCAAGGGCGTATTGAAATGCACCTGCATAATCGGAATGTCTTGGTCTCGAGCACCTGACGGATATTGGCTGTATTCATGTCTACCCCACATACCCCACCATGCATACCACTTGCCTTATCAGCCCCATTACGGTGCGCGTGACCATCTGTGAGCGCTTCAGCTGACTCTGAAGGCTTCTACGAGAGGGCAGTTGACGATATATTGGTGTCAAAAGGTTGCACTGGGTCTGGAGATTCCACCAATATAATTTGCAACGCCATTTAGCTACTCTGTAACTGTATGTTAGACGTTTCCCCAGATTATCCACAACGTTATCTGCGATAAACCTTGCTATCAGATGAGGTTGGTCATATGAGGTTGGTCAGATGTGGTGAGTGCCAATTGAGTCCTCATCCCCCTCATTGTACATCCGTTTAGTCATGTGTTATTACTAAGCGCAAGCCGATTATGTAACGGCCAGACGCCTTACTAAGCCTACTAAGCCACTCCACTTACCTTCAGCAAACTCAAACCCACCTCATCAACGTCACATGATCAACACCACGACTGCAGATCTCCAACGTCATGCATGGCCGCATGTGAACCGATAGTCAAGACGAGTTTCATCGTCACACGGATGCGCGCTACAATGTGCATGTATATTGCATGTGCATAAGAAAATGGGAAGATAGGTTATGAGCAAGGAAATGTCCGGAAAACCAGCGAAAAATGCCCCCAAAAGAAATTTCGAACTCACCGACGGACTCCTCTTGTCGCCCTGGTCCCAACGATGCCTCTCTCGTCCCCATTGCTCGTGGAATTCTATTATTTTTCCGTCTTAAGCGTAACGTCAGAGGTACATAATATTAAGGCACCAACAAAAAGAGAGACAACAACACAGCCCCTGAGTTTCCGTTTGCGTAAACGTAACGTCGTATCCCCTGACAAAGATGCATGAGGCGGAGCCGAAGAGAGACTAGTCGTGCTTACTCAGCGGCGCAACACCGCAGATCCGGCATACGGACCCCGCTTACTCTGCGGTCTGCCCCTCTGAGTCATGGCCAACCACACACCGGGCTTACTCAGCACGTCAGGTGCCAGCAACCGTATTTCTTCCAAGCTGAAACCCCTCGTGCTTGCTCTTTGTTGGTGGGCCCTTGTTTTACTCAAACAGGAAATGAGAGACACGAAAAGGTTAGACTTGGTTCGTTAATCTTGCTCAATCTGGGGAGAATAAGAGAGCATTCAGAATGCTGGGTAATGATGGAAAAAATCATCTAAAAATTCCAGTCGATAGTCCAGCGTGGAATGGGTCAGCAGGAATTTCAAGATTTTTTTCTATCAGGTTTTGAAGCAGGAATATCGGTTTTAAAAATTTTCCATTTCTGATTGCTAAAAATAAGCAACGCTGGCTTAAACAGAATTTACTAGCTCGATTATAGAGCTGAGGGATATAAAAAAAGTAGCAAGGTGACCAGTTGACTAAGGGGATGTTATTTTCGTATCTTACGTAATTTCCCCGATTTTGCTTGATTATTCAGCAGCCGTTTCCCCGCCCTCCAACCCCCTATTTTTTTTTTTTCTGCATATACATTCATTTAATTATAACTTTGCCGTGAAAGAATAACCTTTGAAATGAATGTACGCTTACACGAATATTACTAATTAAACTAATTAATGTAAGCTCAGCCCCATTGGTGAGACAGTCTTACAATAGTTGGCAAGGTTATTGGACTTTCGGTTAAATCGGAATTATTTAGAGTTTTAATGTGGAGCAGACCGTCTGAATAATTAATTTGAATAGAGAAAATCCAATAAAAAATCCAATAAATTGATTCGAAGGATGAGATCAATAATACCCAGATTAGATGGTTGTGAGAGTGCTTTGTTTTTACGAAAATGATTCTGCGATAAAATGAGGTGTTTGGATATTTTCAATTCAACACATGTGCTTTAAAAAAACAAAATAAATAAAATAAAAATAAAAATGTTACTGTGGGTCAGATTTGTAAGTCAATCAATAAAACGAATAAATTAGTAATATACAACGGAATAATCCGGATTTTATGGGGATTTTATGGGTATTTCAGGCCAAATCGAGGCCCCGTCATTTTCTCCCATGCACATTAAAGCCGAACGATACAGTGACTCCACAACGTAAACATAAGCTTTGCCATGCACATGCGAGCAGCCCAAAAGGGTAATGTTAGGACAAAGCGTTGCAGTAGGCGAGCGCTGGTACGGTGGAGAGGCTGTTGGGGGGCAACGCCGCGCATGTGGTGGACGTACGTGGGTGTGGTGAATGTGGTGGACGTAGGTGTGGTGGCTGTGAAGGGACGACATGGGGGTGAGGGAGGTGGGACTATGTCGTCGTGATATTGTGGGTATAACTGGCTGTGGAATGGATAACATTGGCCATGTGCTGGGCACTATGCCTGCTCCGTCGTGGCCATGGTCACATAAACAGGCTCCTTGGTGGTACCCACCGTACCCTTGCTGCTCAACTTGCCCAAACCGATCGAGCCGGCAGGAACATCCACGGCCTTGGTGGCACGCGCAGGGAACTGCTGGACGTACTGGAATGGCTGGGTGGTCAGCAGACCGCCAATGACGGTGGTTCTGTACGCTGTGGTGGCGGAAATGGGCAGAACCTGGACAGTTGTTGCGCCTCCAATCACAGTTGTAACCGTGTAAGAGTCCAGTGACACAGGGGAAGGCGCAGCCGCTACAGGAGCTGCTGGCGCGGGAACAGCAGGCGCAGGAGCAGGCACCGCTGGCGCCGCTCCAGCCCCGGGGCCTGCGGCGGGGGGAGGCGCCTGGCCAGGCACGTTGACGACTTGTGCGGCTCCGGCAGGGCCTCCAGGGGCCACTCCACCCATCTGGGCGAGAGCTGGGGCGATTAGAAGAAAGAGGAGTTTCATGATTAAAATGGTGACAGGAGTGATGTAAGGGTCACAGAGGTGGTGACAGGAGTGGTGTGAGGGTCACAGGAGTGGTGTGAGGGTCAGAGAGATGGTGTGGTGCAGAGATGGTGTGGTGGGGTCACAGAGATGGCGTGGTGGGGTCACAGAAATGGCGTGAGAGTCGCAGAAATGTAATGATAACGATCGAGGACGAGAAGGTGTAAAGAGTCCCAGAGATGGTGCCGTTTGATTTGTGTGACAGATGTCTGGTGCGTAATGGCACGTCGCTGGAGGTATCACAGAGGGAACGATTCGACGGAGTTTTGTCGGCTGTTTTTCACCAACAGGTTTGTGTAACAGGTAAAGGGGAAGACGGGATTTCAGGACATATTTATTTATTGTCGTGGTCTACTGTATGGTTTTGTGTTTTTTAACAAAGGCTTTTTTGTCAGGGACTAGAAACGATAAGGTTCAGAATAGAGTTCCGAATAGAGTTTAGCAGCGCAGGTGGGAGCAGATGCAGTAGGTGAGAGATGGGGGAGAAAGTGGTGGAAAATAGGTGAATGACGGCCCGAAAAATGGAGAGAAAGCGACAAAAAATAAAAATAAAATGGGAGCCACTGATGAAAGCTATTCCTGCTTTTTTTATTTTTTATACCAACTCTGATTTTCTAGGGCCGAATTTTTTCTTCGACGTCAATAAAATCGGAAATATGCTCGGGAAAATTTCAGCGGTCTGACCCACGTCAATTCTATACAAAACAATTTGTCTAATTCTGTTTCCGTTTCACTCAGCATTAATTTTGTTCTGATCATTTTATTATTATTTTATCATTATTATTTTATATATTGGTTTTCAGTAATATCCATGCACCCACTCGTACCAGTACCTTCTTGTAGATCACCAACCTGCTTTTGGCGATCCGACGATCCGTAGATCGGTTTGAGCAACATGTGGCAGCAGCAATTCGGCGATTGTTTCGGCTCCGGCTGGTTTTCCTGTCGGCCATCGATTTTCTAGACACTTTTCAATATCGCCAATTTTAGACTGAAAACGAATTCCATGTGTGATTGGGTTGAAAGGTGTGAATAAGAAATATAAAAAATAAAAATAAAAATACAATTACTGTACTTGTATTCGCGCCCATATAACACCACGGCTGAAGTAAAAATCGTCCGTACAGCAACCAACTTTAACGAAAGCCGAGGCTGGTAATTTTATGCGATTATTTTCACAATTTCAATCTCTTTGACACCTCATTTTGTATCCGAAAAAACGCACGAAAAAACGCACGAAAAAACGCACAAAATCCATGCACCACGCTACTCCTGTTTCCAGACATTCTAGGGCGTTCCCGAGCCCAGTGCACATTCCGCGCCATTGTCGGTAATATTAGCTCATTTTCCCACATTTTAGACCCGCACTAAAACGGCCAAAGGGGCTAAAATAATGACGTTTGTCCAATAGGGTGGGTGGGGTAGAAAAGGGTCAGTGCAAGACGCCAGATAGCTGTCAGCCGCCGAAGCGACATTCTTGGCTGCGTGTAAAAACCAAAAGAATTTGGAGTATTTTAATTAGACAAAAATCAGTAAAATAGGGGAAAAGAGGTAAAATGTAAAATAGGGGAAGAGAGGTGAAAAAGGAGGAGGTATAATAGACAAAAACCAGAAAAGTAGGAGGGAAAATAGGAGGGAAAATAGGAGAGAAATAGGAGAGAAAAAACGACCCTGCCTATCCGTGTCGCTGTTCACATGCACTTTTTTTGTAATATTTACGCTTCAAAATCTTTCGGTACTACATTCCCGCCATTGCCGCACATGCACCAAAATTTGTATTGGGTGACTTTTGATCCATGTTGGGAGAAGCAGACGCACAACTGCACCAAGCTGCAGGAAACTGCACTGCTGCAGTGAAAAATAAGGTTTACGGGGGAGGGGACTGGTGACGGCTGCAGAGGAGACCGTGTGGCGGAGCACTCGAAAGAATGCCCCTGTGTCGCCAAAACAGACGACGAAAGGCGGTGTGATAGCAGGGAATCGTCGAGGAGTTGTAGGTGTAGAGATATGGAGATATGGAGACATGGAGACATGGAGACATGGAGACATAACTGGATGGCAGTATCACAACCTCACAGCCTCACAGTTTCACAGTTACGTTGACGCACCCTTAAACAAGCTTGTTTGGACCGTGCCGCAGAAATGGCTATAAAAAGATCCGAAAAGGTATCACACACAATGTTTCAGTCTTGTCTAGAAGCCCTGTGCCGCCGAGTCTGGGGTGCCGAGTCTGCGGGAGCATCACAAGGGCGTCATTTTTGCAGTGCGGCTATTACCGCGTTTTCTAGGTCGCTTTCATGTCGGGTCGTATATGTGCATAAGGCGAGATGATGCGAGATTGAAATGGGATTGAAATGGGATGGGATCGAAATGGGATCGAAATGGGATCGCGTCATAGAGACGCCGAGGTCCCGTGATGTGGCCGTTTTTGATGGTACGATGCGTGTCTTGGTGGCATACTTGGCCGCATGCTCAGTTGTATTTTCGGTGGTGAAAAAACAAAAAAAACAAAAAAAAAAACAAAAAAGGAAAAATATATGCAGGAAAATCTGACCGCAAATCTGACCGCAAATCTGACCGCTTATCTGCCAATAAAATATGGCAAAAAATCTGACATAATTCTCCACTGGAGACACGTGAACGCGACTTCAAGTATTTTTGACTAAACTCATTTTTCGTGCGACAAAAAGAGACGCGTAAATGAACACCAACAAAGAAGCATACAAAGAACGTCTGGACGCGCGTGTCGAGTTGAGGTGATCGATATCTCAAAACTCGTGTAAAGAGCGTAGTGGTGCGAAATTGGCCTTATCGACCTGAATCGGGCCCAACAAAAAACTATAGCTAAGGGTAAATGCCAAAATTAAACAATTTCTTTCGAAAAAAATTTGGACGACACCGGAATCGAACCGGGGACCTCGCGCATGCTAAGCGCATGTGATAACCAACTACACCAGACGCCCTGTTTTTGTGCTTGTAAGGGTCCAACATGGACATTGTTCAGCAGTTTTCCTAGGTCAGTCTGCAAAAAAAAACAAAAAACACCATCAACATAACAACCAAACACTGAGCTACTCCAAATTCAACTCCCCGATGGCGCAAAAACTCAAACACGACACACACGAATCATATTCACGATCCCTGTCCGAATTACACCGTCTACGATCTTTTATGAGAACAAACTAAACCAACCTCGAGTCTGGATAAGACATGGAACTATTGATATTATTGAAGATCATAAGTATTATTGATGAGATATAGTTACTAGAATTAAATATATATACAAAAAGCAACGATCATGGACTATGATTTATTAAAACGCCAACAACCGACTTATCAGATATTTAGCTGTAATGGATCATTAAAATATAACAAAAATATAAAAAATATAAAAAATCGACGGATATTGACATTAGACGCTCTAGAGATATATGAGTGTGAAGAGAATTTCGGGATGAATAACATGTGATTGTCAAATAGGTGATAATAATATCGGAGGATCCTGCGTTGAACATTTCAAGGAATCAGTTGATCATTGATCATAATCCGATGAAAACAGGTGATATTGAGAGCTTTCAACTTCCTTGTGGAATCCTGTAAATGAGTAATTCAATTGGTCCGAGCTATCATATGGAGCACGTGGCTTGGAACATTCGAATAGCAAGCGATATTCTACGGTAATTGGTGACTCCAGATGCACCTACTGTAGCTTAGGTAATATTACTCTGATACGAGTGAAATTCGGTCACGTGACTCCAAAGTTATGGGATATTCTCATGGCTTACATAACCGCGACATGAACAACGACATTGCACGGACTTTGGCTGTTACATTAAGGTTCAAAGTCACATGATATATCGAGTGATCTGACCCCACACAAAAGCAAAGGGCTATTGGACGCCCAAATAAGGAGCTCCATAAATGCCACAACGAAACAACCATTGAAGTCGGGACGTTCAGAGCGGCGTCCCAATCACGGCCATTTCACTCACAATCCACTCACGTGACCATACCTCTCCCCTAACCCATTTAACTAACATTCGATTTGGACATCATCGCAGATTTAAGGTTCCACAACAAACCCTCCCGAAAATCACCTATGAATCATCAAACGGAAACAAATTTCCGCTGATGTAAAATTATTTCTTTAATAAGCATAATAGCTACTTCCCGCTCCCTTAATACTTTTCATAATCTGTCTACAACAACATTTAATTTCGCACTCAAATTTAAGCTTTCCTCGGTCCCTAAGCAACAAACAAACATACCCTAATATCTCCCTAAATATTACCCCTAATTCCAAACCGAGCTGAGAAATCAAACCCATAAGCCCAGATACCCCTACCCTAACTTTCTCAACCGCTGAAATCTTCATTAATCTGTCGGAAAAGACGACCCCGTTTAATAATTAAGCTCTGCAGTAGTCTGACTAGCGAGTCCGCAACGGTACGACGGAAAATCCCAGTTCCAAAGGTTTGCATGTGATCAAGTCACACCAACCATTTAAACCCAAACCCCAGCTCGTTTCCAGCTACAATCCTCCTCAATACACCTAGCCCTCCCCTCCCCAACCCCTATCACCCCTAAACCGCCTCAGCGCAGGTACCTTAAATACGCTCCCAACCCTGAACTCTATTCCTCGCCTAACCTGTCGTCGACATCAATTACTCACCACCTCACTCACCACACTGCTTGTAACTGCCGACATTGCTCCTGTGACCCCCAACATTGGTTGTGTGACATGCCCGAAAGTGACTCGACCAAGGCCAAGGGAGACGCCCAACACTCACGTGAGCCGTCACGTGAGTCGTTGCAGGCCCCGCAACACGACATTTACTCGTCTTCGATAGATACCATTCGCCCGGGCGAGTTCCGCTCGGTGAGCCCTCGAACGGCGCCAAACCCCAACTCGACCGCGACCCCCAACCCCGGTCCCAATCCTGGGCCTTCCGGATCGAGCAACCCTGGCCCTGCCGCCGTCAAGCCCAGCCCAAACCTCACGGCGCTGTCGCAACCCTCGCCCAGTCTCAACCCCAAACAGCCGTCGCTGGTTCTGCCCCAACCCAGATCTTCCCTAAGCCGGGGCACCTCGACCTCTCACGAGCGACGATACCAGTACTCCGTCGACGACGACGAGTACGAATTCGAAGCCGATCTGGAACGGGAGTTTCTGGAGGGATATGCAAAGGCCATCAAGGACCAGGAGCGAAAACGGCGACGGAAAAAGAGTCACGTGCCCGGAGGAGGCAGCATCAGCGGCGGATCACGTGAGCGCGACGCGAGCCGTGGCCACTCGCTCAGTCACGTACGTTCTCGGGACTCGGTGCCGCGGGAGTCGCCGTCACCGATCATTAAGCAGGACTTCAACCCGGCTTACTCAGACCACGATGCTGACCAATGCGACGTCGACGGGGACCACGACTTGCACGACCCCGCGGGCAGCCACGTGACGCACGCCGACGGGGACCACGCTGACTCAACGGAAATTGCTGACTCAGCCGGCCTCGACGACGACGACGACGCCGACGCAGATGACTCAGCCGACGCAGATGACTCAGCCGACGACAACGCGTCGGTCCTCTCCAACGAGTCCTTCACTCTCAAGGAGCGGCAGGCCGCCATCAACACCACCCACCCATTCGGAATCCGAATCTGGAAACCCGCAATTTACAAAAAAAACCGGTCTGTGCAGGCCCAGGCGGAAGGCGATATTCACATGACTCCGGGAAAGACGGTGGGATGGCGGATTTTCTTAGGTAATGCGCTGTGGACCTTGTCGTTCGGCCTGTTGCTCTACATGGTTTGTGGGCTAGGGTTTATTACGTGCTCGCTGTTTTTCTGGTCCAATTCCGCCCGCCAGTACGGCCGTGTCTTACATAAGACGGGCTTCTATCTTCTCTATCCGTTTGGGCAGTTTGTGCAGCTCGCGGCCGACGAAAACTATCTGCATGAGGATGAGGGCGAGGGTAGGACTCTGGGAGAGTATGAGCGGTGGCAGGCGGGTGATTTGGAGCATGGCCGGCTCTTTTTTGGACCGGATTCGAACCATGGCCACCCTACCCAGGGAACCAACCCTACCTCTCACCCTAACCACCCTAACCACCACGACCCCAGCTCTGGCGCCCACGTAGACCCCGTGAGAACCCCCCTGCTGGGCCGCAACCGGTCGTCGCTGTCGTCCGCGTCCGAAGACTCGCTCGGAGAAGACTCGGAAACCGGCGTCTCACGTAAGCGACGGTTCTTTGGCCGGGGCGAATGGAATCTCGGCCGAATTCTCTTCTACACGTGGTTTTACGTAATCATCACCCCTGTCATCTACGCCGTCTCCCTCATCTGCTGGTTCCTCGTCTTTCTCATCCCCATGGGCAAGGTGACTAATGTGCTCTGCTACCATTTGCGACGGCATCCATTAGCCCTCAAGTTCAAGTCCGACTCGCAATATTATGAGCTCAACGGCTCCGGCGACGGCTCCGGGGCCATTCTGCTGTGCACATACCGCGCCTTTGGCTGGAAGTATTACAAATACACCATTGACGGCACCAACATTTTTTTCATCAATCTCATTGGCGTGGTGTTTTTCGGCATCTTTTCAAACTACTTTCTACGGCTCCACCTGGGACTCGACCTGCTAATTACTCAGCCGCTCTTCATCTTCTTGGTCAGCTTAGTCAGCGTCATCCCCCTCGCCTACTTCATTGGCCAGGCCGTCGCCTCCATCTCCGCACAGACCTCCATGGGAATGGGCGCCGCCATTAACGCCTTTTTCTCCACTATTGTCGAGGTTTTTCTCTACTGTGTCGCCCTACAACAGGGTAAGTCAGCCCTGGTGGAGGGCAGTATCATTGGAAGCATTTTGGCCGGCGTCTTGCTGTTGCCAGGCCTCAGTATGTGCACGGGAGCGATCAAGCGCAAGACTCAGCGGTACAATCCCAAGTCTGCGGGCGTTTCGTCCACCATGTTGTTGTTTGCGATTCTGGGCACGTTTGCGCCGACGTTTTTCTACCAGATTCATGGGTCATATGAGCTGCGGTGCGATGGCGAGTGCGAGGGTCCTAATCTCATGATGGGTCGCAACCTGATTAGTCATGCTGGGTCAGCGCTCGCAAACGGCCAGCAGGTGCTTGCTGAGTCAGCCACCGCCGCTGCCAGCTTCTGCTCGCGCTGCCAATTCTTCCAGGTCCCGCTCGTCTACGACGACCTCTATCAAAAGGCTCTCAAGCCGCTTTCCGGCATCTGTGCCATTCTGCTGTTTGTGTCTTACATAATCGGGCTGTGGTTCACTCTGCGGACCCACGCGGCCATGATTTGGCAGACGCCGATTCACGAGAAAAAGGAGGTGGTCCAGGTTAACCCCAACCCTGGTGCTGGGGGCCGGAGTTCTTCCGTCGCCACTCCGGTGCATCGCGCCACTCCGGCTACCATTCTCGACGACCCCGCCGGTTTGAAGCATCGTCCGGGCACCAACCCGGGACATCCCAACTCTGGTAACCCCAACCCTGGCAACCCCAACCCCAACCCTGGTAACCCCAACCCTGGCTCTGGTCCAACCGTCACCCTGGCAACTCCGCTCGTGGTCTCCGCCCCCGTCGAAGAGGCCCCCTCGGGACACAGCCCTGACGCCAACTGGTCACGTTCCAAGTCCACCTTCATTCTGCTCTCGGCCACTCTGCTCTATGCTGTGGTTGCCGAAATGCTGGTAGATACCGTCGATGTAGTTCTGGAGAACGCGGCGATCGGCGAAAAGTTGCTTGGAATCACCATTTTCGCCCTCGTGCCCAACACCACCGAGTTTCTCAACGCCATTTCGTTCGCCATGGGTGGCAATATCGCGCTGTCGATGGAAATCGGCTCCGCCTACGCCCTCCAGGTCTGTCTGCTGCAAATCCCGGCGCTGGTGCTCTACTCCATGTGGAACAACAATGTCGACATGGACACGGCGCACATGTTCACTCTCATTTTCCCGCGGTGGGATCTGTTTGTGGTGATGATCTGTGTCTTTCTGTTTTCGTACATTTACGCCGAGGGCAAAAGCAACTACTTCAAGGGCTCCATTTTGGTGCTTGCGTGGTGCGTGGTCATGGTGGGCTTCTATTTCGACGGAGTCGTGTCTGAAGATGGATTTGGCGATTCTCCGGGAATGCTGAGTGCCTTGTTGCTGCCCCAGAGAATGGTTAGATAGCTAGAAAAATGATACACAGATTTGATTTGTGCATGTAGTCAGATGTAGTCACGATGGAAGTGGGTACTACACACTCACGTGATGGGAAATGACGCGAAGAATACGACTTTGAACTTGCCGAGTTGATATCCCCACTCCTCCACCCTTAGCCAACTCAACTGAGAATCTGAATCTTTGCCCGATCGAACTCAAAAATTCGGTCACGTGATCACACAGATTATGGGGAATACAGCTCTCTGCTTCGATTATGGCTACAGTCTGTGATTTCTCTTACTAATCAATTCCTCATCTCAAGTCTGTTGTTTAAGATACATTGTGATTCTGTGAGACTAACGAATAAAACCGACCTAACCATTGCGTAACCCTGGTTGAGAGGATTCCAACAATATATATTACTTGTGGTGTTTGGGCACGCTGGGTTCTCTCCCATCACATGATAAATCACGTGATAAACCATAAATAACATTAAGTTTGGACGTGGTGGGCGGCGCTTTAGTATTATCTCCAAAAGTCACGTGACTTTACGGTCAATACCAAAATGGGCACGTCGGAATGATTAGTAAGCAAACATGTCAGTTAGAGTGACCCAATCACTGACAGGGATGACAATATTAATAAAACAATCAGGGTAAAGTACATACAGCAACACAATATCTGCTGACTCCGCAAATATATCCATCATGTCAGCACGAAACTATCCACAAGCACCTGCAACTCAACCTGTCTTACTGTTTACGTAATCAAAATGGTAGTCATCATCTAAAGTAAAGCAATGTATTCCGACAGTTGACCGCATTACATAATCCACCCACCATGAACATCTTGTGCTACCACCCTATCCTCAACTCAATAAAGTTTACCATAGTGAAACTTTAAAAATATTTCCATCATGCATATGACACCAGGCTCCAACTCCAAACTCCATGACCTCCGTGATGAAACGCCAAAATGGAGGCGGGAACCCGTTCCAACAGCACCGACTGCTGACTCAGATCAAAGACAAGCCAATCAGCTTTGTGCGTGCCAAAAACCCGGAGCCAGTCGCTATCAAACCCGCGTCATACATTCTCATCAAGCCCAAGCAAAGAGAAGAGGAGGACACAAGCCCTGGAACAACGTTGTCCGCCGCCACTCCGACCAACTTCATCCCTCTGAGCGCCACATTGGATCCTGGATCGCGCTCACCCAGCAAGATTCAAAAGGCGTGGAAGAAGGGTACTCCCTCGCCGGCTGGTCTCATCAACCAGGGAGTCACGTGCTACATGAACTCGGCGGTGCAGCTGCTCATGCACATGCCCGCCATGAGCAACTACCTCGCTGATATTCTGCTGGCCAAAAAGTACCCGGGGTCCGTGACTCAGGTGTTTGCCCAGCTTTACGGCAAGCTGTTTGGCGGTAAGAAGAACATCTTCCCTCGCCAACTCATCGGCCGACTCGACGACATCAACTGCATGATGTCCGAATGGAACCAGGAAGATGCTCACGAGTACTTCATGTCGCTCATGAGCCGGCTGCAGGAAGACTCCACCCCCAAAGGCGAGAAGCTCAACAGCTCCGTCATTTACGATATGTTTGGAGGCAACCTGGAGCAGGTGGTAGTTTGTGGAGGCTGTGGCAACGAGTCCGTGACCAAGCAGGACTTTTACGACCTCTCGGTCAACCTGGATGAGAAGAAACCCGAGGGACGAATCTCTCTCAAACGATGCATCACTCGGTTCTTTGAGGAGGAGCAGATCCAGAAGAAGGACGGATACAAGTGCGACGAGTGCCAAAAGACAACCAGCGCCAAGAAAACCTCGCGAATCCACGAGTTCCCGGAACACCTCGTGGTCCACGTGAAACGGTTCAAGTTTGTCAACGACCAGCCCCGCAAGATGGGCGCGCCGTTGGATTACCCGGCCGACCTCGATCTGGGCCACTACTCACGGGACAAGCAGCGGGCCGGTGTGGTGCCGTACAAGCTCATTGGTGTCATTGCCCACTGTGGCCGAACAACCGGCTCGGGCCATTATATTGCTCACGTGAGACAGCCCAACGGCAAGTGGGCCACCTATGATGACGATCTCATTGAGCCGCTGTCGGAGAAAAAGGCGCTCAAGGAGGAGGATGCGTACATGCTCATGTATCAGCGTCTGACGCCGCAGGCGTCCAAGTCGAAGTCGGCGTCTGGCCCGAAATCCGTCGCCATGGGAACACCAAAGGCTGCTGGCAAGGTGACAAAGCCCGTGGTGAAGACTGGCAAGGGGCAGCGAAAGATGGCCGATATTGACAACATTTTTGCATCTGCGAAGCGCAAGAAGAACTCGGGCTTTGTTTAGAGAGTAGCCACGGAGAGGTAGCGGGAAATGAATCATGGAGACTTCCAGGAGAAGCCTCAGAGGACTCACACATAGACAATAGACGTTTTGCACGAGTGAGGGTAGCAGCACTTGTAGCAGCACTGGCTCTGTCATTTCCAGTGCCAATTGCCGTAGAGCGCGACGAAACGAACAGCGATCCCATAATGCCAGAAAACACAGGTAGCGCCAAACGGGTCAGGACAGAGTAGCAGACATCACTAGACTAACCTTTCCTCCTGCACACCCTCAAACACAACCACACCGAAACTGGCTCGAGGCGATGGTACGTAGTTTTTGGGTGGAGTGGTAGAAGTGATAGCGGTGTGGTTCAACAGGGTCGATTAGGTCAGCAAGTGGGAGATGAGACTGGTCGCATGCAATTAAACAGAGTTGGGATGACGGTGGGAGAGATATTACAGAATGTTGTCATGCACCACGCCTGTTGCATTCTTCACAGCGCCTGTTGTGTCCTTTAAAGTCTTCACAGCGACTACGAGGTGACCATGTGGTGATCATCAAAGATGTAATAATACTCCTATCTGGTCAGTCATGGAATATGCTATGGGGTTGGCGTTGTCGCTGCCATCGCTGGCTGTTTTTTTGGTGTGTTTAGCTGTTGAATTTTGCGGTTGTGCTGATTTTCTGACAGAATGTGATTTGTGAGCGCAAGAGTTTTTGAGATTTGTAAGAGGAAGAGTTTTTGAGAAACGGATGACCGAATGAGACCTATCTATACACTGCATCCGACCTGTCACCTTGCACTGCATAGTGGTAGATTGGAACCGTGCATAGCCACGTCAACATATACCAGGGATGCACCAACAAGCACTCCACCCATTCACCTCGATAGTCAACGGGAGTCTAGAGAACAGAAATGAGGTCAGCCAGCGACCATTTGAAGCGAGAGCTTTCGATCGGTGCCATTTTTCAGACGACCAGATGGCTATCTAGCGAGAGAAGAAAAATGTGGCGAGATTGTTGCAGGAGGTTTCAAAAATGTGCATTTAAGGTGCATTATCATCATGCACACCATGCATAATCGTACATAGAAGTGCAGGGGAGACAGAACTTTGAATAATTGCGAGCATACCAAGTCGTAGAGAGATATCAGTGGCCCGTAAGGGATCAGAAATACTAGGGCTACATGGATATTCAATTATAATCACTCTAAAATGCGTTCTGAATGACTCATGTAGGGCTTTATGCAGATAGTCCAAAAAAAAACAGACCTGGAAGTGCTCCATCGGGCTCAAACGATAGCGCAGTTCAGCAGTTTTCAGCTACAAAGTTGGGGCTGAACCGACTAACGACCATCAGTATTCTTCATCCTGTCTTCCACCTCGAACTTCCCACCACCTGCCTTAGATCAAACACGCACCATGACTATCTCGCTTCACAGTCCAACACGGACACACGATACTATGCCGCAGACTCCGTACCGTCTCCAACTCGAAGAAATCATTGATAAATGGATATAAAAAGTTAAAGGAATACCTTATACTACGAACACAACCAAGGGAAGTGTAATGCGTGTGGACCACAGAAGGACGTGTCGAGAGTCGGCCTTGACCAGGTTGGGTTGTGTCCAAGACCCAGGCAGCCGAAACTGAGAGTGGGACACAGTCCAAAAGGTCCAAGTCTGCATTGTCCAGTTGACGTTGTCACGATCTATTGAGGTCAAGCCTTTGTTTTTTATTAGGAGGTGCTCATCTGACGAGGCACAAAGGCCGCGTAGCCACCCCAGGAAGCCATCCATTGCCCTGCTTCTCCAGCCCTGGGCCACTAGTCTACCCCAACCCTGTGTACCCTGCTCAGTCGTTGCAGAGCCCAAACCCGGCTGGTACTCAGGTCTCTTGCCCCAACCCTCAGACCTATCCTAACAATCCTTGCTCATCTCCGAAGCTGAATTGGTGGCTTTCGCTGACCTCTCGGGTCTATTTGCCGAGAAGAGTAGTTGGTGAGTGATGGCCTCTGAGGGCACTAATAGATCAGCTGAATCGGCTGGAAGTGATTGCATTTGACTTGGCGTTATCTGTTGAACTTGTCGATTCACTGGCTTATCCGTGAAGTTGCGACTGACCATGTGCTGGTTCAACTCAGCTCGGAACGTTGCCAGTCTGAACCAAACGAGTTAACGAATACGATAACGAATACAACCCATGGCCAGGATGTCACGTGATCAAACGTGACCACGTGGAACGAGGAGCTGTTTCTTGACCACGATTCTTTCCGCTTTGCCTCTCCAAATTGGCTTCTCTCTTTCGGCAATCGCTCCTTTAGCCTCGTCTCTAGACCTCCTCCCTTCAGTCAGGCGATTGATCACAGCCGTACGGTTCAAACTGTGCTCTCAACTACTCGTACGTGTTTTCTTTGTACAAGTACTGGAAGTATTCTTGCCGAGAGGGAATGTCCGAGGTGTTGTAGAGTATATACAGTAGTCATAGAGCAGTCTGATGTCATAATGGGCTTGAAAGGCCAAAAAAAATCTAGTTGCGGATCTTTTGCGTCCCCCGACCTTCTCATTTACTTTCGGTTCTTCTCATCGACCCTCACCGATAACCCCAAGGGCCAAAGGGTTAAAGGAGTCCAAAGGTTCTGTAGATGAGTCCGGCGAGTCCAGAAAGTCCGGCGAGTCCAGAAAGTCCGGCGAGTCCAGTCTTCCAGTATTCCAGCTGCCCAGTAACTCCAACAAAGTCCAGCAGATCAGCACCCAATGTAACCCCCAACCACCTTCACTGCCTTTTTCCTCTTTTCCCCATTTCACCGAGCCCGGTGCGTTGGTAGATGCCTGAGGGAGTGGAGAAGGCTCCAGTTCAGATCATTTTTTTTAGAATGATCAGGGCTATGCTGGAGATAACTTGTGGAGATAACTTCTAGCACGCTGACTTCAAGTGTCGACGGACGGCCATGTGCTGACGTTGGCAGAACGTGGTGTCTGTCCAAGTGCTTGATTCGAGTGTTCAAGATCTTAAATGGGTAGTTGATTTGTAGGGAGGTTGTTTCATGTTGATGAAATGAAACCAACCTACTGTACTTCTTACTGGTTTGGATGTCCTTGTGATTGTAGACGTATACCTGGAACTCACAGGGGTCGCTTCATCTCGAGGGTAAAGGACTTTACCCGGTAGTATAATTGTCGCGCGTACTCGGGTGATACTGTCTGTTCCATCTTGCCTGGTACCATGAGATGCGAGATTTGTCAGGACTTGAGTGTTTCAACCGGACTGGAGTTTCAACCGGACTGGAGTTTCAACCGGACTGGAGTTTCAACCGGACTGGAGTGTTTCAACCGCACTAGAGTGTTTCAACCCGGTGGACGGTTTTATTGCAACACCCCGGACTTGTCCCTATTATCGTCTCTGCTGGCCTCAGGGATGCTGTCTGTTTCCTTCTAGACTGGTTGGAGACTATCAGATAAACCCTTTGTGGGGACTAATAGATGATTGCCTTCAAGTCAGATATGTCTCTAAAGGTCTCATTCAGCTACAACTGCCTCCGGTTCGACTGTGTCTAGTCTTGCTCAGAGATACTCCTCTTCCGTCTCAGGCCATGGCTTAAACGGCGATTTCCCAGTCCTCACTCCAGGGCTCTTCCGGTCTGTTATGTGCTCACTGTGTCTTTCTACACACAGCCATAAGACAAGCGACTGTATCCGAAAATGAATTGCTGGATACAATGTTCACCCATCAGTGATCAAAGGTCATAATCATGCGAGATCCGGACCCTTTACAGGGACTGTTGGTGAATTCGTGTGAGGAGTATCGGCTACTATTCCCTATGAAGCTGTTCTGCCCAAACCCATGCACAGTTCAAGACCGATACCTGGAAATCAACACTCTCCAATCAATCAAAACAATGCATTATGCTATAAAATTAAGACTCAATTACATGAGTAACTCCATGCAACACTTGTGGTCCAACAAGACGCACTCTCGTCGTACCCCCCAAGTGCTACACTACCCTCTTCTCCTCGGGAAAATCCTCGTCAGTGATGCCACTCTGCAGGCACATTCCCCTAAACACTCCTCCCTCCTTGACGTACAGCCGATACGGAGTGTCGTACTCGACAATTCTGCCAGCGTCAAGAACCATGATCTTGTCATAGTTCAGGATGGTTCTCAGCCGATGAGCAATGCACAGAATCGTACATTGGGCAAACTCTTGAACAATGGTGGACTGGATCTTGGAGTCTGTCTCATAATCGACCGAACTGGTGGCTTCGTCGAGAATAAGGATTCGAGACATGCGAACTAGAGCTCTAGCCAGCGCCAGCAATTGCCGTTCTCCAAGCGAAAAGTTGGAGCCGTCCTCGTCCACCTGGGTGTCCAGATGGAACTTGACGTGGTTCGAGTCTGTGGCTCCACTCTTGAGTTTGCCCAGATCGGCCTCCTCGACGAGCCACGACCGTCGCAGAGCGTCCCACAGCGCCGCGTCGTCTCGCTGGCCGAACGGGTCAATGTTGGAGCGGATTGTTCCGTTGAACAGAACGGGGTCCTGGGGGATGATTGAAAGCTTTGACCGCAGGTCGTTCAAGCCGATGGTCGATATGTCAACGCCATCAATGGTGACTGTTCCCTGGGACAGCTCCGACAGCCGGTACAGGGCATTCATGATGGACGACTTGCCCGCTCCAGTTCGGCCACAGATACCGACGTGCTCGCCAGGAAGAACGTTGACGGAAATGTCCTTGAGCACCAGGGGAAGACCTGGTCGATACGACATGCTCACATCCTGGAATTCGATTCCACCGCCAGTGGGCCACTCGGGAGGCGGCGCCGTGTCGGGGATGTGGCTTGGTGCCTCTGAGGGCACGTCGTAGGAGTACTGAAAGACTCTCTCAACGGTGTTCATGTTGTTTTCCACCTGTGCGCTCTCTCTGACCATCAGCGTCATCATTCCGACGATTTGCAGAATGTACGACAGCACCAGGCCGGCGGCAGACGGACTGATACTGAACTGGCCAGTGACAGAGAGCATGGCAATGACAAAACAGAGCGAGAAGCCAACTAGATCGACGCGGAAGGCCAGCCAGCGCTGGTTGGCAATCGTCAGAAAGTACGCCGCGTTCATGTTGTCGATGGCCCACTCATTCTTCTTGACAAACGTGGTCTTGTTGCCGTAGGCAGCAATGTTGAAGACTCCGGTGAGCGACTCCTGCATGTGTGAGAAGACGTGACTTCGGTTGATGGAGTCCAGCCGTTTCACCTCTCGTGCCGTACTTCTGTAGTACGAGGAGATGCAGTGGTAGATGAACAGCAAGGGCCCCACGGCGATAGCGAACCACGGCAGGTAGATGATGCACAGAATCATGATACCGATGATCTGACTCAGTGTCAGCAGAAACAGTCGCGTCTGATCACTTATCTCGTTGTCCATGGTGTCGGTGTCTTTACTGAATCGGTTCATGATTCGACCCAGGGGAGTAGTGTCAAAAAAGGACATGGGAGCGTGCAGAATTCCGTCCACGGCCTCAATGTGCATTTTTGCGGTGGCGTTGTTGCCGATGGTCGTGAGCGTGTAAAAACAGGCAAAAAAGAGAATGCACGTGAGGAAGCCAAACATGACGAAAATGCCGATGTACAGCCCGTCGCCATACTGCGGCCACTTGTCCTCGGTCCAGTACGAGAGCCACACGTTGGTGAAGAGCATGACGAAGACCGAGACAACCAGCAGCGTCAGAAAAATGGGCAGCACAGCATACCCAATCATGCCTCCGCCATACTTAATGTAGGTAAGGTAGACCTTTAGAGGCACGGCCTTGACGGAGCGGCCCTCGGCGGCAATCAGCTTGCCGTCTTTGGCCTTGTCCTCATCCACTTGCGCCACAGTGGCAACGGTGGTTTTAGCGTCCTTCTCTTGCAGCGAGGTGTTGGTGGCCGCCCTGACCAACTCGTCGAGCACCGACTCGGACGAGTCACTGATCCGGTCGATGGAGTGACGTCGCTTGGTCTCGGCCTGCTCCTCCAGCACCTTAAGGTCACGTGGAGCGTCCAACGTGGCTCCCTCCACCACCACCTCTTCTGCCTCCATATCATAGGGCGCCAGCTCCTCCTCCTCCTCCTCCTGCTTGGAACCAAACTCCATAAGATGAGCGAAGCCGGGCTCGCTCCGCATCAGCTCGTCACGTGACCCCACACGGATGGCGCCCGAGCCGTCGAGAAAGATGATTCGGTCCGCCTGGTCGATCAAGCCAAGTTGGTGAGTTGCCAGCAGCCGCGTGTGTCCGCCCATGTGGCCTAGAATGCAGTTTTCCATGATGTGTTTGCCCACGTGACTGTCGACAGCGGACAGAACGTCATCCAGCAGAATGATGGACGGGTTTCGGTACGCCATGGTGGCCAGCGAGATACGTGCCTTTTGGCCGCCGGAAAGCGTGATACCTCGCTCTCCCACCTCGGTGGCATCTCCTCCAGGCAGGATTTCAAAATCGCGTTCCAGAGCACACGCGTGGATCACCTTGGAGTAGAGCGCCTGGTCGAACGGCTGTCCAAACAGAATGTTGTCTCTAATGGTGGCGTTGTGGACCCAAGGCGAAGGCGAAAAGATCATTTCTCCGGCAACGGTGACGGAGCCGGCGGTTTTGACCATGAGGCCCGCAATGGCGGAAAGCAGCGACGATTTGCCAGTGCCTACGGCGCCGGTGATGACAATGAATTCACCGGACTTGACGGTGAGCGAAATGTCGTTAAGCCCGACGAATTGGGGGACGGAAGAGGAGCTGGAGGAGGCGTCGGAGGCGGCGTCGGAGGTAGAGTCCTGGGAGATTGCGTCTGGAATGCCCGCCAAGGTCTTGGCGTCGGCCTTGGCGATGGCGCCGGTCTTGGCGTCGATGACCGTTGTCTTGGCCCCCTTGGCGCCGACGCCCTCGCTTCCCTCACCCTCCTCGCCCTCGCCCCCTTCCTCGGTCTCATCCTTCCAAATGAAACTCGCTTGATCAACGACAATGGCATCGCCCTTCTCTCCAATTTCAGGGTCCGTGATAACGTAATTAACCTGCTCGCCAGCAAACAGAAACCCCTGGATTCGCTTGAGTGCCACAAACGCGTCAATCGACGTCGAAGTCGACAGCGGCAGAAGCATGAGTGGCATTCGCAGCAGGTTGAACAGCGACAGCGACGAAAAGACCTTGGCGGCGTCGAGGTCCCGACCCGTTTTGTACATGACCACAAACGATAGCATGGAGGCGATGGTGGGGACACCGACGAAAATAGCGTTGAGGGCGTTTCGAATCACCAGCAGCTTTTTCACGCCCTTGAGCTCCTCCTTTCGAATCTCCATGACTCGGTCCTTGTACGGCAACTCCCAAGCGTAGAACTTGATGACTCGCATACTCTGGAGAATTTCCTTCATCATGGAAATACGTCTGTCAGTGAGCGCAGTGACGATTCGTCGTTGTTTCATTATTGTTCGAGAGATTCGAGCCACCGCCAGAATGCAGATGATGATGACGGCGATTCCTACCAGCGCCGCGGGGCCCAGATTGACAATGAGAATGACAATGGCAATGGCCATGGAGACGGGAAAGGTCCAAGAAAAGTGGAAGAAGCCGAGGCAGAAATCCACCTTGTGACAGTCAGTGCCCAGCAGGTTGGTGATCTGGCCGTTAGTGTACTTGAGTCGCGACTTTGCGCTGAGATTGAGTGATTTTTTGTAGATGGAGTGGGACAGCACTGCTCGGCACTGGGCGCCCATCATCATCGAGTAGTAGAGCATCATGTTCATGAAGTAGGACGCCACGGCGATCATGAGGGTGACGCCGATGGCAAGCCCCACGCCTCTGCCAATGCTCGGCGGCGCGTGGGTGTATCTGTCGCCCACAAACTTGATGAGTTGTCGGGACACCAGCGGGTTGAGGGTCTGGGCGCAGTCAAAGATGATTTTGCAGATGGCCGACCACCAGAAGCGGAACCGGAAGGTGGCAAGGAGCGCGAGAATGATGGCGTACTTGGGCACCTGGTCGGGGTCGTTGGGGTCGAAGACAAACGCCGACTCGTCAAAAGCGGGGTTGCTTTTGCGCTGCTTGGCCTTGTATTTTTCCACGTGTTTTGCCACGATGCGCTCGAGGTTTGCCTGGAACTTGTCGGTCATCTCCTCGGCTCGGTAGGAGCCGGTAATATTCCACAGATCTTCTTGGTTAACGGGGCGAAGATATCCGACCTGGGTTAGCGAGAACTTGAGATCGCGATTAGTTGGCGAGCAGATTTGAGGGAGTGAACTAAATGTCCAAGTACTTATCAGCTAATGTCTGCAATCAGAAAGACGGCAATATCACTGATAAGCTGATGGCGAGATTGAAACCAGACGGTTCACGTTGGAGACTTCAGACACATGACCAGCAGACGGAGCGAGTTGCGGAGCTATGGGCAGTGGCAGAACTGGCAGTGGCAGAACTGGCAGGCGGAAAATCCAGAGTGGTCATGTGACAGCCCAAAATCTGAAACCCTGATTCATAACAGGTGAAGTTGGAATTAACACAGAACCACAGAACCACAGAACCACAGAACCGCAGAACCGCAGAACCGCAGAACTGATCCAGACCCACATCAGACTCTGCATCTCTCCCCACCACTTGCCACCAGTAGTGAACGGAGCAGGAAATTCCCATCACTCTTCTTCCATAATGCCATCACTCTTCATCCAGAATGCCCCACCGCTCTTTGCCACCGGTCTTCTGAGCCACCACCATATCACCAATGCCAACCTCTGTCCGTCCAAATCTCCAACCCTCCAACCCCCCAACCCTCCAAAACGCCAAAAGCGCCAAAAAAATAACTCCCCCTCCCCGTTCCCCTCCCCGTTCCCTCCCCGTTCCACACTCACCTTCATCAACGGATTGAGCCACGACCAGGTCGCCTTGGAGTACCACCCGGCCTTTTCCTCGGGAAAGTCCTCCCGCTCGCTATCGTCGCGAAACGGCGGCACCTTGGTGCCCACGAACGGAGACAACAGTCGAAAGTTGCGCATTTGTCGAGCCGGTCTTGTCGAGGTTTTTGTTGGAGCGAAAAACCGTCCGCCCCAGCAGCTGGGATTAGTATAAGTACAAACGGCACTTTGCAGCAAACTGATAAGGTTAGACTTTTTTGGGACGAGATGATGATCGGGGTCCGATGGGGCGTCTTTTTTTATACTGTGGTCATCGAACGACACAAAAAGAACCCCTATCGAAAATCCGAAAAGTGCATCTTGCTAAGCTTCCCTCAATATCTCTAAATATGCAACAAAATCGACATTTTGCCCAATATTCACCAACCCAGCCAAGTGTCCCCGGACATATCTCCGAAAGCCTATTTGTCGAGCCTTGCATATGACCAAAAGTCCATTTGTCAGCAAATTAAAGAAAAAAACCAACGAAAAAATGCAAGGAAAATTGCAACAAAAAAACGAAGCCAGCAAAAAAACCCACTAAAGTCACGTGAAACCTCCCTGTCTTCCGCTGACTAAGATTCTCCACGAGAATCATTGCTTCTACAACACTCTACAAACCACTGTTGTCGGAGTCCGAAACCTAGCACGGCGAGCCGTGCCGTAGTGTCACAAGCGGCGCAGTCGTATTACCGGCGGGGGCAGGCCGACGGACTTGGCGACTGGGACGGACATATCCCGTTTTTAGTGCCAAAGGATTGCACACGACTAGTTTAGCGCCGTTTGGAGGTACGGGTTGGGCAAGGGGACTTGTCGATGGGAAATGGAGATATAGGCAGCCGGACTCCGGACCACGAGACTCTCCACGGTCTACGGTCGATTGACATCTCCAAAGTCAATTCCTCTCCTCGCCCCCAGGTCTGTCTAGAGTTCATTCCAGCTGCATATCATAGGCCAAAGTGGCTGATAAGAACCAAAGTTTGAACCAGACGAAACGGGAAGCGGCAAACGGGAGGAGACATGGCCTTCAGAATGTGAGCCGACCGGCCGTGCCGTCTGCAACCACGTTACCCATTCAACTGGTCTTGGCTCAGAGCAGTCAGACTGCGTTTTGCTTTCCCCACTTGTCCCTCCAACTGCTCTTTCCCTCCCAACTTTTATCCCATCGGACTCTGACTGAAACCCACGCAAAAGTCGGACTAAACGACAGTCGCAACAATCAGAAAATTATTTCCAGCACGTGACTGTCATTGCGGCGATGATTTCTCGATTTCCCCGATTTTTCCGATTTTCTCTGGGTTCTCCGTAATCTCCTCTCCATCTCCATTATTGCTATATTGAACCTTGATCCACAGCGAAGGTTCCTTGTCTCAGTTTTGGGACAGAGCTGGACGACCAAAACGATAACGAAGTTCGGAAAAAAACACGTGATGGCACACATGAACCCATAAAGACCATTACTAAGCCCGTTACTAAGCTCCTTCTCATCGACCCCCGCTCCAGCTGACCCAAATCAACTCCACCGCACATAGACCCAAACGGCCCCGGCTAAGAATCTTTAAAGCCGACTCCATTGGTCCATGGTGGCGTTAGAGTTCACCACCAAGGTGGAAATGGTCACGTGATCCGGTAGTAGGTGATGTGATCCGGTGGTATGTCACGTGACAACGAATCCGGGGGTTGTGGCTTTTGGGTTGGTGGGTCCGGGTCTCAGTGGCCGGGTGTCATGTGACAAACAACCATGTCTCTCTCTCATGTCTCTCGTAATCATAATTGCACTTGGCAACATTTAGAGTTTGAAATTTGGTGGACAAGGGGTGGTCAAAAAAAGCCAGTGTTGCAGGTCAGGGAAACGGCAAGATCACGCGGACTGCGAGAGTGGTCCATACACGCAGACAGATCGGTTCAGTGTGACGGCTTGGACGCTGGACGACCAGACTGGTGGGAACTGGTGGACCAGACCAGTGTCTCGGAAGACTGAGACAGGCCATCCGTGAGACAAGAACGGGAGACTGATCCGTGAGACGGACCGAAACCGTGGATCTGTAACACATTGTCGCACTTACGTCAGTATGCGTGTCACACACCAGCTCCAAGCTCAGCAAGGAAACATGTGAGTCTCGGTCGGACGTTGTCTGGGAGCATGAGATTGGCCGACGATCATGCAGGACCCATGAGGGCTGACGGTCAATAACAGCAGATGACTTTTGGGTTTTTCGACGCTGGGAAATAATGGTTGGCTTTAGAGTGAACCAGAATAGGTCTCAGGGTTGTGATTTCCTAACGTCATCGCTCATTAGGTGAACCGAAGGACCGAGGGCTGGTGACAGACACGGAGCGTCACCTGGCCAATATGATGACACTCCGACTGACAGATGGTGAGAGGACCCCATCTGAGCAGTTGTTTTCCAATTCTTCCTGAAGATACCGGCGACAGGGCGAGCATGTCCGTGGGTTCACTCATTCTGATCGTAAATGAGTGTGGTTGGGTGTCTGCAGTGACCAGAATGCTGGGGCGTCTGTGCGTGGTCATGACTGTGTCTTTGGACTTTCTGCATAAAGCAATACAGACTTTACGTTGCAGACATGACGCCGGATGTCTGGAGTTGCTAATGATCGGTGCGCATATTCACTCAGACTACTCAATCGAGTTCAAAGCCTCATCATAGTCTCTGAAAATAAAAGCCAAGACGAGTTCTCCTCTTCATGTGCTGACATTCAGTCATGTATCGTGATGTCTCATTCGGTGTACTGCATTCAGTCAAGGTATCGGGGTGTCTCATTCAGTGTGCAGACTTCAGCCCTGCGGCTTCATACCTGTCCTTCATATCTGCTTCATCACACGACTGCTCACTGCCACATTCGACACGGTGAGCTGCGGACCTTTCGACGCCCGTGGCATGGGATCGGGTTTCCGTTGTGTGGGACTAAGCGCTATGAGCTATAGCTGAGCTGTGGCAGATAGGGGAAGTAGTCCGAATGGAGCCATCAAGAGGCACCAAAGGGAGACCAATAAAAAGGGAAACCAAAGGGAGACCAAAGGGAAACCAAAAGGAGGGCAAAAGGAAAGCAAAGAGAAAGAAAAGAGAGAGGCACATCAAAAAAACTCGTCTATTCAGCGATATGCCAATTCTTTCGTCATCACCAATACTGCCGCTACTAGTTCAAAAGTGGTACCGTTGGATCGCCCCGGTCCGGGGAGTTTAGTCATGGGCGAATTTTCCCGTCCACGCCGTCGAGAGGCAAAATGCACACACAAAGACACGAAATACAGCCTCCCTCGACGTCACGCCTAATTGTTAGACTGAAAACGTTCGACTACGATGAGTATTGACAAAACAGAGTTTGGAAAGATGCAGCCACCCTGCATATGCAGTCTTATCGCATAATATTATTACCTTAAATGTAGCATACGAAATACAAGATATACGGGGAAAATTCTGTCTGAATAGATTCTATTGATAATTGGCGTACTCCAGACATCAGGTGAAACGTGGGGAGAAGTGTTTTTTTTTTTTGTGTGTGTTTAAATCGTTCAATTTTTTTGATCGTTTTTTAAATTGTTTTTTATACGGTTCTTTGTTCTTTCTTTGTCCTTATTTCTTCCTTCTTGGTCTCCTTCTTGATCTTCCTTCGTTTCTTCCTCCTTAGTTCGCTTTCGCCTTTCGGTTTTCTGGTTAAAAACACAAACATAAAATTACAATATATAACCCATCTCTCTCCCTCTTCTTCTCTCCATCTACCTCTAATTGCGACGACAGTGGGGCGAGGCGACAGAGCGCAGGGGACCCGGACCAGAACCATGGAAGATACGGGCGGTCGGTTACGTCACTCGCGATATTGTCCCTGCAACCCACCATATGACAGCGCTCATCCAACACCAATGTCACCCATGGCTCTGCCGCTCGCCTCACTCCTTCTTCCCCTCCAGCTCCTGGTACTTGCCCTTCCACGTCTCCGCCTCCCGCCAGGCCCGCTGCAGCTCAATCTTGAGCCGGTTGTTCTGCGCCGACGTCTCCGTCACCTGGTTCATGAGACTAAACTTGTCCATGGCAGCCTTCTGAGTCCGCGCGTCGTCCTGCTCCTTGAGCTGCTTAATGAACTCGATGGCGTTCTTGAGAATCTGGCCCTTGTTCTTCTCGCTCGTGGCAATGAGCTCCGCAAGCGTGTTGATGCCGTCATTGATGGTCTCGCGCCGTCGCCGCTCCACCTCCTTGTGGTTGTCGCGCCGCATCTGGTGCCACTGCTCGGAGCCCACGGGCGGCTTGGCCGAGTTGGGCGCCTGGTTGTAGGGGTTGAGATCGAGCTCGTAGGGCTGCGTCACGTGTGCCTGCTGCGGCACGTGCTGGTTGATAGCCGTCATGCCGTGGTGCACGTGCGAGTCAAGCCCTTGGCCCTGGTCCTGGCTCACGTGCTGGCCCAGTCCCTGCTGCTGCTGCTGCTGTTGCACATGGTTCTGCGGGTCCTGCTGCTGCTGCTGCACGTGGTTCTGTGTGTCCTGCTGCACGTGGCTCTGTTGGTCCTGCTGCTGCACGTGACCCTGCTGCTCCTGCTGCTGCTGAACGTGGCCCTGCTGCTCCTGCTGCTGATGTTGCTGCTGCTGCGGCACATGGCCCTGTGCGTCGTCGGTCACATGCTCATTCACGTGCTCCAGCGTCTGCCGCAGCACGTCCGCGGCCTTGACACTGTCGTCGTGGTCCTTCTTTTCCTGGACAGCTTGCGGGCCACGGCGGCCAACAGGCGGCAGCCGCATCGCTCTCGTTGAGCTCGTCCTTGTCGTCAATCGCCTCCTCGGAGACCATCACCTCCTGCTTGAGGCGCTTGGTGATGGCCTCGTCCTCGCTGGTGGTTGACCGAGTTCTTCGGATGGCGGACATTGTGTTTGTTGGGGTTGGTTGAATTTAATGAGCTTTTGTTGAACTGGATGTTCTCTGGTCAAAATAGCGAAACTTGGAGCAAACCTAGTTCAGCTTTAGTTGGCGGTTGATATGAAGCAATTCGACGGTCGAGAACTCACGTGATTCGGGGAACAGGGAAATTGACTGAGGAATTGACTGCTGACTCTGCTGATTGGACTGCAGAGTGGCGCTCGAGGGTGCTGTGTACAGCCAAATAGGGAGCTCGGTGAATTTGGCGGGGAGTTGAAATTTGAAAAGACGAGGCGGGTTCTCCTCGGTCACGTGATCAAAATTACGGCGGCGGATTGCTCGTACTAGTTCTCTGGCGTGTTTTGTGTCGTGTTCTGTTATCTGGCCAAAAAATAACGTGACTATACGTTATCATAACGTGACTCCCAATATATATATATAATCGGACAAGGTTAAGTTGGAGTTAAATGAGCTGACAATGTGACCTCGATCACGTGACCGCGGGGAGCGAGAGAGCAGCCCCGTAGGAGTGGGGGTCACGTGATCGAGGAACCCGGGGTCCCGCCGTCGTCGGGGATTTGCCCTATATTTGTTTTGGTCACGTGAAAACCCCGTGACGAACTCTTGGATTGGGGGGCACCCGTGACTTACCCTGCCGTGATAGAGTTTACATTCCTGAAACCTTGTTGCACGTGCGGTGTTTGGACGGGGTTTTTGTTGTAAGCAGGAGAGAGGTTGGGGTCATGTAAGTGAAGGCATTGGAGTGAGCGTGGGATTTGGAGTCCAACGGTACCGATCACGTGACATCCTTCCTCTGAACTCGCCCCGTTTTGAGCGTTTTTGGATTTGTTCTCAGTTCGGCCGGGTAATTATGTCAGGTGAGGGGTTGGGGTCAGGTGATTGGCTGGAATGATCACGTGCAATAGAAGGAGTCAGCCGGGCGGAACTGAGTCGGCAGAAGCTGGAAGGGCACGGTTGGGTACTGTTGAGTCACGTGACTCGACCGGTGGGAGTATTTTATTTTTTGGTATTCATTTTAGTGGGAATTTCAGTCTGAATTTTAAGTCTGTGATTGTGGGTTTTAATTGGGGTAAGTATGGGGAGTGGATTGTGCACTTTTTGATGAAAAAAGTTGGCAGAGGCGGCCAACGAGAGGGTGTGTTTTGTAGCTGGTCATGTGAGGAGTAGATTTGTAGTTTCGGGGTTTTATTTAGTGTATTAGTCAGCTAAATAGATTGATAAAAGGGGATGCTTGAAGATTTAAAGGTACTGTACATGAATTGGAATTGGGTGAGAACTTGAATGGTATTTGAGGAGTGCTAGAGATTAGGTAATATAGAGAGAACTTTTAAGAAAGATCGGGGAATGGCATTTGAGCTGGTGTCGTTTTGATTGGGTGAATATTGACTGGATTGTTATGAGAAATGGAGAAGAAAGGTGGGGGTAGATTGAAGTGTGTTGGATGGAAGGTGAGCTTACGAAATCGAACAAAATGGGATGGTTTTGAGTGGAGAGTTGATCCACGTTGGGTCCTCGTCTGATTCGGGTAGACCTGAGAAAATTGGAGCATTTTTATTTATTTTTATTTTTATTTTATTTTATTTTATTTTATTATAATTTTGTGGTCCTGTTAGTTGCGTATTTTTGTTGGAGATATGATAGCCGGGGACTTACAAGTAGTTGGGATATTGAGGCGGTTGGAGAAAAGATGGGAAGGAGTTTGTATGGAAAACACGTGAAAAGTGGAAAAGAGAACATTGGTCAGTAGATGGTGGAGTTGGAGTGATGATTATGGACACAGTGGAGAGTGAGAATGGGCAATCATTTAAAAAAATTCTATACCACATTGGTCTTGGTTTCAGGAGAGATACCAAGTAGTTTGTAAGAGAAAAGATGACTATTCAGACATGAAAAGGCAATTTGAATTGAGAAAATTGAAAACAGACCAAAATTTGTCGAGATATAACGTCTATCTCTCTTAACTAACTCGAGTTCTAATTAATTCAAGAAATTCAAGTAATTAAGTAATTAGGTATAATTAAATAGTTCAAGAAATTTAAGTAATTCAAGTAATTAAATAATTCAAGTAATTCAAGTAATTAAATAATCCAAGTAATTAAGTATTTCGAGTAATTAAGTAATGCAAGTAATTCCTGTCCCCACAAATTTAGCAAGATGCACACCTGCAGATTATGCACTGAACCTAAGCGAATACGAGCAAATCGATCAAGTGACTCAACTTACAGAGTGACCTGCCAAAGTGACTTCAGATGGTAATGTAATTGTTATAGATGGACTGTGATACGATTCAGTCTAGTTGACTTTGAATCCCGGTACATAATTACGTAAGAAATCCAGCTCGGTTGAGAACGTAATCGAGTAATCACATATTGATGGAGTCTTAGAGAGACAGATTAAGACTGCCATAAGAGAGATAACGCCAACTCCTCCCTCCACCAGCTTACATAACTCCTGCGGCACATCATCACCTGCCCAAGGTTTGTAAAATGGGCTGATGCAACGTTGCAACGGTTACACTCTCGCTTAAAACTGGGTTCGGAACAAGGACATGTTCGGAGTCACGTGAACAAAATACCACGTGCGACAACACGTGTGGTGACAGAGCGGTAACCAACTCTGGCTAACACATGATTGACACGTGATCGGATATATATTGACAATCCCGTGCCGCTGCGGTTCCGGTCACCTGACTCCATCCACTGGACTTGCGGGTTGTCATGCCCGCCTGTCCAGAACGAGGAGAATCATGTGATCTGTAAGAGAAGAGCGGTGAGCCACTTGGGACTAGGTTGCGTATTCATAAGTACATACTAGTGCTGAGATGAGTAAGTCAATCACTAACGAAGGAGGAGATGAATACAACTTGAACATGATTTACAACACAACAAATACGATTCTTACCGAGACTCCACCCGCACTATAGGAGTGCTTTTGCCGTTTTCTGACTTCAAAGGTCTGACTTTAGTTCTCATAATTTCTTTTAATTCTTTTAATTTATTTTCAATGTAAATTTTAATCTTTTTAATCTTTTTTAATCTTTTAATCTTTCAAGTCTCAGTCCACTCGCACAGTCAACCACCCCACATTGTAAAAATCAGGAGATGCAGGACGATCCGGGGAAGTCAGGAGATCATGTTAAACCTCACGTGGAGGGTGGCAGTCACGTGACACGCGACGGGGGCTCGCTCGCCGGGGCTGTTTCTGATTCATGCAAACAACAACGACCTACATCTGGTTTTCTTTCCGCCGCAGAATTGCTTCTGTGGTGTGGAAAACCTCCATTTTGTCTCAACCAGTGTGTCTGAGATGAATCATGACATCAGAGTCTGTTCTAGATCGACCAATTTGCATTCGGGTCATTTCGAGAAGTGGTGTGGTTGAAGTGTGAAAGTTTGAAAAAAAAAAAAAAAAAGCCGCAGAAATAAAATCGGAAATAGTAGAAAAAATTATAAAGGGGAAAAATAGATAAAAACCGGCCGAAATATGCATAATAACGGTCACGTGACGTAGAAGAGCAGAAGGAGCCATTTCACGAAGAAACGGTATTTATATTGCGTGTTTTAGAGCAGCATCATGGCAAGCTCTGGGGGGATTTGTTTTGTTCTAAAAATGTTTCTCAAATTTAACCCCTTCGGTTGGAGAATTAAACGAGCGACAAGATGCCCCTTGGGAAGATGTATTATTTGTTTTTTCCCGAATTTATCGACCCAATTGGAGTCGGCACATTTCTTTTCGTATTTCTTTTCGTCCTCCAGTAGGCAACCTAATTCGGAATCGAAAAGTTAGCTGGAAAAATGGGGAAAAATGTCAGTGCAATAAAAGACGTATCAGAACGTGAAAAATCGCCGTCCAAATCCATCGGTGAAGTTTGTATAATTCCCTCACTCTTCTCCATCGAGATATGTCCACTCCCCTTTGTGTCGCTCGTATCAAAACTGTATAGCGAATTATACGGCAAAGTGTAGCATCACGTGAAGGGTGGGATCAGAGCGGTTTGCGTAGGTTAAACTCACGCTAGGCAGAGTTTGGAGCGAATCGGGCTAGAAGGAGAGTTTCTGGAGTTTCTAGAGTTTCTACAGTCAACTTTCAACTGCACAGCCATGTCATTATGTTTCCCAAAGGGGTTGAGGAGTCCAAGGAGGTGTGTGAAAGAGGTTCTGGAGGAAGACTCGGTTTGGACCATTTGATAGTTTTATGTTTTTCGTTTGTGTTTCGTCACCTGGAATTGTTTTTGATTTTAACCGAATATTTTGAATATTAGGCAAAATATTTAAATATTCCGAAAAGGTTGGAAAAAATCAAAATGATATTTTGCCAACCTCCCCCAAAGTTCCATCTACCTCACATGGATGACGCTTTCAATCTCTAATCGCTTTTGGCTCGCAAATTATCCTCCCCCACCGTACTATCGAAATGTTAATCGTGGCAGAAATACATAGTTAATTCGACCAAATCGAACCAGATTTGAATTTGACCATAACAGCTAAATTCTAAACGTCTCCGCGAACATAATGATACCTCTCACGTGACCATACGCCCTCTTTTCACCCCAACCCTCGCATGATTTCTTTTTCAACACGCCATATTCGATAATGGCGCACAAGTCGGTATATAACTGGGGGAATAATTCTGGAAAAAGGGCATTCTCTTTCTCTATATCACCACATCCACCATGTCTACTCATTCCGACACCGACGTGAGCCACGAAAAACGCAGCTTCAAAAAACCCACCATGCCCAATCTGGACTCCGAGTGGCTGACCCAGGTGCTGCTGTATCTCAATCTATCAGTTTTTGCCATGGCTGGCGCCATTGCGCGTCAGGGAATCACTCTTTTGACCGTTTTCACGGGCTCCTACTCTCCTTCGGGGCTTCTATGGTGCAATTTTGGCGGCTGTATCATCATGGGCTGGTTGGAAGAGTCTGACATTTTCGCCGTCATTGAGGAGCAAAAGGGGGTTGAAAAACGCAAGATCCCCCTCTACGTGGGCATTGGCCCCGGCTTTTGCGGCTCTATCACCTCCTTTTCGTCGATTATGCTCGAGGCGTTCCTTTTCGGAGCCAATCAAAACATCCCCAAAGCGGACTACCCTGACGCCGGATACGGAGTGCAGTCTGTCATGGCAATCGGGCTCATTCACTACTCCCTTAGCTTTGCTGGATTACTAATCGGACACCATATCGCCGACTTTTTGCCGATTCCGTGCATGTCTGTGCCATTCGAGCGTGCGGTCTCGTTCGTGATTGGCTGCTGTTCCATTGCTCTTTTCTGTCTCTTTATCATCTTTGCCGCCGTGTGGAAGTCCTGGAGAACCTGGATGTACCTGGGCCTTTGGGCTCTGGCTGGCGCCAACTTTCGATTCCAGTTCTCCCGAATGAACCGACTGGGCTCGGGAAAAAACCCCTGGGGTACTTTCACATCGAATATGATCGGCACCATCATCCTGAGCGTCGGAGTCATTCTGCAAATGGGATTTGTTGGCGATTCGCAGCTCGTGACTAATGTGGTCCAGTGCCAAATCATCGGAGGAATCGCCAACGGCTTCTGCGCTTCCCTGAGCACCGTGAGTGATCTTGTGAACGAATGTTATAACATGAGCTACAAGAGAGCCTATGTCTACGGCTGGTTTACCAATTTTTTCGGATTTAGTCTGATGATTGTGATTCTGGGAAGTTTTACCTGGACAAATTCGTTGACCGCGCCTCATTGCGCATAGGGCAATTCGCGAGGAGTGAGAATTGGGACCACTAACGACGACTCGTGTTTATCATCACGTGATTCTCCGTGTTTACCTCCATGTCACTTACTCTTTGTTCATTTCCTTTCCCCTTTTCCCGTTCAACTCACTCACTCTCTCCAACTCAATATCTAGCCTATTTAATCACCAATAATACCCTCAGTAATGATCTCTTTCCCCGTAAAACGCATTTTTCTTCCCTTCAAAAGTCCCAACATTGCTCTATAACCACTGGGGTATTTCTCGACTCCATCAACGACTTTCGAAAGTGCCCAAAACGTCCAAAAGTTTCCAAGACGCTCACAAGTGCCCAAAAACGCCTAAAAACGCCCCATTCCAGAGATATAGAAGCGGGTACTTGAATAAATACGCAAATAGAGACCAATAAATGGCCCATCGAACTCCTCATCATCCTAGAATCCCCCCACACCAAGTTAGACGAGGTCAGATTGCAACATAATGTATCTGCAATATACTCTACAGAATTTGAACCAGCAAAGATATCGACCCTGGAAGTTCACCCTGGAAGTTCACCAGGGTCTGTCTTGCACCCAATAAACCCCACTATTGAACTATCCAACTTCTTAGAATCTCTTATTCCCTATCTATCTATCTACTCCCCCTCTGCAAACATTATCACGTCCATAAAACTCGATGAAGCGACACCAGGACTTCTCAAACTTGACAAATACATTTGCCGTACGCTCAAAAACCGCTTTTAAAAACCTTCTCCCCCATTGAGCTATTTTTTCAGCCGTTCGGACCAGTTTTTGGACCGTGCCGCGCAAAAAAAAGCAACCAGTAAAACATGCCAAAACCCTGACCAAACCCTGGACAAAAAGAGGTATCGAAAAGTGGACCTGACGAAAAGTGGGCACCGATTGCGCAGAATACAACTGTAGAAATGTTTATTGATTTTCTCCCATTTTGGTCCTCTGGAGCGGCTGCAAGGTTGGCTGATAAATCCGAAACAAATACCCGTAAAATCGAACAAGAGAAACTAAACAAACGGAGCTCCTCTAGAGACTGTCACGTGGATCAGAGAGTAACAATTAACGCACGTGACATTTTATTATTTATATATATATTTATATATACTCTTCGTTGTATAGTTGGTATATTGTCCAAACGACCAAACGACCGAAAAATTGTAAAAAAACGAAAAAAAACCAAAAAAATAACAATGTATTATTACAAAACTAGTTCTGAGCAACTCTGAACTAAAAAAAGTTACTGAGTGAGCATGCAGTTACTTGCACTTATTTGCCTATTGACGCTGCCATTGATTATGCTGTGTTGACACTGTGTAACCCTGATTGAGAGTTGTACCAAGTCGACCTCAACTGGGCAGTTTCACAAAATGAAAAGTGGACCCAAACCATCTAGGGTGGTGATTTGGCAGCAAATAAGAGCTCTGCCAACAGCTATAGGGTCCACCACTAGAGGACCTGCCGCTAGAGAGTCCGCCGAGGATCCACCGCTAGAGGATCCATCCAGGTTCAATCCACCGCCAATCCACCGCGTTCACACCCAACCCATCACTTGCTCAGATACGGCTGGTCAAAGGTGACATGCGGCATTTGTATTCCTCTTAGTGAGACAATCTGAGCATACAGATCTCGCCAGGAAACACAAAGCGGAGGTGAGTGGCAGAAGTCAATCTGCTGAGACAGGAAGTTCTAGCCAGCGTCCCAAAACTGACACCCAGACTGACAACCAGACTGACAACTCGACTGCCAAATATTACTCCCGAATTACAACCTGCGCGAGACAAGCGCTAGTAAGTCAAATCTGCCGAATAGAGCAGCACTTTCCCTGATCTGGGAAACACCCACTCAGACAAGAGCCTGGATGCTCCCCCTACACTCTTGGGAAAATGTCACATCTCTCCCACAACCTGAGTATGCACATCATTTGTACAAACTAGAGATGGTTGTGAACGCGGGTGCGAGGAGCCACTGTTCTTCTCAAGCTGCCGCAGGAGTGCCGGACTCAACTCCCCTGCGACAGCGCCGTAGGGAATGTTGTAGAAGACCAGCTGTGGGCTCCTGACTTCAAGAAGATGCACTCCTCGCTGCCAAGGGGAAGAACAACCGAATGCCAGGACCAAGGCCGCGAACGATACGGTCAATAATGACTCATCCCAGAGTCAAGAAATGAACTCCAAAAAGACTCCACGTGACTCACGTCCGGGTTCATGAAGACCAGCAGTTTAAGTCGTTCTGACAACCTGCAACGAACTAGGGGGCGCTGATCCTCGGTCCGACCCTGGAACACGTGCCAGGGGAATCTAGACACCATCGACAGAGGTTGTAGATCTGCAAAAGACCGACATCTGAGAGATTGCTTCTGTAAACCCCTGATCAGAAACAAATCACTCGTTCCAGCCACAGCCACTACCACAATTGATGTCTTCAGACAGCCGTCGACTGCGCGAACCATAGACGCCGCACCCACTAAACCTCGAACGCTGCAACCATTGAAAAGTGCAACAAGTCACAGGATCAGCCGTGAACGAGATGCAGTCGTTGAGTCGGAGCAACTCACTCAGGACAAGCATCAACGATAAGACAACAGCAAATAGCCATATCGCTCAACCAGCTCTGCTCAATCATTTGCTCAATATCGCTGGTCGTGGCGGTGGCACTCGTACCTACCGCCAGGAAGAGAAGTAGACACTCTAGTCTGAAGTGACAATCCACAGTTAATGTAGTCATCACAAGGCCAAATTAGTCACTGCGCATTCCATGTAGTCAATACCACACAGTCCATGTAGTAATTACGCAGTCTCCGCCCAGTACACGTAGCACGTAGACGGCATTCCAATCAGCAGCAAAAGAAGAGAGTTTCCGGAGTCCACCTAACGCGCTGCGCCCTCACATTCCTTTTGTGTCACTGACAACACTTACCGAGCTGTCATAAAGTGGAGTGTAAGAAGAGAAGAAAAAAAAAAACAAATCAACTTTATAGTGGTTGTACAGTGCAATTCGACCAGTCAGATCTTATACTACAGTGTACCAGACCCTGGTATTGAATACTGTACCTGTTCGCACCCCTGAGACACTCAGTGAAACCTTGGTAGGTTCACGAGAGCACCAGAAGTTATTTCTGGGGTGGTATGTTTCTCACCAGTGCGTTTTTAAACCCGTTCCGTCACAACACCATAGAACCAAGAGATATAGATTATTTAGTGGTACCGTTGGAATGTGGAGATGATAGCGAGTAAAATGATATATTTAACGGCCATAAACAGGTTTATGTGAAATTGATAAGTCTGTCTGACGTGAAAATGTATAAAACTGACAGACTTTTCAGTCAGTCAGTTGCGTCAAGTCTGTCAATTCCAGACGATTTTGTTTGAATTATTTTGAATGGACAATTTCCACTCACGTTATATTCATTACGTGAAAAAAAAAAAAAAAAAAAAAAAAAAGCTCAATTCCACATCACAGAACGTCCTGGAGTCAGTGTTTTTTTTTCTTCTTTTATTTTTCCCTATAAACTGTCAAGTAACTGAATTAGAACAGTTAACGATGTTGAGCTTTTGATGAGAAATCTCCTCGTCTCTCTGTTTAAAAACATCCATAAAATACCGAATATCGATATTTACAAGAACCGCTGTATTATCTGGACCTCAACTTACCGATCGATACTATCAAAAATTGCTTTCTATACTCAAACACCCACCGTGTTTGGCTGCTGTCTCCAGTCTGTCAGTTGATGGGATTGCCAAGTGAATAGTTAAGAATTGTTAAATCAAAAAACCGGCTTGAGGTCGCATTTCCATGTTCCATAAATTGAATAGAATATATTTCGATACATGAAGATACAGAATAAATGAGTTTCTAACTGATCCTAAATTGTGGTTATTTTGGCATCAACAGAATTTCATTCTGGAGATGGTCATAAAATTGCAAGCAGGTATTTTTGTTGAGACCTTTGTTAGAATATTAACAGCACCTAAACAAGAACATCTGTTTGTGTTTTTTTTTGTTCTGGAAAAATAAATAATTAATAAATTAATAAAAAATAAAAAATAAAATAAAAAATAAAAATACAATATAAATAAGTAAAATGCATCCAAGGACGTTTCAAGCGTTTTGGGGGTGATTTGGTGAGTGAATAACACGAGCATACTTAATCGTTGCTGTTCAGTGGATGTTAATTAATTTTTTATTATATTGAATTCTTTAAAATAAATTTATAACCACTATTGTAACATATTGTGGTAACACTGTAAGTATTTGTATTTTGTATCCACTGATCCACGAACCCCAACCCAACCAACCCTAACATCAACCTAAAACGCGCTTCTACGTTAATTGAAATTTCGCGTTTCAAATTACAACCACTGATACACCTCTACAGGACGCTTTTACAGGACGCCTCTACACCTTCAAAACCGCTGCTGCACCGCCACAAAACACTCACGTGACACGTGACAACCCAACCGAGCGCCCAAAACACATTTTTACGCACTTTTTAAGCACTTTTCGACACTTCGACACACCTTTGAACACCATGTCTCTAGACTGGGGAGGAGGATTGTTTGGGTCCGGGAGCGCACTGGACGAGCTGCAGCGCGTTGGAACGCGGTCACGTGAACTTCCACGTGACGAGTCCGATATGGAGCTTTCCGAAGGTTCTGATCTATCCATGTCTGCCGAAGAGGATGAGGGGGAGGGGGAGCGGGGAGGTGAGGAGGTAGAACCGACCAGCGATCCCATGACCAACCACGTGACCCAGATGTGCGACCTGGATAATCACATGACGCGCTTCCCGTCGCCGGCGGCGGAGGAAGATGACTTCATTGCGGAAATGTTGAGAGCCAACGAACCCAAAGACTTGCCAGCTTCTGCCGCCTCCGCCGCTCCGTCACGTGATATGCCACGTGACCGCACTTCGCCCACCCGATACATCACGCTCTACTCCGGAATGACCCTTTCGCGAGCGAAAAAGTACATCAAAACGACCCGGCTCCGAACAATGCAACAGGAGGAGGAATCGCTGAAGAACCACTACGGAATCGATGTGAGCGGCATCAGACAGAAGCTGGTGGGCCAAAAATTCGACAGCAGCGAAACTTGCAATACGCCAAATCCTACCGCTGGAGATACCGGAAATACCCGCCCGAAAACGGCATCTTGCGATACGTCCAAAATTCCGGCAGACGCATTCAGCGATTCGAGACATCGTGCGGGTCTGCTCGTGTCTGGAATTGGGTCACGGGACGGCCACCTCTGGGTGGAAAAACTGCGGCCGCAAAAGCTGCTGGATCTGAACGGCCATTCCGACCGCCACAAGGACATTTTGTACTGGCTGAGTGAATGGAACTCCTTCATTTTCCAGACTCCGTCGCAGGCGGTGCAATTCAAAGCCAAGCAGCGGGAAAAATGGCTTAAAAAAAGCGGACGAATCGAAGATGCTGTCCACGCAGGATCACGTGGGGTCTACGAGGAGCGCGAGGCACGTGACCGCCCCCAGAAGCGGATCCTGCTTGTGCACGGCGAGCCCGGAACCGGAAAAACCACCGCCTGTGGGGTTTTGGCCCGGAATTTGGGGTTCAACACGCTGGAGATGAACGCGTCTGACGACCGTGGCAGCGAAGCGTTCCGACGGGGCGTTTTGGGTCCCATGAGAACCCACTCCGTCACTTCCAAAGACCGTCCTAACTGCGTGATTCTCGACGAGATTGACGGAGCGGACCCAATCTTCATCGACAAGTTGGTCAAGCTCGTGCAGCGCGACGAAAAGGAGGAGTTATGGCATGAGCGGAAAAACAGACATAAAAAGACCAGCGCCAAAGACAAACTCAACACCCTCATCAGCCGACCCATCATCTGCATCGCAAACAACCTCCACGGGTTGCTGTACAAACTCCGGCCGCATTGTCGAATCGTCAACTACGGCCGACTGTCGCCAGCTCAATCGCTGCGAATCGTGCAAAACGTGTTTCGAACGGAGATGAAGCTGCAAAAACTCACCTCCAAACAAAACAGATTCCTGGCAGACATCTGCAACTCCACCGACGGAGACATTCGACAAGCCATCAACATTCTGCAGTTTGGAACCCCCGAGGCCGACACGGCCAATCTGGTGGACAAGTCGGCGCTGTGGAACAACATTGTCAGTTCACTCTTCAGTCACGTGCCCGTGGGCAAAGACCGGGCTAACCACGTGGAAAACTTGTGCCAGAGATCGCTGCGATGCGGAGAATGGAATAAACTTGTGTTTGGAGCCTTCTCAGCCTACATCACGTGCCTTTCGGGAGCAGGCAACCTCACCCAACTCACCAACATTGCCAAACTCGATGACTGGTACCACCTGTACGACCTCGCCAACACGCTGGGGTCCCGCGACAGTTACCACCCGTATACGCTCGCGGCCTTCTCGCTGATGTTTGGATCCACCACCAAAAACCACGTGACCAACGTCGAAACCGACTACTCCCTCACCAACCAGACTCAGACCCAAAAGCTGCGTCTCAACGACATCTACAGCAACATTCCCGTCGAACTAAGGCGGTATCTCAACAAAGAAACGCTGCTAGATGATCTGGGAATGTTCCTGGACACTATGACCCGACAACAGAGAGGAGTCACCCCGGAACAAATGGCGTCTCTCGCAGAATCTCTCACCTCCCTGGGAGTGTCCCTCAAGAAGGAGAACGTGTACAATGAAATCTCCTCCAAGAGGGAAGACGTGTACGTGTTTGTGCCGCCGGTGTGCGACCTGTCACGTGCCCCGGATGGCCAGCCCCGGGACACAAACTCCGTGTTCCTCGAGTCCCTTTACAAGATCCTCACCCCGGACCCGACCCTCAAGCGGCCAGGCGAATTTTCCCAGGTGCAACCCAACAAGAGACACGTGGCGGCACATGATCTGGCACGAGACCCGGATCCGAGGACGCGCGGCGGGCCCCCGCCATCTTCGTCAACGGCAAAAAAGCCATCCAAGTCGTCCACCCTGCTGGACTTCTTTATCAAGGAAACGGTCGAGATCACGCCGTCGCAGGTGGTCCGCAACGAGGCCAAGGAGCAACAAGACACGCTGAACACGTGGGTGTCGTACTTTGAGGGCTACTCCAACGCTGTCCGGCGGGACCTCACCTGGGAGCAGTTGTGGATGGAGTAAGATACAATGAATACAAATGTATACAGTGTACATGGTCGCGTAGCAAGGCCAAGTAGGACAAACTTCTGTTGTGGACAGCCACGGCTTTGCTTGGCAGGAATGACTGCGATCGAGTTTTGGAATGTGGTGACTTTAGGACTGATTGGGGCATGGTCACACTGTCCGAGCCAGAAGTAGAACTACACACGCCCTCAATGCGAACTGATGACAGTCTTTGTTGCGCCCCATGGAGTTCTTAATGCCAAATGCTCGGCCTGAGAGGAGAACAAAGTCTGGGCCATATGGGGTCGGAAGATCTCAACAGGGTGACTCTAGAATTATGGTCAGAGGTTCAGAGTAGACAACAATCGACTCAGAAATGTACATGCACCCTGGGAGACCTGTCTGCGGGGGCAATGCCGCTTGGATTCGAGCCAGGTGAGCCAGGAAGTTTCATGACAGCTTTCACGGGTGGAAACCATGTGCGGAACGGTGAGTGGCGTGCCAGTTGGTTTCAGGTCACCATGCTGTGTCAATAAGAGGGGATTATGACTCTGTCATTAGATATTGTGCCAGCAGTGTGTACGTACCATATCCCGAAGTCGCCGACAGAAGCCGTGACTGGTGGAAGAGTCTGGTTGAAGGGTAGCGGAGCTGTGGGTGGCGGATGAAGATGCCGCTGGGGCTAGCCCTGGAGACATGAAGATGAAGCTCCAGGGTCAGAACCAGAGTCAGGGTCAGAACCAGTGCTGAACCAGCAGCAACAACAGATCTCCCGGCTAACAGCACGATTCCGTCCATGCCTGGCACGCTGCCCACCAGAGTGGCCGGCCGACAATAGCAGATTAGGTCACGGCATTTTGCCACTGCGATTGAGCCCCTGTTCAATCCTTAATATGATGACGCGACGAGAGTCGAGCTGTGTAGGGCGGTGCCTGTGTTCCGACAGAAAGGACACAGATGGTGACGCAGAAGAGGTGGAAAAGGAGAGGTATCAGTGGCGGTATCGGAAGCGGTGTCTGTGTCACTATATTAGTTGCTTTCCGTATTATTCTCTCTGGTATCTGGAACAAGTGAAATGTAAGAGGAAGAGTTAGTTGGGAGGTTGATTTTTCAACTAAATAGTTATAAAAGCTCCAACAACGGTTACTTTTTAGACTACAACATTGTTGGCGACTAAAATATTTTCAGGATACGAAATTACTCATAACTCGTGTCACAGTAGTGCCAGAGATGCCGGAGCTGCACCAGTAGATTCTTCGACTCCACAGCATTCCATTGATGCCAATTTATTCCATATTATCTCTGTTTCAAAGTTTCACCAAAGTCGAAATTCAGTCGACCATATTAGTCAGCATCAAGAATGCAACCAACTCCGCAATATCCGCAATACCAGCACTACTTGACGGAGAGTATTTCCGAAATATAACCGTCTCGCAACAACCGTCTCGCAGTAACCGCCTCTCCGGCTTCCCAATGATACCCATTTCGACCTTCAGAGACCTGCCGGAATACCAACTAAAACAACCACCAACTACAAGTTCGAGTACAGCATCTGTACAGTACTTGTACTCGATTTGTACCGACGATCATACGTCATCGACACAATCGAGGTCTAAGTCAAAGAGAACGTCAGTATCGAAACGGAACAAACATGCATCTCTGTCGGCTATGTATGTACTATACGTATTATGATAGCAAGCATGAAGGATCGAAACAAGCCAACACTCGATGCAGTGCCCTGGCGACTGAAATAGCAACGGAATTGGATTCTCCGCAACATGACGGTCTCACTCATACCAAGAGCGTCTTCTCAACCTTCAAAACACAGCCTCAGATTATAAAAAGAGAAAGAGACGAGAATTGCATCGAAATTTCCAACTTTTGCTGCAGATATCGGGGAGTTTCATTAATGGTATCGTTGGATTCGTCCCCATCTCACGGGCTCAACCATATCAAAATATCCCCATACACTCTCACAAAAATGTGTCGCAATTTGCATTTTTTCGCAAATCCACCTTTAAGACCTCCCGGCTTGGCGCCAAGAGGGGCAGCATTCTTTCCCCTGCTTTCTCGGCAATGCGCACGCAATCCAAATCCCAACTGACGCTCGCTCGAGCAAGTCTAAGCCTGTTTGATGAGATGAGATGCGATGAACCATGCTGCCAGACGATCAGGGCAGTCAGAAGAGTCCGAGACGACGGCAGAAACAGGTCACATGAGGAGACATCAGGCAGATCCCGGTCCAGTCACGTGACCCAACCAGTTGCAGTGAGTGTTTCATCCGCCACACACAACCGTCCGTCTCTCTAGCTCTTGTATTGAGCAAATTTCGGCGGCATCTTTTCACCTCCCCCCTCTTCCCCTTGAAATTACCCGGCCGAAAGTTTGCTGGAAAAAATACAGACCTCAAAATATGCCGCAAATTGGGGCTACAAGAAAAAGAGAGATGCTGTTGGAATCGGAATGACGAGATCAACAAAACGCACTCTTCCATTTTCCTGACTTATTCCTCCCTTTATCTTTCTTCGGAGTCCTAAAAAAAAACACCCCAAAAAACAAGCGGCTATTTTAACCTTGGCTTAGTTTGCAAGTTAAATTTAGAAGAGAGAAAAAACAAATAAATTTCCACCGAATTATACTATTAAGTATTTAAATTATTTAAAATTATTATTATATATAAAAAAAAACATCAAGGTAAATATGCCCCAAATTGAGTCATATGACTGACAAGTCGAATTGACCAGTCACATGCAAGGTAATGTGCGGCTGCACAAGAATAATAATTCGCGGCTCGGACTGTCCACGTGACATGAGCCGTACCGGCTTGAGGCTGTCTACCTGCGGGTGCAATGCGGTGCATCTCTGCAGCACAATGCATGTTTAATGCATCATGTATATGGGACGGAGAATGGGTAAAAACGGGTAAATATTGGCCAAAACGGGATTTTAAACAGATTAATAGTACTTTTGAGTCCCGGGGAACCCTTTGGTACTAGTCATGGATAATTACGAGTCCTGGTTAAATTTCTAAGAGCTGTAGTTCATCTTCAATTTTAAGTTAGAGTGCGCACGCGAGCATATAAACGAACCCTAACCCTAACCCTATTATATTGCTCACACGACCAAACAAACAATGGAGATGGAGATTATACATCTATAATATACTCGGAGTAATTATGCCAGTTCCAGGGGTGAGACAATGCGGTTGCAGCAAGAAGGGATGTGCGTGAATAAGATGCACTGTCTTATTATTTTTTTTGTTAAAAAATCTAGTAAGTAGTTACTTGGGAAATGGTTGGGAATAGATAAATGACGGAAAGACAGACGTATTTGGTGTCATTTTGAAGTGTTACGAGTCACAAATGTCGTTTGGATTATCCCAGAATCGGAAACTCGGCATGGTAACACGTGACAGCGGGTTTTCAAGTTGGGTGAACTGGAAGGGACTTCAGCACTCGTTATTCATATAATATAAGTATGTATCCTATAGCTACTCTCTTTAACTCTCTCCATGGTTTCACAGATTGATGTTTTCTCCTCTCATCATGATTCTACACACCCAAGTTCTACCGACTCATAAGACATACAGGAAACTCTGAATCTGACCCCAAAAGATCGGCGCGGTTTCATTTCAGCTCAGCGATCATCTACTGGACCGTCGATCAGAACACCGTTGAAAACGGTCGAATCGAGTCAAGTAAAGATATGCCCGTCGGTTGCCGGAGACGACGACAGATATCACTTGACTTACACGTGCCCGGAATCTCAACGTCGCGTGGGCCGTTCTTTTATCACGTGATTGCCATTTCCAAACCCCCACCCCCCATTGCGCGCTTATCTAACCCTTGACAGATCGACACTCAGACTTATAGTTAAGCAGCCATATAGTAGGCGGTGGGGGAACGAGTCGGGGCGTGCCACGTGACATGTCAGGTGATAAGTTGAGTCACGTGGGTTCGCGATAACACGTGACGACGGCTCACCATCCACCCAATCCTGACACACCCTCCCTCGCTCTCCCCCAGCTCTGAGTTGATGCTGACCCTCGTATTCGTATAGTCGACACCTATTTTTGAAATTCTTATTAATACTGCACGTGATCAATTCCTCGGAGATGCCTTTTCCCGGCGTCGTGTGATCATCCAGAGATTAGCTTGTGTGGCTAGCTCCCTTCATGATGGATCTAAGACCAGGTTAGTTCGTTACTAACAACGATTAGTCAGATTTTAGACCGGTATTAGTCAGTGTGGGGTACAAAAAGGTGGATAAACAGCGAGGAAAGGCGCCAGATTCAAGATGCCGGACCTCCATTGTGATTATTCAGCAATTTCCACACAATATAGTGTTAGTAATGTGTGGTGCTAGAAAGAACTGGAAAATGGTCAGATTATGAGTCGGACTATGAGGAGTTTTAGTCAACTAAGTAGTAAAATCCGACCTTGTCCGACAAGTCATAACCTCTTTGGAATAACCCCTGCACTGGCCCCGTTTCGCCAGAACCGTTTCCGCCAAACCCACCTCACAAAACACAGGTTACGAGCCGGAAAACGCCACAAACACGTAAGCCTAACTGAGACCTTTCCAAGGTTGCTAAAACAACGACCCCCAAAAGCAGCAGACCACATCGCCATCTTTGATTCTTTCCTGGAGAAGTACATTTATGGCCATCACTAAGATCGGAGGTACCAGGTACTGGTATCGGTAGTGGCACTCACGTGACCAGAACTCCACGGAATCCACCCCAATCCATTCAAGTCACAGGGCCCAGCATCACGCCGCGATATCCTGTCACTAGTCAAAGTCGCTTTTTCTACCATCCTTATCTCCAAGGGGCTATTTTAAAGTTGTAGCAAGAAACAAAACATTGCCAAAATCAAGTCGAGAATTCCAGACACTTGTTTTGATTTGAGCAAATTTCACAGTTTGACCTTTCGCCTCCGGTCCCTCTGGACTCTGTTATATTTAGGTCTGGTTGTTTTTGTATCGCTTTTTGCACGTCAGTCTGTTTGCGTCTCTTTTTTGTCCCCACTTGTTTGAAGGTTTTACCATGCACACGACCAGTCGAAAGCTTAGGGTATATAAGCTCTAGAGTGGGTCTTGGCTGCAGGGCTTGGCGGCTTGGCAACAGCTCCACATGCAGCTGCCCGGTGGAGTCCGTCGGTGGCGCGGAGGAGGTGGAACACGCCGAGTCGAGGTCGTGCGGTCTCGTGGACCAGCGCGCTGGAATCGTAGCGGTCACGTGATGACAGAGGTATTTTCAGCATTCTGATTGCGTCGCGTGGGCAGGTTTTGCAGCGGTCCAAAACACTGCCCCGCGCGCGTTTCAGCCCTGTTTCGGAATGCGGGCGGAGTTGCAGGGATGAGAGTCACGTGATCGCGGGGGTGGGTTCTCTGGCAGGACGGGGTCGGGCAACTGATGGTTGGATTGTGTAATACGCGATCACGTGGTGTGTGGATCTTAGTAATAAGGTCTTCTTCAGGGACTCATCTTTTTTTCTTCTATCGCCCTAATATTATTCTTTCTCCGTATCACCTCCGCCTTGGTAATAATTGGACTCTTTCAGGCACGGTCGGTTCCACAACACACCATCGGAGACAGGGTTTGATTTTTCGCTTTGTGTTTTCATTTTGACCACTTTTCGTTTTGCGCTTTCAAACCTTTTTCCTGGATATATAGACGGAGGGGCAAGGAGACGGATGCAAGAAGATACCGCAACACTAACAGATAGACGGCGAGATGTGAGTATTGGTGTCATGGCAGCGACGACATGGTCAGTGTGGTGACAAGATGGCCAATGTGATGGGGCGACATGAGCCTTGTGGTGGTGCGACAGAGCCGTGCGACAGAGCCGTGTGGTGGGACGGCCTGGTCAGGGTGGACACTCCATTGTCAATGTTGTGATCACAGAGACCATGTCGCGAGAGACATTGACTATGTTGGGACCCACATAACGTCGTCAGTCCCAGCCGCAGACACTGTCATGTATCGTGCCCACGTTCTTACTAACTCAGGGACATTGAAAAACAAACGCATCGGTCGCCGTACCGCTCGAAAGCACTGAGCATGGTGCTGCACCCGTTTCGCCTGCTGCGCACATCTCTTGTGAGCAAGCTCGTCGTCATTCTCATAACCTGTCTGATTTTCGGCAGCTTACTCAACTTGACCGACAAGCTGCCCGACGGAGTCAAGTCACGGGTCGCCTACATGACCGACGTGGGCTTAGTCAGCGGCGGTGCCCGCTCGAAAGCCATGGCCGGCAACTCGTCTGTGCGCATCAGTCACGTGCCACTGACGAAAATCAAGTTTGCCGAAAACGAAAAGGAATTCAACCCCAAGTGGGCCCAGAAGAAGGCTCTGGACTCGTCGTCGGATTACTCATTCGAGTGGAAAGACTGGGTCGACTTGACCGAGGTCACGGGTCTATTCAGAGCCATCGAGGTCGGCTCGTGTGGCAAAAACAAACAATGCCTTAGTAAGCTCCAGGTCACCGGACCCCCGACTCAGGTGGAGCCCCAGGCGTTTTTCAACCGGGTCGGAAAGGTGTTTTTGGACCAGACCATGCCCAAGCCGAAACAGTTGATTTATCTGACCGAGAAAGAGTCACGTGGCAAGCGGGAGGAGCCCGTCGAGATAGAGTCACATGTTCCGGTGGTTCGGGAGCCTGAGTTGGGCGACTTTAGCCGATCGCGTGACGCCAAGTCAATCCAAAATGCTAAGCGGGAGGCGACTGAGGAGGCGACTGGTGAGTCAGCCAACGAGGGCCAGTCACGTGACTCCGCACGAGCCTCCGCGCGTGACATTGCCTTTTCCGAGGCTGACCCCGTGCACGAAGACTCGTATGACGACGACGAAAACGGAACCATTCTCGTGCCGACGGCTGAGTCAGAGGAGGAGCTCCAGGAATACGCAGACAAGGACGCGGCCGCCAAGTCGTACCTGCGAAGCGGCTGGTCACGTGGCCAGAAATATGTCGAGCTGCCGCGCGAGCTGTTCACTTGGGACATTCACGAAGAGATTGACAAGGGACTGACTAAGAAGAGCGTTGACTCAGACGACCCGTCACGTGAGCAGGTTGCGCACTCGCAGTTTCTTAGTCAGCATTGGAAACACATCAAAAAGTCCGGCAAGCATTTCTCCGAAGCGTGGGTTGTGGGCGACACCAAAGCAGCCGGAGTCCATTACGACTGGCGATTTTTCAGCGAGTTAAACACCATTGACGAGAAACGAGTCATCTTGCGTAAATTGGTGCGTGCGTGGCTCGACTTCACGTCACGTGAGGGCATTATCACGTGGCTGGCGCATGGCACGTTGCTGGGCTGGTACTGGAACGGCCAGTCTCTGCCGTGGGATTTCGACGGTGATGTCCAGATGCCGATCCGCGAATTCGACCGGTTTGCCCGCCTCTATAATCAGTCGTTGGTAATTGATGAGTCAGCCGGCGGCCGGTATTATGTCGATGTGGGTCCCTCCTACGTCGAGCGCCTCCGAGGCAACGGCAAGAATGTCATTGATGCTCGGTTTATCGACGTTGATAGTGGCATGTACATTGACATTACCGCCTTGGCGTATGCCGAGCAGCAGGAAAAGTTCCACTGCAAAAACTGGCATCGGTATGAGTTGGAGAGCGTTTCTCCGCTGCGTCGGACGCTGTTTGAGGGCAAGGAGGCTTACATTCCAAACAATTTCGAGTCCATTTTGAACCAGGAGTACAAGAAGGCGCCGCTGGTGAACACCCGGTTCGAGGGCCACTTCTGGAACAAGTTTATCAAAATGTGGGTTCAGCAGGACCAGTGTGAAATGTTACAGATTGAGGAGAATGTGGACCAGCGGGCAGTGAGGGAAAACGGTGAACCCACAACTTTTGGCGCTTGTTATCGACCGGAGTATCTCAAGAGGTATCACGAGACCCACAAGATGAGTAAGGCTCATGAGGGGGAGATGGAGGCAATCAGGCAAAAGGCCGATGTTTGGGAATGGATTCGCGAGGAGTTTGAGTAGAAGGGGTGACGGCGTGAGAGAGGTCACGTGAGAACATCACATGAGGAAAGGGATCCAGGAGAGACCAGAGCACGTGGATTGTAGCTCACCTCAGAGATGGTCACCGGAAGTTAATGAGGAGATCATCATCAGGAGTGGTGCAAAGTCCTTATGTTGGTCACGTGCGTGTATCGAGCATGTGGCGACAGGCGGATTCTAGTTAGGAATGTATTTATTGTCAGGTAATGGCGTAGTGAGTAGTCTTGTATGGTATAGTTGGACATACAGGTCGTGCATATACTGTCCATAATATGTACCTTTGTATGCGGCTTACATGCACCTGCATGTAGACTGCATTTAAGCCGCATTAGCATGTGAACCGCTGCATAATCGTGGAACCTGGGAGTGATAAATCAGGGGAATTTCGAGTTTATATATTGCTGGGAGTCGCGAACCATGGCTTGCAGAATGAGAAGCAAGACAAGTGAAAAAATGCACAGATGATGTGTGATCGAGTAAAAAGTGATGGCCTTGGAGAGAATGACGCAACTGTGGTCTACATCTGATCAACGGACGGACGGTTTCACGAGCCCCAACCCGCTCAACAACAATATCACGTGATTAAAAATGGTCACGTGACCAACAATTGCCATCAGAAGTTTTTATTTAAGAGCCTCGTTAATTTCTTCATAACTGGGCGAATTCTGGAGACCCTCACATCTGGAAACATCTAACATTGGACAAAAATATAATATATATATTATATTATATATATAAATATTAAAAATAAAAGAACAATTCAATCTTGGAGCCACTTAATCTGACTGCATCAATAATCATATAATTAGAAAGAGTCGACTTGTGTGGTCATAATGATACGATTTTTGTGACTAAAAACCTCCGACGGAATGCTGCGAATCGAGGAATCACTTAATTGACAAGCTAGCAGTATGGGTTCCTGTAACGTTGGTGGGTGAGTGATAAGAGAGAGATGTACAAAAGTGTGTAGTTGTGGAAAAACATATCAGATCACGTGAGGTCACGAGCCAGGTGGTCATTGAAAATGTATTATTCCAAGCAGTCCTGGAAGGGTTCGTCGACTGCGAGTTGTGGACATGGTAAAAACCAGTTGAGATTCACGGCAACGCGATAACACACAATCAACTGCATTGACTCTCCATTTACTAATCAACCAGAAACGCCAGCAGCAGGAATGAGTGAAAAAGGGTGATCCAACGGTGGGGCTGGTGAATACTGCCGGTAATCTCTCTAGAATCGTGATCTTCAATTTTTTGTTTGACTGACATCAATGCGATACTACTTGAACAACTACGAGTGGACTAGCAGGTTGAGAATGGGTGGAAGAACACAAAAAGGCCAAAAGGCAAAGTTGAGTGTTCCAAAGCAGATTTATAGGGCCAGATCGAACATAAAGCATCCAGAATCGACCCAAAACTCCAGAATGAGCCCAGAATGAGCCAAGAACGAGCCCAAAACGAGCAGTAGACAAAGAGCTGAAGCAGATCGAAACATTATTTGCCGCTTCTGTCGTCAAGTATATTCGCATCTGTATGCGTCGGTTATTAAACCAATATCAACATGTGACCACTCCAGAACCATGGATAGTCGGTGAGATGGCATCGGTCATTAGTTGATGGAAACGACAGGATCATCACGACCAAACTTCAACTAAATACCCCGATGAATTGGTCTAATTGTCGTGGTGCATGCTGCGTTACGATGTTGGTAAAGGTGACTTCGATCATGGTATCAAAAATAGGTCTCCACGAAGAATCTCTATTACCGTATATTTATCCCCATCACCTCAATATTGTGCGATTGAAGTATTGAACTTCAGATTGAGAAAGGAGGTGATACCCTAATGGCTATATAATGAATATTTCTGGTATTCCTGAAATCTCTACAACAGGCAGTGATTGTTCGCCCTGACACCTCTTTCAATCATAGGACACAGTACAATACTGACCTTCCCATGTGGAATTAATGACGTTAAAATGGAATGATGATTGGGAAAGAAGTATTAGTAATAAAATTTCAAGTTATGAATATCTTTTATTGGTTGAAAACCTATTATTGGCTACGTTATTCAATTGTGGATCTATTGGAGTTGTTTTGTATGACGCCGTTGAGACAGCGTTGAGGAGAGACTGAAAGGCATAGAAAAGGTGGAATTGAAGCGGAAACTTGAAAATGGCATTCTGATGGATACATTTTTCAACTTGTAGAACCTTCACCATACTTTTTGTTGACCCATATTACTCCTAGACTACCACAACTCACAACTGGAGAAACCCCAGAAAAAGAGCAGTAGACAAGTCCTTGAACATCAAGAAGGAGACAGCTAGAGTCCATGAATATCAATCAAAGAAAAAGAAGGTTGGATTATGAAAAAATTCAAATATCTCTCCCAAGTCCCTTTGATTATATTTTTCTTTTTGGTCTCATGATCAGACTTTCATTATGAAGTTCTTCTGAGGCGACATAAAATCCATTACAAACCACATCCCAAGCCTTGAGACCAAGAAATATACATCACCTTGATTTTCCATTTCGTGAAAAACCCTTTCCCTTTTTTTCGGACTGAATAACAGCAGTATTCAACTTGTTGGACAATTACTCCGAATCCCATTCAACTAATATAGTACATACAATATTCAGATCATATCCAGACACAAATGAATAGTTCAAATCACAAGATAGCGTCGCAATCTTTCGAAAAGACGCATTAATAATACCATTTATAAGTCTTAACTTGATCCGAATCCCAGTATCTCGAATTTCCAGCAGGTTCTACGGAACATGATGTCAGTGCCTATGACAGAACACCATCTGTAATAAATGTGTTATGCAGAAAAAAATATATATAACACTAATTAGTTTTGCCAGTTTAACCAATAGACCTTCTTTCAGGTTAGTCTCACTTATAATGGGCATTTTTTAGAACTTCCCAGTGTGGAATATTTTTGTGAACGAACATTATGTCATCAAACAATTTAGTCAGCCGATTTAGGTGAAGTTCCAATTAATTAATGCCTTTCGTATTTACTTTTTTTAGGAACCTAAATTATTTAGAAAAATATATAAAAAAACCGTCAATATATTAATTGATTTGATTTGATTTTTACATATTTATTTTATTTTATTTATTTTTGATTTGATTTTTATCTATTATTATATATTTATGATATTTTTTTAGTTGCAACTGCGGGAAAGATTATTTCCTAAAAATACTCAAATATAAAATCCAATAAATAGAATAAATTAGCTAATAGATAACAACATGCCTTCCCAGGCTATAATACGAGCAAATAAAGCAAAAGACAGCTGCTAAAACTCCAGCGAGAATGACTGCTGTATGGTCATTCCCGCTCAGTGAAAATGCGGCAGTGACGAATCATTCGGCAAAACCTCCGACGAGATGGACGTCTTCTTCGAATCGGAGCTCCCATTGGAGAGCTTGACAGATGACCCGGTCTCCCGCTCGTCATCGGCACTATCGGCTACCCGCGGCAAACTGGCAAATAAACTGCTTGTAAACGACGCCGCAGTTCGAGACCGTATACTGCCGCCGCCGACGCCAGTCGCCTCATCTCGTGACTCGCTCACGCTCGTGCGTTTCATCTGAGCAATCACGTCATACCGCAGCTGCTTCTCCTTCTCCACCTCCCGCCGCGACCGGTCCAGATCACGAGACATTGCCTCGTAGTGCGACGACAGCCGCTTGAGCTCGTCCAGAGTCCGCCGGTGCTGCACCCGGGAGTTGTCAAGATGCGACTCCAGCACGGAGATGCGCGACTCGAGGGGCGCACGTGAGCTACTCCCCGCTGTAGACGCGTCACGTGAATCCTCAGACATCACTGTCGCGCGAGACTCGCTCCTGTGGCTGGCCTTCAACTCACGAATCTCGTCCTCGCGCTGCTCCAGCAACGACTCCAGCTCCCCGATCCGCTGCTGCGCGATCACGTGACTCTCCCGCTCCGCCGCGTGCCCGCGCTGCTCTTCTACCAGCGCGGTTTCTAACCCCAGAATCCGCAAATCGTACTGCTTGATCATATCCTCCACCGCAGAGTGCATTTCGGTGGTGTTGTTGAGCCGCGAGGACCCATTCTCACGTGAGTCGGGGGATGTGCGCGACACGTCCGTCGTCGAGCCCCGTGGGGAAAAGGTAGAGTCAGGTGACATGACATCAAAGTCCGCATGCCTGAGAGAATCGTGGGACCAGTCGCGCTGGTGGCGGTGGTGGCGCGTGGGAGACATTCGCGAGGAGCGCAGCGAGTCACGTGACCGGTCACGTGACGTCCGTGTCGGCGACTCGCGTACAAACCCCGTGGGGCTGTCTCTGCTGGACGACATGCGCGAAGGAGAGTCCCGCGATGACAGCCGTGAGGGCGATTCATGGGAAAAGTCGCGTGAAAAGTCACGTGTTCGCTCGCGCTCGCGCTCCAGCTCTCTCGTTCGCCCTCGCCAGTACTCCATCTCCCGCTTCATCTGGTCAAACTCCATCTCCTCATTCTGGCTAATCTCTGGAGCCAGTTGGATGGCACGTGCTCGCTGGGTGTAACTAAGCGTGGAGAGTGTTTCCGACACAAACGCGTCGTCACACGTGATGCAGGACAAGAGATATGTCACCGCTCTGCCCCCCAGCGAGTCTTGCAACAAGCGGGTCAATTTCGAGTCTCGGTACGAGATATGTTTGGTGGCTGTTGCCGCAGTTTGGGCGGCACTCGACAGTTGACTAATCACCTTGCCCAACGCCGCCAAACCTCCGTTAATGGCGATGCCCTCCTTGACTCTTTCTCCCTTGGCCTCGGAATTCTTCAGTCGCTCCGAGCCAGCCAAATCGACAAAATTGAACTTGCTGGAGGCGCCGTTCTGGGTCAGGGTGATGGTGAAAATGGCGTGGGAGCGCGACGACTCAGAGTTAAGCGCCGTGGACCCCTTTTGGCGGAGCTCGGAGCCCGAGCGCAGGAGATGAAGCAGCGCGGGGAGCGAGGAGACAGTCACGTGCGCCACGCCGGAGATGGCCACGTTACCGGCGCTGTCCTCACGCACCATGGGCTGGGGTTTTGGGTTAGGGTCCAGCAGGTCGCAGAACTGTTCGTTGTAGAGCTCTACATAACTGACGGAAACCGTCAGTTCCGACATTGTCTTGTCAAACTTGTCCTCGAGCTTTGCGAAGATGTCTGCCGAGGCCCGCTGGACTAGACCCTCGTGGTCGGGGTCGGGATTGACTGGGTCAGACGCGAATCCGCCGTCCAGGTCACGTGTGGACATTCGGGAACTCGACCGTGAACCGACATCCACACTTTCGGTGCCCATGGTGTAACTCTTGCCCGAGCCAGATTGGCCGTACGCCATGATGGTGACATTGTAACCGGCTACAAACTGATCTGTGGACTTTGAAAAGTGGGCGTAGATCTCCGACTGGGTAGTTTGAGGCCCAAACACGTGGTCATAGAGAAACGTGCGTTTTTGAGGGGCGCACGTGACAGTGATGGAGTTGCTGGAGAACTCGGTGATGGCCGATTTGGCCACCGATGGCTTGATTCGGATGACTGCATGGACAGATATGGGCGTAGGGGGAAGGGCGGACGCGGGCACGGGCACAGGCAGGGAAACGGACACGTCGGAAGACACGCGACTGCTCAGGTGACCGGGACCAGGCCCTGTAAGCGGCGAACCCGGATTTGGAACATTGTTGTGGTGGTGACCAAAGACATGACTCGGCGAACCGTGTGGCTTGCTCACGTGCGGTTGGCTCACGTGATTCGGCGAACCTTGCTGCTGGATCACGTGACTCGGCGAACCTGGCGCCACGTGACTCGCTTGTTTCACGGACCCTGCTCTTTTGAGTTGGCTGACATGGGGGCTGACGTTGGGGCTCGACGCCGGCGACAGCGACAGTGACAGCGACGGTAGGCTCTGCTGACTAAGAGTCCGAATGTGGCTTTGGGGCCGGTCACGTGTCGTCGTTGTTTTTCCTCGTCTGAGTGGGATTCCTGACGGCAGAGGTGTCCTTGGAGGCTGTGACATGAGTCAGCTGGTGGGGGAGAGTGGGTGGAATGGTGTTGTTTGGCGCAGGTTATGAGTGAGAATTATGGGGCACGTTGAGATCGTCCTCTGACTAACAGGTTATGAGATCGTCCTTTGGGCTTCTTGTGGCGTCTTTTGGTGACGTTGAAAAGTGGATTCGGGGTGTATAAGTATATGCTTGGGTGGATGCAGAGTTGAAGGTTAAATATTTACGGTCGTGTTGGAAATCCGTCTTTAGTCCGGGGTTGCCGGGGTTACGCTTTGCGGGGGTTACCGACTCGGGAGAGGAGAAGAGGAGGGGGGGGGTCATCACGTGACCCGGAGAGGAGGCGGGTTTTGGGGGCGGTCGGGCATTGGTTTGAGGGTTGTTTATCATTTTTGGGGGTATTTTCGGCGGGTGAGTTTATTATGAAACAGGGGTTGGCGGTGGTGGGGGGAGAATAAGGGTGTATCGAGGTTAAACGAGGGTCAAAGTAGGCTGATGGGGTATTCATTTTGATGGCCGGAGGCTGGCGAGTTGAATGGTGGTGTTGAAATGTGGGTGGTGTTGATGTGGAGAGAGATTGGCCGGGTTTTTGGTGAGGGGCGAAATAAGGCGGGCTTGACCAAAGTGAAATCTGAGACCTGGTGGGGATTTCTGGCGTCTTTTTGAGCTTCCGAATGATATTATTTTCGCTAGAAAGCCGTTTGAAGGCGTTTTCAGGCACGTTTAGAGGGTCAGATATTGAGTTTAATGATGGACGGAATACGACGTAGTTGGGTTTACTTGGGGCTAAATTGGATTTAGTGGGAAGTTAATTGAGATTAGTTGGACTTAGTTGGGGGGAAGATCAAGGGTAACTGGACATGAGATGTATGGGGTATTGAGGTATTGAGATATTGAGATATTGAGATATTGAGGTATTGAGGTATTGCGGTATTGAGGTATTGAAGTATTGAGGTATTGTATTGTCTTATCGTTGCTCTTCACTTGAATCTCCGGTATTGCACTTACAGGGGTTTACGCGTCCAAATGTGACAAATATTGAAGAAAAGACAACCCAGAGCAGATCTAATGTATGCCTCCATTGCTGTGACATGATCAATTTGCCCTAAAATCCCTACAGAAGCTCTCTACGCGCGAGCCTCCATGCGCATCGACACCTTTAACCATCTTCCAACTATACAACCTACTTTAGTTGGGGCTATACTCAACATAATACCATGAAAACTGCACTCTCCAACTCCTCCAAAACTGCTCCGATTTGTGTCCAAAAACTTGCAATCGACACAATCCCTTTTCAGAGGCAACCACATATCCTTTTTTTGAGTCTCATTGTGCCGCCATGTCCCCGATCAACCGCCCCTCTGTCCCATTTAAACTTTTACATCGTCACACCAAACCTCCACAACACATCACCACTTTGTCACGACAGTACTTTGCATCTCACAACCACGAAAAAAAATGACCCTGACTCGCCAGCAGGTTCTGGAACAGTTCTCAAACGACGACCTCGTGTCTCACAGCTACCTGGACCAGTCGCTGCCGAAATGCGAAGAGAAAAACATCCAACAGCTGCAGTCAAGTGCATCTCAACTCTTGTCACAACTGGACTACCACAGCCAGGACCTCACGTGGACGCTCGATGGACTGCTGACTAAACTTACCCAGAGCCAAAACAAGATCCGATACCAGATTGAACTGCTCACGGGCGATCTGGACTCTCTGAGAGACAGGGTGGAGTCCATGAACGTTGATGAAAAAACGGAGAAGCAAACAGACCCGGAGTCCGGAACAGACCCGGAGTCTCGTGACAAGAATCCTGACGCCGGTGCGGGTTCCTCGGATATCACCGAGCAGCTTCAACGGTACGATTCTGCGCGGCGGAAAATGGAAACTGTGATCATCATGCTCCGAAAGGCAAAGGAATTCGACCAATCGCATCTCGACACGAAAATCGACCAACTCATAGCCTCTGGGGACTATGACCAGGCTCTTAATCTTGTCGACGAGGCCCTCCAGCTCGCCCAGGTGTGGAAGGGCACTGGCGGATACAATAGCCGAGTGCGGGCCATTATGGCAACCAAAAAGCGAATTGAGCGCGAAATCACTAAACGCGATAGTGTGGAGGTGTCTCGTGATGATCGGGCTGACCGTCATGAGCGCGAGTCTTCGGTCGCCAGTTCTACCAAGGAGTCGTCTCCCATGCCCGAGGGTTTTTCGCTTTTTGGAGAGTTATCCAGGCGGATGGGATATTAGTGGAGGGGAGGGGGGGGGGGGGCTCATCGTGGATGCAGTCATGTGATCTCAACCGTTGTGTGTCGCGCGTGTCCACGTGATTACCAATCTCTGAAATCTCGGGTTAGTAATTTATACATTTGTGGACGATTTTGGAAATGTTGGCTTTGACTCAATGATACCAGGCATTTCTGTGGTTACTTAGACACAGCAGTGATGCTGCGCGTTTGTTTGTTTGGTCACTTGATCACCACCATTGAGACATTGCCGACTGTTTTGGTGATTTTCATGTTTAACAAAATGTCAACTATACTAGTTGAGGTGATCGACATTGGGGTGACCTAACCTTGGGGTGCCCGACATTGATCCTATTTCTTTGGAAGTGGTTTCGGAGAGCTTGGAGCGAACTTGTTGGGGGGCCTCACTTTGAATGTCTGTAGATTGTTCCGCCGTTTCTCTGCATACTGTTCGGGTTATTCCAACCAGTCCTTTCCACTCTACAGCTTTGGTAGGCTTGTTGATGATTTGCTGGACGATGATACGGGCAATAACACCAGCGTCCTTGGACTAGAGAAACAGGAACTTGGCTGTTTGATTTTTACCGTTTACACCATTCCAATGATATCGATTTCAGTAGGACAAGTCCAATATCAGTCACTCTAGATCGTGAGTTAATGCTCATTCATATCCGGTATTCACAGCCCCAAATATTCGCCCATTCAAGCTGAAACTAGACGAAACTAGACTCATATGAAAGCCTGGATCGCAACGAGTACAATGATACATATCCTGTCTCTACAGAGTCAGCACAGGCCAAGTTAGTCTGGGGTCATTGACTCACTCAGACCTCAACTCCGCGGGTTACGGTCCTATCGACAGGATCTCATTGGACTCCTTTCCGTTGGTGTCACGCATCAATTTATCATCAAATAACGTGTCTATCTCTCTCATTGCATTCAGATGTCTTACTGACCATCTAATTAGTTGGGAATAAAGGGAGTTATCCAACTAATTAGTTGAGAATAAAGGACGGGTTACTGGAGTCACAAACAATGTAAACCCCAGTTTTGATTGTATCTCGTACGCTCACGTGACCCCGTAAATGAGCTACGGCTCGCTATTCTGCCCGCAGCATTTGAGTTGTTAACAGAGTCCAAAATAGTTCCCTTATGGCTTGAATACTAAGTAAGTTTAAACGAAATCCGAACAAATTCTAATTGAACATTAAAAAATAATCGTCGATATCTCGAAATAATCGTATTACAAGGGGTGGATTTTTGTAAGTATTTGTTAGGAACGTTGGCTCTGGCTATATATTAATCTCCATTTCGATGTAATTGCATATCCGGATCTCTGAAATAGGTACCCCCAGCACAACTCCTTCTTCAACTAACTCTCAACCAACCTCAACTAAGCTGCGTGTGAAAAGTTTGCTGAACCCGAGTGATGGAAGAGGGAAAAATAAATAATAAAGAGAATTATAAAAAAATAAAAGAAACAAAAAAAAATTAAAAAAAAAACATAGAAAAACATAAAAAAACATAAAAAAAAAACATAAGAAAAATCAAAAAAAATTCGTTACTGCACTGTAACTAGCTAATCAATTCCATGTGGTCCACACTATTAAACGCGCCCGTGGACAAATTCCCGCCATATATTTTCAAAGATAACTGAAATCTGATTATTAAGCAGATTCTTCTATTTGCAGAAAACTATTGCAACACTATAATCACTAAAAAATTACTATTTAGCATCATTGATCTTTGCCTATTCGTCTAGGCAACTGTTTCGTCGTCGTCATAGTACAATATCCAGGGAATATCACTAGCTACAGTCACGTCATCATGATATGCAATATTATCTATCTCCAGATCAGTTCGGAGGAGGAAACTGAAAACTACTGGCGTCCTCACGCTGAGGCCGGAAGGGTCGCTGCTGCGGACTGGAGCTGCTGGCGGGCGAAAACGGACCCCATTTGCTGCTCTCCTTCTTGGGCGTTTCCGCCACCGACGGCTTCTTCTTGTGGCTCGCAGACTCCTTGGTTTTCATCTTGGTGCTCTTTTTGCCCAGACTGGCGCCCCGAAGAAGACTCTCGAGCCGGAAACTCGACTCGTTGGAGGTGGACGCCTTCCGCGACTTGAAAGAGACCGCCGGCGACAGATTCTGCGACAGCACCTCGCCGCCCTGATCATACGAAAGATTGCGGGTGTGCAGAGGCACGTGACCCGAGCCTGGGTGGCCAGAGTGCGGCGTGTGGCCGGGAGACGGCTCGTCGACAAGCTGGAAGCCGCCAAAGTCCGAAGACCCGCCCAAAGTCGATTGCTTGGCGTGTCGAGACAAGCCCGGAGAGGGCGCTGGAGACAAGCCCGACGAGCCGGCACCGGCAGTCGTGGCCGAGCCCGTGGGCCCGTAGCTCTGCTGGGTGTTGGCAAAGGAGTCTGCCAGTGTGGTTTTGAACGAGGTGCTGGACGCGGTTCTCTGCAGCGACCGGTTCAGAATGATGGACACCTTCTTGTCGTAGAGCTGGGGCACGTAGTCGTGGTCGGTGGTGTCGGTCATTTCCGAGGTGGCCGACACAGAATGGTTGTGCATGTGGCCAGCCCGAGACCGCGAGCCGCCGCCGCCGTCCTGCTGGATGCTAGTCTTCTGGAAAAATGAGTCCAGATTGTCCAGCGCCTGCCACATGTTGCTGAGGCTTCCGTCGGGCTCCTCCTGCACCGACACGGAGTCCATGCGGCTCAGCGACATGTTGTCCTCCTCGTAAAAGTTGTCTTCCTGGTGGAACTTGAACTCCTCGGCCGGCGACGACGGCACCGACGATAAGGACGAGTTGGTAACCTGGCACGTGTTGAACACAGCGTTCACATTGTGGCGGGTCAGAGTGTGGCTCAATGTCGGCCAGGGAATGGCCCAGCCGCTTTCGTCGGGAATTCCAAACAGAGTAATATACCGTTCGTACTCCTTGCGCATGGATCTGTTGCCCAGAGACATGCGCAGCACGTGCTTGTCCATTTGCGACCCTGAAATGCACACGGCTTCGTCGAGAACCGAAAGAGCGGCTTCGGCGTAGTCCGTCTGGAGCAGTCGCAGCAAGGGACTGATCAGATCCGCGCCAATGCCGGTAAACTCCGGTCTGGTCATGTTCACCAAAGGCAACATGAGCCGAAGCAGGTCCAGCGTCTCTCGTCGGATCCAGTCGGTCTTGTTGCCGAGAAGACCCAGCAAGAAGACCAGGGCGTGGGCCTCTTCCGACGGGAAAAAGTTGTTGGAGATGATCTGCACCGATTGACGCAGAAAGTCGAGTTTGGTGCGGAACTTTTTCTTGCACAGCGAGTCGAGAATCCGCACCAACCCAGCGTGTTCGGGAGCGTCACCGGCCATGATCTGCAGCTGCGACGCGGCACTGACAATGTCTTCGGAGATGGGTCCCTCCGAATCGTCGAGAGCGTGCAAAAACGACGGCAGGTTGCTCAACAGTCCAAACAGCAGCCGGGTGGTGCCTGATCCCACCAGAATCGAGTCCGGCACCTTGTTGAGGAGATTCAGCACGTCAAGCGACAGCTGGTACGAGTTGCAGCTCTTAAGACCCACCAAAATGGTCCTTTGAAGCCCCTCAAACCGCTCCACACCCACGGCGCCATCTTCCACCGCCTCAAACCGCTTCAGCCCGACTCCAGCGTACTTGCCCTGCTCGGAAAGCTCGTCTGAAGCCACTCGCCAGCCCGGAGGGAACGCGGCGATGATTCTCTGCTGGACCTCGGGGCGAGAAATGTCCACCACAAGCAGATACTTTTGCAACACAGCCAAGCACTCGTTGAACTCCGCCTCATGGACGGTGCTCAGACACGCCACCGTGGCCCAAAAAAGCTGGGGCGACGTTTCCAGCTGCGTCACATCCAGACGCTCGGTCAGAGAGTGCAGCGTCATGAGAATCTGCATGGAGAAGCCCTGGATGTCGGGCAGCTCATCGGACACCGTGTTGGACAGCCGCGCCAACATATCGCCAAGCATGGTCTGGTCGAGATCGGTGACCAGAGTTCGAAACAGCTGGAACGACCGGCAAGCCACGTGACGAACGGGACATGTTGTGGCCCAGCTGAGCGAGAGGCGGGCCCATTCGGACTGTAGACCCGGACAGACAGTTGACAACAGCTCCACAAGCTGCCGGATCAGCTCCTTCATCTTGATGGGGGTCTTGGCTCCATTTTTGTCGCTGTTCATGTCGTCGTAGGCCCACAGCGTCGAGTCGCTCTGCAACAGCTCCACAAGCTGCTCCTCTTCGGGGGACGACTCCACAAACGCCTGGATCACGTGTACCAGCATCTCACGCGACTGCACGTGCACCAGGGTGTGGTAATGGTCAAGCAGGACAAAACACACCTGCAACAGCAGCGGAATGGCGGTCTGGAGCTTTTCCGACCGGCATGTGATCAGATCGACCAGGAAAATGAGCGCCAACTGCCCGTGGGAGAACCCAGACTCCTTGGACGGTCTCGGAAACACCTGCAACAGATCAGCCACATACAGACCATCGTCAATCTCGTAAGGCGGGTCTTCATGGGGGTACTGAGGGATCATAGAGCGGGGAGAAAGGTGAGAAAACAGAGTGTCCCAAATTTTCGTCTGGCCCGACGCCGTGGTCATGCTCAAATACACCACAATCTGTCTGCAGCACTCGACAAACATGGGGTCTCGTCGGCGAATGGACTCCTTCATGACAAAGTCGAGAATGAGATCCACGTTGCCGGCATGTTGGCTGGAGTTGCCCAGCGCGATCCACAGAGCCTGGACCTCGTGGGGAATCACCTGAGAGAACCGCGCCGTGATTTCCAGCAGATTGACCACCACCATATAACTCGATGGGCACAGAATGTTGCTGGAATCGAGCTTGAGTTCCAGAGCCTGGACCCACGGCAGAACCGCCGCCAAAATGTCTCTTCGAGAAGAAGGTGACACGTTGTGAAAGTACCGGGTGAGCTCGGAAAAGACGTAGTACGCCTTGTTGGCGTGGTCCTGGGCGTACCGAGTGGACAGGTCGAACAGTGCCTTTTTGTAGACCGCCTGAGTCGTGTCGCACACGGAGATTTGGAACTCGCGCACAACCGAGGTGGCAAAATACTGGCGCTCCAAAAAGGTGAGCAGTTTGATGGCCAAACAGCGGGTGGTTCGGTCGCTGTCTCCGACCTTGAAGAGCGCCAAAACCAGCAGCTGGTGGATCTTGACCGGGTAATTCACGTCGCCGAGAATCACGTCCACCAGGGTGTGAAAGTAGCAGTGGTTCTGCACGGGGTCTTCGTGGTCCTGGAAACAATGGGCCACGGCCTCGTCGGTGATGGCGGTCTGGTCAGAGTTATTCACAAGCAGGTTTCGCAGTGCCAATGTGCCGATTCTCTTCATCTGTTCACCGGGCGACGAGAGAATGGCGTCGATCCATTTCATCAGCCCGGTGATGTTGAAGGCCAGAACCGCTCGGGTCTCGCCGTTGCTCTCCACCGCTTGAACCGCCGGTCCCGAACAAAGCACAGCCATGCACGAGAGCGCCGCCAGCTCGAGTTTGCGTCGCTCCAGCTCCATGGAAGCAACAATCATAGACTGGTCTTTGCTCTCCCGGGTCCGGCCCAAAACCACCCTCCTCATTTGCATTTCTCGGTCCTTGGACAAGGCCCAGTGCTGGCCATGTCCACACCACTCTTCAATAACGGTGAAACACGAAATGCGGCCCTCAAACGGCAGCCATCTGGCGGGGTTCGGGGTCTTGATGATGCCCAGATAGACGGTTTCCAGAAACCCGCAGAAATACCGCCTCAGACGCTGATAGTCCCATTCCACCTGGACCTCGGGTAGCGACAAAAACGCCTTCATGTCCTTGATGTACGACGACAGAAATTCAAGAATCCACTCGTCCTTGAGAATCTCATCGTTTTGGATGAAATGCGCCGTCAGCCTCAGAATTCGAGTCACCTCGATAATCAGCGTGTCCGGATTACTCACCTCGGAACTGGTTCGCCGATGGTGGCTCATCTGACGCAAACGTCGTCGCTCTTCCTTCCAGTTTCCCACACAGGCTTGCAGGCACTCCAAAAGCGACGCGTAGATGTTCACGTTGATACAGGAGAGCCCGGCGATGATCGAGTCACGAATCAACGGGTGGTCCACGGTCATGAGGGGGATTACCATTCGGAAAACGGACTTGGCAGACGTAATCTTTTGTTGTGACGCTGGAATCCGGGGCACTGATCTCTTGCGGTTGTGAGAAGCAGAAGTAGGCACTCCCGCCTGGTCATTGGTCTTGTCGTCGGTCAACGTCAACGTGCAGCAGGCCACGATGAGGTAGATCTGCCACTGCTCAATGAGCATTTCCGCCTGGTTTCGCATTGGGTGTCGCAGACTGAAGGAATGGGGTCCCGCCGTCTGCTGCTCGGCAAACGAGACCACGGCGTCGTGCATCTGCACTAGGCGCAGGCAGACAATGTTTCTGAACAGCGCCACGGGCATGGGATAGGCCACAAAGCATTGCTGCATGAAGCAGGGGAAGACCTTGAGCCAGATGGACGTGTCGACTCCGTAGTCCGAGTCGGACAGTTGGGCCAGCGATGCCTTGTTTTTGCTGGTCAGCTTGCTGAGCCGGGTCTTTTCAGGGGTGTTGAGCTCAATCGCCGGGTTGGCTTGGCTGAGAAGGTCGTTGCCGGAGGTGGAGTCTAGCAGCGAAATGACACGTGATCCAGACACACCCGACAACACCTCGTCAAACGACACGGTCAGCCGCAGAATCTTGAGGGCCAAATGGCGCACATTGCGGTTCTGAGAACACAGGAAAAACAGCCCGTTGCTCTCTACCTCTTCCACCACGGCCCAGACCGAGTTGAAGTCCACCGAGTCGTCGTTCTTGGACTTGATGGTGTCGAGCCACAGCTCCAACAGAGTCACGTACAGCTTGAGCAGAGACTCGAACCGGTCCGTGGCGGTAGCCGGGAATTCGGTGCTGCAGAAATTTTGCTGTTCGAAAGAAAACATAAACTTGGCAAACACCTCAATGACTGATTTGCCTTCCTTTCCGGCAACGACAAATTTTTTAAGGGCGTTGCTGGCCGCCTGGCTCACCGGCGCCACCGACAAAGTGTTTCGGCAAAGCATTTCCAGCAGCTTTGAAAACTTTAGGTTGGACGGGGGACACCACGGAATGCACTCAATGGTGTAACAGAGCAGGTCCAGAAACGCCCCGCGATTGAGAGTGGTGCTGTCGTTGGCGCCAAAATGGAACGAAACTGCAATCGGCGTCTTAGCACTGGGCAATTGGTAGCTTCTCTTGACTTCTTCGTCCTTGTTAGTGGAGAAATACGTGTCGCACAGATAAAACAGCTTACCGAGAATTTGAGAAAAGGTGTCATGAAATTCCTCCAGCAGCTTGGTCTTCTGGCGGTGGAAGGGGCCCTCGACATAGGAATGCGACCGTACAACCTCGTTGAGAGCATCGTCGGTCAAAAACGTCGGCTTCTGGTCCTGCTCATAGTCATGCAACATGTACATGTACGCCTTCATGCCAATAATAAGTCGCTCGGGAGACAGGCTCTCTAGCCCCACACTGGCCGATCCCTCCAGCAACTGGGTATGCATGAGCTGGTACAAAATCTGGTCAATGGTGTAGGAGGGGTTGGAGAAGCCCATGAACCGCAAAACCTGGATTGTGGGGTGTAGTATCGACGGGTCTAGCGACGCCCATCCCTTTTTGGACCCCGCAGGGAACATTTGTCGTGTGATTCCCTCCAGACGTTTGGTTGTATGGTTCAACGACTCGGAGCATCGGAAAACATAGACCCACAATAATCTTGCTAGACAAACGGCCATATGGCCTCGCGACTGCTTCTCCTTGAACCGTGATATGATGACATCGAGTAGTGCTGACCAATTCTGCGCAAAGTATTCCTGAGGAGACACAGTCAAAAGAGTCGTTGCCGCCACAATGGCCGGGCCTCCAGAGCCTTGCTTGGACGTTTTTGGAATGCTGGCAATGACTCTGGGGTAGATTTCGGAAATGGCCTGCACCCACACCGGATGGTTAAGTTCCACAGTACCCACAGACACCACCGGCAACAAGAGCTTGTTGAAAACGTCCATGTATGCGTATTTAATTCTGGGCAGATGAGAGCGCAGGAAAAACTGTCCCAGAGACTGCAGAAAGTCCGCAGACTCGTCCAGCTGGTCCATGGGGTATATTTTCAGTTGCAAATGGCACATTCCTTGAATCACGAGCTCCAGCTGGGTCTCTTTCTCCTTGGAGGTTGGCTCGCCGGCCCGACCCAGATCGCCGAGGAAACGGTCCGTAACCGAAACAAAGTTGGTGTTGCTCATCTGGCCCAAAAGCTGCGCAAACAGGTTCCAGTTGGCGTGGCGCACGTGGCTGGTAGCCAGCACCGCCGGGTCCGTCGTTCGCAGCTGTTTGAAGACAATTTCCTCCAGCTTATCACGCAGATCCTCACCCAACGAGTCCGTGTCTGTCTGTTTGACCACCTCAATTAAAACTCGGCAGAGAATGTAGATACTGATGAGCGACTTTTTGTCTGCGACCAGAGCTGCCTCTCTGGCGCTGCTGGCGTGCTCCTGGAGCTGGGCACTGCCAAATCCGCCGCTGCCCATGTCGCTGGCACGCGAGTTTTGTCGAGAATGGCCGGTCACGGCAGATGCGGAGGCCGCGGCAGTATGAGCGGCGGCGGCCGAGTTGACGGCAACCTCGGACTTGGACTTGCGCCAGAACATGACGCTGTCGATCACCGGTTTCGGCTCCCGGCGTGCAATGTAGCCGAGAGAGACGATGATCTTATCGAATGCGGGGTCCGCGCCCTCGCCGAGAATGTCGGTGATGTTGGGGTCGGAGTCGGGGGTGGAGATGCAGAGGTTGAGTTTGCGTTCTGCGTAACGGACAAACTGGGTTAGCGAAGTAGAGAGGAGTCAGACCGTGACGTAGCCACGTACACAATTGATCAGAGCCTGACGAGGCACAAAACAAGTCATGAGTGGATCTGGAGAACAGCGAACAGCACGTGAACGTGTTCTTGCATTCTCAGAGCCTGACCAGAGTGTTGACCATGATTTTAACCATTACTTAGTCATGTGAACGACTGTATCTCGGGCTCCTTGTGACCAGACGAATCTGTAGAACATGACTTTGGTCTTGACGTAGCTTAGCGACGAGTCACATAACCTGAGATGGCCCTACCAGCAGACTTTGGAGGTGCATCGTGATATCTGCGAGATTCACTCACGCCTCTACCAGAGTCCAAAGGCGCCAAAGAGCGCCAAAAGGACACGACAGTCGTAGACCTCTACAGTGTGTCGGACTGCGCCATCTCGAGAAAAGCATGGCCATTACTGAAGGGTCACGTGTCAGCAGAGACATCTCAGTGGAACAGTAGTATCGATTCGACTCCTGACTGTCCCCATTTTACTGTTCTTTGTCGCTCGTGTGGTTGCTTCTGAGTATCAGCTCATTCATAGCACAGGTCATTCATTGCCAGCTCATTGGGTCCACTCGGACCTTTAACCGTACTTGGGCGTTTCCATACTCACCTGTGTAAACAAAATATGCAAGGCATATTCACTCGGCGTTTTCGAGTCGTCTTTCTTCTCCTTCTTTTCCTCCACAGGTCGGTCCACACGTACCGGTGGAGTGTCCAGTGACGTGGGAATGGCTATTTGGGCCGGCGACGAAAGGTCTGGGATTGTGATTTCGTTCTGGGTTAGCAGTGTGTGGAAGTGGTGGTGCGGTGGTCGGTGGAGCGGTAGTGCGGAGATTTTTTAAAGAGACCGTGACCCGCCAGACAAATAGTCTGACAAGTAGCGCGGAAAGTAGTCTGACAAGTAGCAATAGCAAACAATCTCACGTCAGTGATGGTTGCACAGGTGACATGACGCAGATGAGACTAGAATGGGCTGCCACTGAAATGCCCCGACTATGACTACGACAGAGTTGATGTGAATGAGACCACGTCATCCCGCGTTCTTCAAGTGCCGTAATCTATCTATCACTGTCTCGATGAAGATATGTCAATTGCTCGATCTGAGTGACACCAGGACTGGGACTGCATCGGTGGAACTTGGTGGGGCCGCAAGACGTCAGAAACACGCTGGATACAACCTCCAAATAACCTCTGACACTAACAATGTCGCAAAACGCCCTCTGAAAGAATCTCGCAACCCAAATTGGCCACAGTGGCCTCAATCTAGTCTCACCCCAACTGGTGTGACCAGCAATGCTAACGGGATGGTGAGGAGAAGGAGATCACAATCAGTCGTGTGATTTGACGGTTGGCCACGTGACCCAACCGCTGGTCACGTGACTCAACCCCTGCCCGCATCCCCCAAACAAACATCTGAATATCTCATTCCACCCCATACCCTCCCTACCCCCACCGCTGAATCAGCCAGACTGGTGCTCTTGCCGCCCCCAGCCTCTCCCCAGAGTAGACCACGTGACCAGTAGGCACCCACGTGACCCAGACGTGCCCATGTGACCTCCACATGACCTCATAATCTCTCTCCCCCCTCTCCTGCTCTACTCACCATCCCAATATCGCTTCGTCGTGGTGTAATTAGCTGGCCAAGTCTGCAGGAGTCGCCAGTTATGCGAGGAGGTGAATGTGGTGGGAGAACTTTATTTTGGCGCGAAAAAAATCCACCAGGCGTTGTAGCCGGGCCCGAACTGGAGCGCTAAAAGAAGAGCGGCATCGGGCTGGTCTCGGTCACGTGATCACAAGGATGTCTGTTGTTATTTTGTATTTTTTTTCTCGGTTTTTTTTATTTTTCTCGGATTTTGTTGTTTTTCCTGTCCAAATCGCCGATTCTCCTTCTCCCAAACATCATGAACCCCTCCTTAATATCGTTGTACAAGTATCGTATATAATGCGCAAAATGGAACGTGGAGCCTCAAAAAAATGCCACAGAGAGAAGAAAAGAATATAGAGCGGATAAAACATCCATTCTATTTATTTATTTCATACTAACAAAATACAATATGGCTTTCTAAGTGTTTTTCTATAACAACTTCTTTTTAGTTAAAAGCTTTAGTTGAAAATAGTTGAAAACTAAATCCTGCTGGGGGTTCATTTTGAACGTTGCTGAGATGTCGCCGAAATGAAAAGTGTATGGATCAGTAAGTAATGAGTAAGTTTATAACTACTAAATCGTCGTCTGAATATATTGTCATACAAAATTCCAATTTAACACCTCTTTCATCCGGATGACTAACTACTTTTAGTTGACGTTTTACTCGACATTTCTTCATAGTTTATTTAAACTTATTATCCCTAAATCGACCCCTCAATATTCACTACAGTACAAGTACTGTACCGTAGTTGAACAGTACACTCGTACCTACTCTACAGGCTTGTTGGAGTCACGTGACCAGTATCTAGGAGGATATAATATACAACCGTAGCCCAGGTGGATTTGTCTGCTCAAACAATTGACATCAGATTCCTGGGAGAGGGTCGATGTCACGTGATACGTATAGAGGGTGAGTAGTTGGTTGGTGCTATCTCTTTTCGTTGCGTTGCTATCTATGTTTGACATTTTTTGACATTTTTTGGTCATATTGATGTTTTGCTTTTGCTTTTTCTTTTTTAAAAAAATTAAAAAATTAAAAAAATAAAAAAAAAAAAACATTTTTCATTTTTTCATTTTTTCTCTTTTCTCAACCACATTACATGAAACGGAGAAATATACAGGCAAAAGGAAACAAAAAGATGGCGACATCCGCAGGATTCGAACCTACGCGGGGAAACCCCAAGAGATTTCTAATCTCTCGCCTTAACCGCTCGGCCAGGATGCCATGTGTAGACTGGGTAAGTTGATGAGCTAGTTCAAGAGGTGTGATTAGTAATCAGCGACAAGATCAACGGATTACTGGTTGGCGAGAACAAGGACGGCAAGCGCACCTTCAACGACGAGCTCATCTATCAGCCTCTCAGAGCAGGAGGCATTGGCCTTTTGAACATTGTTGAGCAAGCAAAGAGTCTCCGTGCCACGCGAGCGGCTCGCTTCTTCAGGGATGATACTGCTGCAAGACAAAACGCTATGTTTCTCTTTGCTAGTGAGACAGTAGACTTGGGCTACGGGCTCCAATCCCACTCTGCTACGAGAATGAGCAAGATTAGGTGGTTCGAGACGGGAAACTGGCACTAGCGCCATTTCCTATCTGACTCCATGGACCGATGTCTGCGAGGACTTGCAAGGCTGTCTCTTATAGCTGTACTGGCGGAGTCTCCAGCCGACTTGCGCCCTAGGGCGCAGTGGTCAAGTGAGAGGACGAAAGTTGACCTGTTCGAACGCCAGCGTCGTGAAAACCCGATCGCAACCATGTCTCGGGAGCAAGTTGCATATCTCGAGTCGCAAATCGATGTCCCTGTCAAGGTGGCAAAGGATAGCTGGCGAGATCGTTTCAAGGTCATGAAGAACAAGCACTGGTTGGAGACACTGCCATCTGAGCTTGATCCGAACCACCTACTCTGGCTTAAGACAAATCAGTTCCTGAGCAAGCACTACCGACGAGATGATAAGAGCGCTGCTACGCTACACATGTTGCGGCTGAGCCGCCTCCCCTTCACCCGGTGGTACCCCAAATCAAGATCTGTCCAGTACAGAGACATTGGATGTAGTTCTAGTCAACTCTTCAAACAGAAGAACTACCTCCACGAGCACCTTTTTGTCAATTGTCCAGCGTCCAAGGCCATCTGCCAGAAGATTGGTGTCCCCCTTCCATCAAAGATGGCGGACTGGATCTTACTGGAAGCCAAGGACGGCCCGCTGAATTACATTAGAGAGCTCGCCCATGCTTTGTGGCAGTTCGAGCGAGCTATGCGAAAAACTGGCCGAGTGGGTACTGACCCCGTGGTCCAGCGAGACTTCGCTCACTTGTTCACCCGAGCTTCTGCAGCATATCGTCGCGACATGGTGATCGTGGCTATGAGGCGGAAGCGCGGAGAGGAATGAGCGCCGAAGTTGTTTTCTACTCTAGGGGCACTATTACGATGGCTGGTACACATGACGTCCTCGTGAGGTCTGCTCACGCTAAATATACACGCTCTGATTGATGGAATTATAAAGAAAGAAAAAAATCAATAAAAAAAAATAGTTGAAGATCAGAACGATCGAATAAAAAGACCCGAGGGGATATTAATGATATATATTATCTGCTGGAATTTCAACCAAATTGATTGAAGCATTTTTGAGTGATGCAGAGTATCACTAATATCTTCAATACTACAACTACCAGAACAAACTGCCCTACCCATTCAGGAACAATTTGATAGCACTTTTCCGGGACGAACGAAGGGAATATTGGACATTTACTAAGATACAAACAATTATCTTGAATTTCAAAAGTACATATTTACCGGGACCTCAACAGAGATCTCCTCTAGACCACCAAGGACGTTTGTTTTTTTTGTTTTTTTTGAATGTTCAGAGAATGAGCCTACTTCCGCCGCCATTGTTGGGTGTCAATAAGGAGACTGGCGAGCAAACCGTGCTCATTTTAGATATTGGAGGAGAATCTTTTGATGTTTCTCTTCTATCTATTGAACCACTTTGTGAAGGAGATCAAGCGAATGCACCACGACATCTCCACCTAAAAAGAGCTTGGAATCGAGGGTAGATGGGGAAATATTTGGGATTCCAGTTTATGTCGCGAGACTGAAGGTTGCTTCTTCTGTTTGTTTGTATGTTTGTTTGTTTGTTTGTTGTGTTTTTTTTTTTTTTTTTGGTGGTTTTTCAAAAACATCTCAATTCCTCCGGTATACGACTCTGATTCTTCCTGTACAGTTTGGTCTATTGTACGAGTACAATTGCATGTTCGGAAAAGAAGACGAATTGGAGGTTGTGAAACAAATATTGAAAGGGGGAATTTGGTCTCATCTGTTTGAGAAGAGATAGGTTGAATATGATCATTATTGAGCGAGATACAAGTACTTGTAGATGCTAGTGTAGAGTGCTGACAAAGTTGAACAGAAAGTGACGAATCGAGGCGATTCAAGACATTATTGGCGGTATTATGTATGAAAAGACCTGTTTTCTGATGATTAAATGGTCGTTTTGGCGTTGAATTCGTCACATTGTCACAATTGAACCTTTATATCAAGAGTTGTGAATAGTTGAAAAATGACGAGAGGGTCTATCACGAAAGTTTAGATCTGTCAATTTCTTTTTAGCGAGACGTTTATGGAGTGTGGCACGAAAGAGTGGGCATTTGGGTGGCTGTGGGAGACTAGCTGGATTTTTCGAAGGACAAAAATTGCTTGTGAGCCACAGATAAGCAGATTATAGCTGAAATTCTGGGGATCGGATCTATACTGGGAGAGTTAGAGCCAGATGTAATAAGTCAACTAATGAGGGACGTATTTACTTAGAATTTGGGGAAATACTAAATAGAAACATTTGAGAGTGGTAATAAGAAAATATAGATTGGTTTATATGGGAGAATTAAAAAGTAGAATTTCATACTTTTTTTTCTAATTGAGAATCGAAGGAGTTGACAACGATATGTACAGACTTGATGTCTTCCTGACTAAAAAAACTATTTAATTAATTTAATAGATACGAGAATTAAAATACAATATCCAATAGCTACAATACCAGTCTCTGACACTACATTACCACCATCCACCATAATCACAAACAATAAATTACTTTCTCAAAAAGTGACCATCATGGTCGCCCGACCTTACTCATCATCATCATTGAACATGGACACATCTTCTTCATCATCGACAATATCCAGGTCCGAATCATCCGAATCGACGTACACAGACTTCTTGGGGGCGGCGGCACGTCGAGGTCGAGCCGACGACGCTCTAGACGACGCTCTAGACGACGCGGAAGACGCCACCTCGGCCACCTCATCGTCTGACAAATTCATGTCTTCATCCGAGTCGTCAAAAATGGACTTCTTCTTGGGGGCAGTCTTCTTGGGAGCGGCCTTAGGAGCAGCTCTGGGAGCAGCCTTCTTGGGGGCGGCCTTCTTGACCGGTTTGGCCACATCCTGCACCTCCTCAATGGACCCTCCCATGTCCAAATCGTCATCATCGTCAGACAGCGATCCAAACAGCGACACCCGCTTCTTCTTGGGTATCTCAAACTCAGAATCGAGCTTGCCGGATCCAAATTGAAGCCTGCCACCGGCAGCTCCCAGACGGTTGATCTTGGTGGGAGAAGACTTGACGGGAGAGTCGCCAAAGATGGAAGTGGAACCAAGTGAGCCAAACGTATTCTTGAACTTGGGAGAGGTGGCGGTGTCGGACAAACGGGGCTTGGTCTTGGAAATTCCTGGCTCCTTCTTGACCTTGACATCATCCAAATCCACCACCTCGGGCTCAACCGACGCTGAAGACGACTTGGCACGTGACTTGGCCGCTGCCGTCTTGGGCTTAGCAGCAGTCTTGGCCTTCTTGCCAACAATAAAATCCTCATCGTCGTCATCTCCAGCCTTCTTCTTGGCTGCCCGCTTCCGCTTCGTGGCGCCCTTCTTACCAGTATAGTTGTCCAGCTTCTGCTGCTTCTCCACGTCCTGCTCCTCAAACTTCTCATAAGCCTCCATGAACACGTCCAGGTCGTCCATCCAGATGTCCTTGGCGGACTTTTTCAGCAGCTCAATCAGCTCCTCCTCCTTTCCGTCCCGCTCCCGCAGCAGCTTCTCGTACCGCTCCTTGGTCAGAGACCACAGCGCCATGCCCAGAAGATAGTCGTATCCGTTGGTGGGGATCTTGCCGTGAATTTCCTCGGCCTCGGCCAGATCTTCAGCAACCTCATCCGAGGGCGCCTCCTCGTCCTCGGCAATGGCGGCTTTGGCGTCAGATGCGAGCCGCTCGCCGTTCTTGCCGTACCGCGGGAACTTGAGCTCAGAGAGCTCTGCAATCAGCACCTTTCGGCCCTTGTTGTTGATGTTGAGCTTCTTGTCGATGATGAGCTTGATGAACCGCGCCTGGGCCGTCAGCTTCTCGAGCTGCTGCTCAAAGTCAGAAACCAGCCGGTCCTTTCGTTTCTGGTAAAACTCCAGCCGCACCGGAAAGTACTCCTTCATGATCGCCTCAGGGGAGTCGTACTTTTTGATCCGGCCCTCAGGGTCGAACGCCACCATGTTAGAGGTTGATAGCGACGAAATCAGCTTAAACCGCTCTCTCAGGCCAATCTGACGTGTCTTCTCCATCTCCTTCTCCGACAATGTAATGTTGAACTTGACTCGGAAACCGTGGTCCTCAGTAAAATCCTCAATCCAGCCCTTTTCGTTCTTGGAGTCAATCAGCGAACTCAGCAAAAACTCCTTCATGGAAATGGTCCACATTCGAGCAGGCAACTCTGTGATACAGAGCGTGCGCTCGTCAACCTGCTCAATCAAACCCTTGACCTTGTACCGGCCGTCTCCCACAGGCTCCACCTCGCCATGCCATCCTCGGAACCAGGGGATCATGGGTACGGGAGGTTCATCCTTCAACATGCGTCTCAAATTGTCGACAATGTCAAGTGGGTTGTAAGGAGGAATACTGGTGGACCATCCAGAACCAATTCCTTCACAGCCGTTCACAAGCAACATTGGCAGAACAGGAAGATAATACTCTGGCTCGACCGGAGTATCGTCGTCAGTGACGTAGTTGTACAGCGGCTCATCCTGCTTGTTGAAAATCGCCTTGGTGATGTCCATCAACTCCGTCTGGGCGTATCGCATCGCGGCGGCATCCTTACCTCCCTGAGATCGCGATCCAAATCCTCCATCGGGCTTCATCAGGTAGATATTGTTGCTACCGGCAAAATCCTGGGCCATGGCCATGATAGTGCTTCCCAAAGAAGCCTCACCATGATGGTACCCGGTGTGTTCGGAAATATATCCCACGAGCTGCGCCACTCGGATGGACACGGTGAACTTTCGCTTGAACGAACCAAACAGAACTTTACGTTGTCCAGGCTTGAATCCATCACAAACAGAAGCAATGGAACGCATGTTATCGGCCATAGAGAAGAGAATCAGCTCCTTGTTGATGAAATCCGACACGGGAATGTGCGTCAACTTTGGATCAAGGTGAGTACCCGGCTTGTACTTGCGCAACCACTCCTTTCGGTCATCGGCCTTCTTCTTGGAAAACGCCAGCTCGATGAACGGCCGATCCTCCGCAGTCACCGCGTGGAACTGCTTCATGTGACGATCCAGGTCCTTGAAATACTCTGTGGCGTCTGCAGTGGGCGTGGTACCCAGACCCTTGAAGTACTTGCTCGTCCACGTGCACTGCTGGCCTTCAAAGTCCCTCCACGCCTCGTACTCGGGCATGTTGTAGAAGGGGATTGTCTTGACCACCTTCTTGCCCCGCATCACCATCACCTTAACAATCGGAGTGATGAACTCGAGCAGGAACCCGGGGATCTGAAGCAGACCAGGGAACATAGTTTCCAAGAAGTTGATGATCAGACCCTTGATGTGGGAACCATCATGATCCTGATCGGTCATGATCATCAGATGCCCGTATCGCAGGTCCTTGCAGCTCGTGTAGTGCTTCTTGTGCTGCAGACCGATGATCTCCTTGATAGCCTGGATCTCGGCGTTCTTCATGATCTGGTCCGTGGACGCCTCTCGCACGTTGAGCATCTTACCACGCAGAGGAAAGGCGCCATATCGTTCTCGACCAATCACAGACAGTCCAGCGTTCGCCATGGTCATGGCGGAGTCTCCCTCAGTGAGAATGAGCGTGCACTCATGGCCACGCTTAGTTCCAGCGAGCTGGGCGTCTTCCAGCTTCACCAACGTGGTGATTCGCTTCTTCTTGGAGGATCCGTCAGTCTTCTTGAGAGCTGCATCTGCGTTCCGGCCGGCAATGCTCAGCACCCGCTCCATAATGTCGGTGTTGTTGGTCACCTGCTTGATAAACTTGTCGGACAGCTCGCACTTAGAGCCAAAGGCAGACACCTTTGTGGTCATCTGCTCCTTGGTCTGTGAAGTGAAGGCCGGGTTCTCAATCAGACAGTTGATGAAAATGAACATGTTGGCCTTGAGCTGGGCGGGCTTAACCTGCGCGTCCTTGAGCTTCTTTTTGGCGGTGGCGGTAAGCTTGGCTACCAGCTGGTCGGCAATGTAGTTGACGTGTGTGCCTCCAGAGGTGGTGGCGATCGAGTTGACGAAGGACACGTTCTGGTACGTGCCGTCGGAGACCGCGAACGCGACTTCCCACCGATCATTGACAATTTCATGCACGATTTTCGACTTTTGCACAACCTCATTGTCCTCGTCGGCCACCAGACTCTTCAAATATAAGTCGACGTACGCCTTGAAATCCTTCAAAGCCAGTCTAGTGCCATTGAGCTTCACCTTGACACCGTGGGTGGTACCGGCAATGTCGTAGACACGTCGCATCAACACGCCCACCGTGTCAGCGTCCAACTCGGTCATATTGAACAGCTTGAGATCTGGCTTGAAGGTGACCTTGGTGTACTCCTTCTTGGTTTTAAGCTCCTTGATCTTCGGCTTGTCCACTTTGGACATGTTGTTGGACCAAGTCTGGGTGTAAATCTTGCCGTTCTTCTGGTCGGCCGTCTCCAGCTTGAACTCGGTCGAGAAGATGTTACACAACTTGGCACCAAAACCGTTTCGGCCACCAACCACCTTTTTCTCATTGTCGTTGTAGTTTGAGGAAGTCAAAAGGTTGCCGAAAATCAGTTCGGGAATGTAAATCTTCTCCTTGTCGTGGATCTCAACGGGAATACCCTTACCGTTGTTCATGACCGAGATTTCGTTCTTGTCGGCATCGATTGTGACTTCAAGACTGTCCATTTTCGGGTCTCGGATCTTGTTGTCGGCGGCGTTGACCAGAATCTCGTCAAAGATCTTGTACAGACCGGGCACGATGGTGACCATCTTGTGTTCGAGGGCGGACGTTGTCTGGTTCCACACCCACATGGGGGAGGCCGTAGCTTCCACCGAGCCAATGTACGTGTCTGGACGCTTGAGAATATGTTCCAGCTGGGTGAGCTTCTGGTACTGCTCGGAGGCGGAGCCCTTTTTGCCCTTGGGGGTGCCTTTGGGAGAGGGCACTGGCGCATTGTCGTTGGCAACCTCCTGGAGGGGTTTGGCCTTGGACTTGGGAGCAGCCTTGGGCTTGGCGGCAGCCTTGGCGGGTTTCTTCTTGGGTTCATCGTCACTCAGGGCGAAATCCGACTCGGAGTGATCGTCGGAGATGACTAAAGAATCGTCGTCGTCGGAGAACATGGTGGGTTTCGGCTTAGACTTGCCGCGAGGACGAGGAGGGGTGTTTTCGTCGGAGGCGAAGGAAGAGAAGAGGGTGGATTGTTTGGCCATCTGGGTTAGGAGCTGAACGGAGCGAAGATGTAGGTTGAATGATGCGAGCGGCGATAGTGACCACAAAGGTGGCGAGGAAGATCTGGGTCCGAATGTGTTACAGTCAGAGCGAGCAGAAAAGCTCTAGATCGGGGCAGCGCGTGCAATATCACTGGTGTGCGCCATTGGCGGTGTCTCACCAGGAGAGCTGCCACCGCAGATGTGAGCTGAGCTCTCAGGAGAGACACAGAACCACACTTGACAAACCAGAAAACAACCGCACTGCCAGGAACCAGCACCACACTTCATGGATCTGCTACGGTGGCAAATGTCACCTCATGGTCGAGATCTAAAGCACCAAAGCATTGATCTGAACGAGCAGCAAGTTGGACGTGTGTGCGGTCGTGTCATATGGCGCCCCAAATAGCCACAGCTCGCTGCAAATTGTGTCGAAGACTCTCCACATAGTGACTATACCAGCCTTGTTGTGGTCACCACATGGTCCATCTAGTCACCACATGAAGAGTCGCGTGAGAACGATGCTCTCCAAAACCGCCTCCCCGCATCGATTGACGTTAGTAGGCCTCGCCTACCACTGCGCATTCCATAGCGTCTGGCGCCTTGCTTCAAATACTCACCTCTCGTGGAATTCTCTGTTCAGTCGTCCGAAAAAAGTTGTGTGTAGAGAAACAGAAAAGTATTTGGTAGTCGTGAAAGACAAGTGTGGGAGACGCGTATTTTAGAGTTTGTGAAATAACATTGGGCGGTTGCCATGGTAACGGTCAACGTGAAGAATTGATAATGGTAAATTTATAAGAAATGAAAATAAAAAAAAAATAAATAGAAATAAATAGAATAAATAGAAATAAATAGAAATAAATAGAAATAAATAGAAATAAATAGAAATAAATAGAAATAAATAGAAGTAAATAGAAATAAATAGTCATAAAACTGCAAGTGATTGAAACAGATATTGTGGTGCTTCTGGTGTGATTGGAAAAGAATTTTTCCCTATTTTTCAGCTTCCCTTTATCCAACAGCCACATAATGTACTGTCTGTATATCACTTAGTTGACTTTACTTACTTGGGAATTGTTGAGAAAAAAGTTTCTGGGGGAATCTATCTGGGATTCCAGGAATATTAGAGATATAAAATAGGGACCAAACGATAGCGTATACTCGGTTTAATAACAATATTTCAATAGAATCATCTTGTGTAATATTGATATTTCAAACAGGCGACATTTCCATTTCTCAATACAAGTATAATCTGTGGATAATTAGTTGAGAGATACTTGATACAAAAAAAACAACAAAAAACAAACAAAAAAACAACAAAAAACCACAAAAAAACCACAAAAAAACCCATCCGACATCTTCATGGGGCCAATTGCTCTGGAATTTTCAGGAAATACCCAAATAATACTGCAGAAACTCTTTTGTCAAAGACGGATTACGTACAATCGATCACTCAAATGATCTCAAGTCTTTGCTAGAATCAGGTATAATTTTTTTTACTGTTATATTACTGACATACATCTAACGCGTCGACCACAACTGTAGAATCGTGAATATACAAAAAGATATCGCTTAGGCAGAAATGGCATCATGTAGAAGAAGTCATGACGACCATTCTGATACCACTCTCGACTCGTCTAGCCTTACGTAAGCGAAGTTGAGATGATGGTGGACAACTATAACCGGGCTTGATACTGATGTTTGAGAATCTCTACATCTCGTGAAACAATTAGATCATATATGTATATATAAAAGGGGGCGGAGGATATGAACGGAACCAGGCGAAAAAAAATCCACTTTACAAAGAAAATAAAGCGGGAATTGGTGTCAATAGAGCCGCAAACATGTCACGGTTCGAATGCACTATTGAAATTACCGCAATTTTTATTGACAGGATCTTTTTTTATAAAAAAATGGTGATAATATTGGGGATCCTAAAAATTGCAATATTAGCGGAAAATGGTCAAAACGAGAGAAAAATCACCCAAAAGTACGTTAATCTCACCTTAAAAATTGGTGGATCAAAAATAACAGATCTCTAATCGCCCACAGAACAACTATGGACGACAATATACCTGCTGGAGCTCCAATATACCTGCTGGAGCTCCAATATACCTGCTGGAGCTCAAAGATTAAGTTCTGATAACAAAATAAAGTTATGCAAGAATGGTCGCGCCAGCCATGAATTACGGTACCACACTGGAACATTCTCGGTGGAGTTTCTGACGTAGATATCGTACAACAAGTAGTAGAACTCAGTCACATGGTAAGAAAATCCTTCGGTGAAGTCAGCAATCGCATGAAATCTGCCCGCACACACAGAATTTGCAACATCTCCGACAAAAAACACAATTTTCACGTGAAACCTACTACTCGGACCAATGAGTGCCCAAAGTCGACATTTCACACACACTTTCCATCCCGCCACCTGTCTCAACTCCGACCGGTACTGTAGTCCAACAAACAAGTGCCTTGCACTTCGGCATGCAACCGAGCAATGTCATCATCTGCTGGGCTGCATGCCTAGCGCTGCTGGGTTCCACTACATGTAGTCGAGCACGATACTCGTCGTGGCTTCTCTTCGCCGGCTCTTACTCACCACCGCTCAGTAAGCCACACCCATCGTCTTCAACCTTGGGTTTCAATACACGCATTGTGCCAACCATGTGTGGCCGGGAAGAATGAAACACCGCCAGAAGCGCGTATTCGTCTCCACACATGGTAATATTGCTGCCTGCAGAAAGTCTGAAAAGAGCAACCATAAGAGAGGTCCTCTTTGGGCGGGAAAGCGGCCGAAAAACTAGAAACAGACTGACCAAAACCACTCAATTGAGGTTGCCGACGCAAGTCGTGTCTCGCCACAAGCTATTTTTCGTCTCATTGCGCCCCGTCATCCATCTGCAACAGCAATGATGTAGACGCATCAAGGCAGACTAGGTTCGCTTAACATTGCTCTTTTCCCCGTTCGAGAAAGCAATATACCCTATAAGGAGAGTGATATACCCAAATAGGATATATTCACTACATATCCATGCACCTCTCAGGCATGAACCCCAGGGCAGTATATAAAAGGATTGGCAATTGTGAAACCTGCCCTCTATATACACATTTGACATCACAATGAGCAAAGCCGTGAAAATCATTGCCGGCGCCGCCGCCGCTGGAGGTGCCTACTACCTTTACCAGGCCAATGGCGACGCCCAGAAGGCCAAGCTGCTCGCCCAGCGAGACGCCAACACCGTCACCTCCAAGGCCGGCGTGACCGCCCCCAACGACCACCTCGGAGAGTACTACGGCAAGAAGCTGGACCAGAAGGTTGCCGGAGTCCGGGAGTCTGTTCAGGACAACCAGTCGCTGGTGGAGAAGCAGCTTGCCAACGCCAAGGAGAACGCCATTGAGACTGTCAACGAGTGGGCCAAGACCACCGATCAGTCTCTGGCCACCACCAAGGCCGACGTCAAGGCCAAGGCCAACGAGATTTCCACCTCTGCCAACCAGGAGTGGAAGAACGTCAAGGGAAACCTGCAGAACACCAAGGAGGCCGCTCAGGACAAGATCGACGATGCTTCTTCTGCAATCAATGACCAGGCCACTGACGCCGAGAAGAAGGCAAAGAAGTCGTGGTTCGGCTTCACCAACTACGCAGATGAGGCTAAGGAGGACGCCAAGAAGAAGGCCGGCGAGGTCTCTACTGAGGCCCAGCAGGGTCTGGCCAATGTCAAGGAGAACATCCAGGGCGCCCAGGATGCGGCCCAGGACAAGATCAACACTGCCACCAAGGCCGTTTCCGACGAGGCCGACCAGGCCAAGAAGTCCGCCAAGTCCTCGTGGTTTGGCCTCAAGGACGACGCTGCTAAGGTCAAGGAGCAGGCTGAGGACAAGGCCAACGAGCTCTCCCGAACTGTCTCCAACAAATCTCAGGAGGCTGTTGATGGCGCCAAGGACTCGTGGTTCTCCCTCAAGTCTTCTGCTCAGGACGCCAAGGATGATGCCGTGAAGAAGGCCCAGGATGCTGGTCAGACCGTCCAGGACAAGGCCCACGAGGCCGACAAGGCTGCCAAGGACTCTTGGTTCTCTCTCAAGTCCGACGCCCAACAGGCTAAGGATGATGCTGTAAAGAAGGCCCAGGAAGCCGGCCAGACCGTCCAGGACAAGGCTGCCGAGGCCGACAAGGCTGCCAAGGACTCGTGGTTCTCCCTCAAGTCGTCTGCTACTGATGCCAAGGACCAGGCTGTCGAAAAGGCCCAGGAGACCGGCCAGCACATCCACGACAAGGCCCAGGAAGCTGATAAGGCTGCTAAGGACTCGTGGTTCTCTTTCAAGTCCTCCGCCGCCGATGCCAAGGACGATGCTGTCAACAAGGCCAATGAGGTTGGCCAGACTGTTCAGGATAAGGCCAACGAGGCCGATGCCGCCGCCAAGAAGTCGTGGTTCTCTCTCAAGTCCGACGCGCAAAAGGCCAAGGACGATGCAGTGGACAAGGCCAACGAGGTTGGCCAGACTGTTCAGGACAAGGCTGCCGAGGCTGACAAGGCCGCCAAGGATAACTGGAACTCGCTCAAGAAGGATGCTTCTAAGGCCCAGGACGACGCGTACGAGACCTACAAGGGCTACTCTGACGCTGCTGTCAAGAAGGGTAAGGACCTGGACACCCAGGCCCGACAGTACTGGGAATCTCTCAAGGCCGACGTGGAGAAGGCTTCTAATGACGCCTCCAAGAAGGTTGACCAATTGACCCAGGACGCGTCCGACCAGGCCAAGTCGCTCGATAAGTCTGCCAAGAAGGGATGGTTCTCTTTCAAGTCCGACACCGAGAAGGCCGTCGACGACTCGCAGAAGTGGCTCGAGGGTGCTTCTGAGTCGGCCATCCAGAAGGGCAAGGAGCTCGATGCTGAAGCTCAGACTTACTGGGACTCTCTCAAGAAGGATGCCGAGAAGGCCTGGAACGATGCCGAAGCCAAGGCAAATGAGCTGGGCCAGACTCTGTCCAACAAGTCCGAGGAGTTTGACAAGGCTGCCAACGAGACCTGGAACAACCTCAAGTCGTCTGTCAACGAGTTCCAGTCCCAGGGCGAGCAGTTTGCCAAGGACGTTGACAACGCTGCTGCCGAAAAGTGGAGTGACGCCAAGGACAAGGGCTCCGATCTCCGAGCCGACGCTAACAAGAAGTGGAACCAGGCTATGGATAAGACCGCCGAGACTGCCAAGGAGAACAAGGGACTGGTCAACTCCGTCTTTGGAAAGTAAGGCAGCACTGGAGGTGATAATTGCGTAGCAAAGGCCACCGACCCTCATTTGGCAAGGTTGATTGACAACTGATGCCGACCACATAAAGTATTCATTGATTGTTTTTCGAATATACTCACGTAGTAGTGGAGCCTGCGTAGAACTGCGGTGTCACACTCAGAGCGATATGAACTGTATCAGGAGACCAATAATGGTGACCTGGTAATTAGCAGACCAACCGCCCGCCGAACCTCGGTCGTCTCCCGTTTAGTTTGCCCACTCCTACACCACCAACACTGGCTCTGGCGACCGTACGGAGACCACCGGCGGGCGTTGTGTTCAAAGAGAGAAGAAGATGGGGCGACGGTGATTGTGAATGAGGGGCTTGGCTAACGACCCGGTCACTGTTGTGAATCAGAGGACCGTACATTAATCGTGGAAATCTCGGCATGCAACAGGAATGTCTCTGGCACCGACATCAAGTTGTGTCTCGGATGCTGGTGCCACCGTGGCAACAGTTTCAGTTGGTATTGTCATAGCTGTTGTGTGTCAGTACTGTGTGTTTGTGTCAGTGCGTTTGTGTCACCCCAGTTGACTGCACCACCAGGGCTGTATGTACTGTGTCTGAGTATCATCGGAGATATCTGACAGGAGTATCGCAGAGTTGGGTGACTTTGGGCTGTCCCGTTTGTGTTAATAGTGTAAGGTAAGAGGAAAGACTGAGCCTGTGCTCACCCACGCATATATTTATGGGCTCAGTTAAGGACAAACCCTTTCTGCAATGCAGCCTACTTGGCCAGCCTTTTTACACAGTATATGGGGACGTTGAGGGTGGAACAAAATCTGGCAGGCTCTAGGTGATTGAAAACGGACGTTCAATGAAATCCATTAATTCACCGCACAGAGTGTACGCGCGGCACGACACTGTAGGTTCGGTTGAGGGCTGTTCTGGAGAGCTTGCGTTATCCATGCATGATACTGCAGGGTGCAAGTATTTATTTATTTATTTTATTTTTATTTTAATTCTCATGAGCGAAAGCGAGGACATCCAGTTTGACTGTGTTTTGCTATCTAACTATATAACAAATCACGCAAGTACTGAAGTCAGCAATGAAGTCAATTACAACAAGTCGAGTTGAAATCTAATGCTCATACCAGAGGTCTATCTGATACATCTGAGTTAACTTTTCGTTTTATTTTTTATTTTTTATTTTTTATTTATTTTTTCTTGCTTTCCTCCCCTCCCCCACCCCCCTTACCATGTGAGACAGCAAGTGAAATTTCACATTCGTCGCTAGCTCCATTTTAGCCCGAAATTCAATACAATACAGACTGTGCTCTTGTTCTCAGCTCTGAGCATTGTCTGAGCGTTGTCTGAGCATTGTCTGATCATAACGTGACATTCATTGGTCCCCTCCAGTTGCTGCTACTTGATGATGGACAACATTGTCTCTCCAAAGGGCGTCGTCTCCTTGTCTCCGTCCTTCTCCTGCGTCTCCTGCGTCTCCTTCGTCCCCGTCTCCTTCGTCCCCGTCTCCTTCGTCCGTCTCCTTCGTTTCAACATTGTCAATGTTCCACGGAGACTCAGAATGGGATTGTGTTTGACCAATCCTCCATGGGAGCCAGCGTGGGAGCCTACGAAAGGCCGCCGGAGACTGACGGTTAAAGCCTGACCCTGAGTTGGATTGAGTCTGCCCTTGTATAGGGCTGAGTCTGATGTTACTGTAGCCACTTCTATTTATAGAGGAGATAGGTGGTGGCTGTTGCACTACATGTCTCACGTCCATACGTCCTGGGAAGACTGCGGCTACGTGGACGTACGGGTTTGAGTACGTGTTGTTGACGTGTTCCTCGAGGCCACTCCTATTGGAGTAACCATTTTTGTACGTACAAGTTATTGACTCAAGGGGCGTAGCAATAAATGAAGGACTTGTATCGTTTACAAGAAAGACAGGCAGAAACAGTGCTCGTTCCACGCTCATCTACACTCTATGGCCAGTTGTCAAACCAAACTCTACATTGATGGAACATGACATCTGACTTGGCGAGACCAATAACGCCGCTACTATTACTCCCACGTTTCCTGGTGTTGATAAACCGGGTTTAGCGTGACGGAGATAAGTGGAGATAGACAGATGATAGACACCAGAGGTCAGATGAACGACAAGAGCACAAAGCGCGAAATAAGAAACGCCGTCCACATTGAACGCTGTCCACACAACCATTTCTCGGTCTTTCTTTGTATTCTTTGATTCCTCATGGCTGTTGTAAGTACCGAACATACTTGTACCCGTCACAGTCATTCTGCCTCGGCTAACCACCGCTTTGCGACTGGCAGAAGCGACCTCTGACCGTCTCATTGCACGTCTGCGGTGTTGAAGAAAGAACCATTAGAATAAAAAATAAAAAGAATGTCGCTTGAACTCTCGGGGATGTTGAGGACATACCTATAGAACTACCGAGCTTCGATAGGGGTGCGAGTAGTCGGCAATAAAGATCAGCGACGATATATCGGCGACAACAGGTCCGTAAGTTCGCGACGGTACAAGACGTCGGTCCAGTCGGTCACAGTGCAACCACCAAAGATGGTCGTATCTTTACTTTTTCCGTAACCATGAAAATTCACTAATTAGCCGAACCAAACCCCAAACCTACAGTCACCGGACCCTCATATCATATATAGCGCACTGCCAAGGCGACAGCGACGGTCAGAAGTGGCCGAGACGAAACGAACAAGGCTCATTTCGGGCCCGTTTTAGTCTGGTCCCGTGACCACAATCACCAACGACAAAATGGCCCCCAAAAGGCGCAGCCTGATTGCAAAAACAGGGCTGGAAGACCCCCCGCCCTTACTGTCTCAAGGGAGACCCACTATGTGCCAAGCAACCTTGTGAGCCTTTCGAGGGGGTTCCAACGGGTGAAAAGAGGAGGAAAAAAAGTATTTTTGAGAAAGTTGAGAAAATCAGATGAAAATTGAAAAAAAAAGAAAAAAAAAAGAAAAAAAAATACCTACCGACAATGCGTTGTAAAAATCGAAAACAACGAAATCAGAACCAGTTCAAAACATTGTAATTTACTCCATTTTCTCACTTGTCCAATCAAATTTACCACTCTTTTGACACGTTCTCTCCTGCGGCTCAGCAAACCCAATCGTGCAGTGTAGTGACCTTGACCGCTCAGAATTGGAGGGATATTTGCAAGCTACTGTTAAAAAAAAAAAAAAAAAAAAAAAAAAAAAAAAAAAAAAAAAAAAAACCTCAGAAATTCTTAGAATTTCACGCAAATTCACTGGAAAATGGAAAATGGAAACTGGAAACTGGATCTGGACAATCATATCACTCTCTAGGTCCGGCAGCATAATCATTTAGCCCCAAATCCTGAATCATCTCATGGTGAGGGTACCCCCACCTTGATGCATTAGTCGATGCAACTGTTGCGATAATACAAGTATTGGTATGTGTGAGCGCTCAACAGCTCCAGTGTATCTTTGACAGTAAAGGTGTTTAACGCCATCAGCTCAGTTCTGTTTGTTCTGACCGCAAATATCTCCCCCATTCCTCAGTGGCTTTGTTTAATTTTGTTAATTTTGTTAATTTTGCTAATTTTTTATTTTTTATTTTTTATTTTTTTTTTTTTTTTTTTTTTTTTTATTTTTTATTTTTTATTTTTTTTTTTATTTTTTTTTTTTTATTTTTATTTTTATTTTTTTTTTTCAATTGTTTCAACTTTTCAACTTTTCAACTTTTTCAACTTTTTCAACTTTTGCAACTTTTTCATTTTTTTTTATTTTAATTTTACACTGTTACAAATGTTCCTCCAATTCAGCTCTCCGGGTGTAATGCCACGTCCCCCAGCACAGACCCAAAAGAGCTCCCTTCTGTCCCAATCGGTGCCATTTCTCGATCATCTCGATCGTGTCAATCTGCCAGCTGACCTCTGTTTTGAACCGGTACTGTGTTGTGTCTGGTCTGGCCCTGATTACACTTTTGGGTATTGGTCATCTGTCTCTTTTTCGGTCTTTTTTGTCTTTTTTTTTTTTTTTTTTGGCTCGGATTTAGACTTTGGCCAAACTGGGTTTGACTAAAAATTAGTTTTTCGCCGGCAAACTCTCCCCAGTTGGAAACGGCTTTTTCAGGCCGAGAAAGTGGACCAAAGAGAGAGCTGGAGATGGACGGGGATGGTGCGAGGTTGTCGGCGCGCAGCGAGGCGGGAAAACCCCCGACACAGACTCCGCCAGTGGAGGCCGCACGCGGTCGTCGTCGAGTTGTTTTTTTGTCCCGCACGGGGGGGAGCAAAATATCTCCACACCGTCCTCTGATCATGCACAGCCTAGTCCCCCGCAAAACCGCAAAACCGCGTGACTTTGGCATATGTTATGTGGGTGGTGGAGTGTGGGCTCGATGATGACTAAGTCGGCTGGGATTCTCCGACAAATGTCCGACTGTTCACCGACGACTCACTGTCCCTCCGTTTGCCGGAGTTAACATCTCTTTCAGCCGCCCCCGGTCCACTGTTTCTATAGCTGGTGGTCTCTTGACGACTTTCTGTAAACTCAACTCGTCTCAACTCAACTCAACTCAACTCTACTCAACTCAACGTCATGTGTCAGCAGGTGTAGATGGGGGGTGAGCTGGGTGAGCATGGGGGTTGCGAACTTGGCCAATCCGAGGCGGGCCGGGATTAATTATTACACTCGAATCCGGTGACCGATTTTGGGGCGCAAAAGGGACTCGAGTTCGCCCATGGCGGCGTTGCAACAGACTCGGGCAAATAGCCTGGGTTCAAAAACTTCACAAATAAAAGCAAAATTCAAAAGTGTAGATATACCCACTCATCCACTGACACACCACGGTAAAAGTGCAAACCACCAAACGGGAACAAAACAGGACCAAAACAGGACCAAAACAGGACCAAAACAGGAACAAAACAGGTGTAGACGAGATTCACACGAGATTCAGACGAGATTCACACGAGATTCAGAACGGAGACACAAACGAAGATACAGACAGACAAACTAGCACCACAGCCAGCACCACAACCAGCACCACAACCAGCACCACAACCAGCCCACATCCACACCCACAACACCCTCTCAGGATGACTCCAACAACGCCGATTCTGTCGCTGGCATCCAACCCCATGGGCAAGATTGACGCGTGGAACCCCGAGTCGCTGGCGTCGCTGTGGACGGTGTTCTCCAAGTGCGCCGAGTCGCTGGAAAACGGCCGCCGGCTGGAAAACCTGTCGTGGCGGCTATGGAACCGCGAACTGCTCTACTGCTGCGACAACTCCATCTTTCTGGTCGAAGACATGACCGACGACGGCAACACCGGCAACAACACCGGCGTCAACACCACCGCCACCACAAACGCAAACACAAACACACACCCCTCCGCCCTCGCCACACCCAACAACAGCGTCCAGACACGACACACCCTGCATCCCCAGAAACCGCCACCGGACGATCTGCTCAAGTCGCTGTCGGCACTGTCCGTGTCCAACGCCGAAGAGCAGCACCGACACGATGCCTCGCAAGACCGTAACGACCGACATGACCGAGGAGTCTCCCCACCACAGCTCTCAAGCAGCCTCAGCTCCGACGCCATTTCGGACTCGGACTTTGACGGAGACGCAATCGGCGAACTCGCCTCCAGGAGAGTGTCCACCACGTCCACCGCCTCGACCCACGTGGACAACCAGCATCGATCGGCCCTCTCCTCCCTGCATTCTACCCGATCGAACACCAACAGAAGCAATCTCGCCTCGTCAGCCTCCACACCAACCCTCTCAACCACCACCGCCACCCCCGCCGTGTCGCGCATCTCGTCGCCACCCACGCTGCGCACCCTTGTAAATAGCAACGACACAAACTCACGGCCTACGATCCGGCGCGGCAACAAAAGCATCTCCGACTACCGCTCTCTGTACCGCAAGCGTCCCTCTATGAAACGCAAGCGGCTGTCTCCGGCAAAGCTGCACGAGTTAATGCAGTTATTTAGGCCGGTCGGCCAGGAAGTGGAGTATTGGCAGAGCCTCAGGGACGAGCGGAGGAAACAGAGAGAGGAGGAGGAACGGGAGGGAGACGACGACCATGGCGATGAACATGACGAGCTATCCGAGTCGTCAAACAGTGTAGGAAGTCACGTCCATGTGGGTGGTGGTAGCACCAACGATACCACCCATGTGATGCTCCCCAGGGAGGTTTTGACCAAGGAGGAGGGCAAAAAGGAGGCTGCGACAGGAGCAGCAACAGCAGCGAGAGAGGTGTCTACCGGAACAGGTGCGGGAGTCGGTCACAAGGATAAGGATACATTGTCCAAGGACGTGACGTCCAACACCTCTTCCAACGCCCACATCAAATCCACTCTGGCGCCCACGTTCTTTGCTCGGTCCCGACGCTCTTCGTCCCGCCACAGAGACTCGTTCAACCGGGAGAAACCGGTGCTTGTGGCGCCCCGAACCGCTCAGCAGCAGCAGCCCAAGGTGTCGTCACTGTTCCGACGCAACACCAGTGTCTCTTCCGGGTCGGGATCCTCGGCCGCAGCTCTTCCGCAGTCGTCAGCCTCCGCAGTGGCTGACTCTGACTCGTACGAAGACGATGAGTCTGATTTCACAGATGAGACTGATAACGACGATGACATGGAGGCCGACGAGGGCGCACGTGGCGTGGCTCGTGAATTGTCCGGCTCCGGGTCCGTCTCGGGAGGGAACCTGAGACGTTCGGATACGTCAACCTCGATTGTGCGGGGTTTTTCGCCGTCCAAAACGTCCGTCAGTTTCCTCGGTCGGTCGTCAGAGATGAAGCAGCATGGGGCTGCTGGTAGCGGTGCTGGCATTGTGAGCGCGGGCGTCAACGGCAGTTCTGTCAATGGCACTTCGATTACAGCCTCCTCCCAATACCAGCAAGTGCCTCGGCAGAAGCAGAAGATGTTTTTCATCGAGTCTTCGCCATCGGAGAGCGACGGATTTGGCGAGTCTGTGACGAAATCCGACTGTTCGTTTTCGCCTCTGAAGATGGAACCCCGACTGAGCGGGCAGAGCGGTCATGCGGCCTCCAAATCAAGTTTGGTGGACCGATCGGTAGAAAAGTCGGTGGACAAGTCGGTCAAGAAACATGTGTCGGTACAGTCACCCCCTAAGCTCGACTCCACCAAGTACGACGACTACTACAACGACGACGACGACGACTCTGACTGGGACTCTGTGGAGAGTGATGGTTCTTCTGCAAATGAGGAGCCCACATTTTCACGGGAGGAAAACCTTTCAGGCCACAATCTCGTCCGTCCGTCGCTTCTGTCGTCTATGTTCCTCAACAACCCCGATCGTTTGCAGGAGCAGATACAGCAGAGCAAGGACAAGTCACGCATCTTTTCCAAGGGCATGATTCCGGACGAGTCCAACTCTGTGAGTTCCAAGCTCGGCTCCATGTTCTCTGGCCAGGCAAAGCGGGTAAACACCTACACCAACTTGTCTGAGGCTAACTATATTGTTGAAAATGGCGGTCTAAACAGCGACGGTGAGGATATTGCACGAGACAACGCCTCTGTGGCTCGTTCTTTGGGGGTCAAGAGTGCCAAGAGTGCTGGAGAGAAGGACAACAAGCGGCCCAGTAAGAACAATTCTGTGGCTGACCTGTCGCGGTTCCCCGGAGTCGGTCCTACGCCTGCCACAGTTCTCTCGGCCACCCCAGTGGCTGTGGCGACGCACGAGCCTGTTTATGGTTCGATTCTGCCTTCCGACGTGGTCAGACACAGTATGTTGGCATCGGAAATGTCGCAGAGTGTGCAAAAGTCGCTCATGAACCAGAGCGAGTTGGAGCGGCAGAATCTGGAGGCGTTGAAACGGCGGCATACCAGTATTGATCTGAAGAAGATGGGGGAGAAGCCGGAGTGGAAAAAGGAGGCGGACGAGCCGGCGGATTTCGATTATCATGCCAGAGGGTGGTAACGGGCTCATAGTGAGTACCACGTTCTCTAAACATTCCGTGGCTCGTGACCGTATATATTCAGCCATCTATGAATGGCAAGTAATTTATTGCATTAATTAATATCCGGGTTGTGTACAGTAGATCGTACCTGGAGCATATCACGACGAGGCTTCAGACGGTCGAGTTGGTTGAAAGCGATGAATCAGCCAGAGACTACAACAGGCTTATTCCATAGAAAGACTCAAGATACCTCGAAATATTGATAGCGAACGTTTTGCGGAAGCCGGTTCATCATATTTTCCACACCTATAGATACATACTTATCCACTTTTTATCGCCGCATCTCCACTACAACTTCTACTGCCAGTGGGTCCGAAGTAGCTTTTCAACTAACTCTGAGAAAGTTCTGAACAGACTGGAAAACTGGCCCAATCGGAACAAAAAAAGAATACCGAACAAGCTGGAAAACGAAATTGACTGTTTTGGTTAATTTTCAGGTCCTCGTACCCGTCCGAAAATGTGCTCGTGATCTCATGTCCAATCGCAGCCTCGGCTTCCGGCCCGGCTATTATCGTAACTCTAATTGTCCGGGGTCAACCGAGTGTTTACAGTTTTTGTCAATACAATAATGGTGATTACCGGATCGGGTGAATGGGATGACGTTTGTGTCCCATGAGGTAGATGGACTTGTCACGTGGGGGATTTGGTCACGTGGGGGGATTTGATCACGAGGGAAGTATGTCACGTGGGAAATATGTCGTGTGGGATCCCAGCACTACAACGGGATCATGTGTAAGCGGTGTCTGGTTGTATGACGTCAGATAGTATTTGGACAATGACGAGATGTGTAATCTGATTAGATAACTATATTCGTCTGATTTTGAGTAGTCAATAAAATTGCAATTAAAATATAATACAAATAAGCAATATACAATAAAAATACAATTAAAAATATATTAAAATAAAAGTAAAAAACGCTTTCATTGCTCCTCTAATATATGCATGATGCCCCACCATTTTGTGTCACATGGCACATGCTCGTCTGATATTAGCTATTTCCGCCGCGATATTATTTCCCGATTTTTCTCACATTTAATTTTTTCACACATTTAATTTTTGTTTTTTATTTTTTCTAAATTAAATTGCGCGCATAATCACAGTTGTAGGTCTCACAGGCGCGTTGAGTTTCGGTTCGATTCTTGTGTGCGTCTTTGTTCTGCAAACTATGCCTTGTTCGATTCTCTTTTCGTGGTGAAAACAACAGGGCAATCGATAGTGTAGCAAATGCTGCCTGATTTCTGGATGATACAATTGCTATTTTGAGGGCTTTGGTGAATGGTTGCTTTGGCTGTGACTGTGACGATAATATCTCTCCAGGGACGGCCGTTCTACTGTATAGCCTCTAAACAATTAAAACAAAAACAATTAAAACAATGGGCAACGGTTATGGACGGTTGCTGCAACGGCAATAAGAGCCATGGTATTGACGAAGGCGGTTGTTCTTTCAGTTTCGAGGCCATTGAATCGTCCCCATGCTGACCAACACAGAACCCCGGTCTCGCACGTGCTACCTCCTGCCGTATCCAGAGTATCCGGGTATTCTTTTTTGGTTCCAGCCGTGTGTAGATCACCAACTCTTCAAAAGTCAAACAAACGGCTCTGTCGCGACTCTGTAAGGACTCTGTAGCAACCCCTGTAAGGACTCTGTAGCGACTCAATCAGCTCAATGACTGTAGTGACCCCACGACTCTCATTCGGCTCTCGGGACTTTGAGAGTCCATGGCCAAGTCCGGCATAAAGTGATGACTAAGATGTGATTAGTTGCAACGTGCTTGACTGAAAGGTTGTTGACTGCGATCAAAACCATCTTGAGATCTATACAAGTACTCAAACGGCTTAAGCCTTCCACCCGGAATATGGAAGACTCGTCCAGAAACTGAGGGTAAAATCTGATCACAGGATATTACTTGAGACCAGGAGAATCAGAAGCCTCGTTAAACACCCCTCGGACCTCTGTTCTCTTCCTGCCGCTTGTCGCTGCCTACACATTTCATCAGATAACCGGACATTCAAAGATCACGTTCATCTACTATATATCTGAGACTCTCTTAGTTCTACACACTCACTTGTCAGTCTAATAGCCGCTCGAAATTGCATGCAATTTCGCACTTTTGAATAAATTACTTCTTCTTCAACCACTTGCCCAGTTTGCTCTCACTCCGACTCATACTCCCCCTGTCGTCGTCATCCAACACCATACTTCCTCTGACGTTCAGCAGCTTGATACTGGCCACGGACGCCACACTGCTGGGTCGCATTCCAGTGGCATTGCTCTGCACAGATGCTCGCTTACCGGTCCCGTTTCCCACAGACTGGACACTGGCCCGCTTGGTCGCCGTAGCGGTCGCCCCATCGTCGTCGTCGTCGTCGTCGTCGTCGATAACACCCACATCAATGGTCATGGGGTTGACGGCGTCCACGTGGCCAGTGAGTCCATAGTCCCACTTGACATGGATACGGCTCACAAATCGGCTCCAGCCCTGCTTCTCCATCGTGAGGGGAGACTCTGCTTTACACAGATCATCCTCCAGATCAGTCTTTGCTGTGTAGATGCGCAGACACTCGTTATGGAACGCCTCAATGACTGGGTCGACGGTAGAAGCGGACCCAAACGCGTTTCCACCGAGCTTGGGCGAGTCAGAGCCTACCAAAGCCTTAAGATCCTGGCCAAACGAGTCGGTAGTGTGCTCAAACTCGAGCGAGTTGATCTGATAAAGACCACCCTTGTCTCCAATGGCCCGAGCAATGATCGGAGAGCCTACTCCGTTAACCCTGGACGTGGGCACGGTGGTGAGCCAGTGCTCAACCAACTCCTGGTAACAGGCGTACTTGTCGTAAAGATACGGCAGTGTTGGTGCATCAGGGAGAGGCCGCAGGGGGATATCGTGCTGCTGGTACTTGTACTGGGGCTTGGAAGGCTTGGCCATACGGATCTCGTCCCACTTGTTCTGGTTGGAAATCACCCGGAAGTACTGACACAACTCCTTCTTATTGTTCTCAATAAAGGGCGTAAGGGGGATCATGAAAGACTCCTTGGCGGTGAAATTGGCTCGATTCGCAAAACTCTGCATCAGTTTTGCCAGCAGAGTCAACGTACGCTGAACTTCGGGCTGAGGGGAATTGTGCACCAACCCAAACAGTTTTGGGGACAGAAGAGCCGGGCAAATAAACCGGAGGAACAGAAACCCAGAAATGCCGTTGAAGACAACCTCCTCATCTTGATGGAGTCCCTCCAGCTGTTGTCTCAAATACTGGAAGACAACGACCAAAGACTGGGGAATATCGGCAATGGTGTTGCGAATATTCACCCAGATTGTCTCTGCGTGCGCCATGAGTCGCTCCTGGTTGTGCACCTTGAGCTGCTCAATCTCGGGGGTGATTCCATGGCCATCGTCGAGCCGTGAAGGGTCCAGCTCTAGCTTCTCGTCGCGATCAAGAACCTGCCGGACAACTTTTCCAACCAAATCCCTCAAGTAAGAGTGGGCAGTCAATTGCATGTACTTCTCAATCGCCTTGGTCATGAGCGTGTTGCCCCGGAACAACAAGTTGGACACCTGTTTGGATCGGTCGTTGGCAGTCACTTTGTCCGCCAGCTTACCAATCTCACCATCAATCAACGACATGAGCCATTGATCGCAAATTCCAAGACACGAGTAGATCTTGACAAACATGTCCGTGTATTCAGGCAACGACATTCGGGCCTCGGAGATCTTGGCCGACAACCGTGAATCTGTGTCCTTGAGCATAGCCTCGAGATGCTCGTACTGATGGGGCGCCAACACGTTCGAGCCGAAATACGAGATTTTGATGCACACGTCGCCCAGAGTGGACCCGTCGTTGACGTCATATATTTTGACCCATTGTTCCACTGCAGGACCCTGAACGAGCTCCCGGGTGATTCGGACCCGTCCAACCAACGGCTGGTCGTCAAAGTTCACAAACCGACAGTCCAGCTCAAGGGGGAGCACATCGGCAACCGAATCCAGCACGAAATCGTCGCGGAAAAATGGATCTCGTGAATTTCGACCGAGACAAGACCTTCCTAGTAAGATACCGCGAGACGAGAGCTCAAAGAAGGATGTGGGAGGCGGCACGTGACCTGTACCCTTCTGGGCGGGCTTGTATCGAGCATGCAAAAGTCTCATATCCAGACGGGAGGCTGAACGGAGCGTCTGTGAGAAGGAACGGGACGCCAGCGCGTAGTACGTCGGTCTAAGCGTGTTCCCCAGCACATACAGCCACCTCTTGTACTCGTGTTCGGATGGGAATGCCAGATAGATTCCTGTGAGCTGGTCTATGGGTCTTCTAATCTTTTGAGGCGACGAGCCTAGTGCAAAAATGTCTAGTTTAACCACCTTTTCGTCCTCCTTTCGTAACGAGCCGAGATACAGCACGTGGTGCTTCTGGAACACGCTCCAGTGGATTCTCCATGCATCTTGGCGCGTCAACTCCGCCAACGACGTTGAAAACGAGTACGTCTGGTCCTCTGTGGTGAAATCCAATGCTCCATTCGGCCGCAATTTGGCCTGGGCAGTGACCCATGATGTAGGGGCCTGCAAAGATTGAGGCAGCATGGTAGGAGAAGCTTTGAAAATGCTCCGACTTAGCCGTTTGTTCTTAACGATTTTGCCCATGACCTGCAGAGAGCAGCTGAGGATCGGATCCTGGCCAGTACAGGTGTCCGGTACCACCTTTGGCTGGATTCGCTTGCTCTCAATGCCTGTACCCGCCAGACACATCCATACCGATAGAGCTGCGATCCACCGAAGCAGGCCGTCCGTAGAGTCCAGCTGCAAGGACACCCGCTCGTTTCCGTTGATGGCTGCAATGTCAATCACTGATGTCTGTTTGTTGGCGTTGAGTCTGATGGATCTGAGGTCCTGGATCAGGGTTTCGGTGAGCCGCGACTCGGGAGATGCTCCACAGAGACTCTCGTCCGAGATCCAAACGGTTCCCTGGGTCCAGCCGCTGCGCGGATCCACTCCGCGTCGCCATCCAACCTTGCCCTTGAGAATGCCCTTGTCGTTGGCAATGTGTGATTTGATTTTGCGAGTGTACTCTGCTGACTGGGCGTCTTGGGGGACTGCTGCTGGGTCTTCGTGGATCGACGGGCGGCTGATGCTGTTGCTCGAGGCGATGCTGCGGGACGACTGTGAGTCGCGGAAGATGGAGTTGAGCGAGAAAATCGAGCTGGCGCGCGTCCGGGGCCGGTACTTGGCCTGGGTGGAGTTGGTGGCGAGGGTCGATGCAGTTCGGCCCAGAGACAGGGGATGGTTGTCTGGGGCGGGGTTGTGGGACTCCGAGGACGCTCTTGCGTGGTGTCGCGATCCCGCGGACGCACTTCCAGCGCTCAGCGACTGTCGAGGGTCGGTTTCGGCGTTCAGCGTCGTCTGCGACGTGTTTTGGTGTTCGGGGTAGATGTCGAGTTGGGGTCCCGAGACCACTCTGCGCTCGGGCGTGTCGCGTTTGGCGCTCATGAACGAAAAGGCGCTACGCAGAGACCGTGACGACGCCGACGGTTTCACCTTTCGTTCGGTCATTTCGGGCGAGAAGGAGATGTGGTGACGTGAACAAGACTGTATAGTATTGTAGAAATAGCTCCAAGTAGTTGGATGTGTCAACCGAGTATAAAGTGGAGTAACTTTGAGCAGCGAACTAAGAGGAGCAATGCAGTTAGAGAGGAAGGACCAAGAAGGCCGGACAAACCGACAAACAGATTGTCCGTCGGAGAAATATATCTTGTGATATTCGACTGTTGACCATTTTCCCGCCTCGTCTCATCTCGTCACGTGACACCCCACAATTGGACTCTTTTTTTTCTTCTTCCGCCCCATTCCTCACACTCTCCATGCACCCAAATGCACACCTGAAGGTATGCTGGCGCTGTTTTGGCGCACTAGACCGCATTTCAAACGTTGGCGTGGGACCCTTCGGACTAGATCAGCACTAGTACAACCACAAATCCAGTAGTACAAACACAGGTCCAGTATTGTAGTCCAATTTGGTATATTATTTCTGGAGCCATGGAGCTTCCAACTCTTGTATAAGTAGTTGAATTCAAGCTGTCAAGAGTTGGTCAAAGTTATACTTCGACGTTGTGAACACAGCAAGCTGTGGGGAGGGCGGGGATGGAGGAAGAAGTGGATCTAAAGGGGTAAAACGATTTTTTATAATTCACAAAAATATACCAGAATTGACAGAATATTTCATACACCATTTAGGTATCTTTTTTTTAACATTTTGATTTCGTCCCCCGCCGTTACACACACCTTCAATCACCACTCTCACTCCCAGGCAGCCATAGTGCAACCCCTGCCTGGGACATGTAAGACTGAGTTTGCGCACCACGCGAGGTGAGACTGCTCACGAGTGGAAGGGATTTGAGATTTTGGATTTGAGAATTGAGAATTGGGAATTTTCAGAAAGCATCATTATTTTGGGGTCTGATTATGTAATCAGAAGCGGTTGTGGGTAGAGTGACTACTGTGGTCAGTGGCCTGGGCTTCACCAAACAGGAATAAAATGTTTATGCGTCACTGTAGCTGCAACGCTCATCTGCAAGGTGCGATTTCGGACGTTTCTTTTTCTCTCCTACTTTTTATACGATATTTTAGCACAGCCAGTTGGGTCAGATTGGAGTCAGATTGGCGACGTGTTTCAGATGCGAAACAGGTAGGTGTGGGAGTGAATATTCGTAGGTCACCAATGGCAACATTCAATGTTGATCTGTTGTTGTGCAAGTACAGTATGTACTGTACCGGTACAAAGTGATCCCTGTTGGTTGAGTGCAATGTACGTCAACTACCGTCAGCTATAGATCTATGATTATGGACAGGTCCTCATTGAATCAGACTGACTTCGAAGTCGGACAAGAAATCAGGTCACGTAAGTCATGGTTACGTAAGTCACGGTTAGTCACGGTTACGTAAGTCACGGATGTGTAAGTCACGATTACGTAAGTCACGGTCACGTGACCGGGTACAGTACAGTACCTGTGTTTGTCATCATTTTAGTCACCACTCCGAACTGTCAGAGTATTTCTGTCCGTGCTGCTTGGATGAGTCGAATTGAATACCGTAAAAGTGGAGTTCGATGCAGCAATTCAATGGAATTGTTGATTATGACGAAAATCTCCGTACTTAGTTGTGGACTACTTGGATGCAAAGTCCACTACATTGATGTTGGAGTTTGAGACAAGTACATGTGATATACTATGTGGGATAATACAATACTGTACTGGTACTGTACTTTACTTTAATTGGATGACTGTTGCAAACAGCAGTCTGAGATCTTGCAAGTTTCATCATTCTTTGATGAATGTGTGCTTTTACTTATACTGTAGTTGGAAGTTAGCTGAGCTGGGAATACCTCAAGAAAGAACAATGAAATCCAGAAATAGCCCATAATAGTATTTTGCGCACTCAGCGGATCGGCTTGGACGCATTCCCACTCTCCATGGTCGTTTCTTCACTATCCGATTCCTCCGACGAAAGTAGTCAGTCTTGACAATATCCGCTGAACCAGCTCAACAGGACAATCAATATATTTGCTGAAATGCAATCTAGAATACCCGGAGGAGTAGTTTTCATAAGAATATACAGTCTACGGACAGAGCGGGTTTTGCCATCTAGAAGGACGGGTGTCGTGCCCTACCGCACTTTACGAATCTGAAGTATGAAAAGTTGTGTCAGAGCTTCGGTTCTGGACCTGTCCAGCAGTCGAAAGTTCCCCAGTGGTCTTAGAACAGAGTCTCTGATAGTAATAAATATCCATTGCCTCCCCAAAATCCTACCGGTCTTTTTCGTCATCGAATCAATACCAATGACTTCATATAACCGACAAACCAACAAGAACCGTAAAATCCAGAAACCAGCAGAAGCTGTAGTCTCAAGAATTGTTCTGTTTCCACTGGCTAATTTGTTGGATATTAGTACAGTAGTAGTATACTCGCTCAGTTCATACAGTACCTACCAAATCACCCTTCACGGATGATCTACAACAGTTCTTTCTCAATACAAACATTTACTATTACTCAAATAGTAACTACTTGTACTGCTTACAACAACATTATGAAATATTGTATTGACACCAGAAAACCTTGGAAGGTGTGTGTAACGTGGAGTCCTACTCCCAAGAACCTCTGCAAGCATACTGTATCGACAGCTACAGTAGCTGAATAACGCCACTTGTGGCATTGCAGCAGCACCCTTGAGATTGGGCTCTTGCTGAGAAGAGAAGAGAAGAGAAGTCCACTGGAGCATGGCCCCAACACATTTAAGACAGTATCTCATAATAGAGATAAAAGGACCTAGACAGTCACCTCCTGAAACAGTGATCTAGGTCCATTTGCCGGTATGTCTCTCCTGGATAGTCATTTGTGTAGATATTGAACGCATACGACTATCTCATTGGAAAGAAACTGCTCTTCTTATCTTCGAGGGAAATCTGATCCAGTCTTTGCGACAAGGACTCTGAGATTGACGTCTCCCCGGAATTCTCTTGGCCCCAAGTATCAACCACCTGGTAGCCCCCTCCGGTAAATACACTCGAGTAGCCGTCGTGAAACTGCTCGTCGGCGTCGTTGTTGATCTCTGACAGTACGTTAGAGGAGGCAACTGAGTAATCGTCGCCGGCAACCGAAGCGGTGTTCTTTTCCTTCCTGTCAAACCGGTTATTTCCTCTCCAGGGCCGAGGCTTGGGCAGTTGGATATTGCACGGCTGCAGAGCAGACAGCGGACCTTCAACAAGACACCGCTTACTTCGGAAGTAAGTGATGAGATGCAGCCACAGAGGATGTCGAGCCAGGACATGGGGGTTACCAAGAATGATCAATCCGTACTTAGCTCGCGTCAGAGCCACATTGAGACGTCGGGGGTCGGACAGGAACCCAATACCGCCCGTTTTGGACGATCGCACACAGGTTAGAATGATAAAATCTTTTTCTCGACCCTGGAAAGCGTCCACAGACTGCACCTCAACTCCCTTGTACATGGCTTCGTCCACTGAGCCACTGGATACCATATACTGGGTCACGTAGGCTCTCTGGCCCTCGTAAGGAGTGACTACACCGATCTGGTCCGGAGCAACGCCACATTTAAACAGTCTGGTGACGATTCGCTCGCAGTTGGCGGCCTCGGTTCGGTTCAGGAAAGACGTTCCAGAGGCGGAAATCTCCTCCTGGCCGAGATTGGACCAGAACAGCATGGGGTGTTGCGGCTGGGGCCAGGGGAAGTCGACGTACTTGAGCACACGGGAGGCAGTGGTGACACCGTTCTGCAGCGAGCCCTCGTAGAACATGTTGGAGGGGAACTCGGACAGAGACGGGTGCATTCGGTACTGGACCATTAGCCGGATGGGCACGTGGCCAATGAGAATGAGTCGTTCAAACAGAGATTTGTTGAGTCCCGCGTTGGCGGCCTTGGAGTTGAGAATGACGGGTCCCAGCTGCTGGTGATCTCCGACAAATACAACCTGTTTGCAGCCGTGGACCAGGGGAATGAGACATTCGGGCTCCGATGCCTGGGTGACTTCGTCGATGAGAACGGCCGAAAAAGTCAAGTTTTGCAGCTTGAAGTTTCCTGCGGTGGAACACGTGCAACAAATGACCTCGGCTTTTCGAATAATGGCTTCGGAGGCCTTCTTCTCGAGCTTTGCAAATTCTTTCTCATCAGCAGCAGAAAACTCACCCAGTTCGTCCTTGAGCTCAAACAGCTTCTGAAGACGAGTGAACCCGTGATCTCCGTGTCGTAGAGCATGCTGAATGGTCAGGTGCTCGACAGAGGAAGACATGGATTCACGTGATCTAGCGGTGAGTCGCAGCACATCGATTCCAGTAGACGCGATTCGTTCAGCCAGCTGGTCCACCGCCACGTTGGACGGTGCACAAACGAGAATCTTGGAACCCTTCTCTGGGTTCTGGCGTCGAATGTTTGCGAGATGGTAGATGATGGTGGTGGAAACCACAGTTTTACCTGTTCCGGGAGGTCCCTGGATCAAGGAGAATGGTCGTCTAAGCACCTGCTTGACTGCATTCACCTGGGACACGTTCAGTTCGTTGAACCCCGAGATACTGAATTGCTCGGGAAGAGGAACATCCAGAAATGTTTCGGGAATGTCGTGACCCAGCAGATTGTGATAGATGTAACCGGACACGGAATAATCGTCTGTGGCAAACAGTTTGAGGGCCTGCTGCATCCGTCGATACGTGATATCGTTCCAGACAAACTCCAGAGCAAAGGGATGCGATTCTCCTGTGGGGATTTGCTTTTCGTCGCCTCCCTTTCTGATTTCAAGCGTCACTTCCTCGGAAAAGTTGTCCGGGGTCTTGACAACAATTCCCGTGCCGCTCCATCGAGGCGTAGAAGAGGACTCCGAACCTTCAAAATACAACTTGACTTCATCGCCAACGGTGATTTTGGTTCCGGTCAAATCGTAGAGATTCAGATAAAAGGTGCACAGGTAATTGTTGTTGAGGGCCCGGTTCCAGCTGACTGTGAGTCCACTCTGACGCTGCGACTCCTTCATGTTCTTGTCATAGTCGGCTTCGATCTTGACAAGAGGTCCATACGTCCGCTGGTACTCATATGCATCTTCATAAGTGGCCTTGACCTCGGCAATCTCCTCCTCCTCGTCCTGCTCCTCCTGGTTACCCAAGAGAGCCTCTTCCCACGAAAGAGACGGGTTTGTCTTCCAGGCCTCCTCGGCCTTGATCACATCAGCCATGGTGACACGTGACTCGCTTCGCCGCGGAATGGGCACTAGCCACGGCAAGAATTGCCGGTCCTCGATCAGCGTCTGCCACTCCCGGATGTCCCAGTTGGCGTCACTGGGCGACCGCTGGATGCAGTGGCGACACAGAAGCACAACCACGTTTTCCAGCTTGGCAGTGACAAACCCAAGCACAAAAACATTCTCGTTGCCACAATTGTAGCATTCCAGAACGTCCGATCCGACCTCGGAGTCCGGATGAAGAGCCACAGTCTTGTTTCGAGACTTGACAAGATGAGCGACAATGTGGGAGGAGTTCAAAGAGCCACCCTTGCCGTTGCAGAACCACTTGTTGGTGGTCAGGCAACGCACAACCGACGCCGGAGAGCTCTCGCCACAGTAGACACACGCATGGGCAGGACGAGCCTTGCCTCCCCCAATCACAATGTTATCCCCATTGTCGTACTCGGAAAACTCGTCATAGTCACGTGACTCGCGCCCGGACGTCAGCGACAAAGTCTCGAACTCGGATTCGCTGTCTTCTCCGCTGAGATCCATCAGCCCGGCCAGTTCTTTGTCGTAACTCATGGTGGTGTAGATGTGAGGTTTGATTTGAATTTTCATGCATAATTATGTAGCAAATTGTAGCTGGGAGTCTCGAACCGGATAACGGAGGATTGGTGGCGTTGAAAGAGTCGTTTGATTACGAATCAACGGCTGTTTTGTTCTTTGTATGTTTTTTTTTTCAAAAGTCGCCCGCTATGACTCATGCTGACTAAGCGACATAAAGTTTATCGGATGGTAGTTTGAATTAGTTGGGAATTAGTTGAACAAAAAGGGGTGCTGGGGGTGGTGCTCTTGGGTTGTGCGAGGTCTAGTGAAATGAGTCTTGGAAAAATGGAGTCTTGGGGGTTACGCGGTATATTTTAGTGTAGATATTATGGGGTGTATAGTGATAAAAAGTGGAGTTATGGGCTTCATTGTGCTCGTTCTATATGAAGCATTAGTTGGGATTTTAGTTGAGGTAAGGAGGTCTACAGTAGGAGGTATAGGAGGTCATTTTGCGAGTAAATGAGAAGCGATGGGGGTTAGTCTGTATGAGAGGAACTGATCGGCATTGTTGGCGGAGGATAATGCTGGAGTTGGTTAGGGTTACTATGGGGTGTTGTAGTAGAATGATGAGGGTGGTGTATTGTAGTGTTTGAGATATGGTCCTTCCAGATATTAAAACTAGCTGATTTGAGAAATGATTTGATCTTTGGAGAGCATGTTATTTTGGATCCCGTTTAATTTTCCCGAATCTGGTCATTTATCGTCTCATTAGAAAGGTAGGAAGTTCAACTACAGTAGTACCTACAGTACCTACAGTACAAGCCCTTGCTCGTCGACTTGCTCTTGCGATCGATTTGTAGATCGGAGAAAGTATCAGAAGATCTATTTAGACGGGTTATTGTTGTACACTTGAGTTGAAATCGTTCAAATCGGAAGAATATCCATGATTCTATAACAATCCTGTTCCTGCTCTTCTGTCTGAACTGAACGAAAGGCCGAAGAGATGATAATGAAGACTTGATATAATCTCAAGATAAATTTTAATTGATTTAATTTTCAACTAATCACCTCGACCCAGTTCAAATCGACCCAAATCTCGACCTGTTCGGTGATGTGGGTTCTGGCCGGAGATGCAACGGAGAAGGGAGAGGTTTTGAGGTGAAGCGGAATTATTGAAAAGAAGATAAATAGAATGTTTAGTCTGTCTCTCCACTTCAAGTGACAATCCCTTCTTTTATCCAGCATTCTAGAGCATGTTCAAACTGTTGGATCTGAGCCGTTCGGGAAAAGTCAGACCCGGAGCCTGGCGAAATATTCTGTCAATTATACAATACTTTCGTAGTACTCTTTTTTGATTCCTGGGAGCTCCCAAATCCGATAGGTCTTTCTGATCATCACTGTCTCCGTATAATTCGTTTTCCATGGAAAAATTACATTGATTGTCACTGGGTGGAAGGATTACAACGATTGTCATTGTGTTGGACGGGGCCACAACAATTCTCGAAAGCAAGTTTCTGTAGAAGTAGAGGAGTATCAGAGGAAACTATCGACCGGAAAATCACCAGTTTACATATATTCTTTTTGAGGTGCTTCCACCATTCGCCAGCATATCCTGACATTGAAGGCCATTTGGTCTACAGTGAAGACATCTCACAAGCACTCCCAACAGTTAGTTGAACACAACAAATGGCAATAAATGGGTCCAAACTGTTCATAATTTGACCGGAGAAAGCGGAGAATGATACAATGGTGAATTTTACATCTTTATCCGGGACCTTTCACTTCTTAAAGTGTCACATATAGCTTTTTATTGGCCACATGATATCCCTGTGGCCATCGAAATAAGTTTTCAGATTAAGCTTTTTCGTGGAAAAGAATTATGCATACAGATCTTTTTTTTTGTCAGTCTTCCCACAACCTTTACATCACCGCCACAAGCCCAGCATGATCAGAAGACAGGCCCGAGAACGGCGAGAGTATCTCTACCGAAAGTCGCTCCAGCTGCAGGAGGCGACCAAGATCCAGAAGCGGCAGCAGTTGAAGGCGGCGCTGGCCTCCGGTAAGCCGTTGCCCAAAGACGTGGCTGACGACGAAGAGCTTCGAAAGACCATTGCGTACGACGAGTCTGTGCAGGATGAGATTGACGACGAATATAGCGCCATGAGTGGCATCACCGATCCCAAGGTGGTGGTGACGACTTCTCGAGACCCGTCGACCCGTCTGTCTCAGTTTGCCAAGGAGGTGAAATTGCTGTTCCCCACTTCTATCCGGCTCAACCGAGGAGGAACCGTGTTGCCGTCGCTGGTTTCGGCTTGCAAGACGTCTGCTTCATCGGATCTCATTGTTTTGCACGAGCATCGAGGTGTGCCTACTGCCATGACGGTGTCCCATTTCCCCCATGGCCCCACCGCCTACTTTTCGCTTCATAACGTGGTTCTTCGACACGATCTGCCCGATACCGGCAACATGAGCGAGGTGCACCCTCATCTCATCTTTGACAACTTCACCACCGACCTGGGTAAGCGAGTTGTGCAGATTTTGAAGCATCTGTTTCCTCCCGGAGTGAAGAAGGACTCAGCTCGAGTCATCACATTTGCCAACCGAGGCGACTTTATCAGTGTCCGGCAGCATGTCTACGTCAAAACCCGGGAGGGTGTTGAGCTTGCTGAGGTCGGACCGCGGTTTGAAATGAGACTCTATGACCTGAGACTGGGCACTCTGGAGAACAAGGATGCCGATGTCGAGTGGAGAATGCATGGATTTATGCGAACTGCCAATAAGAAGGATTACCTTTAAGTGGCAAGACTGAAGGTCTGAGTGGACAAGAGCCGATGAAGGCCTACTGGACGACTTATTGATCGCTGGAGGAAGTAATATCTTGTCAGCACTTGTGCGGTTATGACAGCTTTTGGAAAGCAGTTACAGAAATACAGGGAGTTTGATAAAATGTCAAAAAATGAGTCGGTTTTATCTGAACCACCTTTCTCACGCTGACTCGACATCAGACTGTCCACCGGCTGGCTTCAACACAATACTGTGTGTTCATACACACTGATAGAAAGGATATAGTATTTATGAGCATATTAATAGTGACAGAGTGTAGAAGTAAAGCTCCACGTACAGTTTCCAGAAGAGTTTTCAGAAGAGTGGGGTTTTGATGTTCTTGAATGTTGGGACGAGGTTCGGAGGTGTTTTTCGTCTGAACCTCAGCATCGTCCAAATGCTCTAACAAGCCCAGAATTGGTGTCAGACTGATCGCAAAACTCTGCTCGTTCCAATGGTATGTTCCATAATACGCCTGGACCATTATCCGTTGTGTACTGTACTGTACTGTAGTCGTGCGTTTCCTCCACCCCTGAGATTTCACTTCTAACCTGTTCTCGAAAGGTGTTAGAAGTGACCGGATCCGCATAGATTTGTCGCTACGTCCTCGATTGGGGACTTTGACGCAATAGGTATGTTTTCAGACTGGAATATAAGAAATATTGTGGTGCCTTCTTTCTGTAGAACTACATCATATGAAGGACTAAATGTGACCCTAGATCATCCAATGGGGTTCTTCTTATCAGCACCGTTAGATGCAAAACAACTCATGCTTTTAGAGCAATTAGGAAACAAGGATGAATATCCATCAATACATGCCTGCAACTACTGTACTCCCTCCGATAAACTCTTGAGTAGCCTCGCTTAGAGTCTTGGCAGTCTTGGCATAATACGAACATTCGTAGGTAGGGGTTATAAAATTGACATGAGAAGGATGGCGGTCTCGAGGGTGATTTACAGGCGTGTTGTGGCCAATACCAATAACCTGCAGTAAATTACCCTCGAGACCGGCGGTATTCGTTGCTGACCTTTCAATAGTTTGCTACATACTACTGTATACTCTCAAGAGTCACGTAATACTCTATTATATCAGAACGTTTGATTGATAATTACCTCCAAAATTCTTGACGTATTTGGATCATTCATGGAGACACACAGTGTCTCGTTCTACGCATGCTCTCATCATACATCTCAGCGGTCTGATCTCTCTTATCATGCATGCACTACACCAATGTGCGTGAATAGATGAGAATTGAGACAAAACAACCCAATCGAAAACCACCGTACGTCACGTGACATGTAACCAGTGTCTCAAAGTCCACCATCACGTGACCACCTCTTTCTTTTATCCTTCCTCCTCCCTCAGCACCAACTTTGTGTCTCAAACTCTGAGTTATCCGACTGCCCTGATTGACAGCCTCCGACTTGATTTCTTGCTACTCACAATCACCAATCACTCCAGCCATGCCCAAACTCGTCGACCAATACGCTGTTTTTGAGGAAGTCACAATTGTCCCTACTCCTACGGCTTACGAGCAGATCACCATTACCGCCGACTTTGCTAAGCATGCTCTTGCTCTTGCTGCCTTCCCTCTCTTGACTGGCCTCTATGCCAAGCGAGGAGCTAACCAGAAGCCACTCAAGGCCTCTCAGATCGAGTTGAAGGCTCTCAAACAGTTTAACACCAATCTGGAGACTCTCACTGAGTGGTACTCCATTCTCGTTCCCGTCGGCTTTTTCTACACCAAATTTTCCGCCAACTCTCTGGGAATCATCTCGTTTGTGTGGACTAACATGGTAGGACTCGTTCGAGAGGACGCTCCTTCGATTATCAAGCTGCTGGAGACCACTGGACTCATTGGAGACTACGTTACCTGGATTTCGGGTGTCACTGGTTTCTCAGCTCTCAGTGTGTGGATCTATCGACATCAGGTGAGACGACAGAAGGAGCAGAAGTTGCCGGTCATTGGTGTTCCTGAGGTTTCACTCGCACTCTTTGCTGCCGAGTTTGCCTCTCTTGTTCTGGTGCCTTCTAACCCGGCCCTCAACCAGCACACTGGGGGTCCTCGAGTTCACCCTGTAAGATGATTACTTAGGGGTACTTGACTACACCGGTATTTACTTGACTGCCAAGTCACTTTCAACTAACAATACATAAGCCGTACTTCTTTAACTTGACACTCTGGATAAATGTAGACGTGCTTTATCTTCTGAATATTGATGCTGTAGCATTGGGATTTTGCCCATGACTTATTTGCCAGCATTATTGTCTGCTGTCCAAACATCGGCCCTTAGTCTGTATAGCATGAGGACATAGATCAAACGTTTCATCAATCGAAATCTTTGGCTCTAACGCGCCCGCTAGACGGATTGTTGTTCAACATTGTGGAGCCTTGAACAAGATATCAACCGATCAACGTACATAACATGGTGTCACTACAAGTAGCGACCATGCGATCTGCTACTGTGACGGAACAAGCCTTTCAAAAAGAAGCCAACACAAGCAACGACGCAATCGCTCGGCGAGCATCGTCCACGCTGCCTCTGGACAAGGGAGGCACGGATATAACCCGCAGAATACCTAGCCCGCACTGCATGATGTTCGGCAACCAAACTCAGATACCGTAAAGGCAAGTTGCAACATCGTCTTTGCATCCATTATGATCAATTTATGCGATAGTTTTTGCCCCATTAGTTGTTGAAGTTGGAAGGATCTAGAGATAAACTTTCGGTTAAAATCGCCAGACTCTTGGCATCTTGGCACAGGAGCAGCAGAGTGTGCAAGTGAATTCACAAGCCTTCAGAAGTGTTCTGGACAAGATATTCGGGTAAATGTGACAATTCTTTAAGACTTGACTGACACCTGTTTTCGAGAAGAGAAGCCGCCAGCAAACCTGAGGTATAATTACAGTGCCGGTATCCTGCATCGTTCATGGACTGCCTGGTTTGAATCTGAACCGACTTGTAGATATCTCGACATACGTCGGAACACAGCTGATAAAGCAGTGATCCGTATATTCCATCTTTTGTACAAGCTCAACTTTGATATACAGCTTCTGATGGCTCTTTTGTACTACAATATGCGACAAGAAACTCACTAGATCTCCCATTCTGCCTCTACAGTGACGTCTCCTCATGCCTTGGGTACGTAGATGTGTTCAATAACATACTCTGATCTGACTCAGGTGGGTGTCCCTGTCCAGCATCTCAACTTAGCGTCCGTACAGATATCCTAATAATATAATGCATTACTTTTGTGATGGAGTGGTGGTTATGTGATAACGTGATTTAGAACACAGTCTTGTCGCTTATTCTGAAACCAACTTGCGGTACGCACCCGTTGTAGTTAAGAGATGTTCCGTGCTTCGCACTCATTATCTCAACTGCAGCAACATCGCCTTAGGGTCCACCACATACGCCTTCCACTTATCCGCCATCAACGCCATGGTCATTCCATCCAGAACCCGATGGTCACCTGACCAAGAGGCATTGATGATCTGCTCGGGCACAATGTCGCCCTGGGAGTTATACCGAGGCAGCTTTCGGGCCTTTCCAAGACCCACAATAGCCACCTGTTCAGACACAATGACAGGAGAGAGATAGGTTCCTCCCACATTGCCAATGTTGGAGATAGAGATGGTGCCGCCGGTGAGATCGTCACGAGACAGCTTGCCTGCCATGCCGAGCTCCTGCAGCCGCTGCAGATCCGCGGCGATCTCCACAATGGTCTTGTCCTGCACGTTTTTGATGGTGGGCACGAGCAGACCGTTGGGGGTATCCATGGCGATGGAGATGTTGTGGTAATCTCGCATGAGCACGGCAGGCTTGTCTCCTGAAAGATCGACCTTGGCGTTAACCATGGGGTAGTCCTTCAGGGCCAGAGAAAGAGCCTTGATGAAGAAGGGCATATAGGAAATCTTTGAGACGCCGTTGGAGGGCGATTTGGCGAGTAGAGAGTTGACGGATGCTCGCAGCTCCATGAGCTTGTCCAGGCACACTTCGTCGGTGTACAGGAAGTGGGGAATGGACAGAGAGTTGGTCATGGTCTTGAACATTCCCATCTGAGTAGGTGTGAGGGGAACGAGTCGAGAGCCAGCCGTAGAAGTGGTTGTAGCAGCAGTCACAGAACCTGTTGCCGAGTCAGAGACTGCAGAGCCACCCTTCTGGTAGCTCAGAACATCCTCCTTCATGACTCTGCCGCCCTTTCCGGAGCCCTTGATCGAGGCAATGTCGATTCCGAGCTCTCTGGTAAGTCGGCGGACGGCTGGGGTGGCCAGCGCTTTTTGGTAGGCCTTGCTCGGGTCAGAGGAGACTGTGGTGGCTGTCGAAGAGGCCACGGAAGCGGACGCCGTAAGGGGTGTGGCTGGGGTAGCTGCTGCTGTGGAAGGGGCCGCATCGGATGACTCGGCAGCCACCTCAGATGCACCTTCTCCGCCTTCTCCCGTGTCAATATCGACTAGGGGTTTTCCCACAAGGGCCATGTCACCAGCGTCATAATGGAGCTTCTTGATCACTCCAGTGTATCTGGACGTAATCTCCACGCTAGCCTTGTCGCTTTGCACCTCGCAGATTTGGTCAAACTCGTTGATTCGGGCTCCGGGCTCTACAAACCATTGGATCACCTCGCACTCCTTGATTCCCTCTCCAATGTCCGCCAACTTGAACGGAATCACCGCTCGGGCAATGTGGCACGCATGGAGAGCTCGCCGCTGCAGAAACGACGTCCGCAAGCCACCGCCGACGCGAGCTGTTCGAAAAGCCATTTGGTTCAGCATGTGGATGGTGAAATTCGCTGTGAAAAGAGACTGGCGGAACAAGTGGTGTGTCTTGGGGCAGGGTCTGTCTGGGTCGCTTTATATTTAACAACCCCGGATTTGAGCTTATTATAGTTTGTCGGTTAACGAAGGCTTTGGGAGGGGGAGAGGGTAGAACATAATGACAAGACGGCTCAAAGGCGATATTCAGAGGATATTTCTGAACACAAGAAGCTGAAACGGGTTAGTTCAACCATCTATGTGCCACATATGGATCGCACCAAGTCACATGACCAGTTTCGACCGCGTTAATCCGAGCCTCAGCGAATAGCCGCTTACCATACACCATACCATACCATAACCTAGTATAACCGCCCGATAATGTACGAAGCCTGGAGACCATAACCGAACCTGCGCGGTGTCCATATCCGGCTTAGTCAGTAAGTCAGACCGCGATTCTCTCTTTTCGTTTCTGCCGAAAATTCTTTCTGCCTTGTCTCTCCTCTTGTCTGACTTCTGTTGAGCTGCCCGCATGCTAAATGCCAGATGTCGGACAATGTGCGGAGGAGAATACACATTTCCCCACAACTTTGTGCAGCTGGGACGCAGACGAAAAATGGGTGAGCGCAAGACTCTGGGCGGTTTTTCTGTGATATAACGGTCGTTGGAGGATGTTAAAATACTATCTGGAGCATTTTTTGAAGATGGGGGCCTTTTTTTCCTGAAGATTTTGACCATTCTAGTGCTGTTTTGATAAGGTGTCATGTCTTGTTTGGTTGTAGTTGATAGAGTTTATTTTAGTTGGGACATTAGTTGGAAATCGTTTCCTGTAAATAGTGTTTATATATTCAGATTCAGATTCAGATTCAGATTCAGATATTCAGATATTCAGATATTCAGATATTCAGGGTTCTATAATATCTTCAAGGTACTATAAACAATACACAGAACTCTTCTGGTAACCATTAGTCGTAGTGGGGCGGGTTTCCCACAGCACGGTAAGATGGGGGTCGTAGTGTCTAGAGCATCTTATGATGATTACTGTATGTACATGCTGTACGATACCGTTAATCGCACTACTGCACCAGTTACACTCTCAATTACAACATTGTAGCATTTGTATCGAACAGCAGTCTGTATGTTCAGATAGGCCCATCTCCACTACGCCCCCAAACGCCAGATGATACCAATTTGCTTAACGAACTTCATCTTTGTATTGTGAAGAGTGTAATGAATCCACTAATACCAGTTGAGATCCTGCCTGAGGACCACTTCGAGAAGTTAGCTCTTTGGCAAGCAAGAATGACGAGCGGTCGCGAAAAATGCCTCTAACCCGAGAACTGTACTTTGACCGAAGTGACTTTGAGGAGTCTGCTGGCAAGGAGTTCTTCCGACTCACTGCTACTCAGCCCGTGTATCGGCTCATGGTTCCCCACAAACCTTTCTCCCAAGGAGTAAAGGATGGAGCAGAACTGGAACTCATGGACATTCTCACTTGGTAGTTCCTCGCAGTTGAGAACTGGGAATGCACGGGACAGATAATCCAGTATTCTAGACTTGAAAGGAAATTAGTCACTAGATGGTGACTAAGGATCTCCATAAATGAGTTGCCTGACTAATCGGATGTGTTGCCTCTGATTGTAGTAATCGGACTCACTGATGATGAATAGCAAACAGTCGAAACTTTGTTCTCCTGGAGTATGTACTGGAGTGATTGACAAGGTTAATTTCATCTAATACATAAACATTCCATTCAATATATTTCAGAAATAATCGAACGCTGTCGTCAAAGATCCAATATAATATAACTACATGGGAAAACGTCATTTTCTTCCCATATTTACATATTTCCAATACTAACTACCATCGGTAATTCGGAGATGGATCGTAGTCGTCTGGACAACCCATGAAACTTTTAGTTGGGTGCTTCACTACAAGTATAGAGAGAATGGGGATGTTACTTAATGTATTATCTTTCAATGCAAAGTTATAATCAGAAAGAATAATCAGAACAAAATATCATATCAGAAAAATATAAAATAGTATATACCTGACCCAACATCATAGCTCATAGTGAAACTACTTCGACGTTTTAAATTCACAAATTGAATCGTATGCTATAACTTGATCTGTTAAAATTCCTCCAATTCTTTGGGCTTTCCTAAATAAAATAAAATTTTCACCCTACCTCGGATCGAACCCACGACCCTCACTCACACCTCCACGTATCATCAGTGGAATGCCTTATCAATCTACCATCACCAGCACTGAACAACACACACACACACACACACACCAATGAGTCTGTTTTTCAAATCGCCGCTGGATATCGAGATCCGATTGGACGGCGAGGATTCGCGCGAGCTCGTCGAGGTGCGGGGCCCCGACAAGGGCAAGAAGGTGCCTCTGTATCTCGACGGCGAGTCGGTCAAGGGAACCGTCACCATTCGACCCAAGGACGGCAAACGTCTGGAGCACTCGGGCATCAAGGTGCAGTTCATTGGCTGTATCGAGACGAAAAACGATCGGGGAGCGGGCCAGGGCGCCCAGCCAGGCGAGGGAGAGGCGTTTCTGTCCATGGCCCAGGAACTGGCTGCTCCTGGAGAACTGCGCCACCCTGAGACGTTTGAGTTCGAGTTCAAGAACGTGGAGAAGCAGTTTGAGAGCTACAATGGACTCAATGTCCGGCTGCGGTACTTTGTGCGGGCCACGGTGGTGCGTCGGATGAATGATGTCACCCGGGAGAAGGATGTGTGGGTCTACTCGTACCGGCAGTCTCCCGACTCCACCTCGACCATCAAGATGGACGTGGGTATCGAGGACTGTCTGCACATTGAGTTTGAGTACTCCAAGTCCCGCTACCATCTCAAGGACGTGATTGTGGGCCGAATATACTTTCTGCTGGTGCGGCTGAAAATCAAGCATATGGAGCTCAGCATCATCCGTCGAGAGACTGTGGGAGCCCCGCCGAACCAGGTCAATGAGTCTGAGACGCTGGTACGATTTGAGATCATGGATGGAGCTCCTGTGAGAGGAGAGACCATTCCTATCCGGCTGTTCTTGGGCGGCTTTGATCTCTCACCCACCATGCGGGACGTGAACAAGAAGTTTTCCGCACGGACGTTTTTGTCGCTGGTCTTGATTGATGAGGACGCCAGACGGTACTTCAAGCAGTCGGAGATTATTCTCTACAGACAGTAGCCGAGACGGTTGAACGAATCTACGCCGAGGCTGAGCTGGCGATGAGGGCAGTGAGTTTGTTGGGATGCTCCTGACAAAGTCGGCTACGATCTAGTCTGGGTTTCGCTTCCGCTGCTGCTCTCTCGCTCTCGCAATGATGTAATGATAATGAATTATGATGTACGACGAGTCGTTAGAGAGGCTGATTAGATCGGAATGTATAAGACTCGTTAGAGAGGCTGATCAGATCGGAATGTATAAGACTCAGTCAACTTCAACTGTATTATACTTGTAGCTTGTTCTCAGTGTCAATACTGGACAATACGTGAGCATCAAGGGACCTCTATAACGTACCTACAGATCCCTTGAGATCTACAAGTACGCTGTATGATTAAGCACTTGAGGTCACGTGATACATACACGGCGATCACTCTGGAAACAACAGTCTATGTCGTTAGATATCAGTCTACAAGGTACAGTAACTGCGTAGATGTATTTTTTTGCGAGTAGCGACATTTATTCGCATCACGTGATATGGGTTTAACAATTTCGGAGTGGGGTGTAACATTGACGGCACCTGATACCATACTCCTGACATGCAACGATATGCAGCTTCAAGGGCAATATTTTCTTGTGCTTGACTTGATACAACCAATATAAGTACAGTACTTGTATGAGTTGTTGTGAAGATGTGTCGAAAAAATCATTGATCCAGGGGCAACCGCCTAACTCCGAAATATTGAGCCTCTAATTTGGCTTTTTTTTCTACAACGAGTTAAATTAATTTATAAATTCAATCTCGGCTTTTTTAGTCTATATATTTTGCAGGACACGTAAAACAAGAGTTGAACTCACGCTCGACACATGGGTATTAGAGGACTTACGGGATATCTGCGACCATTGTGTGTGCAACGACCGCCGCAGTCGTTTGCGGACGGCGCCATGTTCATCGACGGCCACGCCATGGCTCACCAGGTGGCGCGAATGGGAAACGAAGGAGCCATGTACGACTGGCGGGGAGTAGGTCTGACCATGGAACGGGTGATGAACCAATGGATCCAAGACGGCTGGAATATTGAAATTGTGCTGTTTGACGGGCTCACTCCCCGAGAAAAAATGGGGATCATCAACAAACGGGTGGCGGAGCGCATCCGAACTGCCACCAGGTCAAGCTCCCTCAACCTGGCGGCGGCCTGTGCGTCCGTGTGCCAGGCAGTTCTGGTCAACAAGTACCCCCAAATCAATTGCAAGATTGCGCCTGGCGAAACCGACGACATTCTCGCCAGCATGGTGTGGAATTACGCCATTAATCATACCGATACCCCGACCTACCTGCTCACTGGCGACTCGGACTTCTTTGCATTTGACTTCCCCGAAAATGTCACCATTGTGAACCCCCAGATGCGCCACGGTATGTACAGTGCCCTCAATCTCACTCCCCAGGTCCGAAAGAAGAAGGGTGTCCTGCCCTCGGCAGCAGCCTACATGATCAAAGAGAATATCAGATACAGCAGCGTGGAGACGAACCCTAGGTACCTCGAATTTCTCGCCAGCCAGATGGACACTCTCAAGAGAAACTCGATTTCCACCCATGACGAGTTTGCCAACAACGAACAAATGATGCATAGTTACAGGGTACTTGGAGAAAACTCGTTCGATCAAGCTGGTCACCGCATCATCAATGGCCTGGTGGCCTCCAACGAGCTGTACATGATGATGCCTATCATGTGTGAGCCTAGCGATTCTGAATTTTGTTTTGATGCCGGACGCCGATGGAGATCTCTGGCCTACGAGGTCATTGCTCAAAAGGCGGGAGGCAAGGGCATGTACTTTTCCGAGTACGGACGCAACGGGTGGAATCTTGGAGAGCGAAAGATCCCCATCACGGACGGAAGCAGAGAACAGACTGACCGCCTGGAGGACTACAAGTACGGCTCCAGGGAGACTATCACATATGAGATCAAACAGTGGAAAACGAAGAAGGATATCGTGAATGCCATTTACAATGAGACGGCCCTCACTACTCCAAGTGGAGACGGGATTCTCAAATACAGCCCCGAGATTACAAAGCAGGCAGCCTTGGCGTATCTCAACGAGATTGTCGACTCAGTGGATAAACGTCGAAGAGACATCTATCATAGAGATAGAGGCAGAAGCATGACGCCCACCTCTTTGCGAATCTACAACAAGATGCTCGCTTGTGTCTTGTCTCTGCGATTGCTTCAGTGCGTTGGGTTCAAGCTTCCTGTCGAGCTCCAACTGTACGACATGGATGGAGCTCGATGGGGCCAAGTGGTCTTGGAGACCCATTCTCCCCGTCACAAGCCCATCAACGTGAGAAAAGACAGCAGGTCTCAGAAGAGTGCTGACGACCTTGCTGACCAGATTGGACAGATGAAGATTGAGTCCTAGGTATTTATTGAATAAATCTGAAAACCAAGTGAACGAATCGTAAGCAAAAACAAAAGAAAGTAACAAAAGAAAAACAAGAGAAATAAAAGAAATAAAAGAAAGAAGAAGAAAGAAAGAAGAAGAAAAACTTAATGAACCTATTGTGTACAGTACATACAGTACATACTCGTACTCGTACCATTAACACCTAAAACATTGGCCTACACTGACTGAACTACTGCCAACATCACAAAAATACATTCTCAAAATACCTCTCTGGAACATACAAAGCCGACTCCATCATTGCATTCTATCAACTCAATTGAATGTATTTGGTCTTTTACAGATACCAAAACTTCCATCCATTACCTTCCAAAACAATGAAAATACGGCTTCGGTCTGATCTGCCATAGTCAAGCACCAGAGAGCCCAGCGATACGAAAAGCCTAGTGTTGCGCTCGTAGGCAGTAGCTTTTTCCATTAAGTAAGGGGAATGCTACTCGTACTCGCGTTCAATCTGTCTTCTTGTTGATCCATAGTCAACCTGTTGTTCTATAGTTCACCTGTTTGTTTACGTCGTAAATAGATTCCGTTTATAAATAGCTGTTAGTGTCGGTATTTCACGCGACTTTTTCCTTCCCCTAAAACTGTGAGGCCCGTCTTGTAGCCACAGCTGTTGTTGGCAACTCCTCACTGCCTAAACCACGGTTTGCTGCCACCCAGCATTCCATTCAGGTTCCTCCTTCACCTCGTGCGTCTTGACATGTCTCTGCAACTGATCATTCCTTCCAAACCGCTTGTCACACCCCGGATGAGGACAGGCAAACGGCTTCTCCAAAGTATGGGTCTTCATGTGCTTGGTCAAGTTGGACGACTCGGAAAACCGCTTACCACACCCAGGCCACTTGCAGGTGAGCGGCTTCTCTCCAGTGTGGATCCTCATGTGCACCGAAAGCGCGGTTGACGCCGCAAACGTCTTGTGGCAAATCTGGCACTGAAAGGGCTTCTCGCCGCTGTGGATGCGCATATGCTGCTTGAGCACAGACTCCTCGGCAAACCGGTAATGACATACAGGACACTGGTGAGGTCTGTGCTTTGTGTGGGTCTGCAAATGACGCACCACCTTTTGCCGCTGAGTGAAGGGTCTGTCGCATCGCTCACAGCCGTCCCACGAGCACGAGTACTCGGGTTTCCGCGAGCCAATATGCTTCTCGATCACGTGATCAGACAGGTCCTTGGCCGACGAAAATTGCAGTTTGCACACATGCTTGGGGTCCTTCTCCAACACCCACTGGCACGTGTGCACCGTGGCTGCTGGGGCTGGGGCTGGGGCAGCAGATGCTGGTGGCGTACTGGCTACTGTCGAGGTCACAGCACTGTTGGCAGCACTGTTGGCGGCACTGTTGACGCTGGGACTGGTAGAGGAGCTCGTACTGGGCGTCGGATTGGTCATCTGGCCATACTTTGGAGAGTCAAAGTCGTTGTCAAAAGTGCTAGGAGGCGTGTAACTCAGGGGGGACCCTTCGGAAGACGGAGTAGACGTCAGCGGAAGCATAGTTGACACATTCTCCAAAAAGCTGCCAGGGTAATGGTTATTGGAAGAACAAGTGTGTTCAAACGTATGCAGCTGATGCGACTCCATCAAATGCGACACAAACTCGGTGAGGTCGTTGCTGCGGAAATGACAATGGTTCCACTCACATTGAAAGGGAGAAATGCCTACCGGAGGCCGTTTCTCCTGGGGATACACCTTCATGGCGTTTGCACAAGCCGTCTGGTGACGCGAGTACCGGTTCAAGTCATACTTGTGAGCATTCACAAAATGGCAGTCCAGGTCATCAGCGGAGTCTGTGTTGTAGTTGCAGTTGCCCCAATGGCACTGCAGGATTTTTGCTGGCGACAGGTACGGTTGCGGGATGCTCAGGGTGGAGCGTAAGGACGAAACATTGTCTGCCGGAGTGTTTGACGAGCTGGTGGGTGTTGGGATTGACGGTGCCGCCATGTGTGTGAACGATGAGCCCATTTGACCAGAGTGGTTGTGTTGGTGGCCCTGTGGGTGCACGTGATTGTTCACGTGACTGTGTTGATGCTGCTGCAGATGCTGCAGGTGGCCATGTTGCTGGCCAACGTGACCCATATGATGATCATGGACTCCGTTGGCATGGTGGACACCATGGGCATGGTCAGGATGTGTCTGGCAGAGCTGGAAGGGGAAGTTTTCAGGGACCGTCAAGTGCTCGTTTTTGAGATGCGACAAAAAATTGTCCATGTCCGAAACAGGGTCAAAGTCGCAGTGTGTGTGGTGAAGGAGGTGTTCCGGAATGCGTTCATGGAGACGGCTATGGATGTCCATTAGAGGAGTTATATTCGAAGAGTGGTTGTTATTGTTGCCGCCGCTGTTGTCGAGGTAGAGGTGTTGGTTTTGTGTTTGAGGAATTGGTTGTGGCTGTTGTTGGGGTTGTGTCTGTGCCTGTATCTGCTGTTGTTGCTGTTGCTGTTGCTGTTGCTGTTGCTGTTGCTGTTGCTGTTGCTGTTGTTGTTGAGTGCCCTCCCCTTCCCAGTCAACCGCCAACACAGACTTGATGTAGGACTCAAACTCCTGTTGGTTGGACAGTGTCAGGACCTCGCAGCCGTCGTCGCACGGACAGTCTTCGTCGTCCTCAGGGCCATCCAAACACTCGGCACAGTCGGCATGTTCGTTCTTGACCCGAGTTGTTCGTTGCCGTTTGGTGATGGTTGGCGCCGACGACCGGGTCCGCTTTTGTGTCCCCTTTAGGGTCTTGGTCTTGTCGTTTGTGTCGTCATCGCACGAGTCGCAGTCGCTGGTCTCGGAGCAGTCGCTGAGATCGCAGCAGTAGTATGCCAGGTCCTCTTTCATTTTGTCCGTCATGTGTGACATGTTGGAACGGTGATGCGACAAAAACTAGTGTCGGGAGTGGGTGGTAAAAGTGAAAAGACGATCGATCACGTCTCTCAAAAAAGAGTCTCACACTGCGTCTGTACGTCTACCTCTCTGTATCCTTGTCGCGAAAACCCACTTGACTGAGTTGAGTTGTAGGCGGCAGAGAGATGGAAACGATGAGTTTGGCTCCAGTAGAAAGAACGGATAGATAAAAAAAGATCGGCGCGCGCGGTTGGCAGAGTCACGTGACCAATAATGAATGTGTCGGTGCGTGGGGGGGCTCTTAAATTCGCTGGTTGCGCCTCTTTCAGCTCCGGTCGTTCCTCTCTCTCAGCTCCGGTGCCGTCTTCTGATACAGTGAAGGACACCTTGGTGGTTGCCCCAAGCATCTAAACTGCCGGTTCAGAAAGCTTAGTTTCCAAAAGTTTATTTTTTCCCCCAAAAAATATGTGGGCTTGAAAGTTTAACCAAACCCAAGGTCAGTGGAGGGCAAACAGGGAAGTGTGCTTGTAGCGGTATGGTACATTAGTGTGGAAAAATTTGACGAGAGAAAGAATGGTCAATCAAGTGTGGGTGGTTAGCGGGTTTCTCGCCTGTTTTGACTGACTGTCATCATTCTAACCCGATGACAATGACACTACTGTACCGTACATAGTTGTACTACTGACTGGTACATGTAATGTCAAGCGTCAGAGAGCCCTTTGAAATTCAATTTGGTGCTAATTTGCCGTGTAGTCCAAGGTTGTGAGTGGATGGTGGCTGTTAGAGGTTCGAGTACATATGAGTAGAAGGCTCATTGGTAGGAGGAGGTTCTTGGTAGCACTTTTTCCGCCGTTGTGCTACTGAAGGGTAAGACAGTGCTTGCTGTAGCTCCGGTACGAGTAAGGGGGCCGGTACGAGTAAGAGGGCCGGTACGAGTTAGAGGGCCGGTACGAGTAAGGGGCCGGTACGAGTAAGGGGCCGGTACGAGTAAAAGGGTGCGGTACTTGTAATTCATCTCTAGATATCCTATCATGTCTCTCTGTGTGTTCTCTGAGATATAATTACTCTCCCGTCTTTAATCAAAGAGTACGAACGTAGAATATAAGCGAATCTAGACTCGGACGCACATCTCGCAAGTTGAATCAGAGACTGTCATACAACGACGACAGCTTGAGACACTACTTGTGGAACAAGAGACTAACGCTATGGATACACTGGATCAGAAGAGTCCTAATTGTCTATAACCGTTTCAGTGTCTGCTACGGTTCTGAAGGACAGTATGAGATCAGGTATGATCATGTCTCCAGTCTCCGATGCTGCTCGGAGAACAAAGGCTGTCCCGGGCGTGCTCTGGGCAATACACACAGCAGTATTATCGATTGTTTGGTCACGTGGCTCGTATACTTCCCGAAAAGCAACTTTGAATTTGTTTTGTTTCACTTCATCCACGTGAAGTCGATCATGACTCACCAAATGACTCGCTTCCGCACCCCCTCCACGCTCTCCCATCACGCATACACTTTTTCTGCATGTTTCAGGCACCGGCCGTACTCGGCAATGGCGGCTAAGAAGTTATCGACGGCCACTAATGGACAAAAATCGGTAATGTGGGTGGGTTATTTCCGCATTTTATTGTAGTTTATGCCAGGCAGACTACTTTTTGGGTATTTTCAGACACAGTAATGTCAATCACCGTTGTTTTTTTGTTTTTTTCTGCATATACATTCATTTAATTATAACTTCGGTATTTTTTAAATTTTTTATAAGATTCAATAAGTTCCAAGTAATGTTGCAAGTATCAAGATTCTGGATTCAACACCAAAACATGACCTCCTGCCGATTAATAACAATTACAGCCTGGGTATGGTGTTCTTATCAAGTCTATAAATACAGAGATGGTTTTCTTATCTGGATTATTCAGGCCCTTCTACTGTTTTGGGACTGCTGAACCAGTCCTGATCTGTTTCCACTAAACAAAAGTCTTAACTATTTAAAGTAGTTGAAGCCCTAACGGCCGTTCACAGTGGTGGATTCTTGACGCCGTTGATCGGGATGGAGTGGGTTGGACTCTGTCTGTCATTGTATATTTTAGTCAGCAGATTTACATTTACCATCTTCGTATCTATTCTGGTGGCCCATCTCAAATGGCCAAGTTGATCAAGTTCGTTACAACTTTGAGAGCTTAGGGAAATGATTGATTGAAGCTATAAAAATCCTCAGCAATTACTTTCAGTATATTGGTATCCTGAATGTAAAAATATGGTGGTTGATCTACATTACCCACCTAGTACCAAGAAGGAAAGTTGCTCATTCTTGTCACAGCTCCATAGGCCTAACAGAGTCCATGAAGCTGGTGGACATCTACTCTCAATTCAGCTCTACACATTTCAATAAGTCATTAATCATCACATCATAGTTATAGAGGTGGCTCTGAACTGAACTGACCCTAGACATTTGGTGGAGATGGTTCTAGTCAAGAAGCGTAGTCGGTTGGCTATAGCACCTTGCAGTTCTTCGATCGAGCAGATCCCTTAGTAGGGCTTGGTGGGAAGACCACAGAAACCAAGAGGAGGCTCGAGGTACTTGCCATAGTCGGCCCACAGAGCAGCTCCGCACTGGAGACAAGGGTCCAGAGCATCAAAGAAGGGGGTTCCAGGCTTGCACATGCAGTCCTGGTTCCAGGAATCACCCTCGGCGCACTTTCGGGAGTCCTCGATCATGGTTCCGCAAGTCTTGTGGCACTCGTAGGAGGCCTCATCGGCAGGAGCAGGAAGGGCAGACACGGAGGCAGCCAGGAGGGCAACGGTAGCAAAGAGAGAGAACTTCATGGTGGAGAGATGGGCGGTGGAAGAGTATTGGGAAGGAGCATTGTGTGGAAACTTGGGGGTTTATATACTTGTCAATTACCGTAGATAGAGTTGACACAATGTTGATCTGATTGATTAGACAAGACAGATGTTAACTTTTGACAAGGAGGTTTCAGAGTGATGTAACGTAGGCTTCTTGGCGCGAGGGGGCACATATCGGCAAGTCTGAGACGGCATTCGGCTTTGACGTTTGAACGTGCCACGTTTGAACGTGCCACTCTTGTATATCATGACATCAATTGGAACTGTACCATGATCAATTGATGCTGTACATTGTGTGACTGGTAGCAATTGCTACCCCCAATGGTGTTATAACGGTCAAGTCATAGCTTTTCCGAGGACGACAACGTTCAACGTCACCGTTGTGGCGGTGCTATTGACTTTTTCAACTCCCTTTCTATCCAGAGATTCATTAGAGGTGGTATGAATGCATGACATTGAGTGGATCATGCCCAGTAAGACAACCCAAAGTAGCTACACCATCACGGGAAGGCCGAATAGCTTGAAATTCTAGCATCTCCACTCAATCAGCCTGGTATTATTATCCCTCAATATTTTTCCCAAATTGCACTTCTTGGGACCCTTTGACTCCCCCTACAAGTAGCTCCGTGCATATCTTAGATTATCGAGATAACATCAAGGTTTCGAGGACAAAGATGCCGTGCCGAAAGAGGAGATATTGTCCAATCAAAGGCCATTGGTAAGTTGGCAGATAGTTGCTTGATTGATTGAGTGTGTGCTTAATGTGGACTCTAAACGGCCAATTGGTGCATTTACCATGGAAAACATTCTCCGTACATATCACTGTAGTGTACATGCTGTAGTGAGACAGTGACTCCACCGACGTGTACAGTACGTACGTACATACCAGTACACACTCAAGAGAGAAGGCCAAAAGCGGTGGCTGCACCATTCAAGCACGTTCTAGGGGAATTAAGGCACCATATCAAACCCTTATATCGGTTCGTTGTTGCCGTGTCCCCGACCGGAGCTGCAATGACTGTCTCTCTGACATGTCGTAGACCTACAAGAACAACTACAGTGGCTCATCAATTGGCCCTGTATCAGCCACCGCGGGACTCGGACCTGAGACAAGGGCCCTGGATCACACCGCCACAATCTAATCAATCACATCTACGTGTCTCTCTCGGCTGTAGATCTCATACTGCTCCTACGCTAAAGGTACAACATGTGCCGTAGACTCTTGGCGGATGCATAGGGTGGAGGAGGCACGTTGACAGGACCAACAAGTAGTGCCTTGGAAGGTTGAAAAGCACCGAAAGACGATTTCAAAGACGCTCAAGCAAGCCGTTGGCTTTGCTGCAACAATTAGTTGATTGGTTCGTCCTCATCGCAGCACCTCCATCACATCATGTCTTCATTTGACTCTTGAGTATACACACAGCAACACACTACTGCCAAAGATACTAAACAAGACTCCACCGTGTCTCTTTCTCCAAATAGTAGATGCATCTGAATTGATGTCATCAATCACCCCTGCAAGTCTGCACGGCGCTCATTTGTGTCCGAGCAGACAGACAAACGTCTGATTGCTGTGACTTTGAGTGCCCGTGCATCCCCGTTATTTCGAGTGACAGCGCTCATCCCCCCCCAGTAACTGCCAGGAGACAGACCGACATTGGTGTGAATGTGTATTGAATGTGCGAGGATGCAGTATCGTAAACGGTATCGAACACACATGCGTTACTGTATATATACGCAATACACTGCTCCAACTTGCATCCCGCTTCAAACTACAATACGCCTTGGTCAAATTTCACAGAATAAATAAGCTAATTAAACGGATTACGGAATCAAAGGTCCAGAAGAAGGGGAACATGCGAGCAGGACTAGAAAGTAAATCAGCTGCAGACAGCTCGCTAGGCCCGTGCCTACAACCCCAGCTCACTCGTCCTCCTCCTAATCGTCTCTCCAAACGAGGAAACCACAATCGGGCTCTCCGAGTCCAAGGAATCCACAGTGGCACTTCGGGACGGCGGGATCGTCAACTTCAAATCTGCCACCACAGACTCCGCCATAGAGGGGCTGACAGGATGGTGCTGACGCATCAGAGGAGAAGGAGATCTCAGCGCAGACTGAGACCGCGTATCAAACCGGCCCAGTCTATCACTAGAAGCCGTAGTCTCCTCGTTTTCTGTATGAACGACATCAGCAAACGAGCAGAACGACAGCACCTGCCGTCCGTCTCCTCCGTTGAGTTTATCGGGAGATAGGGAACCACCCGTATGGCTCGCAGTCAGTGGATGTACGCTCATGGAATTGTTGCGTGTTCGAGGACCGCCCGAGGAGGCATCCTGCAGCATTGTGGGGCTGCCAGGAGACCACAGAGAGTTCAGAGAAGCCTCTGTGGGTGATCTGGCTCGAATTGACGACGGTCTACGCAGCGAAATGACATCAATGTCCTCGGGATTCACCTTGGAGTTGATGATGGCCTCCGTGGACGCATCCAGAGCCGGAGCAACCCTATCTTCGCCGTGGTAGTGGGTATTGTCGTGGTTGTGCCAGATCTTGGACGATGATGCTCCGGCGCTCGTAGCAGCCACAGAAAACTCCTGCACGTTGCGTTCAAAGATCATGGAAGAGGCAGGCGAGGAAAGAGCCGAAACAGACTCGGTCATCGAGTTCTGGCTCTTGGGCGACATGGACGAAACTGCGGTGGTCGCGGCAGCCATGGGGATCGCAGGTGTGTCACTTAGACCACCCCTCATTGCTGCAGCCAGAGAGGGTCGCGAAGAGGAGCCTGTTACGGTGGGAGCCGCAGGGGCTACCGAAGACATAAACTCCTTATTGGCCGATCGGACGGGAATGGCCTGGTTGTTAGTCTGGCCCAGAGATTGTGCCAGCGATGGCTGAGTCTGTGCTAGTGACTGAGGAACCCTGGTTTGCTGCGACTCTCCGACACGCGACTGGACAGACTCAACTGCAGACTGCACTGCAGGATCGTCATCGACAGGAGAATCGACTGACACTGAGTCGTCGTCGGCGCTGTTGACTCCGTTTATATCACGGTCCTTCTCCTGGACGGTATTCACAGGAGCAGGCTGATGGGCATCCTGGAGCTGCTGGGCCAACGGGACCTGTGGGTGGGCAGGCTCAAATTGAGGTTCTCGAGGCTGCTGAGTCTGATGAGACTGTCGAGCATGAAATTGTCCGGCCTGAAATTGAAGCTGGGGGATAGGCTGGCCCTGGTACTGCTTGTGCGGCTCTTGCTTCACCGGACTTGCCTTGACGGGACTTGTGTTGGCCGAACTGGTTGAGTTAACCGACCGAGCAAATTGAGAAGCAGAAGTGGGGAGCGGAGAAGTGCCGTTACTCTTGTTGGTCGGCACAAGAACCACCTCGGAAAAGTCTTGGGTGACTGACTGGAACGAGTCGACACTCTCGTTAGCATTGCTAAGTGCACTGATGACACTATGAGACGACATGTTAGAGTGAGTGGGTCGAATCGGGTTTGCGCCTGTGTTTGTGTCCGAGTTTGGATGAATAATTGTGGGGATGTTTGCTGTCGAAGTATTGGGCGAAATGTCGGACGTGTGGCTGTAGATGGGGTTGAGGTAGCCGTTGTAGGTGCTGCTGCTATTGATGTTGCTGCTGCCTTGGTTACCGTTCAGGTTAATACTGCTACCGCTACTGCTGGGCAACGGAGGAACAGGAGGAATGTTCACTTGAGAGCTTTGTCTACTCTTGGGTTTTGTTTCAGGTACACCGACAAGGTTGGTTCGACTGCTGGAGCCGTTTGCGCTTCCGTTTGTGTACGTAGGAGAACTCAGAGAGGTATCTGATGCTGAAGCTGCTGCAGACGCTGACGAAGACGACCGTTCCTTGTCTCCTTTTGACAACGACACTGCGGAAGAAACCCTACGGAAGGACTTGGCGAGCGAGTTTTGCGACTTGCGTTTGGTGACTGTTTCGGGGGCTCGGACTGACAGCAGGGAGTTGACCGTGAGAGAGCCGGAAGCGTTGGGGACCGAGTAGATGGTGTGGGGGGTCTTGTTGTTGCTGGTGAGCTGGTCTCGAGACGGGTTGGATGACGGCGTGGGATATGCGTGGTGTGAGGCTCCTAGTCCATGGTCCAGGGTCGCCAGTTCTTCTGTAGACAGAGGTTCGTCTGTGTTAGAGAGGGGGGTTGTGGTGTGGTGGTGGGTGGTGGTGGTGGTGGTGGGTGGTGGATACAGAGAGACTAGATGGTTGTGCTGTGGTGGCGATGCTGTGTGAGATGCAGTATGCAGTAATATGCAGTGTATGTGTGTGTGTGCTGTTGCTGTGGATGTGGAGCTTTTGTGTCGACTTGTGGAGGTGTGCGAATGTCGTTGGTAGAACTCGTCGTCAATGCCGTATCTATAGGATTATTGTCGTCTTACCACTTTCTGGCTAGTCCCAACGTGCATGCAGATACATGGTCAGCAGGTCAGCTGGCCTAAAGGCAAAAACCATAAGCGGGAGCTTAGCCGTGGCGTTGATTTGACGGCGGGAGGAAAGAAGAAAAAAAACACAATCACAACTGAAATGGCAGCACCGCTACTATATATGTGCTGGCGTTGTTTGGTGGGTAGATGCACATGTCGAGGACTTGGTTTCAGTGTCGGTTGCAGCGTCACCATGCTCTTGTGTCGATTGTCTGTACCACATCATCTCTGTGTCCGGGTTGTCACACCATGTTAGCATCGCCCACTGTAGCTAGCAGGGTCTGTGGGGTCTCATACTCACTGGAATCATGGTCGGGAAGGTCCGGAGACGGCGGTTCTTTTCTCCAGCGCATGCTGACCATTGTGGGCGGGTTTCGGGGGCCGTGACAAGTGGTGGTGGTCAGAGAAGAAGAGCACATCGGCCCGCAAAACAAGACTGCATATCTTGCAGCAAGTCTGGTCTAGCATGGGATGTCCAACCAGATGGGTGGTGGGAGGTTTGAGGCGGGGAGAAAGAATATAATGTGGTTGGCGACGAGCTGAAGACTCCGTGTCAGATTGGTTTTTTATTCTCTTTCCCTTTTTTCTGCTTTTTTTTCCAGTTTCTACAACCATGCTACAGCACGTACTCGTACTACCCTACAGCAACCGCGTCCGTCTACACTTGGTACGTGCTATAGCGTGTTTCCTATGAACGGCCATGTGGAGGGGGATAACTACCATCTTGTGGCCGAACTCCTCAGCAGAAATGATGAGGCCTCCATTACTGGCTCGTTTGACACTCTTTTCTTGTTCCTATCGAACCGCCTTTGGTCACTGTTTCTCGCTTTTTTTTCCCCTTTTTTCGTCGCTTTTTTTCGCCGTCCCAAAATGCAGATCTTTGGAGATTGCCCACATGAGACAGCACGTAGTCTTACAATCGTACATAGAGTAAGTGAACATGCAGGGCGGCGATACAGTGGACAACAGCTGCGGGAGGGGACAAGCTGACTCAGCCAAACAGCGGCGATACAATGGGCACACGTGGTGGGGCGACTAGTTGGGCACGTGATAGGACTGCGACCGTCCAAGCTGCTTGCCCTCCCGCTCGTCTCCACCACTTCCGCACACGACTAACACACGTCTCAGAAGACACGGCGTTGGTAGCAACAAGGTTAGCAACTCCAAAGTTCAAGTGGTTGCAAGTTGAGATGGAGGGGTCTGTCTAGTACGTTCCACATGGCCGATTTGGACCAGAAAAGCACGTTTTTATGCCAACTCCTGCCGTATAATGCTTCTATCAGCTTCATTTCAGCAATCGGCTCCCTCCTCGCCATGTTATACACTTCCTTCCACCCTCCGCAGGGCACAGCCTCTTCCTACTGGGAGATGCTAAATGTTATTTTCCGCCTAGCTCCATACAAAGTGCTTCCACAATAGTAGCTCTATTTTGAACCTCTATTTTCTGTCCCAGTTGGTCCAATCTGGAGAAAGATAGACTTTGAAATAATCAGTAGACTGAGTTCAAAACAAGCCGTATAGCGGGTGTGTTAATTGGTGTTATATTAGCAGGAAGCGATGGTGTGAATAGATGAGGAGGGGCAGAAGCGGGGGGGTTCTAGCGGCGGGCGAGGTGTCACGTGACCCGGAAATATCGCACGGTCACCGCGGTCCCCTGTCCTTTCCCGTCTCTTCTCTCTGTCTCACTTTTCACCTGATCTCTTCGGTTCTTTCTGCAGGCTAAAAATAGACATGAAGACGCTCCATAATGCCTCAAAGGTGTCCACGTGCCCTCGCTGTAGTGTTGTGTATGAGAGTAATATCGGAGTGTCTCGAGAGTTGGTCGGCGTGATTTACTTGAGGTGATGGCTTCGATGTGATTTGGTCGATGATATGGTTGGTGATGATGTGTGATGATGTTTTTTGGACAGTCTTATGATACTCTACGATCAAAACTCGACAGCAGAAGTGAGAATCTCTGTCGATATTGAGCGTCAAAACACAACTGCCATGTGCCGGCACTTGTACCAGGCGTACAGTACTTGTAAATGTCGTACTCGAAAAGCATGAAGATTCCGACAATGCCTCAATTGATGTAGGCTGGACGCCATATATGATTTTGCCGTGTGGGCTCAGCCGCGCCTCAGGAGTATTGTCGGAGAGTATCGGAGTATTTCGTCGTGACCAGGTCATCAAGTGTGTGTAAAGAGATATTATGGACCAAACGGAGCTCCGAAAGCGATATCCGAGTAAAGAATCGGATATTGATGTCATGAGGATGGCCGGAGGTGCGTTTGGAGCCGCGGAGTCGTTTGCATAGCAGAATTCACGGGATATCATTACAGGTTTTTTACGGCATACACATGACGTTTAGGGCACCCAATAGAGATGTAAAAAGTTGCACAAATCTCGGGATATGAGGTGATTTAACAGGGTACATGTACAGTACAGTACTTGTACTTGTACTTTCAAATACACTGTTACTTGTACAAGTACGGTACACTACTTGTCGGTACCCCGTACTCGTACTCCCTCGACCATTTGAAAAGACAAAAAGTTACTTTACTGTAGTTGAGAGTAGTTGATCAAAGAATCTCGCTGGGGGTCCTACCTCGGGATTCCAGAAGCGATAATTAAATAAATACTCCACAAATCCATAAAGATAACTTGATAACTAAACTAAAATATAAGAAAAACTCCTTCTCCATTAGTAATATTTCGAGTTGTCTCGTGATTTATGTTGAAATGATCGCTCCCTCAGTTGGACCTTTAGTTGGGATGTACTCAAGTACTAACTACACCGCTGTGATGCAGAACCAATATCACCACTCTTCCAGACTAGACAGTATAAGCTGAAATACAAAAACATACCAAATAAACACCTAGATATATCTTGGAGCTGTCGACTTTCTCCCCAGCCTATTTGCAGAGATCCAAACATACCGCTTTACATGGCCTCTGACCTTCCCTAGCCATGTACCAGGAGTAAGACGTTTCTCTCAAGCCATCTGTTTGAATGGCTGAATGGAACTATCGCTTTCTCTATCAAATCAACCAACCCCTTGTTCTGTCAAGTTCAATACCCAGGAGTTCACGTGGGTTACAGTAGACATAGACCCTGAACAGGCTGCACCAAGAATTCTCCATATCCATCTATCTATACATTACATACATCCACCTATTACCAATGACTAACGCACGATGATCTCCAACTAGGTACTGCCATAGGTTGGACTCACAGTTGTTCCATTCTATAATAACTCGCTACGCTCGATATTATAGGTTCATCGCCAACTTGCACAAACTCTCCATAAACGTCTGCAACGACGCGTCATCAGTCAACACCACCGTGCCCGGAGCAGCTCCAGCCATGTCCATGCTCTGCGTAGTAGGATTCAGCTTAGCAAGCAAAAATCGCGCCTGAGAACCGCCCTGGTCACAGTTAATGTATCGAGGCAGAGGGAACCGATCACTGAGCAGCTCCCGCACTTCCTCCTTGGGCGCATCCAGCAGCTCGGCAATGTTGCCGTACTCTTCCTGCTCATGGTACCCGGCGTTTCTCCACGCCGCAACTGTCTCTCCATGGAAAATAATGACATGGAAGAAGGTGTCCAGCAAAAGGATTCGCTCAGAAGTGACAGAAATCGAATCTAGAAGAACGGGAATACCCTCCGGTGCGTCCAGCTCAAACGCCAGAAGCGCAGGGTTGATCATGACAATTGTAGAGTACACGTTTTCGGCCAGCAGGTAGTGCCAGTAGTACGCGGTCTCATCAGGCGAGTTGTTGAAGGTCTGCACAAACTGCGACCGTCGCAAATGGAACAGAAACTGAGGCAGCATGGTGCAGTTTGGAGGCAGTATGAACGACCGTGTGTCGCCCTTTCGGAACTCGCCAAACTTGTTGCAGAACTTGACCAGAACCGTGTCCAGCCATCGGATGGTATCGTCAGCTGACTCGCCATGCTGCATTCGGAACGCAGTTTCACGTGAAACGGCTGTGGCAGCTGCCTCCTGATCGAAATAGGGAAGAAGACCATGGGCAGGGCCAAAGTTTCGAGCCAGCGTCGACACTCGAACCCGGAACACTCCAGAGGGGTGAAGATAGTGGGTGATGATCTGAATCACGCCCGTGGCAACAGACTGGTTTGAAGGCGGCAGGGTGGGGGTCTCAGCGGTGTTCAGAAAGTAAAAGCAGTAGTTTGACTTGGGAGAGATGGATGCCAGAGACCAGGCGCACGTCTGACCAATGCCAATGTACTTGTCCTCCGAAGCAAACGCCTTGGACCGTTTGGCCAGAGACACTCCATGGCCAATCATTCCCTGGCACTTGAGCTCACTGCTGGTCTTGACCTCGACCACAGCACGAGCTCCAGCGTGGGCCATGCCAACGTTCTCGTCTCCAAACGAGTAATGACGTCGAATGGACTCTTTGCAGATGGAAGTGGTGAAGGAGTCTGAGAGAATGATGACTCCTCCAGTCTGGTGGGACAGAGTACCAATTTCAGCCACTCCGACCTGGTCGTAGGAACCCACAATCAGGTCGACGGCAAAGCCTCCGGCAGCTGCTCGAGTGCCCAGCTCGCCGTAGTACTTTGCAGCAGCCTTGTGGTGCAGAGCTGAGCCGTTTTGGATGTCGTGATGGCCTCGAATGGGCTCCTTGAGAGGCATGTCGACAATCTTGCCGGGTCCAATGGTAGCTGGGCCAGCAGTAAACACGCCGATTCGCACAAAGCCCTGGTTGAGAGCAGTTTCCGCAAACGACAGAGCCACGTTGATGGCAGTGCCTGTGCCTCGGGCAAATCGATCTCCCTCCTTGGGTCCAATCTTGTTGGCCTTGATCTGCTGCAGAGCGTCGACAATGGCGAAAGACTCTGTCTGGGGGATCAGAAACTGGTTGGTGATCTCCATGCGCCGGTTTCCCGGCACCCCTCCATTGTATCCAAACGCTTCTTCAATCTCCTTGGCTGCATAGCTCTTGGCTCCGTTGAACACGAGCGACCGGAGACAGTGGGGGTAGCCCAGCTGGTAGAACTGCACCGACGATCCGAACGACAAGAGACCCACAATGCAGTGTTCAGGGAGCTGATCAATGACCTGGGTCAGCGAATCTTTGAGCGATTCGAGTTCCTCGGGCTCGGCGTTGGTATCGAGCACAAACAGGAACGCCGGAGGAGTTGCTGCGGTGCGAGCAGTGTTGTACTCCACGGTCGAGTTGGCCGGATCACATGCAGGGGGAAGTTGACCCGCCACCGAGCTCATGAGCCGGTTTCGAGACATGCACAACCGGCAGGTCCACGTCTGGCTGGCCAGGTCCACATGACAGTAGGGATTGAGGATCGAACCACAATCCTTGTTGCCACAGATGGCAATGGTGTCTTGCACCACCGGCACCGTCTGGGCCTTGTGTCGAGGGTTGTACACGCACGAAATGGGCAGCACGACATCTTTGGCGTCACGTGACGTCGACGGGAACACGTTCCAGTTGAACCGCACGCCGTCCTGTTCCTCGAATTGTTCGAATAGTTCCATGGTGGTGACGTGTTGGCGTAATAGTTGTAGCTACTGTAGCCTCGAACCAAAGTTTATCATGGCGCACACTAGACACGGTGGACTTTGCATGAACGTGATTGGGGTGTGCGAAGATGGGCAGAGAAATCGGAAAAAAACACGTGAGTCAACAGAGTGATTTATAGACACTTTTAGCGGTTTTTTCCATTTTTCTAAATTGCAATTTCCTGCTTTGATGGACTTCCCCACACTAACATGACACCATACAAGCACACCTGCACCCAAAATATTTCGCGTGAACAGTGCATGTGAGATGGGAGGTGGTCTTGGAAGGGATGGTTCCACTTTGTAAAACACGAGAGAATGAATGTGGACATGTATTGGAGATCAGAATGACCGCACTGAGCTCCAGTATCGATTGGTGTGCTTGTCTTCCCGACAGAGTAACCACACCATCAGATGTAGCAGGAAATATGAGCTGACTCATGGAACCAAATTTTATGGCTGTTTACCACCAGTACATTATGTACACGTGAGTATACATGGTAATGTCTCAAATACAGATGTTGGTGGATTATTTGTAGCATGCCAATTATACCTGTAACTCCACATTGATGGAGCTTTCAACTGAACCGGCAAAGAGGATGATTGAGCGTGATTGGCGTGAAAACTGGCACGATTTCCCATGCTCTAGACGGTACTGTATGTCATTAAGAAGGTCCAATTACTTGAAGATTACTTGAAAGAAAGGTAACCTGGGAGTTAGAAAAGGTGCCCCAAGAAGGTCGGAAGAAAGAAAATACTGATAAAGTAAAGAGCAGAGAATTCTCATTCAATCCCATAAGCTTGAAAACACTTGGGCGACAGGAAATGTCCTTTTCTATGAGCTTTTAAAATTTTTATATTCTCAAAATGACTTGGATTTTGTTTTGACTTTAGACCTAACTATGAAACAACTCAAATCGAAGGCAATGGATTACAGGGCCGGGAATGTCGATATCAGTTTGCCAATACAGTCGTACTACTGACTGGTTTAAACGGTCACACTAGCGACTACTTCTCGCACAGAGTTCACATTCTGCTAATTACAATCTATTAATCATCCTACAACAACATCTCAATGGGGTTTTCAACCACCTGCTTGAGAGCCTTGACCCACTCGCCTCCAACAGCTCCATCGACGACTCGGTGGTCGAAAGAGGTGGTCAGAGTAACAACGTCGTCAAAGACAAAGCCGGCCTCGGAGTCAACGTCCTCAATGGCCTTTCGCTCGGTGGTGCCGACAGCGAGAATGGCGGCCTGGGGAGGGTTGATGATGGCAGTGAAGAAGGACACGGCGTGGTTCATGCCCAGGTTGGAAATGGTCACGGTACCGCCCTGGTACTCTTCGGGAGCCAGCTTGCCGTCCTTGGCCTTCTTGCCCAGAGCCTTAATCTCCTTGGAGATTTCCGCCAGACCCTTGAGGTTGGCGTTCTTGACCACAGGGGTGATCAGACCAGTGGGGGTGGCAACGGCGACAGAAACGTCCACGTTGGTGAACTGTCGAATAACACCCTCAGACTCGAGCCACTGGGAGTTGACCTGGGGGACCTTGGTGTTGGCCACGGCCAGGGCCTTGACAAGCAGATCGTTGATGGACAGCTTGTAGGTACCATCGGAGGAGGCGTTGAGAGCAGCTCGCAGCTTGAGCAGCTTGGACACAGACACGGTGGAAGACACAATGTAGTCGGGAGATGTGTTCTTGGACTGGGTCAGTCGAGAAGCAATTGTCTTTCGCATGTTGGTGAGAGGAATGTCGGTGTAAGCAGATCCAGCAGCAGCGGCAGCAGCAGGGGCAGCGCCCTTGGCAGGGGCAGCCTTGGCGGCGGGAGCGGCGGGAGGGGTCCAGTTCTCGACGTCTCGCTTGATGATTCGACCACCGGGACCGGAGCCCTTGATCTCGCTAAGCTTGATGCCCTTCTCCAGAGCAATGGTCTTGGCCATGGGAGAAGCAAAGATTCGAGAAGAGGGGGGAGTGGGGGCAGCAGGGGCAGAGGACTGAGAAGAGGGGGCGGGAGAAGCAGTCTCCTTGGAAGCCTCGGCCTCCTTCTCGGCCTTCTCGGCCTTCTCGGCCTCGTATTCCTCCTCTTCCTTCTGCTCCTCGGTCTTGGGAGGCTTGGGGACTCCTCCGGCGTCGTCAATGGTGAAGTCCTTGAAGGCAGCCACGTCGGCCTCGTCCTCGACGTAGACACCAATGGGGGTGCCAACGGCAATGTCCTTGGCTCCGGCGTCGAGCAGAATCTTGGCCAGGTAGCCATCATCCTGGAACTCAAAGTCCATCTGGGCCTTGTCAGTCTCAATCTCGACGAGAACCTCGCCGGGAGCAAGAGCGTCGCCGACAGACTTTTGCCAGGCGCCAATGTTACCCTGGGTCATGGTAGGGGACAGGGCGGGCATGTCGATGACTGTGTGGCTAGGCCAGGACTTGGCGGCGTAGCATCGGGTGAGGGTGGGGAGAGAGAAGGAAGAGAATGTTGGTCTGGGTTAGCGCTGGAGCGAAAGGATTGAGCAAACACAAACAAGTGACTGAACGTGCCGGTGGACCAGGTAGCCACCGGCGGATTCCAAAAGTGTACAACAGTGCTCTGTTTGAGGGAGCCACACAAATAGCAATTGCGTAACTGACTCGAGGCGACAACATCACTATCAACACGACCATTCCATGGACTTTGTACTTGTGTTGCCTTGAGCTGGGTTGCCTAACTGCTGTCCTCTGTAGGTGTGGGATGTGCAGGTGTGATACAACGAATTTTTGGGTGGGAAGCGACAATGTCGTTCACGGCGGATCTCAGAGGTGCAAGTGACGCTTTGATAGAGTAACCAGTGCGTGGGTAACTGTTGCTGGGTGTAGCTTGCAAATGATAAATGATTGTATGGTGGCAATAACAAAGAACACCACCGAGCTCGGCCATGGAATTTAGTTGTCAAACTCGACAATCGGACTTTGCGGTATACTTTCTTGAATCATCACGTTATTCCCCTCACCCGTTCCGGGTCAATTGCATCTGTGATCATTGTGGCTGTTGGAGTGTTGAGGCACCACCGGAGTTAAGCACAGCAATGAGAAAATGACATGGAGACACACCTATCAAAAGGAGTCATCGGGGGAACAGACAAGAGGATTCGTTGAAAGGCTCTTATCGTTGGCGTCTCCTCGTTTTTCACGCTTCTCCGATGATGATCGGTGCATGTCCGTACTACCAGTACTGGTGACGAGGCAAGGGCGAGTCCATGGAGCCCGCTCATCTGACCAGCCTGGTTTAGCAGTTGTGCGGACCATTCTATCACTGCCACGCCACTGTAAACACAAACACAATCACAAGCACCCTCCCACCACACCACACAAAACACACGACAGTCGGTTTCGCATCACCATTGCACTGGTCTTGGAGGACGTCAGCAACCCATTGTCGGGGTCCGCTCGCTACTCCATCCGTGCCTCTGGCTCTTCACCATACTCACCTCACTCGAACCAATCGAGTTGCAAGAAATCGGGCAGACATGTTTTCTCAAGAGTCGTTGCGTGGCGTTGCGTTGAAGTGAGAATCAGACGTGGGATAATCCGAGATGAGCGAAATAATGTTGGGTTCGCCGTAGCTCCTCCAAAGTCCCAACACACGGAGCACTCTCCGCACCGGAAAAAGTTTGCATATTTCGGATAAACTAGTGCAGCAACCGCGACGAGTGGACATAAATCTGCGACCGGCAGAAGAGATGAGTGGTCATCAGACCTTGGACGGGGTCAATTCCACTACAACCCGTCTTTTGGCATCCCTATTCGCCCCGCAGACCCGCCCAATGTCACCCCAGACAGCCTCCTAACAAAGCCCCCAAAGCCCACTAGCTCCAAACCTTAATTCCATGGTCGAGGATTTTTTTGACAAACCAAAAATTAACCACCTTTTTTTTTAAGCCTTCAGTGGGGGGTAGGTAGGAGTGGAAGTGGGAGTGGGGGGTTACCAGTAGACGTAGAACCGGCATGTTCCGAGAGAGAGAAAGAGCGAGTCACGTGCCGCACCAACTGTGGCCGGGGGCGTATTGGTTTAGTTCGTGTGACAAAACTCAACTACGGCTGAGTACAGTATGTACTCTGGTACCGCACATACATACAGTACATACGTCTACGTACAAGGAGAAAGTGCATGTTGAACAAAGCAGCTGACAAGTGGGTGGGTTGCAGGCAGGAGATGCTGGTATTATTGCGGTAGGCCGACACGGACCGATTTCGTTGCTGCTGATGTGAGGCAGTCGATTTGGGAGTGAAGCACTTTTGGTGAAGCGCCTCGGGGTTTGAAAGTAAGCGATTTGGGACAGTGATTTTGACCCAATCATAGCAAGACGTCCAGGATTGGTTGAGTGTTGGGCCGTTGACGTGGAGGGATGAGAGGATGGATGTGACCAAGTGAATCTGATACAAAACTGGGAGAGAACTGGGAGAGAACTGGAACATGTGCAGATTATGTGGGAAAGAGAACGGGAAGGTGGGGGATGTTATGGTCCATAGCGAGGCAGGGTGAGAAAGGGAATAAGAGGCGCAAAATTGGATGATATAGGTGGAAAAAGTACATTTCTGAAACCAGCAGAACCAGGACTATCCATTGCTACCGCCAAACATGCAATTGAATTCCATGATCCAGAGTATGTACTTGTAGATGCCATACACAGAGTGAAATCCAGTTGAAATTGCAGCACATTACAACCAGCAGTCAAAAGAGCATCCGGAACGACGAAATGACATTCCACAGAAATGAGAGTAGCCCCGATCTTTCTACTGTTGGTTTTTGCTGCGACCCATGTAGGGACAGTAGCAGCTACAATTGACAAACACATCTCCAGGTCATTTCACACACTACAATTACAGGCTTTCCTTTCTTCTTCTATGATGCCGGTACAGTATCTGATGATTGATTCTCGATAATTTATCGTCTTGAAAGATATGCAGCAGTTCACATTGTGTTCTTGGACGGCAGTCCAGTAATGCTGGTTGGTGAGACCTCAGAACGGGCCTCTTGCATTGAAGCGAGTACCCGTTCATGCCTTTGAGTCTGCTGGGTTCGGACAGTCTGCTTCGTTTCATCCGAACATTAAAAGACATCGCTTCCGACACTCATTCCATACCACTCACTACTCACCACCAGCTTACTCTTTGTCTTGTCTTTTGCAGCAGCTCGAAAGTACGCCTCTACGCTCTTTGAGTCTCTCTTGAGATCATCGGCCCAAACACATTCCACACCTCCCTTTTCTTCCTTCTCTACCAGATCCTTGGCTGTCTGCCAGGAGAACCGCACCACAGGCATCCATCCAAACACCTGGTCCACGTGACTCTTGAGCCAGACAGACGTTTTGGGGTCAGATGGGTACCCCGAGCCCCATGTGCCCTCACTGAGATCTTGCGACTTGAGATCCATGTCACGGGTCACTTTGGCACAAATGGAGGCCGCAGAAACAATGGGGAACAGCGAGTCGGCCTTCTTGGTGACAGTGAACTTGATGTGGGGGAACTGCTTGCTCAGCTTGGCCGTGTAACTGGCGGGGGGTCCCACTGTATCAATGTACGCCTCTGTCAGAAGAACACCTCGATCCAGCACACCCTGGATCAAAGCCATAGTTGTATCGTGTGCCTGGTCGTTCAGGTTGTACACACCACGAGACATGGGTCGCAACATGGCCGACGAAATGTCCTGAGCAGTCATAGACGTAGTGCACCACCCCAGATGCTCAACCAGAGTCTCATCACAGCAGATTTCGCGCATCAGAGCGCTTCGTTTTTCGGCCGTCAAAGTCTTGGAGTCGGCGAACCCCGTTTTCGATAGCTCCTCGTCGGCAAACTCCTTGGTACAGTAGGCAAGGCCGTAGACCATGGATCCCAGTACCGGTCCTCGTCCGGCTTCATCAACTCCAAGAATGCACGGTTTATGGGGGTCACGTGAAACACCATGAGGAACGTTACTGTAGTGCGTGTGAGTTGTGTGAGTTTTCTTTTGGGGCACAGAAGGCGGCATAAACTCTTCAAATGGCGTGTCGACAGTCATTGTGGTGGTGGTAGTGGTTAAATTGTTTACGCGTAATGGCGTTCTTTATTTTATTTAACGCGTCGGGAGTGCGTCAGAGAGGTGAGGGAGGAACTTACTGAGAAGAAAGGATGGAGATATGGAACCGGAAAATAGATGGCTGAATAAGGGAGGAAATGGGCAGTTGTATCTTTTTTCGATTTCTCAACTTTGGAAAAGTTTTGATGTTTTTCAACATGTTTTTTTCTTAACCAAAGTTTCCTAAGTAACTGTTCAACTAAATCGACAACTAAATCGGGTCATTTGGAGCACACAAAATCGTGGATCGTGGAAATGAAAACTCCGTGCATGTTTGCCTGTGGGACACATAGTACTGTAGAACCCGTTCACCTACAAGTAGTTACCATTATTCGACTATCAAAAGTTAACAATACCATATCTATGTACATATACACCTAGACCGCTGTATCCCAGTCTTCTAGAGGGGACAGCAACCCACAGCGAAGAGAAAAGATTCCTCCTGGATGTCAACAGGAGTTACTTACGTAACAACTCCTGATCGACGACTTTTCAAAGTGCTCCTACCTTGCCATCTTCAACCCCGCAAACGGAATCACCTGTTGAATACTCTTAGCACCAGTGATAAACATGACCAGTCGGTCAATACCAATTCCACACCCAGCAGTCGGAGGAAGACCCCACTCCATATCAGTCACGTATCCAGAATCTTGAACATGCGCCTCGTCGTCAGCATGTTCGTCACGTGACTGTTGCTGGCTCACAAACTTATCCATCTGCGCAAACGGCGAGTTCTCCTCCTCGTAGCCATTGGCATACTCCATGCCGCCAATAAACAACTCGAACCGCTTGGACAGAGCGTATCCATCACGTGTCCATGACTTGGCCAGCGGAGACATGAGCTCGGGCTGGTTCGTAATCAAAAGCACCCGGCCGGACTTTTCAACATACTCAGCTGCCAGCTCGTCCCACAGTTTGGCGGGGGACAACACAGACGGTAACTTGAGACCCAGTGATTTATACATGCTGACCAAACCATCAACGTCTGTGAGATCACGTGGCAGCTCGTGACCAGATTTGTCCGCAATAGTTTTCAGAAAGTCCACATGCTTGATACCCTTCTTAAACTCTTCCAACCAGGGAGTTAGTCTTTCAGAATAACTGGGATGTTTAGTAATAACGGTTGTTAGAAGACCAATAAAGAATTCCTCCAATGTGTCTGTCAGATCTTTCAACTCTGCATAGCCCCAGTAGAACTCACAGGTAGTGAATTCAGGGTTGTGCGTGGAGTCAATGGACTCGTTTCGGAATGACGGACCCACCTCAAACACTTTATCAAACCCAGAAATGACCAGACGTTTGAGCCACAGCTCCGGAGCCACTCTCAGAGCGATCTGAGTTGTTATTTCTTTGCAATCGGACTTTGACTTCTTCTTTGTCCTCGTCAAGTGATTGGATTCCGTGGTGAACGGTCTGGCAGAAGCACCTCCAGCTACATCACTCAGGATGGGCGTTTCAACCTCGAGAAACCCTCTATCGGAAAAGAATCTTCTGACATAGGCAATCACGGTAGCTCTGGCATAAATCATTTCTCGAGACTCGGGAGAAGTTGAAAAGTCAACAACACGATTAGCAAGGCGCTTGTGCACATCCCCCGACTGGTTGCTGGGCAATGGATGAAGACACGGAGTGAGAAGCTCCGCAGGACGCACAGCAATCAAACTAAGCTCACCAGCAGGAGTTCTACCGGGCTTTCCAGTCACAGAAACCACGTCGCCGGGCCGAAAAGTCTCAATTTTCTCCTGAAACTCCTGTTTACTTAGCTCGGGGTCCATGGCGTGCATCTTAACGACCGTTTGGACCTTGATTCCGTCCTGCACCAGATCCATAAACACCAGACCCTTGGAGGCCCGACGCAGCTTGGTAACGCGGCCTCTGACAGTCACGTGAGACGGATGGGGGTTTTCAAGCGTCACGTGATGGAATTTCTCTTTGAAGTCCTTCAATCTCACCACATGGTCCTTCTCCTCCTGCACCTGTTGCAGTAGCGGATACCATGTCTTTTTGTGCTCGTTAATGTCGTCGGCAATGCGTTGTTTTCGGTTGGCAAAGTCGGCCGCCTCGTTGGAATAGTACCGAAGGCTCTGGGGTCTCAATTGGACCCGTGCCACTCGTTTGGGGAGTCGTAGCTGGGTTAGTCGAGGACCAGAAGGGTGGTACTTGCTGTGGAACCGTCAGAGAGAAGATTAGAAGATTTTCGTCTTTCGGAGCAAAAAAGCTCAGTCACGCGGTCATTGTTCATCCTTGGAAAGCCCGCAGGAGCTGTTGTACTTACCATTATCAGATGTTGTCGAGATGGAGCTTGGATTGATGTTGACTGGACTGTACCCCTTCAAAATTTCAACTCTAATAATTTATGAGCCGCACGGAGAGAGTGAAGAGTGAAGAGACAGTATGGATGGTGGTAGAGAAGAGGAAAGAAGAAGCGGAGACTTGTGTTAGACAATGGAGACTTGTTTTAGACCCTAAAGACGTGTTATAAGAGGATTACATAATAAAAAATCTCTCTATCATACAATAATAACGAGATATTTACTGACCATCCACCTTGTATGTACATACTGTATGTATGTACTGGCCTGAAGAGATATTTCCGATGATATAATAGTTGTGAAACAAAACAGAAGGTCATTAATATAACCGGCTTAGTCATGTTTGTTCCTCAATCGTCAGTATCGAATGTTGCTTGACTCGGCTATGTCTAAGTACGAGTGCTCCTACTGTACCGTACAAGGGCTGGTAAATACATCGCTGCGATTCACAAGCTCTTCTTAGAGGTATACACACTATTATTGTTAAACTATTGTTGTACATTTTAATCTCTCCACTTCATTCTAGAACCAGTCGCAATAGGAGAGTAGCTGTCGATCTCCTATCCTATACTTTCTACTACGTAATAATTACATACTACTTGTACATACCGTACAGTATGTACCCGTCTACTCTACTAAACTCAAGCTGGGCCCTCCTGAGCAGTTACGTGATAATATATTAATCGCGTGGACGCTTTGTTACAATACAACCCACCTAGATAAGTCGCAATAACGCTTTACTGCTTACCATAAAGCCGCTTACTGAGCTCGCTGCTCCTGGGTGACAGGGGCACCGGCACCTCCGAGGGTCTTTCGCAGCTGGTGCTTGACAGTGACCCAGGTCTGCTTGACCTGAGGAGGAACGGCAGGGTGAGACAGCAGGCCATCGACTCGGACCTCCCAGGAACCGACAACGGATCGGGTGAACAGAGACTGGGCGTATCGCAGACGCAGGAAGACAAAGAAGATGATGAGCTTGATCCAAGAGCCTCGCTGGAAGGTGATGGCCTTGATAATCAGACCCAAGAACATCATGAACTCCAAGTTGGCAGCGGTGAACATGAACTTGTCGTTGTAGGTCTTGACAAAGTTGTCAATCTGGAGAGAGAGGCCAGCGTTGCCGGGGTAGCCGAGGGCAGGCAGAATGAAGCCTCGCACGTAGGTCAGAACATGGAAGAGAGAGAAAATGGCAAAGGGCAGGAAGGTGCCGTAGGTGGGCTTGCTGACGAGCCACAGGAAGGCAACCAGAAGGTAGGTGACGTTGTCGTCTCGGGCGAGAGCCTGGGGGTTCAGAGGCTTGCCCTTGTAGGTCTCGAAGATGATGATTCCAAAGGTGGCGATGACAGAGAGGAAAATTTCTCGGTACCAGAAGATGGAGAACTTGCCAACTCGAAAGAAGGGGAGGGTGGCAAGGACGTAGAAAAAGCATCCGACGAGGACGAGAAGGTGGCCTGAGTTAGTGGGAGTAAACGAAACTATGCGTAGCATAATGAATGAGCGCGCAACGAGTGGACAAAAGTTCAGCAACAGCTCTCGAGCAAGAATCAAGACGACTCATGTGACAATTGCATTGAGAGCTGAGATATGTGCTAATATCGGCTGTTGTAGGAATCGTCACAGGGCTCTGTGCTGTGTCGTTTGGGTCACGGAAGGCGCATGTCAAATGGTCAAGCCATGCAAGGCCATGTCGGAGAAGAGAAGAAAAATGAGATGGAAGTCGATTAGTGACGATGACAAGAAACTGGAACGTAGCCACAGTCCTTTATCTTTTTCCTATCTGCACCTCACTTCCTTGTTCTTCGTCGTCATGTGACAGTACATGGATAGTGCATGTTGATCAACGGTGGGGGGAAAAAAAAATACAGACTGAAGATCTGGACAGTTGAAGTTCATCGTACAGTTCTGCTCGTGTTAGGCGGCCCGTGTTAAGCCGCTTGTGCTAAGATGCTCCTGTTAAGTTGGTGATGTTATGCCATTGGGCAACCTCGTAGGCCGGCAAAACACACAAGACAACACAGCAGAACGTAGCACAGAACAACACCACAACCGTACAGAAAACAGTCGCATCGTGCTTCCATTTCACCTGTCACTCCCAGAAACATTTTTCATCCTTATCGCCTACAGGTTGGTCTCGGAGATGTGCTCGGAGATAAGGGCTTCATTGAGAAATCCACCGAAATAGTGGGTTAGTACTTACCGACAAACCAGATGAACTGGGGGGTCTGTGTTAGTATGTAATTGAGGGTGGCGACACTGTTGTGATTGAGCTGGAAACCGGGTCCGAGCAATGGCTGACGACAGAGCAGAACTGAGGGAGCGTTTGACTAGCATGCATTTAGCAGAAGATCTCGGGCAGCAGCAGCTTCCTAGCGCTCATTTGCACATTGATCAATTTCTCAATGCTGGCCCCGTCTTGTGATAGCTCAATTGCACAAGCAGCAACGACCGTGGAAGTTCACTGTGCTTTACACGGGCCATTCAAAACAGCCGACACTAGAACCGAGTGGTTGCAATGCTTATTCAATGGCCAACGACTCAATGCCGGTCGGAGTCATTCAATAACCACGACTCAATGCCGGTCGGAGTCATTCAATTCCACGACTCAATGCCGGTCGGAGTCATTCCACCACGACTCATTGCCTGTTAAATTCTTCTTAGAGCTGCTCGCTAACGCTCGCAGTTGAGCTCAATTACCCGTAAATGGCACACGTTCGTACTCACCTTGAACAGAGGCTCAAGAGCCTGCACAAAACCCTTCTTGGGGCCGGTGGAAGAAGCGCCGGGGGTGGCACTGGTGTGTCCAGCAGAAGTGGTGGTACCGGCAGTGCCGGTAGGAGTGGCTCCAGTGGCGGTGGTGCCGGCGGCGTGGCCAGTGGCATGAAGGGGCTCAGAGACAGGAGTGGACATTTTGCGATTTCCGTGGTGATGTCAGATGTCAAGAGGGTTGGTTTCAAAGACGATATGAAGAAGGCGGCGACTCTCTTGGGACCATATGCACCGTAGTAGCAAAAAACAAGGTTCCAGCTGTAGCAAGGAAGTGCAGCAAGAAGCGAGAGCAACGATGAAAAGTGACAAGACAAGCCCAAGTAGACAGGATGCGATTGGAGGACGGCATTTTTTTGGCCGTGTGGCTAAATATCTTCTCGGTAAGTCACTGCCCCGCCCCGCCGCAGCGGTTCCCCGCTCGTTTAGTCGCCACTTAATCCCGCTTTTGACATGCTCCACTGGTGGTTCGGTTATATTAGCGCCATTGTGAGTCTATTTGAAACAATGGAGTTGTGCATTGCTCACGCGATGACCAGCGTGAAAGCAACGTGAGTGGGCCAAGAGCAACAAACGAGGTGGTGGAAGGGAAATGAGGCGGTATCGGCGCCAGGCCAGTAAAAAAAAGAAGTTCAATTTGAACCGAAATGCGTTGCCCACGGCAGTTTTGAATTTCTTGCGAATTTCAAGGATTTTTCAAACGTCAAAGGAAAAATCCTAACAATCTCGGAAAAAATACGAAAAATCAATACCACCATGTACACGAGATGAAGAAAAGGAAATCAAGAGATATCCAACGTACCCTACATAGAAAATAAAACATTCTAACCACCCTATGTGGTGTTGAACCGTCTTCCAGGTGTTTGTCCTATAGTACATACTGTATACAACTGAGTAAGCCATCTACAAGTATGTCTGTCTATACCATACGACCAGATATTGAACAAATGACTTATAAACGTCAAAGACGCTTGAGATACTCTCATTCCTACTGCTACTATCACAAACTCAACCCACCCATGGCTAAAATACTACAAGTAGTCAAGCCATAGTTCATCATCTAACAGAAGATACACTTTCCACACAAGCTATCAATAGAGCTAAGTAGCACGTATCGATACTGTACACACTGGAGCAGCCATCGTCACACAATATGCCCCAGTCTCCTCTCAGATTCTACGCTCGCACGGCTGCCTCAGTTACCCGTTCGAGAGATCTTCCAAGGTCAATTCGGCTCTAACTTCCTTGTGCGAATGGTCCGTATATCATGGCCCAGATGCTACATATAACTGTATGACTACAACTCCATATACAGTAACATCGTCATACAGTAACATACTCGCACTTGTATGCTCCCTTGTACCACCCTATTGCTTTCATTAACACACAAGAAAAGAGCACGTCTTAAGCCTTTGCTTACCTCAAGGCTTCATCCCCATTGCTGGTGTCTCACTCTTAACCATGGAGTATGGTGCTTTTATCTGTGCATCAAATACGCTACTACCAGTGGTTGGTCGTTCGCAACCTTCAGCCACTCTACTCCGCGTTACGTTACCCATCCATTTACCTTTATATCTCTCGAAAAAACCAAGCATTAAGCATCTTCTCAACTCCCCATTAACTTAACTGGCCAAAATTAGCCGGGTGCCTACGACCGAAGGAAACCCTTCTTGGGCTTCCGGTCGTCCTGGGTGTTTCGACCGGCCTCGAGCCGCGCCTTGCGCTCCTCCAGCTCCAGCCTCTGCTTCTCCAGCTGGTCCTTCATCTCCTTGTGTCGGGCAAACAGCTCGGCCTCAGACCGCTTCAGCTTCTGCTCCTTCTCGGCAACCTTTTGCTGGAACACAGACTTCATCTCGGCCTCCATCTTGGCCAGCTTGGCGTCGTGCTGTGTTCGCTCCTCCTCCTGGCGCAGCGCGGGGTTCACCTCCCGGAACACAGAGTGGTCCTGCTGGATGCCCAGCGACGACAGCTTCTCAGTTCGGTAGTTTTCGTACAGTGTGTGGGCCGTCTTCTCCCGCAGCTCCTCGAGGTAGTTTCGCACCAGCAGCTGACGCAGCTTGACAAAGTCGCAGTGCTCCTCGTTGTCCACCTCAATCACTCCCCAGGGGTAGGACCGGCCCCGCACGGTTCGGCCGTCGGCGGTCTGCACCTGCTGGGTGGAGCCCACAATGGCAAAGGGCACCTTGGACATGATCTCGTGCGTCTCGGTGACGGACTCGGCGTCGTCGTTCTCGTACTGCGGAGGAGCAAAGATGTCAATCTCCTGGTGCCGGATGTCGGCCAGAATCCGCCGCTTGAAGTTCTCAATCTCCTCGTCGGTCAGCGTGTCCGACTTGGCAATCACAGGGATCAGGTTCACCTTCTTGTGCAGCTTCTTCATCACGGTGATGTCCAGGGGCTTGAGCGAGTGGCCCGTGGGCTGGATAAAGTAGACGCAGGCGTGGATCCGCGTGTCGTTGATGGACGTTCGGTTCACCCGGTTCTCGGCGTCCAGGTAGTTGTCGAACCGCTTGTCAATGTAGTCCACAATCGTCTTCCACGAGTCACTGTTGTTGACAAAGTCGCCGAAGCCGGGCGTGTCGATCACGGTCAGGTGCAGGCGCACGTCGTTCTCCTCAATGTCCTTGGTCACCGACTGGATCTCCACAGTCTTGGGAGGCTCCGCGGCAGGGTCCTTGCGCGGTTTGGGGGGATACAGGTCGTTGTTGAAGAGCGTGCTCACCAGCGTGGACTTGCCGAGACCGGACTCGCCAACAATGAGCACGTTGAGGTTGAAGCCTTTCTTGATAGACTTTCGGTGCCACTGGTTGGGCAGGTTGGCGAAACCCACGTAGCCGCTCAGCTTCTTGCGGATGATGTTGGTCTCAGGCAGGGCCGACGAGACCGCAGCGTTGCTGCCGAGCGACTTGTCTGTGGTGGGCTCCAGTCCCAGTGGCGCAATGGAGGGAGCCTGCTCCGCGACCTTGGCCTCGTCGTGGATAGGTTCTGGGTTAGCCATGAAAATGTGTTTAGGGGTGCAGTCGAGGGAGGAGCGCGATCAAAGGCAGGAGAATAGTTCGCTGGTTGCGTACGTTTACATGAGATCCATAATACACCAAATCACGCGTCCATCGCGGCTGGAGGTGGAGTCATCTCATGTCATTCCCTGACCTGGTGAAAAAGGCATTGGGTGACATAAATCGCGTTGTGCAGTGTGAGGAGTTGGGGAGCAGGTCTGGTGACGCGTTTTCTCAATTGCTAGTTTTATGTTGTACCGCCATCCCAACTCTTCTTCCACCGACCTGCTCCTCACATCATCGTCACACAGACACAAAGACGTCGCATCAAAACTGATATCGTCAATGTCACGTGTCCAGTTTAACTGTTGCTGTTGCTATCGTCTGTGTCCACCGGCCCCTCTTCTGTGTTCTTCACACGGAACCTCTTCTGGCTCTGTGTCTGTGTCTGTGTCTGTGTTCACCCCCTGACCCAGTCATAGGGGTGCAAGGCCCTCGAGAAACCCTCCTCCCGCTCTATACTCACCGATATCACTCATCATTTCAGCCATGGCGAAATGTCGGTTGTCTGTGTGTGTGTCGCTCTTACAAAAGGTGAAAGGACTCACAAGATGTGATGATGAGAGATTGGGTGCGTGGTGGTGTCTGTGAGGTGGTTAGGTTAGTTCGTACGTGTCTGTCCCAAACCTTGACGTTATTAGACTCACACGGGGCTACCTGCAAAACAGACTTTGACCGGTTGAATGAAGAATGCAGGGGAGGATAGGGGGGCGAGAGATGAGTATGGAGATGGGTGTGCGGGTGTGAAACAGAGGCACGTGACTGAACGGGGAGGCCGAATACACGTGCTACAAAGGAGGGTCCCGTGATGATGTCATCCCCGCAGCAATTAACTAACTTCACATGTATCTCTCTCCCATTACCCTCTCTTATAGTGGTGTTGACAGCCATAGGGCACATTTCGCAAAAGTGGGCCAATGGCGAATTTGAAAGCGGGGATCTATTTTTTGGGCCTAGCAGAATCCAACAATAGTCTTGGATTACCTATACTGTCTCTGGAAGTGTCTTTCACATCTGTCATGAATCTCGTGCAGGGTTCGTGTTTCACATTAGACTGCTATTAAGCTAATAGGGGTTATGTTTCAGGGTGAGCTATGAGGTGGCTAAGAAAGCTGACTAATCGATGTCAAAGATGAACATGTGGGGCTCAGCTGTGCGAGAATGACTTTGGAGGACGTGCAACCACTGAGTCGCTATTGTGGTTAGTCACTGTTGTAGGTAATCACGTGCTCCATACTCAGTCTAGGGCTCGGTCTACTTGTAGATAGATCACACTGATTCAGGCTTAGTGTGCTTTTTTAATTACACACTCCGAGAGCTGTTGGACTGTGGAATGACTTGTCTGGGATTGAGGAGCTGGAAATGAGCTCTCCAAAGGGGTAAGGGGGTACTTGTAGTAGTAGGTGGGAGGCTGAGAAGAGGACGAAGAGACTGGTTGAAAAGAGAAGCGTTCAAAGAGGTGACCACTTGGTCGTATATCATTGTGCATCAGACAATTGGCGTTCATCTCGCTATACAACCAACTATACGAGCTCAACATGATGTGCTGAATCAGTTAACAACAGATACACATGCAGAAGTAGAAAGGAAGCGATACCAAGGGAAACATCAAGAGTTACTAAAATGACCGCAAAGAGTTGCAGGGTCCAATTGCTGTGATTAGAAGTCGAATATGGTTGATATTCGAGTGAGACGAGTATGGACAATCTCAGTGGGTGTATCAAGTGAGTTGAATCAAGTGGGATGTAACAAAATGGTGTAGAATAATAGAATGCAATACTCTGCGGAGACTTCAACTAAATCCCAAGTATGTACAACAGTACCTAATGTAGTGTAGTCGAAATCCCACTTCGGTAAAGAGTGAACTCAGCGCCAGTCACTGAACTCTCTATATGAACAACAGTTGCGTACAGCAGTTAAGTACAGTACATACACACAGTAGTACAGTATGTACTACAAGTAGCTCACATAGGACAATACTTGGCTGGCTGTACGCTCCCCTAAAACCACTGCCTGAGGGAACATCTTCTCCATTGCTGTCTCTTAACCAATAAGATGAGCATGGCCTTTTGTTGTACCAAACATCTTCGTGAGCATGTACCGCGGTTTCAGCGCGGTTGGCTTCTTCTCCCTGACCATTCATCTGTCTCGTGTCCTTCTAGATGTAGCCAGATGTATGCCTCAAGGGTTGGGAATTGTTGGCCTTACAGGTTTCAACCAATTGGTTGAGATCCTGTCGGCATACGCAACAACAACAAGAGCTCGCAATCTGTTTGTAGTCGATAGACGTCTCATTTACGCCTGCTCAACCTAACCGTGTCTAGGATGGTCAGTCAACCGCTGATCTTCAATCTCGTAAAATTAGACCTGAGGCCGGCCTCATGAATTCATAGTCGTCACGAGCGCTTCAATAGGAGGTGAACCAGGTGGTATCCTGGCCTCTGTAGTGGACGAGACACGGTCGGACCCTGTCTCTCGGCTCGGTGCACTGCTCGCTGGTTTCGTGGAAAATGTACTCAACGTTCTCGCCTGGAGTGTCATGAACAACAAACGCGGTGATGTTGAGAGGCGCCAGAAACATCGCGACTGCTGTGGTGTTGAACACACAACATGATGTTTTGGTTGTAGGCGTTTCTCCCGAGGAACATCTGGTATTATATCTTTCAAATGAGTTAGTCCGTACGGCCAGTTCAAAACGGTAGAGTGTCGGTATGTAATGTTGGTGTGGGGAGTACAATGGTGCCTTCGGATTGTCGGTAGGAGCTCTTGGAGGTGGATTAGAAGGTAAGTCTTTTGACTCTCCTCAAACGGGCTCCAGTTGACGAGACAAAACGAAGCTTATGAAACTTGACGGGCTTCTGCGATGCGTGTGCGTGGACTGGGAGACAATCGGGAGACACTTTTTTATGGTAGTATGACCGCGACGAGTCCGCATATATGTTTGGTGTGCGCCAATATCACTGCAAGGCAAGCTGAGAGGGTTCCTTAGGAGTCACAGCTACTTGTAGTAACCTAGCTCACACACGAACAATGGATGAAAGATAGAGAAGAGATAGTAACATTTGTATTGATATTATATAAGGATTCACCTAAAACGCCTATGTGCCTCATTTTCTCTCTAGCTGCTGTGGAAGAAACGCTCATGTGAAACCCTTTCGACACTCCTCAGACGGTTCCTCTGGATTATGTGACATACAATGGAAGTTTACCTAAATTTAGTGCTAACTCAACCTCCAGCTATACTAGAGCTAAGCGAGGTATTCTGTTGTGATCACAATGCCTATATTTCAGTAGGAAAGTGGTCTCAAAATTTTGATATCTCTTCTGGATCACGTTTTCACCCCTTCAAGTTACCTTGGTAAAGTTTCCAATTCGGGATAAAATCCCAAGAGACCGTTTAGGGAGTGTCCCATTCGGTAGTAGGTGCTGCCTGAGTAGACTTCACCCAGAACATGCCTGTTGGGGAAATCAGATGACGATCAGATTATGACTAGAAAGCGACCACGTCACGTGGTCAGTTAGGCAGCTACTTTTGATTGGTAGCAAGTCTTTTGTTACTAAGCAGAACAAGCCGTGACCTCGACGTCGACTGCACCATTTAAAGTTCCATTAAGGACGCGTCTCTACACGATAAATTTCTGTTGGAATACTGTACTATACATTCTACACACCACTACAAACACCACAACATGACCTATAGCGCTGAAATCGAGCAATTGGTGGCTCTGGGCTCCAAGGCATACGCTCTGAAGCACTACGAGAGCGCCACCGAGACTCTGGGCCAGGCGTGTGAGAAGTACAGTGACGAGACTGGCAAGGAAGATGGTCATTTACTGTTTCTTTACGGTCGGGCTCTTTTCCAGGCCGGAGTGAGTTCTTCCAATGTTCTTGGCGGCGGAGAAAACCCCGGAGAGACTACTGGCGAGGAAGTTGAGGTTCCTGTGAAGTCTTCTGGAGCTTTTCAGTTTGAAGAGGCTCCAGAGGAGGTCGAAGAAGTTGAAGAGGTCGAAGAGGAGGTTTCTGAAAGCAAGGGAAAGGAAAAGGCTGAAGAAGGTGATGCGGGGGAGGCAGAAGAGGAAGGAGAAGATGAGGAAGCTCCTCAGACTGATTTTGAGGTGGCTTGGGAAGTCACTGATCTGGCCAGAAAGTTGTTTGAAGATGAACTTGCCGAGGAGGGGGTTTCAGCGGAGCGGATCACAGAGATTGAGAAACAGCTGGCCGAGGTGTACGACATCCTGGGCGAGATTTCTCTCGAGTCTGAGAACTTCAACCAGGCCGTGGTAGATCTGGGACGGTCGGTAGAGCTCAAGGATAAACACAATGAGTTCCAATCAACTGTCATGAGTGAGGCTCATTACAAGTACTCTCTGGCCCTCGAGTTTTGTCCCGAGGACTCGGCCAACAAGCAAAAGGCCGTGGATCAGATGATTCTGGCAATTGACTCGGTGAAGAAGCGAATTGCCATGACTGGCGAGAAAGACGACGATCTAGTGTCTGATTTGGAGATTCGGCTCAAAGATCTCAAGGCCATTGCCAAGGGTCAGGCTGACTTCGATGCCAAGAAACAGGCCGTCATGGAAGGTATTCTGGGTAACTCTTCTGATGATGTTGTCAAGAACATTATGGCTGCTGCAGGTGTCGGCGGATCAGGAGAGAAGCAGGTTAACGACCTGTCTGGATTGGCTGTTCGAAAGAAGGCCCCAAAGCGAGTTGCTCCTGTGGCCGTAGAGGATGAACAGAGTGGAGAGAAGAAAGCCAAGGTGGAGGAGAAGGCTGCTGAGGAGACTGAAGAGAAGAAAGAGTAGGAGTAGGAGAGAAACCAATGGGATGGTCGCTACTGGTGTATAATTAATATTGTATTGTTTTGAATCGAGTTGGATTGTAGTCGACTAAGAGCCTAAGACACCCCTGTTGATTTCGTGTATTGGGGTTTTCTGCCGTCACTTGATTGCACAGTTTTGGTTAGCGAAGAAATCAGCACCATTGTCACATGGATACATGGCTCTAATGGAGTTATTTTCCAATCCGATTGTTATTTGTCTCCTTTTAGTTTTGTTTTCCTCTTTTTTGTTTTCCTAAAATCACCTAGCAAGCAAGGACTCCAACAATAGTTAGGCTTTGTTAGCTTCGGTCACATTACTTGGTATATTTCTTAAATGCACCACCCGCATATTACATGCATGAAACCACGTTGCAGAATATATTTTCACATCTCGCACTACCCATTCGTCTCAGCACAACATGTCGGCCAAAAGCGACTCGAGAAACAACAAGGCCGTGAAAAGCGACGAACCCAAGAAACGGCGGCGAAAGAAGGCCCGAACCGCCGAAGTTTCGGACTCCGACTCCAGTGACAGTGAATCTGACCGGGCGGAAGAAGACGATAATGAAGACAACGAAGACACTACAAATCACGTAATCGACGAAGGTGACGTCGAAATGATGGAGTTTGACAAAGATGATGCTGCTGCTGCCGCTTCGGCCCAGACTATGGACATCCCAGCAGAACTGCAATCTCTTCCAGCTGACTCAGCCAACCCCGAGTTTCAAAAGTTTTACCTGAACCTGGTCACCTCCGAGTTTGGCAAGGATATGGACGAGCTGCGAACGAGCAAGACTTTTAATGACAACACTCTGGGTTTGTTGGTTGATGCGCTAAAGCAGGGAGTGAATGTGTTTGATGAAAAGGTGCAGGGGGAAATTGTCCAGCAACAATCATGAGCAGTTTGAGCGAAGCTGGAACTGCGATGATTGGGGTGAGCGAACAGTGATGAGCGCGCCGTCTTGAGCGCATTATCATGAGCGCACAGTCTTGAGCATATGAATGTCTGGATAGTTGTGGACACTGAGGCTGCGAGAATATACATCGCAGTCACAGCTATTGAAAGAGAGGAGACAGCTGTTGATCAGTGACATCCATTTTGTCAGCCTCTCAGTGTCATCTCCAACTGCCGAGGAAAAAGGATAACAGGTATTTAATAGAATGTTTTCATGAAGTGGAGCACTTTTGGCGTGCAAGCAACGGTGCCTGTAATGAGTAGATATTGTGCTACTGGGAAATCGAGTTAATCCACCTGTAGAGCTCGCTCGGGCGGTCTTTTTGGTACAGACCACGTGACTATCATTGTCTACATGATTGTTTCGTATTCCCTGTTTGCCTTATGCACCTGCAGCAAGTGAACACTACCGGTGTTCCACAGTGATTTTACAAGAAGTCATCGTTACAGTCATTTCTCAACGAAACTTGTGTGATAACAATTGCTTATAGAGACTGCTAGATCAAGTTTCCTTTTAGACCGCTCGAATCGGTTCAGTCTTCGGCATTTTGTAGTGTCCTTGTCATGATGTTCCACTTACGGGTAAGACAGTAGAGCTCCAGTCCACCCGAAATGCTCCAATTAAGAATATAAAAAGGTAAATAGAATCACCTCGCCCTCCTCAATCTTACAGTACCATAAATTCCTTGATCCCGTGACACCCTCTCATTTTCACAACTCCTACCTTTCATCTCAACTGAGTTTCGATTATGCAGGAACAGTAAAAAAGTAGAATACGAGCGAACTGGCAAAGACAGAAATACCACCAGAACGTCTCTCCTGCTGGAAAAAAGAGGACGACAGGACTCGAACCCGCAGCCTTTGGAGGACGTCGTTCAGAAGAACCGAAATCCAATGCGCTACCATTACGCCACGTCCTCAGGAATGTGCCGACTTTGAGAATTCTGGACTGTGCCTGGTGATGTATGATGACTCAACGCTTGAATAAAATAAAAAAGCAATAAAATATTTTAATCATTTCAAAAACCAATATGTTTAGTAACTATTTGAGTCAAGTCCTTCTGCGTTTCTCACTTAAAACCGCTTTAGTAAGGCTCTTCGGTCGCGTTCTCTATTCCTTCCATTTTGTTAGAAATTAGTTAAGAAGAAACATCACTTAGGGTACAAAAACGGTGTTCCAGGTATCTTAGGACGGTATGAAATGTCTTATTGTGAAACCTGTACCCTTATAAATGAAAATATAAGATAATATTTACTACGAGTCTGCCTACATTTGCTGATGTTGCCACTTACGGAAATCAGTGCCTTTTCTATTTACCTAGCTCTAGTTGAGAGCTAAACAAGGTACGACCCCCAGCGACGCTGCAGTAACGTGAAAAAAAATCGGGCACTTGCTGTGGGATCACGTGGCCCATATTACGGTATAAAAAGGTTTCGCTTATCGTCAGGTGGCATGCTCTTTTAGAAGAGTTGTCCTGAAGCTGACTGACGCCCAAACAACATCTACACGAATCTTCAACTAATATCGTGAATGCCACTATCGTGACTCAATAACACATGATTAATTACTATTATTATTCACCTCCTAGACTGACAACTTCTGACCTTTTCCGAGGTTCCAGTAGCAAAAGAGAAAGGCGATGGCGAAGGCTCCTCCTGCTGCTGAGATGCCCACAAACGGCCAAATGAGATGCGGATCGACCAAAGCCGGAGTCAGACCTGTCTGAATAGCCGTACTGAAGGCAGACATAAACAGTAGCAGTGCCATAACAAGTGATCTCATATGTTCTGGAGCCAGAGAGTAAGCTAGTTCGTATGAGGTAGTGATGGCAAAGATCTCAGACAAAGCAGTACAGACATAAGGGAAGACTTGCCACCAGATGGTGATTGGAGCTACTCCAGCTTCACATTGGGTGGCATAGTATCCACAGGGGGAAGTCTCGTAGATTCTCCATTGAAGAATAGCTCCAATCATGGGAGAAAAAGCTGCCAGCATAAAGCCCAAAAAGATTCGGAACGAGGCCCGAAAGTTGATTTTGTAGCGTCTCAGTAGAGGATATAGTCCGTAGTTGACTATCGGTACTGCCACAATAATCGTGAGAGGGTTGAAGTTGTTGAGAAGATCGTTGGGGACTCCATTGGTGATCATTGAACTACCCTGAGAATTAGACAGTGCTCCAATGCCTCCATCGTTGATAAAGTAGATTGGAAAGAAAAGGAAGAAGCGGGTGGCTTTGAGAGTGGCCCAGACGTCAGTTTGAAACTTCTCGGAGTATGTGGAGTCCTTCTTGAACAGTCTTTGGTAGATGACTCCTAAGAATCCAGCAATGAGAGAATCTTCAGAAGCAGGAGCCTTGTAAACCCTGTTTCTGATGATCCAGAGAAACAGGGGGAGGAAGAAGTAGAGAATAGTGGGAACCAGAAAAGCGAGCCAAAAACCAATTCTTTTTTCGGCATAAGCAGTTCCCAGACCAAGAAAAGCTCCCACGTTGATAGACCAGTAGTAGACGAGAGTCATTCGTTGAAGAGTCGATTCTTTGTCAATCACCACGAGTTCTCCATTGGGCATCTTCTTCACCCAGTTGTTGTCTTCTCTGTACTGTTCCAGCAATAGTGGAAGCAAGTTGGGCTTGAAGAGACCGGTTCCAAAGGCAAAGATCATTAGTCCAGCAATAAAGATTCCTAGAGCAGCTTTCTGGTGCTCTATGATTCCGGGAATTCCGGCAATCACAATCACAATATGGCCAATTCCACAGATGATCGTACCGGCCCAGATGGTCTTGAAACGTCCATATTTGGAATCGGCAAGGTAGGCTCCTAGAAGAGGTGTCAAGTAGGATAAAAACTGCAAAACCAGAGTCAGAGCCGTGGCGACTTGAAGACCCTGATCTAGGGCTCCCGCTGTCAACTGAGAACCGGCAGGTGTGGCTCCCCAGCCATTTCCGCCCTTAGGGAGAGGGAACTGGACAAAGTTGGAAATGACGTTGGTCAGACCATAGTACGAGCCTCGCTCTGCGAACTCAACAAGAGACAGCATGTAAGTCATGGCTCCAATTGGAGCAGCTACTCGTCTTAGAGTCGCTCGATCTTCGTCTGTGGCAATTCTGAGCCCGTCGGGGTTATGTTCATCGGTGTAGGTGGCCCATGTCTGAGAGTATCCCTGGGAGATGATCGATGTGGTTTCAATCTCGGTGAATTCAATTTCGTTTTTGTCGTCTTTATCGATAGAGTGGGTAGTCTTTTGGTCAGTGTCCTTGTAGTAAAGACCGTCTTCTTTGGAAGGCTCCAGGTGGTCCTCCAGATGATCTCCTAGATGTTGAGTCATGACGAACAGTGGCAAGACGATAAAAAGTCGATAGACGTTTTTCCATGCCCCCAACCCGCCTATATACTACGTGTTGCTATCTGACAGCCACAGAGCCGTGTGCCAAGGGAGATCTGCTCTTGGTGTAATAAGAGTTAAGCTATGATATAGAGTAGTATCTCGCACATCGGGCAGAACATGTCCATACGAACATCCAGAAACGGGTGATGGAAGTAATCTGGGAATTTAGAGGTAGAAAAGAAAACTCCAGTTTCCGAAAAATGTGATTTTTGTCACGTTAAAGTCGGTTTCCATCGACTTGATCTCTCCACCTTCTACTTCATCATGCCAAACACTATCGCCATCAAACACTCACTTGGCGGTATCAGTGAAGCCACAGATGCCCCGCATAGATAGAGGAATGGAGCAGATAGATTGGACGCCAAGTGTCAGGGGAGGAGTTTCAAACATTTAGATCGAAATTATTGAACAGGCCTACTAGTATAATAGGGCCTTGTGCCTGTTTTTTGACGCTTCCAAGTAGCCAACTCTTTAAATGACAACAACAGCAACAACAGCAACAGCAGCAGCAGCAATAACAACAATAACAACTCTTTAAAGACGTTTCCTTCATCGAGCTGCTCCAAAATCCTACTCTATCGCCTCCTGTTCTTGCTTGTCGTACGCCAAGACACGGCACTTTTCATATTACCAAATGCAGTAATAAACCGCGCGTTACTTATGCGATTCAGACACAAAGAGATAGGTCTGAAATTCGTCGCTGCTCAGAAATTTTTCAGATCCACTTTCCATCCCAGTCCAACCACGGTAGCCCCACCTACAACCGTTATCTCCAGGTACCCACTTTTTGGCACTGCCCAAAGTGTATCTGCTAAAACGCCTAATTAGAATTAAGCGAGGTGCTAATTTGGCGTCTAAACAAGCAGCCTAATGCGGAGGTGACATCAGTGCCATGTCTGAGTTGAACAAAACGACAGCTCAGAGTCGACTTTTGAACACGAGCATACACACAGTGTGCTGTGGGGGTTATGTTAGCACAAAAAAGCTAAGTTGATGCACGCTGAAACGGCATGTTTTGTTGTTTTTCATCTCACCCACTAGGTGAATAACAATGCTCTAAGTATAGCGAGGTATAAAACCCGACCACCTACCGACACCTCTCTTTTCTGCTCGTATTATATAGTTTGCACGGCTCCAATTGTGGGTCTAAGATAAGCCACAGTGACAGGCTAATGTATGGAACTGGAGTCAAGAGAGCTGCGACGTTTTACCCAATCACCGATGTGACAGATGTTGAATAAATCTCTCAGAGACGCAACTTCAGCAGCTTGAAAAGCGGAGCCCGAATTTTTGACGTTGAGATCCGAGTCACTGCACTTGTCCTATGTCTATGCCATCTAGCGTAGATCAATTGGCTGATTCATAGAACTAATGAGGAGGTGCGAGTTGGGTTGTGACGCCTTTGTATCAGTCACATTTTTCACGCTACTTCTGGTTTGATTGCTGAAGAAGCTACCCGGGAGGACGTAGTAGTATTCCAGGTGAATATTTTACTTGTTCCAGTTTTTGCCCTTTATTTTCTTTTTCTTTTTCTTTTTCTTTATCTTTCTTATTATTTTACTGTGTATCCTGCTTTTTCCGAATACGTACGTCTTGAAATTGACACCTTCCACCCTCTTACTCAAAAGTCAGTCCTCTCATGTTCATACACAGTAATTAGTTGAATCGTTATTTTATTATGAAAATAAAAAAAAATCCGTGAAAAAATACCGTGGTGTCCTACCTCTTGAAAGTTGAAGGGTTCCCTCAGAACATCGCAACGCTGTGAGGTGAGTTAGATAAGTACAGTAAGCGCGCTTCTGTGTATGGAATTAAGTCGTAACCAAGGTTATTCATCTAACACTTACCAATAATAATAGAATCGTGTCTTCTCTTCGTATGGCTCCAAGTGTACTTTCCACGGCTTTTCCACGACATGACATGACCAGGCATAAAAAACAGCAACAGCACAGTTTTTGTTACATCCAAATACCAGAGGTTTCAGTATTACCACTCTCGCAAACCCGCTAGCATTGGTTGGCAGCAAGAAACGCCCAGGCGGAAATAAAGAGCCCGATAGTGAAGAACGTCTGGGTGGTCCAGGACGGGATCCGCAAGACGTCCACCAGCAGTTTCTCAAAGGACTTCGATTCCTGCTCTTTGTGGGACACTAATTGCTCGACAATGGCGGTCAATTTGTCGATTCGAGTGTCCATGTCAGAAGATTGAGTATTGTTGTCTGAGTTCTTCGTCCTGTAGATGCGGCATGGGTTGAAAAAGAAGCAGTGGAAGCATCAGCACACTGTACTATACTTATATTTTCAATAATAAGTGCATACGGTGTAGCAACCGCTCATTGTGAGACCCAAGCTAGGTCTCCTGGGCTCATACGGCGTATCTGCGTGGTCCAGTAGCATTTGGATAGGTGTGGGACATCGAGATGATATTTTGGAGAAAAACATAACTTCAGTAGACTCTTGAAGATAACTGGGGTAGTAGAGCAAGCGTTACAAAAAGGGGTTTCTGGCTACCGGATTTCCATAAACTCTTCTCTCCTCTCTAACTCATTAGAACACGTGACTGCACTTTTAGTCAACGTCTTTCTCTCGGCTATGCACATATGATGGGCGCCAAGAAACCTTGTTTGTGGGTCCCATGTTCTGAAATACGTAGAGTTGAAGATTGATGGCGACTCCATGTAAGTCATGTAAGTCAGATAAGCAACCCATTTATGACATGTGTTCGCATTCAACTTTGTTAGCCTCGTATTGGTCCGGCAAATATGTGCGAAATGAAATCATCACTGAGTCAATATGGAAAACCAACTTTGGGTAGCACCACTGGCTGACTGAAGGACAATAATTTTATGTTTTCAACTCCTTTTGGGGAAGTCGTCTCCCTGCTGATAATAAGTAGAAGAGGAGACTTTGTGTCCACCAGTTCCCCTGACAAAGGACAATGCGTTGCCGTTCTTGTCGCGACTAGCAATAAACAATCAGTGTCAGGCATGCTCCTTGGCCAAACCGAAAACAAGCTGCTGTACCCATACCAGGTTTTCTCCGTGATAACGGCACCCACTTCGTTGAGTCATCCTGTAAGCCAATATGTCGCCTTCAACCAAAACGGTTGCCGTGATCGCATCTGGTCCCCGAATTGATAACCATGTTGACGAAGTTGCTGGTGGTACTAGCCCAGATACCGATAGCCAGGATGTCCGCTTGATGTCTTTGGAGATTGTGGCTGTCGGTAAGGTGGGCATGGTTATCTTTGTCCAGGTTCTTAGCAAAAGGTCTTTGTTCCCACGTATCTGGTGCAGATTGTTATTAAGAAGATCTCCTATAGGGCGTCCCTGACGATCTGTGAGCAGTATGTTGCCAAGCCCTCCTTTATGCACGGGACAGCCCTGGAAGAACCTTGATACAACTTGATCGACGTAGACCTCAGAAACGAAAGCTTTACAGAGTCTTTCATTGGTGAGTTTTCTATAGATTATACTACTGTACCACCGGAGTTGTACCTCAATATGGGTGTATTGTACCTCAATATGGTGTACACTGCTCCAGCCTTTCCCATAGTCCTTGTATTTTGTAACTGGAAGTACCAACCCTGGCAGGATCTCCTTATCATGGAAAAGTCGTTGTATCATTCCAGATGAACTGATAGGGACAAACATACTGGTATGGGCCGCCTAAAGCAGCTCACAGATTTTCTTTCTTGTTCGCAGCTCTTTTACATTATTTTGTGTTTGGACAATTGGAGATCATGCCAAACACCCGGCCAAACGCCCAGCTCTTTGATAATCCCTGGCACACGTTCAAAGCTGTCGGATGAGAGGCAAACTGAGTGCCAGTGAAGTTTTGCATCCGTCTGTGGCACCACTCCAGGCTGCTTCAAAAGTCATCGCCCATGGGAACACATTGTTGCTGTTAGTAGTCGTGGCCACTTTAATACAATGTGGTACTACTTTTCTGTTCATCTATCATTCATTTCATTACCTATCCTTACTCCTTGCCCTTTCCCTTCATATACAACTGGCCGACTCTGTGCAGAATATGCTTGACCGCCACTCGCACCTCCAGCGACACGTCCTTCTCCAGGAGGTTCAGTGACAGCTTAAAGAAGTCCTCCGCGTTGGCGTTGAACTCGCTGTCAGGGAACCGCGCGTAGTTTTGCAGTACAGACACAATGACAGGCGTCCATGTGGAAATGACCTTTTCCTTGTTCTGGTCAAAGTCCAGGGCCGCGTACATTTCCATGAGCTCGAGTGCCAGAGGTAACAGCTGCTTGCCAATCGCATCATGCTGCTCGGTAGTCGTCTTCACAGGGTCCAAATACACCTTGAACGTGAGATGCAGATATGTGGACACTGAATGACTCTCCTGGCGGAACAGGTTGGGGTACTGCTTCATGAAGCCCTCCTTCCACAGCCGCATTCGCAGATCCTTGTCAGCGTTGAACGTCTTGGAAAAGGTGTAGCTCTCCTGCAACATGTCTGTAATCCTCAAGAGCTGCTTGGTGGGGATACATTGGTACACCTGTTGGTCCTGGAAGAGTCCTTCGACGGTATCAATCGCCAGCAGCTGCAGAATGCACTTGACAATGATGGTCTTGAAGATCTTCTGCTTGTCTGTTCGCTGGGGCTTGTCTTCGGGATCGTCTGGCTTTCTCGTGCTCTCAAACAGCTCCACAGCCGTGTTGGTTTTGAACAGCTCGCCAAAGGTGTCGACAATCTTGGCCCAGTGGGCGTCGTTGAAGTTGTTGACATTTTCGGTGATGAGCTGTTGGAGACAGGTGGAGCCGATTCGGGATACGGTGTCGTTCTCCTGGTTGATGCAGGTGACCAACAGATCGAGGAAGCCGTCCAGCATTCGGTCCAGAGTGGAGAAATAATGCGTGAACAGTGCAATCATGTTTCGCAGTGCCTGGATCATCGTCGTGGACAGCCACACAGACACATCATCTTGGTTGTTGAACCGGGCCATTTCCGACCGCGATTTGAGAATGACGAAAATGGGGAACAGAACCTCGGTGCAGATGGTGTCCCACGAGTCGGCCTCGAATCCGCCGCCGTACTGGACAAGCACGTCAAACAGGTAGTTGAGGGCACGTGACCGAACCTCGAGATCCTCGCCGGTCATGATAATGTCGTGGAACGACTGGAAAACAGGCATCCAGAGTCTGGGGAGCTGCTGAGGATGGGGGACACCGTTGTCTTCGGTCTTATCGTTGGAGACATCGACGATAATCGCCTTGAGCTGCTCAATTGCATGAAGAGCTGTCTTTTGAGACAACTGGTTCATGGCAATAGCGGTCAGACATTTCGTCATGGGCACGAACGCATCTTGGAGGATGACCTCAGTCAGAAGCTGTTCTCGGGCCTTCTTGACAATGTCGAAAGCAGTGTTCAAGAGAGACTTTGACGACGACGAAGTAGCCGCTCCACAGACGTTAAAGACGGAAATCCAGCCGGATCTAAACGCACTCTTCTTGGATAACAGCAGCTGCCGAATGCATTGAAGCACCATATCCTTGACTTCTCCACTCGAGTTCTTCTCCATAATGTACTCGAACGGCTGGAGGAAGTCCTTCTGGAACTTAAAGTGCGACAACTCTTCCAGATCAAGGAACCGACCCGCCAACTGCCGCAGCGAGTCCAGAGCCATAAACACAATCATCGTGTTGGGGATCGTACCGACCTTGTTGAACTGAGCGCCCATTACAGCCCAGATCGGAGTCCACTCCATCTTGATACGGCCCATGTTGTAGTAAGACACGTCGACCATCTTTTGAAGAGAAAACGTTCGGGGGTTCTCGTTGCCGGCAGAAGACTTGATTTCCTGCCAGGAGACTTCGGCGAGAGCACGCACAAAATCCACACATGAGTCCACGGGTAGAGAAGCGCTCTGAACAAAGATCTTGTCCGTGAGTTTGTTCAAAGATTCAGACTTGAGCGCAGCTTCAACCTCCGGAGTAAAGGTGTTGGCCATGTTGGGAGGCAGAGTTCGTCGCCGGTCGAGAGAGGCTCGTCCATGGATTCGAGCGTCGTTAATGTCAGGAATGGCTGTGGCAGAAACACCTCCAACGATAAGCTGGCATCGCTCGAGTTGCGAGACACAGGTGAGAATGTCTTTCCAGCCGCGTTTCAGGCCAGCGCCGTCACTCACAGCAACTTCCAAAAGCACCTTGATGGCCTCAATGTTCTTCTGGCGCATCTCGTGGAGCTGGCTCAGAGAAGTGAACTTAGCCAGGGTGTTGACAAACGACTCTCGGGGAAGCTCAATGTCAAAGAGACACGAAATCTTGATGGAGTACTTGATTCCATCCAGACACAGCTTTACAGTCTCCTCGTCGTCAGAAGTGTGCAGAGGACCGGAAAGAGCAGCCACAACAGACATCCAAACGGAATCAAACATAGGCCGGACGTGTTCGAAATGAGAAGCCACGTAGTACAGTCCAGGCTCGTCGTTGGTGGAAGACGAACCACGGAACAACTGTTCCGTTTTGGAAGTCATTTCCTTGGCAGCCTTGAGATAGGCCTCCTTGTTGACATCCTTTCCGAAACCGAGAGTGGCAGCGATTCCGGTGGGCTGCTCAGCCGCCTCAAAGGCGTTGGAGATGGCTGCGTCGGCCTGCTCGGAATCCAGCTTGATCTCATTCTTCTGAATCTCCTCAAAGATCTCCAGAAGCAACTCCGGAGGAAGATCTCCACCCTCATTAATTCCTCGGTTGTTAGACACAAAGTTCTCGGGTTTCATTCGGTTCTTGACCTTGGTGGAGTGCTGGTCCACGTTGAGCATGACCACTGAGTACGCCAGAACGTACGCCGACTCAGCATTCACAAACGCCGAGTCGGGGTTGCCAGAAATGTAGCGCTGGGCAAACTTGAGCAGGAAACGATCAATCTTCTGAGCCTCTCCAGGAAGTCGGAAAGACTGAAGAAAGATTCGAAGAGCGTCAACGTACCGCATTCCCGTGAAATCGTGGTGATCGACAAAGGCGTACATGATCTCCACGTTCTCCTTCTCATGGCCACCGAGGTAGTCTCCAATCTTGGCCTTGTCGAGCCCATCAGTCTCGATCAGGAACTTGGCAATGTCTTCTGGAGCAGAAGAGGCAACAAAACCTGACTTGATCAACGCAGCCATACCTCGCTTGGGCGACTGGTTGAACATTCGAATGCCTCCTTCGAGATTGCTCTTCTGCAGCTTGAGATCTTCAAACTGGGAAGGATCGTCCACAAAGTCGTTCTGCTGAATAGACGAAAGAGAAGAAACAGAAGAATGTCGACCGGTGGGCGTCGTGGAATCAGACGCAGCAATCGAAATGGTAGCTCCTCCAGCTGCTGTCATACCCTTGTGAGACCAAGAGTGGAGAGATCGAAGCACAGCGACAATGCACTCCAGAGATGTCATTCGAAGAGCGTACTCAACGGGGTAAGGTAGCACCTCGGGTGTGTAGGAGGTGCTGGTGAGATTTGCGGATGCCAGCTGAGGAGGCAAAGACGTGTTGTACACAGCAATTGGCTTGTGTTTCCATTCTCGGTATTGCTGCATTTGCACAGGGGTCATGATGATTCTGGCAGTCGCGTGACGCACCAGATAGTTGATGAGGGTCTCATATATATTGCCCACACCTCGAGTACAGTCGTAGTTGAGGAAGACCTCAACCAGAGCTCGAGGGTCATTGCACAATCGAGAAATGATGCCCAGGAAGTACAGCTTCTGGTGGGCGGTAGAAGTCTTCATCTCGACAATGTGGAAATAGACCTCAGTGAGCACCACGTCAATCTCCTTCTTGAACTGGCCTCGCAGGTTAGAGAGCAGCAGCCAGAAGATTTCAGCGGAGAGCTCAAACACTGCGGGAGTGATGGAGGACGCGTTTTTGGCCAGAGTCAGACAGATGTACTGTCTGACAGCGTTGACGAACGTGGTGTTTTTGGCAGCGCCGCTGGACTTGATGACCACGTCCTTGGAGAGGAACACAGTCATGTGACTCTTGAGAATGCTGTGGACCAGATGCAGAGACAGCAGCTTGGAGCGCATTTCCTTGGATCTAATGTCCACAGAGTCCGATTCAATGTCCTTGATGGAAAGCTTGGACATTGCACGGAAGACCAGAAACGCGTCCTTGGCCACAATGTCGCTCTTATCCTGGCCAGCAGATGTTTTGGCCTCCATGACTCGGTCTTCATCGTCGACATCAGCTCTGTTCAAGTCGGACAGGTTGAGCTTAATGTCTGAAGACGAGCCGTTGGAGGAAGCCAGGATGTCAGCCGTGCTCTCCACGTAGTCAAGGTTGTTGTCAGCGGCAATGGCCTTCTTTTTGAGATTCACCTTGACTCGCTCGAAAACGACGTTGACCATTTGAGAAATTGAAGCCTGGGCAACAATCTGGTTGGCCTGGTAGGGAGAGGTGACAAAGATGTTGTATGATTGCCGAATCGCCTTGAGCAAAGTGGCTCCATGAGCAATATGCTCCTCGTTGAGAACAGCAGCCATGAGAGCCTTGACGATCTGCAACTCGACTCGCTGGTCCGTGGCGTCACCTCGATGGGCCTCACAGACACAGGTGATGGCCTGCTCAATGAGAGGAATTCGAGGAGGGGGAACAATCCCGGCCTCTTCGTTGTGGGGCAAGGGAGCAGGGTCCTCGAAGAACGAGTATGTGAACATCTTGCCAATGGCGTCCAGAGCCACAACCTGCATCTCCGCGTCATTGCCCTGGCACACCAGACGCATGGGCTCGAAGATGGTCTGTGCTGAGGGGTTTTCGTCTCGGTCGAGCGACGAGAGAGCCTTGCCCACGGCGGTGGACAGGGCCGCATTCTTTTTGGCCTCCTTGGAGGTGGAGATGGTGTTGAGCGAGTTTTTGATGAACACGGAAGAAGCCATGGACGAGCGGGTGGAATTGACGGAGGAGATGGATCCGGCGGTGGAGTGGGCTCGAGAAGGGCGCACAGACACCGAGGCGTTGGCAGAGGTGCCTGAAGACGCAGGAGCAGGAGCCGCCGCCTTGTTCGACTCCTCTGTCTTCTCTGCCTCTGTCACGCTGATCGCTGGGGCGGCATTTCCATTTGTCTTCTCTGCAAGCTTCGTTGGCTCCACAGTCTCTGCAGACATGTCTCCTGTAGTTGGTTCGTCAATGGGAGCAGAAGAAGTGGCATCAGAAGAAGTGGCAGGCTTCGATTCAGCCTCAGGCTTGGATTCAGTCTCAGCTTCAGGCTTGGATTCAGTCTCAGCTTCAAGCTTGGATTCAGTCTCAACTTCAGTCTCAGGGTTGGACTCATCCTTCTCCACCTTAGCCTCCTCCTCCTTGACCTTCTCCACGGCCTTCTCGGTGGCGGCAACGGGAGGCTCCTCGGCCTGGGTTGTGAGATCTCCGGGCAGAGCCTCGGCCTTGCCCTCTTCGTTAGAGTCCTCAGTCACCTTGAGATGTTCCTCCGCTTCAATGCCATTGGTAGTTGTGGGTGTCGATGTGTCGGTGGTAGTGTCCGGCGCGGCAGGAGCTTCAGTCGAAACGGACATGGGCACATCCGGCTCCTTGTCTGCCGCCTTGTCTGCCGACTTGGCCTTGTTTTTTTTACCCATCTGAGCTCTGTGTTAGCATGGTGAGGTGGTATGCCATCCATGGTGAAGGTGAAAAGGTGTGAGCCCTTGTAGATCCGCGGTAATCGGTTGAACTGAGGCCATCACGAATACACCGTTGCACAGGCAATGTCGTGTTGCAATGCAATGCCACATCCCCCATCTCCCATACTCACATTCTAGGCTGTGCCAATAGGTGTAGTCCAAAAGTGCTGTCGTGGTGCTGGCTGGTGGAGTTAATATTCACCACATTACAGTTCACTGTTTCTTGGTGACACGTTGTACCCGCAATTAGAATTTGGCTGGCATGAGATAGTGTAATTACGAGAGAATAAAGGTAAAGTAAAATCGGAGACTACTGTAGGGTAGAAGAAAAAAAAATCGTCGACCCAGACTCCTTCCATACACTCGGCAGATCGATCTCAAAATGGCAGGAAACTCGCTCAAAAAACAGGCCGCCAACAACAAGGAGATCCTCATCACCCTGTGGACCGGCACCGTGTCCATCGACGTGCTCTTCCTCAGCTCATACTACTTTCTCGGCAACCCCGCCTCCATCATCCCCTGGATCATCTTCTCCATTCCGGCTACCGTGGTCATGGTGCACCTGGAGAAGACCTGCCGACCCAAGTTTGACGAGCGAGGAGGTCTGATCAGGCCCGGAGAAGACCTGTCCCAGCGAGGAGTAATGGAGTACCTCAAGGACATTGTCTACGTCACCTGGATCTGCAAGTTTGTGTCCGCCGTGCTCGCCTCCAACTGGGGCTTTGCTCTGTACATCATGATCCCCCTGTACGCCGTCGTCAAGGCCTACACTCTTTACTCCGAGAACAGACCCAAACATTCCGGTTCCTCAGGCTCCACAGCCAACGAAGGCTTGATCCCCAAGTCCAAGCGACAAGAGAAGATGGAGCGACGAGGCGGCCAGAAGGTCACTTACCGGTCGTAATCGATTCGATTGCCCCACCTCTCTCTGCTCTCATCTCGCTACTACCACACTAATTCCAACCTGAGGCATTTACCGTACACGTTGTACATTGCCGGGTTTCAAAATGCTAGCCAATGTATTATATTTGTTGAGCACAACCACTGTCTGGGCACAGTAAAGGTTGTGGTTCCTAACCGTACGTTGTACAGTAACATACTCTTCTCACGATATCTGCTTACACGTATCTATGTACTGTATCGTAAACCGAAGTGTTATCCATCGCTCAATCGCATTCTCCCGTGTCATTACCATCACTAATGGTACACATCGCTTCGTATAACCTCCCCGCAACATTTTTGGTTATTTCCGAACTACACTTGCCATGAATATGTCACTACTGTCATCAACCAACGCTTTTACGGAGCAGATATATCTAAGAGTCCTCCAAGTCGACTTCATTCGATGAAGCCACATCCGCACAACCATAGTAACATTGTTGCAAGATCTGTCTCAGTTGGGTTAGAGTATCGCCGTAATATACTACTTTACAGTATCAATTACTTGCCATACACGGCTAATTAATCATCTAATATAATCTTGAGTAGCTATATGCATGAATCTATGGGGATCATGATCTGGGTGTTGGATGCAGCGGTGGCACGAGTCTATCTCGTTGGTTTATGGGGCTATTCTCAGTTGGCAATTGGTCGTTAGTGCTACCTGGGGGCTGAGTTGACACCCTGCTCCAACGTATTCAAGGCCTGCTCATAGTAAATCGGGGAGTGATCAAATACACCTTTCCCAAGAACAAGCTCCCCAAACCGCCGCTCCACATCCAACACAACCTTGCCAACCACGCGATTGGCCTTCTTGGTTCGGCCCTGGTGAACTTCTAGCAACACATTGGTAGAAATATGGATCACTCGTCCAGGAGGAACAAGCTTCTCATTCTGCATCAGGCCCCGCAGTGTCTTGGCCAAGGTCAACAGATAGTCATCCTGCCGATACATGTACGGCACTCTGCTGGTGGCCAGCTGGGCAAACAGCCGCTTCTTGGTCTCGCCCACAACCCCGCGCTTCTCATCGCGAAATGCAAGAGCTATGGCTTGGAAGTCCTGGAGCATGCCAAGAGACAAGCTGGGCACAATGTCGCAGCCGTACACCACCGAGGTGATGAGTCGCTCGGTCATGATTCGCAGCTGCTCTGAAATGGTAGGGGGACAGCCGTATGTGAAACAATGAACCCGTCTACCAGGGGGCAGCATGGACTGCTCGGAGGTGACAAAATCATCTATCTCGGTGTCGTATACTGTTAGAAGAATGCTTAGTAGTGCTCCAACGCCTCCACCAAGAGAATGGCCACAGATTATGAGACCATACTCGGGGCCCATTCCGTCCATGGCGGTTTTGATGGTTTTCAGAACACGGCTGTTCTTGCGAATCATGCTACGGGCACATCTCAAAATGCCGTGGTGGGCCTTGTATGACGAACCGTGGATCTCAAAGTTCTCATACTCGCACGCCAGATCGGTGAGCACGTCATCTAGACCCCAGGTTCCTCTGATTGTCAGAACGACCGCTTTGGGATCGTGGTCCACAACAATGAAATGATCCAACAGAATGCCACTGGAAGTATCCACCACCTTGTCGCTATAGCTGGATAACAAAATCTGATCGAGACTGACCCCAGCATGATGAGCAAACGCATAATGCTCGGAATGATGGGCTCCAGTGGTGCTGAAAGGCACATCGAACCGTCCAATACCCAAAAGTCTCATGAATGACTGCCCATAAGAGGCACTGGAGAACCGCACGTACCGAGCCAGGTTCTTGGTGAGGTGTCCTGGAGGGTACACTTCGTATTCGCCTGTTCGAGGGACCAGATTCTCGATTCCCATTTCGGAAACAGACCGGGACGAGATCCGTTGGGTCTGGATCGACTCTTTGATATTGTCATCTTCTCTAAACGTTTCATCAGGCGTCTTGATGACAGCGTCAGTCACGTGGTCGCATTCGTGGGGCTCTAGTCGAGCAATACCTTTTCTCTCCCGGAAGGTCTTTTCGCTCTTCTCAAACTTGAGCTCATACCTGATGTTGTTATCATCCAGTCGCTGCCACTTTTCGTAGACGATGCGGGCATCTCGGGGCACGTCCATGTGTGGAGGCAGGCGTTTGGCCACTACTTCGATGGCCACCGACCGGATACTCTCCTCAGTGATTGTGAGAGAGTATCTGGCGTCAGGGGGAAGCAGTGCCACGGCCTGCTCTTCGTTGAAGCTATCTGTAGGGTCGGAGTCGGGAAGCTGCTGGGAGATGGTGACTCCAGTCTCGAGGACAACCACGTCCCAAAGCAGCTGGGTCTCCGCATCTTCAATGTTGTTCCAGGTTCGTGGATGGGCGACGGAGTAGCATACCATGGCTGACAACATTTCCCAGATGCCCACCTGCTGGCCCAGTTCGCGCCGCACCAAGCCTAGAATGTATCTGATTGCTCTGGAGGACTCTGAGTCCCCAAACACAGAGTCTATCACGTGGATCACGTCCTGGGTGGACGACGAGACCGTGTGAATCGACGTTGACGTGAAGTGGAACGAGATGGATGTGAACAGTTGCACTAGCGTGACTGTCTGCTGGGCTGTGTTTATTCCTAGCTCCGCCCAGCCCTCGGCCTTGGGGGTATCTTGGTTGGCCTTGGAAATGAGTCCTTCGATCGCCTTGACAGACAGAGCCAATGACGTCACGGTCGAGACCCGCGCAGACTCTACTGTGGTCTCTGCCGCATATGTGGCGAGCCGGATGCAAATGTTGGCGAACCCTGCTGCTGCTGAAACACAAGAGGCTGCTGCTCGAGGAAGCAGCGACTTGGCGTGAAGAATGCCCGGATGGGCATACATATCTTTCGAGCGGCGGCTGTGCATCGCTGGCGTTTCTGTGGCTCTTTTTTTGCGGGCTTTGTGGCCGTTGATGAGATAAGAAATGACGAGAGCCATGTCCAAAGTAGATGGAGTAACGACGGGTGTGGCCCTTCCAGTTAAGGTCGTGTCGTGTTTGTGTCTCTTTATATGCTTTGAGGTGACCCTTGAGCTACACTACACTACATACAGCACAAAGCGCTTGCAGTAAGGCAAATGGCACGTATATAAGTACAGTCTGACCCTTTGATGTGACCCTGACTGCGCTACCCTACATAGGATATAATGAGACGAGACACCAATTTCAGCCTGTGTGGTCCTCCTGTACAACCGGTGGGTGATCTCTCTCCCTCACTCATCTACTTTTTCTTTCCTCCTATAACTACCATTCTATCACCTATCACTCTCATGTCACAGCCACTACTGTATCAAACTACGCCCACCTACCACTAGTCCTCCACATGGCCATAGTGCATCATGTTCCCCACATACCGGATCAGAGTTGAAGCTCTCCTGGTAACCGTAATCCTGCCAACAGACAAGATTGGTTCTTTAGACATGTCTGACATAGTAGTATTGTATTGTCGATTATTTTTTTCGGTCACGTGCTCTCTCGTTGCTGCTGAGTTTGCCGCCTGACTTTCTGATCAATCGAACGCGTGTAGAGTAGAGTCTCCTGGCCTTCCCGTATCACCCAAACCTCCTGTCTCTCACATGCGTTATCAACGCAGCTTGTCAAAGCCATACGAAGGGTTCTATGGCCCCCTAATGCGGAGCGTAATAGCGAGGGTGGTGGAACGTTATGTCCAGGGGAGGGGAAGGTGATTTATCTGATTAGTCGCTGGGATATATGGGGTGATTTTATGCAACCGGATATGAGATATCTGGGTGATTTTTTGCGGTGCAAATATATACGAAAGGTAACAAGCAGTATTTTGGATTTTGGATTTTGAAATTTTGAGATTAAATTGTAAAAATTAGACACAACATCCAGAAGATAACACATCCAGAAAATAAAACATCCACAAAATAAAACAAGACATATTTGATGAATTGATCTCATAACACGCACCGATACAAATGTATTATAACCAGGCATAAGATGTTATCGCCATGAAACAATAATTCGGCGTCCTACACACGAGTTCCGGTGCTTGTACTTGTACCGTTTGTACATGCTACGGAGCTACTGTATGTATTACAACTATAGTATCTACACGGCGGCGTAATAAGATATGCCTTTGGACTGGACTTGGAGGCACTGCACAACAGCACCATCAACAACACTCACAACTAGCAATACTTCTATGAAAAGTACCAATAAAAATATACCATTCGAATCAAAATTCCCTTCCCATTCTTCTTACACAATCTCGATACAAAAGTTCGAAATTCCGCCGTGGTTCTTAGGACCACTTACTCACGGCAACTCCAAGACACGTACAAGGAGTAACCTGTGAAAGAAAGACATATTACTGTACTACAGTGCAGTACAAATAGAAAGCAATCCAACACCCGAATTTCCACCCGTCTCAACCCCTCCTAATTGCTCCATATCTCCTTACATACAGAAGCTTTGCTCTCACTGTATGTACAAGAGTGTACATAAGCATATGACATAATCATACCCGCCTCACCAACTAGCTCAAAAATGCACCAAAATCCTTGGTGTCTTGATGTGGAGCTCTAAAATATCGTCCATAGGGCCTGTGAAAATTCACAAGTCTTCTAGCACGCCTATATCAGCCGCCAGAGCCAACGCAATATCCTCCACATGAACCTCGGTACATGAAACTTTATTTCGCACCTCACTGATGTGATCTTCAAATATGAAAATGGCCACCATACACAGCAACCAGCGGCCCAATTGATGTAATTTGCCACCCTACGAATTCTTTACGAATTCCACCGGTACTTGCTCAGTTACTAGTACCAATCACGCAAATCAATTTGCTCATACGTGTTAGTATGAGTACAATTCATATAGTCATACAAGTTGGCACATGCACGCCCTACTACTGGTACTGTACTGTCGGAACCGTTCGGGTTCCTCCTCACTTTCAGAATGCCATTCATGCTATCTAAGCCACGCGTCTGCATGACGACGCGTGTATTATATTTTCACCTCCTTGTGTTAATAATCATGTCCTTCTAGCCACTCAGCTTAAACGAAAGCCATGGATCGCTTGATCTTGGCGATGGCCAGACCGGGGTTGAGACCCTTGGGGCAGGTTCGGGCGCAGTTCATAATGGTGTGGCATCGGTACAGAGACATGGAGTTCTCGAGCATCTGCTGTCGCTTGGCGGTGGCCTCGTCTCGAGAGTCAATCATCCATCGGTAGGCCTGCATGAGGACAGCGGGGCCCAGGTACTCCTGCTGGTTCCACCAGTACGAAGGGCACGAGGTGGAGCAGCAGGCGCACAGAATGCACTCGTAGAGACCGTCGAGCTTTCGTCGGTCAGCAATGGACTGCAGGTTCTCCTTACCGTCGGCAGGGACCTCGTCTCGCTGCAGGTAGGGCTCGATGGACTTGTATTGCTTGTAGAACTGGGTCAGGTCAGGGACAAGGTCTCGGACGACAAACATGTGAGGCAGAGGGTAGATCTTCTCCTCCTTGGCGATGTCGGGATTGATTCGGCACAAGCATGCGAGGGTGTTTCGGCCCTCAATGTTCATGGCACAGGAGCCACAGATGCCCTCTCGGCACGACCGTCGGAACGTCAGGGTGGGGTCCTGCTCGTTCTTGATCTTGATGAGCGCGTCCAGCACCATGGGGCCACACTGTGACAGGTCGACCTCGTACTCCTTGAGCTCGGGCTTCTTTTCGGGGGTGTCTGGGTTCCATCGGTAGATGCCAAACTTCTTGATTCGGGGGGCAGGCACCTTAGGGGCCTCGGCGGTGGAGGCCAGGCCTCGAGCGAACACGGGTCGGCTCTTCAGAACGTTTCTTGAGGCTCGGAGCGCGAACATTGTGTGATGGGTGGGTTAGTTGTGTGGAAGAGAAAAAACAAACTGGGGAAGAGAAGGGGACCAAGGCTAAACTATGTACTGCTGAATGCACACACGGCCGTCCATTTGGGAGCGCTTGAATCAGCAGAGTTGTGATTGGCTGAGCGGTGTTTAGGTTAAGGTTCGGGAGAAATCGGGCTGTCTGGGGAAGTGAAATGGGGAGGAGAAGGGTTCTTTGTGCTGGGCGATTGAGTGGACGAATGTGCAATACGAGCACGCCATACTTCTAAACATGCTTCGTTTTCCTTATATTTCTTTTCCGGCGCAAATTCGACCGCTTTTAGACCGCTTTGAACGCGCTCTGTTGTCCCCATTGTCCTCCAGACGTTATTTTACCTCCACGCACAAGCACACATTTGGCGCACTCTAAGTGGTTGTTCGGTCCCGACTCCCAATAACCCGGAACAAACACGTTACCCAGGAATACGAGTAGAGAATATGGAAGGATTCAAGGAGCTGCAAGACGGGTGGCCCGAGGACTGTCACGTGAGATGGAGAGACCAGGTGAGTTAACAGGTTATGAGCTTTGTGCTCCACAAGTCGTTTTTTCTACAAGTTCAGCCTCGTCGGCCAAAAGCCGCAACGTTTGCCACGCACCTCAGGTGTACGTCCGTCATGACCAACCTGTCGTACTCGCTCGTACCCAAGGCTAACTCAGAACCTCCAGATCACGAGAATAGGGCCTTCACACCAAACGGCCAAATATGACATTTTGTGGTCGCACATATACGTGTGTCCGGTGGTATATATGAGCTGTTATAGAGACAGCGAGCCCGTGACGTTACTGGCCGATTTTGTGGCGTTTATGGCGGAGTTTGGGGTGGTAATTACTCCTGACATTGCAATCACTCAAGGTGAGCATCCTCACACCGGTTTGCCCGTGTTTTTTCTGCATCCTTGTAAAACGAGGGAGACGGTAGATCTGGTGATGCAGGATGAGGAGATGCACAAGAGGAGTGAGGCGGAGGTGTGGTTGGAGAGTTATGGCCGAATCGTTGGTCTTCATCGACGAGCGCGATGATGAGATTCACCAGCGGTTTGAGATGACTGATCAAGGAGCTACGCTACAGTTGAATATCGGGGGTGATGGAACTGTGAGTCAGGGATTCACCCAGGCCGGGTCCAAGGGGTCTGTTCTGTTTGGTCATTCCTGTGTATTTGGTCTTGAACGTCTTCCAGGGCTTCGAACCTGGCCCTGGTGGTTCTGAGAGTGACTTTGGTCTATCAAGATAGAGCTCTGATGTCGAAAGCTCTGATGTCAAGAGATCTGATGTCCAATCGCCTGACACCTATGTTCTAGACATATGATACTTGATGCAAAACGTGTTCAGAGTCCAAGTATTTTACTCGTGCGGTTCTTCGAAAGGATTGCTTGCAGCACAGACTGGTTCTTCTGTTCTTCTGTTGGTTGACGGACAAACGCATTGCTCAGGTTCGTCAATCATGGTCTCGAACGTGAATCAGCAGACGAGTAGTTCAGTCGAGTACTGCTAGATATTGACAGGCTAGTTCTAGCTCTCCTGTGATTTGTCCTACCAAACCAAGTACACTTATCGTCTGTTACATCAACAGGAACTAGCTGTTAGAAGAGTTGCCGGTCTGCTTTCTAGAGACATTTCATTCTCGTCGTCAAGAACACCTTGATAGCTCCGACCAAGAGTCTCTTATGTTATTAATTGATTGATTGCTTCTATTACAGCATTCTGTCATTGTAGGAATCAGCTCTCGCCATTCTGTGCCTCTGCGATACCGACTACTGGTGGGCCACTGAACTGAGGTTGTAGTGGATAGTGCTTTGGAGAACATAACCGATCAACTACTCTTTCGATCCAGCATCTCATCCGTATTTGTTCATGACGTCATCCGGTGCCATGCACCTTTTCTATTATACAATAAATAATCCTCCCTGGTTTGAAATCATGACAAGCTCATAGTATGCCTGCCAACCGCTTCATCTCCCATGATCTGAAAGATGCAGATGCTTCTGCCGTTTCGACTGTCGCAAGAAGCTTGTATAGAGCAGGTTCGCGGCTTGTGACTTGCGATGTTTCACAAGTCGTCCACGAGTCACTGGCCCCCGAGGAGTCCAATGCTCACTGCGTTCGATTTGCCGCTACTCTGCCGTGACATCCTCAAAAGGTGCCAACGGAAGAACACTCTCTTCGAATGCGGGAGGTTCGGGAATGGTAAACGAGCCGTCCAACTTGGCAATGGCATGGGACTTGGATCGAGCATACTCAATTACCATCTCTTTGCCCATGAACTCGCTCTTCTGCAGCCCGTTGAGCGCCGAGATCGACGCATCGATATCGTTAAATACCACATGTGCCTGGCCCCGCATCCGCTCGTTTTTCATCGCCACAATGTCGAGAATGTGTCCGTACGAGCTGAATCGCATGTACAGGTACCGTTTGAGGTCCGATTTAGTGCATTTGTCGGTGAGGTTTTTCACGTAGAGCGTTGGCGATGGGGTGGGTTCGTCGCCATCGGTCTTGGACTTTTTCGCAGGCCGCTTGCTCTCCACAAGAGCCGATTCTCGTTTGGTCTTGCCCATGCTGATATGTTGATGGTGGTTAAAAAATCGTGCATGATATCAGAGTAATGGGTTAGGGTCGACATGATACAAGTCGCTTCAAGGGAAATGGTGAGGAGGCTTGTGGTCCACCATACGACCTATTCGGTATTAGTCGAGAGCTGTAAGTCATTTTTTGCGAGCTTTATTCTACCTGACTGCAAGAACCAATACTTGTATTTATCCGCCTTATATTTACACCATCTCCCCCTTCTACAAGTGATCACTCACCTTATGTAATCAAATGAGGGGTTATTAGGGATTCCTCTATATATATATATTATATATATATATGTGTGTGTATGTTGTATAAGTGTCCTATGTTGGTCCCTTGTATTCTCAACCCCCTTCCCTCAGCCTAAGTCGCCGTCCCGGTATTGTCTGTTCTATTATTTGCTTCACAAGCATCATCTCGCTAATTTCATACTGTATCGTGCATGCAGTCAACTCCCACCTGCATGTGCGTCACGGTACGATACCTGTCGCTACGTGTACCTAAGTTCCAGCACCACCAAAAACACCACAAAGCCCCCCAATTATGGCGACCATATCGAGCTCGCGAACACAAGTGCGACGGCTAGAGTCTCAGCTTGCAGAGCTGCTCTCGGAGTACTCCTCTTTTGCCACCTCTCACGCCATAGCAGCCTCCGAAGACGAGGTACGGATTGGACGGGATATCGAGCAGGTAATTGAGAAGACCGCCGACTCCCTGGAGTCGTTCGAACGTCTGCTGGATTCCACCCCTAACGCCACAGCAACACAAACAGGCCAGTTGCAACGCCACAGAGAGACTCTCGCAGAGCACAGATCGCAATACAAGAAGATCAACGCTGGAATCAAGCAGGAACGAGACCGGGCCAACTTGCTGTCGTCGGTGCGGTCGGATATCGAGGGACACAGAAACCGAAGTGCTACTCCCCAGGCCGAGGAGGAGTACATGTTACACGAGCGAGGCCGGGTGGACAACTCAAATAACATGACCGATACTCTGCTTGCTCAAGCGTATGCGACTCGAGAGGAGCTGCTGACCCAGCGGGCGAGTTTGGCCAACATCCAGCGTCGGCTGTTTAACACGGCTAGCAGCATTCCAGGCATTAACACGGTCATTTCCAAGATTAACACCCGGAAGAAGCGAGACAGTTTGATTCTGGCGGTTATTATCACCCTGGGTATTTTGTTCATTCTCTTCCTGAGATAGCAACAGTAAACTTCGAACAAACGGGTTATTTTGTTGTTTTTTTCTGGGAGCATCTTGGGACACAACGTTCAGAGCGAGGTCTCACAGGATATGTTACAGAAGAAGCCCACGGAATTGGCCCTGATGGAAGTTGCCTATGGACCAAGAAGTGAGCGCAACACAACAAATTGGCGCTCGCTAAGGGTGGCGCAAACAGTAACAGTAGCTGCTAGATTCATTAGGTATGCTCTCTGCTGCTAGAGTGAGGTGAAATAGATGAATGTATTTAACAGTAGACTAAGCGTCGCAGTAAGGCTTGTGCCTGTTGCGGTCATTGTATTACCCTAGTGTGTACAATGGGGGAACAGTCTAAGAAGGGGGCTACACTGACCCCTATGTACATTATTTATATATGGATTCATTTTACAGGTTGTTTTTTTTTTGTTGTTTTTTTTTTTTTTTTGGTATATATGTCGTGTGGTTTGCATGTGATGTGTGTGATGTTCATTGATGATTCATATCGTGCTTCGCACTCCGAAAATGGGATCTAGGACACTCGCACTGCGTCTGTCGAATCTCCTCCTAAAGTCGTACGGTGGTCTCATAATGATCCACAATCTTTCTCGTCAATTTCAACGTCTCCGGATCATGACTCTGACTAGCCACAAACAAAAAGGCGTCAACAGCGGCATCAGAGATACCCACTCCTCGACCGAACGACATGCCTGCCAGAGCCACTCGATGATGAGTCTCCTTGCTGACAATGTGCTTAAACTGGTCCACACGCTCCAGATGACCAACGGCGTACTGAGGAATGCAGCTCTTGTGCAGCTCCACATCGTACTCGGTGGTATCAGTCACCTCCAGGCCAATGTGTCGTTTGAGCACCTTCTTTGCTCTCTCCACACACTCCTCGGAAGACGGAATATTACCATCCTTCCAGTAATGACCTCCCATCATGACTGTGACATTTTCTCGGCCCGAAGGCGACTTGTAGGGCTCACCAGAGATGAGCTCACTGCCTCGACCGACATCAGAGTCGAAAATAACGCCCAGAACCTGCTCGGGGTTTTCTTCGGCCTGGGGAATGAGGTATCCAAAGCCGGTGTACTTGGGGTCCTTGGGTTTCTCGAATGAGAAGTTGAGCACCATGACGTCGACAGAAGACATGTCCTTGATGAGAGCTCGGTCGGCAGTGTCAGGAAGCAATTTGGACACAGCCTGGTAACTCAACAGAGAGTAGACGGCATTGTGAGTGGTAGAAACACCGGTAGAATCAGACACAAGCATGCCTCCAATGGTGGTTTCAACTCTGGTAATCTCCGTGTTACATTTAATCTCCACATTGGGACTTTTTTCCAGATGCTTATGGAGTACATCAATCATTCCAGACAGACCCTGGGGAAAGGCAAACATGGCCGGGAACTTCTTGAGATCAAACAGCGACGTGGACGCCTCGGGAAACAGCTTCTTGTACAGTTTCTCAAACTCCTCGTTGGTGAACAATTTGGCCGGTTTCAGCAGTCTATCAGGTCCGTAGAATGGTCGCAGAGTCATTCGAGCACTCAGAGTCTTGTGGTCTCCAGCGTAGATTCCGTGTAGAATCGCTGAGCCCATTCTATCGCCCAGAGCAGGCGAGGCTCGTCTTCCGATGAAATCAGCCACGCTTTCGTCTTGGACATTAGGGTCTCGTTTCCGGGTCCATGGATATACGAGGAAGTTGAAGGCGCCCATAGCCATGGCTCGAAAGACAGACGACGACAGGAACCGCATCAGATTTGCGGGGCTCTTGAACACGCTCAGCGACATGAGTTGGTCCTTGTTGAGGATCCACTTGGTGTTGGCTGGACTGTCGGTAGGTAGTCCGTAGATGGAGAACTTTGGGTCCACATGAGAAATGGCCTGGAGTAAAATGAGTGTGCCGGGGTGCATTCTGAGCGTTCGGGGTCCCTTTTCGATCATCTCCGAGCCGCCATCGTGGCATTCAAGCAACTTGCTCTTGATCCATCCTCCACATTGCGCCTTTGACTCGTACAGTGTGATTTTGATGTCTGGGCGCGCTCTGGCGAGGAATGCCGCGGATAGAAGTCCGCCAATTCCGCCTCCAAGGATCGCCAAACTCGCTCCCTCCTTCAATGGCCTGTACAGTGTGTGTTGAATCGACATTGCTGGATAAAGGAATAACCGTAAGGCCGTATCGATATCATGCATATCGCGCATAGTGGGAGGTTAGAGTTTGGTTGGGGAAAGGAGATACCGAAAACAGGACCCCTTGTAGAAGCTCCAGTAAATTCGAAAAAACCAATAAATAATAGGAACTAGATTGTACACCGCTTGAAATATTGATTTCAATTTTCTCCAATAAAATCTAACCAGTCTCGAACCAATTGTGTCGCAGTTGTGTACATGATAGGACTGTATATCATTATTTTTATTAGTTCGAGGACCTGCAGTAACGGAGATTACTCGTACTTGTACTATTATTTATAGGGCTTTAGTCGTAAGAAAAGTCTAGATAATGACTGACATGTATTGCAAGTGTGATACTTCTACATTGCCTTCTACTGCCTTTTATACAAGTACTATGATGCTATTGTAACTTCAGTACCAATATTGGTAAAGCTACTTACTCTCAGTTAAGCATTTTGTTGTGACAAAACTGATCGTCAACAAAAGTAGATATAACAAACACACTTGTACTCAGTGCTTGTATATGCTCTACTCAAGCTGCCATTGGTCCAAGTTTCAAACGTAGAGAGCTATCGACACTCGGATTATGTCCTAGAATGTCTCGCCTTCTAAATAGCAGAGAGGAACGACTCGATCTCCACCTGATCCCTCTTCAACCACTCAATTCGCGTGGTCACGAGCTCAAACGCCTGGTCAAGCGACCGCGCAAACGCGTCCTCCTTTCTCTCCTTGTAAAACTCCTCGCACTTCTTCTTGTCGTCTGCAGAGGTGAACCGACTGATGGACAGACCAACAGCTCGAGGCAGAATGTTGCCGATACCATTGGGAGGCAAGAAGGCCACAATCTCGGTCCAGTTGGCGGTGAACCAGTCCCAGTAGATGCGCACTCCCTCGGCCGAAGAAACAACGCCAGTCACGGGATACAAAAAGTCCTGGTTTCGAACACTGCCATCCAGAGTCAGTTGCAGCGTCTTGAGCTTCAGCTCGGCCAGAGGAGTCTCTCCAAGGGCACTAAAGGCCTTGTTGGGGATCACACTGTCCTTGGAGGTCTTGGCAATGTTGAGCAGCTGCAGCCACTCGGCTTCTCCACCCTTGGCAACACCTGCCTTGAAGACGGTAGCCATAATGTTGGGATTGATTCGAGTGGTGGGGGTCTCAATGTAGGAGTCAAACAGACCCTTGGCGTAGCCGGTCACAGCAGGATGCTCAGAGGAGACAGCAAAGGCGAAGAGCAGAGCCTTCACCTGCTGCACAATCTCGTCCTCATCTTCGGGCCAGGAAGTGAGATCAAAGGGAGCGGCCGAAAGCACAAACAGACGCAGATTTCGCAGTTTCACGAGCGTAGACTTGTCAGCAAACCGCAGCAGCGCGTCGAGCTCACCAAAGGCCCCGGCAATCATCTCCCACACAATCAGCGAATCGTTGCCCTTGATGGAAGACAACAACTTGAGGAGATCAGTGGTAGGCGCCAAACCGCAGGAAGAGAATGCAGTCATGTCATCCACGAGGCCTGCCCGATCAAAAGACGAAAGATGAACGGAGTCAACGAGTAGCGCAACAAGGGCAGAGGGGTAAAGAGTTCGGTACGTACCAACCTGGTGGGCATTGAGCTTGAATACAAAGGGGGTCTTGATTGTGGAGGTTCTGTCACGTAGCTCGAGACTCTTGTCGATCTTACCAGTTGAAGCGTCCAGTAGCTCCAAAAGCACAGGATAGAGAGTGTCTTCTTCGGGAGTCACATCATTGGAAGACAGGAACCGATGCTGGGTCACCTTGGTCTCGCCATCTCCATTCTCAACTTTTACGTAAGGGTAACCAACCTTCTTGGTCCAGGTGGTCATGATCGAAACCACGTCTTTGCCAGAAGTGGAAGCAAGAGCGTCCCACAGATCGGTGGTCACTGTGCATCCATAGGCGTGATCCTTGAGGTACTTGGAGACGCCCTTAAGGAAGACATCTAGACCGAGGTAGTCAGAGATCATCCGCAGGACAGAACCTCCCTTGGAATAAGAGATGGCATCAAAGATCTGCGGCAGCTCCTTGGCAGTTCGAACATTGACCTCAATGGGATGAGACGATCGCAGACAGTCGAGATCGAGAGCTCTGACGACATTGGCGGTGTAGAAGCCCTCCCAGATGTTCCACTGGGGAAAGAAATGATCCATCGCAAGGTACGACATCCAGGTGGCAAAGCCCTCCTTGAGCCACAGACCCTCCCACCAATCCATGGTGACAAGATTGCCAAACCACTGATGGGCCAGCTCGTGCATGACAATCTCAGCACAGTGCTGCTTCTGAGACAGAGAACAGGTTTCAGCGTCGTAGAGCAATGCTGCATCTCTGAAAGTGATCAGACCCCAGTTCTCCATCGCTCCAATGGCAAAATCGGGAATGCCAATGAGATCAATCTTTTCGACAGGCACATCAATGCCAAAGATCTTCTCAAAGTATGTGAGCGTCTTGGCTCCGTATTCGGCGGCAAACTTGCCCTTGTGTGCCTTGCCAGGAGTGGCGTAGACTCGCACAGGAAGTCTGTAGTTGGTAGTGTCCTCGACGTAGTCGAGCTCACCCACCACAAACGCCACGAGGTAGGTGCTCATGAGCGGAGTGGGTTTGAACGTCACTTTCTTTTTTTGGCCGCCATCATGGGGCTCCTCGTTTCGCACAGCCATGTTGGAGAGACACGTGAGATTCTTGTCTGCAATTAGGGTGATGTTAAAAACCGCCTTGAGTGCAGGCTCATCGAAACAGGGGAATGCTCGTCGGCAAGAAGCAGGCTCCATGTGGGTAGTGGCGAGGTATTTTTTGTTTCCCGCCTCATCCGTGTATGTGCTCTTGTAGAAACCGTTGAGCAGGTCGTTGAGAATGCCGACAAATGTGATTTTGACCTTGACCTCGTCGAGATCAATAATCTTGGGGAACTTAAACGTGACCGTTTCGGCATCTTTGTCGTAGGTGACGGTCGCCTCTCCAATTTCTTCAATGGCAACTCGGGAGATCTCCTGATCAATCGAGTTGACAGTGAGGGTGTCGGTGGGAGTGTTAACTTCGAGAGAAATGTCGCATTGGCCATTGTACTTGAAGGTGGTAAAGTCAGGCTCCAGAGTCAGGTGGTAGAACTTGGGCGTGAAGTCTGTGGGTAGGAGCACCCGGGACGTAGAAGAGGGGCTGTGTTAGCGCTCATTGACCGATTCATCCCAAAGCTGGAGACGGAAGATTGGCTTAACGGAGTTGGAGACACAAGATCGAGTAGCTACCACTGGTCCCATAACAGAAGCAGAATACCGCTGAATCGATTCAGACAGAAAAGAAGAAACAGCAGTAGCTTGTGGTAGTGCCTTAGTCCCTCTGATCTGGTGGCAGAGAGTGATTCAATTCTCTCTCTCTCTCTCTCTCTCTCTCTCTCTCTCTCTCTCTCTCTCTCTCTCTCTCTGTATGTCACTGGCCAACTTATTTCTGCCCTGCCAACGTCAGACCGCTCATTCCTGCCAATTGTACTCACTCAGATCCACACATGTTGTCAGTAGGCGGTATGGTGCTGATGGCAAGTTTCGTGGTACACAGGTAAACGTGTTGGGCTTTGGTGTCCTTCATATATGCACCCCGGAATGCCGTTCCATGCAGGCAGAGCTTGACCGGAGTCCATGAGACAATGATAAGAGGATGGAGTGGAGCACTGAGTCAGCGGTAGAAGATACGAAAATACGGGCGGTAAAAATAAACACGACGTGCAGGTAACTCTGGATCCCTTTTCCCTGGAATGAGATTATGAGCTTTGTCGGGTGACTGAGCTCTATCAAGTCACCAATTCATCTCAACTAATTTCCTACTATTAAAAATAAAATCTTCTTGATTTCAGTTAGATCAAAATATGGGCACTGCTTGGGTTTACTTAGCTTAAAAAATTGCCCAGGCTAGTCTGACAAAAGATATTTTTGAGTGAAAGATGACGCCTGATAACCTCCTCCCTTATCCCCGAAGATGCCTCAAGGCACTCTGGCACCCTGGCACACTTCACGCTCCTCTCCGCTTGATGTTCATCCTTACAGCTCACTCGGTGACGCTCACACAGACGAGTGTCAAACTCACATAGCTACGATGCATGCATAGCAGAACTACTGCTCAGGTCTACAGCAGAGTGGGTACTCACTACGGCTCCTGTCTTCAGTCCACAGCTCATAATCCTAATAATACATTCTCTATCACTCGTGTTTATAATCGTCACCCACTCCAAAGGACCCTCCCATGGTAGTGAAATCGCCCAAGTAGTTGTCAGTAAACTCGTCCAGATGCATATCCTCCTGGATACCGCCTCCGAGTTCGTGGTGCAAGTCGAACCGGGAGTCGAACCCGGGAGAGTTCATGTCGCCGAGGTGCATTCCGGGGGCGGGTGCAGCTGGCTGTTGCGGCTGCTGCTGTCCGTGGCCGTTGTGGAGATTCATCATGTCCATGGGGGGCAGATGCATCGCCTGAGAAGGTGCAGCTGGCTGGGCTTGCACGGGTTGAACAGCCTGGGGAGGAGGCTGCTGAACAGCCTGGGACACAACTTGGGGTGTAGGAGCAGGAGCAGGCACCTGTTGGGCTACCTGAGACACCTGCTGAGGAATCTGAGGCTGAGACACCTGCTGGGACTGTCCGGAAGACTGGCCCGACTGGCCAGAAGCAGACGAGGGGCCAGACTGTGTACCAGACTGAGTCTGGCCCTCCTCCTTCAGCGCCCTCGTACTTTCCACACCCTCCATTGTGCTGGCCTTGTCCAACAACGCGTTATGCAGCGCCACTGCATCCTCGTACACAAACGAGCCCTCCTCATTATATTGCTTCGCGTTGGCAAACATGAGGGCAAACTCCTCAAGAAACTGATCCAGGCTCTGGTAGTACGAGCTCTGGATTCGCTTCGAGATCTGGGCGCACGAAATCGGCTGCTTAATGAGAATGTAGTAGTCTGGGTAGTCCGTCTTGCTGGGTAGCTCCAAAAACAGATTGATTCGGGCCCGGCCAGTCGAGTCCTCCACATTCAACACGTGGTTGTACAGCGTCTTCATGATGCCCAGCAGCGCCTTTCGAGCCTCGGGGGTCAGTGTGTCCTTGGGTCTACCCCTTCCCCGAGCCTTCTTCTTGGGCTGCTCGTCCTCCACCTGCATCATCGGATCCTTGGTCTGCTTTCGAGACCGCTTTCGCTTGACTCCGGGAGAATCAAGGTCCTCCAGCTCGTCCAGGGGAGACGCAGTCGCAGCTGCAGCGGCCGCACCACTCTTCTTGGCCTGCCGTCGCTTGTTGTCGGCCCGCTTCTTGGCAATGGTCTCATCCATGTCAACGTCATTGTCGATAGCCTCGAGCCACTGCTCCTCGGTGAGTCCATCGTCGTAGTGCAAGACCTTTCGCTCTCGGGCTCCACGGCCAAATTGGTCTGTGTTGATGGGCTCCACAGCCAGCTTGATGTCCCGCTTATACGCCTCTGGCAGCTCCTCTTCAGTGAAAAGTCTTTCAATCTTGCCCTTGCCATACTGGGACGTGGCGTGTCGTTCCGCATCGAGCTGCGCAAACAAGATTCGCTCCTCGTCATTTCTAGCCAGAATCTCGTTGAGCTCCTCGTCGTCCACGTCATCGTCGCCCTTTTCCTTCTGCTTTTCCTCCCGCTCAAGCAGACCTCGCAGGAACGCCTCCTGCTCCTCTGCTGTCGACTTGTTATCAAACTTACCGGCCTGAATGACCTTGCCGTCGATATCCAGCTTCTTGTGCGCCCTCTCGAGAATATTTTCTTCAACAGAGTCTTCGGTGATAAGCCGCAGGATTCGCACTTCCTTTGTCTGACCGATTCGGTGCGCACGGTCCTGAGCCTGCAGATCCTGATGGGGGTTCCAGTCAGTGTCGTAGATGATGACTGTGTCGGCCGTCTGCAAGTTCAGACCAAGACCTCCGGCTCGAGTGGACAGCAGGAAGGCAAAGTAGGGCGAGTCGGGGGCATTAAACTTCCCAAGCAGACCGGATCGGTCCTCGGACTTTGTTCCACCATCAAGTCGAAGGTATTGCCAGCCCTTGAGCCGCATGAAATCTTCCATAATATCCATGATCTGCGTCATCTGGAAAAACATGAGAATACGGTGACCTGCAGCCTTGAACTTGGGCAGAATTCGGTCCAGGAGCTCGAATTTACCTGCAGTTCGCCACAGGTTATCGTTTGTCAGTCGGTTGGGGTTCACCAGATCTTCAACCTCCTCGAACACAAAGGGATGATTGCAAATCTTTCGTAGCTGCATGACCTGGTTGTTTAAACCCTTCAATCCGGTCTTTGTAGCACCCTGAACACCCTCACCAATAAACAAGACATTGTGTTTGATCATCTGCTGGTACAGCTTGGACTGTAGAGCGCTCATCTTGCACTTGAGCACCTTTTCCACCTTGTCAGGCAGATCCTTGGCCACATCCTTCTTGAGACGTCGCAGAAGGAATGGTCGGAGGACTTTATGGAGACGTTTGATGATCAGCAAAGTCTCTTCTTCGGAAAGATCCATCTTGTCCTGGCCACCAGTAGACGCAAAGGGGGTATTGAACCACTCGTCAAACGACTTGACCGAGTTGAAAATCTTGGGCAGCACAAAGTTGAGCAGGGCCCACAGCTCGGGAAGCGAGTTCTGGAGAGGAGTACCTGTCAGAATGAGTCGGTACCGGGTGTGGTAGTACTGAGTCAGGGTGGACGACAGCTTGGACTGCGCATTCTTCATTCGATGACCCTCATCAATAATCATGTGGACCCACTTGATTCGAGACAGCACAGGCCGGTCCTTGATGATGTACTCATAGGTCGTGAGCAGTACCTGGAAGTCTCCGGCTCGAATAGCGTTCTGCTGCGCCTTACGGGCCATGGGGGGGCCTTTATAGACGAGCTTTTTGATAGCAGGCGCCCACTTTTCGAACTCGAGCGTCCAGTTGGTGAGCGTGGAGAGTGGGACAATGACCAGGTAAGGTCCAGGAATCTTCTTGGTCTCAATGAGATAGGCAATGAGCGAAATCGTCTGGATTGTCTTTCCAAGACCCATCTCATCGGCCAAGATACCGTTCAGGTTGTTGTTGAATAGAGAGAGCATCCACTGAAGACCCTTGATCTGATATTCCTTAAGCTGACCACCCACAAGCATATCGGGCTGTTTGCTGACGGGTTCCTGGATTCGATGAGCAACCGCATAGTAGTCGGCCTTCTTCTGGTTGTCGGGATCCTCGTCATCCATATCTTGTTGAGGACCAAAGTCGACGTGATTGCCGTTGCTGTTGTTGCTCTTCTGCTGGTCCTTGACAGCCTGCGCAAGCGAGTCCAGGAACGTATTGGTCTGTCGCAGTAGATCTGTGATACGCGTGTCCTTGGTCTGGTCAAGCAGCTTGATGTAGGCTTCCTCGTCGTTGGCCCGCAGAGCCTGCAGTCGCTGCTTGGCGTTTCGCTCCATTCGCTTCTGCTCCTCACGCTCAGTGAACACGTGATAGTTCTGACATGCCTTGGCGACACGAGCCTGTCGTAGTCGTCTTGAACGAGATGCGTTGATTGTGTCCTGCGCGTGCTTGCAGATGTGGATGAGCTGCTCGGACCGCACTCGCACCTCGTGTCGCTGGCGCTCCATGAGCTGCTGCGTGCCAAACTGTTCGGTCATGAACGCTTCCTGGAGCGAAGTCTTCTTCATACGTGTGAAGTAGATCTTGTTGTAGGGATCCAGACCGACAGAGTTGAAGTAGAACGTGTCAGCAAGGAGATCGCCTCTCCAGGCCTTTTGGTGGTCGATTAACTGCAGTGATTTGAGCTCGATTGCGTTGTCTAGTGCTGTGGTGTCATCGGAACCAGTTGAGTCAGCAGACTCCTCGTCGACTTCCTCGTCAAGCTCTGGCACATCTAGATCACCTTCCTTGAGCTCAGTAATCCGATCACTAATCTGCTTGTTAACCTGCTCCTCGTACAGATCTTTGATCACCTCGGCGTCCATACCACGGGGCATAATTGATGGAATAAAGGTTCGACGCTTGTCCAGGAACGCGGGAGTGGTGATATCATCGAAAGAAAAGGTTCCCTCCAAAAGGAGACAGGGATCCTTGTAGCCAGAAATGGTTTCTGGAGCAGCTGGAGGAGGGGGAGGGACAGCGGGGGCTGCGATGGGAGTCACTCCGTCGATCTCCTGTTTGGACGATCGTCTCAGGCCAGTCTGAGAGGGAGTTCGTCGCTTGCCCATGCCAGGAGAGTTTGTATCGGAAGACACGGCCGGTGACTGCGACCGGTTGGCGTTCTGGAACATGGGGCTCTGAGGAATGCCAGCGGGCGACTGCATCTGCTGAGCCATCGGGGGTTGACCCATGGAAGGCTGCTGCATCGGGGGCTGCTGTTGTTGTTGCTGAGTCATCTGAGGTTGCTGCTGCTGCTGCGGAGGCTGCTGCTGGGGCTGAGTCATCTGAGGAGGCTGGCCAGTGGGTCTGAACAGCGCCTGAAGCACCTGAGGGGGAATGACAGCACCCTTGCTCAGCTGTCGGTACGCCATGAGCTGGTTCTTCATCTGCATGAGCATGTCAGGTGTGTATGGTGAGTTCTGTTGCTGTGGCTCCAGGTGGGGTGTGGGCGACTGCCGGGGCATGCCCTGGGCACCCACGACACCGGGCTGATTGTGGGGCGGAACGGGAGAGCCGTTCATACTCTGCATGCTGCTGTTGGAGTTCTGGTACATGCCTGCAGAGGAGGGTTTGCGCTGTTGCTGGGGCTGCTGGGGTTGGCCAGGCGAGGGGAATTGAGGAGTGCCCATCTGGGGCGTCATGTTGCCCTGGGGTGTGCCCTGCTGCATCTGCTGCGGCTGGCCCATGGCCTTCATCCGGTGCTGCTGCTGTTGCTGCTGCTGTTGCTGCTGGCGGAACATATGCTGGCGTTGCGAGTACGCTTTGAGAATTTTGGAGAGCTCGACGAACTCTTGGGAAGAGCTGGCGTTGGCTCCGAGACGGGTCTGGAGTTCTTTGTAGCGCTGGGTTAGTAGAGGAACGAGTAGTCATACGTCACGAGAAGACCATTGAGTGAGGCAGTCACGGTGGAAAACGACGATATGACGTCGGACATCATCTGTAGACTATAGACACGACTGGTGTGTCAACAACGCCTACGACAACGGTGCCTTTAGCTGCTGAAAACACAGAGATATTTGGTAGTGCCAATGAATCATCACGTCGATGATCATGCCTGTGCCATCATTGACGACGTCGACGACACCCGTGAACAACAGTCCTTGACACGTCAACGCGGCACCGTCATTGTTGTGATGACATCGTTGCACCGAACATGATGCATCGACATCCATGATCACTATAACAGCTATAGTCGCGTCGTTGGTTATAATTGTCAACGTCATCATCGTCTCTCGAGGTGTGTCTGAGATCGCGTCTGGAAGTGCCCGTCGTGGGTAACTCATCATCATCGATGATGTGTCGACGACGTCAGTGGGATCGATATACTGCTGACATCATTCACACGCGATAGATTAAGGTCGTCCATCACGTCGTCCACGTGCATCTTTCTGTCCAGTTTCATCATGTCCCATCGTGCACTTGACGAGACTGATAGCGTTGACGTTATCGCGTACTGAGAGACTGGCAACTTCGCTGCTCGCCCTGCTCGCTTGGCTCGCTCTGCCCGCGCTGCTCATACTCACCGCATAAATCCTGTTCATATCCTCCATATTTCGCGGCGGCTGCACCGCCATATCCATCATCGGAGTTCCCGGACCCTGCCTGTTGCCAAAGCTAGGCGATGGCGTAGCCAGATCGCTCTGCGCGTCCATCTGGCCCATGCCCGAGTCCATCATTCCGTCCATGAATCCCTGGGGACCCATGCCCATGTCGCTTTGCATGTTGGGGTATGAGTTCACTGTGTTAGACGAGGTCGTCCTGTCGTGGAGCGTGTTGCGTGTGCTGCGTGCTGCTACTCACTAACGCGTGTCACGTGATGTGCTGAGCGCTCGAAATGCTTTCCGGCTTGTCACTCTTTGTAACCTCGGTAGCTATGCTGTGTGGAGCGTAGTGCGTGGATGGGGGGGGAGCGGGCGCACCAGAGGGTTGGGGATTCAGTCTTTTGCGCCGGCGGACGACTCCCTAGTGTGGCAAACTACGTATTGGGTAAGCAGGGCGCAGGGTACACTTCCCGAACTGGGGGTGTGGAGGTCCAGCCAATGGGAGGCCGTTGGGACAACGACGTGTTGTAGCGACCCACCCAGCGACAACTAACGTGTCTCTTTTGCAGGCCAAAGAGGGGACTACCAACCGGTATTTTTGCCTCTGCCCAATTTAGCCAAAGATAAGATAAAACCTGGCTTCTGTCTCTTCATGTGAGTGTGGATTCTTGTCCTTGTGTTTTGCTTTTTTTTAGAGTTAGGAGCTGTGGCGAGCGCATGACGACGAGAAAACGCACCCTACGATGGGGACCGGGTTGCCTGTTGGGGTGGCGCCAGTGTCCCTGTCCTTGTGTCTGTGTGGTCGTCTCCCGCGAGTATGTATATGAGTCCAGCTCGCTGTTGTTTCCCGCCTTGTGTTTCCCACGAGTCTTCTCAGTTCTACCTTTGTCCGGCCTATCATTTTAAGGTGCTGCCAAAAAGCCCCATAAACTCTCACGGGTGTCAGGGTGGGTATTCCCTGGGGAAGGGGTGGTGTGAGGGCAAATGTCGATGCTGTGGGCGGCATAGGGGTCGCCTGGGGACAAAAAGTAGAGCGGAATAGCCAGCGCGCCACGACGGTTCGAATGGTACCGCTCATGTGGCAATATCTCGCTCCCCCAGCTTTTCGGATCCTCCGTAAATCACGCGATGTGTGCATGCAGTTTGGAGCAAGCGCTACAGCACCTCACACTTATGGACGAGGCGAATAGCTGAGAGCGGTATGAGTAGGGGGAAGAGGGGCGGGAGAGGAGCGGGCGGAAGTCCGAACAGAGGGCGTTGGTAAGAGTGGAAGCCCCAACTGGACTGCTCTTTTGTTTCTTGTTTTGTCGTTGTTTTGTACTCGTCATGGTCATCTCTTCTTTTTTTTTGACCATCTTGTTTTTTCCATCGACTTTTTCTACTCGCTCGTACTGTATGCCAACGTTGCCGCTTGCTTCACCCTCCATCTCTCCTAAGCTTGGGGATACAGAGGGGGACTATGTAAGGTCAACAACAGCAGGGTGTTGCAGAGACACCATACAGTATGTACCAGTAAACTTGTATACCAAGCGACAAGGCGGTGGAGTGGGGTGGAAGGTGTCTTGATACCGGTACCGTACCGTGTTCAAGGCCGGATTGAGCGACTTGGTGTCGTCAGAAAGTCGCCGTATTCTCTTGTAAACGCTCATTTCCGCTCCCCATTTCCGACTCCAAATCCGCACAAAGACCAGCCTCGGTCGCCTCGCATCTCCCGGCCTAAGGCATGTATTTTCGCAGCTTTCGATCTATGGTAGATCCGAGCTAAAGGTGCACAGAGTTGTGTGGATGAGGCAACAGCCAGACCGATGCACAAGTGTGTGGAGAGCGGTTGGGCCGCGTGGGTGTGTTTCCAATAGTCTATGGCACGTTGGGGCCCGTCTTAGTCCCCTTTTCAATCGGCCTTTTTCAGCTCAAACTTGCGACAAGTACTAACACTTGTACGCCATCACCTCTGTATAGCCTTAACTCTAACCAAGGTGGACACGATAAATGGGGGACATATGACGAAGTAGAATTCTGGAAACAGGGTCCGATTGCGACCAACGGGACGTCAAAATGACCACGTGACCGAGAGGAGATCGGTTATGCCGCCTATTTCGCCGCAGCTGGTCCGTACAACTAGCCATATGGTCCCCCAACACCTCCCCCCTCAAACTAACTCTGACACAATGCAGACTATGGCAACTTACTCTTAATTTGCAAACCGTCATTTTCGACTTTTGGGCGGGGTCTTCAAATCAGTTTGAAGACGAGATACCGCAATTCTGAAGAGACAGATGAGCTTGAAATGGCGCGAATGCCAAGAAAATGTGTTTTTGTTACGTCGATATCCGCCCATTTCACAAAACTCGGAGCCTTTCTCTGCGACACGCGCGCGAGGTGTGAGGTGAGAAACCACACGTCTGGCCTATGAGCACATATTGCCAACTGGCATGGAAAAAGATAGCCCTTAAAGGAAGAGGAAGCCCCGTTCATCATCTTCATCCTCTCCACTCTTCTCCCACTCCAATACTTTTCATTCCATAGCAACTCCTTCGCTCCCCCGTCCCCCCAAATATCCTACAATTACACTCTGTCCCTGAGACAATGAGACATGGTCAGAGGTTGGTCCAGGAGGGTCATGTGTGGTCACATTTGTCTACAAGTACACACTTGAGACCTCCTCAGTTGCTCTATATAACTCACTAGCTCCGATGTTACTAATCTTACTAATCCCACAACTCCAATGGCATTTTACAACACTGCCTAAAGTGGGCCCGAATACGGACATGGTGCATCGTCCCATCAAAGCAGCCTTCGGACCTCCGCCAGAAGAGGTAGAATGCAGGTTTTCAGTTGCTTATGAAGTGCTAGGATAATTGGTCGAAAACTGGCAGAATAAGAACAGAAAAAGCTCCATCCGGTGCAGATCTCCACGAGGACCACGACACTGCGCTTAGAATTGCAATCGCATGTCTGGCTGTGGAGTTAGGTGGAGTTAGGGCGGAGTTTGATAGAAAAAGCCGGATTCAGGTCCAGAAGAAAGGGCACAATTTGCATGGACGTATCGTCTACCGCTCCAATAAGACGGCATGTAGCTGTCCATTCTAGACCTTTGGTCTTTCGTTCACAGGTTTACACATTCCACGGTCCACGCTCCGCTCTTATCCGACCAGCTAAAATAAGCTCCAAAAATTATCGCCAATGCGAGGCCCAAGATTACAGACGCTTTCCAAGCAGAGATATTAGTAAGAGGAGAAAGTTAGGCGGGGAGGCCAGGTCACATGACCACCACTCGGGTCTTAGATAATCAGCTACAGCAACACTTCACGACCAAAATTAGTCAGCAGAACCACGTTTTGGATCCCCCTTTTCTGCCGTTCCATGTCTCACTCTTACATACTGTGCCAGAGTTGCTCGAATAAGCGATTACGATTACCGTTTCGAACCATGGCTGCATTTGGTTGCGGCGAATGGGAAAGGGCAATGTGGGTCGCTTCAGCCGGTTTTCTCGGGGTCAAAGACGTAAATGTGACATTGGAGGTTGTATAATTAGATTTCGTCTTTAAAAACAACGAAATGCCACCCGGGTCATCGCTTTTTTCACACTTTACTTCTGCTCTTCCCTTGCCTGTATGTCGGACCCTCCCCGCGTTTAACTTTAAGCGAGATGGTAATATGATTGAGGTGGGTGGAGACCGAAAATGAGAGGTACGGGGGATGTTATAGTAATTGGAGAGGCATGGGGAGAGTTTACAACTATAGAAAAACACGTGACGAATTCATTGAACTAATTTACAGCCGTACTTTCATAGTAACGTTGGCTTAAAATTGGACTTTATGCACACCGTCACACTGCTCTTAGTACAATCGCCTATGCAAGTGCAACATTGATTGTGGTTTCTTAGTGAATGATGCTGACGGCGGCACAGTACAAGTAGCCTGTTAGGCAGTGTCACAAACGAATAGACGATATCTAACCGACGACCTGCAATGTCACATTTATACCTCTAGCCCTTCACTAGGGTATCTTCAACCTCTCTACTCGTACAAAGGATAGCTACAGAGTAGGTTACACTTTGGACATGCGGTATGGCTTTTTAAATTTCATGTCATCACAGAACATCACTCACTTAACTACACACAACAAATGGGCAAGAAGAACTCGTCGCGGGTGAAAAAACGAGCGAGAGCCAAGGCTGCTGCGCGCTCACATCGGGCGGAAAACGAGGGGATCGAATCGGATTCTTCCCAGCCCCAGACCGCCGTCTCCAACGGAATCAGCTCCGACACGGATGTTTCAGAAGTTGCCCAAAGCCCTGTCCGGGGCCGAAGACGCGGAGACTCGATAGCGTCCATGTCTTCGACCATGTCTTCTTCTCGCTACGACTATTTGGCTCATCCGACGGACTCGGGCGAGATATATTCAGGCCCTCCTAGTGATGCGTTTCCCACGTCATATTCGTCATATCAGCACCTGAACCGACGGCGATCCATGTCACGGTCTCTGAGCCGTTCACGTGGGTCCCTTGGAGACGATTCGCGGCGTCCGTCCATGTCTCTATCTCATAGAGCGTCCAATGAGGTGCTTCAATCGCCGCAGTTTCGACCTCGGGCTGAATCAACCGCTTCTTTTCGATTTTTCGACAGAGACGAGCTGGAATTGGCCGAGGGATCGTCGACCATGGAGGACGAGATGCCCCAGGAGTCGGACGAGGTGGCTGTTGAAGAGGTAGACGACTACCATGGAGGATACAGACCCAGTGGCCGGTTCAGAGAAAGCCTATCATTGAGCCGGGACGACGTGTATAGAAGAGGATCTACATTCTCGACCGACGATAACACACCACTGATGAGACGCGAGTCGCGAGACTCGTATGAACGGCCCCGACGAGAGAGTGGTCGTTCAGACGATGGAGGATCGTACACTTTTGGTCTTCATGACGAGACTCCTACTGGCCCACCCTTTCCTGATGCCACAAACACCGTCCAACGGTTCTACATTGCTGAAGAGGATTTGTTGATTGGTATTGCTGGATACAAGACAAACCGGCTCAAGTCTGTCTTCTTCTTCTTGCTGTATGTGGCTACAGGAGGAATTCTGTTTCTGATAATGCGATGGTTCCCTCGATGGAGAATCTCGTGTCTTGGAGACCCTGCTCCTCTGGGAGACTGTGATTGGGTGGTTATTGAGAATCAGTGGGGAGAAATGGAGATTTGTGATGTTCATCAGGCACGATACAACCGAGCCTTGTCTACTGTCTTCACCCTCAAGCCTGAGAATGCCGAGTTGGCGACTATTCACTCTGGTGAGGAGGTTGAGAGCTCTTCCTTTATGGAAAACGACCCCGATCCCATTCTGCCTGTTCTCCGGTCTATTTCCTACAGATACATTACGTTCATTTACGACCCGATTGAGGACATTTTCCGAACCAACGCCGGTTGGACTGATCCAGATTGGCGGGAAATGTCCATTGTCAAAGAAGGTCTTTCTTATGACTCATTTGAAGACCGAGTTTTGGCGTTTGGCCACAATGTCCTTGATATCAAGGAAAAGAGTATCCAACAGCTGCTAGTGGACGAGGTATTGCATCCGTTTTACATCTTCCAGGTCTTCTCCATGATTCTGTGGGCTGCGGACACCTACTACTATTATGCCACGTGTATCTTCATCATTTCAGTCATTTCCATCACCAACACTCTGGTGGAGACGAAGAGCACCATGCGACGTCTTTCACAAATGTCGCGCTTCATCTGCGAGGTGCGAGTGCTCCGAAATGGCTTCTGGACTACCGTTGACTCGTCCCAACTGGTCCCTGGAGACGTCTACGAGATTTCTGACCCAGCTATGACTCTCTTCCCCTGTGACTCCGTCTTGTTGTCTGGAGACTGTATCGTCAACGAAAGTATGCTGACCGGTGAGTCTGTTCCCGTAACAAAGATCCCCATCACGTCCGAGGGTCTCGTCCACCTGTCTCAGGGCTCTCTGATCGGCTCCAATGTGTCTCCTGACATTGTCCGGAACTTTTTGTTCTCTGGAACTCGAGTAATTCGAGTGCGACGACCTCAAGGAGGCGACTCCGAAGACGGACCTGCTCTTGCTGTAGTTGTTCGAACCGGTTTCTCTACTACTAAGGGAGCGCTGGTGCGATCCATGATGTTCCCCAAACCCACCGGTTTCAAGTTCTACCGAGATTCGTTCAAGTACATTGGAGTCATGAGCGGAATTGCCTGTATTGGATTCATCATTTCCACTATTGACTTCATCAAGATGCAGCTTCCTACTCATTTGATTGTCTTCCGAGCCCTCGATCTCATCACTATCGTTGTCCCTCCTGCTCTGCCTGCTACTCTCACTATTGGTACCAACATTGCTCTGGCTCGGCTTAAGAAGAAGCAAATCTACTGTATTGCCCCTACTCGAGTCAATGTCGGTGGTAAGATCGATATCTGTTGCTTTGACAAGACTGGAACTCTCACTGAAGACGGTCTGGACATTATGGGAGTCACCTTGGCCGAATCCAACGCTGGAAGACGTCTTTTCAGCGACCTGCATGCCACTACCGACGATCTGTTCCCCCACAAGTCTCTCAAGGGTAACCAAGCTGCGTTGGACATGCTTCTGACACTGGCAACTTGCCATTCTCTTCGAGCTGTCGACGGAGAGCTGGTTGGAGACCCTCTGGACTACAAAATGTTCTCCTTCTGCAACTGGTCGTTCGAAGAAGAGGGATTCAAGTTTGGCGAGGAAGTCGGCTCGCAAACGTCCAACGAGCGAATGGACAACTTTGCAGTGGCTGAAACCATCTCCCCTTCGATTGTGCGACCTCCTCCCGGCAGATTCTCCGAGACTGGCTCGGACTCCGAGTTTGGAATCATCCGATCGTTCGAGTTTGTGTCTCAGCTGAGAAGAATGTCAGTCATGGTAAAAACTATGCACTCGCGAGACGTGTCTGTGTTTGTCAAGGGTGCTCCAGAGGTTCTTCCGGATATTTGTCGACCCGAGTCCTTCCCTTCAAACTACCACGAGCTCCTCCATCACTACACCCACAAGGGCTACCGAGTGATTGCATGTGCCACCAAGACGTATTCCAAGCTCATGTGGCACAAGGCTCAGAAGCTGTCTCGTGAGGAGGTCGAGTCTCAGCTTGATTTCCTCGGTTTCATTGTCTTTGAAAACAAGCTGAAACCGACCACTGCTGGCGTCATTCGACAGCTCGAAAACCAGGCCAAGATTAGAACCGTCATGTGCACCGGAGACAATGTGCTGACAGCTATTTCTGTCGCTCGAGAGTGTGAGATGGTTCCTTCTCACGAAGTTCAGGTCTTTGTCCCCTCATTTGAAGAGTCTCCGGAGCACGAAACTGGTCTGGCTATCAGATGGGAGTCGGTCGACAACAATAACCTCACTCTCAACTCGGCCACGTTGCGTCCCCTGAACCCCAGGGTCGTGCCAAACTACTGTCTGGCAGTCACTGGAGAGGTGTTCCGGTACCTGATTGACTTTGGCTCTGACGATATTCTTCACCAGATGCTTATGCGAGGAAAGATCTACGCTCGAATGTCTCCCGACGAGAAACACGAGCTGGTGGAAAAACTGCAGGCTCTGGATTACACAACTTGTTTCTGCGGAGATGGAGCCAACGACTGTGGAGCCCTTAAGGCGGCCGATGTCGGTATTTCTCTGTCTGAAGCCGAAGCCTCAGTTGCTGCTCCATTTACTTCTCGTGTGTTTGAAATATCTTGTGTGGTGGACGTTATCAAGGAGGGACGAGCTGCTCTGGTTACATCCTTCTCTTGCTTCAAGTATATGTCTCTGTACTCTGCCATTCAGTTTGTTACCGTTGGTATTCTCTACTCGTCCGGATCCAACCTTGGTGACTTCCAGTTTCTGTGGATCGACATGTTCCTCATCCTGCCCATCGCCATTTTCATGGCCTGGTCCAAGCCCTACCACAAGCTTGCCCCCAAACGGCCCAATGCCAACCTCGTGTCTCGAAAGGTTCTCATTCCGCTTATTGGTGAGATTGCAGTGCTGGCAACGGCCCAGTTCATTGTCTGGAGTCTGGTCAAGAAGGAGCCCTGGCACATTGCTCCCATTCCTGGAGCCGAGGACGCTGATGTAGCTTCGTCAGATAACACGGCTCTGTTCTTTGTGTCGTGTTTCGAGTACATCCTGATTGCTGTGGCTCTGTCTGTCGGTCCTCCTTACAGAGAAGACGTGTACAAGAACGTTCCATTTGTTCTATGTGTTATTTTCCTGCTGGGAGCCACCGCTATGCTCATGAGCATCCAGAACATGGACTCTGGTCTGGGCAAGTTGATGCAGCTCACAGCCATGCCTGCAGACTTCAAGCTGGGCATCGTGGCCATTGGTTTTGTGACGTTTGCCGTTTCGTGGATCTGCGAGTCCTATGTGTTTACACTCCTGGTCCGGTTCTCGAGAGCCCTTCAGAAGGCTACAGGTCTTGGTCACAAGCAGTACAAGAACAAGATGTACAAGAACATTAACCTGGGAGGAGTTTAGATGAGCGGGCAAAAACCCCTTGAAGGTGCCTTATGGATAGATTAATTGGATGATGTTATATTCACAATCGAGGGACTTGTGGTTCTTTAACAGCGGAGACCACTACTGTATGTAATGGTACTGCAATTGATCATGATGTGTTCCACAGAGTGTTTCAGAGAGATATATCACGGACAATCAAAAATTAGGGCCACACAGTTCGTCGTCGGTCGTACTGTATATAAAGTACAGTGTACTTGTAGCTAACAACCAAATCGAATGAAACGGGCCATGAGGTCGAAAAGTCGACTGGAGTCGGTGTCGATGCTTGTACTGCCAACCGTCAAGAACGCATATGTATCACCTAGCTCTATTATCTCTTCACTACAGCGGGCACTGCCATGGTCATCGTACAAGGCTACAGTTTACCGCGTCTACAATGGCCAGCTTGCACGTATCACTACGCAGGTTGTCAAGATGACAGTTTGTCTTCTACAACTGAGTGTTTCCGGTTCCTGACCTTCGGCCAGCAGTTGGTTCTGTAATAATTGAATGCATTAATCTAGTGCTCCACGGCCTTCTCTCCCTCCTTGGGGGGGTAGAAGTTGTGCAGGCCAAGCATGGCGGGGTATTCCTGAGTTAGTAATGTACAACATGTCAGCAGACGTGGCCAGGTGACGTTGGCTGGCATGTAGCGTTTCAACAGCAACGTCGGTTCGACAGCATCAACATGATTCACCTCCACCATTGCAGACTAGTATGTTATGCCATCGATTGTGATGTGGCCCTGGTATCTTCTTTAGTTGTTCGTGTCTGTTGGTTTCAGTTCCATTGCATGCGAATTGATCGCTAAACTCCATCTCACTGATCAAGTTGTTGCTGTATAGTATCGACACGGCAAATGAGTCTATGATATCGCAGAAAACCGAAAAAGACCACGTGTCTCATTTTTCAAGAGTGCGTGTGAAGCGTCGCCGCGCTTAGCTCCACTCCGCTCGCCGCTCGACTTGCTCGCTTACTCACCTCCTTAATTCTCAGAAACATCCAGAAAAACATGGTAGCTCCAAGGAACTTGGTGGCGATTCTGTGTCCAGCAGAGACATGGGGCCGGGGAAGAGGCCCGTTCCATTTGTAGTTAGTGTGGTGACCAGCCATTTTGTATCGAAATCGAAAAAATCCGGTGGTTTTGGAAATGTAGTGGTGATGCACAGAGCTAGAGTTGTGCATTTCAGCCCACTGTAATTGGCTGGAAATAGGGTTTCACAAATAGAGTTATGTGCATTCGCAGGATTCGAACTGATGGACGTGAGATTCACTTGAGTGAAAGTCATCAGTTGACAAGACAAAATCGACTGAAAAAAATCGACTGATTGGATGAAAAAACACGGAAGCTGAGTGAGAAGACCTAATTGGTCATTTCAGCCCCTAAAAATCAATGTGCGAAAGGTCCCAAACGTCCAACAAGTGTATTCACTTTAGCTCCCAACATTCCTGTAAGTCTACCTTCAGCCTGAAACATGTACTGTAAGTGTATTTAGTTAAGATTACTTGATAAACAGGACTAGGAGATGTTAAAGGGGTTCTCTGGAAGCTCATGTGATGCTCAATAGAACAGAAGAAGTTGCAAATTTATAAACATACGTTTTTTTTAAAAAGAACCAGTCAAATTTTCATGTCCAAAATTGTTTCTCAATGACCAAAATCAACCATCTAATACTCTCCCACGTAGTTATTAATACTCCCCCTCATAGTTAGTATCAGGATTGTATTAGTTGAGCTGTGGTACATAATTGACAGCCTTCTTTGAGCGTTGCAGAAGAGATATTCGAATTTTTTTTATTTTAAATAAAAGCCATTTAAATAGCACAAATTTGCCTATATGATCGCTCCATAATGTCTTCCACCTCTTCCCAACTCTTGTTATAAAACTACCACACACCGCCTCGAACACACAACGTCTGCTGTCCCACCAACCTTGTGTGAAAAGTGAAAAAGCTGTTTGGTGTTTCTGATATCGCATCACCACTATAGCACCATGGACACCCTGAGCAAAAAGCCCGAACAGCGGCCCGAGGAGATTACGGCCATTCTGTCGTCTCTGGACCGATACAATCCCGAAAAGATCTCGATTCTGCAGGAATACGCTACCACCCAGTGTGCCGATCAGCATTCCGACATCGAGGCCAACCTGGCGCTTCTCAAGCTGCTCCAGTTCCAGCAGCAGCCCAACCCCAACAAGGAGGACATCATCTGCAACATTCTGTCCATGGCCCTGGCCAACTTCCTGACCTCCGACTTCACTACAGCTCTGCATGTTCTGCCCAGCTACGTGCTTGACAGCCCAGCTGCCGACACTCTGGCCGAGTCTATCCAGAAGCTCTTCCACCTGTACACTCTTCTGGACGGCTGCCGATTCCCGGAGTTCTGGGCCGTCTACGAGCGAGACGATGCTCATGCTGACATTACCGCTGACGTTGCTGACTTTGAGAACCTGGTTCGAATCTCCATCACTCGAGCCGTCGACATTTCGTCCCAGGCCATTCACAAGGATGTGTTCCGATCGTGGCTCAATCTGTCTGACAACAAGTTTGCCGACTATGTCAAGGAGCTCGGATGGAAGGTTGAGGGCGAGACCGTGGTGGTGCCTCCCAACAAGGAGAACGAGGCCAAGCCTGCTACCACTACTGAGAGTATCAAGATTGAGCAGATTTCCAGACTGTTGAAGCGAACCAACGAGTAAGCAAGGTCGCCAAAATTGACCACTGAAGCCTAAGAGAGCAGAGGATGACGCTAGGCAAGTTGAAGAGGGCCGATATCGAAGGTGATGAGATGGCTAAAATCTATACATAGCCAGGGTTGGAAATCACAGTAACTGAACTATGGCTCATTATAGACCAATAAAAATGAATTTGAAAAGTACCCTAGAACGAATAGAACAGCTCGCAAGTAAATTACACAAACTTGAGTTGATATCGTGTCCAGCCATTTACAATTAGGAACTAGTAGATCTATAACACAACTGTATCGCATCCTCTTCAATCTCGTGGAGCTCTGACTCACGTATGTACATACTGTACTGTATGTATCGATACATGAAGCTTCCTCTGTTTGGGGTAATCAAGAGTGAACTATGTCATATTTCTGGCAAGACCCTGGCATACTTTTCTAGTATATGATTCCATCAGAAAGAAAAAGTGTTACTACTTGGAAGGCTGCTACAACTATCGAGCAGTTGACAGTGAATTGTACAATGACTTGAAGTGTTGATCATGTTGAGCAAAGGGAACTTACACATTCATACAACCTACAACTACGCGAAGAAGACCTCGTTGTCCACTATCTACGGCGGAATACTTCAACTCATCGTTATGCTGACGAAAATATACTGTCATATACAAAACGTCAAATAAATAACCTCCAGCGGAGCAGATCAGACAAACGAAACTGATATCAGGCATTCGTGAGAAGAAATCAGACTAACGAAAGTCAGCAGCTCCTGACCTACGGCCACTCACTCCCTTAACTGAGTTTCAAAGCCTTTCTCAGATCATTCTCCAAGTCAGCCGTCTGCAAGCCTGCGGGAGCAGGAGGAGGCCCAGGAGGTCCACCATGTCCGCCCATGGGCTGGTAGGGGTATCCCTGGGGCCCGGGGGCGTACCCGTTGCCGTAAAAGTACGGCGGGTACTGCATACCAGGGTGAGGGGCGCTGGGAACGCCGTAGTAGCCCTGAGGGGGCATGCTCATGTTGGGAGCCATGCCCATGCCCTGAGGCACGCCCTGAGGAGGCATGCCTTGGCCCGGAGGTCCAGCCATAATAGGACCTCGAGCCGGAGGCTGGCCCATGGGGGCCATGTGTCCCATCTGGGGCTGACCCATAGCCATCTGGGACTGGGTAGGTTGCTGCTGTCGCTGCTGTTGCTGAGAAGGCCGAACGGGCTGTTGATGAGGTACCTGCTGGGTCTGCTGACCTTGTTGAGCCTGCTGGGGCATCACATGTTGGGCAATCTGCTGCCCAGCACCCCGTTCCTTTTTGTCGGCCTCCATGAGCATGTCCAGGAAAGTACCGCTAGGGGGAGCACCCGAAGGAGCCCCAGGGGTTGCAGCGGGGACTGCAGCAGCAAGGGAAGATGCCGCAATAGGAGCTGCACCGAGCCCCGAGCTGGGACGAGGAGCAAGTCCAGCTCCAGGTCGGGGAGCAGCAGGGGCACTAACAGGTCCTGTAGCTCCGCCAGTGACTGAAGCCACCGCAGCCCCTCCAGCCATCTTAGGTACGGGCAAGGAGGAAGGGGCGGGAGAAGCATGGAACGACGATCCGGCAAATTTGGGATCGACGTCCTTGTTGCCCTTACTGCCCTGGTTGGGAGTTGAGGAGTTCTTGCTCTTACGGGGAGGAGTCACATGGGTGGTGGCAGCTGGACCGTACAAAGAAGGATACAGAAGTTCCTTGAGATCCTTGTCGTCATCACCAGAGGCTCCAGAGGCCGCAGAGCCTTGATTTCTGCCCTGGTTCTTACCCTGGCCCTTTCCTTGGGTCTTTCCCTTGCCTTGTCCCTTGTCCTTGGATCTGGCACTGCGGGTGTTGGTGTTGGAAATGCTTCCGTTGTTCTTCAGATCGGGGAAAAGAATGTCGGTGAGATCCCTGTCGTCATCGTGGATATCACTGCTGCCCTTTACAGCAGGAGAACCTCGTCGCCGGCTGTGTGCATTGTTGTTGTTGGAACCCTTTTTAGGAGCTCCAGGTAGATTGTTGTGTTTTCTTAATGTGGCGCCTGTTTTAGACATCGCGTGGTGGAAGTCGTGTATGCGTGTGTGTCTCGTGTGTTTGTCTGTTTATATCGCTTCTGTGTGTGTGTCGAATGTCGCTTCTGTGATTGTATGATCAGATGGTTGCTAATACTCGGCATGTGGAAGTTGTGGAAGAAGCAAACGCAGGGTTCTCGTCAGATGGGTTGCAGTCACGTGATGTTTCGGTGAGGTGCAACTTGTCAAAAAAACGTCGTTTGTCTCTAAAATGGAGGCTCGTGTGTCGTTATATGCGATCGATGGCGATGTGGTGGAAGGGTTGAGAAGGTGGAGTATGTGGGCGGAAGTTTATTATGGGGTTAGGGGAGTGGCGATATGTAGATACGCCACTCATGATATGGCCGGAACATACTGCCTCATGAATATGCTATGAAGGGGGAAACATCACGAATAACAGCCGATCTATCAACTTGATCTGTAAGATCATCTCATACTTCTCGTAAGCTACAAGAAACGAACTGTACTTGTAGTCTCATAATTTTCCGTAGTGACTGACCTCTCTCACTCGTACGTCACATGGGTCACATGGGTAATGCATGGCCCGATTTGGACAACCAAGAACAGACATGCACAGTGTGGGGATATTTTTAGCCGAGAGAGATGGAAAGTGTGGAATATGTGGCAATTTTTGGGTCATGTGACTGCCATCGAGAATAGTATGTTCAAGGGGCGGGATCTCTCGGCTAATTATCGAGGGATGACTCTAGGAAGGTACTGTAACTTTAATATATGTACTGTACATACAGTAGTTGGAAAAATGTGTGGGCTAGCGGAGAGGAGATCGAGAGTGATATTTGAGCAGATTATTGGTCTCGTTTGGAGCGTCGGCGTTATTATATGAGCATATATGCACTAGTACAAGTAAATATATTCAGTTGTTTTAATATACAAGTACAAGACAGGTACAGTGTGATCATACGGTGTACTAGTACATCCTGCTTCTGAATATTTCAAATGATAATGATTCGCTTTTGGTACATGTTGTAAGAGCACATTGTCAAAGGTTGATCATTGATGTACAGCAGTTGCGGCACAAGAGTGTCTGGAGAGCGTTGTTGACACTTCTGAGAAATAAGTATATGAAGACAACTGGTAAAGTCATGACTGTTGATGTCTTCTTTTTTCATGACAAAAAAACACAGGTACAGCGCATACTAGCAGGACAGTTTCATTAAGTTTGACTAGTTTTGTATGCGTAAGTCTTAAGTGATATCTAAGTAATATTATAACAAAATACATTTGACTTATGGCATGGGTTTTCGATGTCAAGTATTCTTCCTAGAGTTTCTAAGCTCAACTTACAATATAAAATAGAGATCAAGTTCGAATACGTATGTACCATGTTAGTACTGTGTGTAGGCAGTGCACCAATCATTGACAGTACTGCACCGTATAATATTGAGTATGCGATGAAACTGCTACTTTCTTACAAATTGACCACTATGAGTCCGATTACATAAGCACACCTCCTCCATCTGGAGATGTTCTGCACTGGAGCTTCTTCATCAACCACACTCAATAATGGTCCTTCACAACAGCAAATGGGATCGCAAGGCGAAAAAGCAGTATGAAAAGAAGCACGGAATTGTGTCTGATCACGAGAAGGCCAAGCAGGAGGCGATTCGAGATTCGGTGCCTGATTTACCGTCCAATGCCTGGCGGTTTGACGAGGTCAAGGACGAAGGAGCAGAATCTTCCGATGACGGTATTGACTACTCGAAATTGAAAGCGAAGCAGATGGATCTGCCGCGTGGCTCTTTATATGAACGGAACATTTTGAATGGAGACAAGGGAGGGTTTTCCGATAGCGACAATGACGATGAGGATGAGGAGGGCTCCAAAAAGGCCTCCAGAATGCTCCAAGAAGTGTCCGAGGCCGAGAAAGCCAAGGCCAAGGAAATGCGCGAGAAACGGGCCAAGGCAAACCAACTCATGAACCTCAAGAAAAAGTTCATGGCGACAGAGATGGAGGAGGGCGATGTGGATGATGACGACTTTTTCAAAGAGATTGACGGGGTGGAGAGAGAGGAGGAGAAGACGGAAGAGAAAAGAAAGGTTGGAAAGTTGCCGACCAAAGGACAGCAGGATTTTCTAGACGGTTTGCTAGGATAAGTAGTGTGAGACACGCAACAAGCAAAGACGATCTGACTGCAGATTTCTTTGGTTGCAACCAAACCAGTTCACTGCCATACAGCGAAATGAGATGACATAGCTTGTTAGGGTTCTTTAATCCTCTAGCTTGTCTCTTTGGTCAAACCACCTTCACATTGCTGTTCAAGTCTTCAGACCTGTCAATGAGCAATCTGTTTGAAGTTGAGAGGATGAGTTGTTTTGTTATTAACTGAGACTTCACATCAACCTATGGCATTTCTTTTGTCTTAACAGATAGATTGTGAACTTCCGTGACCGAACATGAGCTTCCGACAGCTACTTTTCCCCACAGTAGGTAAACCTGAAGAATATTTATTATCCCCGATCGCTTCCTTGTAAATGGTTTGACACCCTCCCTGTCTTGCTCTCTCAACCTACCGCCTACTAGATTACTTCTACCAGACAAACTCCTCTTATCACTATCAGTACCTATCACACATATGACTGATGTCCAGCCCACTCTGATCACGCCGTTTGAGTCAGTAGTCCAATGAGTGTATTGACCATCTGCTCTGATAGCATATCTGACAGTGAAATTGCTTTCCAATGGTCGCCTGGGATATTTGCTAAGATCGAAATACATCAATCATGAACATGGGTTTTCGGGGGAGCAGCGAGACTGAGGTCAGCACAAGGAGTGTAAGTAGGAGGGGCTTCGTCGGTTGATGGATGATCGTCGGTTGGTGGAAGATCGTCGGTTGATGGAGAATCTTCGGTCGTTACTGGAAGGTTGTTGTTACTGGAGGGTTTGTCATTACCGGACCCTTCGCGATGTTTTGGCCCTGGCGAAAACAACATCTTGTTTCAACTCACAACCGCATGCGAAGATGTATCCAGCCAAGCACATGAGAATACTGGGCCAAAAATGCCCAGTATCGTAAGATCAACGACCCGATACTCAGTATACTTATCCGGACACCATTATACACATCAGGGCAGACCATGTTGCTCAAAAAAGACGGTCAGCATAATCTACAAGAGTCTAACCAAATCACACTCTTAGAGAGAATGCACCTATACTGTACAATTGTAGTCTGTGATGTTTCATAATGGGCATGTTAACGTTGCTCTACTCTTGATACCACAACCGATGTCCCTGAAAGTCCTTCCTGTAAAAAGTCTTATATGTACTGCTGCTACAGCATGTCCTGATTCTTCTCAGCTTTCAGACTACTTGTACGAGTTATTACAAGATTGATTTCCATACTGTGCAAACCAGTCTATACGTTTATATTGTACTACCAGAAAATGGCCCTATGTATACTACGACAACAACCCATCGGGTCCACTCCTAATCTTCAGTAGGTCGTAACAGTGCGCACCTTCCTTCAGGCGCGCATCCTTGCTATCTCAGCTCCACAGGAATTTCTGTACTACAAGTGGGTCGAGTCTTATACCTATACCCTTTCGAGTAGACACTTCATAACAAGTACAAGTACATGCCTACCAGAAGGATGTGTTTCCCAGCCACATGTCATTGACATGAGAAACAACCAGATAACGATACACACAATCGGGACACTCTTCAATCTTCATCGTCACTAACGCCATAGCCACTAGCATGTGTACATCACAGTCTACACTTGTCCTATAGTCTTTGTTGTTCAATCAATGTACAACCACTTTGTACTTGTATGTAATGCAATAAATTATATCCTACTTCATGTTCTGCTTCACCTTCTGGAAGAAGCGAGCCACCAAGTTTCTCTTCTTGGCGGCCTGAACGGCAGGAATGGGCTCGGAAATGGCCTCGTGGAAATGCGAGACGACTGGGGCGGGGGGAGCCGAGCGTCGGGACGAGCGGTGGGAGTGGCGTCGAGCAGGTACGCTCACGTTCACGTCTCTCGCCGGCTCATGCAGCGTTGGGATGTTTTCCGGCTGCGAGTCGAACCGTGTATGTTTCACGGTCTTGGGGGGCTTCACAGCCTTCTTGGGGGTGCTATGGTGATGCTCCTGGAGATCTGGCACGTCTCTGACGTCGAGCATGCGCTTGTTTGGCGGCGGAGACGGTGTCACGGACTTGCGTCGGTGCGAAATCGAGCCTGTCCACGACTTGCGGTGCTCGGAAAACGATTTTCGCTTCTCAGTCTCAGGCCGTGTGTTGTGATCAAGCTGGAGCGACTGTCGCGAATCCAACTTGGGTCGTGACAGACTCAGCGACCGTCGCACATTCTTGAAACTCAGCTGCGAGTCAGACTGAGGCAGAGTGTACAGCGACGGTGTGGCCACAACCATGGATTCGGCTGCGGCCTGCTGGAGCTGCTGCTGCATGAGCAGCTGAATGGCGGAGAAGAGAATCGCATCCACCAACGTCACACGGTAATTGTGGCCGTGTGCGTGGGGGACCGTCGACGCTCTTCGCCGCCGGGACTGATGGCTGTCCTCGTCAGACTTGTCAGCCCAATGCTTGGTTCGCAGCCGGTGCACCACCTGGTCGAGGTACATGGGCTTGCGGAACATGGGCGAGTACACACGTACTTTTTCGGACAGAGACATGAGGGTCTCGCCCTTGGACACAAACCGCCAGCCACGCTCGCCGGTCCAGTAGCCAATGGCCATATCTGTGGACGAGTCGACGAGTCGGTAGGTGCGGGCGCCAACCTGCTTGAGATGCCACGTGATGGGCGTTGCCAGGAAGGCCTGCAGCGAGTCACGTGGCGGAAGGGTCTGGCGTCGAGACCCCCCGGTGGCAGAGGTTTGTGGGGAGACCGATGAGGGGTCCTTGATGTACGACTGGTCGGCCTCAGAGGCGGACACGTTGAAACGAATGTCAGAGTGAGTGATTCGGCCGGCTGACTGCGGATGCTCGTCCACAGTGTATACGTGGTAGACGCCTCTGTCAGAAGAAGAGTCATCTTCGCCAGTGTGATGGGCGGGCACGTGACTCCCCGTGGTTGTGTTGGCCACATCTGGGAGTGACACGGAGGAGAAGGAGTGATCTGCCCCACCGAGGTACGGCGAAGTGGGTGGCGACGACTCCATCTCAATGCCATCAAAGGCGATTTGGTTAAAACCGGACTTGGGGACGGGCAGAGTGGCTCCCTCGACGACTCGACATCTGCCCGAATTGTTTCGCGACAGAGCTGTGGTCGAGTGGCGGGTGCAGTAGAACTGGTCCGAATGTCTTCGGGACGAGTTTGCGCCAACAATGCCAGCCGCTCCCTCCACCGATCGTAGAATTCCATGCACGGGTTTCAACAGTCTGTGTTTCTTTCGCTGGACGTTGAACAGCGGTGTGGGGCGCGTCTTTTGGTCGCCCTTGGGTGCTAGTCGCTGGATTTGCATCACGAGCCCAGCCTTGTTGTTGTGAGAGCGCGCAAAGAAGAAGGACTCAACGGCTGCGCGCTTGTGTCGCTGATGGTCGTCGTCCGAGTCCTGCGACGAGGACGAGAGGTCCGCATGTTCGGGCTCGGAGAGATTGTGGTCAGACACCGACAGGTCTGGGGGTGCTAACTTCATGTGTGATGGGAGGCCTAGAGGTAGGACGGTGGCCATGCTGAGTTAATACGACTGACCATAGATTGAACAGCAACAAATGTCATTAAAAAAACATCTCCGCGTTGGACGGTAATATGTATCCAACACCGATTTGTCACAGCGTTGGAGTACAGATGACAAATGATGCAGAGACAAACTCACACCACGTCGGAGCATATGCCAAACCCAATGTAGAGATCAGGAACAAGGACTGCAGTAGTCAGTCATGAGTCGAAATCTGCTCATGTCCAATCCGTAAGTGAACGTCTGACTGAGTAACTGAGTTGTCTCAGCGTACTGGGAACGAGCAGTCTTACCAGTGTGAGACAAGAGTGGCAATCCGACACAACCTCCAAGAAGTAATCAACTTGATCACCGGGTGGGAGATGATCATAGGGTTGTAGAAGACCACCAGTTAACAACAAGTTGCGCCACTGGGAATCCTCGACATGTCCAAAGAAGGAACATGTGATTGATACCAGACAAGTGTGGCAAACGAAAGTTGGAGAACCATTGTACAACGCCACCACGCCGCTCATGTATAACCGGTGACCAATCTCGGGTAGGACAACGGAACAAGGTATTTGCCATGATCGTCGCCGACCTGATCACACAGTCGATCCATGATCCTCTGGTTCGCCTCGACCAGCTCAGCTCAAACTTGCTCTGACCCTGACACCTGCATTGACGTCTACTAACAGCCTTGGCATGAACTGCTCCAAGCGACAGCATCCCTGTTTGATCGGATTCCAAGCATTCGCTTTGCTCATGCTGCCATACTCACATCTTGCAATTTGTTCGTCTGATAGACCTTTGCTATGGAACTACCTGTGTCGTGTACAAGTAGATGGTGGTGTGTCTTGTAGTGGTTGTGGAGGATTTCCTTGTGGTTTTGTGTGCTCGGTCGGTTGTACACTGTCGTCTGCGTACGATGCGGGAAGGTCTCGTCTTGTGAAATATCGTAGTCGTCAATATCGTCAGTCGTCAATATCGTCAGTCGTCAATATCGCCAGTCCTCTGCTGGGGAAAAGCTTTGTTTATACATGGCCCACAAGCTCAGGCTTTTGGAGAGGGTCGAAATAGGGTATCGTCACGAATAAGCTTTGCACCTCAGAGGCGGTAAATCCGACGCGTGAGACTGAGCTAATGTTAGCTGGACTACAAGTAGTGTGTGAAGCTGAAAGTTGAAATTGAAAGTGAAAAAAAAAAAAAAAAGAGACCGAGTTGAAACGAACGAAAAACAGGAGGTTGCTAAGGGGACCATAGCTGGTTTTGGCCCCGAGTTGGGGTTTGTGTCTCTATGGGCCGGCCTCCAAATGGTCTGTTGGCCGCCGACATAGACGACCCGCCCCCTTCCGACTCGGCCGGCCATGACTCGCGTGCCCCTTTCTCCTTCCATACAAGCTCCCAAACACTATCCACTTTTGAGTCTCACCCAGACACGTCATGTATGGAATCCCCCTGGCTGCGAGGTCGAGAAAAGTAGCAACGTTGGACAGAGAAAGGGAAAAACCGACCCATGAAATCAAAACCGGGGCAGAGAGATCCGCAGAGTGTAACATTGGAGCTATCGCGACCATGGATCGCCAACAAATCCACAGTCGGACTCTTGTCAACTCCTCCCACCACGATAATACCTCAACCTTAGTGGTGGAGGCTGAACCTCCAGAGTTCCAGGGCTGAATAGGCTGGGGAGCTGGTGGAGTGTAAAGGAACCAGCTCCGTGTAATTGAGATGGAGCCGGTCCAGCATAGACACTGTGCCGCGAGAATCCACGGCTCGACCATCAGCTACTTGTTCTACTAGTTCAAGCACGAGTACCATACCGCACCTCCTTGTGAACGCGTTCTATACTCACTATGATACGCACCGTTGCTGCATCAGTGGCTCAACATGTGACGGATGCATGGTGGAGGTCAAGGCTCAGCCACAGAGTCGACATTCTTGGTCTCTCTACCATGTTTTGACCACCTTCTGTCACAAAGCGCCTCCAGGCGGCATCCTCCAGCTCACCCATCGTACTGTACCAAGAGCTCTCCCTATACCTCATTGCCCCACATTTGCCCGTGTTTACCACGTTAAATTGAGTTGAAGTAAATCAAACTGTATACAACTTACTGTCGACAAGTGCGATACAAGTTCACCTCGCTGGAGCTAATCACCATGTTTACATCTACAGTCCACGAGGCTGACGGGAAGATGGTAAACAGGCGTGCAGCGTAAACAGATGGCAAACAGTAAATACCAAGATGGAATGGGCAGACAATTACGGGAATCTCGCCATCATCTGCACAGACCATAATGGCGCATTACCGAGGTCAACAATGTGTGCGTTCGCACCAAACACGAGCACATAATTACTGCTACATGTACTGTACTTGTACTTGTACTTGTAATCCGAAAGCGTCCTCCGTTTCGTTTCATTCCCACTATAATTCAACATGTTTCCCACCTCCTCATTTCACATTATTATCTCACCTGGCCCCTGACCCTAGATGGGGTGAGTTTGGCTGTAGATCAAAGTACCTAACACATATCAACATGAAAACAGTTGCAGTCCAATTACAGACGAGTTTCACCCAGAGCTGAAAAGGCCCATTTCCGACTACTGTACAACTGTTCTGGTTGTCGTTTCACCATGGACGCATTTTTTTTCGTTCTTGGAATAGTCCGAAGTGGATTGGCTCAAGCTCCAACTCTTTTTCACGCCAAACATCACCCGTCATGCACAAGGAGCAGATACATTTTTCTTGGCGGCCATGCACAGGTCTGCACTGGTACATGTAAACAGTCGATCAGGTACGCAGAGCCATTACGGCGTGTGCAACAAGAAGGAATGGGGACGGAATGAAGAAACCACGGTAAGGCTGAGATGGCAATTTGCCCCACCAATGAATTTCGCCTTTTTGCCCGGTTTGAATTTTTCATTTCGCCCCACGTTCCGCCGCCCGCCATTTTCTGGAATTAAACCGTTTGAATCATGTCTCAGACCGCTGGGCTGGATCACCGAAACCCAATAATCCGCCAGGAGCCGGTAGGCGAGTCGCCACTGCGAGTCGCCACTGATCTGGCGGCGAGACTGTGACGAGAATGAACATCCTTGTGGTATGAAGATCTTGTGGATCAGTTCAATGTTGGCTAGTTTTGTTAAGGAAATTACAGAAATGACTCGAAACAAATGGTACTGGCGGTTGGCAAAGGGTCTCAGGTCCGTCGTAGCAGCATCAATGACGCTTCACCGACAACTCTGAAGTTCACACAAGGTCATTTCGGCCGGTAGTAAAAGACTTGCTAGTTCGCCATATCCACACGTACAAGTAACCCAACTGGGTGTGTTGCTAATTCTGAGCGCCGTTTGTCCACCTAGATCCAGCCCTACAGACGCCGTGGCATTTTATCGGGGCTATTTCAACTATCCGAGAGTCAAACGCCTAAAACAACCTCAATCCAGCGCACCCCCCAGATCCCACATGGAGAAGAAAACACTGTTGGAATGTCAAAATGGGGTGTTCATATTCGACTGATTCAGAAAATGGTCGGGTGATCGGACATGTTCCCCACGACTGGGGGTTTTGTTTTTCTGTACCGTGAGAATGTCAGGGGTATCGTGTGACCCAGATGTACTTGGTGGTACTCGTAAGCAAAATGTAGGCAAGAGTTTGGAGCGACTTGGGACGTATAGGGGTTACACGGGAGTATCTGATGGGCAACGTATAATACACCGTATACTCCTCGTACTCTTGTAGACCGAGTATCAGCAATGGCTCACAAATACTCGTACAGTACTCTACTAGAGGCACATCTCTCCCCATGTTCGGCTACAGTGAAGTCCATATAGATCACTGGACAAACATGTCTCAACCACCATGATGTCATTCAAACCCAGATGTTTGCTTTTTGAGCCCATCACCTTTGCTTTTGAGCCCATCTCAATCCAGTCTCGTGATCTCCTGTTTTGGTATTGTCATCGTGACATTGTCCAGCTCCCACACGACCCCCACGAGCGTCCGTGTTTTGCCACTGCCCTGCATCATTGGACCTAATTGATAAATACACGGATGTCTATTGAACTTTTTCATCTACGCACATTGATATAATTCACTTTTCCATCTTCCAATCAGGACATGAGCAAAGATGGGGTCGTTTGATTCAGTAGTCCGATAACTATGTGACCATACGATACTGTAACCGCCGTCACTAACTATATACATATACCCCCTGATGTAGACCCCATGACCATTATACTTGTAACACGCCAGAAAGGACATTCGCTTCGCCCATTTCCTCGTCCCATGCTGGCGTTCACATTCATAGATAAACTCATCCAGTCGTATTCTCGGAGATGTGCTTTGTGACTCACAAGGTGAAAAGTGAAACTTCAAAAAGATTGTGGGGGCGTCATGTGGCATGGAGTTGGCAGAGGCCAAACTTGAACGTTCAACTGCCAATTACGCCTGGTTTATTCTATTGGCTTCTTCATTTCCGAGTACTTATCTAAATACAAGTGCAAGTCCTTCTCCCCTTATTTCCAACTCTGATAAGCAACCTGCATGATCTTTGTTGGTCCCTTTGTTGGTCTCTTTGTTGAACGCTCTTTGTCCGGCTGAACAAAGACTTTAACTAGATGTGAATAGGTGTAGGCTAACATAGGAGATGGTCTAAACTAACAAAGGGGCCGTTGTGTTTTGATAAAAGGAATTTATAGCGTGTTGGCGTCTTGGTTAGATTAAGACTCTGTAAGAATACCTGTAGTTATATGCTCTACTGGCGTGCAGAGAAGCCTATGGCTTTTATTCAGCATCAGATCGTTCCAAGTGAGCGGAGTGCTGAAAGATGAAGGCACACATTCATTAAACATGTTCATGTTCATTCGGGCATAACAAGCCCTATTCCTTTGGATATTTCGATATTTACCTCCACAGTGTGACTATTCACACTCCATCACCACTCCACCGGGAGCCACACCCTCGCATCGGGTGCAGGATCCAATGTTTGGAGATGCTCAGTAGGCAGTTTGCAGAAGCTACATGTACAGTATACCATTGTATGTACTATGGAGCCATAAAAGGTGATATTGAAACAATTACCCGACGCTTCACTTCACTACTTACGTATTTCACGACGTCCTTGGTGTGCAGAGTAGTGAGTCTACATAGCGGTTCATATCCATCCAAAGATACCACTTGTAAGTCAGAAGCGTCGAAACTAACCAAGTTATGGGTTAATCCGTCAAAGTCGTGTTAATACGGTACTTATGAGCTCAACAGATATGTCAAACTCAGTTGATATATTTGTTGAGAAGTACACGATAACTGGAATGCATCAATATCACTGAGTAATGGTCCAAAATGAGTGGAAAAAGTTGCAATCATTTCATCTCGTGGCTGAAACAAGACTTCCTAACAAACCAAGTGAGACCATCGACTCAATACCCTGAAAAGAGCATCTCTTCACTCGACCTACAACCACGTTTCCGCGGAACGACCGGGGTTCGATTCTCGATCAGACTACTACTAAACTTACTCATAATCTACAAACGAGTACTCCTATACGCTCTCAAAACTGTTCCAGTACAGCTGAAAATGAAATAAAAATGAACCTGAACTAAAAAAAGGAGATTATAAAAACATATTTATTCTCATTTATTCATATATTCCACAATTTGACCTTTTAATACTGTTCCACAATCGACGGCCAAAAATTTCACCTCCAGTTCAATTAAGGTTTTCCACTTGGATCAAAAATTGACCTGCACACCGATTCGTCATCACCACCACACAAAATGAAACCGTCGGTCAACATGCTCAAGCAGGCCGTTTCCAGCGCCGTCAAGGCTCAGGTGCCCGTCATCGACGCCTCTCCGTCGTACATCCCCAACGCCAACTTCGCCAAGCTGCCCCAGAAGCTGCAGGACTTTTTCCAGCGGTTCCCTCCCCAGCCATTTGTCAACTACTCGGCCAAGAAGGGGTTCAAGGACGCCCCCAACGCCAACCCCTTCCTGCCCAACAAGTCGCGAGTCACCAACAAGACCCACAAGCCTCTGTACTCGCTGAGACGACAGTCGGACCTGTACAAGCTGGCCCATAAGCACGGAGTGCACGAGCTGCTTCCTCCCATGGAAAAGACCTTCTTCGAGACCCGACACGAGCAGGCCAAGCCTCTGATTGGCGAGATGGTGTGGAAGAAGCATATCCGAGAAAAGACCAAGGAGTCGCGAAAGGAAAAGATTGCCAAGGCCTTGGAGACCATGGACGAGAAGATTGCCGAGGCAAAGGGAAAGAAACACTGGGAGAGATTGGAGCGACGGGAGCGAGAGAAGAAGCAGTGGGTTTAGACAGATACGAGAGGAGCAAGTGTCTGTACATCGAACACAACCAGATGGATGGCATCCGTACATCTCATTCGATCTACCCAGCAGGAGGATATGTATATAGTAATGAACTTGAAACAAGCCCAGAGCCGAGTGGCTCTTACAGTACAGTACATACTGTAGACTTCTGTGTACGTCGAGATGGTCTTTGCAAGATCGGAGTTGGGGTTTGAAGCTTTGACAAGGTGACAAACACGTCTCTAATGCGTATAGATCCCTCGAATACTGCCCCGAGTATCGAGAGTACTAAACAACCTGGTCAAGAACCAGGACGAGAATATCAAGTTCCAAAAGCCTCTGGATATGAGAATTCCGAGAATTCTGGCCAATTAATCCAAGGGATTGAGATTGTCTTCGCAAGTCGTCGCAGCATTGACGGTTGATAATACTGGTCGTACCTTTCTGTCAATGAGTTTCAGCAGAGAAGATAACTCCAACCCTAGCAAACTCGCCGACAAAGTGGTCGAGGTACAAGACACAACAAGGTCGAACATTCATATACTGTACTTGAGAACACAGTCATGCTGTTCAAACACGCCGACAACAGCCTCCCAGGGGGTTCTTGTCGACGACGACTTTGTCTACGATGTTCACATGTACTTCCATGGAGTTTGGGTTGAAAGGAGAAAAGACTTGCTGTACTCTGCTGGTCCAGGATTACTCACTGTTTCAGGAGAGCTGTATCCTCAATATGGCATCGTCATCAAATATAATGAGCGTATTGTTAAACTGCCCTAGAAGTAAGGCTGGTCTACAATGGACGTTCTAGACAAGATTACTTTGCCATGGTGGGTATTTCAAACGGGAAACTACGGGTCTGGAAGTCTGAACCGAAAAGTTCCTTGAACAGCAAGGTCGAGAGTTGAAGTAGTTCGTGAGGGGTTTGCTTGATCAATATCTATCTGATGCTTGACGAAGCTTTGAATGATGTTCGAATAGACACTTTGACGAAGTCTGTTACTTCCACGATATCCATGAGCCACCAGTAATATGATGTACGGTACATATTGCACATACAGTGCGCCAACGTGAGGCAGCAAGATGATGTAGCCAGGCCAAATATTTGTATGTTATCAAAAGGAAATTTATTGCACTATCTTTTACTGCTCTCAGGAGTCCTATATTCATTGGAAGAAATCTCACGGCCGGGTCGAGAATCGAAGTAAGGTTTTGCTTAACAAAATTGCAACTATTCCAGCCAACTATAGTAACTAAACCAAAGTCCTTCCAACTCCCTTAAAATTCACCCAATTTCTTCGAAATTGATACTACTTATAAACAGTCGCTGAAATACCAATACTGCTAGTCACAACTGTCTCCAAGTCCTCTCCACCATCCACTACAACACCCTGTTAAGAAACCTTAATCCACCTAGAATCTGCAAGTTTTTAAAAAATTCCTGCATGTCGATAAAATTGAGACCTGACAAATTCCACAACTACACAACCCAACTCCTGTCACTAACACTACACAATGGAAGACGACGGAATGATGCTGAATCTGGTGGTGGCGGACGGCCCTCGACAGCTGTCTGCGCGCGAGAAGGCCGCCAAGCTGAAGAAGTCTGGCCTCTCGTTTGCCCAGCGAAAGGCTCTGCGAGAAGAGGAGAAAAAAAACGCCTGGAAGAAGGAACAAGGAGGAATTACGACGACAATCGAGGATCGAATGAAGCGACGGGAGCAGGATAACCCTCCAGTGAGACCGAAACCCTACGATAAGCCTTATGAGAAGAAGCCTTATGAGAAGAAACCCTTTGAGAAGAAGCCTTATGAAAAGAAGTCCTACGACAAACCTGTTGCGTCTAAACCTGTTGAGGAGACCGACGAAGAGAAATACCAGCGACTCATGGAGGGAGGTAAGCGGCCCGAGAAGGAAAGATGGGTGCCTCAGCGAAACTTCCGGAACAGAAGAGATATGGAGAAGGCTGGAAAGGACCAGTCGCAAGATGCGACTCCTAAACACCATGATCGAGACGTGATCGGTACCCGTGAAGACGGCTCGCTGATTAGACGAATTCGAGAAAAGACTGGAGCCAAGGGAGGTATCAAGGGCACTTATGTGTCTTCTATTTTCTCTGAGAAGAAGGAAGATCGAATTGCCGGAGAAGATGTTCAGATGGAGGATGAGGAGGAAGAAGAAGCAGAGAACAACGCAGAGTCGTCAAACGCCGCTTTAAAGGATTCCACTACTTTCTCTGGTCTTGGATGCAGCCAGCGACTCGTGGATGCCTTAGTCGGCATGCAACTGGCTAAGCCTACCAAGATCCAGCGTGCAACAATCCCCCGGCTTATTCAACGAGAGCGAGATTTGTTTGTCCAGGCGCAGACCGGTTCCGGAAAGACGCTCGCTTTTGTTCTGCCTGTTTTGGAGCGAATCATGTCATGTGATGATGTGTCACGTGAGACTGGCTTGTTTGCCGTGATTCTGACTCCTACACGTGAGCTGACTACGCAGATCTACTCTGTTTTGGAGACTCTATGTCGAAAGGCTTGCCCCTGGATTGTTCCTGGTATTGTGATTGGAGGAGAGAAGAAGAAGAGCGAAAAGGCCCGAATTCGAAAGGGTGTCAACATCCTGGTAGCCACTCCTGGACGACTGGCTGATCATTTTGACAACACAGAAGCTCTGGATCTGAGTCAGGTGCGATGGGTGGTTCTGGACGAAGGCGATCGACTTATGGAGCTTGGTTTCGAGGAGACTATCACCAAAATTCTGCGAACCATCGAGTGGAAGTCTGTTCTACGGGGCGAAAACTATCTCAAGGATATCCCCAAGAACCTCAAACCCTTGCCTTCCAGAAGAGTCACTGTTCTCTGTTCCGCTACGATGAAGGGAGGAGTCACTGAGCTTGGAAAGAGCACTTTGAAGGACGCCGATTGGGTGTCTAACGATTCTGTTGAGGATGCTCTTGCTGAGACTTCTGTGGAAACGTTCTCTGCTCCTTCTCAGCTTGTTCAGGAATGGGTTGTCGTTCCTGCTAAGCTCAGGCTAGTGACTCTTCTTGGAGCCCTCCGAGGAGATATTCTGCAGAGCTCCGAAAAGACTAACACCAAGGTGATTGTCTTCTTGTCTTGTTCGGACTCTGTGGACTTCCATTTCGATGTTCTTTCACGTGACGGCTCTCAGATTAACAAGATGGATACTGCCAAGACTGCCCCTCTCTTGTTGGACGATGTTTCCACTTCTGTTTACAAACTGCACGGTTCTCTGTCTCAGCAGGCCCGAACAGCGACTCTGGCGTCATTCGCCAAGAACTCCACTCCCTCTATTCTTCTTTGTACTGATGTTGCTTCTCGAGGTCTGGATCTGCCCAAGATCACTCATGTTATCGAGTACGATCCTCCATTCTCCATCGAGGACCATTTGCATCGAGTTGGTCGAACTGCGCGAGCAGGTCAGGACGGTCGAGCTCTGCTTTTCTTACTGCCCGGTGCCGAGGAGGGATACGTTGAGAAGCTCAAGCAGAGTCAGCAGATGAAGAAAACCACGTACGAGAACATTCTGGCTGCCGGATTTGGAGGAAAGGGATGGGACTTTGCTGCTACCAACTACCATCTGGATGTTGAGAGATGGGTGCTGGGAGATGAAACTGCTCTGGACAGAGCTCGACGGGGATTCACATCGCATATTCGAGCCTACGCGACTCATATTGCAGCTGAAAAGGACATGTTTAACGTCAGAATGCTGCATCTGGGACACTTGGCCAAGTCTTTCGCACTGCGAGAAGCTCCAGGAAAGTTGGGCAAGAAGAAGGACCCTGAAAAGATCAAGGTCAATAAGGATGGAAGTCTGGACGAGACCCAGGCCAGAAAGAAGATGCTGGACCGGTCCAGAAAGCATGTTTACAACTCCGGAGAGAGTGCCATGGGTGGCTATGTGCTTGAATAACGAGCCCACGTCTGAGCGAGAGTCAAGGCTTGTTTCTCCAGAGCTATTTTCAGTCTCTGTGAAAGCTTGTGCTCAAAAATAACTAAAGGATAGCATAGTAATGAAATGATTGATAGCAACTTGCCATAGCTCTTTGAAGCACCCCCAAAAAGTCGGCTGAGCGCAAAAGAGGTAGGAGATAACGAGGCAGACCAAAAAAAAAGCTGTTCCAACCCGTCAATGACTGCACATTCAACCCAGACCAAGAGTACAGTAGCCGCCATCTCATATTCGAGAGCATAAATGTGTGAACTTATAGTTTTCGAAATTCATCGGAACATGGGAAAAAAACATGAGACCTGTTTATAGGTCACATGATCCAGCGGAGGATCGAACTCCGAGCCTCCTCGGTGCACAATTGAGAACAAATGTGAGCGAGACGTGATAACCATTACACCACTAGACCCTTGGTGGAGCTCCGGGTGGGTGGCGCGTATATGAAGAGTAGTTTATGGTTTTAATTTCGCTATATAATAGCATATAAGTGGTATAATTCGAATCGCCTCAATCAGGGAAGTATGATGGTGTGATCAGAGGTGCGATATTACGTCTTTCAAATAAGTTGCCTCTTCAGATCGCATTGGGTTCCGATGGATGTCCAACATCACTCAACACAAGGTACACAACGAATTCTGAAAGTTTTATAGAAGCTAGAGTTTCCAAAAAAACCAGTTTCGGGATTATATGAGTTGAATCTCTATCTGATTTAGGGATTAATTGTTTGGTTAGGATTTCACATTTTCTCGAAGCAGTTAAGGTTTAATATTTAACATTCAAGGTTTTAATACGAAGAGCTTAAATATGTGATATCGTGAGTGAAGCTGAGAAGGGAAAATGTCGAATGAAGCGGTAAAAGTGGCCAAAAGAGTTATATGAGACTTAAATGACCATTGCGAAAGGTTTTTGAAGACGACGCATTACTAGACTTGGATTGACTTCCCACAAGCACCCTGCTGTTCCTAAAGATATTAAGTACAGTATTGTAGGTCTGTACTGCACCGGAAGTTCTACAGTTAGACAGATGGATTTTGCGTCGCATGTTTGCCACAAGTAGTAACATTTATCGAGGTTAGTACGGATACGGCAATTGAATTTCCGAGAAAGTTGATCGACCCACGCTATTGTTATCCTTGTTGTTGTCTCGATGATGACTGATGTTGCAACAAGTGATTGTCTGAGAATTATGAGCTGCTTGGAACTCCTTCATATCTTCTTACCAACTGTCTATTTTGAAGGAATAGGAGTTGATAACAAGTTTATATGGTTAATTCCCATACTCCAGTTCTCATCCTTGCAGAGTTAAGAACTCCAAATATGAGCCACTCCCCGAGGACTGAGTTGAAGAGATTGTTACTCTCTTTTAATCAACTCATCAAGATGTGGAACTATTCTAAAACGACAAGCTCAGCTTGTAATTATAGAATCAGACTAGTGAATCATTTTTCAATGTCAGTTGTTGCCACTGTATGGGATAGCATGAGTACAAGGAGGAGCTGTGACCTATGACGCTGTAGGATCTTGGACAAATGGTGAAGAATCTTGACTTGACGTAATTAGTACTGAGTCTTCTTTGATACTTTACTACCGGACTGGTTGACAAAATAGTTGTCTAGACGCAGTGAAAGCAGATGTATTTCAAAGATGTATGTGTTAATATGGTCAGGGCTGATATGTTCTTTTGTCTTGTATAATAATACCAAGTCCACAAATTCCGTCCATATGTCAACTGGTGTTAGACTCTTTTGATCTGATAGTAATGTTAATACTCTCAACTACAAAATCTTCTGAATAATCAGATCTCTATTGTTTCCAACATTTTGGCCTGTTGATTTACCATGTCTAAACATTCGGACGTCGTTGAATACTTTCAAATGAACGGTAGACGCGGGGCTCTTGCCTAGTTAAAGAAACATGACCAAATCAATCTCACCAGTCAGTTAATCGACCTCCTCTAACTCCAATTTTGGGGAAGGAATTTCCACTAAAGTTCAACTTCGGTTTCAACTTCTCGCAATGACAAGTCCATACATACCCTTCATCCTTCATGACCCTGTGTCGCGCTTGACAGTCATTAAAGAGAGTCGTAACAAGGTCAACTGTAGCTTCTAGAAATATAGATTTGGTGATTTACTGTACTCATCGTCTTCTCTTCATCTCCAGTCTTATCTGTAGCAAATCTAGGGTAACGCTCATCCTTGAGACATTGTGGATATTAGAAGGAGACGAAGATCTATTGACAAATAATTGTAGCAAAACAGACTCTAAAAATTGTGATAAGGTATAGTAAGTTTCCCAATAATACAATTATTCACCAATTTATGTCCCCTGGAGAAGAACCCGTCCCAGAACAGTACACACGTATCTATTAAGACGACGAGAATAGACTAGAAGAAATAGCATAAGCCCCTTATTAAACATCCCAGGTACGGTAAGGTCTTCCTTAATCTCGTATTTAGTTTCATTAAATGGTGTAATCGGCGGTGTGGGTCTGGGTTTCTGCATGATCATGATCTTCATCACCTGGGCTCTACAACGCTACCAACTTGAAGATATGTTAGCAGAGGAGTTTTCTACTGACTGTAGATCTGTCAAGACTGGTCTAATTTTGTTTTGCTTCGGTGGTGTCTTCGTGACCCTGAGTTGCCACTCCTGCAAACCACCATCCCGTCATTGGAGTTTCGGGGCCTCTTTGGTACGCTACTGGCGCGACCGTTCAGGCATGTACTGTACAGTACAGTACATAATTTTATTAGCCACTCTGGTTATTGAGCACCCACGACGAGCTCCAGGAGTTCATACTTACCTGGAAGTTGTCGCCAGCATCCCGGTGACTGTTAAAGATCTCACAGCATGAACGTCATAACTGCCTGTATTCTTCCCCTTGGAGTCATAGTACACTCTGTTTCGAAGCATCAAGGCCACCGTCATCACGGATTACCTGCACACAATCATATTGATGATCACGATCCTGCTCTTCGCTTTACCATCTACGCCAACCACGATGTTCTGGGCTCTCCCAGCAAGTCTACAATCTGCTGGTAGGGCGAGCTCTCGAATTCCCCGTCAAAGGTAACAAGCACGGATTCTATCTAACGGTGAAGCCGCATGATGGAGTGATTTCTTCGTCATGAACATTATCGTGTTCGAGGCATCCTCAATATTATTGACCCCCAATTCTCCTGAGTTCGATCCCCCTCAAACACACATGTCTCCCCTTGCAATTTTCAGCCGCCTCATCAGCAGCGTATGAGATTGCTCTGGAGTAAGCTGCGGCTTATGATGAACTTTATCGAGTGGCGAGGCGGAACAGAAAGTGTGATATTTACATGGTGTAGAAGTAAGAAAATAGTAGCAATCGACTCGTCCATGTAATTGCATTCGGATAGTTGCCTTTACATGTCTAAATACTCATCTCAGTAGCTCCTGGGGTTATCTTCAAGTTGCTCCCTCCCATATACTCGTACATACCCCACAACTCTAAGAAAAAGGCGGTATCGGTATCTCGATGACGAAGAGAGGTATCTGGATTGTGATGCTACAATTGTGACGAAAGACGCTGTATTACCTAATTTTCACCATAAAAGGAAGCAATGAAACGTCTCATGTGGTTTTAAACACCGTTTTCAAGGTCGTGGAACTTTATCAGATCTGTCTCTATCTCGCCGAAAAAACATGCTAGCGAGTTGCAAGCGTCTTTGATCAAACCGTCTGGACTTGCTGCATTGCTCTTGGTCTCCAAACCTTAATCGGGGCCGTATTTTCTCTCTCAGGACCCGCATTCTATCGCTCCCGTATATCTCCGTTGAGTGTTGGGGCACGCCTGCATAAACCTACATTACCTGATACTATAGACTCGTCATGTTCACACTAAAGCGACCAGTACACATTTCTTCAGCTATCACCAAATTACAAATGGGCAATTTACTATCTACTACAGCGAAAACCGCCTTTGACGGTCTAGGATACGAGGCTCCCCCAGGATGTCCCAAACCCACGGCCCAGTCTCTTGAGAAAGCCCACCAACTGCTGCGAGCCAACCATAGCAACTACCAGGTCAAGTTCAACGACCGCAAGTTCCACAACCACCTGGCACACATTCTTGGAGCGGCGTACTACCTGGGAGCGTCTCCACAGCAACTGACGGCCATTTACGAGGAGGACATCAAGGACTTGGTGGAGTGGAAGGAAGACAGTCCGGAGGAGCTGGACATGACCACCTATGTGAAACATCTGGGAGACGTGCGCTACGAGCGAGGATTCTTTGATCTGTTCCAGGAAGAAGTGACTGACGTGGCCTCTTACGACTGGAAGGCCGTGGCAAATGAGGTTTACAGCCACACAGAAGGCGTGCCCAACTCGGGAGCCCTGTTTCCGGGGTTGGCGTTTGGACTGCTGCATCCTCTGATCCACCTGTCGTATGCGTTTGAGCTCGATGCTGCTCCTGTGGCCGTTGAAGCCATGACCCTAGCCTGTATGGATTTCAGAAAGAGTGCCAGGAAGCTCATGGAGAAAAGAGATCCACCCGCTGTGCAGTACTCCAATCCTATGGAGGTTCTGAAGCTGCTGCAGCAGGATAAGTCGCTGGATGGTGTCGAATTCGATCTTGTCATGGACCCTGTCAACAAGCAGCTCGATACTGTCATCAAGTATGCCGATATGCTGGCTCTTCCAGATGATCCTCTTAAGCTAGCCGCTACTCTTGTACACGATTCCGTGGCGTACTTTGGCGCTTCTCATAAGGACGACAAGCCCCGATATTCCTTCTTCTTTCTACATGGACTCACAGGATCGCAAGCACTGTGTGAGATCGTCGCTTCCAAGCACTTCCCAGAGGTGTTCAAGGACCCCAACGCTGCCCAGACTCTCGGTTATTTCGTCTGGGTCAACTTCATTGTTCTCTACATGTACCATCTGAGACCCACCATTGACCCCAAGCGAATTATTGACGCTGACACCCCTGTCCTTGCAGACGCATACCCCAAGGCTGTGGAACTCGCTCTGGGCTCTGAAGATCGGTTCGACGAGCACTACGTCAAGGCTATCCGAGCTCTCATGTTTGCAGATAAGTTTGTTCATGAACATCGACCTGATTTAGCCGACTCTGTGCCCAAGGATTACTATGCCAAGGCTGCTTGGTTGTTTGCTAAGAACAAGCCGGGTAAGAAGTTTGTGTATAACAATGGTGACAGTGATCTCGAGCTGGATTGGACCTGGGCAGAAATCAACACGCAGAGAGAGAAGGATGCGATTAAGCAGGATGATTTATTTGAGGGTTAGTATATGAGGAGGATATAAGGGGACGTGATCTGAATGTCTCACGATCAAGGGCTCCTTCAAGTGGCAACAGGTATGTGCAATACCAATGGTTCTCTCTTAAGACTTCCTACAACTTCACACTACTCTTGAGAATATGAGTCGAACAAATATATAACAATTATTTAATCTGCGAGCTTAGATGTCTACTTGTAGTTCTTGTATCTTAGCCGCTGCACAGACGGCATGCCGTGTAAACGCTGTCTGGTGATTGCGCCACTGCCAACAACCACTTGTAGATGAACATGACAGAGATTCTATTGGAGAACTCAACTCGGACCCCGGCCCTACAACCTGGTAGTATGCACCCAATATACACTCGCGTGGCACTCTACAGGTATGTACTGTTTACTCACCCTCGTTCACATATTCTCCCTTCTCCTCAGACGCAGAATCAGTCTTATCATCGAGTCACTAGGCAGGGTGGTTTTCTTGTTACCACAAATCCAGTAATCCTACGTACAATTGCCATAAAACTGCAGGATAGCTCTGTTGATTATCTCTCTGCTGAAGAATGTCGCCTAGAGCTCTAGTGAGGTTAGCAGACGAGAGTACGGTACACTCTCGAGCTTGTCCAGCTACAAATACTCCTCTTGAAGGAGGCCACCAAGACCAAAAGCACCATCTACAATCTCGAGTCATGCAACTAATATACAATTAATAAATAATAGCCTAGCTAGCCAGTCTAGGTTATACAGGAGCGGGCCCAATGTACAGTCGGATCCAGGGAGGGGAACCGGTAGCTCCAACAATGAACATCATGGCTGGAGAGAAGTGACAGAATTACAGAGTGTTATACACCAACAGTCCAAATTCTCCATCATCACGGCTCGTCACACGGCTCGTCTTTCCTCACTAATATCATCCAGTGCTCCCACATGGCCCACAGTTATGCAACGCGCTGTGACGTTATGATGTTTGCCATCCCCAATAACTCTGAAAGAACTCCCTTGTGTCGCTCGTCTTCCATGCTCCCGCCTCCTGCAAGTAGTCCAAATGTCTGACAATCTCCACCTGCTCCACATAATTCGTCACATGAAAGCACGCCAGTCGCACTGTCCACAGGCTCATGATGGCGTGAATCACGTTCTTGGTTTGTCTATTAATTCCCAGGATCCGTCGAGAGTGATACGTCACATCTATAGCCACTTCTGGATCGTGGATGGGGTAGGCAGTGTATGGCTTGCATTTGTTCATGAGCAACAAGGCTCCATGGTAGCAAATGTTTGCGTACATGGCTGACGAAGACGCAAACAGAATTGTGTCAAAATGTGACTGATTGGAAGGCAGTTTCAGATCCACAATCGCTCCTAGTCGACTAGGCAGTCTGTCTTTCCATCTCTTGATATCCAAAACAATCTTCTTCCACTCGATCCACCGCTGGTTGTGCACAAACTCGTCATAAGTAGGCACGTGGCACTGCTGGCTAAAGTAGTTAGCACAGGCAGATAGATGCAATATGGAATGCATCCACCAAGCGTCAGGGGGCGTGTTTGAGGGCAAGGTATGTACATCGTGTACTGACCCCCAATTGTGGGGGTTCAGAAACGGGCCTGAATCGACTCGGCGCGAGAAGATGAAATCGATCATCATGTTGGCCCAAAAACAGCATTTTTCCACCAGAGAGTTCATTTCAGGCCGTCCAGTGGGCATAACAACCCAATGGAACTCTTCAATCATTTGATTAACGCCCGAAATACGCCTTCCTCGGGCCTCAGACACCTCCTGAATCAGTTCATAGACCGATAGACAAATTGTGGACAAGACACACAACTCCAGGTCTTTGGGAGAAGAGGTCATATCGCCTAACAATGACTTTGTGGCCTGTAGAAAGTATTTCTCAGCTCGTCTTTCAGCCTCAACTGTCTTGCTTTTGTGCGCCAAAATGACCGCTCCACAACACAAGACCGAGTACTGCAAGGTCGGCTGAGTCAAGGCAATCACAGGAACGACCTTGGAAAACATTTCCGAGCCACAAAACAAATCCAACATTGGCGCAATATACTCCACAAACACGGGCAGCAGTTCGCTCATGTCTGGATCACGTGACGGCGTCGTGGGGTCGTTGAGAGTCATTCCTTTGGCGGACGAATATGCATATTTGTGTATTTGGGGCGGTCGAAACGCCTGTAGCGGGTTGGGCATGGATGCGCCTAGTGTGTGTGTAATCTGTCCGCCCGCATGTCGATTTGTCGTTGCCACACCCGTTTGTGTAGCTTGAGAACCTCCCACATCATCCATGTCAACATCATTGACAGGAGTAGGGTATCTGGCATAGAGCCCGAGGCCTCCGTCGTAGCCCGCCGCTATATCTCGTGACTCGTCAAAGATCCTTGGCCGCCAGCTGTCACTAACTTCATAGTGAGAGGCGTCTCCCACCTTGCAATCAATGAAGTTGAGTCGTATGCCTCGTCGACACACCTTGCGAGACTTGATGCAGTTGACACAGTCCGGCACTCCCTCGTCGCACTTGAGATGCCGCTCGCGACACGTCAGACAGCCCGTGCGCACTCGCCGGCGTTTTGGTTTGTCCATTTGAGCAGTCGATGTTGTGCGAAAGAGTGCAAGATGGAGGTGCTGATGTGGTGGAGTGTGGGGTCTACTGGAACTGTATTGCGGGTTAGTTGGGAAGTTTGGAGGGCTATTTAATAAGAGTGTGTGTATATTTTCTGGTATCAATCGAGAGCTGGAGACGCGGAGATTCGATTGACCCCGTCGGTTTGCCTGCAGCTGGTCCACAACAGCTTCTGGAGACGGTCCCAAAACATCATAACCTGTTACCCTAATTTTGACTTCTATAGATTCGAGGTGACAGTATAACCGGGCGTATTTCGGCAGCGGGCAAAATCACGGGGAAAGTCACCTGACCAAAAACGCGAACGTCCCCAAGTAGAGGTCACGTGAAAACACCAACCCCCACCCCCAGCCCCCTTTTCTTCTTCTTCTTCTCTCCGACAGAGCCAGATCGGTCACGTGACACACCATTCTCTCCGCCCCGCCTCACGCTGTCACATTCACATACAGCTGCTTACTTACAACTCCAATACGCCCGCCGTTTGGAATGAAACTCAAACAGCTGTTTCACATTCAAGGCAACATAACCTAGAGCTTATTATTATTTGATGAGTGATCGCAAATCGGCCCCGAAAATAGCCGCGATTATGAGGGGAAGGGGAAACAGACCCGTTTCTCCAAGAAGTCGACGGAGACTGAAGTTCGGACTCCGCCCAAACGGCGTCACGTGACAGTATTAAACGCTGCTGTCAAGACAAGTATGTTATGCAGGGTGAAGGTTTCAGGTGTAAGCAGCCCGCCGTAGAAGACAGAGAGAAGCGGACCTCCAGGAACGGCAACAAGAGAGCAACCGTGACGCAGTCACCTGAATCTAATTTCAGATCCAATTTGCTTACTAATTGTGGTTCCAACTGTTCTCAAAGAAAAGGTGTTGTGTGTGTGTATGTGCGTGTGTGGTCTTTTTCTCTGGAGCATTGTCCAGTGACGCACCGAACAGTGTGTACATGCACAGTGGTTCTTAAACAGGCAATGTAGCCAAAGTGCAGAAAAATGGGTTACAGGGGATCGACAAGTGGATCTAGTAGAAAACTGACCAGATAAGGCGAATAATGCTGCCTCAAGGAGTTGATTGCGATTTTCGGAATTTGAATATCTTCAAAAACGACTGATATCCTCAGTGTCCCGGGGTCTGTTCCAAATGAGGTTTGATGGCTCAACAGAAGCTCTTTAGAAAACGGCACAGATGAGATATACACACACGGAGTCCGCGAAAGGATTTCTTTTCGTTCACAGGGTCTCCTGCTCGAAAACCAGCCCGTTCACGTTTGGTCTCCCCTATTAGGAACTTTTCTTTTTTTTTCCATGTAGACACCTAGATTATTTACGTTCTCCTGTTTTCTGCTGCCCTATCTCGTATGTACATACTGTACCATACAGTGTACTCGTAAAAGTACGAAGCCGCCGGCCAATCGGCTTGAACCAATATTACCGGCCTCATGGGGAGGGTCTCGGAAACGTGGTTGTACCTCATATGCTTACGTAAATTTCGATCGTCAGGAGCAGCCGTTAATCGCCGTTGTTGGTTATACACCATTAGTTTGTGGCACGCTGCCGGCAGTCGGGCCGAACATGTACTGTCGGTCGGGTTTAGGGGGCTAAGCCGATGCGGGCAAAGTGGGAGGCCACATATGAACAACAGTGTAAATAGTTCTGGCAAGGACTTCAGAATGTGACATTGTTTCAGAATACATATGCCAAATTACTTTACAGAAATGTAGGGCTGTTCTAGCCTACTTGGGGAGATTGAGACGACAGAATTGGCGTCAAGTGTCTCTACGATAAACTATCAGGCAACTACTATACATACTTGTATACGGTAGATGGTAATCCTTAGAAATAAACATCGTGTAGATGAGTCCTGTACTAGTACTTACTAGTCGAAACAGAGGAAGTTCCTTTTGTTAGGATGGTTAGATGGTGTTGAATTGAGAGAGGGAAGATGTTCGTCAGTGATAAAGATAAGACAGACATTAAAGCCAAGTGTCAGGTCGAGATAGAATAGTTCCATTGGGTATTATAGTCCAAGTTTCAACTACTAGTAAGCAATGGAGTTATTAAGCGATAGAGACAAGATACATATATCTAAACCAGTATATATCTCTATAGAGGCATAATGGTCATACAAGTAGATATAAGTCCAAATAATATACTTGTTGTCCTCGTTGCCGGATCGCCACGTCTCAATCTTGACAGCAACGACATCGCCCAGAGCAGCTTTCTCGGGCCTCTTCCTTGGCGATCTTAGCATGGCTGGCCCGTACACGATCAAGGTTCTCGTACTTGCCTGCTGGAGTGGGTGCAGACGACACAGGCTTGGCAGTAGGTCTAACAGCAGGCTTTGCAGTCTTAGGAGCAGTCTTAGGAGCAGACTTGGGGGTTAAAATCATCTGGCATCGTCGCTTACCATCCATGACAAGCTTCGTGGTGAATCCCTTGCTCACCAGCAACGTCCATTGGTCCAGGGCCTGTTGATGCTTCTCCTGATGCTCCAGACCCTCAGCCTTCCGCATCACCAACTTGGACCAAATCTCCTGTTTCCGGGGAACTAGACTGTCTAGGAAAGTCCGTCTAGAGACATGTGCCAACTAAGCTAAGTAAGGTTTCGTTTTTGTAAAGTAATTACAGACTATGTTCTAACAAAAATACTTAATACTTTAAAAAACTCATACTCATATGGGGTCACTAACTCAAAACTATTGGCAAATAGCTGAAATTATTCAATGAAAAGATCCCCATCTTGGTCAGATGCACAATTGAAACCCTTTCAACCAAGATCCTGACCCCCTATCAACACCTCAATCGACTGCTTAGTAATCTCAAACTCAGCATCCTCGCTACGCTCGTATCTGCATCCCAAAGTTAATCCAAGATTTTTTTCCCCATACAAAATTTCGCCAACATGACTAAAACGAACTACGGAGCAATCACTGCGGTGAAAGCTGTATCACGTGACTGCCTTTACACCGGACAGGGCCGGTCCATCACGAAATATTCTCTTTCTGGGGACAAATGGTGGAGCCAACGGCTTTTTGGACGCAACAAGATCCATGGCATTGATATTGACCAGAAGAAGGGCAAAATGCTGGTTTTTGGAGGAGACTCGATTCTGGTGACCGATCTGGAGTGCTCATCACGTGATGAGCGGTCTGTGGGCGACTGGATTTGTGATGCCAAGTTTGGATCTGACAATGACACTATCTACGTTCTGACTGCTCACAATAGGGTGTTGATTTTGGACAGCGATCTCAAGATCAAGGAGATTGTCACGTGCTCGGAAAACTCTCTGCTGTATTCCGGTTCACTTCACGTGACAGAGGACTCTGAATCTGTGCTAGTTGCCTCGGGAACTGTGCTACATGGAATCTATATTTGGAAGCTGGCTAATGGAAAGATTATGCACAACTTCACGGACCATGAGGGCTCCATTTTCGACGTTAAGATCTCCCCAGACTTTGCTTACGTCATCTCGTGTTCCGACGACCGGTTCGTCAAGCTGTTTGACTTGAAAGCCGGAAAATTGGTCGGCTCAGGCTTCGGACATGGGGCTCGAATCTGGCAGGTTGGGTTTTACGGAGATAACAATTACGTCAGCAGCAGCGAGGATTCGACTGCGATTTTGTGGTCTCATAACGAGTCACGTGGTCTGCTGGAGCCCGCCAAGCAGTTTCCCGGTCACGTGGGCAAGAACATGTGGTGTTTTGACATTCTAGACAAGAGCCTTATCACCGGAGGGGGGGACGGACGATGGCGGGAATTCGACTTGGAGATCGATCACTTGACCGAATATGACTACGATCACGTGATTGGAAACTCTGGTGCTTTCAAGAACTTCATCAACCTGTCCTTTACCAAAACTGCCGTTGGAACTGCCAATGGAGAAGTCTATCTAGTCGACAGAAGCAGCGATGACGTGACCTGGAGCCTGATTTACCAGAACGACGCTTTGAGGTCTCTCAATCTAATGGCTGGATGGCCTGGGTCTCCTTTCGTGGCTGTAGGAAGTCGGTTTGGACAGGTGTTTGTCATCAACACGGAAACAAAGCAGGTTTCGGAAACCAAGGTGTTTGAAGGAAAGGTGTCTGGTATGCTGACACGTGATCTTAGCGGTGCAAAGTACCTAATTGCTACTTCTCAAAACGATAAAGATGATAATGTTCTACTCGAGGTGGGTACGGACACCCAGAAACGGTACAAAGCTATGGACACCTTCCCAGTCACGTGTTTTGACGTAAACGAGAAGGGTAATGTGGTTATGGGATCCAGATTCGGAGCTCTTGCTTACTTTGACACCGTGGATGCAACTCCTGTGATTTTCAGAAAGGCCATCAACGCAGAGACCGTCACTGACGTGCTCTTTACAGACGAGATCCGCGTGACTCTCACCACTAAGAATGGCTTCTATGGTAATCTGGATATTCGCACTAAACAGTTTTCACTGCTCAACAAATCGAGCCAGAACAGCATCTTCAAGATTCTGTGTCTGTCTCCTCTCATCACGTGTGGTTTCAAAACCAACTCGTTCGTCATATCAGACGAGTCTGCCAACGCCCAGTTGTTTGCTGCCGACTGTGGAGGAGCTCATCGAAGCTGGGACGTGCTTTTTGGTGACAACAAAGTGCTGTTCAACTTTGTGCGAAAGTCAATCATGTGCGAAATCGCCAGTAACGTCATCCCTGTCTCGTCATATTACTCCCACGGTCGAGAGGTGCGAGCCATTGACGTCAACGGCTCCGTAGTTGCCTCAGGAGCTGAAGACACCAATGTTATTCTGTCCGAAGTGCGGGACGGCCAGTTGCACAACCTCCTCACATACAGAAAACACACGTCCGGTATCCAGACCCTGAAGTGGGTGAGTCCGGAGTTGCTCATCTCGTCGTCTGCACGAGAAGAACTCTTCATCTGGAAGTTTAATGCCTCCGAAAAGACTCTCACTCCCTGGCTGTCTCTTCCTCGAGGTGATAATCCCGACCTGCGAATCATGGACTTTGTTTACAAAGCCTGCGACGGGGGATTTGAGCTCCTTTGCGTCTACTCGGACTCTTCCCTCCGACTGTGGAAGTACGACAACTCCTCCTTTACTCTCGTGTCAGACCTCAAGTACACTCAGCATTGCCTGCTGAACGTGGATCTTGTCGAAGATGACAAGTCGGCGCTTATCAGTGCCACCGACGGGTCTCTTTCGGTCTATGAGCTGCCTTCTCTGCGACCCAAGAGCCACATTTATGCCCATCAAAGCTCTGTGAGGTTCTGCAGAAAGGGCGAACTAATCTTCTCTGGAGGAGACGATAACAAGCTTGTGGTGACCGAGCTGAAGAACGGTGAGCTGAGAGAGATAGCATCCATCGCTTCTGCTCACTCTAGTACCATCACGGAGGTGGCTCCGTTGGACGGATCAGAAGCTGACATTGTTTCTGTCTCTGTTGATCAGAATGTCCGAAAGTGGAAGTTTTCTGACGGAGAGCTCAAGCTAATGTCGGATGAGTTTACCACTGTGGCTGATACTGGATGTGTGTGTCCTTACGAGGGTGGTTTGTTGATTGGAGGAGCCGGTTTAGATTACTGGACCGAGTGAACTTGTGCCAAGGGAAGATGACCGGCCTTCAAACCTGTGAAGAACAGGGGCGCCTGACTGGGAATTGTTAGTGTGAATGGTATAATAATTGAGAATGCATGGGATAGGACTCCCTGTAGGGTTGATGACATCGGATGTGGTTATCTATGAGAGAATTGTCAAGTAACCTAAACAATAATACTTAAGTTCATCCAAGTATGTTCAAAACAGCCAATATTCTATCGATCGAAATGATTCAAAGGAAATCAAACTGAACGGTGTAGCTAACAAACATGAGAATGTAATCTTATCAACAAAATCGCAGGAACACACCCAAGAGAACTACCTGTAACTGCGCCTTAATAACACCCCCAAAGCATACCCTCTTAATATTGTCACAAACCTTAACCCTATATTTCACCATGCATAAGAAATCAGCCCTCAATCTCGCCAAACATCTAGAAATCATGGAAGCCATCTCAACCACGCGCAATACCGACTCACATGACCTCAAAATTACGCCAATCGACTCGTATCGCACCGATGAAACACTTGACTCAAGCTCTATCCCATCGGTTACGCCACAGCAACTCATAGCCGAGCTTTCAACCAAGTCATATCTACATCAATCGCCCGATGAGCGGACGAGGACACAAACAGAAGCTCTCAACGTCCTTTTGAGCAACCCATTACCTGACCTAGACCACATTTCACCTCTTTTTGCTAATCTCACTGGCTTGAACATTTTGATAGCTACAATCCGACTCTTGAAGAACGACAGCAATGAATATACAGCGGCCAAAATGGACAATTTGAAGACAGTCCTGGGATCGGTCATGGATCTGGGATACGTGGAGTTTCAGAAAGAATCGAGTTCCGCCTACAATAGGGAGATTTCGTCTCTGCTAACTGGATCGCGTCTCTTCAATGGTCTGGTGGAATTCGAATGGAACATTGAACAATATTTGAAATGGCTAGGAGGTGTGATTATATCACGTGACAACACGGCATCGCACGAACTAATCGGTATAATTATCATTTCAGCCCTCAAATTGCACACTAACAACAACTTCATCTGTTCCTGCATCTACTCTTCTGCATTCATTCAACGACTTGTCACGGTCGCTAATTACACGAAACCGTTCCAATTGAAGCAACTGCTCAGTTTCTCCATGAACTACTTCACTTCTGAATTTTCTGACGATGTTCAAATTGCTCCTCTGGCTGAGCTGTTAACACAGCTGAACATTCCAGTCATTGACCTCTTTCGACAAACAAGCACCGTCAACAGCCTGAATATGGTCAAGTCTCTACTAATCTCGGCATCACGTGACCAGTCGATTTTCCAGGAGCAGGTCATGGGTCTTTTCAGTCTATGGGGGTCGAAATTGAACATTTCAAAATCGCCCGTTGCCCTGCAACGTCATCAGACAGAAGTGTTATTCGTGAGTCTGTCTCTGCTGACTAAACCGTTCTTGCAGCAGCTGACTGCGACTCCTGCATTTCTGGATGGCATTACTAATCATTTATCTTCTCCTTCATCGCGGGTTCGAGATTTCGGCATCTTGATTGGTGAAAAAGTCGCTCAATATGGCTCTGTTCCTCTGAATTTCGGCATTGAGTCTTCAGAAGACTGGTCTGGGTTGTCCGTTGACAAGATGGCTGACAATTCACTAAGGCTTCTGTTTGACGCTGAAGGTGCTGATCCGGATGTAAGCATTCCCGACTCGGAGGCTCCGTCCATCTTTTCAGATGTGTTGAGTGAGAGAAGTGCCAAGCCAAACACTCAAAGCAGGTACCAGAAGCTCGGGTTTGATGTCAGAAGTCACATGAAGGATTCTGATGACGAAGGAGAGGATTCTGACGATGAAGACCCCTCGAACAAGACAGTCAGCAAACCAGTGTACATCAGACAACTTTTGGAGTACTTCAAGGCACCAGACGGCGACGACCAGTACGACAAGCTAGATATTGCCCTGAAAACGGCTGCTAGGCTCATTCTCGAAAAGAGAAAGTATGGAAACGAGGTCAAGGTGCACGCTAAGGATCTGGCCAAGGCCCTGGTTCAGTTCAAGGATAATTTCGACTTTCCAGACTACCATAAACATCGAACCCAGGCATTGGTGGTGCTGGTGGGCACTCAGCCTGAGATTGCTCCGTACATTGTGGATTTGTTTTATACGGCAGACATTAGCATTAATGATCGGCTGTTGTTGTTGACGTCATTGTCTCTTGGAGCTCGCTTTGTGAATGGATTCACTGACACTGTTGATGTGAAACCAATGGAGATGAAGAAGTTGCCAGCAGCTGTTGCAGCTCGTTTCAACGACTTGAATATTGGGACCAAGAGTCTCACTGGAACTAGACTTACAGGAACAAGTGGATTGCTTGATTTAAATAACCAGTCAGCTCTGCCAGCTGGAGACGCTTCAGAGGACGGGGTGACAGCTCAGCCACTGAATAGCGTTTCTTCTGACCTCCAACAGACTCTTCTCTCCCCTACAATCGCCGAGTCCCGTGAAAGTGAGGCTCTGAACGGCCCTAAAGTGCTCAGAGTCTCTTCTAGTCTCCAGAAACAACGCCAGGGACAAACAAACACCACCATAACAACCAACCACTTTTCCAAGGTCGCGCATCTATTTATCTTCCCGCTGATCGACTCATGGTGGAAAGCAGGTACCGGAATCATGGCTGGCTCGTTCTCGTCTATCATTCAGGCGCACTATTTCAAAACTCTCGCTCTTTTGCTGTATACAGCTGCCCCCAGTGCTCCAAAACTGACCGATATGACGTCAGAGCTGCTGGCCATGCTGCTAAAGCTGCGCTCCTACGTCTACATTGACGATCCGCAGGTGATTGAGTCCGCTTGCACCTGCATTTTGGTGGTGCTAGACACTCATTCGGACGAGTACATTGTGCAAAAGTGGCCTCGTGAGTTTGTCGATCTCCAGAAATGGCTGGAAGATGTCTGGGAGGGAGTTATCGATGAGAGGGTCAAGGGAGTGGCTGCAGGAGTGTTATACCAGATGAAAAAGTTGGGCGAAAAATGGAGGAGGTCGCTGGTAGCATACTAAGTGAACGGCCAACTCTCCAAGTGAACTCCAGGGTGACCATGGTTAGAGAATAAATACCAAATTTCACTGTATGACAAGAGGGTACATTTTAAATGTACAGTGCTCAAGCTCCTCCACACAGCATCAATAATCGGTATTGTACTGCATGGTAGCCCACAAAAGACTCTACTATTTTTTATAGTTTAATGAAGAGTTACTCAGATATATTACTGGATATGGTAAGAGATGTTCTATATCATTGGGATCGGGATATCGAGCTCAAGAAGACTGGTCACGCACTGGAGCACGACTGGGGGCTCCTTGAACCTCAGAAACTCGTCTGACTTGCCGATATCAGACTTCAAGAACATGTAGCAATGGTGCAGCTCGAGTGGATAACCCAACATTGACTATCTGAACAAAAAAATAGTTATCTCAAAACGTTGTCCTCCACCTTGACTTCAGTATAACATAATTAGTTTATGATCCGCGATAGTACATACGCAATTACAGTACAGTACCTGAATGTATATGCAGAAAAAAAAACAACCTGTACTGTCTTCTAACTGATACCGGATACGATACCAGATGAATGACACAGGCCATATTGCCTCGCCTGGCACCAACAGAATACGAGAGACAAATTGCAATGAAAAACTTGTGGTGAGTCAGGATCCCCACCTGAAAACGGCATTTCTAGGGTGACTGACTCAAAGGTTCTGTTTGGCTCTGAGGCTAACTCTCAGGGTAACATTAGCAACTAAACGCCATGTGCCTGCAAGACTGGCGTGAAGACCACTGACGTTGTCGTCTCACCTCTAACCCGGGTCTGAATCCTTGACGTCTTTATTGCGCCCTACAACTTGGTCCAGTATCAACATACTCACACACTACAATACACACCACTGCTTCTAGCGGGTCCCACAATAAACTCGACGATCTTGAATCTTACCTTGTACTGTACAGACTGAACGGCTCGTTGGAGAAGGTTCTTCTAAGCGCGGTGAGGCGAAAGAACTGCCAAAAAAACAGCCACATCCAGCTCAATCACATCCACAATGTCTGGATCGCATTGTCTCACACCCAGTGTCGGCGACGCGATCTGTTCAGACATCTCCCCAACTTCTTGCCAGCATCCCGCAACGCTGATCTTTGGACCCGTGCAGATTAACCGCCGGTGCGCGCATTGTCCTGCGAGCGAAAGTTCGCACGTATAGATGATGATATTGTGGGTCAATGGAGCTTAGAGCCTCCAGGTTGTGCCGTCTACGCTGCCGAGACCATCCTGAAATGCCCACACATCAACATTGACTCACCAGACACACTCTCAACAAACCAGCCTACATCTGAGCGACACAGTGTGACCAACATGGATCTCTCTCCAGACTCCACTCATGTCAATCATCGCACCATGATTCTACATTGGAGTTACTTGCTGCACCAATTGAAGGCTATCCCTGAGTTTCATCACCTCGGGGCTTTGTTTTCTCTGAGCTTTATAAGCTCTCGTCCGGTGTATAAATAACAGGAAGCCCCTCAGTATGGGGACTGCAAGTCACCAACATGCTCCTTAGCAACATCCTACTCCTTTCTGTGGCATCTGTGGCCTCCGCAGGTGTTGTACACGCCCCCCTCACTGCCCGGTCAATCTCCGAGTCTCCCCAGGTCGCTGCTTATCTAGCCAAACGAGACATTTACCATGCTACCCCGCAGATGGGTAGATTGTATTACGAGACGGAGCTCGAGATTGGAACTCCCCCGCAAGTGGTCAAGGCCGTCTTTGACACCGGATCTCCCCTGCTATGGGTCCATGGCTCCAACTCCACTCAGTGCCTGCAGGGTCATTGCCAAGGCAGCTTCAATGTATCCAAGTCGTCCACCTGGCACTACCTCAGTGAGAGCAACAACTGGGGCGGTATCGGCAACTGGGGAAATGAAACCGTCTCCTACGCCGGCCAGACCCTCACAGACTTCGAGACCTGGGTTTCCAAGGGAGATCCGTACATGTGGTTTGAAATTGGCATCTTTGGCCAGTCAGGAACTGATGATCCTAGACAGTCATTTGTTCAAGGTCTGGCCGACTCAGGAAAGATCTCACGAGCTGTCTACTCTCTCAACGCCGAGAAACCCATTCTTTGGAATAAACCGTCCAGCAAAGGCACCGTAAACAACGTCTACTATGGAGGTTATGATCGAGCCAAGTACCAGGGACCTCTGACGACCATCAAGTGCGATCATCATAACGGTTATGCCATGCCTCTGGGCGGTATTTCCATTGAGGGAAAGCGGGTCAAGACCACCCGAGACTATCAGATTGTCCTTGACACTGGAGGAATCAATCTTACCCTACCTAATGGAACTATCAAGGCTCTGTCCGAGGCCTACGGCGGTAATGGCGTCTACGAAGCTCCTGGTTACTTCAAGTGCAAGTGTGATACTAACCCCGTTGTTACTCTCAACTTTGGATACACCGATATCGACATTGATCTCAAACCCTACATGCTGCCTTCTCCCCATGGAGACTGCTGGATTGGTGGCATCAAACCTGTTAGTGACGATACTGATATTCTGCTTAACGGTCCTCCTGTCATCTCCCAGGCTTTGGTTATCTACGATAATCACAGAGACACCATCACTATTGGCAAGGCCAAGTTCACCGACGAGTCTGACGTGGTTGAGATCACAGGAGATATCCCCGGAACTGTCAATTACGAGGATTGGTTAGCTGGTAAGCCTCTTCCTAGTTCTGTTGTCTCGTCGACCACTACCTCTTCGGCGGCTTCCTCCACTGTTCAGAGATCCACTCTCGCCATCGTTACTACCTCCCAGCCCAAGGAATCTGCTCAGCCTGAGGAGTCGGCTCAGCCCGATGAGTCTTCCCAGCCCGAAGATCCTTTCGACTTCTGTGATCTCTTTGGTATTTTCTGCTAGATTTTCAATTCTTTAGCTTCTCCTTTCAATATATCATTTTTTTGCGATTGGCAGGACTCCAGTTGACTGATGGTTAGATTTATATCCAACCTGATACTCATAAAATGTAGCCTGAGCGTCCAGACGTCAGGGAAAGTTGTGTTTTGAGACCAGAACGACCGTGTTAGTCCATTTTCCTAATAATCTTGAAACCAATACTCTTCAGAATAGTGCTGCTTTTATAAATCAGGCTCAGACAATTGAAATGAAAGAGACCGACAGCACCATATATTTCCAATTGTATCACTTCCATGTATATATATCACCAATCCAAAGAACCTCTCAAAAAATCTCACATATTGATATCATGTTTTCTTGTAGTTTAAGGCACCACAATTGCCAAATATCAGGCGATGAATTGGTATAGGATCTTTCAACAGGGCTACTCCGAAATGCTCCAGTATATTCACTCAGTGACTGTAAAGGAGTCTTCATACCGTACTACGGAGATCGCCTATGGGTTCAAACCGCTTCTATGTACAAGATATCTAATCCAGAAGCTGATTTGCATTCTACAATTAGTCGTAATCTTTCTGTTTTGTACAATCGTACTTCGAAGTCTGACCGCATCGAACCTGCAGGACTACATGAGCGACGCACGAAATACGACATGCATATAATTATGGAACTTTGGGACACAATGTAGATGTGGGGTTTCGCGGAGAGGTTAACCGGATTCTAGGGAATACCCTTCCAGTACTTGACTCTCTTGAGAACGAAGGAAAAGTCGAATTCGGGAAGCACTGGCATCAGCGATCTGGCCGTCGACTCGGGCGGCTCGGTCATGTGGGCCTCGATGTAGCGCACCACAATTTGGTCTTGTTTCAGTCCCCAGGAGTCCATGATGGCGAGTTGCGAAAGTGGTAGTAGCGAGTGTGTTTGTGACGGGATATAGGATACAAGGTACGAATTTTGGCGACTATATATAAAGCTGTTGGCCCCAAGTATATTCAAATTCAATCTCTCCAAATTCAGCATCGCAAATAATATCATCTGCTGTCTGGGGTGATATGGGGCTGGGGATGGGGCTTGCAGTAGGTCCCACTAATAGCTCTCTTCGAACAAAGAGAGACTCATACTTAGACAACCATGGGACACGCAGCTCAATAATATGTCACCGTGCTGCTACAGATACATCTTCAGGGTCTGCGGGGTCGCAAAGTCCTTATGTGTACAGTCTGGATCCAAGCAGTGTAGATGTTGGAATGTGGTTACAAGCAGGATGCATGTTCATTTGCGATAGTCATTGTGAGGAGATCGGCAAAGCTACTGATGGAATTCTGGCACTGTAATAAAGGCAGGAGTATCGTTTATCTTTGGGTCTTTGCAGTCTCGAAATCTTGGTCTGTCTACAGTAGTCGTGAGTACATTACTTGTTGTATGCAGACGATGTGCTACTTATAGAGCCATTTTCCAACCTGAACCAACCCCGATAGCTACTTGATAGACTTGACAAATTGTACCGTAAAAAAACGAAAGGTAAGACTTAGAATCGTTTGGTTAATGAGGCTGAAGAACCTACAAGTAGCTATCTAGAAATACTTCACACTATAGTAACAGACGTTTCTGACATTACTTTCATTACAGACGCATATTAATCCAAAGGATCAATCTCACCCCTCCATATCTTGATTTTCCTCTTGATAAAGTCAATGTCAAACCGACCCTTGAAGTAGCCAAAGAGAAAGAATGCAGACAAATCGACATGGTCGTCCGGATTCTGTTCCACGTATCTCGCCACAAATTCGTCGTGTTCGTTTTCCCACTTCATTGCCAAGCGTGGTATCGTAGTCGTAGCTGAAATACAATGAATCTGTGCCACTCGTAACTCGTATTTACGTACAGTATATATTATATACTGAATTTTTGGCCCCATGTTTGTACAATACACTATCGTTTCGTTTGCTCTCGTTAAGGATATGTGACGAGTATGATCTAGAACAATGATGCAAAACGGGTCTCTTGCACTGAATGTGCGACAATGTTTTCTCCTCATAGACCGTGGAATGAACTGATAACAGGTCAAATAATGCCCCCACCATCTGTCTCCCCAAATTATGTCCACAATAGTGTAACAGCTGTGCTGGCGAGGCAAGGATGAGGCTTGTGTGGAAACTTGGTTATATATTTAATAAATACTTTCAGAAGTATACATAAATGTTGAATGTAAAAATTTAGTACATACTGTAATATTGTGTTCTATTGTGATCTCGCGATAGGTTGCAAGTCCAACACACGGCCGATACCTCTACGGTTCAGTGATTCATCTACGTGCAAATACAGCCAAAAACATATTCAATACGTCGATAGTGCTCCGCTAAATGGGACCCTTCCACCATAAGACCTTGTCGTAGATGACCTCATAGTCAAATTGACCCTTGAAATAAACAAACAGGTAAGAAACGGACTTTTGGATGTCTTCGTTCTGATGTCGCTCCACGTAGCTGGCAACAAAAATATCGTGTTCGTGTCCCCAACTCATAATAGTCCAGAGAGTAATGATGGTGTTTGTGTCTGATACGGAGATAATGATGAGGGACTTATATTAGTGTACGATTCAATGCCCCATATCGACATTTCCTGATGTGATATCTCCAAGGTGTATGGGTCAACTGATGTGATAGATAGATTCAGTTTTGTATCCGTGTTGGGGTTGGAGCAGAGGTGGAAGGAAAATATGGAAGGGGTCCATTTGGTGGGCTATTGATGATATAGTTATTATTTCTCTCTTGTGTTTTGAGAGATCCAGTTGTGTGAGTCTGATTCAGGAGCTGCTGCGCATGGTCTGTGTGTTTAGTTGGAAAATCAGCGGACTTCATGGAATTAGTTGAGGTGAAGTTGGGGCTGACGATGTATAATGGTACAGTATTATAAAAATTAAAAAAAGGTACAGTACGTACACTATGTACTGTCTGACATACGAGAAGTATCGTACATACAAGGAGATATGGTGGAGAATGTATACAGGCTCAAGTTCGATACGAGTTGATCATTTTTGGACCAGTCAGGAATGTGTGAGGAAAACATCGGTCTTCTACATTCCACTCAGCACAACCAAGCGAGAGAATCCAAAACGTGAATCAAAACCAATTGAGCGTACGGAAACCTGATAGAATATCTGGCACCTTTGACTATTATTCAAAATCAATATCAATTTTGTCTCATCTACTGTACAACACCAACACCAATTTCCTACGTCAGTCAGCCCCAAATGTGGGGTCGGGTTCATACGCCAGACACACGACGGACATGGAAAGCCAGGCCACGACTCGGCTATTTCTTCGATGTATAAGCAGATAATATCAGGATATTACTATGAGAGCTCCGGTATTCAAATAGTGCCAATATTATCCCAAATTCCCTCCACAGAACGAGTGATCCATTCCAGCGTGCAGTCAAGAGGCACACACTCTCCAGCTCATGAGAAACTCTGTATGTTTTTTTTTGCTGGTTGTTCGATTCTGGAGTTTGTGGACAAGTGTGACATTTGAGGCTGTCGATATTTTGGCCAGTTTATAAACGAACTGGGGGACATTTAATCATTACAACACCTACAGAACAGCCCAAAATCATGGACGAACAGCAACTACAATGTCCAATCTGCGGAGAGCTCTTCACAAGCGCTCAGTTCGAAGCCCATCTCAAAAACTGTTTGGAAAGCTGAGGAAGAGAGAAAAAGTCTAGGCGGTAGTCAACTGATGGTCATTGATTGAAGTGAATGTGTATTTGACGGAATTTTACAGGAGTAGTTTGATTAATCCAGGTGCCACGAGAGCTTACACCTACGGTTCTTCTGGTGTTAAGTTGAACAAACATCTAAAGTAATATAGAGACTTATAAGTCATTTTACTTGTACGTTTGTTAGTATTGGTTCGGTTCCAGAATAGCCAAGGAGCCTTGGTATAGAGACATTGGAGCAACTGGTCTATACACATGTGCATCAGCTAAGTATTCAATGTCACTCTAACCAAGTCCTCATCTGATCATCTCATCTACAGCCATACGATGTTAATACTCTTTTATTATATGCTGTATATTGTTGGGGGGTCTCTTCTTGAAGTACATTATCCAGTAACTATTTCCTCCAAGGTACCTCTCAAGCGGTAGAGAAAAGCAAGCAGACCAATGGTAAAACACCGATTCACAACATACAGCCAATCAATTGCTTTCTTGTTCTTTCTTGTTTGCTCCTGCTGGCTCGCTATCTCTCAATTCTCGGTCTTTTCCTCCCATACTCGTCAAACTCATCCCGAGCATATCTCGACGATGACAAGCGACGATCCCGTCCATCTCTATCCCTTCCGTCACGATCCCGTGACTCTCGTCTATCGCGTGAATCCCGTCTCCACGGAGGTCGACTTCCTCCATACGTCTCACTAGGACGAGGAGGATTCGACGAAGGCGGAGGAGGAGGACCGTCAGCAGGAAGAGGAGGCCCTGGAGGAGGCCCCAAGTCACGCGATTTGTCCGAATCACGTGGATTTTCCGTATCACACGGCTTATCGTCCTTATTATGTGACTCTCCCTTATCCTCCACCTTATCTCCCGGCGCAGGGGGGGGACCCTTGGGTAGCTCCCTCGGCTCCCTACCTCGTGAAGGAACGTACACGTCACGTGTCATATCACGTGAACTATCTCGTGGTAGCGGACGCCGTCTCCTGTCGTCTTCGTCCCGTTCTCGGTCATAATCGGTATCCGAGTACATGTCGAATTGAGGACGTTTGTGGAACCGCTCTCTAGAAGGGGAAATGGGTCTGGAGTCACGGGAGTCACGTGAATCTCGAGGGTAATCACGTGAGTCCCGGGGAGGGTAGTCTCTATCCCTGGGATGATAATCTCGGTCTCGTGAGTCCCTGGGTGGATAATCTCTCTCTCTAGGCGGATAATCTCTATCTCTGGGAGGAGGCCGTCGATCCCAGTCTCGTTCTCGAGGAGGGTAATCTCGGTCACGTGGGGGCAGGTCACGGGGAGGTAGGTCGCGTGGTGGGAGTTCTCGTGGATACTCATCGCGGTCTCTATCCCTCGGGCCATCACGTGGACCTTCTGGACGCCGTTCGGGTCGTTCAAACGAATCGTAGCGGCCTCTCGGAGGACGACGGTCACGGGAGTCACGCTCCCGAGGAGGCCTTGAGTCACGAGATCTATCTCTATCACGTGGCTCTCTCACGGGAGGCTGTTTTTCTCTTGGTGGCGGCTGAACTTTTGACTCATTCTTCTCCTGCTCTCTGCGTTTATGGTTATCGAGTTCATGGGACGACTGCCACTTTGGCAGCTCGTGTGGTTGACAAGGCAGTGGCTCTGTCTTGAAATAAGCATGGTTCTTTCCTCCAATCGCTGTCAGTCTTTTTGTAGGGTCTAGCAACAACAAGCCTTTCAAAAAGTCCAGTCCGTCCTTTGACAGCCGCCCAAACAATTTGTCCAGCTTATTGGTTGCGTCTGTGCCCCAGATGTTAGAGTTTTGGGCGCCAGGAAGCACGCTCCATCCAGGCATGGTGTCTTCTGTAGGTACTCCAACTGCCTGAAAAATTTTAGAGCCCTGATCGACATCAGAAGCTCCCGGGAAGATTGGTTTTCGAGTGAAGAACTCGCCAAACACACATCCAATTCCCCACATGTCGATAGCTGTGGTGTACTTTCTGTCTCCGAGAATGAGCTCCGGGGGTCTATACCATCTTGTGACAACCATAGCGGTCAGATTCTCTGTGTTGACACCAGCAGTTTGCGAGTTTGGAGCGGGACCGTCGTAGCCTCTTGCCAAGCCGAAATCTGCCAGCTTCAAAATGCCCTGGTCGTTCACGAGAATGTTGGCTGCCTTGATATCTCGATGCAAGAACTTTTTGGCGTGCAAGTACCCAATCCCCTCCAGCAGCTGCAGCATGTAGCATTTGATGTGTGCCGGGGAAAGTTGCACCGACTGGTTTCCCAGCAACCCGGCCAGATCATGGTCCATGTACGGGGTTACCATGTAGACACACCCTCGCTCCTTTTTCGACTGATCTCCTCGCTCCACGGCCAAGTCGACTAGCGGGATCACGTTCTCGTGTCGCAGAAGCTTCAGAATCCGAATTTCCCGCAGCGCAGTCACCGGAAAGCCCTCCTTTTCGGAATGCAGCAAAATCTTTTTCAGAGCGACATGTCGTTTGGTGGTGATTTGCTCAGCTCGAAAAACCTCACCGAACGTTCCCTCGCCGATTTTACCCAGCGGCTTGTACGACTCGGTCACGTTGCTGCAGCCGTAGTATGTCGACGGCTGGTACGGTATCGTCATGTTGAATGGTGCTGTAGGGCTGGTGTGTAGATGTTGATGTGGTTGGCCATGCATGGTGGAAGTTTATTTGGACTTGGTGGTGGGGGGAGAATATGTGTTGACGTCCTAGGGCAAACACGGATTGAAATGCAAGACTCTCTGGTGGTATCCAGTAAGTAGGGAAACTTCGGGGGAATGTTTGGATTTGACGTGGTTGCTTAACGGTTGTGTTGATAAGGATGTTCTGAAACACTCCTCTAACGGCTCCGATTAATATATCGCCCAATTGTGAAGCTTAACCACATCAATGGAGCTCGCTTGACGGAATGATACTGTGAATTATTAAAAATTAAATAAATTAATGAGACATAAATTTGTTTCATATACATCGACTCAATGATTTATAGAAAATTGAAATAATCATAAGCTCTTTTGGGGCAATTCCCTATGAAGTCCTGGTTTGGTCCAAAGTCGGACCCTTCTCAAAGCTGGCATCTCAACCTGTAACTATACTGTAGTAGTAACTTCTCAGCCTACATTTACGATCTTCAACACGTCTAAAGAGTTACAAATGAGACCAGAAATGACTCATATCAAATGTCACGAGTGCAGCGTTTCTGAGTCTGAAGTCACATGACTAGTTTTCGCGTCGCAGCCAGACTATAATATCCAGTGGTTACATATAATCGGATGGAGGGCTTTCAACAGGGACTTCGATGCTGTTCAGTACGAGGGTAAAAGACGGTCTTGAAAATAAATGACCCCGGGTACTACTTAGTGAAGTACTCTTAATTAGCACACCAATCACTCTATTACATCATCTATATCACCTCAATGCCTCATATACGGTCTAGGCACTTACCCTTCGTTATAAACAAAATAACCCATAAAACTTTAAATATCACTCAATAAATAGTTAAACAAAAACATTCACTTCACCAACCTCTATCTAAACCCACACACCACCAACAAAACCATCACCGTTCTCATCCTCTTACTCTCCTCATCACGTGAAATACTACCATCTTCTACTCAACTCGCTGTAATAAAAGCCATCATACTCCTCAAACCACTGTCCCCCCATATTCCCCCTCTCTCCACCTATAAAACATCTGCTATGCATCGCACTAACATTTAACAAAATACCACGACATCGTCTGTACTTGTCCTACAGCCTATATATCACGCGACCTACTCTCCGAGGTGTATCTGTGGCTACAGTACTCGCACAAGTGGCGAAATTTCCGCTTCTCCCAAATAGGCATTTCTCAAAACGGAATGTCGATCCGACCAAAACTCGAGAGTACACAGATTAGTCATGAGTGGGCCACAACGACGTCACGTGACTAGAGCAACGGAATCCCATCTTCTTGGCGTCACATTACAATGCTGACTCTTTGCAACGCGTCTGCCCCACTTGTTTTTATCCGCTTCACATGTGGCTGAGTCTAGACTCGTTTCTTGGTAATAGATGCGAAAATAAGCATAATGTGAAAATAGTTGTGCTAGAATAAGTCTTGATGAAGATATTATGAATTTTTTTACACCATTGGATTCCTCGCACCAAGACGAATGCATGTATCTGATCAGAATTCCGTTGCGATGTTTTCTCGCCTTGTTATGGTGACTTTCCCATCCCCCCAAGCCAAACTCTGTACCTACAGATACCTGCTTACCAACGGCTGTCATACTGGTGCCAAGCGGTGGCAAATGGGCTGATTTCTTTTTTTCCGAGATGTGTTCCGCGGTGAAACGTTCTCTGGGTCATTGGTTATGGTGGTTAGTCCATGTAGCATCTGAAAAGTTGTTTCGTGGTAGCACTGCCCTTAGCTACAGTCTAAACGCCTCGGCTTTTCCGAGGACCTGTATCAAGCTCGATAACGAGTTGTACACTTTGGGAATCCGCCAATACTCTGGTAACCGTCCCAAGGCCCCGTCCCAACTGTCTCCAGCCACAAACTGAGCCTCTTTCGTCAACTTTTCAGCGACATATTCAAAGTTCCGAATGAAGTTCGGAGAAGTCCGCGCTAAATATAAGCGAGATAGCAACGTTGAAATTTGGTAGAGTGATATAGGAGCAATGGAGGGTCAGAAATGTTTGAGAGCAATTCGGAAACAGCTCTAGAGAGTCAAAATTTCTGATTCGCTTCTGCTCCACCACGTATCTGTGTTTCTCCTTCGTCTCTACCGTATCTCTGAGTCACTATCGGGGCCGTTTAACGTTAGATAGGGACGTAGTGATGTAGGATGAAGGGGGGATCTGAACATGCCCGATACTCGAGCTCTGATGAAACCAAAAACCCAGGTATTCTCGGACAGCCATTCCGAACGAAATGCGTCCTTTAATGACTCTCCATTGGTCCTGGATCACAACAGAGCATGGTGTCCCTGCTTTTAACCTCTCGTTAAGCTGGTCTAAGCTTCGACAAAAAAAAAAAAGGTTGCATATTTAGTGCGGCAAAAAATAGTGGGAGCCGTACAACTTATATAGCCTGGGTCCGGCTGATTCAAGACCTATACTAACAAGAAAGAAGACGGTCTTCAACAAAAGCACGTGACCACACACGTGACAAGCATACTACGTGACTCAGCATTCAGGTTTTACAAGCGACCAAGCATACAAAGTGACTACAGCATACACAGCATAATTCACACATTATACATCAAAGACATGCCAGATACACTGTCGATAGAAAAGACCGGGTCATATGGCAGATCACGTGATCCACTGGACGACATCACGCACTCGACGGATCAGTCTCACTCATGTGACCCAACTGGCAACTTCACAGACAGCCCTTCCATGCAAGAATCCCAGGAATACCTAGACTTAGACCCAGGTTCAGAGAAAATAGGAGATACCCCATCACCTGATATAGCACGTGATTTGGAGGAGCAAGCCGAGAAGGCTGCTGAGTCAGCGGTAGATGGCCAGCGTGCTGACTCACTCCACAGACACAACTCTTACCCTATCCCACCCTTGGCTGGACTGACCCTTCAGAGAACACTTACCCATCGTTCCAGAGTATCAAGGCTGAGTCATCACTCCGAGGAGCAGTCAGGTGACCAATCTGGTAACGCGATGAACTCGGAAACCCCCGCCTTACCTGGGCATGTGACTCAGGACCATTTATCTCAAACACGACGATATCTTATTTGTTTCATGTTGTGTGTCTGCACACTTCTCGTGGCTATCGATGAGACTATCATCACTACAGCGCTTCCTGAGATTGTGGCTGCCTTGAAATCGTCTTCTGGATATACGTGGATTGGAACCTCTTATCTTCTTGCATGTGCTTCTTCCATGCCTGCATATGGAGCTCTTGCAGACATTTTTGGGCGTAAACCGATCATTCTCTTGTCAATTGCACTGTTCCTGATTGGCTCTGCTATTGCTGGAGCTGCCACCGACATGGGCATGATGATCAGTGGACGTGTCATTCAGGGTATTGGAGGAGGAGGTATTTCCAACCTGGTGAACGTCATTGTGGCCGATATCATTGATCTCAAGTACCGAGGTACATTTATGGGTGCCATTGGAGCCACCTGGGCCGTTGGAGGATGCATGGGACCTCTTCTTGGTGGAGCTTTTGCCTCTGGAGGACAGTGGAGATGGTGTTTCTTCCTCAACCTGCCCATTGCAGGGGTTTGCTTCATTTTCATGGCTTGGCTGGCTAACATTAAGTCTCCTCCTACGACGTTGAGAGACGGACTCAAACGAATCGATTTTCTGGGCATTATTCTTATTACGTGCGCCACTGTGTGTCTTTTCTTGGCTCTGGACTGGGGAGGAGTTCATTTTGCCTGGAACTCTGCTCCTGTCATTGTGTGTCTGGTTCTGAGTGGAGTTCTTTACATTGCTTTCGTCCTGTGTGAAAAATACATCCCCAACGAGCCCGTGATGCCCCCCAGGTTATTCACCAATTTCTCTCGAACTGGAGCTCTTCTCTGCACTTTTTTCCACTCCACCACCTTTATGGCAGTTTCCTACTTTACGCCCTTCATGTACCAGTCTGTTTACAACAAGAGCCCCATTGGAGCAGCCGTCTACCTGCTTCCCCAGGCCATTGTCATGGGCCTGGCTTCTGCTATCAGTGGATACATCATTACAAAGACAGGCAAGTACAAGATCATCATGATTGTTGGCTTCTCCCTGGCAGCCATCTTCAACGGAATGATAGTCACTCTCAATCCCGACTCCAACACCGCCAAGCAGATCATGTGGGTCACCGTCTGGGGTATTGGTATTGGTCCCAACTTTGAGTCCACTCTGATTGCTCTACATACCCATATCAAGTCTCAGGACATTGCCACGGCTACATCGACCTGGGGCTTCCTTCGAACCATCGGGTTCTCCATCGGTATTGCTATTGGTGGAGTTGTGTTCCAGAACAAGATGCAGACTGAGAATGAAGAACTGGGACACTTGCTGCCTGCGGACTTGAGAGAACTACTGACTGGTGCCGATGCTGCTGCTTCTACTACACTCATCAAGAACTACTCTGAGCCCGTTCAGAAAGTAGCCAAGCTCATGTACTCCAGATCCTTCAAAGACATGTTCTGGACGTGTCTGGGCTTGTGTCTGGGCTATCTCTTTGTGTTCCTCATCAAGGAGCGGCCTCTGGAGATGAAGGACGCCAAGGGCGAGACAACTGAGACGGAGGACGAAGTTGACCAGATTGTTGATGTGATTGTCGACGACTTCGAGGGCAACCAGAAGCACAGGGACGGGGCCTAAATATTTAGGACACAGTAATTATTTATTTGCAATAAGCCAGTACAAGTAGACGCCATCTTGGAAGTTCTGTATATACAGTAGTTTACACCATCTCCCACCCCGGGTAACTCTCAAACTTACCCTTCTCTCCAACCCTAACCCTCCTCCCAACTATATATACACCTGTGGTGCGCCTCCTCCGGCTTCTTTTTTTTTTCCCCATCTTTATGCTCGGGCATTACGCATATCAGTGAGGATTCGTCCGAGATTGTGTATTTGCTGGTTGAAAACTTAACCATGACCGCTCTCTATTGCCTTGTGGCTTGCCACAGTCGGCTTTAGAGGAATTTTTGGAACCTCAAGATCGAAGTGAGACTCTGAAGTCGTTGGCCAAAAGTCTGAACTTCGGGGCTTGATACGCCGTAGACGTTGGCTAACACGTGGGTGGCCCAGCTTTTGTTCTTTAACGTAGCTGATATGGGCACTGAAACATTAGGGGGGCGGTGAGAAGCCGAACGCGTTTTAGACGTTGTGAGGCTTCATGCTGCTTCAATGCTGATTCTGGGGCCATACCAAGCTACTACAAAAAGATGCTGTAGTTAGGTGGTGATGATGATTCGGTTGTAATTCATCTAGGGAATCCCCTGTGTACAGTCCTTTCACTTGAAGCCTCGCTCCAGACTCGGTTACGATCTCGTATAAACAATCATATAATACTATTTACGCTGGCTTTCACCGCAAGCTGGCTATTGTTGGCCTGTAACTTGGTTCCAGACTCTCTCAGAGACTCTCAAGTGGTTCGCTTAGAGGGTTTTCTCAATCAGCTCAATGCCGTAATCCTCCTTCAGCTCCTTGATAAGAGGACCGTTGATGGCAGGGTTGACAGGAGCCAAGATACCGGGAGTGCTGATGGTACCGTTCAACACCTGCTTGACAGCAACGGCACAAGGGACACCAACAAGCTCAGCCATGGCAGAGTACTTGTCGGGGTTTCCGTAGGCGACCAGAGTGGAGGTTCGGGTCTCGGTCTTTCCATCAGCCCACTCGATGCCAAACTTGTGCTGGAGCATGACCATGTCTCGCTCCCGAGGACCAAACTGCATCTTCTCCTCGAGGGTGGCACACAGAGTGTCCAGAGGGTTGCCTCGAGCAGTGATGGGGGTGTCGGAGAAGAGACCCAGCCATCGGAAACCGTTGATGATTCGCTCCTTGTCGTCCTCGTCCTTGAACTTGGTCTTGGAAGAGATGGCGGCGATGATTTCCTCCTCAGAGTTGCCCTTGGCGCCAACCTGGGCGGCCAGGGCATCCTTCCAGGCGGGCTTGGAGCCGACAGCGAAGGTCTCGACGTTGTCGTCAGACAGGAAGCCGAGATCGACCAGCACCTTGATGAACTCGGGGAAACCCTGGAATCGCAGGGTACCTCGGATGATGGTGTCGGCCTCGGGGATCTCGTATCGCTCCTTGTAGGGAGAAGAGTCTCGGTTAGGGTAGCAGACAAAGGCGTAGCCGGGGTAGATGAAGTAGGGCTTGGCCAGGGTCATGAGGTCCTCGCCAGACACCTCCTCGATCTTGCCGTCCTTGTAGAACTTGGCGGCGTTTCGCAGAGCCAGCAGAACTCCTCGGGAAGACCACGAGAACTTGTATCCGAGCGGGTTGTCGGAGTCCTCGGGGGAAGGAAGACCTCCACAGTAGGACAGGAAAGACTTGATCTTTCCGCCAGCTCGGTGGACCTCGTCAATGGTCTTGACGGCGTACAAATGGTCGATACCGGGGTCAAGACCGATCTCGTTCATGACAACAATGCCGGCGTCCTTGGCCTCCTGCTCCAGAGCCTGGATGGCGGGGGACACGTAGGATGTGGTGACGACGTTCTTCTTGTGCTTGATGGCAGACTTGATGACAGTGGCGTGGTGGATGTAGGGGATCAGCGAGATGACCAGATCACACTCGGCAATGGCGGCATCGAGGGACTCGGGGTTCTCAACGTCCACAGACTTGGCCTTGGCCACATCGCCAGCAAGGGCCTTGGCCTTGTCAAGAGTTCGACAGGCGACAGTGACCTCAATGCCGTCAGTGGCAGCGAGAATATCGACAGTGGGCTTGGCAACAAAGCCGGAGCCGAGCAGAAGAACTTGTTTGGCGGCCATTTTGTATAGTTGTATAGTTGGAAGGAGGGTAGAAAGAGGATGGGTGAGTCATTATGTACTCTGGCATAAGGTTTGGCACAGTGTATGGTGACGTATGGTGGAAGGGTGGGATGTGTGGGTGTGATGGACAGTTTGAGATGGGTTTTAGAAGCTGGAATGGATATTTCGAGTCTACAGATTTGTTTGGTAGTATCTTTTTTCGATTATCTCCATTATTGCATCCTGTAGGAGTCATCTCTATAATTCTCCTCTGTGTGCGGTTATCATGGGATGAACACAGAAGCAACTCCATTTCTGGTGATCTGGCTAATATATCAGGTTGAGCTTTTCAATGCTGACTAATTCGAGCCTTCCAAAGCGATTGCCATTATTCCGGATCTCACCTCTTGCCTGTACCCCCTGCTATAGACCACCATTTCCAGCGCTGCTCCACTCACCTATCGAAACTCTATCGTCTTCCATGTGTTTCTGCCGATAACGGAGCTGGCTGGAAAATGCGACTTTTGGTCCAGTTAAACCTCTCAATGGGGTCTTCTCGCTCGTTGAAGTCGATTGCCGGTATCATTATTCCAATATCGTACCTCAATCATATACTATTGACATCGAGACCAAACCCCAAGTATGGGTCATAGTGCATGACGAACGTGGACCGAGTCGAATTCGCCGATTCGCAGCTTTTCCGAATTCTAAAACGACCAATCGAACAATCACGTGACGCCGATTCCAACATTGCCTCCCTTTTCTCCATACGAGCCCTGCAACACACTCAAATCCGCCACTATATTTTTTTCACTGAAATTTCACCCCTCGATAAGGTTTTTACAGCCTTCCATGTGCTTCGAAAAGTGTCAAAGGAAAAGGAAGACACTTCAAAAGGACGTCGACAGTAGACAGATGGAACCAAACGACACCAGCAGAATCCCAAACCCTGCTCTATATGATCCTAACCCTTGATCCTCTCAAAGCCGACTTTATAGCCATCCGCCAACACCCCCACATGAACTTGCATTGCCCAGACTGTTATACAGCAAAGGGGGATGACAAGATCAGAGTTTGGGTTAGGGTAGAGAAGGTATCCGCGATGAGAGTCGATTTATCAGCACATACTTACGTATTCTGTAAGGTACAGTACCTCTATAGTATACGGTATCATTTGACGCACCATGATGAGGAGGTTCGGGTGGTTATCTTGAGGTGCCAAGGTGATGGGGTCTGTAGATTTGTTGGCAATGGACTACGGGGCTCAACTCACATATAGATCACCAGCATTGGCACACCTGTGTATCAAAACAAGGTGTTAAATGGTCATTATCTGGATGTTAGAGCTCTTCGTGAGATGGTTCTATCATCTTTTAGACGAGTGGTATGGAGGGTTCTATTGAGGATATCCAGGGCTGAACGTTAGGAAGTTACGAGTACGAGTACAGTACGTACGCTAATTGTTCTTTTACTGTAGGTACTGTATCTTTCTACTTCCAGAATGCTTTCACCGCGCATTTCCTACAAGTAGGCAACTCCATCTCTTTGAGCTTGCATCAACTATTCACTTGATATGGCCGTGGATCGACGATGAGAGTGCTGCTCATTGTGGAATGCTCACAAATCGACCAAAACTGGTTTTATTTATACATAATTATATGGAAGTCTCAAAAAAGAGATACAAAACCAAGGAGAAGAGCTTCCAATATACAGCGGTCCAATACCCAGAGTTCAGTTAGATTTACTACAAATTGCCAGATGTTGATTCTGAAACAACATACATACTCCTTGAACTATTGCAATCGTGCCAATGGAAATTGTATTGAATTTCTATCTCTTGAAAAACCGCAGTCGTTATAAGTCGAACTTTGGCAAACCAGACACAAATACCCATGCTACAATATCGTGGTGTAGCGCGCACTCGTACCATAATACAGCTCACAGCGTTCGAGACTTGGAGTCGACCAATGAGTGTCATCTCCCACCGGCACTATTGACCCAATCAGTTTGGAATTACTACCATTGGTCAGCTGAAAACCTCAGAATATCAACGGTACTTTCCATTGCTCGATATGATCACTTTTGACAATCCCATCCTGAAATCTATATCTCGGTATTTCGCTTACTAACCCTGACAAAAAAATAGCCGAACCTTAAATAAGCGATAAACGTCATCACAACCTTAATTTGGCATAAACCCCTATTAATAGGATGAATGAGAGAGGAAGGATTTCAGTCCGTCAGAGAGGGCTGCGGAGTAGTTATAAGGACATGTTTGTGTTGTAACTGAGATTAGGACACCGAGAGGATTCGATTGGTACCAATTGAACTTTAATATGATCACAATATGGTGTTCAAAAATCACATGACCAAACTCGCACACACCCCCACACCATACGGCGTCACCCATTCATCGTCAAGTTAATAGTAACATCACCACCAACACTACACTCATTAACTACCATGTCCTACTACACCAGCAACACAAAGGCGCCCGTGGACAAGGGCCGGGGCGTGTGGTCTCGAATGAAGGATTTCGGCGGTGTCAATATGAGCATGTCTGCTCTCTCGGTGTCGTCTTCCACTGATCAGGACGGAGAGACTGAGACTTCGACCGTCGTTCACCAGTCGCTTGTCAAGTTCTACGCCACCAAGACGGGTTCTGTTCCTGATTGGCTGGAGCCTCCCGGGTCGGAACATACCGATTTGTCGCAGTATCAGAACCAGAATCAAAACAACCCCTATGGACAGAGTCAGCAACAGCAGCAAGGGCAATACTCGAAACGGCCCTCTGTGTCTTCCACGCCTTCTTCTCTACAAGATATTTACGCTCGACGAGGCTCTTCGGCTGAGGTGAACCGCGCTCCTCAGCAACAGTCTCAGTACAACTATCCTCAACAGCAGTACGGAGGTCAAACGGCTTATGGAGCACAGACAGCGTACGGACGCCCGGCGCAGGGCAATGGTGGAGGAGCAAACGGTAACCCAGGCAACGACAGAATGAGGGAGAAGCTAAGACAGCTGGGAAGAAGCCAGAGCCAGACTCAGGGGGGCGTTAGTGGAGAGCCTGCGTGGAGACGGTAATTGGAGGACTCAAGGGGGCATAAACATGAGTGTAGCTCGTGTTTCGACATTGGGACATGGCTAGGGATCGAGATCGAGAACAAGGCTCGTTTGACGTTGGAGGAAGAACCTCAAGCAGCTAGTTAGTACGTGACATGGACAATGAGAAGGGTAACACCGATGGACACAAGAGGCTTGCTGAGTGGCTGATATCAAGTGCATCTATCTTAAAACGGAGGGAAAAGGATTTTTATTGAAGTGGATTGGTTGCAGGTGGATTGGTTGCTTGGTGGATTGGGGATGAAAGACTGTACCTAGTACTTAGGTCGAGACCAATGATTACAAGGTGATTTGCCACGTCTTCAGGGTGGTCTTGTGACTGTCTCATTCAAGAGTGATGGCTTGAAAGCTCTGTCTACACATTGTGAACGCTGAATTCACGGTACAAAAACGTATAGATAATGGACGATTAAAAAACTGTCGGGGGTATAGTGACGAAACCGGGCACTAGTTGAGCAAGAGTGGGACCAGTGAATTCACATTTTGTCCGCTGCTGAAGAACAAAAGTGATTCATGATTTCGTGGTGACTGAACGGTCAAGGGTAAAACTCCAAGTAATTGTCTCTCAGGTGCTGCTTTACTCCAGGCTGCTTTACTCCAGGAACACGAGATCACGGCCTCCAGCTGACATTATTTAATTGAGACTCGACGGGGGAAAATCTAGGCAGTACAGTATGTACTTACAGTACCAGCCTGACTGACTCTGACTAACGTAGAATATACGGGCAGATTCACTACTCATTCAGAGTCATTCGCACAACTCGAAAATTCTCGCTTTCGCTCTTCCTTGCACTCGTACCGCTCTTCCTTCAACTCTTCAACCCTTCAACCCTTCAACCCTTCAACCTTCAACCCTTCAACCTTCAACCCTTCATCCTTCAACCCAGTTGGTAGCCCTATATGACCAGCTCCAAACGAGCACTTCATATATATTGCGTGGCCTAATGACAGAAAGACGTCCCATTTTTACTCAACTATTGATACCAGCAAGTACGCCAAGTGTCTCCATTCAAGGAGCGTTTCTTCGCCAACGGTGGACCCAAATCTCATATGGAGAATGGTGAGCTCCAGACAAGTGATATCGAGAACCAGCGCCGACAAAGTCTTGTTGAGAGTACGAGACAAGATATATAGTATACATACTACTAGAATTGTCCACCGTTGACGTGACCAAAACTCCGTTTAGATGACTCTTTGAAGGAAGGCGTAGAGTACATTCTGGGTAATATTACTCTGGCAGAGATTACTTCTCATCTTGTTTATCCAGATATGCCACATTTCACGTCTTGTGACACCATCCCGTCAACATGTCTCCGACGGTGCGCGTTTCGTCGGTGTCTTAGGGAAGCTGATGGTAGATTTTCAGGCAGGTGTCCAGAGCTTTCCCCTTCAAGTCACGAACAGCCGTCTTCCAAAAGTGAAGATCCTCGGCCTGAAAAGCAGGTTCAACCAGGTCGTAAAGGTGGTCTACACTGCTCTCGTGCTTCTATCAACAATGGAGTTCTGTCCCCTCAGACCCGTCGCATCTCATCTTTAGAGAGAGAGAAAGACTAGCCAATCACACTAACACTCTACAGACATGGATACCACCACCATGTTACCGCAATAGCAGAATTATCCATGTCCCTCCCCGTTTCCAATCTCGGAACAATTTTCATTCACGTATTACTTTCTATATGGGGCTGAGAACCAGACTGGAGACAGGTGAGCTTTTGGACCCCTTTCATGACCACGCTGATCCCTCGTGTCCGCAGAGAATGTCAACTCAGTAGTCCTGGGTGTAGAGGAGGATGATTTTTTCTCCTCATTAGCCTAGTCGGCCTTGCGACCACCACCTCCTAAAGTGGCTTACAAGTCCTTGGCATTGTCTCGGATCGCCTTCTTGAGAATCTCCAGACCCTCGGTAACCGCCTCCTGGTCAATGTTAAGCGCAGGGACCAGTCGAACGGTGTTAGTTCCGGCGGTGATGACAAGAAGACCATTCTCTCTAGCAGCAGCAACAACCTTGGAAGGATCCTTGCTGAACTGGATTCCGAGCAGCAGACCGTCTCCTCGCACCTCGGTGATGAGCTCAGGGAACTCCTCCTGGACCTCGGCAACTGCGTCTCGAATCTGCTGGCTCACCTTCTTCACATTGTCAAGCACCTCCTTGCTGGCCACCTGGCTCAGCACATAGTGGCCCACTCGAGACGCCAGAGGGTTACCTCCGTAGGTGGTGCCGTGGTCGCCAATGGCAATCTTGTCGGCCACAGCCTCAGTCACCATGGTGGCGCCAATGGGGAATCCGTTGCCCAGCGCCTTGGCCATGGTAAGGATATCGGGATGCACCTTGTCGTGTGCCCAGAGTCGTCCGGTTCGGCCCAGACCGCACTGGATCTCGTCGAAGATGAGCATGGCTCCCACCTCATCGCACTTGTTTCGCAGTGCCTGGAGAAACTCGTCGTTGGCCTTGTACACGCCTCCCTCGCCCTGCACAGGCTCCACAATGACTCCGCAGGTCTTCTCGGTGATGAGATCGGCAGCCTTGGGGTCGTTGTAGACGCCGGTCTTCACTCCAGGGACCAGAGGAGCAAAAGGAGCCTGGTATTTGGGGTTAGGGGTCACGGAAAGAGCGCCCATAGTTCGGCCATGGAAAGCCTTCTCAAAGTTGACAAACTCCGTCTTATCGGGCGAGCTCAAGGTGCCGACCTTTCGGGCAAACTTAAGAGCAGCCTCGTTTGCCTCGGTTCCGGAGTTTGCCAGAAACACCTTTCTGGCACCCTTCATTCCTCCGCTCTTGAGGGTCTCCTCCACTAGCGACTCCTGCAGACGGGGAGCCCACTCGTTGTTGAACAGGTTGGAGCAGTGCATCAATTGCGACGACTGCTCGGCCAGGATCTTTGTGATTTCGGGGTTGGAGTGGCCCAGAGCCGTGACGGCAATGCCGGCCGAAAAATCAATGTACTTGTTGTCATTGCTGTCCCACAGGTACGCGCCCTTTCCCTTGGTCAGAATCACGCTGGGTTTGGCGTAGGTTGGCACCGAGTACTTTTCTGCCGTCTGGAGCAGGGTCGAATACTGTCGGATCTTGCTGAATCGGTTCATTTTGCGATGGTGACGATTTCGGGGTGCAGAATCGGCCTCTTATAACTGATCTAGAATTTGATCAGTCAGACTGGAAATTTCACCATATGCAGACTATGATGACTCCTACTTGTATTAGACTTTGGGGCAAGGTTTGGAGAAGAGGATTGGTGGAGACAAGGATAGGAAATTGGGGGATGCTCAGGTCTCCGATAGGATGTTGGTGGGAAGCAGTTGAATACCGACGCTCTAAGAGCTGCATTTGTTGGCTTGCTTGTCACATGAGCTATATAATGTCCCGACTATGAACACTCCTATACACCCCACTCATGCTTATCTAGAGGCTAAACCTGGCTAAATTTGCATATTGATTAGGTCATAGCTGTTGAGTCATCTGTAGCCAACTGAACTCATCTAGGAGCACCACCAATGAACCAACTGAGGCCACAACTACTATGGTTAGATTCCACGTTGCCACATTTCAACACAAATTTCATCTTATATTGTTGAAATTGTCATCTTATGTGGCATCCAAAGTGCCGTCTTTTAGTGAGGATTACTTAGTGACATGTCTAATTGTTAATTTTTTAGTTGAGGAGTGTGCAACATGAAACCGTCAATATGGCCATGTTCCTTGTACAAGGGACTTGTAGATAATTGTGGTGGTTGTTTCACGTCACATCCACCATCGAATAAAGTGACATTTGTTTCCTTTTTCTCGTTCAATGTGAGTTGCGAATACAGCTCCTATTTTCAGTGTGTATGTTGGAGATAGAGAAAAAATCCCAACTTTTTGGATATCAAAAAGATCACCGAAACGAGATGGCAAAAAGTTTGGTACAGTACAAGTACAAGTACAACTAGGATCACTTCAACAAAAAAAACAAAAAAAAAACAAAAAAACTAATAGATGCTCTTTATACACCCTACGATACACAGTCTACAAGCATGCCGTACTGTAATAAACATCATTCGATAAATTCATTACATGCAAGAAGAGACAACCATCTTGTCAGTGACAAAAGAATGACACAAGAGTTTCAGGCACCCGTCCTGACTTCCCTTGAACTCTTCCAGACTTTCCTCGTCCTCAGTCCATAACTGTTCGCTTCGCTTACAGCTAGGTTCTGATCACCTCTCCACCAGGCCCAATCAACACCTTGCCCTTCTTCTGGGCCCCCGCAGCAGCCGCATTCTGTCCAAACTGGTTGCGTCTCTGTTGTTTGACCTCCTGTCGCTTCTTCTCCAGCTCGATCGACGCAAGTCGCTGCTTCTCGATATTTTCCTGGAGCTGTCGCTGCTCGAGCAGCTGCTGGGACTGCCGCTTCAACCGCTGCTTTCGCACCCGCAGAGGCTCGTCGTCATCACGCGAAGCCTTGTACTGCTTGCTGATCTGGGCAGCTCCGGGCTTGGAGTAACTCTGCTGGTAATCCATTTGAGCAAGCGAGTCCAGAGCCAACAGAGACATTCTATGATGGTTGGGATCCTCGTAAGAGTGCTCCTTGGTCGTCATCCCGGTCATTCCAGACATTCCAGTCATCATGGACATTCTCTTGTCTGAAATCAACGAATTGCGTCTATCATCAAAACCATAAGCAGACTGAGAATCGTGAATCTGTTGAATCAGAGGAGTCTCAGTGCCGTCAGCAGCATACTGATGCATAGACTTATTGAGATGTCCTCGAACAGCTTTCTTGTCCTTCTTCCGCAGCTCCAACTCTTCGACTAGAGTTCCAGGCTTCTGATCAAGACCGGGAGAAATACCGTTTCCATAGCCAGCAGCAGCCGAGGGAGGAACAATGGCATTTGAGTCGATATGAACACGTGTAAAGGCGTTGGCAGAAGCTTCGTATCGCTGCATATCAGTTACATCGCCTTCAACGTCGCCCTCGTCCAGTTCTTCTCTCACTTCAGAATTGTCCATGTTGACATTAATGGAAGTCAGGGACATGGTTCGTCGTCTTCCTCGCTTCTGAGGATTGTAGTATGGATCACGTAAATCGGTGTCCGATGAATCAATAGCCGATTCGTCGAATTCGCCATAAACTTCATCAAAGTCGCGGGAGAGTCTGGAAACGTCCCTAGAAGCGTCTCTAGATGCTTCACGTGAGTCCCCGGATAGGTACAGCTTCTTCAGAGGAGAACTACCCCGCGATCCAAGACTCTGTCGATGCACAGAACGTCCCGAGCGCTCAAAGTCCTCCGCAAAGCCTTCATAATGAAGTAGCGATCCATCTGGAGTATGAGACCAAGGAGACATGAAAGAGGAACGGTTTCCAGGCTTGTCCAAAGCAGATGAAAACGAACTCTTGCGAGGAGAAGGAAAGGGAGAAATTCCAGAACGAGACAAGCGCCTATTCTTCTTACTAAGTAGGGGGGGTAGCTTCAGATTCATGGGAATTGGAGCAGGATAGTAAGCGGCAGAGGGAGAGTTCAAACCAGTCATGTTAGTCATCATGGTGCCAGAGCGGGAGTTCATGTGACCGGGACTCGGGTTCTGAATCACATGCCCATTTCCGTCAATCTGAATCTCGTCCATAACATGACCCTCCAAGACTTCCTGGTCCGGTGACATCATGTGACGGTCCATCACATGACCCGTAGAGCCGATCGGACCGCCCATGTGACTCAACCCACCTCCAGAATCCGTGGAAATATAAGAAGATCGTAGGATTTCCGCCTGACTAGGCTCAGCTAGCATCATGTGATTTGTAGAACCACCTCCAACAACCTGGCCGTGGGTCACTTGACCGTGGTTAAGATCGGCTTCGTGTCCCACGTGATGCACCGAGTGGTTGACATGGTTTTGTGGGGCGTGACCTTCACCACTACCAATCGACCGTGTATCCAGAGGTAGGCCCATACCCTTGATATGAGACACAGACAGTCGGTTGAAATCACGTGTCAATTCGGGTGTTCCTGGCGTTCCCGGCGAGTCCAAGGGCAGTCTGTTTGTTGGAGTGTGTGCTCCTGAGTTGAAGTCAAAGTCGTCGATGGACGAGGGAGGTGGATTGTGATGGTGGTCGGTCGACTGGTCATGGGACTCTTTCACATTCTGATCATATGACTCAGATTGCTGCTCCTGCTGGGTGGAATACACAGACTCGGCATACGGATCAGTCTCTTCAGCTCGGTTGGCAGAATACACAGATTCAGCAGGGTAAATTGAAGACTCTGCCCTGTGCAAGTCTGCTGGAATGTACTCTGGTTCAACTGATTCAGCATGAGACGATCCCGGATGTGATTGGGCCTCCTCAAACCTGGATTCCGCAGACTCTGTGGCCCGAGATTCAGCCTCGGCAAACCGAGAGTCGGATGAATCGACCGCACGTGACTCTGTTCGGTTTGATGCAGAGTCTCCAGATCCCGTATCATGTGGCTCTGAACCTCTAGACTTGTCTGAACCTCTAGACTTGTCTGAACCTGTAGAAGACAATTCTGCTCGTTGTTGGTCAGTAGACAAGCGCTTATCGCTGGAACCCGATTTGCCCCACATGAGCTTCTCCTTCTCTTGTTGATCACGTGACTCACGCTGGATCTCGTCATACTTTGACTGGTCAAAAGTCGCGAAAACAGGATCCACCTTCTCCTCTTCTTCATGGGAATGAGGGCCAATCTCACGGCATCCCTTCTGATAATAACAGGTAGGGTAAGGGGCGGTCTTAAGGTCAGCCGGAGTAAGTGGATAAGGGTAGTCATTCTTGGCTTCGGCGTAGAGATCTCTCCCAGGTAGCACCTCTCCAAGGGCCTCAGAACTCTTCTTTTTCGCAATGTAGTGTTCTTTGGGGTAGCCTGGGTGAGCCAAAGGAGGTGGAGGAGATCTTACTGTGGGAGAAGTCACTCGAGGGGACCCAGGAGAGGCAGCATGTGAGTGTGAATGACCTCCATGGGAGCAGTTGACGTGATCAGCAGGATGGGTGCTTTCCAATGCTTGAGAGGGAGTTGAAAAGGTCTGTGGAGAGCCGAATTGGGCTTTCTGGGCCAGCGGAGGGGTTTTGAACGAGGATACTCCCATCGCCAGAGCTGCTGCTGCTGAAGCCATACCACTGCCCTTGGGTGACTCTCCATAAGTAGATGTAGGAAGCATGTATGAAGGAGAACCCAGTGGGCTTCTAATTTGATTAGTAGAAGGGCTCATTCCAAAAGAAGAAGAGATCCCGATGGGCGACTTCCCAGAGGCGAGCGGAGACGATCTTCCCTTTGGAATAGTGATAGGGGGCGGCTTTACGGGCGAACTTCGGTTTGAATGAAACTCTCCTGTAGGCGATGCAAATTGCGAGCTGTGGGGCGAATGAGACGAGCCATCAGTTCCTCCGGGTGGAAACTCTGCCCCTCCAAACTCAGGAGTGTACTGCTTAACAGTGCCATGCTGAACAAAGGTGTTGATTGGTGGTGGCAGATTGGAGTCTGTATTGTTCGACGAGGAGTGTTCCGACTGAGGTGGCTGTTGCTTCTGTGCATTCCTCTCATCTCCGTAGACGCTCTCCTCGTATCTGCTTCTGTCGTAGATGCTTGCGTCGTCGTCCGGGAGCTGTTCATCGTAGATTGAGTCGTTGTATCCAGAAGCTCCGTCCGGCACCTGGGCGCCGTCAAACCCGTCAAATACGTTCTGTGGAGCCTTGGCCAGCCCCAGCTTGCCTCGCAAAGTGTATCCCTTGGGCTCATTGAGAGAGGAGACCGAGCCCCCTGAAACGGCTCTTTGCGACGCTGCAGGAAGCGGAGGGGGACTCAGAACGGGGAGGTCGGGCTGTTGTGCCAGGGCAGACAGCTTGGGCGTGTCGCTGAGCGCCTCACGGGACTTTTTCGTAAACAGGCCCATGAACGACAGGGGTGTAGTTGTGAGGGGCAGGAATAGTACCGGTGCTGTACTGTATTCGTAGTGGGTATGTCCGATACTTGAATGTACTGTACCTACAGTAATATTGTAGGTGGCTGGGAAGTTTAGAGGGGGGGTTCTGGGAGGTTAAAGTTTACAGATAGTGGAGATTCTGGGAAGATATTTATATTTTTGGAATCCACGAGACTGGGCGAAAAACCTGGTGGCCTCGAAATTTCGATATCTCCACTATCTACTCCCGTTGGAAGGTCTGTTGTGATTCGCACTCCCCCAAAAATAGATTAGTCTCCAACCTTGTTTGAAACCCAATGCCATTGTCCAAAAAGTGCTTTTAGGCAGAAATAATCAGCCTTGTTTTTTGGCGTTGAAAAACTGGCTCGATATATGGCGCCTTTGCTCACAAGCCAGCTGTTTCCTTGGCCAGAAAAATATTGTCCATTTTTTCTGCATTTTCCCTCAAATACCCGCCGGCCCGAAATCGCTACATATACAAATGTCCTCGTCATGTAGACATCACATGTCAGAGTGCACGGGGCGGTATCAGCACGAAAACGGTAGGGAGTAAATACGAGCACTGGCCAAAAACTGGGAACCGGGCTGACGAACTTTGGGGGAGGTGGATAGACACAGACCACCAACAGAACCAGTGCAGAGTCTTTTCAATTGATATAAAAAAGGGGACACTTCACACTCCAGCCTAGTCCACGTTCTTCGGAGCTCCATTTATAATGGCGCATCTTCCTTTCACAGTCACGATTCATAGCCCATGTATGTATTGTGAGTGTGTCTTAGTTTGATACAGTGGGTCAGCGGGTGGAACATTTGTTGGGCGGACTGGGGATGGGATGGAGATGGGTGGTGCTGAATAATCAGACATGAAGAGGAGATGTGAATAAGCAGCTGGATGTAAGTCGACGTGCTCTTCCTCTAGAATTGGTGTTGCAGTGATTTCTCTAGTGCTGTATGTACAGTGCCGTCAAAACACTGACTTTTAGATGGGATTAGTTGGAAGTAGTTGGAAGTGGTTGGATTTTAGTGGGATTTTAGTGAAACTCTAGTGGGACTTTAGTGGGACTTTGGTGGGACTTTAGTGAGACTTTAGAATGGACTTTAGTTGGAAGTAGAGGTGTAGAAATATAAGGCAGTCTATATCTCAGTTGAAAATGCTATATCTGTTGTTTGGTTTCATGTTCTGTCACAGTATCCCAGCCCAGTGGAACACCCCCTTTTTCTTTTTTTTTCTGCGTATCTTTTTATTCATATTCTATTCTATTGTATTCTATTTTTCTTCAACAAAGTCTAAGTAATATACATTCGGGATCCGCAGAAAAACTTCAACAGCTCGAAATATTGTATGTGACATTTATAATGCCATGATCCAATCGATATTTCACGTCTTCTCTCAACAATCTGAAACAATCGGCATATCTCTAGCATATCTCGAAGACCGTTTTTGCACCCCTAGCAGACTTTTACTCTTAACTAATCCCAAGTAATTGAGGAGGTTTCACCCGCTCCAGCCAACATCATCAGAGCAGCAGTCCAGAAGTCCATCCACGAGATTTAGCGTAACCAGTCGGACTGACCAAGGACAATCTACCTGTAGCTACAGTTACCTGTACCTCCCCAATACCTACAACTCGAGGAGAGCCCAGTGGCGCTGAATCTAGTCGCTACGCAATACACGAGTCTCAATGAATCATTAGTCTATCTACTCTACTCTATTTTCGTCCCCTTTCTAACCATTGACCGTAATCAGCGGTGTGTGAAGATGTGTGTGAAAAAAGTGTCCAGATTGCCGGCTATGCTCACAATCTGAAACGTTCAGTCTGTCGCTACAAGCCAGATTAAACGACCACGTTCTTGGCCAGCTTGGCCTTGTACGACAAGATGCTGCCATCCCATCTGGTAGCGGTCTTGTTCTCGCACACGAAAATATCCTTGGCGATCTTGTCCAACAGTCGGAAATCGTGTGAAACAACCACGACTCCTCCGTCAAACTCGTTGATGGCCTGAGCCAGCGAGTCAATGGTGGGAATATCCAGACCGTTAGTAGGCTCATCAAGGAAAATCATGTTAGGAGCCTCAATGGCAAGCAGGGCAAAAACGACTCGAGATCGCTGACCCTCGGAAAGAGTGGCCATGAGGGCAGTCTGGCCCTCACCAGTAAGTCCGAATCTACCCAGCTGCTGTCGCCAGTACTGGAAGTCGTGAGAAATGTGGGAAAACTTGTCTCGGACAAACTCCAGAGAAGACTTGGTGAGATCCAGCTGGTCCTGAGAATGCTGGGAGTAGACACCAATCTTGAGATGGGTGTGTCGCGAGATTCGGCCCTCGGTTCCGGTAGGCTGGAGCTGACCGGTCATGAGCTTCAGCAGAGTGGACTTACCCACACCGTTGGGACCAACCAGAGCGATTCGAGAGTCCATATCAACACCAAAGTTGAGGTTCTCGTACAGGTTCTCCTCGGGGTTACCAGAGTAGGAGAAGGTGATGTTGTCGAAAGACAGAACGGGAGGAGGCAGCTTCTCAACGGCGGGGAATCGGAACTCAAACACCTTGTCGGGCACCACCTTCTCAATCAGACCGTCGGCCTCCATCTTGTCCAGAATCTTCTGTCGCGACTTGGCCTGTCGCACCAGGTTTGCGTAAGTACCGGCGGAAGCAATGAACTTCTTGATGTGTGCGATTTCCTCCTGCTGCTTGTGGTACTGCTTCATCTGGTTGGTCTCCTGTTCGTTTCGGGTCTTGACGTAAGAGTCATAGTTTCCTCCGTACAGTAGCATCTTCTTCATTCGCATATCAAGCATGTTGGTGCAGACTCCGTTGAGGAAATCCTGGGAGTGCGACACGAGAATCAGGGTTCGAGGCCACTTCTTGAGGTACTCTTCAAGCCAGACACAGGCCTCCAGATCCAGATGGGCAGTGGGGTCATCGAGCAGCAGAAGAGTGGGCTTGACGAAAAGAGCCTTGGCAAGAGCAACTCGCATCTTCCATCCTCCAGACATATCCTTGGTCTTCTTCTTAATGGTCTTGGAGTTGAAACCCAGACCGACCAGAATCAGAGAGGCTCGAGACTCAAAGGTGGTGGGGTCCATGTCGTCAATTCGCTCGTACAGATCCTCCAGAATGGGCGACTCGGGGCCATCCTCCTCAAGGATCTTCTCAACCTGGTGCTCCAGACGCTTGAGCTCGGCCTCGGCCTCTCGCACAACGTACTCCAGAGCAGACCACTCGGAGGGCTCAGCAGGCTCGTTCAGAAGATAGATGTCGATAATTTCGGGAACAGGGTACTCTCGCTCGGCCAAAGCCTTGAGGAAAGTCGACTTTCCACATCCGTTCTCTCCCAGAAGACCATATCGCTGGCCGTAGTTGAGCTCGAGAGTGGAGTCCTGAATCAGCACTTTTCCGTGGAAATTGAGCGACACAGAAGTCAGCTTCAGATCACGTGACGTCTCCAGAGAGGCCAGCACACCGGTGGTAACTCGATCCGACAGACCGTCCTTGTCCTTCTGCATCTTGAGCTCCTTGATCTTCTCAGTGTTCTCCGCCACAATCTCGTCCACGGACTTTCCAACCTCCTTTCCCTCGGCCTTTGCCTTGGCGGCGGCCTTCTCGGCCTTCTTGGCTTCTCGCTTGGCTTTACTGGAAGACACAGCCATTTTGTATAGTGTGTTTTGGTGTTGTGGAAAGATGGTGATTTTGCCGTACTCACTTTTATAACGGAGGTGTAAAATTTTTGAAAGTTTAAAAATAAGGTTTGAAAGTGTTACCCGGATGAACTGAGTTGCTGGAATATGGGAGAAGAGAAAAAAATCAGATGCTAGATTACCCACTGACAAGACCGGCGGAAGTGCAGTTTTTTCCAAGGTATTTTTTTTGCTTCTTCTTCTCTCGGTCACCCCCTAACCCTGGATTCTCTTACCCTAGCCCTGACCAATCTACTATCAGCGTCTCCAATCAATGTCACCCCAATTGCTCCGTTGTCTGAAACCACGAGCCAGAGTACGGAGCAACCCTAACCTGGGGGAAAGCACTGAATTGGCGGCCTAACCCTGGTGAAACTTTTCAAAAGGAGCTGGCGAGACAGCTGAAAAGAGTCTGCGCACCAAACCATATCTAGAGACTAGTTTTGTGGGTTTATTTCCTTCAGGTAGCCACTTTAGCCGCCGTAATACTGACAATTACCACCGTATCTTCCCCCTTCTCTAAACCTAATCAGTGACCAAAAAGGTAGTATGATGTCATCAGAGATACATCGAAGGAGAGAGGATACTCGTTGTGGTATGGTGGATTGGATCACGTGACGTACTGCTAGGGGCCACATGACTTGATATGGTCGAGCCACGTGAGTGCACTAATCTGACTGCCTAATCTGACTGCCTATTGTGCGATTTCAGGAGGCATCGAGATGTGCTACTGTACATACTGCAGTGGTATGTATCTTGTTGGTACAAGTTTATGGACTAAGACCGTGGTGATAAGCTGACAGAGAAGATGGGATCAGGTGATCTGGTGTGTCACATGACCTGAGAAAAGAGAATTTATCATGGGCATTATGTCGTCTCTCAATTGCTTCTTTTATCTGGTGTGATATTGTAGCTGGCCTTTGTTTCTCTCCCGAAACTAATCTGATGTAAAACATCATGACAGATCTTCAGACTCCCTTATCATCCAGCTAAATGAAAATCTGTGTAAACCGGCAACCGAATATCTCCCGGTCACGGGACTAGCTGCGAATAATTGCCATTTTTCACGATTTTTGCCATTCCTTGTCGTCAGTCTAGCCGTTGTTTGTTTCACAGTTGCTTTGCTCCAAATTTTTTTCAAAAAAATATATTTTTCATGTTGTCTCACCTCAATTTCCAATTTTCATGCATTGATGTCTGAAAAGTTTAGGCTATGGTTGTAGCGTTCTGTAGAGTGGAGTGTCGAGTTAGTGGACTAAAGACGGGTTTCCAGTGTTCGGATCGATTGACGGGGAACGGGGCTGGATTTGTCACATCAAACTCTTCCCCATGGCGTTTTTAAATTTTGGAAATGTCTCACCAATTTATATTTTCAAGCCATGCACCCTGCACCTGGATAAGGCTGTGTGTGCGTCAGAGTTCGGAGGGTGGTGAGGGCGAGACAGCGTCAGTTGAAGGAGTCAAAGAGTGAAGAGGGATGACAGAGTTGGATGATCCGAGAGTGGTAAGTCAGCCAGGCTCATTCCGCTCATCCCGAACACCCAGCCCAAAGACTCGTCTGGCGAGAGTGACCAGCAATGTCGCTGCTTCCGCCAGTTTCGATGGTATTTTGGCCATCATCTAGCCTGGAGTGTGTTTCGAGTCGCATCTTGATCCAATGTCGAAGCCCGCAGGAAGGAAGGAGTGGTTTGAAACGAACGGAACCAGCATGGGGGGCTACAGTACATACACTGTATGTACCCGAACCTATTGACCTGAACATTGACCTGAACATTGCTCTGATTGACCCTAGTTGCCGCACCTGGATAGCTATCTGAGACATAGAACAGCTGATACTGACCAAATTCCAACCGCTAAGCGGATGGACTAGCCAAAAGAACACCATTAACGAATCCTGAAATGATGGCCAAACACACATGTTTCACCTGTGACTGAATATAAGTTGGAGACATTTGTCTTTAGGAGAAGATCAGACGTCTGATTTCTTTCTGGAGTAATTTTTTGGAGCTTTTGGAGTTGTTTTCCTTTTGGAAATGCCTTCAATCCCATATTTTCAATCCGACTTAACCAACTTGTCGAACAAGAACCTCTCCGTAGAGATATTCACTTTATAACGGACCCAAACACCCGCAAAAGATTTCACATTAGACCGTAACAACATCTGTAAACCTCTACCATTGAGCCAAGACTTAGTTCAGTAAAACTTGTTCCATGGTAGCCCTACTGTCTTGGAAGTGATCCACTCTACCAAACTTACTACATATGAAGCCAGTTTAGACAGACATCCCCAGACTACACCTCTAGAGCCCCTCTAGACCGCCTGTCATCAAACTTCTTCCAACAACACATCCCGTCGAGCCCCCAATCACACCTCTTCTCCTCTATCCAAGCAGTCTATGATAAGTGCTCTATTATTATGTACCTCCAATGAGTATTGTAGTTGCAGCTATTTGTTTCTTGCTGCTCAATCCCGCAGACTACTTGTAGCTGCTTCTTGCTTCTCCAACTCATGACAGCTTCTTGTCTGCTAAGACCTACGGTCTTCGCCACCTATAACTTCAGCTCAGCCAAAATCTTACCCGCCAGATTCTTATATTGCCACGAGTTACCCGTCATCTTCTTAAACTGCACTCCATGCAGCGACAGAATCGGAACCTTGACAATGTAAATCTCAAACTGCAGCGGCGTTCGCACCGACGAATTTGTCGCTGTGTAGCCCAACATATCACTGCCTCCGCCCTGGGCATGATGCCGCTCCGTAGAGCCGCCAAACGAGTCACAAGAGAAGTCGTCGGAGAAATCAAAGTGGCCGGAACCAGAATGATCCCGTCTTCTTCCGTTAAACGACAGCTTACGCCAGTGAGCATTCGCAGGCGAGCCGGGAGGCGACAAGCTCGATGTATCGCCCGTATCCACCCGTGGACTCAGGTGGCCGGGCGAAGGGTCTTCTTCACGCGCAAGGCTGGGCTCGTGGATGCACATGAATCCACCCCGGATCTCCTTGAACCGCACGCCCAGCTGAGTCAGTACACGGATAATGTCAGACCGAATAAACGGCAAAGACTTGGTGGACGTCGACTGCACGGAAAAGAAACCCTTGAGGAATACCTGCTTAGGATAGTCGATCGAGGGTGTAGGCGTGTGGTCTGCCAGATCCACGTCGTCCATCTTAACGTGGTGCTGACGCGACTGCACAGGGGCGACGTCATCCTCAAACTCTTGAGGAACAGGAGGCATGGACTCCGAAGGAGGAGCCGCCGCCTTGGTGTTGATTGACTCTTTGCGCACGTGACCCATTGACTTCGCCCGCGCAGATGGGTGGTACTGCTTTCGGGTGGTAGTTGGCGGCTGCTGGGCAGAACCAGGCGCGAAAGTTGCCGTGGGTCGCGTAGGAGGAGTCTGCGGAGGCCCGTCGACGCCGTCCTGAGACGAGTGGGGGGTCACATGAGAGCCAGAAGCGTTAGAAGATGCGCTGGGCATGTGAGGAACCCCAAGACCAGCCATATCCACCGATGGAGATGCCGAATGGACCGCTCGCTTGCGCAGAGGACTGCCGGGTGTCCCCGAAGAGAACTTCGCGCTGCTGGGAGTGCCAGGAGTGCCGTATCCAACCGGTTTTCGAGCCTGCTTCTCGTTGACAGACGTTGATCTGCCAAGAGGAGAGCTTGGCTGCTGTACCTTGAGTCGCCCGCCTGGCGAGGGAGGCTCTGGCGCGTGGTTGCTGCTGTCGCTGGGCTTGCTTCGTCGAGATGAGAACCGCCGGAGCAGCGATGATGCCAGACTCGGTTCCTTCTTTTCGGGGAAGGAGTATTGCTGAGGCGGAGGCGACAGCGGAGGCGGGGATGCGAGCTGGTGCGGCTGCGGTCCCGGTTGGCCACCCTGGTGGTGGTCGTGAGGCGCGTCATACGCCCGCTGGGGCGCCTGGGGCTGTCCATGTGCACCATGCTGCTGCGGGGGCTGCAGGTCGGAAGCACCGTGGGTTCGAGCACGTGCTCGGGAGGGACCCTGGCCAGACAGGAATGGCGAGTACTGACTGTGGGTGTGGGTGTGGTGCGAGTGAGCAGCCTCAGGAGGAGGCACCACTGTGGGAGGAGCTGGAATGCTCACATGGCCGCTGTGACTATGTTGATGACCAGAATGGTGGCCAGAATGATGACCAAACTCGTCGCTGCCACTGCCGCTCCCGGCGCCCTGACGATAGCCCACAAAGGGGGCACCAGCCCGCTCTTGCTCTCTTCGAGCGTCCCGTTCCAATCGCTCACGCACCAGGTAGTACACGCTAATGAGTGGGTGGTAGGCCGCTGTGGGATCGGCAGTACTCATAGGGGTGGCGGTCAGATCAATGGAATCTGATGATCCACCACCCATGCCACCGCTCGTTCGTTTGAGCAGGTCGAACGAGAACCGGGAGGTAGACGGCGAGCTCTCGTGTGCCTTGTACCAGTTGTGGCAGGCTAAGATGTACTCTGGCGATTCAAGAAGCGCCGCCAGATTCTGGGCGATTTCGGCCTCAGAGCCAAATTCGAAACCGCTCATCTCCTGGACAACCTGTGGGTCCAGGGGCAGCGTCAGAGGCTCTCTGTATGGAATGTACGAGTCGGGAGGGCCTTCGTAGCCCCTGCTCATCCATGGGTGCTGCAGAATTTCCGCCAGCGTAGCTCGCTGTAGCGGATTGACCACGAGCATACGTGCCAAAATGTCCTTGCACTCGGGGCTCAGAAAGTTGGGATACTCAACCTTGCCCTGCTTGATTTTGGCGTGCAGTAGCGGCATGTTCTTGTCATCAAAGGGGACCTTGCCGCACACCAGGACGTAGAGAACTACGCCAAACGACCACACATCGACCTCGGGGCCAATGTACGGTCGTGCCTTCAGCAGCTCGGGGGCTGCAAAATACAGCGAGCCGCAAAAGGTCTTGAGCTGGGAATTGGGCGCAAACAGATTCGAGAGGCCAAAATCAATCAGCTTGATATCTCCGGACTTTGAAATCAAAATGTTCTCAATCTTGAGATCCCGGTGCACGATACTGTTCTGGTGGCAGTAGTCCAGAGCCGATCCGATGGCTCGAGCAAACTTTCGCGCGTGTCGTTCTTTCAAAGAGCCATGCGAAATGATGTAGTCCAGCATCTGGCCTCCAGCCACGTACTCAAACACCATGTAGTAGTGGTTCGTCATGGTGTACATTTCGCGCATTTCGCAAATGTACTTGTGGTGCAGTAGTTTGCCAATGGCTGCCTCTCGGACCGTTCGGATGTCTTTGCTGATGTCCGACTCCTTGGCCTCTTCATCGGGCGGTCGCTTGTGCTGGGCTGTGGCCTTCGGGATCACTTTGACGGCGCAGAGCTCGCCGGTGACTCTGGACTTGGCGAGTTTAACCTGGCCCATCGAGCCTGCTCCGATTGTTTTCACAAAGTCCCACTCGCCGATTGAGCGTCGTTTCTGCATCCGTTTCTCGGGGGGAGGCGCCGGCACTGGTGCCGGTGATGTCATTGGTTCTGTCATGCTAGAAGGGGTAGAGACAGAGGTTGTGTGTGATGTGATATGGGGTGACTGCACTAATATTGTGGGGTCACGGAGGGTTTGGGGTGGGGGGGGGGGGGGGGGGGGGGGCCTTAGATACTTGTCCGTTGATCACGGGAGCTTGATGTGGGTCCGTGGATGTGTGTTTTGGGTCGAATGTAGACAGTGGCAAAGTCGAGAGCAAGAATAATACGCCGGGAGTCGTTTTGTCGACGCTTGCTAATCTGTCTGTCGCTGGTCTTGTGTCGCGCTGCGCACTTGATGATGTCGTTTCGAAGTCTTCCGTTTTGTGTCTCTGGTGTCTTGTCTGTGTTAGCATGCGCGAATTTCCACACAAACCGCAATACTCACGTGACCAGTCACTTTCTGCCGCTGCGCAACTGCTGTCGTCGCTCAAAGAACTCGGCCTGATACCTGCTGGACCGCCAATCGAAGAAGTCCGAAGAATGGAGGGGGTGGTCAAGTGGTCCTAGTCGTGAGAGAGATGTCAGGTTGCGATATGCAGGTTGGGAGTAGTAAGGATTTGGGGGAGAAGAATAGATGGAGAGGTTGCGGGGGCTCCAGCACCTTTGGGAAAACGGAAATCGGTCAATTCTGCTACGGAGATTACAACCCGAGTCTCCGCGAAGCTCTGCGGTCATCACAGCCCATTCTACACTCCGCCTACTCTTGCTCCGCCTAATAACCACCACCCCCAATTTATAGCCTATTACAGTGTACCTACATGTACAGTCATGTAAAGAAACAATGCCCAAGAGTCAAAGTTTGATATAGCACCGAGACCAGCGACGCAAAAGCCGTGCAAGCTGTGGTATTAGTCCGCGATAGCCCACAGCAGTGTTTTGGCGCTTCTGCAGAGTCTGCAGCGGGCCGCAACACCGGAAAACGCTGTAGGTCGGCCAGATGCAGAGATACCGGCGCAGAAAGACTCGGAAACATTTCTCGAGCCGTCGTGGCTCCTTTGGGGGCCATCTCCGGCTGCAATCGGGGCTCGGTAGCAAGAAATATTCATGTCGTGCTCGTCGGAGATAGACATTACTTTTCGGCTGTCCCAATTGGGAGGTCACGGGATACTTGTACCAAAAGTCCCGTCCAATGTTGCTGTCCCAATGGAGATACAGAAATGGGGCTATTACTGTAGTTGTTTGTGCGGTGGCTGCTATGAAATAAATGGCATCTATCCGAATTATTAAAACTGGGGAAATCTCGATACAAGTACTTGCTACTTATACTTTTTTGTTTTTTTGCTCATTTATTGGAAATATATCCGCCCTAGAAATTTCTCCTGCTCTTTCTGGGCATCATCTCTAGACCATAAAGTCGCTCATTATTAAACCCAATAGAGTGCAGTCCGTAGAAACTGATTTCAACGCAACTAATTGAATAAATTGCGAATAAAACCGAGCAAAAGAGAAATAAATACCTCAAAGAACGCTGCATCCGATACGATTTTTTCCATCTCAATTCCAAATCCCTATGATAGCCAAACGCATATCACTCATCAACCACCTCAACCTAATTTAACCCTCATGAAAATCAGAAATCCTAAGAGTCAATAAGAATAGAAAAAAAAAAAAAACTGATAACAAAATCCACCTTTGGACATGGAATGGGATCACTCTGGAGCTTGTCTGACCACGGCTATGGTCTTTAAATTTCAAATTATCAGTATAAACACCCCCTTCCAGTCTCTCCATTTTCAACTCTAAAAATACCACAAATCCAGCCTCCACAGCCAGCCCTGCGATTAATACGACAGATACACAAGACAGGTATATTGTCTGCTGACTAAACAGGAGCTGACTAATGCACTCCTCAACAGGTTTTGGTATTTTATGGGTCTGACCCCGCCTCCAGCATCATGTGCTCAAAGGTGTAAAGAGACAGAAAACCATACAGCACCTGTTGTGTAAGCGAATTCGAAATCAACGAGAGCGACTTACTCAGTCATCAAAAGCGACTTACTTAGTCATCAAAAGCGACTTACTTAGTCATCAAAAGCGAGCGCCTCTCCCCCGTTGTAGATGGTCACGTGACCTTCAGCCGGGGACCGGGGCGGCTGCAACGGTCATGTGATGAGCCTCCAGCGGGGCTGCTGTCTCAGAGCTAATCGAGATATTTCCCGTCTGTCGACCTCATAGCGAGGTCACGTGATTGGAATTTTCGCGCGTCGTTTCATTGAGGTATTTTCAGCTCAGAAGCCGATTTGGTATCTTCTTACAGCAGTTATAGACGGGTTCCAAAAATAGAAACCGGCTGGAAGTTCTACGAGACGCTCAGTTTTGGAGCTGACATCATGAGAAGTTGACCAGGATTGCGCTCTTGACATGAGTATTATATACATTCAATTAGACTGGTTAAATGGGCGTTGTTGAGCGTTCTATGGTCAGCTTGACATTCTGACTAGCTTGATTCCAGTGCGAAAGTGAAATATCTAGAAAACTAGAGTTCTGAGATTTTTAAGGGGAGTTTAATTGGGTCTCTTTAAAGACATTTGCCATTCGTAAGTAGTTAGTTGGTTAGTACTGTACTTGTAGATAACAAAAAGAAAAAAAAATGTATATGCAGAAAAAAAAGAAAAAAAATAGGTGCCTTTTGCTGACGTAACACAACTCTAGGTTGTATGTACATTGGTATCTAGAGGTATATGTATTGAATAAAACTTTTATGAATCTAATCCAGGGTACGTACCGAGTTGATTAGCAGCATTTCCAAGAGAATATCTCCTTCATGGCTTCTTCTGAATGTAAAACGTCTTTCCCATAGCCTTCATACAGTGCGTATGTCTCATATTGGGGAGGCTGAGTGAGAGTTTTCGTTTTTTTTCAATTCGATAATGTTTTATGTTGCTTCTGATTAATAATCCTCCGCTTCATTCTATGTCCATCTATTTTATTTCGTTTTTTTGTATTTTCTCCAAAATCGCCCCTATGGTTTAATTACTCCGAATTACATACTCCTAACTTAGTCCCCAGACAGTCACGAACCTTGCATTCGACCACCATACAACATCACCACACACAACATGAGTTCCAAACCGCACGTGTCTGTGTTGCCCGTGCAAGGCAGCCGCATTTTATGCGTTGCCGACGCCCGCGGTAATCTTTCCATGCTCAACGAGTTGGCCAAGGAGCACAACGCGACTTGTGTGATTCATATCGGCACGTTTGGTTTTCTGGATAATGAGACAGTAGAGAGTGCTCCAGCAGGGTGAGTATTCCGGGCGGGAGCGCAGCGAGCGCTGGTTGAAGTCTGAACACGGATTGTTCGGATGGGTTTCTTGTTTTTCCTTCTTCCCCCATTTCAGTTACAAGGTCGGGTGGTGTTTTTGTCTGCATTGTGTTGTCAAGTGTTTGTGTAATCATGTGTCTGTGTCACCACCTTACTTTGGGTGGCGAACCACGACTCGGGGGATGTGTCCCCGGACTGGTGGATGAGTGGCAAGGACAGGGTAGCAATTTCGCGCCCTGCTGTTCGCCACTCGCACACCAAGACACAGGTACACACAATTCGACACAGACACCATACAGACACCCCACAATGACAATGACAGACACGTCACTTGACGCCGACACGGTTCTGTTGATGCTTTGATATCGACAAGCATGCAATTCCTCAGACGTAGCTGTTGCTATAGCTGCCACTAACGGTGGCGTTGTGATGACGACTCTGTGACGTACGAATAGGCGGAGATGTCACGGACACAGATACAGACACAGATACAGATGCCTGTGTTTTCAGGGGGACGGGAAATCACTGATGCTTCCTTGAATGGTGTCTCCTGCGTCACTCCCACTCGCGAACAGTTCATATGCTCTCATCATGACACTCTCAGATACACCGCTCAAACCCGGCAAGTCCAGTCCCTCTTACTGCCTTCATAGTCGTTCAGCCCACGGTCCCCATATGCTCACCGGTCTATGCAGTTCACTAATGTGAAACGAGGGCTTATGCAATGTATGCGCAATCAATTGAGCTGGTCGTGTGAGGGGTCTGGTGAGTTGAATTGTGCATGTGGGATACCCGGTGACCTCTACCCGATAGATGTGTGATACGTCCAGCATAAGCACATCACAATACACCCGTTGCAGAGCATTTTTCACTAAATACTCCTCGTATCTGTCATCCTGTTGTTTTGTTTTTTTTTGTTTTTTTTTTAGGGGTTTACTCGACCTCAGGATCTCTTACAGGTCGGCTTGTCCACCCGTCACTTCTGCTAACCCAGTCTTCTTCGTCACCTAGCATTCTTTTCCCCCAAACTTGACCCCACATCCCTCCCATCCGAGGAAGACGCGGACATTCGTAAGTTCCTCAAGTCCCAGTCCCCAGACACATCGACCTGTCTCCTGTCCGAACTCCCCGAGTTTATTTCCGGCGCCAAACGTCTCGCTGTCCCAGTTTACACCATCTGGGGCTCGTCCGAGGATGTGCGAGTGGTAGAAAAGTTTGCCAGCAGCGAACTCCACGTCCCCAACCTGCACATTGTTGGCTTGGCGTCGGACACCCCCTGCCCGCTGATCACATGCCCTGGGGGGCTCAAGATCCGTCTTCTCGGTCTCGGAGGCGCGTTCATCGTGCCCAAGTTGCTGGACCACGGCGCGTCGATGACATCCAGCATAGGCGGCATGGTCGGCGCAACATGGTCAACGCTGCTGGGCGTGGGCGAGCTGCTGTGCAACGTGCGCGACACTTACGCGGTCGACGAGATCCGTGTCTTCCTCTGCCACAATTCGCCGCTCAAGGAGGAGTTGCTGTGCCACTTGGCGCACACTCTGCGGGCCGACTACGTCATCTGCGGTGGGCTGCATTTCTTCTACGGGCTCAGTTTCAACCACTTTGCGGTCACGCCCAGCTTTGAGACGTATGTGAGCGCTCTGGGCCAGCGGTCCGCGGCCTTTGCTGCAGTGTGGCAGCGTCTGCGACACAGCAACGATCTCACGTCATTGACGCCGCAGAAACTCGAGTTACTGGACCTAGCGGCCAACATCTTTCTGACAGTGCCTCGGCTCAAGGACGAGGAGATCAACGGTAACGGCCTGGTCAAACTTAACCACGCGGAAAACGAGGCATTGCGCAACACGACTGCGGTGCTTTTCCAGCGGCTGTGGTACTTTAACCTGCCGGACATGACGCACGGCAACCTGGTGCTGTCGTGGAAGAACGGCCGGCTAGGGTCAGAGATGAGTTCCGAGGGCTTCGATCTGAGTAACCGTAAGAGAGGTGCTGGCAACGCACCCAGGGGCGGCTGGAAGGAGCGGGAGCGTGACCCCGTGCTGAAGAACACGCCCACGGGCCCTGCGGAGCCCGGGTCTGCATCCTCCAAGGATCATATTGTGGAGGGTCCCGGCGTGTGGGTGCCTGTGGGCGGCTCGGAGGATCTGATCCGGGGCTTTTTCCCACCCGAGCACCGCGCCAACATCACCCAGGTGGTGATCAAAATGAAGAGCATGAAGGGCTCCAAGCCCTTTTCCATGATTTTCTTCGACACGGAGGAGCAGGCGGACGCTGCGCTGGCGGCGATCGACGCTGCCGCGGGCTCGGCGTCCAGAATCAAAAAGGAACGAAAAGGACGGCCGAGACCGGGCAGGGGAGGAAGGGGCTAAGGGGTTACGTTATCAGCGAGCCCCAGTCGTTCGTAGTGCGACTACAACCCACTAAGCTGGTTGAGCTCAGCCGATTCGCGTGGATAAGGCTCGTTGAACATTGCGCGAGTCTGAGCTGACTGGTTGGCCCCACGGTGAATGACGGCTGTCTTCGAGCCGTATCTCTCACGGACTCGGGGTTTCCATGGCCCCTAGTAAACCGCCTTTGCCCAATGGCTGTATTAGTACATAGAGGTATAGTAATGGATGCTCGACACTTGGAGCGGTGGATGTAGTTCGGGATGACACCAGGGGATAGGTAAAACCGCAGGTGTGTAGAGCATTAGAATGCATCTACCACAAGAGTCTCTCAATTGGCTATCTACAGGTATGGTCTACGGGCAAACTGTCGAGTCTCGTCACTATAGTGCCAGTATTGTCATAAGACTTATCGGCTAGATGATGACTGGCTACATTATAACGGCTTCCTTACCTCAAAGTATGCCACTTTGCTACAACTCCATTTTCAAGTCCATAAATACATATAAATACAGGTGATTTACTCTTGTGTCACCGGCAACTCCTTCAACAAGGCCTGCAAATCGGCCAGCGTTTTTTTCATCGTCTCATGGTTATCACGTGACGTTTCGATGTCCTCTCTGATCGACTCTGTGAGCAGTCTCACGGACTCCAACGACGCTCGGAACGTTCTGAGTCCGTTGAGGTCTTTCTGGGTTAGTGCCTGACGAACATTGTGCATCATGTGACCGTGTTGTATCACGTGCACAAACCAAGTGTGTCACGTGGTCACGGATTAAACTCACCTCAAGCTGCTCGATTTTCTCTGGACTTCCATCACTCATTTTTCCGTCACGTAGGAAGAAACAGGGGATAATAAGGTTTCATGTTGGGGACACGCGTCGATCACGTGGTAAGTCACGTGATTAGGAGCTGAGGGGCGTCACGGGAATGGGGCATGTCTGGACGCGGTCAACTTTGGAGCACTGAACGAGTACTCGTACAGATTAGTGCAAAAATAAAAAAAAAAAACAAAAAAATTCCTTCTGTCGTAAGGTGGGAAAAAGAATAATTGGGCCCAACCGGGAATTGAACCCGGGACCTCTCGCAAATTGCCTAGGACACCCTAAGCGAGAATTATACCACTAAACCATCGGGCCAATTTTTTGACTTTGTTGAAGAAGTGAAGTCCGGTAGGAGAAAAATAGTTTTTTGGAATTTTTGCCCGTATTGACGTTTCCAAAGGGTTATCTTAGTTAATTATATGTGCTGGTTTCAATGGTGAAACCTGTTTCTCGATTAAGTCACGTTCGGAAGATATATGAACAATAATATGTGGTGAAGTTGAAACTGTGAATGTATGTTGTACGATGGGTAGAGCAATCGGACGAAAGAGGAGTTGAAATTCGGACTTATTGAACATTTATATTACTTTTTCAACAGTTTAATAGTGTCAATATCTTACATTCAACTCGCTTTATAACTTTTCAATGGTGGTCTTAATGTCACTACAATTCGTCTTTGAGAAGAGCTTCTGAGCTATAACTTGCTATAGAGACATTTTAAATGTAATTAAATCCACCTACGAACATTCAATACTCTCTTCTATACTCCTTCAGGTCATTCTTGCAGTCTTCATCAATCCACACCAAGACATGCATGTTTCTCCCTCTTCCGTTTCCGGAAAGTCAAACCAGAAGATGATTTTGATCGCTCATTTCTTCTCACGTGACCGGGAAACGCCGAGAAGTCCTAATTTCCCCAAAACTTGCCATTCTCTAACAACTACAGTGTTCTCGTGCACACCTCGAACTTGCACTGATACTCATACCACTTTGAGTTACTCCACATGGAACAAGTCTCGAAAACAAAATCAAATTCAAACCAGCAGGACAAGAAGGGAATCACGTGACCACGTCCTGGGACACGTGCCCGCCGCAATTTCGCTCTTTCCCTCTAATGTCCTCTGGAATCCTTCCGGCTTACTCAGCTCTCCTTTGTTCAAACTCTATCGTGCAGCAATATTCCGCGCTACTCGTAGTTGGATTTTATCAACATCACGACTCGATCAGCATCAGAATGAGCCGTCGAAAATCCGCCAAAGCCGAGTCGCCCGCTTTAACCGAGACAGCCCTCAGGGGTCCGCTGAGTCAGCCAAACAACCAGGCGTTTCTCGCGCAATTACGTAATATGCCCGAGTTTGCGCAGTCGTTCCAGATGGTGCATCTGTTCAAACGAGCGCTGCAGGTGGCCGAGCCGGTGGAGATTGAGGTGCTAGAGGAGGAGCTGATCACGTGCGACTTTGGACGATTGACGCGCCAGATCACGTGGGCTCTCATCAGAGCCCACATGAGAATCAAGAAGAAACAGGTAGATGATGTGGAGCTGTGGAACATGGCAAAACGGGTGTGGGAGGGACATAGAGAGGAGTGGGAGGAGGAACAGGAACGACTTAGAGATGCCAGCATCGATGCGTTCGGTGGTGAGCAAACTGAATCTTCAGAACCCGCAAAAACCCACACAACCGATTCGGTCAACGGAAAGGATGATTCAGCAGATCACGAGACGTCACGCGACTTGTCACATGATCTGAAGCGCTCGCCGTCGCCTATTCCGTCTCCTCCAGCGAAACGAACTCGATCTACACGTTCCCGTGCCAAGGCCGAGGCAGAAGCAGCCCAGGAGGAGCAGGAGAAAAAGACAGCAGCAGCGCCGGCGGGCGGCACCAAGTCACGTGATAAGTCACGTGTGAAGAAGAAGGAGGAGCCGCCGCAGACGCCCGAGGTGGACGAGGAGGCCGAGCTCGCGGCAGCGGCGGCGTTCTCGCGTGACTTGGATCAGCGGAATCATCTGAGAAAGCTGATCATTCCCGATCTGGATTTCAACCCCTTTGCAGACTCGCCCACGTTGGTCTCGTCGTTTAGCCGATTTACCGCGTTCCAATTGGTCAAAATCTGGTACCAGCTGATTCAGTGGATTTTCGACCATGAAGACAAGTCACGTGAGCTGGTGGAAACGACTCTTCGGCTCACCGACTACAAGCCAGAAGAGTTGCGATCGGAGCCGCTGGGAAACGACTCTGGAAACCACGTTTTCTACCTGTTTGGAGACTCGCGTTTGTACAAGCGAGAAGAACGAACCAATTCGAGCGGATTTGACGTGCTGGACCTGGATCTGGACACGTGGTCGTGTGTGTGCGCCACGTGGGAAGACTGGGAAGTGTTCATGGCAGGGCTCGAATCACGTGACCAGGAGCTGAAGCAGCAGGTGGGCAAGCACAAGGGCAAGAGCAAGAAGAAGGCGGCAATCGCTGATGTGGAGTCGTTGAAATACGACTCGGAACTGTATGGGTTCTTCTCACGTGACGTGATGCCGGTTGTGTCTGAGGTTTTTGTGGAGAAGGCGCGTTCATCTGCGTCACGTGACAAGGAACGGCTTTTGGAGGCGGCCATGGCTACGCGTAAGACGTCTTCTCGAATCCAGGCTCTTCAGGCCAAGAAAGAGGAGCAGGACAAACTCGAGCGCAAGGAGGCAGAGTCACGTGCTGCCCAGAAGATGGAGCGCAAGCGACTTGAGCGAATTGAGCTGCAGCGCAAGCAGATGGAGGAGAGGCAACTGGCTCGAGAGAGGCGGTTTGAAAGGAGGAATGGGAACCGCGATTTGAAGAGCGAAGAGTCTGCTGGTGCCGAGTCGCCAGCTGCCGAGTCACGTGACAGGAGACGTCAGCCTCCGCGGCGGGCTGCTGCTGTTGCAGCTGTCACGTGGACGTTTGATTGTGTCTGCGGAATTCACGGCGAGAACTACGAGGATGATAAAGCCATGATTGAGTGCGAAACGTGCAAGACGTGGATGCACATTGAGTGTTTGCGGGACCGGCGAAATGTGGACACGGAGTCGTTTGAATGCGATGTTTGTGGGTCTCGTGAGGAACGGGAGGCCCGGGCCCGTGAGAAGGCTCGGGTGGAGGAGGAGAAGGCGGAAAAGAAAAGGCGGGCCGAGGAGGAGAGGGCCAAGGCCGAGGAGGAAAAGGCGAGACTTAAGAAGGAGAAGAATGCTGCCCGGTGGCAGGAGCGCAAGAAGCGGATGAAGGAGAAGAAGGAGCAGGAGGCTCGTGAAAGGGAGAGTGAGAGGGAAGGTGAGAAGGCACGTGAGGAGAAACCAGAGGAGAAACCAGCCGAATCACGTGTAGAAAAGAATGATTCTGGTGGCTCATCTTTTCAGGCCCATGTTTCACCTCAATCTGCTCCAATTCCTCAGCAATTTGGGTCTCCTCAAGGACACCTTCAACCTCATTCTCAACCGTTTTCTCATCAGGGACAAGAATTCCAGTCACATGCTCCTCAATATGGCCATCAACAGCCCCCGTTTGGTCAACAACAGTTCCAAGCACAGCCACCATTCGGTCAACACTTTACCGGATCATCTCCAATGGGCCAACTTACACATGGCCATCCTCAACTTGGCCAAGGACAGTTTCAACTGAGTCCAAGTCACGTGAACCAGTCTGTTAACCATGCAAGTGGTAATGCGAGTGGTCTGAATCATGTGACTAGTCCGAGTCATGTGACCCATTCCCCAGTTATTCAAAATCCTTTGTCTCAAGTGGCCCATCATCCCGCTCATGTGACTGATCCTGCTGTGACTTCTCTTCCTCCAGTGACAAATGCAAACCAAACAAACACCTCTCCTTCAGTGACCAACCCAATGGCTTCTCCTGCTGTGGCATCTCCTGCTGTGGCATCTCCAACGACGGAGAACGGGAACGGTCACGTGACGAGCGGCGTGAACGGTGTATAGGTAAAGTATTGATGGTCATGAGATTGCTCCAAGTTGATTTGCAAAAGTCATTAGGGAGAATGGTTGGAAGAAATTTCAAGTCGGTAACTTCTAGACGGTTTCCAGTGCTCAGGGTAAGGAAGGACTGTGTTGATAAGGCGTCGATCTGTGTAAATATATAGTTGTAAACTTGGTTTTCTGTTTGCTTTTTTTGTTGTTTTTTAGTTGTTTTCTTAGTTGTTTTCTTAGTTGTTTTCTTAGTTTTTTCAACTCGAATGACCCCGCATCACGGGCTTTACCAACTTCTGCAATATTGTTCAGATCGACGACATTGTGATACCATTTGGAACAGCTTCTCGGTACGAACAACTCTTGTCAAAAACGAAGCTCGAACTCGCCGTTCTGAGCCTGTAGAGGACTTTCTTTCTCCCAGTATTGTCAACTCACGCACAGTGTCATTAGGAAAGGGTAGACACGAGGAAACATATAGATGCGTCACTGTCTTTGTATCTCGTATCAATTTGGAGGATGACAAGTCTTGATATTTTGTCATCTTCTGAATCTATCGATCTGAGACTCGACTGTATGGTGTGCTGAGTCACGAGACGACTTGCACCAATAGACACAGGTTTGGAAGCTTTGCGGGGACCTTTTTCTTAGATGTTGAAAAGGTATTTCTAGCAACATAACCGTCATGTGGATACAGCGGAAGCGGGAGGTGACTTGAATATTCAGAACAGGTTATCCTTCAATTGAAGGGTCTCAGAGCACAGTAGTTGGAGCTGTCCACTTGACCCAAAAGGCGGTCAGGTCATCAGCCTGGATCCCGTCCATCATCTGACTGGGGGTTTGACCCAACTTCTTTCTGAACCTCAGTTCAATCAGGTGTCTAAGAGGTGCAACCGTGCAACATGCGGTATGTCCACGGCTTGGTGATAGAGCCGAGAAGGAGGGCAACAAGAAGTACCAAGATAAACGGAGACTCGGTTATCATGGTACTCTGACAATTGCGACAGTTAATTACCTATCTGGCTGTGGTTTCTGTCTAAGGATAGACCAGATACTCAAAGCTCTCCATGTTTGCACGTGGTGGGCTGCGGAACGGCTCGAGCTGACCGAGTGGGTGGATCTATTGATGCCGTGTGTCTGGAAGTTCTGACAATCCTAACACCTCAGATTCAAATCCACCGTTCAGAATTAGAATCTGATTTCTCATTTGTTTCTGATTGGAGCGAGGAGAAGCCAAGACGATGGGATGGCGTACTACCGTCTTGGTAAGAGCGCAGAGAGGCTGTTCGTGGGAATCTTCAACAAAAATTGTTGTTAGCTTTGCCTCCTCCTGGTCTCATTACAAGTAAGTCCTGTAGACTACATACAGTACATACTTGTAGTGTCCACCATGGTCCAAGAGATCCATTGAGCTCGTCACTGATAGCACATAATCTCGCATCGCACGTTTGGGGACCAACTGAGTCTATGATTGACCGTCTCGATGTAACATTGATTGATGTGTATGGTTCTGACCGGATTCAAGCCGTACCAAAAGGCCGAGTTGAGTTGTTTAGTGGTGTGTAAGAAAACAAGAAAACAAATTTTATACTTGACTTATATCCACCTACATTTATTCTTAAAGAAAACAGGTGATATGTTTACTGAATTAGTTGGGAGTTTGCTTATTATTTTACGTATATTTCATTTTACTTAACCTCTTACATGACACAACAGACAACAAAATACCCAGCCCACCATGTCGGCTAAAGCATTTCCAAGTGCAAAAGTCTCAGGCCAAGTGCGGTTTTTCACCAAATCAATGACGCGCTGTGTGTCTTCGCTTCTCATTCCAGCTCTCTTGCTTCTCACATCTTGCTCAAGTCGTCACGAAGTAAATAACCACTCTGAAGAGGCTAGAACCATGGAGAATGAACTGGAATCGAGGTGGAGAGCATTGTTGCGCCTACTTCTACATGTTATTTCTCCGACTTTTGCATCTGCTGATGTTTCTGACGACAGCCCCTGTTTCCGCATGTGATACATGTGGCATTTCTGAGATCGCCACACTCCAGGAGTCACGCAAGAGAGACATTCCATGGGACCTTAGAAACGACTCATTGCTGGAAGTAGCGCACATGTGAGAAACCCCAAGTTGACCTCCTTGAGCGTCTGAGAAAGCGTTCCCAGTGCAGTCCTCCTGTTATGGAGTCGGTGTTTCGTGTCAAAATGTTTGAGAGCGTTCTAGCACACAGTATACACATACAAACAGACGTCAAGTGATGAAAAGAGTGGGACACCCGAGAACATCGATTCCGGTTCGCGCAATACAGATCTGTTTCGTGTGGATCCATGAATGGTGGCCGATTACTTCATTCGGGGCAGAGCAGGGAAAAAAAAAGAATTCAGCGACAGTTCTCGAGTGATAACCGTCCTGACAACGGCAACTGGGTGTTGGATTCGCACCTCCTAATATACGATACTTCAAATCTAACGGTAGCTGTACGGTCCATTATTGGTGTCAAATGCTCCTCTGACTTTGGGGAATTCAGCGCATACCATCATTGATATTGAGACAACTGGAACCAATTGACTTCAAACTCTCCACTGAAACAATCGCAGTCTCACGAAAACACTACAGAAAAACAGCTCCAAAGAGTAGGTCACGTGATTTCCCTGCACTCTTGCACTTGTCACGTGACAACCGCAATTCAGGCTTTTATGATGCGAATAATTGCGAATACTCAAAAACCCAAATTCCTGTCGCTCTCCATACACACCCAATACAACACACCCAAGTCAACGATTGTCCTGATTACATACGCCAAAAGCGAGGGTCGCTGCGATATCACGTGATACAGGTATAGTACAACTACCTCTACTTTGGAGAGTCTATTGTTCTGCAGCGTTGAGACAAGAGCCGAGGCTGTACAAGTGAGATTTGAACAAAAAAAAATTGAACAAAAAAAATCAAAGAAAAAAAAATTAATTAAGGTTGAAATTTACCGCCGATTAGCCGCCCTTGCAGGACAATACAAGGAGACGACGCCGACGATAGACAAGCCATTGAGACAGCGATGAGATTGAGACAAGGAGAGATCACCAGTGTGTGGGGAGAGATGATCATTTTTTTCGGATCATGTGACGGCACATCCCAAGAGGAGTATGTACATACTGTACCCAGGTTCGATCCTCGGCAATGTCAATATCCAAGGGTGAAAAGTGCCAGCAGCGGAGATTGCGCTGAAGATATTGGTTGGGCTGGCGGGTCACATGACCGGGGGGCGTGTCTGTCGGACATGCTTGTGTTTGTTCCTGATTCACGCGTCTAACTGTATTTTCAGCACAAGCGACGCACACAAGAGGAGTCTATATTCATAAATGTAATTTATAGACACGATGGGGAATTGAACAAGCGGATGTAGACAAACAGAGGGAGGAGGAGCAACAAGGGATACTAGTTGGTAGTATTACTCAGCGGGATGACTAATCGGGGGTTGTTATTAAGCAATATGACTAATCGTGGGGGGGGGGGGTTATTAAGCGGTATAGCAACAGTTTGAGGTGAATACAACCATTCAAGGCAACCTTCAAAGCAACCTTTCACCGGAACCACTCAAAACAACCATTCAACCCAACCTTCATCCCAGCAAATCACCGTTTTTGTCTCAGTTCCTTCGGTAGCCCACACTCTCTCCACATCACGTGACCCTATCGGCCAGGAACACTCCTAATCTGATTCCTTCTGCTGTCTCAGCATGACGTTTACTTTTTGTTTAAGCTCTTCAAATTTTTACTTATTCTTAACCTAAATATAGTTAAACAACTGCTTCAATAGTTAGGTTTCATTTCGGGAAGCACCAAGAAAAGTAGCCGTGCGAGAAGGTGAGGTGGAGAGATCACGTGACGCATCATGGTTGCAAGTATCTGATATTTGAGGTGAGGAGGTGGAAAATTGGAAGAGGTTGCGAAATTCTGGGGTCACGCGGCGCCTTGACGCGATCGTCGAGTAGGAAAAGTACGTCATTACTAGACGGGGATTGTTCCTGACACGAGAGCTGGAGAGATCTGGAGTCTCATTACGTGCGCAATCACGTGATAAAAATCAAATGAATACATACATACACACACATATATACATACATACATGAATTTGCACCTGCCATCACGTGAATTCAAGACTGCTGGTTATTATATCACCTTTTTTTTTATTTATTTAATTTTTTATTTAAAATTTTTCTTCTAATATTTTTTCACCAACACGTCTGGTTGCTGAAATGACACTAATGGGGCTCCTGAGGGCTGTGCAAAGTCAATGGTTTGGGTTTCAAAAAGGATTACATTCTGGTCACGTGATGAAGTCCATATCGGTTTTTTTTCTTCTTTCATATTTTTTTTACAAATATACATATATATATCTAAATTCCCAAGCGCCCCGTTTTTTTTTTCATATTTCCGTTTTTTGCCAAAATTCCCCCGAAAATCCCAAATTTCCCAAAAATCCATCCGAAACAACCACCGACACATGTCAAAAAGCTTGACCTCTTTCTGACATCCACAATGACATCATAGAGCACTATACGACCGCCGATCGTGTCACAAACTTTGGCTATCATACAAGGGGTCAAGGGGAACAAGTATGTTGCACTTGTTATGTTTTTTGTGTGGGAAAAAAGGGCGAAAAGAAAGCGACTTGTTCGTTTTGTGCATATTTAGGGCGTTTGTGTTTGTTTTGTGTTCCTGACTCAGATAAGGGGCGTTTCGGGTATGCCAGGGATGGTTGATTTTTGGGGGAAAAAAAGATCAGACAATTTTGGGTGGTGGATGATTGGAGATTGGGCAATTTAAAAGGAAATTTGGAAATTTGGAAATTGAAAAAAATTAGGAAAAATGGGAAAAAGAATCTGCCAACAAAAAAAATACCGGGAAAATACCGGGAAAAAATCGGTAAAAAACGGTAAAAATCGGAAAAAATCGGAAAAAACAAAACAAAACAAAATAACAGCACCACCACAACTCTCTGTACGTATAACATCTCTGTAGCACCCAAACAGACGTAATTTCTGCCGTTTTTTGCCACCTTTTTGCCACTTCCAATTTCCTTCGTTTTTTCCCATTTTCCCCATTTTTCCAACTGTCCACCAACCCCACACTCCCCACTCTTGTCTCCTTTCCGGCCTTGCTTGCTTGTCTTTGTCGCCAGTGTTTGGAAACACACTAAGAGACCCGCACTGCAACATGTCGTTGACGCTAGCGGGTGTCACGACCAAGGACATGTCATGTCCTGTCATGGCATGGCGGCTGTCGCGGGAACGACCCAGCTCACGTCGTGCCCACCCCTTGGCCATCATCGTCATCATAGTCGTCGAGTCGTAGCCTCCCCGTCGCTCTCGCGGGGTTGGGTGCAGCCACTTTTCTGGCCCAGGTGCCAAGACAAAGGAGGGGCAGACAAAGAGCCAAGGTTATTTGGGCAAGAACAAGGGCCGCATTACTCCAATATCAAAAGATTAAAATAGAGTTAGGGTGTTCTGAACAGAAGCAAACCCAGAGTGAGCCGTGGCGATCTGGGGGTGAGGAAACAGGACTTGACGGGCGTTAACGATCACGTGTGTTGTTCTAGAGCCTTGTATTTCTGTCAACAATATTATGGAGAGTCGTTATGCCACTGACACTATTGTCCCTTTCTCATGTGTTGACTTTTTTCCTTTTTTTCCCTTTTCCCCCCTATCTGTGGCCACTGCCAAGAACAGCGGACAAAAGTATCAGTCATTGGCAATTAAGGTTTTGTTCCAAGCGGCGTGCGGCTGGATGTAGATAAGGGGAGTGAAAGGGGCTATTTATGGGGTCCCAAAAAATGGGAAAAAATATTAATATATCAGGTACCACTATCTGATGAAGCAGGATTTTTTGCACAATTTATACGACAAAAGCAACATTTTTGTTTTGGGCCTCCCGTTTTTTTCTCCAACTTCTGTTTCTCTCCATTTTACGAAACTCTATTTAGGCCCTAGTTGGTGGCAGCCAAGAAAGGTTATTTTACCGACGGATCATGTGATTGTGAACCGGGTAATACTGGGGGAGGGTTTGTAGGTGGGGTGTGAGTTTGAAGATGGGTATGGCGGGGAATTAAACTGGGGTTTTGGAGGAGTGCAGGTGCATTTTTGTCCGACTGTGGGTGGTGGTGCCGCCAGCGTTCCCCTCTTTGATGCATGCAGTGCTGCACAAAGTCATGCATGCATCCTCTTTTGTTTGCATTCCAATTGGCGCTTTGTCTGAACCTTGTGAGAACCTTGGCGTCGCTGTTTGTGATAAATATCGGGGGAGTTCCTAAATTAATGACAAAACCTAACCGGAGATACCAGAGAGATTGAGGAGGAGGTTTGGCCGCACCGATTTGACGATACGATTGAGACCAACTGACACAAGAGAAACAAGACGACAGACACAGACACGACGACAGACACAACGACAGAAGACACGACAACATACACCAACGCGACTACCAACAAGCCGACAGACACAAACACGACTACCGACGAACCAACATAAACACGAGTACTTGTACTGACAAGACTTTGATATCTGTTCTCTACACCACTGTCTCTACATCTCCAACTCCGTCGCACTTCCATCGCACTACACCGCCACTGTGCTGACACACTCTCGTCACTATTGCCACCATAATGTCCATGCAAATGTCCATGCCCATGACCAACCATCTACTCAGCAATAACCATATGCTGACCCAGGGCCAGGTGCAGAGCGCCTCCAACGCGTCGGGAAGTATGCCCGGGGCCCAGCTGCTGGCCAACCCGTCGCAGCTGAACCCACAGCAGCAGAACCTGGCACAACACCCCCAACAACAGCAAAATCTCCAGCAGAACCTGGCCGGCGGCCAAAAGCCCTACTCGCGCAAAGTCAAGGTGGGCAGAATGACGCCCCAGCGAATCGACCGCATCAAGGAACTCGCCGAGGTCAAGGGCATTCCGTACAAGACGGTGGAGTCGATTCTGCAGCAGTTTGTGTCTGAGGAGGATCCCTACGTGGAAATTTCGCTGTCGTCCAACTCGGCAGTGCGCAAGGGCAAGGATGGCCAGGTCACCTACATCAAGCGCCCACTTAACTCTTTCATGCTATACCGTAAGAGCCAGACCCAGAGCGCGCTGGCCTACGCCGCCGCCGCCAACCTCAAGCTTAACCACCAGTCCATTTCCCGAATCATTGGACTTATGTGGCAGACTGAGAGCGGCGAGACCAAGGAGGAGTTCGCCCGTTTTGCCGGAGAGGAAAAAGAGCTCCATCGTGCGATGCATCCGGACTACAAGTTTTCGCCCCAGAAGAAGAACAAAAAGGGCCATCCCGAGGTCCAGGCCGTCACCCGCAGACCGCTCAACCCCCCCAGCGCCGTGGGCCAGACCTCGTCGACGATACCCGCAATGCAAGGTAACGTTCAGATGCCCCAGGGAGCTCTCCAGACCGGCGCGGTGGCTGCACAGGCTGGCATGGCCACCTCTCCTCCGGTGGCTCGTCCGCCATCGCAGCCCATGATGGAAATGGCCCAGAATCTGGCCTATGTTTCACCTACGTCGCGTCATGTGTCCCAACCGCAGCAGACCATGGCTCAGCAGGCGCAGTCGCAATCCCAATCGCAGTCGCAGTCGCAGCCTCAGCCCCAGCAGCAGCAACAGCCCCAGATTTCGCAACAGCAGATTTCGCAGCAGCAACAGCAACCAATCACACAGCACTCGCCGTTGCACCACCAGAGCCCGCTGCAGACGCCCGCGACCGCGCAGAGCCAGTACTCTCAGCAGCAGTACTCGCAGCACTCGCAGCCGGGCCAGAACGCCGCCATGTACCAGTATCCGTACCCCGGACAGCAACACGAGAAGCGCGAGTCGTTCGACATGAAGCGCGACAGCTTGGAACATATGAACATGCAGCAGGTTAACCAGCAGCAGGTGAACCAACAACAGCAGCAGCACGGGCAACAGCAACATGGACAACAGCAGATTAACCAACAGGCGCAACAGCAGGCGCAGCAACAGGCGCAACAGCAGCAGCAACAGGCGCAACAGCAGCTCAGTCAACAACAGCTCAGCCAGCAACAACAGGCCCAAGCCCAGGCTCAAGCCCAGGCACAGGCTCAGGCTCAGGCCCAACAGACCAGCCAGTCGCAGTCGACGACAGCGCCGCCACAGTACCAGTACAACCAGACGTCGTACCCCCAGCACCAGTACCACTACCCCATGCAGACCCAACAGCAGGCGCAGCAGCAACAGCAGCAACATCCGGGGCTGCCCATGCCCATGCAGCATCATATGGAGAACATGCCGTATTACCAGGTGCCCACGGGGTATAATTACAGCTACACCAACATGCCTCATTCGCATCCACAGCAAATGTGATTGCAGCAAACATTTGCGTTGTCGTTTACACTATGAGCAGCGATAATTGCAATGGTATCTGTGAATGCATAATTAGCAGTCTGCAACAGACGGTACCACCTCCACTGCTGCCACCAGCCTAATCCCGTGAGCCCAGGTCCGCCCACGTCGGTATCTATTAACAACTAACGTCCTTCTTTCTGTATTATTAATGATTTATGCCATGAGCGCGAGAGTTACTGACCAAGTGTCTGTAGTTTGACGATTTTTATTTCAAATTGTTCAAATTTCCAATTTTATTTCCAATTTTATTTAATATTTCAACAATTATGCCTCTTTTGAGATTGATAAACCACGACAGATCGCGAGGAGAAAGACAAACAATACACCATTCGACTCAGAATCGCCGGCTGATTCCAATGACACTAATATCGACTCGCTCAGATGTATTTTGGTCGACTTGGTGGTTGGACTATCTTTTCTGTTCTTTTAGTTCTGTCAACGACACCTGGACTCCATTTAGCCAGTCTAGGGTGGAGATATGACTACCGTTGGAATGCTGTTGACGCGGGGAACGCAATGGTGCTATTGTTATACTTGTACAACTACATTTGCGACCTCTTCGATCACGTTTGCGTTTTTCCCCAATCGACAGATATAAAGGTGGCCTAAAAAAGATTAGACTCTGATGCTGGATGAATGCAGCTGCATGACGTCCAATGGTCAGCATAATCTCCTTTCGAACACAACTCCGTCTGCAGACGTGCTATCTGAAATCCAAAGAAGTTGGCGTGTTTGTGACAGGCTGGAGAATCGGGCTGCGTCGGTTGATCATCACTTTCTTCAAAATTCACTCGCGCTCTTCCGGATATTTGGAATTAAGGTCGTCAACTGAGTTCTTTGTTTAAAGAGAGATATTGGACATGATATTGGGAATGCCAAAAAAAAGATGGAAAATGCACATTTGTTAATTACGAGTCACCACACATTGACTGCGGTATCTAAAACTCCAGCCATCTCCTTCTACAGAGATGCTGGAGAAATATAACGCCCACGGCTGGATTCAGCGCGCTCGGGGGATTCGAAAGAGACTGGTTTCGAATCCACACGAGGCGAAACGAGCACTCCAGCGAAATCGGACCGATCAGATTGCGCCCTTGGAAACACAAACAAGCTGACCACAAGATCACCACAAGACGTCAGTAATTTGCCACCCAAACAACCGAAAAGATGTCGATAGTGCTGTATAATCTGATGATTATATCACCGTCAAAACCAGATCTGGCATGTCCATCAATGGACTGGACCGTGCAATGTGCAATAGGGGAAGTTCGTACTCTACTGTACTGAGTCTGATCCATACAAGTACAATTGTACAAAAACTGGGTGAGTCGACCTGCAGTGGTGCGTGAGAGAATGTCACGTTGATGTGATGAGGTGGTGGTGAGGTGTTTCGATGTGATGGAGGTGAGATGTGATGGGGGTGAGATGTGATGGAGGTGAGATGTGATGGTGTCAGGATGATGGTGTCATGTGTTACAATTCGACATGATATAATCTGATGCGATGATCTGATGTGATGACCCGATGAGACTTGATCTCCTTTGAATCCAAATAGCACATCTCAACCCTTCACCAGAGTTACAAGTGTTTTCGAGCTGATCCTCCATGCACTGGACTTTGGCCCACCTCCTCTGCAAATAGAGCATCAACACTTGAGGTTGACCAAGAGACAAGTCAATGTCACCGTTTGCAACAAGTATATATACCCTTCTACCAACTCCACATATCACTCTTTTCGATCCTAGGGATATGGCATCACCACCGATTATTCCCGCTGGGATTCACTCATCCTAACCATGCCGCTACTATACTTGGAGCACAGGAGGTTATGGTAGCCGATGACAGCGACGAAATGCTCTGTCCATATCTGGGATGCTTGTTCGATCTGAAGTCTATCAAGGAAAGACCACCTGTTGACACTCGCCTTGAAAAACCACGTCGGAAAGGTGATTCTCGGTACAGTAGCTGCAAGTACTTAGCGCTACCACAGGCATCTTGTACAAACGAAAATAACTCGACAATGGGAATCGAACCAGTTTCTTCTATGGTGCACAGAAATGCGTTGCTACTCCCATCACTCCTTCCCCACCACGAGACCAATCCAAGCCCCCCTTCCTGTCCCTCCCCCCCCGTGCGATCCAAGGTCACGTGACCAAACTCCCCCGTTCACACCATCATGTGACTACCGACCAGCACTACTGCAATCTACAATCTACCGGAGACAACTAAACACCATCTGCTGTTTTTCGGTTGCTAATTACGATAAGTGAAAGTTTACCAGCCGTGCAACATAAAAAGAAAGATGAGAAAAAAGTCCAGAAAAAAAAGTTGCGAAAATGAAGGAGGACTCATTTGTTTGCTTTCTTCTTGCTTTCTTCTCACGTGACAAGGCGGTGAGTGCAATTACCATAAACGCAAGATTACTTCTTCCCTCCCCCCCCCTCCCGCCCTCCCGCATCACGTGACTTCCACATGTCATCCTGCGATTCTCTTCAGCCGTACATGTCTGGCATGGCCCTGCACAAGGATCCACTCTGCTAGTTGCAACCTTGAGTCTGTTTTCGATCACGTGATTCGATTAGGCCAATCTCCCCCCAAACCGGAGCCTCCTTTTGGCCTTGCGCATGGCTGCATTGCAGGCTGCATGAGCATGTATACATGTATATATCCATACATGCATATTATTACATGCATATGCGTCCTATGTGCCGCTGCACTTCCAACTGAGGGGTAAAATGTGCGTATCGGCAGAGCCGCGGCTGCATCTCACCGGGTGGGGGTCATCGGGATCATGGAGCCGACATACAGATATGGAAATATTCTTTTTTGACGTTTCAAATTGACCGATTTGTCACTGGGAATGTCGACAACAGGGCCGGACTCGCCAAACGGAAGGCACCGTAAATTAGGCTTCCCACATTGGCACTTTAATTTTGTCTTGTCTATGTTGGTTTGTTTAAATTGGGTTGGTTTTACCTTGTTTGGATTTTGTGTATTTTTAATTTGGGACAATTTATATATTGATATATTTTAAAAAATCCAGAAAGTCACAGAAAAAATAGCCAAAAATCAGAAAACAAATGTCACAAATTTCATATCGGTAAAATGAAGGGTCTTATTCGACTCGCACTTCTGTTTCATCTTGGTTGCATTTTTTCTGCATTTTCTGCAGCAGTTTTTGTGTTTTTTTTTTCTCCCAAATTCCATGCACTCCACAAGACACGCCCAATCAACGCGTGTGGTGATGTGAGATGCTCCAATCATACGACACTTGCAGCGAGTGTTTCAACCCGACGATTGCGTACATGAATGGTTACGTAACGCAGTTCCCGACGATTACGTAAACGCTTGACGTCACCAATTTACGTGACGTGCACCCAGGCGATTATCTAAACCGCCTCGCGTATCCGTTACATAACACCCCAGTAGTCCGCCGTATTGATATTGCCACAAAACAGACATGCACTCAACCCAATCCGGAACACCTGCAGGAGTGCATACAAAGGATACACAACTACACCATACTCGCCCCACATCACGTGATCTCAGCGACTGGGCCATTCAAAGATTGTGAAAGAGGTCATAATCTATCGACCCACGGCGGTCGTCCCTTGTCTTGTTGCTCATAACATCATTTCGCCCCACGTCGTTACTTTTTCCGCTCTTTGTGTGCAGCTTGGCAAATTGACAAGAGAGACTCCAAATAAGCATACTCTTAATAACACAAACAAAAATGCAGATATGCGTACGTATACGAGCGGATTTCGGGTGAGCATGGCGAGGGTTTCAGCTTGGTAATTTGAGGCGGGCGAGGTGGTTGTTAGGACTGGATTTAGTGAGTTGGTATTTCGGTTTTTGTGGGCGGAATTTGAAAACTCGATGAGAGTTGGTCTGAAGAGGTGCAAATTGGTACCGTTGGATTTAGGAGGTCTTTTGGAGTATTTTGATAGGTTAAACGGGGTGAATTTGATTGACAGTCAGACAAGTGTTGAGTCGCTATGTATTTCCAGACGTTGGATTTTTCTGTTGAAGTAGTTTAAGTGGGAGGTTTTTGTTGGGAAATTTGATAACGTTTAGTGGAGTTTACTGTCGCAGATAATGGACCGGTTTCACGGGAATATACTGTGACAACTAGAGGTGAAAAAAGTATGAGTATGTTCATAATTTTATGACGATTCCGATGGCGATAGAAAACCCACTTTGTGATTGGAGGAGTGGACTTTTGAAGTGGTTGTTTACCTCAGGTTCCAGTTGCGTGGTTAGAGATGGTACTGGCGGGGTTGGAGATGGTACTGGCGGGGTTGGAGATGGTACTGGTAGGTGTAGTAGTAGTTTTGGATCTAGGACCAACTGATTAGCCCTTTCCACCTAATGGAACAGATTTTGAACTCTGGAACGAAATCGATCCGACAATGAAGGACTTTCCCTACCAGTTGTTACGACGAAACCACCAGGTATGATTTGACATGGTCTTTGAAGGATGTTCCGAGAAGCGTGTTGGACGGGGTATGCGGTTTTTGATAATCTAGACAAGTACAGTACCCAGAGATGAACCCTGGCAGAGTACTCAGAGATTGATAAGTATTTGAAGTCATACCTTCACAGACCTGGTCAGACTCAAATCAATAGAACAAAAGCCAGCAACGAGAGAGCATTCAAGTATCGTAGCAGCTGAAAGATATTTCCTAGTCGTAAACTAATTCTGGCTACCAGACTGAACGCTCGATCAAGTCGATCAAGATGATCATTATTGCAGTACGACTGGAAGCTCTTGTCGGAATGGACTGTACTCTTGACACGAGCACGTCACAATACCAGGAGAAGACGAGAACTGGGTCGATGATTGACAGACGCGAGAATTTTCTTGGACGTATTCAACCAGGACAGAGTTCCTCTTGAAGGAGAACAGGGACATTGAACTCTGAGTGGGGGGACTGCTTGGAGAGGAGGGCAGGTTCTCAGACATTACTGGATGGGTGTGAGATTGGTAGTAGTCGTTGAACTGCATCTAATCTCTGTTTTCGGTCATTGTATTGCTGATACGAGTGTGGCTGGCCGGTCTATAACCCAACCATCGCTCTGAACTTCGATGACCCACCTGACATCCTGACCAAGTCATTCTAATCGTGTCAAGTGTGAAATCCAGATTATGGAGGTTGAGGGCGCCCGGTCACAGTTGAAACGAGATCTTGTGCGAACGATTGTATCTGCTCCTTCTTATCCTCGACACGTATCTCAACATCACTAACTGACTGATATTGTATTTGGTAGCATTCATAGAGATTTCCACCATGTTACCAGCCCTGAATTGCTTGTCGAAGATGGGTTCTATAAGTTGTGACCTGAATTTCGAAGTCCGCAGAATCGGCAGAATCGATGACGGTCGACGAGCGTGTTTCAAACTCCACAGGCTTTTGCATTCAAAGTAGCCCCTATGGAATTGTCACTCCGGTATCATCATCCTCAGTTAATACTCGTACAATACATACCCGTACTTCAGCGGAATGTGTGCCAAAAAAAACAACAAAACACTGACGAAGGGTGAATAGTCAATCATTTAGAAGGATATGAGTAACCGTTGCACTGCATTTCGTTGCATTTCGTTGAATTTCTTTGCAATTTGTTGCAGTTTGCTGTTGTAGACTTAGCCACTTCTCACGAGTCTCTTCAGACTGCTTGAAGGGATTCGGAAGGCCACTGGCTGCTATGACTGGTGGTCAAGGCAACAAGATTGATAACAAACAGGGGTTTGAACTTGGAATAGAAAGAACTACCCGTGCTTTTGAGCTTTAGAACTTTTTATATCACATTAATTCGACTCTATAGATCATAAGAGGACTAGACCATGACTTTCGTACAGTAAGACCGAAATATGGACTAAGCACACATGCTACAAGCACTTGTAGTCTGTACCAGGTGTCATAATATTACCCAAGTGCTAGTAGATGTGTATTTGCTACCAACACCGTGGATGTAGCAGAACCACAACCTCACAGTCCATTCAGTCAACCAGCAAAGATTGCTACTGGAGATCCAGAGGATATGACATAAGGGAATAAGTCAACCAGCAGTTTAACGATTCTGTGAATATCAGTTTATCGCAACTTTTGCTCCAATCGGTCATGTACTCGGAATTCTAGAATCACCTTCCGACACCCTCCCCTCCATTCATGGTAACGCAGGAACGTTACGACTGATTCACCACCTTAAACCTCCCCCAAGAACCCATAAAATGGTCTCATTCACTACACACAAGTGAATAAATGCCACCATTGGATTTCGCATCGTCACTTTTGTCTATTGATTTACTCGGACAAATAATGGCAGAAAATATGGGAGATGTTGGCAGGTGTTCAAACAACAGCCAAGTCCAAGAACGAGACGATTGAATGTTGCCCTTAACAATCTACATAGAAAAAAATACGACAAGGTCCGCCATCATTCAAAGTACCGGTGCTGACATAATTCATTCATCACGATTCGATTGAGTCAATATATCTATCTATCTATATATGGGTGTTAGCTACTGAGAACACTTGTTTATACATAACTACGCTTACTCAGCTAAACCAAGTAGCTACTGTACAAGTATACTGGCACAGCTATCACAATATCTAGAGGCAGCAACAACCAAAAACCACCATGGAATCAACAGTACAACCTTTCTCTGCTCCGAACGCTACAAGTACAAGTACTCTCGAACCCATACCATTGGAATACCGGGCTTTCTACACAGTCATGATACAGCAGGTTAAGAACCAGATAAACAGCAAATAAATACATTGAATGTGTTTATCAACTTCAATATCAGTTGGGATCCTCATAACTTGTACACATCTACCCACATTGCCATCAACATATGTATGGAGACAGCCGAACAAGTAACTATACTCACCTCTGGTTCTACATCATTTCGCTTTCGGACTAACTGAGCACTGGACACTCGGGGAGGATGACCAAGCTTGCCGAAAATGGAAAGCAGGGTCTTATTTCTACCTGGAACATGAACATGGTGTGGACCTCGTAGCTGCCATCTAGTTTCCCCATGGCCTAGGAGCTTGGGTGGAATCACTGACGCTGACTCTTCCACGACTCAGGCTCAGACGACTCTTTTCTTCGGGGTTGTTAAGCACGCCAGTCTCTTTCACCGATGGCAACAAGGAATCCACCCCAACCTGCGAGGTAACGTCTTTGCCGAGGGTGTCGAGTACGGAACCGAGATCGACAGCAAAGCTCTTCGCAAGTTGTCTCAGACCATCTATAACAAGGACGAGGTCAACCCCTGTCTCCGAGCCCTTGGTTTCTCAGAGGCTGCTGCCATCAGAGAAAAGACTCTTGGACTCCTGCTGGACGGCATTGTTCGAGCCCAGGACACCTATATGCCCGAAGGAGGTATACCTAAGGGTATCCAAGGTTACTGGAGGTGGATGAACACCAACTGAACTGCTCTCCCCAAGATTGTTCCTCCTGAGGGCAACATTCCATATTACTTAAGTACCCTCCATGAATACTCGAGGTGTTCGAGGCTTCAGCAAGCCCGAGGATCTTGCTGCTGTCGAGGAGTTCTTTTCCACCCGAAAACATAACACGCGGGAAACGAGCCATCCCTGTCTCAGGCCACCAGATCCATCCTCCTCCATGTCCACCTCATCATCGCCGCCCATAACTTCGAGAGGGTCCAAGTAGCAGAAATATCCCTAGAATAACCAGTAGAACCGCCAATAACCGCATAACCGCATAACCGCATAACCGCATAACCGCATACCAGCCACACAAATGTACAACCCCGACACACGGATCACGCCTGAAAAAATCACAATATCTCCATAATTGCAGAATCTCCAGCCACTCGACGTTTTCAGGTTAAACTAAAACTACCGCATAAAAATTAACCTTTCCAGATCCACTTTTAATCACACCTTAAATTTGGCAATAGTTTTTGGAGCCAAAATCTGGATCCGAATCGGGACCGCATCACACCCCCTCCTTGATCGGAAGTCACGTGTAGAAAAAATAAACAGGTTCAAGTCACGTGATACCACCTCCACCACCACCACGACCACCACCATTCTTCCTTGTCACGTGGCCGGTTTCTGCGACAAGACCTCTTTATCCAGTCCGTCCCAAATCTCTATGCATCTATGGCGCATTATTGTGCGGGGATGCGTTGAGTGGGGTAAAAAAAGAAAACAGAAAAGCGATATTTTTTTGGAAGAACTTGCGGAACTGGCTGTTGATTTAAGCGACGCATAAATTGTACCACCAAATTCAGCTCGGCGAGGCGAGCATGATTTCTTTTGCAGAATTGTAATTAGGAGTATTTTGAAGTTTTTTGGCGGCAGTTGGCGGACGAGGGTAGGACTTGGAGGGGGGGGTCTGTGAGGAGGGGACTTGGGGAGGGGACTTGGGGACTCTGGGGGGGGACTTGGGAGTTTGAGAAGGGGGGTTTGAGAAGGGGAGTTTGAGGATGATACTATCAAATTACAAGAGAGAATTTTTTGTATTGTATTTGTCGTATCGTACTATATATTAATGGTGCTATGATCATATTTTGGGCATTCTGGTGGTTGAGTCGAGCGGCTGATGTCCACGGATAAAGGTCGTAGCAATGCTATATCAACTTCTGAGTCAGTATTTGAGAGAAAAGAAAGACGAGAGTGTTTGTATTGTGAGAGGAAGAGACTCGCCCTTGCGACTCAAGCTGAACTTGAACATTGTTGGAATCTTGCTGATCTCTCGTTCAGATTCGGACGTAATCAAGCTCGATCTCTAGATATGACGTAGCGAGGCTCTGAGTTCAATCTCTGAGCATATCGGGTGATCCGACGACTAGTTTGAACTCCCAGGCTCCTTCTCCAAGCTCCTTCTCCAAGCTCCTTCTCCAAGCTCCTCTCCAAGCTCCTTCTCCAAGCTCCATCTCCAAGCTCCTTCTCCAAGATCCATCATCAGATTCGCAGATCTGCTACTGCCTCACCTTTGCCAATTCTACCTCATACCAATGAACCAACGCCTTCAACTGCTCAATCTTCATGTCGCGCGAGTGGATCTCCTGGACGTAGATGGACGCCTGCGAGTGCATTTTGTTGTTGGACTGGAGCAGTTGCATGGCGTGGACGTGGGTAGATTCCAGGTCGTTTTCAAGCTGCTTGATGCGGTCCAGCAGCAGTTGTGGTCCCTCCTCGGCCGCCGAGTCTTTGATTTTCAGGAGCTCTGTTTCGGTCATCAAGTGTAGATGTGGTGATGGTGGCTGTGTTGAATGCGCTCGAGTGCAACGACTTTGGACAATTTCTCAACTCGATCCAACTCCATCAACTCGTTCCTCGAAGGGAGATTCCAACCCCTTCAAATACCCCAACAACTTTCATATGCACTTGGCTGATATCCTCCGCAACGCCAGCCCTAACCTTGGCGTCAGGTGGCTGCTAGTGACACAAACGGGCAAGTGGGAACTATAAGGGAGGGAATTTTTCTTTTTTTTCTCTCTTGTTTCCCCATCATCCGTTTTCCGCTTGTCACCAGTCGGTTCTAGGCCAAGCTACAGCGTATGTGTGACGCGGCGTTGATGCTAGAAACTACCGTTCGAGTACACCCACCAATTCCCCACTCTCCCGGACCACCTGTCAGTCGCATTACACGCACCAACAGTCGATCCGGGGAACGTCAATCGCTGTCAGGTGCAACTACTTCGCCGTTGCGCTAGTGACATGTGAAAGACAGCCTACTGCAGAGGAGATGGAGGTGGAGTGCAACAGGAGATTGGGAGCGGAAGAATGCTCATTCGAGAGTCGTTTGAGTCTTTGAAGAGTGTCGGCTCAGGGTACCGGTTCAGAACCGATTCTCTTTCCAGATGACCGATTCGCGATGGCCAATTCGCGATGAACACTCGCAATCAATGTCTCAGATGTTGACGGGCTCAGATATTGTTGAGGAAGGAAAACGGCAAGAAAATGTGGACAGTTGATAAAAAATATCCACAAGTTTCGCTGCTGAAATAGATAGTGACGCCATAGACAAGATCATGCTGAAGTACATGTATACTTATACTACAGATTTCAACATAAATCCATCTTGTATTTGCAATCCGTGCTTGATGAGCTCTTTACATGACTGATTTTGGCTGTTCCAAATATCCTGAATACGCAGTTTTGAATTGTCTATTGCACGCGACACCGAGATGCGGAAGTGGGTGGTTAATAATGAGATTCGGAGATATTGTGACTTTACAACCAAGTTCAGAAAGACTCAAGTGACTATCTAACTTGACTCCGACGTTCAGCTTCTCAATAGGGCTAATATTGGAAGAGTGATGAATCATCAGCTGCAGAATTAAGGCTCCAAACACCTAAGTATATACTGTACAGTTTCACCAAGGGAAAGAACTTGGAACACATTAATACATGGTCTTTTGGGGAAGACACTCTCTGGCCATCTTTATGAGTCATTGCAAATTCTGGCGGAAGAAAAGTCGTCAATGTACATTCAACAATGCTTAAGTAAACTGATGCGGGTTTCACCTTTGGGGGTAGTTGGTCGCACACCACCTGTTCAATACAATTGACATTGGAAAACCCCCTTCCAGACCCCTTCCAGTGAGAAAGTACTATAAAATGCTCATATCTAGTACTGTACGTGATTCCATGCCCAAATAAGTAGGCTCTTGATTAGATTAGCCACTATTACCAAGTTGTGCCGTTTTGGCAGCCATACAACTTGCCAGAAGGCCGTCTAAAACTGCAAAAACATGTTCATTATCAAGCTGATACCAACAAAAACAAGAAATTTGAACTCCGTGAACACGTAAATCACCTAGGGTGAAAGTTGCCTTGTGTTGAAGCAGAGTCAGGATGCGACGAAACAAAAACATGTTCAGTAATATATAAAAGTAACAATTTAGTAGCCGAGCAGTTGATATATGGGGAGCTACTAACAAGACTAAATAGTTGGTGTTCTATCTGGAGAATATCTTAGAATTGACCGATTTGCTGATTCACATATTCCTACAGAGAAATCTACATCTAGATCGCCCCAGGTTTCCCAATATTGTTCCTATTGAGATGGAAAAAAAATCTCGAGAATCGATACACCTTCCGCCTGTGTGTCGTAACATCACCTTTTCTTAAATGTGATCTTGATTAAAATGCGTACTCCTGATTCTGGCCGTTTCTTAGTCTCTACTGCTGGCATTCCAGCTCGCTGATTAATTGGAAACATAGACAGTGTATAATGATTATCAGAAGTCTCCAGTATGTACAGCAGTCTGTTGAGATGAGCCCTGTTGTGCGAATTACTCTGTACCGTGCTACAAGAAGAATCCCAAGTCACCATCGACTTCATTCCGTACGTTCGTTTAAGTCTGCTTTGACTGAAAACTAATGACTTGGAGACATAACTCGAGCTCTCAACTGGATCAATCCAGACCTGCCGTAAACTGTTCCTCTCTGCCGCCAATGCGAGCTGGAATGAAATGCCAAACCGAGTTTTAGTATATATTCAGCATCATTTGTTGACTCATTGAAGTTTTTCAAGCCGTGTCTATGAAGTTTCACATACTTGTGCCAATCATGTGAAACACCCCCGCCTATCACAAGATGATAAATGAGATATAGAGAACGTAGTCACTTACAACTCACTTCTAGCTACACCACGTTCCGATAGGAGCACACAAATGAAAGAGATTCTAGATCAGTAGACAATATCTACAAGACGGACATCTCGTCTACGACCAAGTCGGTTCCTCTCCTCATCATGCGAGAAATGGGCCAGGATGACCTACCAGGTGGGGTGTGCCTTCAACAGCGCCAGGTTTCGGAAATCCTCTCCTATCACAGGTGTACAACTTTTTTCAGGCTGGATCAGATCTGGATTTTGGTGTCCAGATCAAAGCATGTGCCATGCAAAAAAGGGAAAGGAGAGATCGGGGACTCAATGTCGTGGATGTCGATTGTTGTTGAAAAAGGTGGAGATGTCCAAGATTGTGCTCGCCGGTAACGAAATAATCGATAATGAGCAACTCAAGTTGCCTAAAGAGCGAAACCACGGCTCCAGGATATATCCCAAACCGAGCCGAACGCATCGGAAGACCCTTTTGTCCCCACAATCAAGGACTGAGGCCATTCGGCAGTACCGCGGAAACTGCTCCAAGACTCGCTCTGTCGCGACTGGTCCGATTGAGAACTGCAATAGCTACCAGATACGGCATCCCTCCAAGATACCGCTGTATTTCTTTCGACGATCAAACAATCTACTGTGATGAATATTCCAAGTGACATCATCTGCTTCACGGAGATTGAGATGCCCCAGTTGGATAGATATAAATACCAGTTGTTACTCCAACCAAGACAACACCATTGTCTAGCCCCTACACCTCATCTCAGCAATGTTCACAACATGACCAGTTTTGTTCTCTACGCCACCCCAGATTATCCATTCGTGGACATTTTCCACGAAACAGTCAGCAGTACACCGAGCTGAGAGACAGGGCTCGGTCGTGTGTCGACCATTATAGAGGCCAGGCTACTACCTGGCTCACACCTACAGAAGCGGCCTTGACGACTTTGAAGTCATGAGCCAGGCCACCGATCCAATTTTCCGAGATTGAGGATCAGCCATCCTAAACACGGACAGGTTGGGCAGGTGTCAATGAGATGTCTATCGACTACACCACATCCTTGCCAGCTCTTGTTGTTGCGTATGCCGACAGAATCTCAACCAGTTGGTCGGAACCTGTAAGGCCAACAATTCTCAACCCTTGACCCATACTTCTAGCTACATCTCAAAGGACACTAGCATTGTCGGAGAGGATGGACTCGGGAACACCATTGGAGGAGATCCAGTTGTAGAAAGCCAACCGAAAATCAATGGCAGAAGAGGTTCTTGTAGGGTAAAAAGCTGTAAACCCAGAGAACATATCAACAAATACACAAACGTACCATTTGGACTTGAGGAAGATGAAAGGTCCAGCCCAATCAACTTCAATTCGCTGGTGAGGTTTGAGGACCTTGGACGAGGCAGGAGGTGGTGGTGGTTGGACCGTGTAGTCTTGTTTTGAAGCTTGGCAAACGAGATAGTGCTGCACGTAGTGAAGGCACGTTCAGTGCTTTCAGCAGTCGGTCGAACCAACGACTATGTCTCTCAACTCCCCCGATGATGCAACCTCCATCGCTGCTTACGCACTCTCACAGCTCCTTAACATCCATCGTCTGCTCAAGGCCCAACAGCGGACCCTGACCTCTCCTGTATCCCTCAGGATGTTCCCGCTGGTGACCCCAAGTACATTCGTCGCCAGGGGATCCTCTTCCGTGTCAAGTCGAGTGCTGGTGCGTGCGCCACTCCCCAAGCCTCTCCTCTGCCTTCCGGCGTCCCTGAAGAATCTGGCGTTTCAACTCGCTCATGACGATCAGGCCGCTGGCCACCCCGGTAGGTGGCTGAAACCGTGGTAGATTCTCAGAATGAGGTTTGTTTGGTACAACAAAAGACCATACTCGTCTTAGTGGTTAAGAGACAACAATGCAGAAGATGATCCTCACGCAGTGGATCTAGGGGAGCGTACAGCCAGCCAAGTGTGCGCTAAGTAGCTACAAGTAAGAGATGACAACCCCAACGGAGCAACCACGTGACCACAAAAACCACGTGACCGGACCCCCCCTATTTAGTCACGTCACGTGACTTTCCTTCAACTATGTCACTGAACCGCTCTTCCGATCTCCCCTTCCTCCTCTTCAGTCAAAATTCCACTCCAGTACGAAATTGTTCCGTGGTTCCAAACAAAGTTATTCATTTTTCAGCACATTCCGGAAACATCAGAGTTTGCCAATATTCGGATATTAAAACCTTGTCCAGCCTAAACAAGGACATGACTCCCCAGAGCTCCAGAGTGAAGCGATGGACCCAGGGGTAATGATGTCGATCTGGTGGAAATTGCGTGATTCAAAAAAGCAGCGCCAAGTGAAACGAGGGCGTTTACGTAAGCAGTGGGGGGGGGATGATGTGGATGACCGGTTGTGTTCTCCCTGCTATGCGGTGGGTCCTCCGTAATGCGGCATTATGTCTGTCTCTGACGTTCTCTTACTTGCTGCTCCGCCTTGAGTCATGTGAGGCGGCGGAGTCGAGCCATTTTTTTGGAGATCCTCACCATCTCTAGGGTTAGGGTTCGGTAACGGGCGGCGACTGAATTGCAGGGTGTATTGGAGGCAGTTTATGGTGCTTACCACGTGGGTTTCTGGGTGATATCATGGGCTATGCTTTATGGTGTGGTGACAAGTTATCTGATTTGGGTCGTTTCTGCATAATACAAGGACTAGGCCAGTTGACGCATGTCACTATGCACAGTGGAGCGCCCTGGATGTATGGTTCGGGTGGTTATAACGTCATTTGGTATGTATGTGTCAAGATGAGGCGCGAGGCTGAGTTGTAGCGGGAAAAAAAAAGAAGTAAAAACGGGGAAAATAAAGTACCAAAATTGGGGAGTTTTCGCTAAAACTGTCAGGGGAGCACGTTAGGCCATCCAGCCTCGCCTGTGGGCTGTGCAAAGGGACATGATGACCAGAAACAGGACGATATGTACATATGTCGTCGGACATACAGTACAAAATAAAGTGGCAATGTAAGTAGACACCCGATGCAGGATGACAGGGATTGAGGGTGAAAAATCGACGAAAAAACGAGCCAATGTGATGGGAGGTTTTTGCAATCGGGTCACCAGGGCCGAATTGACGCGCGGCTCGAAAAAAACAACCACGTGACCCCCTCAGACGAGCTCATTCTGAGACCCTACAAATTCGGATAGAGTTGCAGTCAAACGTCAGTTTAAAGCAAACATAGATAAGTGTCCGGGAAAGGATTAGCTGGTGGTGGGGGGTACGTATCGACGAGAAAGGATATTGTGGAGATAGACACAACTCTGGAAAATGTCCACGATCTTTCCGAAATGAATTCGCCTATCTGGATCAAAAGTTGTGTACAATGTGGAAATTTCTTAAGGTTCGGTTATTTTCCAGGCGTATGAGAGATAAGACATGGGATTATGGGGGCATGTTTCGTGCTCGGAATCAATGGGATTTTTCTGAAAATACAACCCATCAAGTAAAGGAGTCTCATCTTCTCAGAATTCTTCCCTTTTTTCCCGCTTTTTCTCGCCCCCATTGCCCCGTTATCGCCCCCTCCCTTCAGGCCCCACTGTTTATTTTTTTTTTAATGTCGCCAGTTTTTTTTTTAAGGTTGATGAGGTGCACCACGTGGGACAGATAAGACGGCCATTGGGAGAGACGAAAACGGGAGCGAAAACGCAGCTGCGGACCCTAAAGGGACCGTTACGTAAGCGGATTTGGCTGTCAGTAGGGGTTGTCACGTGACCGCTGCAATTGTGGCCGGGCCGCGCCCTCCAATTTGCTGTCTAGCGTCGGTGGCAATCTCAGGGACTTTTTGTATGGCGCTGTTTTAAGCCTTGCTCGATTCCAACTTTGTTTGTTTATTTGGGTTTGTGCGAGAAATGTAGGTTCCAAAGAGGACGTGTCTAGACTGGTGGATAATGGTTCAGTCGCCACCGGAGTAGCGACATTGGATTTTTCCAATTTTTCCGAGTCGATTGATACCCACATTTCTCCTCCATTACCCGTATCAGTGCGGTTAACCCCCTCTCCCTCCATCAGCAGTGGTAAACCTTGCTGCTCAGTACATAAATCGTCTTGTGCGCCACTCGAGCTCCTCATGACAGCTCTCTCATACTCGCAAATCATCCGGTTGACGCTGGAGGCCATTTTCCAGGTTTTTGTCGTCTGCGTGTTTGGCTACATTGCCGCACGGTGTCGGATTCTCACACCCCAGGCCCAGAAACATATCGCCAATCTCAATGTCTTTCTCTTCACGCCCTGTCTGATTTTCTCCAAGCTGGCGTCGTCGCTGTCGCTGCAAAAGATGATCGAGGTGGCCATCATTCCGCTGCTGTTTGTGCTCATGACCGTCGTGTCCCTGAGCTGCGCTAACCTCATGGGCTGGATGCTGAAGCTGAACAAGAACCAGGCCAACTTCGTCAAGGCCATGGCCGTGTTTGGAAACAGCAACTCGCTGCCCGTTTCGCTGACAATGGCTCTCAGCTACACGCTGCCCAACCTCTCCTGGGACCAGATTCCAAACGACAACCCCGACCAGGTGGCATCTCGTGGTATCCTCTACCTCCTCATCTTCCAGCAACTGGGCCAGATCGTCCGATGGTCCTGGGGATACAACACCCTCCTCAGATACGCCGACGAAGAGGAGGACGAGACCAACGTGGTCGCAGTGGTGGAGGAGGACGAGGAAATCGTCATTGAGTCACATGACACCTCCGAACAGTCGCCCCTGCTCATCAAAGACACCCGCGAGGAAACGGGAATCCTGCTCAACAGCGATGAAGAGGTGTCCGGAGGAACCGCATCCACCTATGGCAGCCACGTGACCCACTCCAACGACGGCAGCGACTCGGATCACGTGTCCGGTGACAATACCTGTAGCGACAACCACCACGTGACTGGCTCCGGTCACACGACCGCCTGTCATTCTGCCGACACCTCCACCAACAATTCCACCATTGATCTCCATTCATATCAGTCGTCTCCCGCGGTGGAGGAGATTGCTCGAAAACCTCGACGTAAAAACCACAAGAAGAAGCATGGACACAAACACCGACACCGGCGCCGTCCCCATGTGGTTATTCGGGTTGCCAAGGCCGTTCTTAACTTCATGAATCCTCCTCTTTGGGCCATGCTTGTAGCCATCATTGTGGCTTCCGTTCCCATTTTAAAGTACGAGTTTTTCGAGAGCAACGATATCATTCAGGCCACCATCACCAAGGCTATTCAGCAGCTGGGCTCGGTGGCCATTCCATTGATTCTGGTTGTTCTGGGTTCGAATCTCTCTCCCGACAGTGGGGCTCCTCCTGCTTGCAAAAACTACAAGAAGATGGTTTTTGGCGCCATCATGGCTCGAATGATTCTTCCTGCCTTTGTTCTGCTGCCTCTGATTGCATGGGGAGTCAAGTACTCGGAGGTGAGCATTTTGGACGACCCCATCTTTCTGCTGGTGTCGTTCATTCTAACCATTGCTCCTCCAGCCATCCAGCTGTCTCAGATTTGCCAGCTCAACGGGTTCTACGAGAAGGAAATGGCCGGCGTGCTGTTTTGGGGATACGTGGTCTTGACCTTGCCTACCACGTTATTTATTGTCGTGTCGAGTTTGGAGGTGTTGGATTGGGCCGGAAAGTTGGTGAGTTAGGCGATTCAGCAACCAAGGCGTAGTCTTAGTGGATGCTTTGAGCGCGCTAACCTGAAGCACAGTCATTTCGTCTCACGCAATTGCAATCGCAGTGGCTCTCTTTGGCTCTCGCTTTAGTGTATATATTTATTGATCATGTTCGATGTATTGTATCTGTAGCTGTGCAGTCGAAGGCAGAGTACAATAGTCGCAGTTTAGTTGTAGTCGTAGGTCCAGGAGGTGTTTACTTGCTGGTGTGATTTTATTGGTCTGAGCCATGGTCATCATCAACCTCCGGAGGTTTTCAACCGTATGAGTGTACTACTGTACGGGTGACTTGTATCTCGAGATGATGTTGCTGTTGAACCACTCCCTGAACCTCAGAGGTCCTAGACAACATTCGAGGCCGCAATCGAATTCACAACTGATCCATGAGACTTGTTCGAGAACTCGTGACCCACCCCAGTTAACATGTCCGAAGCCCTTGAACATTCTGACCCACTGAAGATACCCGGATCACTTCATTCAGTGGTTTGGGTGTCTCGTTATCCATTGGATCCTGGTGCCACTGAAGCTGAATCGGCGGCGAAACCGACATATCTGTGATGAAGGTCGACTGTGAGATTCCTGGCATCTTCATGGAAACCCGCACACCCTCCATTCTTTCGAATACAATGTGTACCCGTCTCAGAAGACAAGTGCTTCCTGAACCACGTCCAGCCAGAGCTTCACAGATCTGCTCCACGAGCCCTTCACCGTTCGGTCGGGTCTTCTCCTGGAATCACAGCTCTCATTCACAGTCGTTATCGTTCTCTCGCGAGTCCATATCCGGGACTCTTCCAGTCAAGTTCATTAGTTGCCCAGTCAGCTTCTCAATCCACGTCGTCGACCTTTGTTATTCATGGGGAACAGTCTCCAACCACGTTCTGGCCATTAGCGTATCTTACGATTGACATCTACCACATATCCGTTAGGAATCGGTTCCAGGACTGCCAGCACAGGTTCAGATGGTGCAATTGTTGTATTACACCAAGTTGTGATGGTCTCGAATGTCCAACCGTCGAGAAACCTCAAACCCATACCCATAACGAGCAGACTGACCATCCTGACAGTCTCCTACAAGTACAGTATGTGCTGTAGGGACAATCGAGTGGGTATGACAATGAGCAGTTTGAGAGGCATTTTTTTTGTGCTACCACGTGACATAATGGCACAACTTTGACGACTCAGCCACGGGATAAATTTCAGCAAATTTCACCAAACCAAACCACCTTTTTTTTTTTTTTTTACCACCAAATCTTTCAAAAAAAAAAAAAAAACTCAAAAAACGGTGCCATACCCAAGAGCAGTGCCAAAAGTCACGTGTGGCACATGAAGGGGTAATTTGATCACATTGTTGGAGAAAATCCCTGTCACATGATCCTGTGATTCTGTTTAGCTGTTGTCAGCAAGTCCGCAATGTGATATATCACTGGTTTCTTATACTCAATTTTCACTACAAGTTTACTTGGATTTACTTGGTTTTTAGTTGAAAATTTAGCAACCCATCAGTCTCAGTCAACACACCCAGTTTGACAACCATGGGGCTCGAACCGGATCATACATGGTGTCATTTCTCACTTTAAAGGTTCGTTCGTGTCCATATATGGATCATTGTGTCTCTTTTTGTAGTTCTGTGGACACTGATCAAAAAGAGGCACAAGTCTACACTATTTGTCAAGTATGTTCCCAACTAAACCCCCATTGTTTTGACCATCTTTTGACAAAAAGGACTACTGTACTTGTAGTATAGTCACCTGAACTTGTGGTGTCTGTACGTGTGAAAGCGCTTATAACAAACGAAAGGCCACCCTGTCGGTCAAATTTCAACGACTACATGAATCATCAGGCCTTGATCGCACAATGGTACATCTTTCTACGTTCTTACTGTCAATCTGTACGTGAAAGAGTGTACGCGAAAGAGGGTACGCGAAAATGAGGATCCGCGTCAGATATCAATCGCTAGGACTGGACTGAAGATGACTAAAGACTACGTTACGTTACGTACTACGAGCTTGGGGTGTATAGAGAGACTCGGTTGGCCAATTCCCCAGATCCACGATACCTCGCTAAAGCTCCTTCCTCCTGCCTATTCCTTCACTCTGAAGCTCTCGCAACTGACGTTCTCACAACTGCGACTCTCTCGATATTCTATCCATCCCTGAACCACCCCACGGACATTCTTTCTACAGTAATTATTGACAGATTTGAGTTCCATTTGGGGGTAAAAAAAAGTCGGCAGAAATACACAGTCTGCGACTATCACCCACCACTCGGCGGCTATCACACACTGCGGCGGCAATTCTTCCCCAATCGAGACATTGACATCCCACTCATCATTGAAATCCCACTCGTTATATTTATCACGTGTCTCCGTCCACTCCACCGAAATCACATGACTTGAAATCAATTTTTTCCTGCCCGTCCTGTCGTTGTCTGATATAGAGACCCCCACTCTCGCACGTTTTTGTCAAACTCAAAACTAAAGAGGAGAGAGCTTTCAGTAGACGTCTGAGAGGAGCTTTTGAGCCCGAAAAAAGCGCAAAAAAGCGCAAAACAAAACGCCAACCCCATCTGGATCACTTGAAATATATATTTCCATGTTATAAATCTCTCTAACTCCTTCACAGCCGCCTCCAACACACGCCATGCATCCTGCTCTCAATCGTGCGCTTAAGATTATCGATACTTTATCTTTAAACCCGCATATTATGCGACAAGTGCGTCATCACCACTTTTGACTCTCTACAAGTACAGCTCAATCCACTCATTTTCCAGCCAGAAAAATCACCATGAAACATCTCAAGTCTGTGGCTATCATTGGAGGAGGTCCCAGCGCGGCTCCGTGCATCAAGGCGCTTTTGGCCGAGAATTACTTTGGCAAAATCACCGCCTACGAACAGCAACCGGCACCTGGAGCAGGAGTATGGAATTACAACGGCCTGACCCGGCCGACACCGAACCTGCCATGCACTCGTGACATGCCCGCAGAGCCCATTGAGCACAAAAAGGACGGCTCCATCATCTACTACAACCCCATGTACAGAGATCTCAACACTAACTTGCCCCACATGTTGATGGCGTACAAGGATTTCCCCTTCCCCGAGGGCGTGGATTTGTTTCCCAAACGACAGGTTGTCAAACAGTACGTGCAGGACTACGCCCGGCATGTCGTGGACCATTTCAAGTTTGAAACCATGGTCACCGGCTTGAAAAAGACGGGAGACGTGTGGATGGTGGAGTCCAAGTACGTCGGACCCCATGCCAAGGAAAACGTCCAGCCCGAGCTCGAAACATATGATTACGTCATCGTATGCACCGGCCACTATTCCCATCCGTTTGTGCCTGACGTTCCGGGTCTGAAGGCGTACTCAGACAAGCATGAGGTTCTGCATGCCAAGTACTTTGACAACCCGGATTCGTATGTTGGAAAGACCGTTTTGGTGGTTGGAAACTCGTCTTCCGGCATTGATATCGCCAACCAGGCGGCAAAAACCGCCAAAAAGGTCATTGTCTCTGCCAGATCGCCTTCCAATGCCCCCACCAAGGGAAACATTGAGACTGTTGGTGTGATTACTAAGTTCCACGGTGATGATATTGATGTCGAGGGAGCTCCAGGAGTGGAGGGTTCGTCTCCCCAAACTCTCTCTGACGTTGATGTGGTCATCTATTGCACTGGATACTTGTATTCGTTCCCTTTTCTGCACTCCTACGTGCACCATTCAGACGATGACCTCATCACCGATGGAGTTCGGATTCGAAACCTCTACAGACAGCTGTTTTACATCAACGACCCATCCATTGCGTTCATCGGAATGCCCAAAAACGTGGTGCCCTTCCCTCTGGCTGAAACCCAAGCAGCTGTTGTGGCTCGAGTGTGGTCTGGAAGATTGAAATTGCCTTCTAAGGAGACCCAATTTGAGTCTCTGCGGAAAGAAGAGAAGGAAAGAGGCACTGGATCTGCCCATCATACACTGAAACACCCCCTGGATGCCGAGTACCAGCAGGCTCTCACTGACTGGCTCAAGGCCGATACCTACCCCGATCCAGACAAGGGCTTCTTTGGAGTGGAGTGGGATGAAGAGCGGTATAATTGGAGACGAAATGTCAAGAAGCCGCAGTTGGGAGATTTGAGTCTGTGACATCACCGCGGATCGGTGATCGGTTCGGATGTTCTACTGTAATACTGCTCTTGCTACTGGAGGATACTTCTGAAGCAAGATTGCTGGTATTATGACACTACAACAGCTGCTCTTGTTACTCGGAGATATCAGACGCTGACCTTACTGTGGCAACTTCAGATAAAACTTGTCATGTCAAGATACCAGGCTTATTGTATAGAATTCGTTCAGCAAGACTCTAAGAATTTCCTACATAGAATGACTAGAATACAACTCTTCATCTTCAAACATGTGAAGCCCCTGGGAAATGCAATTGGCAGAAACAATCTACTCGCACCAAATGCCAAACTTGCAATGAAGGACTGGAATCCCCTTCCACTTCTCTTACCCTAGCGTCAAAACATTGGGATATCGGATGGGATAAAAACTGATGCTTGTAGCTAGAGGTTGAACATTGCCACTGTAAATGAAACAGACGTACCAAGAGAGACGCCCACTCTGAAGTAGTGCCACTAAGCGCTGGAGTTGAATGTTAGTACAACAGCAAGAGGCTCTAAGAGTAACTCTCGATCTGACACTCCGCAAGCAAACGACCTCGTTCGAACAATGGCTATCAATTACAATTACAATCACAATCACAATACTGATCTCCCATGCACCAAGGCAAAGACTGTCTCCAGCTGACCATGCCCAATCCCAAACCCCCTCCCCCCACAAAAGGTACATACTTTACTGTACTGTGCTGCCAAAAGCAAGTCCACCCCGTTTGTCAGGTGGGTACCAAAACAAACAGGAATTCTTCACCTGATACGTGTCTCCAAAATCTCAAGTATTCTACCCGTAACTTCGTGTAATCTACAGCCTGCCACCCACTATTTGGCGCCCCACAAAAGAACACTTTTACTCGACTGACTGCACTGAAAAACTTTGATCTACTTAGAGTTCAAAGACCCCATATTTGGGCAGTCTCAAAAGGAGTTTGAAAGAGCCCCAAAAGGTGATTTCTTTGGCTGATTAAGTCATCACGTGAGTCCGATAATACTGTCTCTTTTTCAGCCGAAAACAATCACTCCAAACACTAAAATTGCCACTCACTCTTCAATATCTCCAACATACTTGCACTTGTACAGTTGCATGTTCTAAATGGGACAGCGATACCGACCAGAGAGAGAAAAACCAACGAGAAATATCCCCGAACAATTCAAGCCTAAAACGTTTGCTGTACTGTAGTACAAGTATGTACTTGTATGTCCATGAAACATCCCTTCTCTCCTTATCTCCTTTGGTTGAACATATCCTCAACTCGTGTTCACACAGCCAGCCAGTCACACATCCGCTTACTGATCTGCCTGTACATGTCCACTCCACCCACTAATTCAAACGTTTATTAATACATAATACGGCTTTTACTCTAATCCCCACTCTACATTCCAAAAGCCTTGCCCATCTGAGCAATATCACCCTCCTGGGCAAGAATCTCAAAATAATTGTTCATGGAAGTCACGGCGACAATCATGGGTGCGGCAGAGGCTCCAAGACCGCCAAAAATGTCGCAGAAGGCCACAATGGCGCCCACAACAGCTCCACCAACAGCAGCAGCCACGGGGATGACCTTGGCCAGCTCTCGGGGAGCAGACTGGGCTCGCTGGCCGACAATCACAATGGACTGGGCCTGGAACTGCTTGGCCACGTCCTTGGGGGCGGAGCCGGAAATCTCAGCCCAGTACTTGGAAAAGAGAGTGCAGCCCACAATGGTGTAAACAGAGTAGAGCACCATCTTGATGACATCGTATCCAAAGTTGTTGGGACTGATGTAATAGGCAATGCCGCCCACGGGAGAGCCGTCAGCTCCCCAGCTACCAAGAACCTGCACCATGAGGTTGTCAGGGAACTGCACGTAAAGAGACTGCGAGTAGATGAGAACGTTCTGGGAGAAGGCAGACAGCAGGAAGAGGCACATAGAGCCAGTGTAAAGCAGCTTGACGGGGAATGCGGTGGCAAGAGATCGCACTCGCGACGACTTGATGGGGATGTCCACCCGGAAAGTGTTCAGGTAGATGGTCAGCATGAACACGGCCACAGACATGTACAGCTGCAGCAGGTTGGGCAGGTTCTGTCGGAAGAAGGAGTTCTCAATAACGTATCGGTAAGAGCCGCCAAAGTTGAACAGTCCGTTCTTCCACAGACCCATGAGCAGGGCAGGGATGGATCCTACAAACTCCTGGTGCACCTTGAGCAGGGCAAGGTTCTGCCACATGAAGTTTTGGGAGACGGACAGAGCGGTGAAGAGACCAGAACCAGAGCCGAAAGAGTAGCCCTTGTCGACAATCTCGCCGAGCAGAATGAGCACGAGACCAGCGGCGGTCAGCTGGGCAACAATTAGAACCGCAGCTCCGAGAGAGAGCTCTGAAACAGCAGAGTCGGTTGAAATGGTACCGTAAGTCTGAGCGAAGAAGACGAGGAAGATGGCATGGAAGAAGGTGAGCAGAAGAGCAAAGATCTTCTGGCCGCTCTGGAAGAGCTCTCGGTCGGCTCGAATGTCAAAATTGACATTAAGGGCCTGGAAACCTCCCAGGATCTGGAAGATGATTCCAGAGGTGACCATGGGACCCACACCGAGCTCCATCAGAGTGCCGTGAGAAGAGGCGGAGATGGCTCGGGTAAACGAGTAGGGGTCTGAGGTGGAGGCGTGGGCGCCGTAGAGCGGGATGCCGGCCATGATGAAAAAAGTGATGGCGATTCCGACAGTGTAGGCGATTTTGTCGTAAAAAGGGAGCTGGGTTAGTATGTAGAAACCGAGAGCAGGGTAGCAGTTAAGCAACTTAGCGAGACAATCTGACTGACGTGAACCAAGTTGATCACAGAAATACAATAGAATCGTTTACCTGGAAGTAGCTTTGAGAGGAGCTACAGCACTGAGTTGATCTGCAGTGGCAACGTCTGATGATGAGATCCTAACACAACCATTGAGGTCGTTTGGATCGGCAACACCATCGCTGATCACCTATAGTGCGCTAGCGTCAGCACATCGGGTATCATTCCGGTCGCATTTGCCATGTTGTTGATTCAAAATGGACATGTTGAGGGGTTACACATGTTGGGCAGGGGTTGATCATCGTCAATCAGTACCATCAGAGACTAAGATCTCTTGAATTCGTCCGTGCATCCTGTCATTTCTCTCTCTCAATGTCCTCAATGTCCTCCACTTGTCATCGTCGTCTCTCGATCAACAATACTCACCTTTCGAGCAGGAACAACAATCTCAGGCAGAATGGCCTGGAATGGTTTCACCAGATCGAGCATACGTACTGTGTTAGTCAGGGCTCAAGCAGCGTTGGAATCGGCTTTTGAGGAGTGTGTGTCGGATGTTATTTTTTGGATCCTTGATGTTTGTGTCGTTCTGTTTGTGTGATCCTGTGTTGTTGGTTTTGTGTCGCATCGTTTCAACACATAAATAGACCGCTTCCCCCTCTTTTCCTTTTTCCCTCTTTACCTTCTCTCTTCTCTCTGTCACTCACGTCCACTCATTTTTAAATGTGTTTTTGAAGCCCCCGAGTCGTGAATCAACAGTAGTGGCTCTAGAGACGATGGTTTTGGGCACAAGTGAGTTAGTGCGTGTGGGTTGGCAAAGGTTGATTCAAACTCTAATTTGAGCTGTCACCTTGTTTTTTTTTGGGCTGGTCGATACACACTGTCAAAGAGCCAGTATAAGAGGAGGCTCGTTTTTCATGGGCCAGTTTATGGCGCACTTTTGAAGACCCCAAAGCCGAAATTAAAAGCATAAACCCCAACAAAAACTACTAACAGAAGTCACGTGACAATCTGTGCGCGTCGCTTGTCTTACCAACCCCAACCCCCCACTCCAACAGAGACTCCCTCCAATACCGCCCCTCCTCCCTTCTCCAGCCTTCTCGCTACTCCAAACGAAATTTAAAAAAGTTCGCTTTCCTCGTATATATGACAAACCTTACTTTGCGCCGCCGTGGACTGAACACATGGACCTGGGAGTGGGAGGAGATGGGTCACGTGAGCCCTAGGAGTGAGAGGAGATGGGTCACGTGAGCCCTAGGAAGTCGAGCCGGCCCGGGCCCGCGCTGATCTGGGGGTCACGAGACTCCCAGAAGGAGCCGCTTCTCTCGGGACCTCCCCCCCAAAAAAAAACAAAAAAAAAACAAAAAAAAACAACAAAAACGCGGGTCCAACCAATCACGTTCATTATCAGATCAAGTTGCGGATTGGAGATAAGGGTACTTGTAGGAGGTCTGTAAGGGAAGGGGGCGTGTGTTGTCATGTGACAGGATCACGTGACCATGCCGATTGGGTATTTTTCCGTGGGTCGTTCTCGTCTGTACTTGTACTAGATTTGACAGCTTTGTACGTGCAGGTTATGACAGGGTTAGATGCTTAGGTAATGGGTTTATCCAGATGAAACTGCGGTTCAAGGTGCGATGTATGACACATCACGTGACCCATAATTCACCGCGCTACAAGTATATTGGTACATTGGTGTACCATACACTAGATAGTAAGGTGTTCTCTTCCCTGGCATGTCAATTGTATGTTGTATCCTTCTCTTTTCTTCTGATCCATGTTAACATTGGCGGTTTGAAACCCGCGGATGTTCTTTTGGGTCCATTTCACATTCATCTATGGTTGCACCAGTGTTGCGGGACCCTGTCTTTCTCCCAGCCAGATGTTGGTGAGACTTGGTGAGACTACCACTGGTAGCAAGCACAGTGGGTGATTCGACCAGAGGACATCAATGGGAGGTGAAAATTATAGAGTTCGACAGCAGGCAGGAACGAGTGGGGTTAGAAAACGGCGAAAAGTGGCCGAAATGCAAAGTGGACGACACGGTTGTATTACCAGTCTCTCGGGGATTACGACTATGTAATTTATTCCAAGATTGCGTCTATAAATAGTCCAGCAAAAGGTCTTATCTCAGTCGAGCCCTCCCAACTGAAAAAAATTAAGTTGTCCAAGATGGGTGTGGAAGGAGATCGATCTGGGATTTAGACAAGGCTGGAAAATTGAGATAACGAGGGATATCTGCCATTATTGAGACATTGCAAGTGTAGGGAAGTTTCGTCTCTCTTGTTGCGACTTTCCAATCGTGAGATATCACGCCGTTGGCTTGGAGGTAATAAGCTTTCTGCAAGGTTACCCTGATGTAAAAAATCAGTGCGGTCCCAGACCACCTAAAAATTTCCTCCACATACATACAACACCACACACCGATTGCAATATGTCCCGATTTTTTGCTGGTGGCTCCGACAGCGACGACTCGTCTTCGGACGAGGATCTGTACGGCTCTGGCTCCGAGTCCGGCTCCGACTTTTCCCAGGACGAGCAGGACGGAGGAGATGATAACGACGATGACATGAGTGACGATTCCATGTTTGCTGACGACTCTGACGACGACAGCGACGACGACGAGGACCTGGGCGGCAAGGGCGCATCTTACTTCCTCAAGTCGTCCACCGTGGCCGACTCGGACGATGAGGAGGATACCGGTAAGAAGACGGTGCTGTCTGCCAAGGACAAGCTGCTTGCCGAGCTGGCCAACTGCTCCAAGCTGATTGACAACGGCAAGCGAATCAACGACTGGGTGTTGATCCAGGGCGAGTTTGACAAGCTCAACAAGGCCATGGAGCGGTTCACCAAGCAGCGACATGGCCTGCCCCCCAAGGTCTACATCCAGTGCATTGTTGAGCTGGAGGAGTTCCTCAACACCCAGCTGGAGGACAAGGCTGGAATCAAGAAGATGAACGCGTCCAATTCGCGAGCATTCAACACCGTCAAGCAGCGGGTGCGAAAGAACAACAAGGAGTACGAGGCTGCCATCGCAAAGTACAGCAGTGGTGGTGACGTGGCAGAGGAAGAGGAGGAAGAGAACAAGGAGGACAAGCCCAAACCCCGGGCCAAGGATGAGTTTGTGCTCACCGCTCCCTCCCAGGCTTCCAATGAGGAGTTCACCACCGTTGGCAAGGCTGGAAAGGCTCTTGTGTCCCCCACCGACATGTTCAAGACTCTCAAGACCGTTCTGGAGAGCCGAGGTAAGAAGAACACCGACCGGGAAGACCAGGTGCGACAGCTGGAGAACCTGCTGCCATCTGCCTCTACCGTCTACCAGAAGATCTCTGTCTACACCATGCTTGTGTCTACTCGTCTGGATCTGTCTTCTGCGTCTGCTGCTCTTGCTCCCGAGAACTGGCTCAAGGTTGTGGGCGACCTCAACGACCTGCTGTCTATTCTCGAGGAGAACATTGATACCTATCACGTGATTGAGACTGCCCCCGAGATTGAGGACGTTGAGAAGGGCCCCGTTGCCCGGGAAGACGGCGTCAAGCTCATTCCCGGCTCTGTGGCTTCTCTGGTTGAGCGTGTGGACGACGAGTTCACCAAGGCCCTCCAGTTCATGGACCCTCACACTACCGAGTACGTGGACCGTCTGAGAGACGAGACCAAGCTGTACCAGACTCTCCTCCGAGTGCAGATGTACATTGAGCATGTCTCCGACGAGAAGGACACTCTTGGCCTCGCTCGAATCCTGGTTCGACGAGTCGACCATCTCTACTTCAAGCCCAACAATGTCATCAACATGACTGAGCAGATTGCCTGGGGTGGAGTCAAGGGCGATTCCAAGGCCACTCCTCGACCTACAGAGAAGGACCTCACCTCATCCACTTACCCCACCACGCTCATTTCGAACATGTGCTCCGTTCTGTACAAGCAAAGCAACACTGTGTTCCGAACAAAGGCCATGCTGGCTCACGTCTACCACTACGCTCTGAACGACGAGTACTACAAGGCACGAGATATGTTCCTCATGTCCCATCTGCAGTCGTCCATTGCCTCTGCTGAGCCCCAGCTGCAGGTGCTATTCAACCGAACCCTGGTGCAGCTTGGTCTGTGTGCTTTCCGAAGCGGACTCATTGCCGAGGCCCAGCAGTCGCTCCAGGAGGTCTGCTCTTCTCCTCGACTAAAGGAGCTGCTCGGACAGGGTCTGGCGAAGTACGCCCAGGCCGGAGTTGTCGACAAGCAGCGAGTGCTGCCCTTCCACACCCACATCAACCTCGAGCTGCTGGAGTGCGTGTTCCTGTGCTCGTCGTTGCTTATGGAGATCCCCTTTATGGCTGCCCACAACACGTCTATCGACGCTAAAAAGAAGGTCATTTCCAAGCTGTTCCGACGAATGCTCGACTACCACGAGCGACAGGTCTTCTGTGGCCCTCCCGAAAACACCCGAGACCACATTATGCAGGCTGCCAAGGCTCTGCAGCGAGGCGACTGGGAGGCTGCACGAGATCTGGTCTGTGCCATCAAGATCTGGAGCCTGCTCCCCAACCCCGAGGCTATCAAGGCTATGCTCACTGACAAGCTCCAGATTGAGGGTCTGAGAACCTATCTGTTCACCTACTGGAACCACTACTCAACGCTGTCTCTGAGCACTCTGGCCGACATGTTCCAGCTGCCCGTTAAGGATGTGGCTGCCATTGTCGCCAAGATGATTGCCCAGGAGGAGCTTCCTGGATCTCTTGACCAGAAGACCAACTCGGTCGTGTTCACACAGGCTGTCCAGCAGACCAAGCTGCAGCAGCTCGCCGTGGCACTGTCTGACAAGGTCATCCAGCTGGCCGAGCGAAACGAGCGGCTCGTGGCTGGCGGGTACCAGTTTGACAAGATGACCCAGCCCCAGAAGAGAAAGACGCAGAGAGCTCGATAGGCGAGGGAGTTATCTGAAAACACGAGCGCAAGTGAGTGTGCAAAAATGACAGCAAGAGAGTGCTGAATAGTTGAATAGAGCATGTTATAGGAGTTCCAAAGTTCTGAGTGAGTGCTTTGATGGACATTTAGTAGACTTTGGGAAAAGTTGAGCTCATTGTAGTGGCATGAGAGGTGATTGTAAAGAGAATGTAGAACTAAAAGAATGGTTAGGGAGACGACTACAGGTAGTAATTGTGGAAGTTCAGAAGGATACTGGAAGAAACTATCAAGTGATGACTGGAGCAAATAAAATGATGTTCTGACTGTCCTCACTAGTCCTCACTAGTATAGTATATGCAGTAATTTAGTATATCTGATTCATTTCAGCTGGCTGAAAGACGTTCAATGAGAGAGGGGCGGGTTCACCAGATGTTGGGGAATTAGAGCTGCGAGGTTCTAGTGCAGTGATTATGAAAGTGAATTGCTCTCTTGGACCAAGTCCATGTTGAGTATGGCGTTTTTCTTGCAGTCTCCAAGAGATGGTCTTCAGCAGCGACACATATAGTCCTCCAGCCACTCCATTGTGGGCATTAGTGGGCCAAACAGGATAGAGCGGGCCCCAAAACGACACTTTCTGGGTGGTTGATGAGACAAAGTATGAAGACGTTTGACACGAGTCAACAGCAGCTGTGCTTGTGTAGTCAACTTCTATACTCATTGAGCCAACCGGGTTATTCGCACAGGCACGAAAAGAAGTTTTTTCCCCCGCACTACAGCAATACTGTACATACTTCGAACGCCTGTCTTACATATACACAGGAACCAATGATGCGGTATGCTTGTAATATGAATTACATGTACCGATCAAGCAGGGAACGATACTTTTGATGTTTCTACAAGCAGCTAGAACCCGGTTTTGAGAGGTTTCGCTTAGCGGCTTGGCACTCATCTCATATGCATACGATGACAGAGATCACTGACACATGGACTCTCACTCTCATGGACCAGACGGAACATGTTAAAAACAGAGAGTTTGCAAGAAAAAGATGGACGGAGATTCTAGGGAGAGGTCCTGGGAGGGAACGGAATAAGACATGTCAGCACACTCCTGCTTCTGATCACTACGCTGAGCTCTACGTACTGAGTTGGACTTTCTCATCAACTTGTGTTGTGACCCCACTATCTGACACAGTGAACAAGAAAGCCTGGGTTTTCTGATACGGGGCTCTGCGGAAATTGCTAACTCTTCATCCCGAGCGGCATGACACAACTATGGGGCTCGTTACCTAGGGAAGTCAACGTTGGCAATAATGTCAGCAGATCTTCCAGACCATCTCCAGTTTTGCCTATATATATATCCTGCAAAGTCCGCATCTACTTTTTTTTTTTTCTGCATATACCATTCATTTTAATTATAACTTTGCTGTGAAAGAATAACCTTTGAAATGAATGTACGCTTACACGAATATTACTAATTAAACACGTTTAGTGTCATGGTCCATCTACTACACATGCTCATCCCAAACTTTTATTCAAAGTCCAACAAACTTATCAACTACATTCCAGTGTTTACTCCTCAACAGATCTATTACCAACTAATCCCAACTAAGCCCCAAGTTGCTCTTGTTGTTCCTGTAGTACCCCTGCCACTGACAAACTTGGAAAATGAGATCACTAATGTCGAACTGGTACTTGAAGTGTCGCATGAGAAATCTGGCCGAGTCGCAAGGCGTCTCTTTCATGTGGTTCAAGACATATGTAGCCACATACTGTTCATGTTCGTCAGTCCAACCCGTAGGCATCTTGAGAGTATCGTCAAAGAGAGTGTGTGCCGATAATGAGTCAATGGGTAGATATATATACCTATGGAAGCGGCATTGCAGCCTCAACTCATCGTAGCCTCCATTCACCTTGCCTCAATTCACCTTGCGTCAGTTCACCGTTGACATTATCTCCATAGCGGTTGTCTCAGTTGTTTGAGGCTGTAGGTACATTGGTCATTTTGGCGCTTGAAATGTCCTGAAAACAGAAATATATGGACATAAAAGTATATAAAAAGAAAAAAATGAGCATAAAATCCATATCACAATTGCCAAGAAAAGGACGGAGTTATTGATTAGTACTGTAGCTGCGTTTTGATATTACGAGTTGGTGAGTGGAGGGTAGACTGAGAACAAGAACGCTACAGAATATTCTAGAGAAACTATGGCGAGATGAAAAGTTGATTTATTGAATTACAGTATTGAGAACTGTCTGATCATACCAATTTCAAATCATTTAGCCACATACCAGCGGTTCTAAGAACTTGTACGGACCACTCGACTAAGTGTCAACTAAATGTTAACTAGGCCTCAACACGAAGTGGAGACAACACTTTTACGACCAAAGATGGAAGGAGGCTCTTTTTTACAACCGTGTTATGTCCTAGAATCAATCAAACACTACAATGTGCAAATATAGAACCAGCACCCCCATCCTGGTCATCCTAGAACCACAAAACAACCACCCACAATTATTACTTGTTCCCTACTAAATTTCACCGAACTACATCTTAACAAATCACCGAACTATATCTTAACAAATCACCTAACCGTATCTCAACAATGCTCAGAGGTGGCTCTCCAAACACATGTCCAGAACATGGTAAAACTCCTACCGGACGTTGAAATTGAACACGCCAGAGGCGATCTTTCCGTCAAAAAGGAGGTGAGAACAAATTCCGGCGCACTTGGTATCTTCCCCAGGTCACAGTTGGTTCTTCAGCTGTGTTATCGGATGAGACGAGTGGGGGTTGTAGATATATATGATTGTAGCTGTTGCATATGATTGTAGCTGTTGTATGTTAGAACGGCAAATGTGCGTTTTTCGAGGCCATATCTTCAACAGTGCCCAAACATTTCCGATATTTTCCCTCAATGGGAAATCTGTTCCGGTATCGTGGGGTCTCAGTTGGAGCTGAAAAGTTGGAAAGAGAAGATTTGTTGTCACAATGAGATCAGGTCTTTGGGGACTCCAGCTGCTCTGACTGTGTATTCGGGGAAGCTGTGTCCTGGATCGACTAACCATGGTAACTAGTTAGTGGTATCATTACATTTTGGAGTGGGTTGAGGTCGAGTTGGGACGCCAGACAGGAGGAAGGATCTCGTATTGCAACAACGCAACCAAGACATTAATAGGACTCTATTGGCAGGGACGAGGACCTGCTTATGATGCGCTGATTAGGGCTGGGCCGGTACCTGAACATCAGCGAGCAGTACCGGCCCAGCCCTTGAAGACGTAGTGTCCCCTCACAATATCCAAGACGGTTGAATATACATTTCCAACACATTATCTGTCAGTAAATGCACAAAGACCTTTTGGTCTCTTCATGGTTGGATTCTTCATCGTTAGACTCTTCATTGTTGGACTCTTCAATTTGGTCTCTCCATCGTTGGACTCTTCAATTTGGTCTCTCCATCGTTGGACTCTTCACGGTTGGACTCTTGGCTCCATCAGTTCTACACTGTCCTGCCCCTGGCTCCAAGTAGCCTTTCCGAGTCGATATTACCAGAATAAAACCTCGAAATGACCCCGAAATCTTCAATGTGGTTGCAAAAACTGTCGACTTCTCAGGACACTCCCCCAGTAAACGTCCACATGGCTGGAGACATCGATATGTTGATTTCCCCAAGATGCCATGATTGTAGTAATTGAGGAGGACGTCATCTTGTGTTATCGAAAGGTCTATGTGGTTAATAAGAAGAATTCTCATCACTTTTCAGCTCCAATTTTCAAAAACGTGAAAGACTGTTCTCCACATGGCGGCAGGCGGTTGACTGGAGACAGGCGAGACTGAGCAAATGCGACGGTGGTAGTGCGATGGCGTATCTTATTGGTACGAGTATTTGGACTTTAGATGTACAGAAGGGCTGTTACTGGATCATTTCAGCTGCAAGATCAGTTGGCCATCTCGGACCGCTACTAATTGACGACAATTACTTGATCCATTTGTTGAGTTTAGTTGAGTTTAGTTGAGTACTTTGAACAGAAAAATCGGATATTCAAGTGTACATGTACTGCACCGCACATATACCTAGACTCCCCCTCAACTGATCAACTGATTCAATGGCATCATTTCAACCCCAAACCTGGAAAAGGAGTACATGCTAGTGTCACGTGATCTCATGAACCAACAGTGGCTGAGTAGACTGTCTCTGTACGATCTTGTACCGTTTCAAACACCGTTGACAAAGCTGTCAGTCTGAACAACTCCTGTTCATCTACATAACCACAACGTAGGATCTGCCATCTAGTCACTTTTAACGTCTACGGGAAAAACTTAAGAGGTAGTGCCATCATCACCCTGGAAGAGACGTACATTGTAGTACAATTCCGACTTGTTCTGCCGTGTTGGTGGCATCTACTTGGTTCTAAAGTCCATCATCTCTACTTCAATGATGACTTTACCAACTCGTCAGACGAGTAGGACTCATTCCTGAAAGACTTGCCATCTGCGGTAACCCAACTGAAACCGTCGCCAACGTTGAAGATCCATCATGTTGAAGATATGTAACACGTGAAAGACAAGCGTTTTCGCAGTACAGGGTCCAAAAAGGGATCGAGGGTTGATTATCAGATGAATACATGTAAGAGCTTTAGAATGGTGACACGTTTTCTTCATTCAAGGCTCGATATACATCTCTAGCTACAACTTCAGTTGGTATGGTGACGCAGGGACCAAACGACCATCAGTCCAGGATATGAAAAATGAGAAGTGACGCTACAGGAATATTTACAACAGACATGTTCAATAAAATACCTCCAATACAGTGGCATAACAGGCAACGTTGAAGTTGCACAACTCTCAAAGCCATATCTCAAAGCCATTGCGTCTTCCAATCAGACCTCGTGGGGGGGGGGGGGAAAGGGGGGGCTCAACTTTGTATCGTGATTCAGGAATGAAACGACTACTTGACCAAACGAGTTCAGTGGAGACAATACGAGTCTGTAATCAGTTTTTTAGGGGAAAAAGACATTATACAGCTATCAGTACATCAATTAGAATCTATAAATATTTCTTCATCGTCCAACAATCTCCTGCTCAACAGTTGATGGTCTTGGTGATGGTCTTGGACTGCACCTTGGTGATGTTCTTGGTGACGGTGATATGTTTGGGCTTGGGGCACTTCTCGTCAGGGCACTTCTTCTTCATGAGTTGGTGAATGTCCTCGGGGTTCTCGGCCGAGTCGGCGGGGGTGAAAGCCATGGTAGTGGCGGGACTAGGAGCAGCCTGCTGGGCAGCGGCCAGAGAGAAGAGAGAGACGATAGCAAGGGTCTTGAGCTGCATGATGAAGTTAACTGGATAACGAGCTTTCGAGGTACGGACGGGTATTATATATTGATTTTGGCATAGAATATGAATCAATATCGAATCGAATGTGTTAATCTATGCAACCAGATATAACTGTGGTTGACTGCCGAAATGAATTGTATGCCGTGAACATGGCCAATGGAGTACACTGCAAGTAATCTCACCGGAGGAGGGAAGGTGAAAGTGAAACGGGCGACACTACAACGTGGAATGAGATCAATTATGAATAGCATCCATGGAATGAGAGACACCAGTGGTTGAAGCAACAACTAGCAGGGATTGGTGTTCGTCAAGGAGTTCTGGAATGTCGCCTTTGAATCTCAACTTGAAGTTCGAATTGAAGTTCGAATTGAATCTCGACTTGTCCACTTGTCTCGACTTTGTGTGGACAATACCCACTTCACATACTCACTGACTGAACATTACAGGTACTGTAGCACAGAGTCGGGACAGTACAAGTACAGTAAAGTACATGCAGTACACTCCAAAGACAATGTCAGTTGCTTTGATTCTTCTTTCTCCAGTTGTTCACGACACTCCAACTGGAACTGAACTGCGCGCGCGTCTTCAGTCCAATTTTCCCCTCCATCTCAATCTCTCCTCCTCTTCTTTATCGGATAGAAATAGCCGCTCAAGTCTCTCTTCCACCGCTTCCACTCCTGACAGTCCTCACACTGGTTCTTCCACGACACGAAATGTCTCCTGACGAACTGGTCGAGCTTGGTGAGGAAGGGACGACTATATTTCCAACATTGAGTCTTTCCCTCGTGTCTACCAACCAGTAGAATGCTCCCCTTGTGCTTTAGATAAGTCCTTTCGCTTCCCTCCTTCACCACAACTCCATACTTGTCTGATAGATACGACTTGGGTAAGTTATTTGTCTGGGCAACATGGTACCACGCGACTTGACGATTCGAAACTCGTGGAAACAGCTTCACAACTCTCAGACTCGATCTGGAGGTGAAAAACACACATCCAGTGTACTGACAGACATGAAGAGCTATCTGGTCACTCATGAGCTTTGTCTGGAACAGTAGAAACGATTTGGCCCGTTCCCAATCAAGGAGAAACCACGCTGAATGTGTTTCCGAATCCAATCTACAATAGCTGTAGCGGGAATTGACTTGGATCTGAAGTCGTTGAACACCAATAGGAGGGAGAGAATATCCAATTGGCAACATGATCCACGAGATGGCGTGTCTCGATCCAGAATCACAAGCCTCCGCATCATTTAAAACTGTTGCGTTCACTTTTTTCAACCACAATTCCTCCTGATAAATCTCCGTATCACTTGTCATAGACTGAACACCCAACAGCGACCTCACCATTTGAACCTGCCGTTCCGTGTTGTTGACTGCAGTTCCACCAGCTTCGGTCTTCTGATCCAGGCTTCTCCTTCCCTTGACTCTCAAAATCCCATCTCTCAAACTCAAGGCATAGACCGTTATCCAATTCTCCTCCGTCACTAGCCAGGTGATGGTATCGCCGTCAAGCGTCGCTGGGTTGGTGAAATTGCACAGGGAGTTGTCTAATTGGGTCTCTGGCGCAAGCAAAGCGTTGCTATGAACCTCGTAATGATCGCTGAAGGGCGGAAGAATCGACTCTAAATCATTTTCCGCCCTCAACTCTTCTATCGCAGCTTCGACATCGACCTTGTCTCCCAGAGAAGCAACGAAAGTCAGTTGTTGCTCAATTGTGGGTTTGTACTCTGCAGACCTTTCTTTCGTCTGGGCAAAGAAGACCTCCTCAAACGCTGCCTTGTAAAGCATGGCATTCGACTGGACTGCTGCTCTCAGGTACGGAGATACAAGACTCAACGCTACCAGAGACCTGGGGTCGCAGAAGGAGAAGACGGTGGAAAGTTGTTCAGCTGGCAGGTTGAGGAGCATGTCCAAGGTATCTAGTCTTGTTGGTTCATTCTCATAGGCTACGGGCGTTTCAGTCTTATATCTTGAAGATGGCGACTGCACAGTAGAGTCAAGAGTCGGCATGTCGGTCGGCCATAATAACCACCGAAAGGTCATCAATCATTTGCTACTGGTAGCTTCCGTTTGGCGGTTCCGGAGTCAACTTGTCCTAGAAAGATAGTAACAAAGAAACAGCCACCTTCTCCTGTCTCATGGGTGCATTCCGAGATGAATTTCGGTACAGTGCTGTGCAAGACAACTATTCCGCTCAAACGCTCCGAAACTCTTTCCGTACCTTTCGGTACGGTACAGCTTACATCTTCTCTGTACAGGTAGAGGCCAACATCATCTCGGGTCGACAGTAACCCCCTGCCAGCATTGTAGTTAGTGCGATCCTGTAGCAGAGAACTAGAGAACTAGCTGAATAGCTGAACTAGCTGAATCCTTTCACCATCTGCCGAAAAACTGTATAGTTGTTCCGTCGTCTCAGATCTTCCTTGACGCTTGCACTGCTTCCGATCCGCCAAGGTGCATCAGACCTGACACGACCCAGGTTCGACACGATCCAGGTTCGATTCCGGTGTTTCCATATGACAAATACGTCTCCGAGTCACATCACTTTGCGCAACTTCCAAATGTCTACTTGCTAATGGCGATAGCAGAAACAGCTTGCCTCGATGGCACCCAATCTGGACCCCAATCTATATTGCTGTTTAGACCCCCTTTTTGGGCAAGCGGCTAAACTTAGGATCCGAGGACTACAAGGTTTGCCGTCGGAGTCCTAAAGGTGCATCTCCAGACGTGTCGGCGTCTTCGGTGCGTGATTCGGAATCCGATGGTCTTGTCAGGCGGAATGACAACCGTGTCGAGGCACAGTTCCCCGTTTCACTGCCCAAAATATGACGACAAGTATCGTATGTATTATTCAGCGTCAAGTAATAACTCTTGTCTACCAGAGAGACTCATGAGGAGAGTCTCCGCACCCTAGTGGAGGATTGGAGTGAGCACGCCACAGGTTGACAAATCCAGCTGAGTGTTTTTGCCGCCCAGACATGGAAACTAGCGGTTCGTCACCTTTTCCATTCAACACCAACAAGATATCCCCCTAGAAGTTCTCGGCAAGCACAGTTGTTCAACCTTGGTCAACAACTACATCCACAGTGGAGAGAGGAACTGTTGAAACCTGTCGAAACCTGTTGAAACCTGTTGAAACCTCTTAACAAAAGGAGTTGTTTGTGGTGTACAAGTACACTGTATGTAGACTTGTGTCCTTCTTCGTCGACAAGCCCAAGTCAACAGACCACATAGCAGAATGTAGCTCCCTACTTTCTACAGAGGTGATCAGAAAGCTATAGATATACTATCGTGTGTCACCGTATATACAGTACCGCTCATTGTCTGACAACTGCTTGTGCTCCCTCTGGTCTAGCTCGCAGCAACCAATATTAGTTTCACCTAAACACTACATAATAACATGATGCATTCCAAAACTAGCTGATAATACACTCTTCTCCACAGAAGAAACCCCATCAAACGTCTTCCAACACCTCGGCTACCCTTCTTTTGTCCTGACACTCACTTTGCCCATACCTTAGACAAAGTAGGGCTTCCACAAAACACCCTCCAGGTCGGCCAACTGATCCTCGGTGAACTTCTTCGAATCAATATGCCACGTATCCTGTCGCGTCTTCTTGAAATCGCCCAAAATCTCCTTGACAGACCGCCCAACAAACTCCGAATCGGAGCCGGCCTTCGTAGCCAGCGTCACCAGAATCTCAGGTGCCCAATCAGGAGGAGGGGACACATACGGGAACGCATTGATGATAGTTCCTAGTCCCAGAACAGCAGTGTGCCGGGTGGCAGCGAGAAGATCACGTGTCGTCTTGTCTTCGCGTGAGACAGCCTTGACTCGCTTGGCCGGGTTCTTCACGAGCAGTTCACGGAAGGTGACGTGCAAGTGGTGCACCTGGGAGTCTCTTTCCTGTTCGGGCAAGCATCGCAGAATACCCGACAATGCTTTGGCGGCTGCAGATCGAATCTCAACCTCCTTGTCGTGCATGAGCTCGGTGACGGTGGCCAGAACACGTGATCGGTGTTTCTGTGTCATCACAAACTGGTGTCTGAAGAAAAAGACTTGTAAGAACTGAATCAGGGCGAGTTTCTGTTTTCGGTGAGAAGCCGAGGAGACAATAGACTCGACGGCAGACACAACGTGATCCATCTGAGACGACTCGAGAGCAACATCACCAAGTGAAACTACCGTGGCAGACGCTTCAATGAGCAGCTCGGGGTCATCTCTAACAAGACACATGCTCATCAGACACTCGAGAAGCTGCTGAATAAGCGGCACAAGATCTCGGCCTGAAGAGGACGACAGACGACGCATGATGAATGCAACCAGAGTCTTGGCAGTATTGGTGATAGACTTCTTGTTGATATCCGATGACGTAATCAGAGACATGCAGTTGATGAGAGGCGATTTGAGTCGCTCAGGAAGAGTGTAGACTCCCAGACCGAGTCCTGTATCATTGGCACACTCATTCTTCTGCAGGAAATCACCCACATCAACAAACCTGTCTGTCTCCTCATACTGTACTCTGTACAACTCACCGAGAGTCACGGCAAGAGCAGCTCTGACGTTGGAGTATTCATGGGCCACGTGACTCCACAGCTGGCCAAGCTGCACATCTGTATCAAGATGCCACTCGGAGTAGTAAACAACTCGCCTGAAGAACTCAAGTTTGGCAACCTGCTTGAACGCCATATGAGATGACTCGTCGATGGTAAACTTGCTAATGAAATCAGCAATAGGTCCCCACAGGCGGGGGTCAATCTGATGAGTAGTCCACGAAATCAGTGCCCACCAGTACTTGACATTCTCAGGAGTCAGGTGAGTCTTGATGACCGAGGTAAAGGTATCAAGAATGGTTTTGTTGACCAAATCACGGGTCTCACGGGAAGACAGGAACTTCAGACTCAGCAGACAACCTCCAAAGTACTCAGTTAGCGTTCGGTGAGATTGCTTGTCAGTAGGATCAAATGACTTAAGAACCAGGTTCAACAGATCCTCAATAGTCCACGTGACCAATTTGAGCTGGTAGAGACGCAAAAGAGATGCGACAAACCCACATGACTCCACAGAAAAGTCAGATTCATCATCAGCATCGTTGGTGTTGTCATGGATGAGTTTCCTGATCATTTCCAGAGTGATAATCTCAGAGAACACAGACATGGCCGATTGGTCGTGCTCTGATAGTGTGAAAGGGGCCGAGTCTCGATGACCACTTGTTAGCGTACCACCCAAATCAATCACTTCCAACTTCTTGGGCCACAAAAGCCATCCAAAAGCGCAGGGCACGTCTAAGATCCATCCAGTCTCTTCTCGCTGACGTAGAATGGTGACAAGACGGCCACCAAAGTCTTTGTCGGTCTCAATCAGAGTGTAACCAGCCTTCTCAACCTGGTCACTGGTCACATGACTCATATCATAGCCATTCACAGCCAAAGTGAGCACCTTTCCAATAAGGCCCTCAAAAGACGAGAAGTACATCTGGGCAACCATCGGATGCTGGTTAGTGAGACCCCTGGCAATAACAGACCACGTTTCACGAGACGTCTTCATCTCAAAGCTTCGATTGAGGGACACCTGGATGGAACAGCACAACAGTACCACCTTCCAGTTGCCCGAAGACATCTGGATACGGTTCATAAGCTCATCGACTGACCACGTGACCTTGACGGCTTCGGCTCGTTTGGTAGTCTTTTCAGCACGCATCTTCTCAATCTTGGCATCAACCTCGCCTCTAGATGACTCAGCAGGTTCAATTCCAGCAATATGCGAATCGTCAAACTTGAAATAGCTGCTGGGAAGTCGAAAACCGTCATTGAGAAGAGTCATGAGCAAACTCTGGGCTTGTCGGTTGAGCATCAACGAATCAGCTTCCAGGGCTCTTGTCATAACCTGAATGAACAGCGGCACGTGGCGAATGTTTCGTTTGAGACAAGTGTTCATCACACTCATCTCCAAAACAAGGCAGGCCGAAATAGCCTTCTCCCACTGCTGTTGACCAATAGCCTCGTCACAAGACCGCAGAATGAAAGGAAGAATCAGAGGTCTGCACTTCATAATCGTCTTGATCGCACTTTCCAGACAGCTCTGCGCATTACGTCGAATGTCAGGATAAATAGAAAGACATGATTTCAGAATATCCATAAGGAGGGACTTCTCAAAAGGAGTCATGTGACGAGCTCCAAATTTGTGCAGCAGACGCTCATGGTGGTGGGCCAGAGCTCGACGAATCAGAACAGCTCGGGGGTAGTCTTTTCGCAGTCCCAGAGTGTTGCATTTTCGCACCTCATATGAGTAAGCCGCGATCTGGATGATCACCGACTTGGACGTCTTCTCAATGCCAACATCAGACAAGTACACCTTCAGAGCAAAGAGCAGAGCCTTGAAGGAGGAGATGTCCGTCGAACGATGAGTGAGAAGAGAGTTGTGCAGATTGTGAAGCACGTGACCGATTGAGAGTCGGAGCTTGTGCAAGTGTACATAAGTTGAGTCGAAGAAAGACGATTCAACAACAGCGGCGTCGTTAGACGCATTTCCGGCTCCATCATTCACAGTGATATCACGCGACTCATCGTCCGTTCCACGTGACTCACCCAACAATCTCGCACTCTTCTCGTTCTGCCTGGCAAAAAGGTACCCAGAAGGATACTCACGCAACTTCTTGAGTTCCACAAAATCGCCAAACATGTCAGCGTCGTCACAAATGGGCTCCTGCTCAAACTCAATGTCACCAGGCTCCGCTGAGTCAGCATCGACGTCGGAGGACTCTGACATACCATCATCAGACACAGAGTCGGTCGAATCCGCAGCGGAGTAGGCCAAGTCGTAGCACGGGTCAAAGAGGATGGAAATACCGGCCAGCGAGGTTCGAAGATAAGTCACGTGGCGGGTGATGAAGTCAGACAGCTCAGTTACTCCATCTCCGTTGCTCTGGCCGTTCGAATCGCCTCCGTTCAGTTTGGCAATGACACCGTTAAGAGCCTCAAGACTCAGTCCAACCTGCTCATCAAACAACTGGACGGCAAATCCGACCTCCGCCTCGCCAGGAACATACCACTTGATGACCAGCTGCTTGGGGTCTACTCGTTGGCCCCACTGGATGACGTTATCAATGCCTGGGCTGCAGTCCACCACTGCCAGATTCGTCAGAGACATGAGAATGTGGTGGACGGTGTTTGCCGAGTGGAAAATGATATTTCCCCGACATTTCTCGCGCAAGAACGACGTGAGCTCCATCAGCTCATCTTGGTAATCCATCAGCGTCTTGTTGGCATGAGCAACACACAAATTGAGCACAGAAAGATGCCAAATGAGCGCTCGGTCACGTGGGAGAATTTCTGAGCTCACGTGACGAGTACTACCGGCACCGTTGCTCATAATCTGATTTCGGATACCGTGGAACACTACCGGGAAAAGATATTTGCAAGCAACGGAAGAGTTCACACGAACCATAGCGCCGCTCATATTGGCAATGGCGTCGGTAGCCGTGTGGATCACGTGACCAGAAATGAAATCGGCCATTCGTGCACAGCACTTTTCGAACATGTCCTTAGAAACACCTCCTAGAACAGCCATAAGCATTGGCGTCAAAATGGATACGACTTGAGCCTCGGGGAAATCACGTTCTTTGGAAGCACGTGACACGTCAGGCAGGTTCTCCAGCAAGTTGAAAAGCCGTTCAAACAACGTGTCTACTAAAAGAGGAAAGCCTGTCGTGGTAGCAACACAAATATCGTTGCACAGAGCGGCTGGAAGAGGAGGGAGAGTGCCAGTCTCCTCCAGCATTTCCACGTCATGTGTAATGTAAAACGCGGGGTCGGATGGGGGATGGTACGACTCGGGGTCATACTCCAGTGTCTGGTCACGTGAGTTGTCTTGTGATTCTGAAGACTCAGTAAACGGTACATTCAATGCCGCCACATGAATCACCGACAACGCCTGAAACGTCTTGTCCACATCGTTGGCATCAATACCAGGCAACGCCAGCGATAACAGTGTGGTCACGTGGATGCGGTATCTCGATTGCTGACTAATAATCCTCACGAGCGCCACTAGTGTCTGAAGAGTGGTCAGAGTTCGATGGGTCTCGACCAGTCCCTGAAGTGACGGGTACGCTTCCTTGAGAAACTGAGGGATGATCACGTGAGGCTCCAGGAACGCGAGGCCCTGCAGGCAGTTGATTGCCATGCGAGAGAGGAGCCTGTTCTTAGAGTAGATACCAAAGAAGACGACATTTCTGAGCACATTGACGAACTTGCGCTTCGTGTCGGCTGACAGGAACCGCGAGGGGTCCACGGAGAACACCTGGCCTTCCTGTTCTTGGTTCCATCGGAGGAGAAAGTACTCGACGAGGAGGTTGATGAGTTCAAAGAGTCCCTTGGACCACTTGCCTTGGTTGGAGGGGTGGAAAAAGGACTCGAGCGAGGTAATCAACGTGAGAAGAGTGTCGAGGACATCTGGTGAAGCTGTTTCACTTGTCTCAGGCTTTGTCGTTCCTCCAAGACAACTAATAATGAGTCTTGCAGCTGCTCTAGATGGCTTAGCCTTTCTGACCTCCACATGGTCAATTCTTCTCGTCTCATTATTCACATGATAGGGCTCAGGACAGCTGACAACAGTAACTCCAGACAACGACAGAATAACCGAGAAAAGGAAATTCATCTGCTCCTCGTTGAAGATGCCGTATCTTCCACTGCCGTGCCAGATCACTTGATCGTTCTGTAGCCCGTCGGATGCCAGGCGCGACATGTAGTCGAGCATTTGAAAGTCAAAGTGTTTGGACACTCGCAGCGTCTTCCAGAGGTGGAAGAGAGAGGGGAGATATGTCTGGGGGTTGCACGAAGGGGGTGTAAAGTACATAAGAAGGGAGACGACCGGATGCGATTGTTGGGAAGAGAGGGGGGAGAACTGTGTTAGTAGGGGAACAATGGAATGAAGTTTGAGAGAACGTGAGTGGAAAGCAGCAGGCGGAAAAAACGCGCCAAGCTGTTTGTATCAGTAGTGCAAGTCTGGGCCCTGTTGTTTGTGGGAGAAGGTCAGGATGTGTATCCTGTTGCACTGGTTGCGAGGTGAATGGATCAATAGTAGTTGATGTCATTCCCTTCCTTGGAATCACAGAACTCGCCACTCAGGACCTCCTTCATAGTCTATCCATGGATGCAGCATATGCAAAACTATCTATCCAAGTCGTTCGTAACTGCTTGATTCTCAACCAGTCACAATCCATAAGCAGTGATGACCCACAACCAGCTATATTATACAGCCAGCAGAAATTCACAACCAATCACAGATCGTAGCCAACAGTTAAGTCATAGCAGTCCACTGCAGATATTTTGTCGGTGCGCTTTCGTTAGCTGCAACATTTTGTACTCACGCTTGGCAACAAATCCTCCATAACATCATCAATACAGCCCGGCTCAAAGAAAACCCTCGCCGACTGCACCAACCTCACCAAGGCACTCTTGTCCTGCTGACTGGGCTCTACAAACGGAGGAGCAGGCAAAAAGGCATACTTCAGCAGCTTGTAGAGCGGTTTGTAGTCGAGTTTCAGGCCCTCCTTGAGCAGTAAGACATGCTCACGTGCCAGTAGACAAAACATGGACACAAACTTGTCAAACGGCACATCGTCCCCACCAGGAATGACCGTGTTGGAAGCTGCAGAAACCACAGTCGCGAGAGACAGGTCGTAATAGACCCGAATGAGCGCCAATCGTGCACTCAGGGGCAAATCGAACTTGAGCCGGACCCAGGACTTGAGCTCCCGAGTCCAATGACAGATCGAAGCCGCAGTGACAGAACCCCCGCCAGGAGATAGATCGTCGGCCCGAATGGCGGCGTACAGCTTGGATATCACGTGACTCAGGTGGTTGAGCTGGTCGTCGCGCGACTCGACAGGGTACGGAAGCGAGGCCGTGTAGGGGTAGGTTCGGGGGATGAGTCTGTTGTCGGTGGTGGCTGTAGCAACGTCCTGGAGACAGGTGTTGAGCGCGGCGAGCGAGTCACGCGGGTTGTCACATGACTTATCACGTGACTCGGGTCCTTCCTGCGCCCGTCTTTCGGCCACGTCGACAGTCACTAACGTCATTGTCGATGGCTTTGTATATGGCAGTGTGGGTTGTAGCTAGATCAAGGTTGGGAGATGAGACTGGTGGCGGGAATAATCTTAGTCAGCACTCGGGGGGAGTTGGGGAGGGAGATTTGGGAGATTGGCCTGTGGTTTATACAAGTGGGTGGAGCTGGAAGGGAGACTGTGGCTGTGGGCGAGGCCTATTTCGGATTACTAAGGAGTCTGGGGTGGCGGAGACTCGGTGGTCGGGGTTAGAGAGTAAGGTAAGGTTTAGTGTGGTGCTATAAGTATATTTTGTTGAGGTTAGTTGGGAATATGAGTTGAGAGAAATGTCAGTGTAATGGGTCCGATTTGGGCGGAAGAAACGCGAAAATTGGATAATCGTGGTAAGGAAGACCGGTTTGGCGGTTTCTGTTTGTGTATCTTGATTGGAAGGAGGTACGAGGGTGTTTCGTGTAGATGGCTCCGAGGAATTAGCCGAGAGTCTAATTTCGAGATGATGTCATAATGAAGAGAAATACGAGGGATGACGAAGGAGGGAATAACGAGGGGAATAGCAAAGGGGATAAAGAAGGGAATAAAGAAGGGAATAAAGAAGGGAATAAAGAAGGGAGTAACGAAGGAGTAACGACGACGAAGGGAGAAAAGTATATAGTTGTCTGTTATAACTGTGGACGGTTGTAGTTGTGGTCTGTAGTCCTGGAAGTCAGAGACCATGTTGAGATCAGGTTCTTCAATGTTCCCGTCGGTGGCTTGGAAATGAGTATGGAGGATTGAAGTATGTACAGTACATCTCCAACAAACTTATCCAGGTGACTTGCTTCAACCTCACCAAGAGACCAGCCTCTTCCCAAAGAAACCCAACTACAATGTACAACTCTGTGCAGGCGCAGCAGTCTTCACATGAAGAAGGGAAGAAGGAACCTCATAACCAATATAACCATTGATTCCCCACATCTATTCGGTGCCTGGGTGACTGCGAGTCCGATTTTGCCCAAATAGGAGCTTCAAAACTCATTGACAAGACGTATTTATGCCTTCTGGACTCTTGAGGTTTTTTACAAACTTTAGTAGAGGAAGGGTGCTTACATGTATGTATGTACTGAACATACTGTACAAGACTCGTTCGCTTACGGATACAAAATGGATGTCATATGACGAGAACACAAATCGGGATTTACTCAGTTGCTGACTAATACCAGACACAAAGGCCCGTCGTGCAAGTCTGCGTTTCCGCCAATTATCGATATGGCAGTAGACTGAAAAATTGACCGGTCAAGTAGGTTGTTCACTCCACTTGCCCAATATGGGGCGGTGCATATAGCGGAGATAGCAGATAAGACGGTGTTGGAGTGGTAAGAAATAGCTGAAAATTGAACGTCCGGGAGAAGACCCAAATATAAATACTCTGCTCAAAAATCAGCTTTTTTTGACCACCACAACGTGCTCTACATCGACCTCCTTCTCTTGCCGACATCCCCCCCAAACCTAAAAAATACACCTCCGTCAGTTATCATCACCAACCAGCATACTACAGTACAGTGTGAAAGCGTCAGCTGGCGACATGAGACGCGTGGATTTCAGTCCGTACGTGGCCGAGCTGCGTGCGAGCGCGCCACATCCGCCCAAAATCGCACACGTGACCTCCGGGGTCTCGTTCCACAAGCTCCACGCCGCGCTCAACCAGTTTGCCAAAACGTACCATTATGTGTTTGATGCTTCCAAGCCGCGGCGCAAGGACGACATGGAGTGTGTGGTGATGAAGTGCTGTCGCAGAAGGTGCAGGTACAGGCTTTCGGTGTTTTCCGAGGCTTCCAACGCTGTCGACGGCGCTCTATCGTGGCTGGAGTATGATTCGGATGACATGGTGGAACATAATCACGAGCTGGACGGCTCCGATTTGACCGACGAGGATCGCAAACGGATGAAGAGAGTGGAATTTAAACGAAAGAGGAATGCCAAGCGGGTGCAGCAAGTAGAAGACAGTGATACCCGAACTAAAGAGAGCCATAGTGGTGATCTGAGACATGGCTGTGACGATGAACTCAACGGGTTCAACGACCTCAACGGTTTTGTCGATCCCAAAGGATCTAACAGTTACGACTGCGACAATGGCGACGACATTATGGAAGAGGAATTTCACTCCGACGAAGAACCTCTGTTTCTCTGCAGTGAGGCAGAGGATTCCGAGACTTCTCCTGCTCCTGAGGTGGCTGAACAACCGCAACAGTCTCCAGTTCAACGTCTGGACAAATATCATTCTCTGTTTTTGCATAGTGAGGAAGATGACGATGAGGTTCAGGAGATCGTCGCGACCAACAAGACCAACAAAACCAAGTCTAAGCCAAAGAAGAAGAAAAAGATTGAAATTATTTCACTTGATTCTGATTCCGAGGAGGCGGAAGAAGAGCGAGCTCAGAGTTCTGCGAAGACCATTTCCCCACAACCCAAGTCGGAATCCTCGCCAGCAACTGCTTCCGGCGCCCAGAAAAAACGCGCCAAGTCGCAAACAAAGCCGTTTTCGTCTTCAACAACCTCTTCAGAACTGTCAAAGACTTATTCTCATGAAGTTCTTGATACTCTCAAGGCGCAGAAACGCAATCACCGTGTGTCTAAGCATCAGAAGGAGCGCGCAAGAGTAGACGAAATCACGGCCAAAGTGCGAGAGAACGAAAAGTTGGCCTTGGAGAATAAAAAGACGGAGCTCGAACAACAGGTCGAAGCCACCTTGAGCAAGCGTGAGATGGTGCTGAAAACTTATTTGAGGTTGGAAAAGGGACTCAGAGGCGCGCAATTGGCGGATTCGTTGTCTAGGATGATGAGGGTTATAAAAACGCAGGTTCAGGATGAGCTTAGGGGTGTGCATGAGGAGGAAAATGAGCCTGTGATGTTAGCTGAGTCATCCTTCATTGTGGACGACAAGGACGACAAAGACGAAGACGGGGAGTACCTCGAGGAAGAGTTGGTGAAGAAGGACGGACGCAGGAAGACTTCTGGAACAAAAAACAAGGCTCTGGAAAAGGCTCAACGGAAGAAGGAACGCAAACACGAACGGCAGGCAGCCCTGATGAAACTTCTAGATCGGCGAGTGATGAAAGAATGGCGGGCTTGTCCGTTTTGCAAACGGCGTTTTTACCCCAGAGAGATAGGCAAGAAGACTAATTCGGCCGAAGCGGAGCTCATGACCCACATTCAGCTAGTTCATCCCGATGAGGTTGTTTACCTGGATGATCTGGAGGAGGAGGAGGAGGAGGGGGAGGACGCAGTTCAGTCCGACCACGGTTATGGCGACTCTTTGAATTCTTCTTCCGACTCGGAGGAGGAGATCGTGGCCGTGCCGAGGTCGAGACTGAGACCGAGACCCAAGGTTGTGGTAGACGAGGACAGTGGAAATGAAGAAGAGCCTGCTGTTGACCCCGAAGTCGAGCCAGGCACCACAGTTGAGTCTCCTGATGGGCCAGAGTTAGCGGAGGAAGACGCGGAGGAAGAAGCGGAGGAAGAAGTGGAGGAAGAAGCGGAGGAAGAAGCGGAGGAAGAAGCGGAGGAAGAAGCGGAGGAAGAAGCGGAGGAAAAAGCGGGGGAAGTGGATGGCCCGGAAGTGGGCGAGCTAGAACCTGTCGATGATGTGGAGGTTGAAGTTGAAGCGGAGTCAGTGGCTGGTGATGAGATAACCTCAGAATCACCTCAACCAGTGGCTAGATCTCCCAAAGGAAAGTCTCCCGAGCCAGCTTCTCCTGTGGGTGAGCCTATTGAAGAACCCACGATCAAGACCACCCCTGCTGCTGAATCAGTTGATATTGTCAGAACATTGGCTGCAACTGAGAAGGCAGCTCCTGTTACTGCAGCTTCTCCGGTCAATACTGGGTCTCCAGTAACCGCTGCATCTCCAGCCAAGGCTACTGCTCATACCGCAACTCCTCAAGTCAAAACATCACAGACAGAACCTACAGCTACCCCAGCTGCTACGGTCGTTCCAGCTGTGACGTCGCCGGTTGAAGCTTCTTCTTTGGCTACCCAGCTTGCTGCTTCCGCCGACTCCGCACCAACGCAACCACCCTCCAGCGCGAACCCCTTCTCAACGCCAACTAAGAGCCCTGCCAAAGCTATGGTTGTCATCAATCTCGACGATGGTGATAACGAAGATGACGTAGTTGTTGTGGCATCTACTAGAAGTGCGTCTTCTGCTATAGCCGCCCCTGGACCATCTCATTCCAATACAGCTCCTGACGGCTCGGATCTCGCGGCGCAACAAACGGCCAAACGGAGACATAGCTCTTCCCTGCTACCTAATGTTCCGTTTCGCTACTCGCGGGACCCCGATCCACCTTACAAACGACAGAAGCAGGTTGCAGAGTTGCCCACTGGCGGTTTGACTATCCAAGCTCCTGCCTATGCACATCGTGACGTCACTGCCAACTCCACTAGGCCTACAACATTTTCCAGCGACGTTACTCCCTTTGCATCAAGTGCAGATCCCAATTCCACTGGACAGGGATCTGTCAATCCCCCACACTTACCAAGCCTAGGCACTAGTCCCGCTGGTCATGGCCCGACGGGACAAAACTTCACAATGGCCAGTAGTGAAAGTGTCATTTCGACGTCTGCTGCTGCTCCCAACACTCAAGGGACCCACAGGAACGAACCGGCAGTCTCTAGCTCATTTGCTTTTGGTGTCTCAGCTCTTCCTGTGTCGGGTCATACAAGTGCTCCTGACCAGCCTAAAGGAATATACCAAGCTGGTGCCTCGGATTCTCTGTTTAAATCCTTGTTAGAACACGAAGACACATCCATCGAGTCCGAAAGCTCTGTTTCTGAAGGTCCTGCTCCTGCTCCGGGTCCTGCTCCTGAACCTGCGTACTGCTCCAACGCGTTGACCCTCAGTCTTGCAGGGTACTTTCGCAACAACCGCCAGTGGTACAGCTCGATTTTCACAGAACAGAATTCCCAGCACAAGCTCAGAGCATCTTTGATCTGCTATGCTCACGTAATTGGCGTCAAACTGGCCAAGTTGTACCCGGAAGTCCTCATGGTGGACATGCAAAAGTCAATGGTTGAGATTGGAGGAGTCGATGCTACAGGACAGCATTTCCCCATCGCGTTTGGACACATTTTGGGCCACACGAAGGGCGTTCATTACACTATTCGGTGGCTCAAGGAAGTGGTCTATTCTGCCAACGGCATTATTGATCCCGGTGTGATTGTTTCCACCTGTGAACTGCCTCAGGAGGCCTACGATGTGTTTCCCAAGGTCAAGGTGATGAGAAACAGATGTCAGCTGGACTCTCTGGTCTTGACACGAACCCAGAGACAGGATTCTCGACTCTCAGACATGTGGATGTATATCATGGGTCTGCGGTCCAAGAGCCTGGTGAAGAACGTCAATGGTCTGTTGTCTCGAGTTGATTTGGTTCCTTTCACAGACTTTGATCGGTGGTTTGCCAAGAACAAGAAAACCCTGTGCCCGGCTTTCTTCGACCGCTATCCGCATTTCTCTGAGGTCAAAGTCATACCTGGAGCGCTTCAGGGCACCGCTACACGTGCCGACGACCCAGTGTTTACGTTCGAAGCTCTCTCAAGGAACATTATTCCTCGATACAAGTTCATCGTCGACAATCAGAACTGGGAAAGAAAGGTGTTTGCTTCTGAGAGACCTGAAGATGCCTTATTGAATGGCCGCATCTCCCACAAAGCCATGGATCTCATCAATTTCCAGAGAACGGCGGCTGTGGAGAAATGTGGAGGACAAGACACCATTCATAGATGGGACCGGTGTGTCTCGCGGGTTCTCGGCATCCCCTGTAGACACAGTTTGGATTATGTCAACAGACGGGCCATGGGGTTGACCGTCACCGAGATCCATCCTCATTGGCACCTCATGAACCCCGAATTGCTCTACAGGGAGGACTTTGCTCCCACACTCAACACCATTGTCTATCCAGAGACAGCTGTACAAAGTAACCAAGTGAGCGAGGAGGCCATTAGGAGCATGTTTGGCCAGAGTGGATTTGGCCCAGGCAGATTTGGAGGTGTGTAGCATTATGCATTATGAACTATGACATGACAAATAGACCTATAAACAGCGGCGGTCTTCATCAACCAGCTGTGGCGGTTCGTGTATGTTCCGTCTAACTTAGTTGAACATTGGTCGTGATATAGTCAAAGAAGAGATGTGTCTCCAGAATATGTCAGCGAAAAGCTGGGGAAGGGATATTTCGCATTACTTGTTGTCGATAGCTTGTTAATTTTATTACATCCATATTTTCGTATATTTGAGACGTTGTTTTTTGGGTGACTATTTGTATCCAGCAGGATCAATAGGGAAAGGGTACTTCTTGGCCCAGGACTCGACCTCGTTTCGGAGCTCCTTGACCTCGGCATCAGCATCGACGTAGGGCCGGAACTGGGAGATCTTCTTGACGCCCTCGGAAACAGCCTTCTGCTTGAGTCGCTTGGCAATATCGACGGCCTTGACAATGTACTTGGCAACCTGCTCGAACTCAGACTGATCAAAACCTCTGGTGGTCATGGCGGGAGTACCGATTCGGATACCACCGGGCACAAGAGCAGACTTGTCGCCGGGCACGGTGTTCTTGTTAGCGGCAATGTTCATACCGTCAAGAACCATCTCGGTTCGAGCACCGTCAATGGAAAAGGGTTTCAGATCAATGAGGATCAGATGGGTGTCGGTTCCGTCAGAAACAAGCTTGAAGCCGGCGTCAGACAGAGCCTTGGAGAAGGCCTGGGCGTTGTCGACAACCTTCTGCTGGTACTCCTTGAACTCGGGAGACTTGGCCTGGCCAAGCGCAACGGCCAGAGCGGTGATGGTGTGGTTATGGGGACCTCCCTGGTGGCCGGGGAAGACGGAGAAGTTGATCTTCTCCTCGAGGTTTCGGTCACCGTCCTTTCGGTAGAAGATCATGGCACCTCGGGGGCCTCGAAGAGACTTGTGGGTGGTGGTGGTCACAATGTCCGAGTACTCAAAAGGCGAGGGGATGACGCCAGCGGCAACCATACCGGAAATGTGGGCCATGTCAGACATGAGAATGGCGCCCACAGAGTCGGCGATCTCTCGCATTCGCTTGTAGTCGATCAGACGAGAGTAGGCGGAAGCTCCAGCAACCAGCACCTTGGGTCGGAAAAGAAGAATGTTCTTGGCGAGCGTGTCATAGTCAATGAGACCGGTTGACTCGTCCAGTCGGTAGGGCATGGTGTTGAAGTACTTGGAGATGTAGGAGATCTTCTTGGAGGGGATCTGGTAGCCGTGGGAGAGATGGCCTCCATGGGGCAGGTCCAGGCCCATCAGTCGGTCACCGGCCTCCATGACAGCGGAGTAAGCGTAGAGGTTTGCGGGGGCACCAGACAGGGGCTGGACGTTGACTCCCCAGACCTTGGGGTCCAGGTTGAACGCCTCCAGGGCTCGCTTCTGGCACAGAGACTCGGCCTGATCAATGAACTCGTTACCACCGTAGTATCGGGCGCCAGGGTAGCCCTCAGAGTACTTGTTCTGCATGACGGAGCCCAGGGCGTTCATGACGGCCTGCGAGGTGAAGTTTTCCGACGGGATCAGGGTGATGGAGCCGATCTGCCGGTCGGTTTCCTTCTTGATGATGTCTGCGATCTCGGGATCGGACGCGTACAAGGTCTGCTGAGTCATCTGGGTATCGGGCGACGCCTTGGTGGCGTAGGCTCGAAGCAGGCCTCGGTTGAGAGGCCGGGAAAGTCGAGTGAATCGCTGCATTTGGGGGTGGAGACTTGTGTCGTGGGATCAGAAAGTGGTTACACCGGGAGGTGGATTTTTCCGTAAACTGAGTTTAGCGAAAGTTAATTTGGGGGGTGGGGATGGGGCAAAGAGTCGGGGTTGGAGACACGACAGAGACTGGACGAGTAGATTGAAGGTATGGGGGCGACTGTCGGGTTGGAATGGCGGTTTCGGATTCCCGATCGGTTGCGTATTGGTGGAGTTAGTAGGAAGTGGTGAGGTTAGTACAATGAACACACTGGAGGCTGCTGGGTGGTGCAAGGGACTGACCAAGAGGAGGTAGCGCAAAGGGAAAAAGACAGGTGGATTCAAGAGAGACAGAGGGAGCCGGGACCACCGTGGTATTTATGTTAGATGCCGTTTTGAACCCCACAAACGCCCCGACAAGGACAAAACACGGGCCGACTCGCTTATCCGCAAATTTCAAACTTTATTGTTGAGTCACTGAGTAAAGTGGGAGGGGGGAGCGACAAGAGTGCTGGATAATGGAGTGTTTTGGTATGGCACGGGGTCGGTTTTCACCGGTAAATCTAGAGGTTAGGATGAGTGAATGTGATTGGTCCATTTTACAAGGGCGGTTTTCACACATGAATCGGCAGTAATGGCCGCTGTTTGTTGCGATTGGTGTTTGTAGAGTCACTGGCATGTACCATGCGAGTAAATTGTCTGTTGAGACGTTAAGTCAGCAGACATGTGTGAAAAGACCCCCGAACTCGGTGTGGAACGCCTTGGATATTGCAATTGAGGGCCGCTCTGAATTTTTGCAATTTATTTCTGGTTTTCTGGGGACAATAACGGATATTGAAAACACGCGGCCAAAAATATCTTTATCGTTATCTCACACCAGGCAGCAAACTTTGTCATCGAGCAGCAACAGTCGGTAGCGGGGGGTTGTAGACAAGCAAAAAAGGCGAAAATAATGAATGCGAAACCACCGGTCACGTGACAAATAATGGGGCTAAACTGGCTCTTTTTTGGCGTCATTCAGTCACGAGGTTGAATCACTAGTTGGGGAGTCGTGAATCACTGAGTTGAGCCGTGAATCACTGAGTAACGGAGTTGAATCACCGAGTAACCGAGTTGGGAAGTCGGTGAATCACTGAGTTGAAACGAAAGGGTGTCACTGAGTAAGAAAAGGGGTGTGGAATGATAAGTGATTGCGGCAGTCAAAGGGACTCAGCTTGAAAAGTGATCAAGCCATTGTTTACTATCAATGAGTACAATGTACGTTACTGTAGACAAGATCAGCAAAAGATATCGTAGAAAATAACGGAAAAGTGCATCTTGTTTATAGAGTCTTTGGATCCAAATATACCTCTAAATCCCCCACCTGAAACACTCTTAGGGTCACCCCGCTCCCCGATCCAGCTTTATGAAGCGTGCGTTATGATGCGTGCGGCTTCCTCGGCCCCAAGTGTGGGGTAAATATGCAACTTTTTTTTAAAAAAATACAAAAAATACAAATAATTCACCCGAAACTTATACGGCGGTTATCGGTGGGACCCCGGAGATTGAGGTCGACCAGGAGCAGGAAAGAAACCGCAAATAAACAATTTCGTTTCCAGACTTTTTTTTTTTTTTTTTTTTTTTTTTTTTCGAACGGCGGACATTTGTATCTCGACCGGTAGTGTCAATGTCTAGGTGTTACCTAGCTACCAAGTTGTCTAGAGTGAGAACAGGGCTTTTCAACAGATGTAGAACAAGAATCTGAGACTGGTTGTAGAATTCATTCTACCTCAGTGACTAGCCCATCTTCCATACGACCATGTACACGTGCACTGGATGTACGTCTGTTCGTCTGGCTCTGGTGATGTCGGCGTCATCGGCTAGAGGGGAGTCACACAGTTGCGATTGTTGTGCGTGTTTCAACGTCTGTTAGGAGTCCCATCAGATCCCTTCTGTTCCACGTCAGAAACTCTCCCGCTTTGATGACATACTCATCCAACTCTTGCCAAAAAGATCCCCCGTGGTCCACTCCCTGGTCACCGGTCGCCGTCCACGCGCATCGTCCTCACTCAAGCTCACCGCCCGCTGTTTCAACACCGCCCGCAGCTCAACAGGCAGCTCGGCTCCATGCTGGCTCTTGTACTTTTCAGCCAGATATTTCATGGTGTACCTCCAACACCCCACAGTTCCATGGCTCAGACCAACCATCAACAAATGATCTTCGGGCTCGTTAGCTCCGTTGTAGTCGGCGAAAATGTCGCTGGAGATCTGCGACAGGATGCTCTTCTGTCGCTTCTTCAAATCGACAATGCCAGTAACTAGACCCGTGGACTTGTATATCAAACAGTACTGCGAATGCTTCTCGTCCTGGTACACTCTGTGGAACTTGTCTGGGGGTCTGTTTCTGTCGGACGTGATCCTGTGAGTGACTCTGGTGACCGAACACCGGTATCGTCCGTCCATATCGACATTGTAGACATTTCCATCGTAAAGAACCATGCCGGCAGGAGGCTGTCGCCGTTGAGCGTGTAGCATCTCTGAACACCGTGTAGGAGTGATCAAGTACAGGACTGAGGTATGATCGTGTCTTCCAAATACATAGACACAGTCTCCGATCACCTGCAGCCGCAAGGGAGGCTTGCAGTTCATTTTGATCGACTCAGGAGCCTTGTTGGGGTACTTGACCGTCAACATCAAATGGCCCTGATGCACAGATATTGCTGCAATGGCCCGGGACGTGTGTCTGGCCTGAATCATCCGTCCCTCGACCGTCACCCCAAACCCGTGGTATTTGATGGTTGTTCCTGCATCTCCAAAGCTCACCCCGTAGTTGCAAGGCACAGCAAAGTCCGTGTTCAGATCGCTGAGGTCCAGCTGCTTCTCGTTGAAGCAAATGCCCCGGTTGTTGTAGTCCCACGAAAATGTGCGTTCCACGTCGGTACACAGGCACTCAAAGTCGCGCGGCAGAGGCGAGTCAGTGTGGAAGGAGCATTCCACAAGGTCAATGAACACGTCAATGTGTCTGTCGCGCACGTAATGGGCGCCGCCGGTCCTCCAGCTCCCGTGCTGGCTGTATTCAAGGCGGTAGTAGGGGCACTGCTGCATCAGCTTGTCCCGCACCAGCGACTCGGAGATGGACTGGCGGTAGTGGCGGTTGGTCTTTCGCAGCGCAACAATGTCTGCCAGCTCGAGATAACTGCAGATTCGTTCAATCAGCTCGGGCAACATTGGGTGTTGTTATGGACGGCTTCTCCACCTCCCCCCCAACGGTAAATCTTGCTCATGTTACCCTGGGGGTTTTTTTTTTTTTATCTCTTAGTGCCATTTCCGAACCACTTGCGGACTAGGCGGAAGAAAGGGCAACCGAAAAGAGACTGATAGCCCTCAGTTATCGGCCTCCCTGCAGGACCATTTGTGGACAGGTGTCCCCTGTTGCATAATCGGCCAAATATATACGAGCATGGGGGAAAAAAGAGGTGGGTCGTCTGTTGATAGGCTGGACATAGATTCGTGTAGAGAGTCGAAGATACGACACTATCGACGGCTAGAGGAGCTCGTAAACAGAGCCCTACAACTAGTTGGGTGGTGTAGAGAACAGCTAAGGCCACACCATGGACCGTTTAGGAGCAGTCTAGAACCACCGATACCGAAGCTAGTGGAACAGGCTAAGTTTCACGGCGATTATCGACGCTTGTGGAGCCACTCGACGCTAGTTCTAGACTTGTTGCCATGTGGATAAAGCGATCCATAGTCGTTTTAGCGCTGTTTTATCTGGCGAGTGCTTTCGTCAAGTGTAACCGGGCAATGTTGAAGTTGCAATGGTGAAGTTGCAATGTGGAAGTTGGAGAATGTCAGTCTGAGGTGTGAGAGACTCCGCAGTCTCGAAGGGTAGGAGCACTAGGACTGTGCAAATAAATAAATGAATAAATAAATGGAATAAATAAATGAATAAAAAATAAAAAATAAAAAAAATAAAAAATAAAAAAAAATAAAAAAAAAAAAATAATACAGAAAAAAAATATTAAAAACAAAAAAAATCTTTTTAGAACAAAAAAAAAAAAAAAAAAAAAAAAAAAAAGCGGAAAGAACAGCGTTAAAAAATACTGTCTTGAAAAAGAAAAAAAAAAGACTTTTTAGGAAAAAAATTAGCAAAAAAACAGTGTTAAAATACCGTTCAGTTACTTGACAACCCCTCCAACTACCAAGTTACTTGAAATCTACCGCTCAGTAGCCACCAATATGTGACTACCAAAACACCACTGAAATTAAACACCAAAATAAACACCTCAAACACAAAACAGTCACTAGAATCGAACTCACATCTCCGAACCACCCTGGGTACAGTACTATCATCACCACTAACCCTAACCCGCACATGCATACTGCAAGTCTAAAAGATATTTTTTTTCGAGAGGTTGAAACAGACATCTACGAAATTTCAGAAACGGTCCAACATGGTTCTTAAAACTGGAACCGAGTCGGGTAAAAACCACCGAGTGAGTATGGGCGACATGGAGGGCACATGAGCTGTTGGACCGCCTCTAGAGCGATTGTGAGAGGAGTGGAGCGCCATTCCATGTGGATCTGCAAACAGTAGCCGAAGACGGATCTGGGTGGCAATTTGGAGATCGATTCGAGCTACAAGTATCGTAGACGGTTTTCATGGGTCTGTACGAGCATACTGATGTCACTAGCTGTGCTTACTGGGCGATCGCCACCGCCAGGATCATAGCTCCAGGAGATACGTTAGACCTACCGGATCAGCTGTTGGGCTGAGACATTCAATTCCATACTAATGCAGTTCAAATCGTTCCGAGAACGTCTTGATGCCATCAAGATCGATCCGCTGAAACGGCAGAAGAAAAAGCTGTCGCGGGACACGGACACGTCGCATTTCATTGCATGTTACACGACCCATGTTGAGCTGAACTTGTCCACCAGCTTCACTCGTTTTATGGAAAAATGTGGAAAGTACGCCGTGTCGCTGCCCATGGTGCTGTTCCACAAGGAGGAGATTTTCGATGGTTTGGAGGAGTGTCTGGAGGATGGAAATGAACACAGTGTGGAGGCCCTGCTAGAGTGAGTATGAGAAATGGAGGATGGAGAGGAAGTCCCCGATACAGAACTAACCCAGTCTACTCACCAACTTTGTCCGCGACCTGGGCGAGGAGTTCGAGCCATACTTCCCCCGAACTCTCGCACTTCTCATCAATCTCACCTACCACTTCAATCTCGAGGTGGTCGAGCACACTTTCAACGCAATGGTGTACATTTTCAAGTACCTGGCTCGTCTATTGACTAGCAACCTGGTGCCCCTGTACGACAGCGTCAGTGTACTTTTGTCCCGAGGAGATGAAGATGTGCAGATGATTGAGAACGGAGAAGAAGACGAGGAGGAGATCCCGGAGGAAGACTCTGACGACGAGGAGGATGACAAGCCCAAGCCTAAGAAAATCAGACCGTTTGTGCGAAGATTTGCCTCGGAAACACTGGCCTTTCTGATCCGAAAGTGCTCCCAAGACGGTCTGGACGTGATCGTGCCGCACGTGATGAGCACGCTGGAGGGCTCGTCACGAGATTACGTCTCTGCCGTCTCCGCCATGTTTGCTGCGTCTATCAAACACACCAAGGGAGCTCTTCATTCAAAGACGGACTTGATTCTTCAAGTGTTATTTGCATGTGCGGCTTGTGACGACAACACAATCACCGAGGCCGACCGAGTACACGTGACCATGATTTCAGAGACTTTGGCCGTTGTGCTGGAGCATATTGAGGACCCTGTCATGGGCCAGGCCGTGTTTGATACCTTTTACCAGTATGCCCAAGGCAACGGTAACTACGATACTGTGACCTATCTGACTACTATAACCGCCATCCGAAAGGGTTCCCGAGTTCCTGATTGGGCTCGAGTCTTCCAGGAGGCCAAGGCTTTCTGCTCCACTCTCTCCGACAAGGCCATTGTCGAGTTCGCGCTCCTGGTGGTCTCGCTCATCCAGAACGGCGCCCAGAGCAATGTGCTGGCCAACCATACGTCCTTGCTCACCACTCTGTCGTCCAAATCACGTGAGCAATACTTTGTGGCGTTCCAAATTCTTGCCAAGGTCCAGAGTCAACGGTTCACCGATATCTGTGTCAAGTACATTCCTCAGTTGATCAGCATGTTCTCTGATGATCTTTCGCAGATTGCACTCTTTGTCGACAGTCTGGAGAAGATCAAGTGTCTGGATGCCTGCAAGGTTCTGAAGAAGGAGATTGTAGCGTTTGGCAAGAAGAACATGTCCACTGAAACAGTCTTCAACCTCTATTGGCGAATCAGAATGTTCACCAAACTTTCTAATGTCGATATGAAGAAGGAGATGACCGAGTTTGCCATTGAGCTACTCCCCAAGCTCTCCGCTGACGACGTGTATACTGGAGCTCTTTACGGAGTCACTCTGAGTCTGATTGGGTCATTGGGAGACGATAAGCAGCTGGTGGAACGAGCCCTGGGCCGCCTGGAACACTTTTCACAAATCGAAGGCTACATTACCGGTCTGCTGGCCATTTGTGACTCTTCAACCAAGCTGGATGACTCGTCACTGGTGCTGCTGACCCAGAACCTGACCTCCGCAAACACCCACGTGCGGGACGTGACGCTGAGCCTCATTTCGAAGCTGTCACGTGGCCAGAACGCGCTCGTCAATGAGTGCAAGGTCATTTCATCCATTCCGTTTGATTATACCACGTTGCGGTCTCTTGTTCAGCGAATCGAGAAGCTCGGAGAAACCTTCTCCCTGTCTGGGTCAGATACGATTGCTGATTCAGCAGTGCCTCATTTCCTGTTTGGACTTCTTACTGTTCATTTTACGCCAGCTCACGAGGCTGCCATCAAGGCCCTCAAGAATGTTGCCGAACGATTTCCGGAGCTGGTGTGGAAGTTGTCCTACAACGTTTTGCAGGCACGTGACCTGGTCAAGGTTGATGACGACTGGGTGCCCGAGCCACGTCATGTTCTGGACAGCCCCTTCACCGACTCCATGTCTCCCGACTATAACTTGAATGGTTTGTTTGAGACGTACAATGAGCTTGTTTCTCGCGATAGCAACGGAGCTCTGTTTGAGGACTTTTCCGAGTCGGCTTTCCCTGCTGAGGAGCCCTTTTACCTGCGAAACAATGTGCTGAAGGTGCTCAAGGCTGTTCCTCGGGTGTCTGAGAACCATGTGATGGAGCTGGTTCCCTATCTTCTTTGGACTGAGGGTGTTTCTCGAGATAAGCAGGCTGTTGAGTCTTCCGAGTATGGACTTGCCGACTCGTGGACCCTCAAGGACAAGATTGTGTTGCTGGACATTTTTGCTCTGTTTCACAACACCAAGAACTGTCCTCGAGCCGAGGAAATTTATCAGAGATACCTGCTGCTTCTGACCAACAAAATGAACTCTGTTCAGAAGGCAGCTCTTCAGTGCATCCTATCCTGGAAGAACAAGGTGGTTCGCAAGTACAAGGACAATCTGTTCAACTTGCTGGAGGACTCGCAATTCAAGGACGAGATGCTGAGCTTCCTCAAGCCCTCAAAGGACCGAGTTTTGCATGAAGACGACGAGCATGTCATCTTCCCTCTGGCGCTCCGGATTCTCTACGGACGATCTCGAGTGGTCAGCAAGAGTGGACCGCGGTACGGAAAGCGGTTCGCGGTGCTTTCCACTCTTCTGGCTCTACCCGAAAAGTACACTCGCATGTTTGTTTCTCTGGCAATCGACCAGCTGGAGATTCCCAAGGACTTTGACATTCTCGGTGATGACCACGTGATCGAGCCCAATCCTCGCGACCTGGAGACCCTGTCGGGCAACTGCGAGACTCGAACTGCGGCGTCTCAGATCTTCTTTCTGGAGCTGGCCATGGATCTGGGTAAGCAGATTGGAGCCAAGTTACATTCGTCCATGGACATTCTGCTCAACTCGGTGCTGTATTGTATGCATTATTCGTGTCTGATTCCAGACAACACCTCAGCTCGTCGAATGTCTCGGTACGGCTTCAAGGTGCTGACTCAGCTCTTCCTCAAGATAAAGGACTTTGAATGGCAGCCCTACCTGACCCCGATCTACTACCCTTGTATAGAATCTAAGCTGCCGACTTTTGTTGCTGGAAACACCAAGCGACCCAGTGCTCTGCTCCAGATCACGTTTCTGTGGGGATCACGTGCGCAGGCCTTTCCCCTGTTTGTGTTTGAGGAGGTGGCTTTGCTGAAGCAGGTGGTGGCTCTGTTGAAGGTGTCTGATCTGCCCGACTCGACCATCAAGGACTGCATTCTGCTGTGGTCTTCGATTTTCGCCATTGAGGATCAAGTGAATGCTGGCGAGTTTGATCACGTGGTCGACTCGACGATTCCTCTGTTGTTGCCCCGCATTCCCGCCCTGCTGGACGAGCACAGGCGCAACTTTGACGTCGTGACCACCATTGCAAAGCTGCTGGTGATCACGTGTCAGAAGGGCTATGCACGTGATCAAAAGGTCAAGAGCGATCTGATTGCTGTTGTGACCGATCTGGTGGTGAACAACAAGGTATCGTGGTCCATTCAGGTGTCTCTTTTGAACGCTCTCACCGAGCTGGTTCCGGTGACCACCCTCGCCAAGGAGCACGTGACTGAAATGTATCTGAACCTGTCCACTCTTTTCCAGACCATCAAGTTGCAGAGTGCACGTGACGCGCTGGTGAACGCCTTTTGTGTTGTCTGCACCAAGCTTGGAGGTGTCGATCGCACGGCTGAACTTGTCAGCCAGCTTAACTCGGTTGGCAAGCGGCTTAATGAGCCCGACTGGGACACTCGAATGGCCGCCTACAACGATATTACTCAGCGGGAGTTCTCGTCTTTCTCTGCCATGGAGTGGACTCCTCTAATTAGTAACATGTTGCATTTCATCCGTCTTGACGATCTGCCGATCCGACAGAACTCCACTCTGGTGCTGATGCGGTTCTTCGAGTCAATTCAAGAGTCCCAGCCCGACAAGATTGAGCTCATCGACGACATTGTCATGCCCGAACTGGTGGTGGGAATGCGAGAGCCGCAGTTCAACATTCGAATCGAGTTTGTTCAGGTTCTTGAGAACCTCGTCAAGTTGTCTGAGCGTCATTTGTTCGAGCCCCTGAACGACCTCGTCACTCTTTTGGCTCCCAACAAGTCCGCTGATGCCAACTTTTTCTACAACGTGATGCATGTGCAGATTCTCCGACGACAAAAGGCGGTGCAGTATCTCAACTACTTTGTCAGAAAGGGGGCTATTTCTTCAGACAACATTGCCAACCTTCTGTTGCCTCTGATTGAGCATTACGGAAAGAGAAACAACCAGGAGACGCAGAACTTAGCCCATATGACCTACAAGTGCATTGGTTCCATGACCCGGTTTGTCACCTGGGAGCAGTACGTCAAGATCAGCAAGCGGTTCGTGGGCTACCTCCGAAAGGGCTGCCAGAGCCTGAAGCAGGCCTCCAGAATGCTAGCTGCTCTTGGTGTGGCCTTCACCGAGGACGACTCCCGCGAGGAGGAGGACGAAGAGGAAGAGGAGGAAAACACCGAGGAAATTGCTGAAGAGGTCGAAGACGAGGCCATGTCTGATGACCGTGAGAACTACTCAGATGCAGTCTACACTGTTCCACGAGCTCCCAAACTCATCTCCATGGACACGTCTCTGTTTGGAACCACCTCTACCCCTGAAGAGAGATCCGCTTTCCTGCTGGAGAACGTGATTCCTCCCATTCGAAAGACTCTTCGTGCCCACTCCAATGAGCAGCTCACCGACCGAATCCCTCTCGGTATTCCCGTCGTGCGGTTCATTGTTGCTCTGCCTCCTGCCCAGGTCATGACCGTGCTGCCTGGTACCCTAACCACTCTCTGTCAGGTTATGAGAGCCAAGCAGCAGGAGCTCCGAGACGAGATGCGGAAGCTTCTGGGCCAGATTGCCGAAATTCTGGGGGCCAGGTACCTGCTCTTCCTACTGCGAGAACTCAAGTCTGCGCTCCGACGAGGAGCCCATCTGCATATTCTGGGCTACACTGTCTGGTACATTTTGTCCACCATGACTCTGGAGCACGCCGATCTCGATCCTGTGGCTGCTCTGTGTTCTGAGATCATCATGGAGGACGTCTTTGGAGTCACCGGTACCGATAAGGACGAAGAGGACTACCGAAGTGCCATGAAGGAGGTCAAGACCCAGCGGTCCTACGATACTGCCGCCATTCTGGCCTCCAACGTGTCTCTGGAGTCGTTCTCCAAGCTTATTGACCCGGTAAAGACGATCCTGCTGCATAAACGTCTGACCCTTGGAGTCAGTGAAAAGGTGGAGACCGTTCTGACCCACCTGTCTCGAGGTCTCAAGCGAAACGCGGCCTCCGAATCGCAGTCTGTGTTGATCATGTGCTTCGAAGTGTGGAAACTCACCCAGACAATTGAGAGCAAGTACAACGAGGAGGAGGAGGCAAAGAGCCAAAAGATTGTGGCTCTGGACGACAACGAAAGCGATTACATCGTGAACCTCGACGCCAAAAGTCACGTGACTAAGCTCCGGGACGGCATGCACATTGCCAACCTGAATCTGCTTGTGGCCTTCACTTTCGACACTCTCAAGAGTGTTTTGAGCAACAATCCCGAGCTCCGAACTGCCAACAACCTGTATGGCTTCCTACAGCCTCTCACACAGTCTCTTTCAAACACCCATGAGAATGTTCAAGTTGGAGCTCTGCGAGTCTTGTCAATGATTTGTGACTTGGATTTCCCTGACATGGACTCATGGACTCAAAAGTGGGGCACTGAGACGCTCAAGATCATTGCCAACTCGTCCGACACCAAGACGCAGCTGGTTCAGAACGCCTTCAGACTGCTGACCAAATTGTTTGAATGTTCTGAGTCGTTTGAAGTCAAGGAGAGTGCTCTGGGCAACATTCTGACCCGGATTCTGCCTGACCTGGTCGAGTCGCAGGGCCAGAACATCACCTTCAACCTTGTCAATGCCGTTCTGGGCCGTCAGATTGTCATTTCCGAGGTGTACGATGTCATGAAACAGATTGCCAACATTATGATCACCCATCAGCAGTCTGAGACCAGAGACCATTGTCGAGAGCTATACTTTACGTTCCTGACCACTTACCCTCAGTCTCGTGACCGTCTCAACGCTGAGTTCCAGTTTCTCATTCACAACTTGGATTATCCGTTTGATTCTGGCCGGCAGTCTGTTCTGGAGATGATCCACCGTCTTTTGACCGAGGTTAGTGACGCGCTGCTCAAGCAGACCATCACCTCGTTCTTCGTGGCTCTCACCCTTGTTCTCTATAACGACGACTCCTCCACTTGTCGAGAGATGGCCTCCACCATCATCAAGATTCTGCTGCAAAAGTCGTCGCAGGGTGTCGAGCAAAAGTTTGTCCAAGATCTCATCTACTCTTGGATCGACTCCGATCTGTCTTCTGATCTGCTCAAGGTAGCTCTCCAAGTGGTGGGTTTCTATGTGGAGTCTGAGCCCTCTGACAAGGACAAGATCCTCAACAAGGCCGAGAAACAAGTGATTGCCATCATTGCGGCACAATCGTCTCTTCCTTGGGACCTTGTATACTTTGCGATGCAGCTGTGGGGTCGCATGTGCTCCCACAAACAGGTGCAGTTCACCCAGACCAAGTACTCGACCATGTGGGACGGGGTTGTGGAGTGTCTTTTGTATCCCCATTCCTGGGTTCGTCTGAGCGCATCTCGGGCTGTGGGACTCCTGTTTGATGCTTTCAAGGCGCGTGACAGCGACTCGGGACTGGTGTTCTCCAACAGACAGCTCCAGACGGTGGCTTACCGACTTGTTCGCCAGCTGTCGACCCCTAATGCCTCCGACAAGCTGTGTACTCAGGCGGTCAAAAACCTGACATACATTGTGCAGGAGTGGGAGAATTCGTCGTACCTATACCAGAAGTCCGACTCTGAGAAGGACGAGGATGACGCTACCGAGACCGGCTCGTCTCTGGCCACCGACTGGCTTCTGGGCCGAGTGTCTGGTATCATTCGAACCACCGTCAAGGGCAAGGACAAGCTGCATGCCAAGCGCGCATGTGTTCGTTTCCTAGCGGTATTGGTGTCTCTTCTGAGTGAATCTAGGGTGATGGAGATTTCTGAGCACGTCATCTACGCGCTGTTCACCACCATGGACCAGCACGAGGCTGCCGTGGATTCTACTCTTCGAGAGCTGGCGTCGGAGACTCTGGAAATGCTCAAGGCCAAGATTGGCGTCTCTGAGTACCTTGGAAAGCACGCCCAGGTGTCGCAGATGGTGTCGCAAAAACGTCATGAGCGAAAGCATGAGATGGCGATGCTTGCTATGTCCGATCCTGCCGCCTACTCTGAGCAGAAGATGAAGAAGAACAAGAAGAAGCGAAAGCTTGAGAAAGAGAAGAAGCAGGCCGAAAAGCGTCGAAAGCTTTAGACGGCGGAGGAATAGGATATTGCGGAGGAAAAAGGAACAAATGGGAAGGATTTTTTAATGAATTGATTGATTATGGTACTTGGTGAACTATGGTAGAAGAATAGATATAGACACAATGTTTCGACTGTTGTAAGAAGACTTTTTGACTGTTTATAAGTAATGGTAGGACTTTTTATCCAACTTGGAAATAATATATCTTTTATTAAAGGTTATTCTTTCACAGCAAAGTTAATAATTAAATGAATGTATATTGCAGAAAAAAAAAATTAATCAGTCAATAATGGATCATAACACATGAACTAATGATATAAGTATTGTAGGTTATATAGTCAGTGATAGTTCAATGATAGTATATATATAACTAATATCCAAGAAATCTCACGAAAATTCCCAGAAAGTCCCCTCTGGTTTTGGAGTAGAATCCTGCCACTACGAAAACGGTTCGGAACTGAAGACGTTGCGAATCGCAAAGTAAAGACATAGGGATGACGCATCTCTCATGACAGGTTCCTCACGTGACCCACAAGCCACTCAGTATATTCAAAGAAGGTACTTTGTAAGGGGAATGTTCAGTGAGTAAATATTTCGACCGACGCCATGGAATGTTGCAATTATGAGAATAATGGGCTCCAGGTTTTGGTTCGGCCTGTATATGATTTTATTTCAGTTGGAGGGAACATTTGGGAACATATTCCCCCTCCTCTGGCGTGTATCTGATCATTTAGATGAGTTCCATGTTCGGTGTTAGGGTCCACGATTAGTTGAATCAGGGGTGATTAGTTAAGGTGTCGCAAGATGTGGGATTGAGGATCGGTTAAACTTGGTCAATTGTGCTTGGAAAATCTGTGATTTGGACAGTGAAGATGAGATCTGTTGGAACACCAGTTTGCATCTGTTTCAAAACCATTCCATCATTTCTCCAAGTTTTAGTCGCCCCAGAAACGGTATCTTTATAGAGCATCACGGACCTGCAAGACAACTATCCCCGACCAACACAAGTCAGACATGGATTGGAAAACTGGCTACGGCTTCCCCAGAGTCAGTTTCCATGATCACCAGAATTGCCGTCTTGTAAATCTCGAAAGACCCTGAGTCTCAACGAAAACGTCTCGTCGAAAGATCCCGAGCCTTCCGGAAACGTCTCGTCGAAAGATCCCGAGCCTCCCGAAAACGTCTCGTCGAAAGATCCCAGACCCCCGAAAATTTGCCGAAAACCCCACCACGTGACCTCAACGCAACCCCCACATAACCACACAGCCCATCGACCATCTCATCGGCCGTTCCTGGCTACTTCCAGATGCGGTTGGCGTCTCACCAGCCCCTTCAGGGTGAAAAAAGCCAATCTGTCGCTTATTTTTTTAGGCTGAGAAAATAACGTAAAAGTTTGAGTGTGAGCTTGGCACTGATTTGAGGGTAGGCCAACTCGGCGAAAAGTGGAAATATGAGGATTTTGAAAGCCGCAATCAATTTAAGAGGAACTCTTTGGTATATTTACGTTTTTCAATGGCCATAATCGCCTCTCTATATCCCTATCAAGGCCACCCCTATCCCATCCCAAAAAACGTATAATACACCAGCCCTAAAGTCTAAACCCCCCGAATCGAGCCATGACAAAACGTTGCCATAAAACGTTGCTGGACTCTAGAAAACGAAAAATACAAGCCAGAAATACAAGTGCATTGTGTGAACCACATAGGACAAGGCTGCGAGATCCCACTGTCTCGTTTCTGTCTCATTTCGGCTGCGGGGTTCAGCCTGCTGCAGAGCGGATGCAGACATGACAAGATGAACAGTGAAGGGGATTAGAGATGCTACACAGGGAGTATTGTACTTCCAGGTCAATCAGAAACCTGTGGTCATCAGATTGGTGTATCTTGCATCTGAATAGTTTCCCTGCGACTCCATTTATGTCCCCAACTCCATCACATACGCTCCACAGATACCTCTGCTAAGCAACAAAGAGTGATATCTCGCTTCATGTCGTAGACGCGGGCTGCAGCACTGTCGCTGGACCGTTGCCCACTTAACCTCTCCGGATGTCGGCATGTCGGCTTGTCATTTCAGACAAAAGACCATTGTAAAGACCATTGTACGATGCTGTAGAGCATGTTGGTGGAGGTGGTTTTCTCGTCTGCTACAGTATTTGGATCCAAACAAACCGCTAAGCGGAATAGCCTCTGAATTAGACTGGTTCTTCATCTCAGTTAACTCTGAGCTAGCTCCCGACGTTCTCTATTGAGACAGGGTCTAGCGTGGCCCAGTCGGTATGGAGACGAGCTCAGGCGTAGTCTCTCGCCAGAACTTCCCGTAGGAGATAGGTCCATGCACAAATGAGCGATTAATAGCTGTTGGCGGTCGCAAACGGCTCGGGTAGGCAACATAACCGCCCATCGCTCACGGCTAGTGTCCATGCACAGATTGACATGGGGCTGAGCTACAAGTAGTGGGCTGTACCGCGCCGGAACGGGTGAGAGCCAAGATATGAGGTTTGGATGAGGCAATAAGGAAGATCAAATGAGGAGGTGGAGAAGGGACAGAGCTGGTTTGTGTAATTGTTTGTTGTTTTCGGCAATGTTTTTCGCCATCTTGAGCTGTTGAATGAATGGAGTGTTCCAGACATCAAGGCAGGCTTCGACTGTGTTTGGTTTTAGTCGAGCTACTGCACCGTCTCAATCTGGTTTCAGACTCAATATTTGCTTGTTTGAGCGTCTGTGTTTCCGGTCACATGTTCAACCCGTCGGGGAAGTCATCAGGGACAGTGCCCAGTAGCCTGTATGCCTGGCCTGGTCTAAGAGTTGGAGAGGACTTACCAGTGACTGGCCAAGACCAGACCTATACATTCATTAGGACCAGCCTACTTGTGACCTCGGCATGACTGGAAGTTGCCATAGCCCCTGCTTACTACGAGAATCGCAAAGACATGAGTTCCGCCAGCCGTTCCATCTCATCATGGTCATTGTTGTGCTGCGGCCCTGTCGATCTGTCGATCTTTACTGAATCCGGCGAGTGACCACACGCTCCAACCGGAATCACCACAAAGGGTGCCAGAGACGGACTTTTCCGGTAACACCAGGTGAGCTCGGACCAACGGTGGCTGTGCGGCTACAATGTAGGGTCACAGCACCTACAGACCGGGCTGGTGAGCTCATAGTGCAGGTGAAGCTGAGGGTTTAACTGATCCGGCCGAGAAAAATCCTACTAGAATATCTTCAAAAGGTCTGAGACCACGGGGGACTTCAAAAGGGACTAAATCAGCAGCAATTAAGTCTCCATGGGTCATCTTCGCAGTATTTGCGCCTCACGTACACCCCGCAAAAACTCCTACAAGTACAGCTCTCCCCGTACCCCTGCATGAAGAGTAGATGGCCAACAAGAGACGGTTACGACGGTTTAGGGCTATAGATCCGAAGAGCTGGGCAAGCTTTCACGATATACCGAACGGGCTGTTCATGCTGACGCGACTTGGAGCATGTATCACAGGAGTAGGAGCGAGGATAGCAGACTCAGTGGTGTCTGAGTGGTTTTGCCATGTCCAGCGATTTTTGTTTGCACAGCATTAACAATCCCTTCTGTTGGATTTTTCAGTCCATTTTGTGGGGGTTTGCAGTCCATTATATTGGATTTTTCAGTCTTTTTTTGATTTTTTAGTCCATTCCTTTTTTTTTTTTTTTTTTTTTTATTTAATTTTTCAATTTTTTTAATTTTTAATTTTTTTCAATTTTTTTCATTTTCCTCCAGAACCAAATTATTACTCTCAAGACTACCAAAAAAACCCATTAATCGATCCCCCAAATCCCCAGTATTCCAACGGTACCATAATATCCACCCTCTGTCATATATTTTTCTCTCAATATGTCAGACACACTTGTTCATCAGGTTCCCTCGCACTACTCAACCAAACAAGACGAAATGAGTCCCAGAACAAATATCAAACTGGTGCAGTATCGTCACCGCTCAGTCACTGTCTGACACCGTCCAGTCCCCGTCAGAAACCGTCCAGCCACTTCCTAGGCCTCCACCAGGTCGCTTACATAAGCCCAACTCCAAAACTCTGATCTCGGCCTGCACTCTCTCTTGTTTGTCATCAACTCATTCATTCACAGTCAACATGTCGCCGAAGAAACTGCCGCTGGACAAGCTCTATCTGTACTCGGCACGTGACCAAGTCGCTCTGTCACGTGACGAGGAGGATCGGCTGCGTCGGCTTGAGGGACAATATTTGCAGTCGTACGATGCCGAGCGGGCCAAGCTTGAGAGCAAGTTGCAGGCCATCAATGAGGCCATGGCGGAGGAGGAGAAGGAGGGGGAGGAGGAAGGAGGTGGAAAGGGCAAGTCCCAGGAGGAGACCTTGTTGCGGCGCATTTTTGGCGGGGTTCTGGGTCAGATGGAGGAGGGAGAGGGAGAGAGAGAGGCGAGGGTGGAGGGGGGGTTTGAGATTGAAGACGATGAGTATGAGGATCTCGGGGATGTTGGGCGTGGTGGGGGTGCAACAGAAGCAACTACTTCTATTTCTCCAGAGGATACTCCTGGGCCACAATCCGAATCCCATTTTGATCCTGGAGAGGGCAGCAGCGGTTTAGCTGGGTCTGCTGGGTCAGGAGAAACCAATCATCTGGCGGAATCTGACTCAGAGGACGAGTATGTCCGCCAGCAACGTGAAAACCGCCGTCTTCTGGCCGAGAGACAGGCGCGGGAAGCCGAGCGAGCCGAGGCTGGAGAGACCGAGACCCAGACGGCTAAACAGAAGATTGTGGGTAAGAAAAAGGGCAAGTCGCTGGCCCGCAAGGAGCAGAAAAAGGCGTACCATGAGTACACGCGGATGGTGTCGGATGCGCGAAAGCGTGAGGAGCAGGAGTGGATGGAGGAATACAAGGAGGTTCTGGCGCTACAAAAGTGGGTCCGAATCCAAAAAGAGGCGCGGGCAAGCTTCGAACTCATGGTGGATAGGCTCTATGAGTCGTTCCTGGCTGAATTGGAGGTCCAGAGTAGACACATCTGGCTCGCCCATCAACAGTCGCAGCTGGAGGTGTCTGATGGAGGATACCTGTATCTTCCCGAGGGCGGAGATGAGATTGACCAAGGTGGAGAGAACGTGGTGACTGCCGACGGCCGATTCTGGGTGACACTGACCCCCCATGAGAGACAGGTAGTGCTGGAGTTCATTAGAGACAAGGGCCGGGTTGAGTTGGACGAGCTGGCTGAGTTGGTGCGAGAGTTGAAGACCCGAGAGTGATCCATATTGAGAGCGCTTATAACGAGAGTGATCCATATTGAGAGCGCTTATAACCAGAGCGCAGCCATAACTCGAGCTGCGCTCTCGTTATGGAAAAAGAGTGTTCATTGTTCGGCAGAGCGGATCTCCAGGGTGTTGATGTCAAAGTCACCACGTACCGTGTCACCCTCGTGTCACCCTCATGCCACCCTCGTGCCACCCCCTTCACCCGGTGCAGACTAGCAGAAGAGCCCAGCCTTCCAATCAACAATCTCCTATGGCAACCTCATCAAGGCGAATGCAATCTACAGACCAGAGAAGCGACATTGCAGTCTCCTAGTCTCGATCAGTTGCTGTCTGTCTATAGATGTTCCTCGAAACAAAGTACTCAGACTCGAGTGATAGTTGAATATATCATCTAATGTGGACTATACATTTCGTGCCACAAGCCAATTACGTACGTAGTCACGTGATGCAAACAACGATCACGTGAAGCCAGTTGATCTGTAACAAGATGGATCCTGGTGAAGAAGACCAGTGGGTCCTGGTGAAGAAGGCAAGATGAGCCTAGAGCATATGATTCAGTTACTCACGTGACGAGCTGATTCACGCCCCTGTGATAATCACGTGAGTAACAGAATCATATATTCTACTCAATTGAGTAACTCCATTCGTCTCTCGTCTCTCCAGTCTGGTGATTGTTCATTTTCACAATGACCGACTCTGGGCACTGAGAGGTGATCATGTACCATCACGAAACTGTAGTCGATGACAAAATATCTCTGACAGCAGTCTGGGTCTTTTACCACATTGTCCTGAGCAGCATCGCCGTTGTTCACTGTCACGGTTCAGTCCAGACGACATGGGACTGAGCCCTCTTCGTCTGTATGAACATGGTTCCACTCTATCGTGTCTGCAACACTAGCACCAAGAACTGTTGACGTCCTAGTTGCTTGGGAACTTTCTACTCTCTGACACCCATTTCATCCTTCGGCGTCGCTGCTCTTTCTTTTTTCTCCTTGCCAAGTCTCTGGTTGTCCAGTTGGTAAACTCCAGTGTTTGCGAAAAGTTGATTTCAGGGACTGCGGAGTTCAACCCCACGTCTGCAGGAGCAGGTTCATCCGCTCCATTGCAGTTCTCCGAATTGCTCCACGGACTTCCCATCTTCCGTCCAAATCAGTCCAGAGAACGACCACAGATAGAGTGGACGACCACAGCCAGAGTGGAGGCCAACAGCAGAGTGGACGACAAAAGCAGAGTGGACGATCACCGCCATAGTGGACGACCACAGCAGAGTGGACGACCAGAACAACCACAGCCAGGGTACACTCCTGACAGTCCTCATGACGCCTTCACCACGCCTGCACCACTCCCCAACTTCAAAATGCAGGCCCTGTCGTATCCCCCTGAGTCAGATGGCTGTCACCGACCGAGACAGTTGACTGGGACACTTATGGCGAGGAAGACGTCACGATTGCCTGCTTCTCGTGTCGCTCGCCGACTCCCTCCTCAACTCTAGTGTCTGACAGGACCGTCTCTTGCAAGCGACAAAGCAAGGGTTGTTATCGAGGATTGTTACCGAGGATTGTTACCGAGGATTTTAACCAAAAATTGTTTCATTGGCGACACATTGACCCTCGCAAACATCCTTGACAGCGTCCTTGAGCGAAAATTTTCCCGTCACTGTCATCTTCTGACGGGCCATCTTTGCGGTCTGTGTCGATCACCGCAGTGATGCGTCCAATTGACAGAATACTCAGCAGGTTGATCTGGCTGTTTGTCTATCTGTCTGTCTGTCTGTCTGTCAGCCGAAGGCGTTGAAGGCAGTTGGAGTAGAAGAAAGGTCAAAGTCTGACATCTCACCTATCAATGAGCCCTCATTGAGCGGGATCACGTGACCCATATATCTATCTATCCATCTGCTCCTATTTATAGCTCACCCTCTCCATCTGAATACCATTTTCATCCCTTTGGTTCTATTATAAGCTGATAGTTGTAATTTTATTTTATTTTACTTATTTTAATTAATTAATTAATTATTTAGTTGTTTTATTTAATTATTTCGTGTCTTTTGTTTGCCTAGGCTAATTGCTGCTAATTATATTTCCAAGTTACATTTATATTTTATTTTTTAGTTTCAAAATAAACTCTGCTTCTGAAACACGTTAATCAGAGATTTGGGTTCCCCCAAACCAGTCCCCAAAACTCCACACAGACACCGCACAACAATTCCATGTGCGTAGAAATACTCCCCGTGTTGCCACGAGCAAATTGATACCAATATCATCGTTCTTACTCGTCGCTAACACCGTTCGCGTTCGTGTTCAGACCCGCTACGTTTCTCATGCGATGTCCCACGCGTTTTTGTGCATAACCTTGACGTAACATGTTCAGATATAATATGGCGTCAGAAAATGGCAGAAAATAATAATAAAAAATAATAATAATTGGAAAAAATTGCAAAATGTGACACACGAAGCGGAAGGGGAGTAACAACGAGAATATCCAATGGATTGGCCTTTTCCAGAAGAAATTCGAATCCCAAACCACCTCATCGGAAGAGACACTTCAAGGGATGATGAACAATGGAGCCTATAGTCCAAGGCGTACCACTGGCAGGGACACGGAGATTGACGTGCATCGAAATGGCTACAGGAGTAATTACAACTGTGGTGGGCGACGCGAGTAATGTCGTGGGCGACACGAGTAATGTCGTGGGCGACACGAGTAATGTCATGGAAACCACCCGAGTAATGTCGTGGACCACACGAGTAATGTGGCAGGCCTCACCAGTCAGTCATGTGGGATAAACGAGGTCTTGCCTCATCACATTGTCCATGTGGCCACCACAAGACCCATGTCACCCCCACCACAAAGACCATTCCCCCGCTACTGTACATATTTCCGGCGTCTACCTTCCCATCTACCACCGTTATACCCGCCCTACGTCATCCATCATTCTGTAACACTCCCTTGACAGAAGGGATAAATAAGGTTTTGTAGCCTCGCAGCCTCATGATATATGGGGAGAGAATTATGGCGGTCGTTTTATCCTTTGAGTGGGAAGCGGAGAGTGGAAAATACTGCTTTCGAGAGAAGCAAATTTTCTTTCTTTTTTCGCAATTTTTCCAGCTCGCGGCCCAATATATTCAAATTGTCCCCGCAGATAATCCCACCACAGGGATGTCAGGTATGCATGATTAGCGCAAACTCCATGTGGCGTGTTACAGACAATGGAAGTTTTTTTTGGGAGAGAAATAGCGAATAATTGCAAATTGTTTGAAAAAACGACGAGAAAAATCAGATAAAATCAGCATTAACTAGATTAACCGTGAGGGAAATTTTTCCAACTCTTTTAGTCAATTTCCGCTCGTCTTGCCGTCATTTTCAATATAAAACGGCATAATTTGAACTAGTTTAAATGTGGATTATTTAGCATATAAGTTCAACAAATAAAAATAAAAATAGAAAAACGGCCAGAAAAATAGATACAAATAACTCAAGCCATAGAACCGTATAATCTGATCACTAAGCTTTCCCTACGTGCGCAACTTCCATCCCTACTCCATTCACTTTTCATTCTGCTCAAAAATGGCTGGTCAAAACTTCCCCGTTCTGTCAGTCTCAAACCTGTCAAATGTGACCAGCCTCGAAATAGAGTTCTTGGTTATAACTTTATTTTATTGCATCTCTAATTTTATCTTGATTGGAACCTTAACCTTATATATCAGATGGCTGGATGGAAGTTTATTTTTTTGGCCATAAACTGGACATATTGGGGCTAATTTGGCGGATATCGGGTGAAATTGAATTTGGAGATCACAATTGTCATCTACGTGTCCAGACGAGCATTTGCATATATTCCAAGTTTGTGTAGAACCGAAAATAAACTTCAACTTTTCGTTTTCACCTCTTCACCCTTGCATAACTGCCCGAAGATATATAACCTCCCTCGAAACCTGCCATAAACCTCATCATCAGTCGATCAAGTGTCCATTTGAAGCCTTCGTTTCCACTCTTTTACATCCGTTGCGGGTCAGTCACTCCTTTTTCCCCCCTCAACCACAAACACACGCTCCTTACACCCCAGTAGCTGGTCTACTATCCAACTGTTTTCTCTCCTTTTTTTCCCGGGCACAAAAACACCACAAAACGATACTACAACGACGCTGAAACGCCACTGAAACCACCTAGTCTCTCGCTTATCATGAAATTCTCAACCATCGCCAACTTTGGAGCTTCGCTCATGTCTCTGGCGACCTCTGTTGCCGCGTTTGATCCCGCTGGCTCCAACAATGTCGTGCTCTATTGGGGCCAGGCCTCGGCCGGCTCTCAGGAGCCTCTGGGCTCGTACTGTGAGTCCAACGCCGCCGACGTTTACGTTGTCTCGTTTCTCAACTCGTTCAACGGTAACGGAGACCTCACTCTAACCATTTCCGGCTGCAACGACAACTTTGCCGGCGGCCTGGCCAACTGCCCGGCCATTGCCGCAGACATCAAAAAGTGCCAGAGTCTGGGCAAAAAGGTGTTCATCTCGCTGGGCGGTGCCGTGGGATCGTACGGCTTCACTTCGGACGCCGGAGGAGCCAACTTTGCTGACACTCTGTGGAACACCTTTGGCGGAGGTACCGCGGCCGAACGACCATTCGGAGACGCCATTGTTGACGGTTACGATCTGGATATCGAAAACCAACAGCAAATGGGCTACGTGGCTCTTGTCAAGCGTCTTCGAGAACACTTTGCCTCCTCCTCCGGCCAGTACTACATCTCTGCCACCCCCCAATGTCCCTACCCCGATGCGTCTGTTGGAGAAGCTCTTGCCGGCGCCGACATCGACTTTGCCTACGTCCAGTTCTACAACAACTACTGTGGAGTCAACAACCCCGGCCAGTTCAACTTTGACACCTGGGACAACTTTGCCAAAACCGTGTCGCCTAACAAGAACATCAAAATCTACCTTGGAGTGCCCGGAGCCGTCTCGGCTGCCTCTACTGGATACATTGATGGAGCCACCCTCAAGTCCTACGTCGACAAGGTCAAGCAATACTCGTCGTTTGGCGGAATCATGATGTGGGATGCTTCTCAGGCCTTCCTTAACAAGGAAGGCGGCGTTTCCTACGCTCAGATTGCCAAGAATGCACTTGGAGGTGCTGGTCCCGTTGTTTCTGTTGCTTCGACCCCAGTTGTTTCTGTTGCTTCTTCTTCTGCCTGGGCTCCTTCTTCTGCCTCTGTCTGGACCCCCGAGTCTTCTTCTGCTCCTGCTCCCGCTCCTTGGGCTCCTTCTTCTGCTCCTGCCCCTGCTCCTTGGGCTCCTTCTTCTGCTCCCGCTCCTGGTGCTCCCGCTCCCGCAGTCTCTTCTCCCGCTCCTTGGGCTCCTTCTTCTGCTCCCGCTCCCGCTCCCGTCTCAACTCACACCCCCGACAACGGTATGTGGAAGCCTGAGAATGGTCCCTCGGTGGTGTCGTCGCTGGCTGCTCCCTCGGGTCCTGTTTTTGCCGCCGAGAGCGGCTCAGTTGAGAGCGGCGTGGAGGCTGATACCACCGTCACCGAGCAGCACACTGTGACTTCTGTTGGCGAGACCGTGACCACTACCGTTCCCACTGCTGTTGAGACTTCTGAGATTTCTTCTGCTGCTGAAGCTGCTGCTGAGACCAGCTCCATTCCCGAGTCATCTCCCTCTTCCTCCAAGGCCAAGCACACCGTCTACCACACCACCATTGAGTCCGTGTACATTGACACCACCGTGGTGAACGTTCCTGGTCCTTCTCCCACTTCCGAGGGTGTTTCCACTTCCGAGGGTGTTGCTGAGGGTGTCGTTCCTTCTTCTGGTGCTTCCCCTTCTTCTGCATCTCCTTCTGGTGCCTCTCCTTCTGTCTCACCTTCTTCTGTCGCGTCTCTGGCTGCTCCCTCCAACCCTGCGTTTGCTGCCGAGTCTGGTGAGATTAAGAACAAGTCTGAGAACGCCGCTTCTGGTACCTCTTCTGTTGCTGGAGCTCCCTCTTCTGCTGCTGGCCCCGCCCTCTCTGCCTCTCCTGCTCCTTCTTCTTCCGCCGAGCTCACTACCACCACCACCTCTTCTGTCTTCACCACCAAGACCCTTACTGGTACCACTGTGAGCGTTTCTGGCGAGGCTGCTGCTGAGGAGACCTCTGAGAGTAGTGCTGAGACCCCTGAGGCCTCTCAAACCTCTGAGTCTGCGCCTGTCTCTTCCGAGACTGCTGTTGAGACCACTCCTATCTCTTCTGAGGCTGCTGCTGCTGTTGAGACTGGTGCTTCCGCTCCTGCCTCTTCCACTCCTGCCTCTTCCACTCCTGCTCCTGCCTCTTCCGCCCCTGTCTCTTCCGCTCCTGCTCCCGCTCCCGCCCCCAGCAAGGTCTCCAAGGTCGCCCCCTCTGACCTCCTATCCCAGGCTACTACCGTTTCGGCCTCCGCCACCGCCGCCACCATCTCTCTGGCTGACTCGGCTCCCCAGAAGACAATTTCTCCCGAGTCCGCCCACCCCCCTTGTGACGGCAAGCAGGGCAACGACCTAGCCAAGTGTCTCAACGGCATCTACGGCAACCAGGAGGTGATTTCCAAGCTCTCGGTCCAGGACAAACAGAAGCCCGTTCCTACTGATGCCGCTGCTAGCGAGGCCGCTGCTCCTACAGGTGGAGCCACTGCTAGCGAGGCCTCTCCTTCCCCTGCTTCTCCTACTGACGCCGGAAAGCCTGCCGAAAAGCCTGCCGAAAAGCCTGCCGACAAGCCTGCCGAAGACCCCGCTGAAAAGCCCGCTACTTCTTCCGCTGCTTCTTCTGCTGCTTCTGCCTCCGCCCCCACCTCTGCTGCTGACAAGCCCTCTTCAGACACCCCCTCTACATCCAAACCTCTGGCTGACTCCGGATGTACCGAGGGCGAGGTGGGATGTTCTCCTGCTGGCGAGTTCATCATGTGCAACTTCAACAAGTGGGTGCACTTTGCCTGTCCCCCCACCACCACCTGTTTCGCCATTGCCTCGGGCAAGAACGCCGTGGTCGGCTGCAACTATATCGACGCCCCCATTCCTCTTATCAAGCGATCTGATCAGTCTCTCATCTCCCACAGACCTCCCCCTACTCTACAGCAGCGACGACAGAACAACGTTGATGTCTTTGCTATGCTCAAGTAGCGGGTTATTATTATTGGTGAGGTATTTATTTAGAGATTTGAGATTCGCACGTGACGAGGGGGTGTTTGATTGTATTTTATGTATTGAATGAATTGTATGATATTGACCATAGCAGTAAGTATCCTGCATCTTTCGACTCGGGCAGCTTCCGCGCATTTGCTCTCTTGGTGCCGCCCTTTCCCTCTCCACTATTCCTTCTACAATCCCTAGGTCCAACAAGGCAGTCAGGTTGTGACTCTTCTAGGGACACAACTCCGATCCTTCTCCGACCTGCTCAACAAGCCCAAGTCTCGGTTTCAGTCGCTCTTCCTGGTCGCTCAATCCTGTCATGTCGCCTAAATACGCCTTATCTCATTCTTGTGGACCTGCCTGTACGGGAAGGGGGCAGTATGTCAGCAAGAAAGTGTCATAACATGTCAGAGATGTTGTCAATTGTGTTTCATATTTGCAAAGAAGCAATTTTGCGGTTTGTGCCCTGATTCTGACAGAGAGATACGACCTTGTCTTTTGTTCTTCCTGTTTTGGTGAAGAAGCCGCCAGCAGTCTCATGAGCAGTATGGATCTGGGAGGAAAGGCGGTAGCGAAGCGGTTTGAGAGGTTTTAGAAGTGCTAGAAGATGCTCCATTTGATCATGTCTGTCTGGAAGCGCTTTATTCATGTCAAAAGATCGGATCAGCCTCACGATATCAACCCTACAAGCTGAGTATCGGTTTCAGTTGAGTATCGGTTTCAGTTGAGAGTCGGTTTCAGTTGAGAGTCGGTTTCAGTTGAGAGTCGGTTTCAGTTGAGAGTCGGTTTCAGTTGAGAGTCGGTTTCAGTTGAGAGTCGGGGTTTCAGTTGAAAATCAGAGTGTCAGCCGTGATTAAAACACCTTTATCAACTCCTGATGTCCTTAGAGACACAGCTCGTCCCCTGGATAGCAAGTCCGCATGTTCTAGCCTCACTGAAGTGAAAGTCATGAGAGCAGCAGATAAAAGAAAAGCTCATAAAGGCGATCATCGATCCCTTCCCTTACAAGCGATATCCCCCTAGCCATCGATATCCCCTCTTGCCCATCAGTACCTCCCCTTAGTCATCGATACCTCCCTTTACTTTTCGTCGGCTCAGAAACAGAATGTATAGCTCCCCTTCAGTACTCGTAAAGATAAATTCTGTTAAGAGATGTTAGAAACCCCCAAGGTTGAAATCATAGCTCATATCGACCATTCAACACCTCCAAACCCCCGAAATCACACGTTATATAACCCGCAGGTAACATTCAGCTTAGGGTCATACTACCTGTCTCAATACATGACCCTTAGAGCACGTTATTCTGGTCAGAACTATGATATAAACATATCAGAGTACTCATAAAGTGCATCTTATTATAACTGTTCTGTTTGCTTCTATGAAATCCCCGAAATGGCAAAAATTAACATTTTTCAGATACCACCATCTCACTATTTTTTAAAATTAAATTCTGGGTTTCTTGGTCTAGTTGGTCATGGCATCTGCTTAACACGCAGAACGTCGGCAGTTCGATCCTGCCAGAAATCACTTTTTTGTTATCCTCACACAATGTGGATATCGCTTTTTTAAACCCTTTACTCTCAATGTGTTTCGACCCCCTTACTATTCCCCAACTGGCTTGTTAAACCCGACTCTCAGGTACAACGAAAAGACACAGAGCCCCGTCAAGGACCCCCTATCGACTTAGTCACGTGACCCCCGTTGTGACCCCCCATTGTCATTCTTCCTTTCACCTTCTTGACATTGATCTCCGCCGATTCTGTCGATTCACGTACCGCGTTCGTCAGGAAAGGGTTGGAAGATGTTTTTCCATGGCTGCAATACTACTTGTATTGGGCAACAAGAAGTTCCTTACTCCACTCCTCCTAAGAAACTCTTCCTAAAATCCTGAGAAGATCCTTCCTGTCCTCTACAACCCACTTGCGCACCATTTGAAAGACTATGCGATTCTTCCATAACATGTCTGGTCTTTCTGAAGAGGCATTTTCGAGCCCTTTTGAGACCTTGTTCCCTTGTAGTGGTAGATCCACAGGAGCCTGGTTGCCTTAGACAATCCCCGTGGTACTCGGAGCTTCGAGTCGATGAGTCTGTGGCCAGATGTACACTGTCTTCAGGTTGCTATCTGCTGCGACAAAGGTCAATGGAAGCCCCGAAATCATCTCTGGAGGGTTTACCGGTGGGTGTGGATTGATGAGGTTGCCAGAGGGGTTGTTGGAATGGTGTTAGTGGGGGCTGAAGGGGTTGACGTGGTTTCGGGGTGTTTGGTGGTGTTGTGGACAGAGACTCACTCTCTTCCATCATTTCTTCTCAATTTTCTCATCAGTTGGTCACAAGCCCGACCAAATGGACGGCTCGAGCCTAGTAAATCACCATTCGCGCCCCTGGCTTACCAGGCTTACCAGTACCAGGCTTACCAGAATGCCAAGAGATTGCCAAGAGATAACATGCACGGGAGATGGGGAGGTCTTGGCTCTTCAAAGGCTCGGTCGGTGTAAATTTCGGTATAAAGTGTGCACTCTTTCCGTCAATGGAGTCCATTCAGATTGCGTCGTGGCATATACAAGACCCTTCTCCGTGGTGACCACTATCTCCACCATAATCACTTCTCCATTCTACCGCATCATGCCATCAAGGCTGGACTTGCCAGCAAACCACAGAGCCACACGTTTTGCCACCTTGTAGACTCATTCGACTTTTGCTCCATTAAACTCTTGAGGATGGCGCTCAGTTGAGGTGCTATATAATGCGAAACAGTATAGCATTACTTACATTTGAGAGGGCATCGACAAGGTAACAGCCAACTACGAGTACCTTACCATACATACCACTCACTCACTCAATCATCTTGATATTCATTGAATCTATAAATACAACGCTCGTTGTGGTGGGGCTACCTAGAAGTGATTTAGTCAACCTCCTCAACGGTGGGACCATCACCGCCAGCTCCGGGAGGTGGTCCTCCGGCTCCAGCACCAGGGAAGCCTCCGGGTCCGCCGGGAGCTCCTCCAGGAGCTCCACCCTCAGCGCCGTAGAACTTCATCAGAATGGGGTTAGCAACACCCTCCAGCTCCTTCTGCTTGTCGGCGTACTCCTCGGTGGTACCGGACTGGGTGGCGTCAAGGAACTCGATGGTCTCATTGATGGCCTTCTCGAGCTTCTCTCGCTCAGGCTCCTCAACCTTCTCCTTGAACTTCTCCTCGGACAGAGTGTTCTTGAGAGAGTAGGCGTAAGACTCGAGGCCGTTCTTGGCGGCGATTCGCTTGGCCTCGGCCTCGTCCTGCTCCTTGTACTTCTCGGCGTCGTTGACCATTCGGTCAATCTCCTCCTTGGAGAGTCGGCCCTTGTCGTTGGTAATAGTGATCTGCTGGGTCTTACCGGTACCCTTCTCCACGGCGGAGACGGACAGAATTCCGTTGGCGTCCAGGTCAAAGGTGACCTCAATCTGAGGAACTCCTCGGGGGGCAGGAGGAATGCCCGACAGCTCAAACTTTCCGAGAATGTTGTTGTCCTTGGTCTGGGCTCGCTCTCCCTCAAACACCTGGATCAGCACACCGGGCTGGTTGTCAGCGTAGGTGGAAAAGGTCTCGGACTTCTTGGTAGGGATGGTGGAGTTTCGAGGAATGAGCTTGGTCATGACTCCTCCGGCAGTCTCGATACCGAGAGACAGGGGAGCAACATCAAGCAGGAGCAGGTCCTGGGTCTTGGAGGAGGTGTCTCCGGTCAGAATGGCGGCCTGGACAGCAGCTCCGTAGGCAACAGCCTCATCGGGGTTGATGGATCGGTTGGGCTCCTTTCCGTTGAAGAAGTCCGACACCAGCTTCTGGATCTTGGGGATTCGGGTGGAACCTCCGACAAGAACAATCTCGTTCACGGAAGCCTTATCGATCTTTGCGTCCTTGAGCACCTTCTCGACGGGCTCAATGGTGCCTCGGAACAGATCCTGACACAGCTCCTCGAATCGAGCTCGGGTGATGGAGGTGTAAAAGTCGATACCCTCGTACAGAGAGTCGATTTCGATGGAGGTCTGGGCAGACGACGACAGGGTTCGCTTGGCTCGCTCACAGGCGGTTCGCAGTCGTCGCAGTGCTCGCTGGTTGGTGGAAATGTCCTTCTTGTGCTTTCGCTTGAACTCCTGGACAAAGTGGTTCACCAGTCGGTTGTCAAAATCCTCACCTCCCAGATGGGTGTCACCGGCGGTGGCCTTGACCTCGAAGATACCATCCTCGATGGACAGCAGGGAGACATCAAAAGTTCCTCCTCCAAGATCGAAGATGAGAACGTTCTGCTCGCCCTGGCCCTTCTTGTCCAGACCGTAGGCAATGGCGGCGGCGGTGGGCTCGTTAATGATTCGCAGCACATTGATGCCGGCAATGAGACCGGCGTCCTTGGTGGCCTGTCGCTGGGAGTCGTTGAAGTAGGCAGGGACGGTAATGACAGCGTCGTTGACCTTGCCTCCGAGGTAGGCCTCGGCAATCTCCTTCATCTTAACGAGGATCATGGAGGAGATTTCCTCGGGAGTGAAGGTCTTCTGCTCTCCCTTGAACTCGACCTGGATGACGGGCTTGCCGCCCTTGTCGACAATCTTGAAGGGGAAGTGCTTGGCGTCGTTCTGGACCTCGGGGTCGGAGAACTTTCGGCCAATCAGTCGCTTGGCGTCGAAGACGGTGTTGGCCGGGTTCATGGCGGCCTGGTTCTTTGCAGCATCTCCAATCAGTCGCTCCGTGTCGGTGAAGGCGACGAAAGAAGGGGTGGTTCGGTTACCCTGGTCGTTGGCAATGATTTCGACCCGGTCGTTGGCAAAGTGGGCCACACACGAGTATGTGGTTCCAAGATCGATTCCGACGGCTTTAGACATGTTGATTTTGGTGGTTGTATGGAGAAGAAGAAAGTCCAGGACCAGCTCAGATATATATATAGCGAGACAGAGACATGGGGCAATAGCGATAGACTATACGCCTCAGCTCTGGAACACGCCGGAATCAAGAGGTAATTGACAATTGAGTTGAGGCGGGATTTGGACTCCCGCGACTGACATGGGCCCCACGAGGCGCAATTGTGGGCCAAATGAGACGGCGAAAGCGCGACTCCGTTTGTTGGTGTGAGTATTTTGCCATTGTCCAACCTCCGCGGTGGTGGGGACTCTCCATTGGCCTCAATCGAGATTCTCCCGGACCCCGTTCGGCTCGCTTGCTGCTTTGTCAACTCTGAACCAGAAAGCAAACGAGCGAAACCAAGAGAGTCGTGCGAGCCAATTGAGTCGCTTTTCGGGAGCCGGAAAGACGACGGGGCCGCAATTGGGGGGGGGGAGGGGGGCTCCCAGTCACGTGACACCCTTTTCCCCGTCCCAAACTGCTCCCAGACGCCCCCTCCAACAGTCCTGCTATAAAACGAGGCACCATGACAAAGTTCGATGAGATAAACCCTGTTGGCGCCTGCCTTAGCATGTCTCAAGGCAGATGGAAGGTTATGGAATTTGTGGGGCGCGACGGGGCTAGCTACCAGTGGTGTGTGGGGCCAAGCGGTTGTTTGTGTTTCGGTCGAGGGACTCTTTCTGTGTCCCACCGTCCGTGTCCCACCGCGCCGTGCCTGTATTGTGCAGTACCGCTATTACGAAATGATGGTTCGTATACGTGCCTGGATCATGTACATCACCCCATGTTACGATGCTACAGTACGCAGTGGAAGTAGGCTGGAGAAGAGTGGTGAGGTGAGGGTCAGAGGTGATGGTCAGAGATGGGTGGAGGGTAGAGGGTGGTGTGGTACTGCAATTACTGGACTTGTCAGCGCCTTACAGTGGGCAGTCCTCTCGTGGCTTTTCTGCCGGAGCTAGACTTGCTCAATGACGTCAATAAGCCCGCGGTGACATGATGATGACAAGTCCGTGGAGGATCGAGGGAGAGTACGAGGGAGAGTACGAGGGAGAGTACGAGTACCGTACGAGACACGAGTACCGTACGAGGGAGAGCACGAGACATGAGTACCGTACGAGGGAGAGCACGAGACACGAGTACCGTACGAGACACGAGTACTGTACGAGAGATGTGAATGAGTGTAAGTGCGAGTACGCTCCAGTGAGACTACACAGACTACAGTAGAATCGCTTCGCACTCGTCTCCGGTCTTAACCCATACCTAGGAGTTCACTTCTGTGGCCCCATTCTACCGGTACAGCATCTTGAGACGGCCGATCCAAACCTGGTGACTGCTTTCGGAGATATGACAGTAGATCATGGACTTGCATCAGAAGAGCCATCACTTGGTAAAGTCAACCGACCTCCAACTCTTAGAACATAGGACCAAAGGATGCGGCAGAAACAGCTGACAACGACAAAAGCCGGGTCACGTGACCGCAAATCATGAGGCAATTGTCAACTTCAGGGTTGAAAATTACTTTTTTTTTTCTTTTTTCCTGTTTTTCCTGTTTTTTCCCTTTTCGGAAGAAAGGAGTCGACTTTTGAACACCACTGTGTTTTGAAAACGAAACAGGTATATAACATGACATTGATTGTGGTTACATGATTCTTTTGTATGTTTCAACTCCAGTATTCCTCTCACCAGTCTGATTCACTATCATGTTCCCACCTTCAGTTGATCTCATGGTCACTTGAACTTATCTTCACCTCCACTGTCGGTAGAGGTAACGACTTTTGTATAAAATGAAATTTTATATACCAAAATAACTTGGCGACTTACATACCACTTGCTGGAGGCGCTCCGACTCTTCTCTCTATTAGAGAGACTCATCAGAGGCACTCTGTATCCTAGTGGGGGAACGACTGAGCACGCCATCAGGTTGACAAATTCTGCTGAGTGAATTTGTCCCTCAACATGGAACGGAGTGGTTCGTCGCCATGTCAAGGTGTTGCATTCACGACTCTCATTATCGTGGATATTCTCGGAGAGAAACATTCAACATTCAGCACTTGTATCTAATCAGCCTCTTGGAACGAGACATTCAGGCCGTCCATGATTGGGCCCAAGGTCATGATGGACATTACCGGCGAAAATGGCTCGTGACCCAACATGTGCTGAATCAAGATGTCCAAGCAACAGACCAGGCGACTCACGACTGCGGGCAGCGATACCACGCCCACTCCTACTTCAGCAGGACCTCGCCGAAAGAAATTGCATCTACGGAGGCGTCATGACTTGCAAGTCTGGTGCAAATCACATTGATTGTGTGAAGAGACATGGCAGCAACCAGCTGAACGATCCTGTGGGGAGAAGACGTATTTCAGCACAATTAGAGTGTGTAAAATACTGTACAGTCATCTTTCGATGACATGAATGGAAGAGACTACGGCTCACAATGTGCGATATTGTGCGTAAATTGGTGATTTTTGCGTCCCCATCACTTCTGTATCCAGTTGGTCAGGTTCATTTTGAGTTGCAACTACCAGGAGGAACGCTGTTCACCACTCAACATCTCATGGCCTCTTGTTAACGTCTTGTTAGCGTCTCCTTGTCTTCTGTTCTTCCCAGTCTTGTGTCTGTACGCCTACAGGTCCTAGTCGGTGTGGGTGCCATATTTCTGGCCTACGCGGTCTACTCATTGGGTGCTGTGCTGGGTACATCGCCATCATAGAAGAACACCTGTGCCTGCGCCTGTGCCCTGTGACCGCTGTGAACGTGGAAGACTTGTCACTCTTCTCCGTCGATATCTCTACCACAAGCCCAGATCCCTCCGCTCCAGCTGTCACACATGGACGCTTGTGCACACGCAAGCTCCCAGAGTGGACCTCTTCTTGCTGCTGACTTGTACCGGTCTATTGCTACTGCGAGACTCCGCAGAGTCCGTCAACTACAGCCACAACCAGGCTTGTATTCGGGCAGTCCGGTTGCTGTTGGCGAGTACTTGTGTCTGTGGAGTCTGAGGATGCTGCTTATCACTTAAGAGGGCTACTAGAGAGAAGTTCCTACACATCCGGTTGAGCTGACATTGAAGCGACTGGCCACACAACTGATTGCCTAGAGGCTTCGATCGGGGGTCTGGGCAGATTGTGGGCGGGAGATGAGCACGTCCTCAAACTGGTGGGCAAACCAGGCTCCGAAGTGGCAGCACTTTCCCAGAAAGTCGACACAAACAGAATCAACCACTCATGCTCGACAATGTTGTCGAACTGGAACTGGTATCCGTAGCTCAGACCTACAAGTACGAACTCCCCAGCCTTCCTCCGGAGCCATTGCGGAGAATGGAAACACGACGAGTGGGATTCGAAGAGGCCGTGAGGATATGAAAACAGTGCAACGTAACCGGAAACAAGCCTCCAAGACTGCTGCAGCGACGCCATCTTCCGAGCCACTGACATGAACTCGGGGAATGTTAGTCGGAGTATTCCCTTGCAGACATGAAAATCAATTGCGTATTACATCTTTGTTATATACAGAGTGGAACGCTCTATGACCACATGATCTGCAGCCATGACCTACACCCACTTGAGCCTTGTGTGAACCTCACCTCACTAGGCGTCAAGGTATCCCTCCAGAATTTGCTGCACAACATCCTTCGAAAAGGGAATGTACAGCTTTTTCATGCCCATCTTGTCGTCAAATGCAACCACCATCTTATGGTCCATAAACTCCTTGAGTTTCTCCTGGAAATCCTTCTTGTTAGAAACCGTCAACTCGTTAAGACACTCCGTCAACACCTTGTCATAATCCACAGAAATGGACGTACTTCCTGTCAGAGCACCCACCTCGGCCTCAGGCAGCTTTCTCTTGTCAGCCACATTGTGAAACTCCTCCAGCTGACAGTAAATGAGGTTCTTGTAGAGACTTCGATGGTTCGGAGTGACCGACTCAAGTACATACTTGACACCCTTGGCACCCTGGGCCTCAGCCTTCTTACCAAGCAAAAGCGGATCGTCAAACGACGTTTCAACCGTGTAGGGAGCAAACGTGGTCACATCATGCCACACAAAATTGTACGAGGCCAGCTTGGCAGAGTCCCACATCAAAGGAGCCATAATATGATCGACAGATGCAACAAACCAGATTTGAGAAATACTCATGAGCTGAGACAGATGAGTAGACGCCTTGTCGATCCGCAACGACTCGCCATCAACATTGTGACACAAGACCACCAACGACGGCTTTGAACCAGCTTCAATATCTCGCATAGTGTCAACCACCAGTTTCACCAAGAGATCCACATCCTTGGGCAGTTTGTTTCGTACCACAAAGCCCTTTTTCGCAAAGATGTCCTCATGATTCTCGTAGAGAACGTCCACCACGCTGTTGAGCACCGACTTGAACTGGACAGACGCATTGTATCCGTTGATGACAAGAATGGGGATTTCCGAGTCCACTTTTTCGCACACAAAGTCAGTCAGTAACTCCCTCTTGCTTCCCAGACCATAAAACAGCAACGAAAACCCTTCCGAAAGCTCGAAAATCCATTGCGAGAACATTCCGCGGTAAGCATGCCGCAGCATCTTCTTCTGGTCGGCATGAAACAGCTCATTGGCCTGGTTTGTGTACTTAAAGAAGACGGAGTGGTCGATGGCAGGCGCCTTGGCCATGGTGTTGGCGTTACCTCGTCCTCGGGTCTTGTGTTGGTCAAAGTATCCCTCTGAAGAGTCCAGGAACAGAACGCGGTCTTCAGCCGCAATCAGGGCACCCACGTTGGCCAGCGACCGTTCGTCGGTGTGGAAGTCGTTGGACGAGTCGAGAATCGGAGCCCGGCTCTCTCCAATGATCCGTTCAGCCAGCTCAATTTCATCTTCGTCTTCGCTCACCAGTCCCAGAGACTGATCCAGTAGTGTTCTGTTGGCCTTTTTTCGCGCCGATTTGTCGTGGAGCGACCGTTTCACCGGTGACGGCGTTCCCGGTGCCTTTCGAGGCGACGCCGTCCTTCTCGGCGTCTGTTTTCTCGGACTCGTGGTCTTTCTTCTCTTGGGTGTGCTCACCTCGTCTTCAACCTCAAAGTCCTCATCGCTGACGTCACTGGTGTCCAGTCCGGAATACGAAACTGGTGCTTTTCTTCTGCTCATGTGATGAATGGTACAACTAGTCGGTGCGGGCGCCGTCTGGGGTTTGTCGCCTCTGCGGTATGTATGTCGTCCAGTGGTGATGCTCTAACGGTCAGATTAAAAAGGAACCGATAAACAATCTCTTGGTGAACTCGAACCCCGGTGCTGGATAAGTGTCGCCGTCTCGTCGCTCTAGTGCGCCGTATTGTATTGTAATGGTGGTGACAATCACTGATCAAAACTCAGAGGTGCATGAGAAACGCCCACCACCATTTTTATATTTTGAATTTCAGACTTTTTTATTTGGTTTTTCACACCAGCACAGACGACACAAACACAGGATGCTAACGTTTTGTCCCACTTGTACAAACATGTTGACGGTGAGTAGGACGGGGGGATATTGAGGGCGGTTGCTGAGTCAGGATTGGGCCAGGAACGACCAGATCATAGGTCGCGTGGATGAAGGCGAGATGAGACGAGACGAGAAGCGAAAGGCGAAAGGCGAAAGGCGAGGGGCGAGAGGCGAGAGAGGGTGAGGTGTCAGAAATCATTTGAAACTTCTTTATCACTAGTTATGTGCAATTCTACTCTTCTCTTACGGTTTTTTGCAGATCAATGAAGTGGCTAGTCATCGACCACACCCGAGAGAAGAGGTTGCCGAGTTCGATCTAGGTTGAGATTTGTCTAAAAGTATTTGTGTGCGCATCTACCGTCCGCTTTTCTCCTTCACCGCATCTACCATGTCCCCATCTCGTGACTGATCTCGTTGCTGATCCCGTTACACACTCCACTTAAGCATGCTGAATCACCATTGACACTCCATATACTAACTCAGCTGTCGACCAGCGGAAACGGCATGCGGTTCGAGTGCCGGACATGTCCCTACGAGTACTACTTGCAGGACGGCACCATCGTGTATGACCGAAAGGTCCTGGAAAAGAAGAAGGTGGACAGTGTTCTCGGTGGAGAGAACGCCTGGGAGAACGTCGACAAGGACCCTGGCTCGCAGTGTCCCAAGTGTTCCAACATGGGTGCTTACTTCTACATGTTGCAGATTCGGTCTGCGGATGAGCCCATGACCAAGTTTTGCAGATGTACGGCCTGTTTCCACCAGTGGAGAGAAAACTAGTGAGCTTAGACGTGCCAAACACGTTATGGGAAGGATAGAATGCATGTAATATATTTATGATTGATTGTCTGAGTGTAGAGAGTGACTGAAGACCTGGAACCGATCGATGGAGGTGTCAACAGAAGGGAAAGCCCAGCCTGCGATTATAAACAAACTCCGGGCTCGGTAACAAACACTTCACTTCTTGTCCTGTGTCCCTGAGAGTCTCCAAGTCTTCAGCAGAGGAGAAGTCGTTTGAGATTCATTCGTTAACAGAGGTTCACTCGGATGTTACTGGCCGTACTGTACATACTGTAGGGATGTTGCCAGATCTACCCAAGTTCAGTATCGTATCGGGAGAGCTAAACGCTCATTTTGCCCAAGTGGTTCGCTCCAGTGGTTCGCTCCATCATCATTTCTCTGTCAAATGACTTGGAGTCATTTCAGAACGCCTTGCTCACGCTCTGGTCAAGCCCCCAGAATACCCATGCCCAGTTTGCCGTCCAAAACCTCAAGAAAGCTGGCTTCTTCACAGTAACAAACAGGGAACATTAGCTGTGCCTCCATATCAATCACATATTCGTGGTCGCTGATCGGTACTGCGTAAACCAGGTTTTAACAGAGCTTCACACATCTTGGTAGGTGTAGAGCAAAACAACGGTTGCTCCAGGGGTCCTTCGATATCCATGTCATTCGAAGCCAAGTAACCAAGTCACGGTAACAGTCAAGCCCTGCGAAAGAGTCCGATGAACAGAAACAGATTGTGGAAGTTCTACGCCCCAGGGACAGTTCACACGACTGTCAGTCTGTTGACTTAAGTGGGCCAACCCGTGCATCGCAATCTCGAATCATTGCCAATAGTGTCGGAAGAAGTCATACCTAAATGCCTAGTCACCAAGTTCGTCGGAGACCCACTCAATATAGCTCACTATTGTTGTCATGGTGTCGGATAAAGCCCTGGACCCGGGAGAAGATAACCTGGAGTGCATCGCCAAGTGCCGCGCGGTCCTCGGACCTTGATCACCGTTTGTTTGAGAAGATGGAACACATGGATCAACACGTTGCCAGGTCTCAAGAAGGCCAAACCGTACCATGGATGACGGTGGTCTTGGTAAATTTCGAACCTGTCATGTTTTTTATCTTCTCCCGAAAAAAGGACAGTCAAGAGTAGCCATAATCAAGTCGTCATTGTCATTCACTCCCGCCTTGTATAGACCATTGTATAGATGCCCTCGGCGTGAATGCAACGGTTCGCTCGGCTCAAGCCATCAACGAGCGCAACCCCCGCAAGGCCTGTCAGGTGCAATCTGTACCAGTGGTTCTCTCCATCTTCATCCAGCCGGATCTTTCTGGGTCTGTTTATGGCGATAGTTGACTATCAGACGGGCCCCGGTCTGTGCAAAAGCCCGCGCATTGGACCCTGCAGCTCCGAGTAGGTCAAAACAATAGACAGCAACAGGGTCGGCTGCCAAACATCTCCAGTATGTATGGTTCCACAAGACCGCTATCGCAGGTCCGCCACAGCTCCTGAGAACCTAAAGACTGAGGGAGTGCCTGCGCTTGAAATGGAGGCAGCTCGTGTGAGGCTTGAAATCCAACCCACACTTACCACGAGTCCCATTGATTGTAGTTGGCGGTGCAGTTGATGAGTGGTGATGGCACTGATGGTCACAGATGGCACTGGTAGTTCATCTGGTTCATCACAAAAGATTTCCATTGACTTGGCATTATCTTGGACTTATCGGTTCACTGGCTTATCCGTGATGCTGCGACTGACCATGTTTGTCACCTGGGATCTGACTTCTAGGTCTCGCTACCGGCTCGGTTTCAGCACGGATTCCAGCTCAAATTCGGCATGGGCTTCCTCAAGCGCCATACTGTCGCCAAAACCTAGACATTTGCAAATCTTCCAAGGAATCTCCGAAGACAGCATTGGAGAGGTGGAAGAGGAGGTGCGTGAGTCGTATTGATGGAGGGAGTGACGCGAAACTGACTTAATGACCTGTGTAAATGACGCGCTAGACACCACCCCAGTTAGATCCTACACACATGACAAGACATCGGAACCAAGCCGAAACATCACACAATTAGACTGCTTCTACTAGAACCTTCCAACTAAACCAATGTCAACTAATACACCATTTTCCCTTTTCACCCCTGCTTGAACAAGCACACACACCATGTATCGTACCTGCATCCCCTTACATATCCTTGCAGCACAAACATGCAGTATGTACGAGTGATGCACATGTTACCTTGACCTCTGCTACGTACTGTGCCATGTTACAAGTACAGTAGTCAATTTGAACAATAAATTAACATATTTTTTCCTCCTCCTTCTTCCCTTAACCCCTCTCTACTTACAAGAATCCGTTCTCTTGGAGAATCTTGGCCATCTTATCGTTCGAGGGCTGCTTGTCTCGAGGCTCCAGTGCCAACGACGTCTCGTACTGGTCGTCGATGCTCGGAGCCTCCTTGAATCGAGCAGCCACTCGCTGCTGCACCTCCGGTAGCTCCTGGAACGAGTATGGAATGCTCTGGTACTGCTGAATCTCCCGCACAATCTCTGCCGTCTTGGTTCGCTTGCTGAAGTTGATCAGCTTGGGCTCACCCTTTATAAAGTCGGGATTACCGTCTGCCACAAACGTCAAGTCCGTCAGATAAACGCCGAAAAACGGAATGATGGGTGGGTTCACCAAATGCAACATGTCCCGGTACTCGTTGAAGTTTCGAGTGGAGTTCATGAGCTTGTTCATGTTCTCCAGAGATGCCATAGTTCTAGCAGAAACCAGCTCCCACGATTTTTTCAGCCGGTGGATCGTCGACGAGTAAAGTGCAGAAATGATAGCTGTCATTGAACTGAAATTGTTGATCTGCCGACACTGTTCACTCACTTGCACAAAGTACTTGATGACAGAAGCTCGCTTTTTGGTATCCTTCTCAGCCAGAATGCAGGCTGCCACCCAGTTGGTTAAGCAGTTGGAGTTCTGGATGAATTTTCGAATGTTCGACGGCTCTCCTCCGCCAGAGGTGCCACGCTTGCTGTTCCACTCCTTGTTAAGACACTCAATGGGAGAGATGGCACAAAAGAGACGGGACTCCCGTATTGTAAGCTGGCGGCAGAGTTCCACAGAGTCCAGGTCCTGCAGCTTTTGTCGCTTAAAGTTTCGAGAAATGATCGGAGAAGGCGTGGGAGCAGGGTTCTGGATCATGCGTTTCTTGAGCTCCTCGCCCTTCTGGCGCACCTGAATGGATGTCAACAGCTGCTTGGCACCGGGGAAGTTCTGACTCACCATCTGCAACACAAATGTCTCAATCTGACCAAGCAGATCATGTGTCACGGGTGAAATAGGCTCCAGCCAATTGTGTTCCAGCCAGTTTTTCAAAATATTGTAGACACGGATCCTGATAGGTCGCTGCTTCTTACTCTCCCACAAGTCAAACTCTTCAGCAGTGAGACCCTCGGGGGGCTGGATGGTGAACCGCTGGATCAGCAGCTCCAGAAGCATATGGGGTGTCATGAACGTTCGGAATGTCAGCAGCATGGTAGAGTTGAAATTGCTGTCGAGTGAATCGTGGTGCGTGAGCCGCTCTACAAGGGCGATTATCGAGCCAGCTCGCACATTGTTCTTGTCATCCAGAATCAAACCACTATCATACTCAGCCTGAATGAACCAGGGCAAAGAAGAAGCCGATCGTGTAGACGACTGGCGCGAATACGTGGAAGGTGGAGGAATGACATGGCCTAGGGCAGGAGAGCCGTCGACCATGGTTGACGAAGAAGGCTCGGTCATCATACGCGACGAAAAGTTGTGCAGCGCTTCCCGCTCCTCTTGCAGCGCCAGAGTGGCTGAAATGGCCTGATCCATAGTGTGGGGGATCTTTGAATAGCTGCCCGCACTCAAATTCTCATACAGTTGCTGTTTGAACTCCAGAAAATCAATGAGCACGTGCTTATTGTTGGTTTTAGACAGGGGCCCGAGATCTATGGACTCCAGCACAGCGAAAACAGACTCAGTGGTGTTCACGAGCGCCTGCTTCACAGCTCGCAGTAGCACAACGGAATCGTCAATCTCGCCGTGCGGTTGCTGACTCAGCTGTGTCAACAGTGACAGAATCATGCCCCGCTTCTGATGTAGCAGGCCTAGAATCTGCGAGTCCTTAGCGGCTTGCGACTGCACGGCCGGAGGCTGGGTCTCAATCGACGCGCCAAACGGCTTAATGAATGTCTCGAGGTCTTTGTTGCCAGCAATGATACGAGTTTCGGTCAAAAACTCACTCAGCTGCTCCTGAAGCCGCAGAATCTCCTCGGCATCTGCCTCGGTCGGGCCCTCACCATCTCCAGCAAACATCCCGATCGTTCGCTGACCCACCGAGGTCTGAAGTTGGCGGAAGAGCATGTTCAAAGCCTTGTCACTACATAGATGAAGCAGTGCCAAAATGCTACACAAGGCGTCAAACGTCTGCTCCTCAATAAAAGTGTCCATGAGCTGCTCCAGCGATTCCCATGTGCCGGGATGCACGAGCTCGTAGCCCTCAATGGCACGCAGACGAACGAGGTTTGCTTCAGATGCAGATGCTGCCGACTCGGTCGAGTCTAGTCGCGGAGCAGGCACCGGCACGGAATCCGTAACGGTTTCCAGAGCACGTGCACTTTCCACCACCTGCCGTGGAGGCGCCATTACTCTGGGCACCGCCACGGTCAACTCTGTGGGGCCAGGATCACTAGGATCAGTGACTTTTTGAAACGGTAACGACGTCATGTACATCCCTGAAACTGGTTCTGTCCAGTACAGCTGGCCACAGGACGATGTCTGGGGGATCCAGTAGCTTGCCGGGTTGGCTGGAGACGCCTCAGGCAACTCCGTCACCAACACTCCTTGTGCGGGATCCAACGAGTTGATGGACACCGAGCCCGTTGATTGCGCCGAATCGAGTGAGTCAATCACCGGAGACAGGGATCGACCAGAGGTGGACGAGTAACTGACGACGGAACCCTTGCGCTGGCCCGTCACTGAGTTGGCCAGTCCAACCTCATAATCCGACGCCGGCGTCGACGTGCCGGAGCGGGTGTGTGCCGGTGATAAGTTGTTGAGCGTGTTCTGGTAGTTGAGAGCCTGCAGCGAGTCACGTGATAGCGGGTCGCGCGAGGTCGTGTCACGCAGCATGGGGTCTCGGGTGGTATCACGTGACGGTGGAGCTCCTTGTTCGTCTGGGATTGCGTTTCCTGCCGAGCTGCTGGCCGGGCGGCGTGGCGACGCGCTGCTCTGTCTGTCCTGGCTCATGGAGAAGGCCGAGAGCGACGATCTCAGGTCACGCGTGGTATCATTTTTGTCCTTCTTTTCCTTCTTTGGCGTGGTTGGCTGTGAGGGCGACTGCTCGACGGTCTTTGTGTAATTGCTTGGGAACCAGCCTCGTTTTCCTGAGGCTGTGTGGACTCCGTCCCACCATCCGGAGTCGAGTTTGAGCAGCACCTGGATGGTGTCTCCCTTTTTGAACGGCAGCGAGTGAGGTCTGTCGGAGTGAAAGTCGTAGAGAGCTACCACGGTGCCGATGGCTTGCGGTTGAGCCGCAAAGTGCGAGGGCGACGATGTCATGGTGATGTGGACGGGGTCGTCTTTTTTCTTGTCGATAGTGCTGAGTCGTGACAGCGTTGGGGTCGTCATATTCGAGTGTACTGATGCCGATGACGGAGTAGTAGTGCCAGACCACGTGGTAGATGTGCCTATGGTTATCTCAATGTCGTGTCTATGTACCACGGGAGTCACGGTATGGTCGCTCCTAACCGTGTCTACCGAATGGACCGTCAGGGCGTCTGCGTCCTTGGGCTTGGGCTTGGGCTTGGGCTTGGGCTTCAACTTGGGGACCGCCGGTTTCTTCGGAGACTTCTTCTTGGCCTTTGGGGGAGCAAAAGGGTCAATGTTTCTCATGTTAGCATCCGTGTGGGTGTGGGGCGAAAGAGAGGTTTCCTCCGTCTGCATTATACTCACTAGTGGAAGCCCGTGCTGTCTTTTTTTGGGTTGTCTTTTTCTTTTTGTTCTGGGGCTAGTGTCGTGAGGCAGGACGCTGTATCACTAGGGTGTGGAGTTGAGCCGAGTGTGAGAGAGGCGTGGGAATAATAAGCCTTGGAGCTGGATGTGTGGTAAGTGAGGTGCACGTTGCCGAGTTAGTTTGAGGTGGGGAAACGGAGTGCACCTTAGGTAAGCCGGACGAGGGCACGAGGGCGGCGGGCATTTGCGAGCGGTCACGTGACGCGGTCGAGCGGGCGCCGCACCCCGCCCACACCGGGTTTCTAGGACCGCACGTGCGCGGCATAAATGGGCGGGTCCGACGCCCACGTGCCATCTTTCCATCTCTTTGGTGTCAGTCTCTCTTACCTCACCCTGACTATGCTTTTTTGCCCACAAACTCAATGTCCCCTGTATGTATCAAGGTGCAGCTATGTAATACCGTGAGTCTGAGGTTGAGAGAGTAAGCTGGAGAGTGACGGGCGTGAAAGGGCATGGTGACAAGATGGATCACGTTAGGATCCTTGCACAAGTCGACTTCAACACAGTATGGACGAGACGGTACAAGTACAGTACCACAAGTTCAGTACATACAGTACCTGGACAAGTACTACCAAACAGTACATACAGTAGGTGTACTGTACCTGAACAAGTACTTCGGTCCTACCAAACAGTACATACAGTACCTGGATACAATACCCAAGTACCTACCGCAGTCTTACTTGTAGTTGGACAGTGTAAACCACAGTAATCTAATTGAACAAACTTTCACGTCCTCCACACTCGTTTCATCGACGGTTTCTTCTCCATTTGGCCCGTATTTCTCACGCAATATTATATGCACAAGTCCGTCACAGTGCCAGATGTACCACGTGGATTACGTTGGCACGAACCTAATTGCCGCCGCTGGAGTGGTGTTGTAGGCACGACCACATGGTTGTGGAGCTGGCGGTCTTAGCATTGCGATCAACGTCTTTTCGTGTCTTTACCGGCTGTTTTCGTCCAGTTAGGAGCCCCCTCCGGCACCCTCCCCCGGTTCAGTAGACAAGTACATGAATCAACCTTAAGGAGAGTTGTATGCCATCAAACGCAGCCAGCAGTGCCGAAAATGATGTTGAAATGAGCAGAAAAGAAGCGAAAAGCCTTTTTATTTTTATTTGGCAATTCTAAAGATGCGTCCACTGGCGCTTTGTGGTATTTTTGGTCCTCTCTCACTGCTTCTTCCAACACACGCCATGACCCAGACAAGCCCAGCTCGGAACTCTATCTCTACGCGTTATTTGATTAGTGATAGGACTCGGGGAGTCGGACGTGGAGCTCTGGCGATGGACGCGAGTCGACGGCTGGCCAAAAAAATGCTTGTCTGTTTTTTTGCGGTTGCCGTCGGTTTCAAACGTGTTTTGGAGCCCAGATCCGCCGGGTTTGTACCGATATTAAAATATTATCGGCCCCTGGAGCTCGGGGAAATGGGCAGTATATTTCAGTCTGAAACTTTTGGGTTTAGTGAGGCAGCCAAATGGGCACAATCCTAGCCATATATAGCTGGCGCTGCAGCGGTCTGGGGAGAGATCTGAAAAGCTGAAAGGGCTGAATTGAGTGTGAATTTTTGATTCCCGCAATAAAAACCCCGCCTTCCCATACATTTATGAGTGTCTTTGGGGCGTCAGAGCAAAGCGGCATTACTCAAAAACTTTGTTCCAGCCGCACTAATGCGAGTGGGTACCGAAACAAACGAGCGCTGGTAAAAGAAATGAAAAGAAAAGAAAAGGAAATGAGGTGAAAAAATGATTTGAAATCTCCGACACGCGCGGTGCAGTAGGTCCGACGCCGAGAGCTTCGCGGATCGCGGCGCCAATAGGGCTACAGCGGGAGGAGGGGGCTTATGGGTCCAGCCAAGGTCTGAGTCACTGCGGTTTCAGTCGATATTTGCTCTCGGTGTTTTAATTGGAATTCTCCTTTGGGACACAATTAATTTGGTTTGACAGCTTTACAAATCCCTTTTACGCCCCTATTCAAATAATATCGCCGGCCTTGACCTCGACCATCGCGGCAATACGCCGATACGATGCAGTAGAAAGACAAAGAGACGCACGGTACGTGTTTGCGAGGAAAAACGCATGGCTGAGGCGGTGGAGAGCAGCCATTGGCGGAAAAAGTCTCAAGCTCTGATCCACGGCTTTTGATTGCAACGTTCGCCGCCCTTCTGGTACATGTCTGCAATCTCTGACGGTCGCAATGATTCATATGACTCGTACAGTAGCGTCATGATATCTTACTAAGACATGTCTGCTAGAAGCACGATATAGCCCTGCGACAAGGACAAGTGATATTATGACAGGGCAATGGCGGTTAACAGCCTTGTGCCCCAGCGTAGTATTGATGGTGTTGCACTAACTGAAGGTACTTTTCAGATACCACTCTTAGATCAGATGCTAGAGAGTGTTGAAAAGAGTGCAAGTACAGTACAGGGACTGGGTACGGGTTGTGATATTGAGCTCGTAGTTGATTAAGCCAAGCATTCAAGTGATCCAACTTTCGAGGCTGAACTCCTACTGTCCCTACAAGTAGACAATAAGATGCTCTATCCACCCTCGGGCATGGTTCCATGGTTCTGGAACAGTAAAAGGTCTAAACGAACAAGAGAGAGACACTGAGGATTGGTACTGTGGAGCTGAGAACGTGCCGAGTGGTATGAAATATCATTACAAGGTCTACGCTTGGGTTGGAACAGATTTGAAGAGCACCAGGCTAATAGAACATGGGTATCGCTCAGGTCTTCCCAGTTTCACTCCGTAGTGCGTGTTAACCCCCTCAATGTCTACTGTCGTCGGTAATACCTGCCAACTATCAACTAGCACTCGAAGAGGAAAGTTACTACGGAGATGCAAGGCACCAACTAATGTTGCTAGTGCTCCAGGTGACTCAATTGTTGAGCCCTGGGTGTCCTCCTGCATATACTAAACCTGTACGGCACGGGCCTGTCTTTTGGGCGCGAGCTTTCCACATGAGGCAACTACAACATGTTGTAGATCCCCAAATAACCCATGGGGTTCTTGACATTGTGGGCTGATGGTTCAAGACGGCTTCTGGCCTGGCCCGAAATTCTTGCACCGTTGTTTTATATTTTCAACCAATATCGGGGTTTATTTTGCAATACAGTTGCGAAAAATGACAAAAAAAGTTACCCAATGGGGAAACTGAGAAGATAATCAACAAAAGGAGCCCTCAAAAAAGTCGTATAAAGCGAGTCGATGAATATATCGCGTCTCCCCCTCGTCTAGAATGCAGGCTACTAGTGCTAAAATGGAGGGTTCGGAGATTTAGATTGGGGAAGAATCACTACGGAGATTAACGATTCAACTGAGAGCGAGGTGGAAGAGGCGCTGGAGAGTCTCTTCTGGATGGGAAGACTGTCCCTGTAGCAGCCCTGAATCGACTCTGACCTACAAAGTCTTCCCATACAAGTCTTTCCATAGGAGTCTCACCTGCCTGAGAGTTGATACAAGTCCTGTTGTTTTTAGTACTGCTTCTTTTCACGTTCACAGCTAGAGAGGGGGCCATGGGCAAGATAAGTTGTTGATGTCTACACTTTTCTGGAATGTATATTCTGGTCACGCTACTGGTATAAAACCGGACTATCAAGAATAACCAGATACAAGAACAAGAACGATGTTCGGCAAAGCCATTGAATCGAGTCGAGCGTGATTAGCGGCGTTTCGATAGTAAAACTACCCCTACAGTATATATTAATACTTGTACTGTACGTACAGCATCATTTACTTGACAGCGGGCAGGTACTTGTACTTGTACTCTCAGGGCTCGCCTGGAGTTGATCTGGAGACTTCAATACTGAGAGATTAAAGCAAAGGACTTCTGAATTGAGACATGGTAACCGTCATTCACAACCTGCTCACGTCGCCTGGTCTACTGGGCGATACTAATGATAGATATACGGAGGGGGGTTAGCGTCTACAACATTCATGTTGAATCAAGCCCCCAAAGGACCCACTATAGAGGGGCAATTTCATTGGAAAACATTGGGGAAATGAATCATCAAGTAGCAAGCATGCGATGGGGAACGCCCCTTCACACCAGCTGTCAGCGGACAACAGTTGACGACATTGGTAAACGCACAACATAAAGGTTTCACGTTTCGAATGCCGCAAGCCCAACAAAGGAATCTAAATACCGTCTGTTTTTCAACTCTCGGACCAATTTTGAAGTCTTGCTGTTGCCTTACAGTACGCACCACTACTGTACCCGTAGTTGATGTGCATTGCTTTTGGACGTGCCAGTATTGAAGTAAGCGAGAGCCGTACTTGTTTAGATCTCAGTCTAAGGACAGGCACAGCTTTACAACCCCCTTACGACTCAGCCATTTCATCTCATCTTGTCTCCATGAATCATTGTATCTCCCCTCTAGTCTTCAGCCCAACTAAACCAGACCTGATGTCTACAAACACCGAGACATGGCCACTGTTTGAAGACTTGCCACTACAAACACAAAATTAACATCATCAATTACATACGAGGGTGTTTTGGGCCCTCTGCTCTTTATACAATCCAACGTCATCCAACTAAGGTCGAAGTCGTCGAGGGTCTCGAGGGAAGAGAGAGGCCCGTCGAATGTTCTTAAGATCAAGGAAAAACATGACGACTCGCTCAAGACCGATACCTCCACCGGCATGAGGGGGAGCGCCGTAAGCAAAAGCATCGACGTAGTCCTTAAGACCCAAAGACTCGGGATCAACCTCGTGGGCAGCCATTCGCTGCTTGAGGAACTCGGGGTCGTGGATTCGCTGGGCTCCAGACAGAATCTCCTCTCCTCGCATGAAGAAGTCGTAGGAGTTGGAGTAGTTGGGGTTCTCGGGATCGGGCATGGTGTAGAAAGGTCGCACGGCCAGAGGGAATTTGTCGAGAATGTAAAAGTCGGTGTCGTACTTCTCTCGGACAATCTTTCCGAGCAGCTTCTCGTTCTCGGTGGAGAGATCCTCGTAATCGCCGACGTCCTTGCCGGCCTCTCGCAGTAGCTTGACACCCTCGGAGAAGGGCAGCTTGACCATCTTTCCGTCCTTGGGCAGCTTGAACTCCTCGACGGGGTACTGCTTTCGCACGGTGGCAATATCGTTGCCGTATCGCTTCTTCAGCTCGGAGAAGATGAAAATGAAGAGCTCGGACAGCACGTCAATGACCTCGTCGTAGTGCTCCTCGAAGGCCATCTCCAGATCGAGACCGGTGAACTCGGTCATGTGTCGGTGGGTGTTGGAGTTCTCCGCTCGGAAGACGGGGGCAATCTCGAACACTCGCTCAAAGTCGCCGGACATGAGCATCTGCTTGTACAGCTGGGGGGACTGGGCCAGGAAGGCGTCGCCCTTGAAGTAGTTGAGCTTGAAGACGTTGGCTCCTCCCTCAGAGGCAGCGGCAATCATCTTGGGAGTGTGGATCTCAATGAAGCCCTTGGAGACCAGGAACTCCCGGAACAGCTGGCAGACGCCGTGCTGGATTCGGAAGATGGCCTGGTTGGTGGCGGTTCGCAAATCGATGCATCGGGCATCGAGTCGGGTGTCGAGGTTGACGACGGGCAGACCGGCGGCCTCGGCCTCAGCCTCGGATCGAGAAGCGTCCTCAATCAGAATAGGAGGCTGCTCGGGGGCCTTGGAAATCACAAAGAACTGGGAGATGGCAATCTCAACGTCTTGGATGGTGGCGGACTTGACGGGCTCAGGAGACTCGACAACAGTACCCTTGACGAGCACAATGGATTCCAGAGAGACGGAGCCGGCAAACTTGACCATCTGCTTAGAGATGGAGTCGGCGTTGACGGTCAGCAGACCCTGGACGTTGGCAGACTGCTGTCGGAGCGACACAAAGCACATCTTGTTGCCCTGGAGACGGGAAGTGTGGACTCGGGCTCGGAACACAACCTCCTGGCCACCCATGGACTTGTTGAGGTCCTTGATCTGGACCCGCTTGACACCGGTCTTGTCCTCCTCTCGGGACTGGATCATGGGCAGCACGCCGTAGTTGGCGGTGGCGTAGTCGACCTCCTTGGCCTCTCGCTCGGCCTTCTCTCGGGCCAGTCGGGCCGCGGTCTCTGCCTTCTTTCGCTCCTTCTCCTGTTGGGCCTGCAGCTTCTTGAGAGCCTTCTTAGACAGAGGCTGGCCATCGGCACCCAGCACGACCTCGGCCTCGGGGGCAGCGGCCTCGGCCTTGACGTCGTCGGTTTTCAGCTCCTTGAGCTCCTCAGCGACCTTGTTGACTTGTTCAGACATGTTGTAGAGAGTGATCTGTGTTGTGTGGAGTACAAATCGACAGATGAAAGTTGGGAGGTGGAAAATTGAAGAAGTTTATTTCCACCGGCTCATGTGTGACTCGTAGATGGAGATGATGGGTGTTGGTGACAAAAGACGCCTAAATTAACAGACAAGATGTCATTTACCGCTTTTGTGTCACTTGTCTCGCCTGATTCCGCCGTCTTTTGAGCTCTTTGTGGTCGATATCTACATCTTGTTGAGTACACAGTCAGTCAGTACAGTATCTAAAAGTGCTTATAATACGAGTGCTCGGCTATTGAATGGTTGTTGCCCATTCGAAGAAATGTCTGTTGAATTTGAAATGGCCAATACACAGACAAATGACAATGACTCACATGTTCAACGACTCACGTATTCAAAGACTCACGTGACAATGACTCAACGGCTCTCTCCTGTGAACCACACACAAAGTTCACCATGACGTAATGTTGCTGATGAGTATTAGTCATACAACCCGATAGTCCAGAGTGATGATGAGGTCAAGCTGATCGCGTGTTATCCAGCCCAGGTAGTAATGAAACTGATAGTCTAACTAAGAGAAAGAAGTGAACCAGTGCAGTGCCTTTTGATATTCAGATCACATGATCCCTCTTTTCGCTCAACTGGCTGTGTGTTCCGAGCGGCACATTCCCTGAATGGTACTACTGTAGTTGCCCAATATTAGTTGGAAATTAGTTAAAAAAGTCATACTGGGATGCTTATTGAATGTTCCTGAAACAGTCAGCTTTTGTGGTATTGTAAAGCAGATCGATAATGAATGATTACTGAACAAAATTTAATAGATTGGATATATTCCTAGTAGCAAAACCTCCACATGCGAGTGTAAAACCTCCACATACGAGTAGTAAAGCCTCGAGATACAAACTTTTTTCACACTAAACCCAACTAAGATTTGTTAGAACATAGTTAAACTAGGGTAGGGCGTTGTGGGCGTTGTAGATGCATTATAAAAAAAAAAGGAGGAAAAAAAAGGAGAAAAAAAAATTCCTTCATGAACAGACCCGACGTTTTCAGTCTGAAGGTGTTGTTGAGAGATGGGTTCTACTCAACTGAAAACGATGGATTCACAGTCGTCTCTCGTACTAAGTCATATGTGAACTGTTTAGAGGGAAACTATCAGTTAATAGTTGAGTATCTTTTGATGCTATCCAGTTGGGATTCTAGTTGAACATAGTTGGGCGTCAAGAGTGTACTCTGAGCTCGATACTCGTACTTGTACTAACCACTGTTTCAGAAGCGAAATTGAAATTAAAAACTGTAGAAATATACATCAGATGGTGAATTTCAACATGCATCCAAGAAATTGATAAAAATCTCAACAGAAACATCTGCTAATCCATGTTCCATCACCCCCACAAGCAACCCATCTAGTTATGTTTAGTTGGGAGAGCGACGCTGGTAGTTGGCTGGTAGTTGGCACAACTGATACAAGACCCTCAGGCAGACATGGTCCAGATCACATAAGTATTGTATTCAAATCGTCAGTCAATTAAATCAGTTAAAATCTCGCTCAACTACCAAGTTATCTTCGTATTTTCTCTATGATCTTGTCAGCTCGTAGACTTCCTGGTGTCTGAAATTGAAAGACGCCAAAAGACGCAAGACGTTGAAAGTGCTCAGATAAACCCTACAGTATTTTTTCCAGGATGGTATCAACTACTTTACGGGAATCCAAGTATTCAAGACCTTTTTTACTGAATCTGCCAAACATCTGACTCTTTGACTTCTCATTGAGAACATCACTGTGTGATAGACGAGAGTACTGAACCGCTCCAGCACTCCTTCACTGCAACCACCATTTACATCATCAATGGTGAAAACATGTGATGATGGCTACACTGTTCAAGCAGTTCATGCTACAACATCGCACCGAGACTTTCAAAATACACCATGTTGGTTCAAAGATCAATTGATTCAAGAATAAGAGGTAAAGAAAGAAAGGCCAGCGCGGGCAAGAATCGGAAAAGCGTTCATGAAAAGAGTGAGAGGCACGTCAGACAATTATTGCCGAAGAGCCCGGGCTATGACGGGAGCAGGATCTCGCATCTCGAGCTCTTCAATTGCTCGCTTGAGAATACTGACCTTGTATTTGTGGTCTTCCTCAGCCTGCTCACCCTCGTTCAGAGCCTTGCAGGAGGGATCCCTGTCCTTGTTGTGGAGGTCCTTGGGGTCCTTGGGGTCCTTGGTAGGCTTGCAGTCGTAAACGGTTGTGGTGACAGTTACAACGTTGGGAGTGGGAGGCCGGTAGTGCTGAATCTCAACGACGCCCTCCTCTCGGGAAGCGAGACCAGATTCAGAGTTAGAGGCAGCCACGGCAATGGCAGCGATAGATAGAGTGTTGATGAGTCGCATGCTGGAGTTGTTAGTGTTCGATCTTGTGGATTGCTTAATGAAGGATAACTGAGGGAAGAACAGTCGGTATTTATGCCGTTCAAATCTATTGCGACATAATCATATTGTCCTCACTCTCGTAAGGATTGTCCGGTGCAATTGTGATATTGCTGGACTAGCCCGTGAATTGAAATATCTGTCAATTGGATGCCAGTGTGTTTCCTGGCCTAGTCTCTTGGCAGAGCGAGGTATCTACAGTAGAGACGAGGGGACAGCACATGCTTCTGCTTTTCGGATGTTGGGCAGTGTAGTTGGTGAATCATCTCATCGTCTGGGTATGATGTATTGACTCTGTGGCCCGATTGAGACCGCGGGAACCACATGTATCAGTATTGTGTCGTTTACAACCTGTGATGTGTAAGAAGTAGAGTAGTTGTAATTAGACCAGCATTAGTAGAGTTCTAGTATCCATCTCAAATTCACATTTCAGCTTTATTACGAAATTGTTATGACTCGTGAGTGCAACCTTGGAGCTCAAGTTGAACGATAAAATGAACATTCCGACACTTTTTGGCGCACCTCCAAGGCAAGTATTTTCCACGGAAATTACAAGCACACTGATTCGCCGTGTTTGTGTGGAAGTGGTAGTTGTCCCCTGTGTATGTTCTGGACTGTACTCGCTTAATTAGCTGCATAAAACCGTTGAATGTGTAATTTAATGCACACGACAATGGGAGAAATAAAATTAAAGAATGTCAAACAAATGAAAGAATGAAAAATAAAAAAAATTCAAAAATAATCTAAAATTCAAAAAATTTGATTCAAAAAATGTTATGAAATATCTATCGGAGTAAAGGTGAAATAAATAGTTTCGAGCAATCATCTGTTTCTTTGACAATCCATGTTTTTAGAAATTCATTCCCTTACCATCTCGTCCTTCATAGAGCGACTTCTGCAACAACTGCAACGCCCATAATATCTAAATAGCGCTAAAATTAAACGCCGAGATTAATAGACCGTTTGATTGTTTTTCAACCCATTTACCCGACGAGCGACTATTATTATTTCCACAACTCTACTCTCCAGCAACGGATCAGGCGTCTCGGCAATACTTGTGCAAGTACGTTCATTAAATGGGGGTGACATAGTGCGGAAAGTCGGCGTCGATCGTTCCCGGGATTTTCATATAGCCTTGATTCGATTCGACCTACTGTACTGTACAAGTATTGTAACCATCTCACTGTTCCCAGAATGATCTCTGCACATCACCTATGGCCTCCAAGAGCCCGAGAGAACCAAGTCAAGTTGATTGGGTTTAGCACCGAAGCGGAGAATGAGCAGATATTACTTCTGGTGTATTATTAGAAAGTAGACAAGTCCCAAAACCAAATATGGGTCGCCCTGGCGCCAATTATGGCAGGTGTTGAATTCTAATTATCTTCAGTAGTCGTTTGTTTTTTTTTTTTTTTTTTCTGCATATACATTCATTTTAATTATAACCTTTGCCGTGAATTTGTATGGCTTGTCTGAGCAGAACTGTTTAACAACCCTTGAGTGTTGTATTAATTGGTTACAAGAGCATATAGAAGGAACTAGGACTCTTGTGGTGGGTTTGGTGAAGTTTTACATGCCCCAGATCAACTCGATGATTCTGCTCTTTGACTTGAACTGTCTCTGTCGGTCTTTGTAAACACGAGATTATTAATGGACTACTGTGAGTTCAACCAGGGTGTGTAGAATGGCACATGCATTGATTCAATTGTATTGGAAACCAAGGAAATTATGTGCCAGTAGGTCACCACTCGAGAGATCAACGCATGAAATGTTTGCAAGTACAAGTACAGTCAATTGGATCGCAGTAACGAGTTATGAAACCACATGGACTGAACTCGGGATTGTCGACATCTACTTGTCATACACGTGTTTCGATATCTCTATACTGTTGTCTCCATAATACGGCTATAGCAGCGGTTCAAATAGTTCAAACTAGTACCCTCCAACTTCACGAGAACCAAATCCAACCAAAGTCTCCCATTTCCAATTCCCCATTCATCGAACTTGATTTCGCCCTGTAATAATTAAATACCCCCCCAGTAATGAACTCTACGGACACTGACTAGGACTGCAGATGGGCGTTAGTACTGTCGGCCCGTTGGGCCTCCATCTTTTCCCTCTGTCGCCGCAGCCCTTCTTGTCGCTTGCGCTGTGCCCGCTGCTCCTTCGTTTCCTCCACGGTTTCCTTCTTTATCTGGAGTCCCTCAATGGCCCTATGCAGCATATCCATGCGTCTGAAGTTCTCAGTAAACAGTGTACGGCTCTGCTGAGTGAGAAGTTGCAGGTAACTTGTGGGTACCAGCAAATGCAAGTTGTCCCCCTCGCCGTAGCCGATAGGACATCCAATGTTGAGCGAGATGCGGATCGCCACGTTGTTGTTACTACCGATCCCGCTTTCTCTGAATCCACAGCCCATAGCCGTCGAATAAAGAGCCTGAGCGGCCAACAAAGACCGACATTGGACATGCAAAATCATAGCCTCATACTTAAACAGAATCAGACTGGTCTGGGGTGCCACGTGGCCCAGCCACTCCTCGGCCATCTTGTCGTCCTGTCCAAACACCTTCTTCTCCCACCCCTCAATCTCCTTAGGATCATGCGACACAAAAAGCCACTTGCCTCCGCCCTTTCCAGTAACCTTCCCGCCCTCCTCAACGCCCTTCTCGCCCTCCAGAAACACAGACACCCGTCCAGAACAGCTGCTGGTGGTGACAAAGTCGTCCAGACCGTTGATGGTTGCAATCAACGGCTTCAGAAACTCGTCGATCGTGCCCTTGGGCGAGTCGTCCGGGTTGTCTTCGCTGTTGAGCGAAATCTGCTCCAGAATATATGCTTTTTTCTGTGCAAACGAATCCATTGTGTTGTATGATGGTCGTGATCTAAAAAAAAAAAAAAATTGGAGAGGAGTGCATATTTTCATGCATAATTGGAAAACGCTATTGAAAGATGACGGTGTCTGTAACTTGGATAAAAATGAACATGGAGCAGATATAGAAACGGTAACCAGTTGATAATGGATTGAAGACCCATATATGATTTTTTTATCCCAATATGACACTTCCATTACCTACATCTTGGATACAACTCAACTGATAACAAAACTCAAATTGAACTATAACCAAAATGGAAAAAATAAAGAATAAAAAAAAAATCCATATTAGAGGACTAGAGCCCAAATTGAGAGAATGTATGACCGATTACTTAGATAAACTGTTAGATGTACAAAATTTCACTTATTTCGCCCTTAATTTCTCTCTTTCCTCTCTCAAATACCACATCAGGATCCCCAGAAAATACCCACAGCCATCATAGTATAGTGGTTAGTACACCACGTTGTGGTTCATTCTTGCAATTCCGTGGAAACCTCAGTTCGATTCTGGGTGATGGCAGCGCTGTTGACGCTCTTCTTTTTGTGAAGTTCGTCCCATTTGCACTTTTTTGGTCCTCCCTCTATGGCGTCTTCGTGGGTTCCCATGCGTAACACTTGGTAGCCACAGTTGTAGATAAATCACCTCCTCTGCCATACAGGTACATACTGTAATAACAATTTCTATATGCAATGCTATTTATCGTACAAGCCATCAATGTTCATTTTCGTGTCCATTATGCCCTCCAGATCCCACTCCAGATGCGTCACAGGAATGCTAATGCCCATAGCAGCCATGCTTCGCCGACTTTTGCGGCCAGTGAGCTGAGCCTGTTGTATCTCAAACTGGTTCTGGTAAAACAAGTCCGCCTGAGCCATGCTTCGGAGATAGGGCAGGATCTGGGCCCTGGTCGTGGCCATAGACACGGTGTTGATCTGCGAATAGTAGATCATGTCGTCAAACAGCAGATTCTTTAGCCCCACCCGGTCTGCATAGCTGTTTAGGGTAGCCACCTTACCATCTCGAGTCTTATCTCCCAAACTCAGCCCCTCCATCATATCAACCAACTCCCACTCCAGAGCATCAGACTTCCCAATAGAGTCTTCTTCGAGACACCGCCAACCCAAGGGAGTATCATGTGCAAGTGCAGAATGCTCATCAGACGACATGGTCTGGTTAAGTTCACTGTGAAAGCTGTTGGAGTAAATGTCGTAGATGCTGGCATTGTCGTAGGTTTCTAGGAGGGAGTGGATTGTGTTATGTGACTCTTCAGAAGCCGATTTCTCATTCACCTCACCTCGTTCAACGCCCACAAACATATCTCCACTAACTACTCTCTTTCCCTGACCCTCACTTATTGGAATTACCCAGTTGAAACCTCCCAGAGGATCACCGACACCCATCTGGCACCACAACTGCAGATGGTTGATTGTCTGACGGACATCGTGTGAATACCTGCTCAGTAACTGAACAATGTCGGCTGTAGATACCTCGTAGCCTTCACACAGACACAACAGAGAGAGATAGGTAGGAAGGATTTCTCTGGATACAGCAATCTGAGGTGTGACATTTCTCGCAGGCGGAGACGAAGGGGGTTCAGCCGATTCACATGACTTGATACCTTGGACTGGGGCTGAAGAGTCGACTAGCTCAGTATCGAGTCTCTCGAAAATCTCCCAAACCACATGGCCTTCAAAACTAGGTGGAAACTCACGCTCGATGGTGACATCACTTGTGGTGACCACCACAGGCACCTTGCTCTTCTCCAGAACCTTTTCCAGCACACTCCAGAACCCCTTTTCATCTTCATACAGCACATCAACGTCCTCAATCAGAATGATGCACGATTTCTGTTTGTGATTGACGAGCTGAGATCCTCCTAGTCCTTGTAATGCCGACATGAGCTCCTTCTGGGTCCGTCGCGTCGTCGCGTTCAACTTGAACACAAACAAATCGAGTTCTGCACATGCTGCAATCAATGAAGCCTTTTTCCCAGAGCTTGTGGGACCAGACAAAACCAGCAAAAGAGGGTCTGTTTCGGTGATATTGTCGTAGATCATAACCGCATCGTCATCGACGATGAAGCCTGACGAAGGAGTCGCATGAGGACTTTTGACAAGACATGAACGTCTCGAAAGCCGTATCTTGAGCCAAGAGACGATGTTGGACACATGCTTGGAGCTTCCAACCAGTTCATGACGTGACCGAGGTCGGTACTTGTCCACCCACATTTGCGTTTCTCTATCAGCAGTGTCGAAAGCTGACAAAGTCGTCACTCTGGATAGGAGGCTCTGAATGGCTGAATTGGAAGTCAGATCACCACATATTTCGCGTGAAAGCTGTAAAATGCCATCACTCGAAAGTACATGACGATTAGGAAGATGCAACGAGGGTGTTTTCGACTTGAAAGAAACCATAGGAAGCTTCAGATCGATGGCGCCTTTCTTCGTCTTAGTTAGACGGTGGGAAGCACCCAACTCCCGAGAATATCGCTTCTGAAAGCTCAGTCGCTGGCTCTCAGGCGCATTGGTGACGTGACTGTCGGGAATCACGTGAAACATTGTGTGATTCGGGAACGGGGTTGTCAACTTCTTTTTCTCCTTCTTGACTCCAAACCAGGCTGATGGTGGGGGCTTCTTTGGTGCTCTAGAAACCGGTCCAATCGACTGGACCACGTGACTCTGTTTCTGAGCCTGCACAGGTTGTGTTGCGGGTTGCGTCATCGTCTTTTCCGTCACGTGGCTCTGTTTCTTCTGTTTCTTTTGGAAAAACGGATGAACGACCTTCTTTGGAAGAGGCTTGTGATCAGCAATCAATCGAAGCTGATCCGGGGCGACTTTGAAGGTCAATTTGAGCTTCTCACGTGGTGGTGGCACTGCTACTCGGTCTGTGTCGCGTGACTGGTGCTGTTTGTCGGTCTCCAGTTGTTGTAGCACGTTGCTAGGAAGGGCAAACATGAGCTTGCCGGGGTGATGTGGATGTGATTCTTGGTTAGTCTGTGTTGGCTGGGCGATTTCAGCAACCGCAGCGAGTGGTGGATCATGTGGCACCGGCTCCGGGATGCCCCACAGGCTGTTGAGAGATTTCTGGCGTCCCTGTACCATCATTCTATCGGGTGGGATGGTTGGTAGGGATCAGACGCGTTCGTTTGACGCAGACGTGTATTATTGATTTTACAGTTTGGCGGCGGAGAAAAGAATATGGTCAGTGACTGGGGATGGGGGTGATTGAGGGGGTATTAACGATGGTGAAATGGTCTGTACAATTTGGCCAGTTGAAGTAAAATATGCCGACGGATTTTTGCAGCCGTTTTTGTTTTTAGGACTATTATTTTGTGTGTGTTTTTTGTTGCTTCTTTTGAATTATTACAATTATTTATTTACGCTATTTCAGTTTTAAATGGCAATTAAATAGATAGGTATTGAAGAGGAAGAGTAGGAGTCTTGGGGCGCGGTTGACCTCCAGAGTGTTTTTCTAGAACTTCAGAATTATTCTCCGACCCTGAATGTGCATTCAGAGTGGATCAAGTTCAACTCAGACAGTTCCCAGACAGTTCTCAGACCGTTCTCACAGTTCTCACAGTTCTCAGACAATTCTACTCGGACAGTTCTGCTCAGACAGCTCTACTCAGACAGCTCTACTCAGACGGAGCGATAGTCGAGGATTGGAAGAGTGTTACAACAGGTTTCGCTTCACACTTTTCAGTATTTCTACAAGAGTTATCAACTCCTTGACAAACTACAGTGTTCTACAACGGTTTCCACCTCCTCTATCAGTTTTACGAGTGTACCAAGTTTTCTACTTTCTACAGTACCAGACACTATATAGGCTTGAAAGGGATCTGAAACCCACTTTGACAACCACGATTGATGGCCAACAGCGCCTAGCTCCGGGTTGGTTACAAACATGGATCTCTTTCTCCTTCCATCTCCATACACACCTCTTATCGGAACATGTAAAGTTCCGGACTAACTTTGCGAGATGCAGGAATCAGACCATGGCGCCGATTTTCGTTGGTTTTTTTTTTTCACCATCAGCAAAAAAATGGCCAAGCGACCTCTAGGACTCAACAAGGCCAATAAGAGCAAGAAGAAGAAGCTCGACAGCGCCGAGAAGGCCGAAAAGGCGGTGGCCAAAGAAATCTCGCCCGAAAACGACGAATCGGCCGAGCCAGCGCCCGCTCTGACACTGGATGCCGATGAAGAAGACGACATGGGCCAATTGGAGAGTCTGTACAAAAACTGGACGTCGTCCGAGCGTGACTCACCCCGTATTCTCCACGGAGTGGTCCACGAGTGCGATTCGCTGCTCCAAAAGGCCAAGGGTGAGGGACTTCCCGCCCGTTTCCACGAGATCTACGCAGCGTCTCTGCTTGATCTGGCTGAATTTGCCGACAAGAAGAAGCCCGTGAAGAAGAAGAAGGTCAAGTCGGACGATGTGGCCCCGGAAACCTCGGACATGTTTGTGGACGCGGCTCTGGAGCGAGTCGAGACTGGTCTGGAGCAGTATCCAGAGGATGCCGGTCTGCTGTTTGTCAAGTCTAGAGCTCTCAAGCAGGATATCGACGAGAAGATGAGTGCTGTATCCAAGGAGGAGCGAAAAGAAACCGCCAAGAAGATGATTTCTCAGCTCAACAAGATCCTGGAAGTGTTCAAGCTGGCCCAGAAGCATGCCTCCACCGTGACTCCAGCGCAGTTGGATGTTGTGGAGGAGCTTATTGAGCTGTCTGGCGCTCTGGAGAGCGTAGTCAAGCAGTCGGACATTTCCGAAACCACCCTTGTTGCTTGCGAGAAGTTTTACAATGAGATTCTGGCCTCTGAGAAGGACGAAAACACCGTCAAGAAGGCCCATCGGGGTGTCGGTACCTGCAAGATGATCGTTGCCGACTCTCTGTTGGACCTGCTTGATGACGACGACGAAGACAATGACGACACCGTGGAGCTGGCCAAGAAGAACCTCAAGGCTGCCATCGAGCACTTTCAGAAGTCGGAGACCGACGAGGACGGAGAGTTCATGGTCACTCTGGCCGAAACCATGATCCAGTACGGCAATTTGTTCGAGACCGAGAGTGATGACCAGAAAAAGTGGTATGGAGAGGCCGTCAAGCGACTGCGGCAGGCCCAGCGACTGGGTGTTGGCAAGTACGACGAGATGATTCTGGAGCTGGAGGACGACTAATGTGCAGGTAGCATGTGTATAGAGAAGGTATGAATAATGACTGTAAATGCAGGACTTGTGAGATATCCTTTTGGAGAGCCATTGTCTGGGATCCACTTCCCCATACTTTTAGCAAGCTGGTAAACACATGACCGGTCCCCGCACAATGTACCGAGACACGCTCACTGACGGTTTAGCGTTTCACTACAGTCCGCTGAAGGTGTAATTGGAACAAAGACGTAGCAATGATCAAATAGCAAGCTGTTTTAATCGGACATATACGACGATTCCCTGTGTGTGGATCTACTGCCATGCTTGACAACGCCATCTCAAGCGGCAGAGTGCGTTGGAATGCAGCAAGTATGCACCGGCTGCATGACTGCATGTATGAGAGTACGAGATGGACGAGTAGTGTATGGTTTCTGGACATGTTTGTGGAGATGGAACTAGAATGGAGTTACTGACAGAGGAAAGCCGAGCAACCACTAGCTTCACAAGTGCTCTTCAGCATGTGCCATTCGGTGGGTCATCGTCTCGCGGTATTATTGCCGTCATATTCTCGACTGTTGACTAGAAGTAGAAGTAATTTGGTCGTAGTGGTTGCCTGAGGACTGTGCCCACAACGACTTGCTCTACGAGTAGAGACTTTGCGAGGGCGTCACGCTGTCAGCATCGCCGGTACAGAAGCAGATGCTGGTGCTTGGGGCCCGAGGGCCCTTACGGCTCTTTATTATACAAGTTAATTACATAACTATGACTTGTTTGACAGACGGTTGATTAATCAATATGGGCTAGGTTAGTTTCCAGAATGTGAGGGGAAAGGGATCGATCGCACTCACTAGTTGCAGCGTAACGCTTGCGCGACATGGGCTATCGTCGTGAATCGGAGTCCTTGCGTGTATAAGACTAGATTGGGGGGGGGGGGGAAGAGAGGTGGCAGCGCTAGCGAAACATCAAGAAAAGAATGAGCTGAGTGGTATGTCCACTTGTGAAGAAACAACTAAAGTGAGAAATAAGGGGGTATGCGAAGAGAGTCGGGGAGGTTCGACTTGGACAGGGAGCGTTTCGGTTCGGGGCATGAGTGCGATCACACGTCTGCTGGCGGGTCTTAAGAAAAGGAGCAAGAAGGGGGAAAAGTAAATGAGAGAGAGCAGGGAAGAGGAATAAGCGGAAGAGGAATAAGAGGAACTCGGAAAAGTGGAGGAAAAGAGCACCAACGGGTTCTGGAGTTAAGAAGAAGAACGGCAGAATAAAAAGTGAGTGTCAATAGAAGTGAACAAAACCTGAAAGAAAGAAATGTTCACGTGAATTTGAGGTCCAACACTGAAAAATCAATCAATAGAAACGAAGAGAAATCTGCGAAGAGAAGAGAAAAAGGAATAAAGATGAAGGGGAGAAAGAAAAAGAATGATGAGGGTTGGAGAGACGGTGGAAGAGAAAGGGGAGAACGAGCCAGCAGACAGGCAGAAGGGTAAATCGACGGAGAGTGGGAGTAAGGAAGAGAAACGGGAATGTGGAATGAAAGGAAGAGAAACGAGAGAAACGAGAGAAACGAGAGAAACGAGAGAAGTGAGAGGAGAAACGGGAGAAAATGGAGAAAGGAAATAAAGGAGAAAAGGAGAGGAAATGCAGGGAAACGAAACGAACATAGCTGTGTCGCGCAAGGGGAGCTAGGTGAGTATGTGGATTGGGTGAGTATGTGGATGAGAATGCGAAGGGGTATCGAGTGGGTGTCAACGAAACCTCCATTTTACGAGTGTACTCTCAGCTGAGTGTACAAATACTCGCACCGAAAGAGGAGGGAAAATCGAAAGAAAAATGAGAAAAACAATTAAAAGTAAAAACGAAGACCAAAAATGTTGTGGCGGGGTATGAGGTCACTGAAGGAATGCATATAGATGCTGTGAACGTCCGTCCAGAGGGGCAACGCTAAAATGACCAACAGGAACAACAGGAACAAGATAAACAAAGAGGAACAAGGAAACAGTGATAAGTTGTGCATAGCAAGTTGCAGCATCTGCTCCGGCTGTGATCAAAGGAATGATTTCAGGCAATCAATCACATGTCGCGTATTCTGGGAAAAGTCTTCAGAGTCGGGGGAAGACAAGACGGCGGCGACAAGACATGTCTAGCGACGGACAGACATGGTGGACTGGACTGTAGAAGGAACTCGCAGGGTCGTTGGTGAGTTTTCTTCTTTTTGTTGTTTTTGTTGGTTTGAAATATTTTGGGGGAAAAAACACGGTCCTTTTTCGACCTTCACCAAGAAGGGATTCACTCGGAATATATACTGCCCTACACTGGGAAGCGGCAATAACTAACAAAGTTTCGGCTGGTCGCAGTTACATTAGTATAAGTATAAAAGACCTATAGATGTGATAAAGGAGGGACGAAACTGGCCACTTTTTGGTATCTACTTGAAGCTGGGATTGTTTGGTGTTCTTCCATCAAATCAGATTGGCGCCATCTCGTCCATGGAACAAGTTATTAGTCCTGGAGGACCCGATGGTTACAGCTGATTAACATTCCAATGTCCCACTGGTCGCCAAACTGTACTTTACTGTACAGCAGTTAAGACAGACCCATGCTGAGACCCACCGCCAGCTTTGCCCCGAACATGTCTTAGGGTGTATTTGGCGGCGGCGTGTATTATAATGTGGGGGATGTGTGGGGCGGGGTCACGTGATACCGCGTTGCCAGCCCGCCTCCAGCGACGTTTCAGCGGTACTGTACTGTACTGTACCAAAAAAGGCGCATTTTGCGTCTACCAACAGGTGGCGGCCACGTTCAAAAATGATCCCATTTCGTTGCACCAAAACACAAGTTTTTTTTCTTTGAAAGCAACCCCAAACGCTCCGAATACGTACAGGAAAAAATCATAGATACAACGTTGGCAGGGACACGCCGGGAACAGGCCGGAAACAGGCCGGAAACAGGAGTACAACCGTACAGCGGAGTACCCGCACAACAAATGGGGAATCAAAACCGGGTATCTTGATTGGAATCTGCGATTACGCGTCAGGCAGAGTCCGGGCGCTCACAGCGTCAGAAACTGCGGGAATCCATCTACAGATCGTGTACGGTACACTGCTTGGAGGGTATGCGCAAGAGCACGATATTCGCACTACAGCAATAGCGAAATGGTGTCTGTTTGGTGGGCACGTATAATGAGCAATGTCGAGACGAGGAACCCTAGCCACGTACTGTCGAAAGAAAGAATAAAAAAAATGAAAAATTCGGAAGCTTAAAAACGGCACCAGATGTGCATCGAGGGAATTTCTTTTTGGTTCCAGAGATGCGTTATCGACTTGTCGAGCAAAGGCCGTGGCGGGTCGCCGGAAGATTGTTTCCGTCCGCATGCCAGAGGCTAGCCGAGATGGATCAGCAGAATCAAGGGGGAGGTGGAATGACACAGGATTACTGTAGGGGTTACTGTAGAGGGTTACTGTAGGTTGGGAAGTTGGAGTTTGGGGTTGGAGGGGTTGGAGGGGTTGGAGGGGAGTGAGTGGAGGGAAAGAGTACAACTGGCAAGAAAAACAGGTATAATGGTCAACTGAAAGAATGTCAACGAAGTCTCAGAATCAGAACCAGTGAAATGAACAGGATCGAGGACAGAACAAAAATCTGAAGTATGGAACAGTACTTAGAAGAATCGCAAGTATCAACAATAGTCATCAAATATCATTCATTCATCAATCAATCGAGGTCGTATCGTAGAGAGCTCGTATCGCGCCCAAGACCAGGCTGAACATGTGCGTCGTGTCGGACTCGAGCCGCGGTGGCGTGTTCATTACCTGGTCAGAGGAGAGGAGACAAGGATAAAGCCATTGTCGTTTCGTTTCAGCGTTGTGAACGGTGTCGGGGCTCTAGAAAACGGGGTTAGACGTCAGATTGATTAGATCAGATCTGAAATGAAAAGAAAAGAGAGAGAGAGAGAGAGAGAGAGAGAAAAGAAAAGAAAAGAGAAAGAAAAGAAAGAAAAAGACAACTTGTCTAGCGATGTTGGCGATAAGAGATGGTGTACAGTGGTGTACACTCGATAGGCTCTGGTAAGTTGATTAGGTGAGAAAAGAAAAAAATCGGAAAAATCGGAAAAATCGGAGACATCGAAAACATCGAAAACATCGAAAATCGAAAATCGAAAATATCGGAAAAAGCGTGTGTGAGAAAAATAAATAAAAACATCGAGAAGAGGCCCTGGGACCGTTAGTATCTGTAAAGGGTGAGTAAAAGAAAACAAATAGTCACAAAAAAAGCAAGTGGTGAGCTGACTTGATCAGGAGTAGAAAGACACAACCGACATCGCTGAGGCAGGTTGTAGCTTGTGAATCAAGGCCAAATCTGAAGAGAAAGTCTAGGCAAGTAGCCACAGCCAGAAAGATGTGACCACATGACGGAATGGAGTCAAGGCGGAACGGTAATAATGCATTGGATGGGGAGATGAAGGAAGTAGCTGCTATGGAGCTAGAGCGTGAAAAGGGTATGTGCTCATTAGCGCAAGAGGTCGAGACAGTGAGGAATAACATGAAGGAAGAAAACAAACAGATGTGAAAATAAAAAGGAAAAGATAAGAAAAAAGAACCACACAAGACTAGTCCGTGAAGACGTCTTGTCAGATCCAAGTGTTGCGGCCGAGACAACGGCGACTGGCTGTCGTATGTGCTGGAGAACCAGGGCCAGTTCCAAAGACAAAGATATATCTCAAAAGGGAGATTCAAGATAATACAGGGGCTGGAAACGACTCGGATGGACTTCGGGACTGTTATTACGGGGGTGTAAAACAGCCTCGTCTAGGTAGGTGTAGTCGAAAAAGTCGAGAGCGAGATCGTAAGTGTTGCGGCTGTCATTTTCGCCTGCAGACATCGGCTGTTGCGTGAAAACTCGTTGGAGGCGGTCGTCTAAACACACCCTACACAGATGGGTGGGAGGAGGTATATAAATATCGCTTTGAATGCTTGTCTGTCATATCAGGCCCCGCTTTGAAACTCTGATGTATATTAACCTCTGATCTTTTTGAAACCTTTTTAACCTGGTCACCAGTGATCGAAAACTGAAGGTGTCCTGATAAAAAGGGTCTCTGTGGGTCTATTTTGAATTCTAAAGACATTTAAAGACTCTCTAAAACCCCGATAATACTCTCTAGCTGCCAGTTTCAGCACATCTTTTCTGGATCGTTCACAAAATGGACTCTTGTGCACACCTTGCTATGCCATTCCGATCCATGTTGTGCATGATTTCAAACCTTATCGGGACCAACTCCTTAACATATCGCGACATTTAACATCTGAGCGTTATTGATGACGTAGCTCCTGAACGAACATTAGACGCTCTTGGCACATGAATGGGCCCACTTAGGGTTTTTTTATGAGCGCAGGCCGGGTTCCGCGTTCCCATTTGTTTGCCAATCAACTGGACCTCATCATCTTCCTACTTGTATGTGGTTAATCAAACTGTTGTATGGATTAGGAAAATCGACCAAAATTCATTTACCGTATTTGTAGGAGAAGAAAAACAGTTTTGAATGGTGTGCAGAATCCGCAATTTTCTCTCCACAAGATAATAATGTCTCCACTATCGTATAAATGTCGATACGACAGTTTTGCTCTTAATTCTACCGGTCCCCATGTCTGAGGCAGATCCTTCCTGCAACATGAGTGATCGGGTTGTGCAAGTCCGAGGTTCGAGATGGCGAACATTTTCGATACTTTAACCGGAAAACGGGATGTCTGAATCGAATGAAAAAAACATTTGTACTTGAGTTATATATATTCTTTTCTTTTCTTTTGTTTCGAGATATTATTGTGCTTCTGTAGTTCCCCGATCACCACATCCCCACAATCAAGAGAGCTAGATTTATTTATTTTATTTATTTAAAAAAAAAAAAAAAAACAACCAGATCAGGTGTGTTCGAATCCCACAGGAGTCAACCCTGTCTTGAAAAAGATACTGGCCGGCCGAAAAAAATCGTGAATGGCTTGCAAATTGAATGAACCACTCTGATGATTGGTTGGTCTACAGAAGGACCGTTTTTGGTTTCGTGTTATTGCAGCTTTCATGCCCATTCACACGAACAGCAATCCATGTCCCCTGCTATGGTGATCGGGACAGCACCGTTTTTCGATGTGTGCTGTTTTGATGCAGCGAATTGGGATTCTTTGGCAATGGTCCTCTACAAGTAGGAGCGAACTTCCCGTTTCCATGAAACGAAGGTGTTTTTTGTTTGATTTGATTTGATTTGATTTGATTTTGAAAGTCGTTTGCCATCGTTATCAGAGGTGATGTTAGTCAGCCCAGTGAAATCGATGAAATTGACGAAATCAACCAAATCGACATCATCGTTGACAACACGTCAATAGCTACATATACCGGTACAGTACAGTACTATCGGTAGCTACTTCTGCTGTACCTGTACAGTAATCAGTACATAACCACCAACACTCCCTTGAGAACTAAATCTTGCATTTATACATTTATATTCTATCGTGAATGGTCCAAAAACCGAGCCACGGCGATAAGAAATCTCATAAGCCAAGCCAAACCCGACTCTGACCGGGGAAATCAACCCTCCGTTATCAATGTCGTTGCCCAAAAACGCCAATCAAAATAGATCACTGATAAGTGTGACAGGTGCCGACAGCAATTATCTCCCGATATCAGTCTTATTAAACTTTCATATCAAAGTCGCTCCATGTTGCCGCCTTCAATACCGCAATTTTTTGCGCCACACAAAAATGCTCCTAGAGACGGTATCCCAGGTCCTATTGTAAATATAAACATACCATAAAGACCAGGGGAATCTGGAAAATATCATGGGCCTAAATTATTCCCGTCATAACAACCGAATCACATGGCGATGCCACCCCCCTCAAACCCCATACATGCACATCCGAAACTCTATCTAAAAACACCTCTCGTCCAAACACCTCCGAATCACGTGATCTTGCTAGTAAAACCACTCGAATCACTCTCTAAATCTCGTTTGATTGCCTAAACTACTTCTATTCCTTGTTTGTTTGTTTTTTTCTCGTCTCACCCCACATTGTCCTCAACCCTATAATTCATAGTTCCGCCGCATCCATGCCAGCAACCCTGCACTATATTAACCGACGACGTCCCTCTCCAAAACCACCAAATCATGACAGATAAGACCCCGCTCGGGACTGCTGATCACTCAGAGACTGAGTTTGAACACGCAAAAAAAATCTACGAGGAACGACTTGAATCCAGCATTCTGCGGGCCTATGACCTTTTCCCTGCGCCAAAAGACACGCCAGAATGGCAAGTCCCAGATCAACTTCCCCTGGACGTGATTCCTCTATTCCAAAGCCTGGTGGCACCTAGCGACATGGAAATTGTGTCCCTCGACGGCATTGACCTGATAACTAAGCTCAAAGATGGATCATTGAACTGTGTTCATGTCATTGGATGCTTTATTCGAGCAGCCATCACGGCCCACAAACTCGTCAATTGTCTCACCGAGGTGTTACCAGACCTCGCATTGAAGACAGCCAAACAATTGGACGCGGAACGCGACTCTCACGAAAAGTACGCGTTGTATGGACTTCCTATCTCTTTGAAGGAACTCATTTCCCTGTCCGGATTGTCGTGCCATGCCCAGAACTCGTACCACATTGACCGGGTGGTGTCTCGTGACTCGACACTAGTCTCTTGTCTCTATTCTTCAGGTGCTATTCCCTATGTGCGGACCAATGGTCCTCAGATTCTCATGTCTGGTGAGTCTCATTCTCCTCTACATGGGTTCACTTTGAACCCTCACAACACGGTCTTGTCTTCTGGAGGCAGTTCTTCCGGTGAGGGAGCTTTGATTTCGATCGGTGTTTCAAAGCTCGGGCTCGGAACTGATATTGGCGGCAGTGTTCGCGAGCCCGCTTCGTTCTGCGGCATCTACTCCCTTCGCCCCACATTTGGACGGTTATCAGAGACTGGTGTGGACATGATGATGGCTGGAAATGAGTCGATTAGATCAGTCTGCGGCCCCATGACCTCAGATCTGAGACTTATTGAAGCCTACATGAAGGACATGGGCTCCAAGGAGGTGTGGAGAATCGATCCCTCGGTCGACAGATGGGTGTGGAGAACTCTTGACTACGGTCACATGAAGAAGCTACGAGTCGGCTACTGTATTGACGACGGCTTTGTCAAGGCCTTCCCGCCCATTCAAAAGGGTATTCTCAAGCTGGTTGAGCAGCTCAAGGGATCTGCGTTTGAAGGAATGGAGGTAGAGCTCACCCTCTACCATCCCCCTAGCATTGCCACTGCCAACAAGCTGCTCGATGCCTTTTACTTCCCCGACGGATGTGAGCGGATCAAGAACCACTTCTACCGTTTCAAGGAGCCCATCACTCCCCAGACCCAGGACATTCTTGACGGCGCAAGGGAGTACACTTTTGAGGAGCTGTGGAAGATGCATCAACAGAGAGACGAGTTTCGAATGGACTTCCACCAGGATTTCACTTCCAAGTTCGACGTGGTCATCTACCCTGTCAATAACTCCGTCGCTCCTGTTTTCCACACCTCCAAAAACCTCATGTATTGCGGAATCTGGAACCTCATGGACTACCCGGCTGTGGTGGTTCCTACAGGCGCCAAAGTATGCGATTTCAGCTACGAGAAGACGACTGAGTTCAGAAGCGAGCTGGAAAAGCTTTGCTGGAAGCCCTGGACGGAAAATGGTGCGGACATCTACAAAAATGCCCCTGTTTGTGTCCAGATTGTTGCTCCTCGGTGGGAGGACGAGTTGGCTGTCAACGTCGCCAAGTGGGTGGACCACAAGGTGAACAAAAAGCACTGGAGTGAGTAAAAGAGTTGTTCGTCGGATTTTCTGACTACGTCAGCACGCTAACTACTTGGCGTACAGTAATTGTCGCTATTATACAGCTGACAAAGTGCTTCAAACGCACTGGGTGTACTCGAGTATTGTACTTGTAACAAGAATTGGAAGTAAAATACACAAGACTGTAGTTTTAGTTCCAACCTCGTACTTGTAGTTGCCGTACTGAACAAGGTGGGATCGTAAGTTGGAATCTCTTCCGAACAAGTGGTGCTGAAAGCAACTGCACTTTCACCCACCTAAGCTGCTGTTATGGCACATATCGAAAGCCACACTTGGGAGAGATGAGCTCAAAAAAGTGAAGTTCCTGTCGGAATCCGCTATTCAAGCGAAATTATTGTCTGTTAGCACTTTTACGATAGCCCATGTGCACCTCTAGAAATAAACGCATCATACCAGCCAAGATCGATTACCACCGCGAGATACACTCCACCACGCCAATCAGACAGGTTCCTTCCTCTCCCATCATCGAATCATAACTTCATCTTATCTTTACTATATACATGCTCTGTCTGTTTCCCCGTGTGCTTTGATTCTCTGTCTCGTCCAGGCCTCTAGTTAACAATCTCCACGCCAACAGAAAGCGCAGTTCCACAGAGGGACTTGCAAATGTTTTCAAGAGGCTGGTCCTTGTGTCGCGAGTCCATCTTCTTGATCTTAGCCAGCTCGTAAATGTGTTTGAGAGACAGCTGGCCAACGGGCTGATCCCGGCCAGGCTTGTATTTGGCAGCTCCCTTCTCGGCCCCGGCGGCTCGCAGAAGCAGGAAGGCGGTCTGGGGCGATTTGAGCTCGAACGAGAAGGTTCGGTCGGGCTTGATGGTCAACACAACAGGAATGGGAATGTTGTCCTGGTAATGGGCCGTCTTGGCGTTGAACTCCTTGCAGAAATCAATGGCCTTGACACCCTTGGATCCAAGCACGGGTCCGACGGGAGGCTGGGGCTTGGCGGCACCGGCGCCAACGATGATTTTCACAATGGTGTTTGCAGTCTGGACCGCTTTTTTGGGAGCCATGGTGGTGGTGATGTTGAGAGTGGAATGAGCTGCAGGTGAAATTTCACTTTAGAGTTGGTTACCCGGGAGTGGGAAGGGTTGTGGTGCATTTTTTGAACATGTTTGATTTTGATGCGAAAAGTCCTAAACCAATACTAAGCGAGGCACAAAAAATGTCTGTCAACTTGTTTATTCTCTTGCGCAGCTGTTTGAGCCAGTAGATGATGATTTTAAATCTGGTGAGAGATAAGGTTGGTCTCGAAACCTTATTTGAACCGATATTTGGAGAGATTTGAGCGGGTTATAATGAGAATATTTGTGTGACAATTGATAGCTATTGTTGTAATGTTGAAGTAATACCCAAGTCTAGTTTGGTCTGTGTCTTTTCCAGACTTCTCCAATGAAGTTTTCTGCAGTCACCACCACCTAAATTTAGTTACATTTTACTTGGGTTTGTAACCAGTACAGTTGAGGGTTGTGAGACTGAGATGAAGCGTCATAGTGCTAAACGGATATATAACACCAATATGAATCCAACGATGGGCCATATAACAGACTAAACGGTATTCTATCTGTTGTATACTCTGTTTTATACTACTCTTGTGGATTATGGAACCCTTACCGTGATTCCACTTTCAACTATGGTAAAGTGATGAACATGGTAGTTATCAAACATGGTATGAACATGGTACAGTACATACTGTAGTTATAAAACATGTAGTGATAAACAGGGTAAAGTGATGAAACAATGTCAAAATTAATATTACTCTGTTGTCCTAGCTCTGATGAACTGAACTATCAACTTCTCATCTTCCTAGCATCTCTGTGAGACGAATTGGATTCCACACGTTTGTAGATAGCAGCGACGTGTGCAGATATCAGCTGCTAAATATAAGAACCAGACACAAGCTCAGTCCAGAGATTTCTTCTAGAATCCTACGCAAGATAATGTATCATTCAATCCCACTTACAAATAATCATCTGATTGGTTCCCCACCCCTCCGTCTCAACTTCCCTTACAGTCAATTGTTGTGTTTCAGATCAACCCCTGTTTCACAGTTGGCTTTAGTTAACTCCGGAAGGCTCCACATAAACTGAAGCCAGACTACAAATCGCACTAGTGCTACAATCACGATTCAAAGAAGCCCAACTTGTTCACCACGGCAAATAAACCCTAACAATTGTTTCCCTGTTCTTTTATAGCCTCCAAATCCACTTGCACTATACACCTTCCTTTACCACCTCCCTCACTAGACTCTACTTAATCTTCAAGTGAAATTTCTTAACTCCGTTGTTGAACCCAAAAACCACCACTTAGTAAGCCACATCTGCCGCCTCACTCAAGGGAAATACACACAAAATGGGGATGCTCACTTTTGTCACCGTCGACCCGGTCTCACTCACCTACAAGCACTCGAGAAGAACAATTCCCATTCGGTCGCCAATGTCCGAAAAACCCTAACCCTACCACAAATAAGCCTTTGCCACTTCCTTGCACTGTGGGGTGAGTGGTGTGTCTCCACATACACGAGATAGAGAGACGTGGACGGAACGTCGAAAAAGCAGTGGTATCTACGACAACAGCAACCAGGCGATCACGTGACCCACGACCGAACGAAAGCACGTGACAGATCAATTTCAGAAGCCGCGTGAAACTCCACGCAAACCAGACGGGAACAGCAGACACACACACACACACACACACACAATAACGCACGATACTAACGATGCTCAAGCTATTTCGACGAAACAGTAAAGATGAAGCCAAAGGCCATCCGATGCTGGCCAACAACAACGGGCTGCCTGTGACCGACTCGCCACTGTCATCGTTTGCTGTGGGCGTTACGGAGGACAAAAACTCGCGGTGTAGACGGACCATGGAGGATTATCATGTGGCTGCACACAACATTTGCGGCACGCCCGATTCGGGGCTGTTTGCAGTATTTGACGGACATGCGGGCAAACAAGCGGCTGAGTACTGCGCAACGGCAGTTGTCAGTGAGGTGGAAAGTCTGATTATGGAGTCTGAGGGATTCAAAAGCGAAGACTCTGCAACCGAAGACCCTGAAGTCGTGCAGGAGGAGGGGCTGGAGCACCAGGACAATGACAAGAGCTCGAAGACTGTGCCAGAGCTGCTTAATCTTGCCTTCATGGCCATTGACCGGTCAATTGAGCAGAAGAACCTGAATTCCGGATGCACAGCAGCAGTGGCTCTGTTGAGATGGGAGGATTCTCGAGGAAAGCCCGTGACGGTGTCTTCTGATCACTCACCCAAGGACTACACTCCCGTGTTTCCCCGTGCTCCATTGTCCGAGTGCAAGCGCAAGCTGTACACTGCCAACGTGGGAGACACTCGGTTGATTTTGTGTCGAGCAGGCAAGGCCCTTAGGCTGAGCTACGATCACAAGGGCACCGATCTCCATGAGTCTAAACGAGTCACCAACAACGGCGGAATGATGATCAGCAATCGGGTCAACGGAATGCTTGCTGTTACCCGTGCTCTGGGAGACACGTATATGAAGCAGTTTATTATTGGTAACCCATACACGACCGAGACGGAAATCATTGCTGATGACGAGTTTCTGATTGTGGCTTGTGACGGACTGTGGGACGTTTGTGATGATCAGAAGGCTTGTGATCTGGTGAGTGGACTAGAAGATCCTGTTGAGGGAAGCCGAATACTGGTGGAGTTTGCTCTGGAGAACTTTAGCACAGATAATTTGACTGTGATGGTGGTGAAATTGCGATAAGTGACAAAGGCAGGGTGACGAAATAGCTGTGTTTGAAGCGCATGTCGGACAGCCTCCTCCGAGCTGTGTTCTTTTGAGGCTATCCTAGCAGTTTTTCTGAAAGCTGCCTGTATTTGTCTAACTGTGACCAACCATCAGGTCAGCTTCATCTGACTTCCTTGTCTGAGGTACAGCTTCAATCATACAACACAAAAGCTTCTGTTTCCATTCTTCAAGTCTTGCCCACTTGTTGATGGTATTCTTCGCACCTTTCATGCTCCTCGTTGGACCGAAAATGCTCCCCTTCATCACCGGAACCTGTATAGCCAATACACTAAGTTATTTGACTGTCATTGGAGTAGATCCTCCATTACTGAAGCAACAAGTACAAGTAATGATCTCTGGCAATTGTAGTCAGAAGCGGGATTATAAGTACAGTTGTATTGTGACTAAATTTCTCCAACAAGTCATCTCCCTGATCGTCTACCATGAACGGATGGATGGATGCTCAAGGTGTAAGACATGTCTCGATGAATGCCGTGGCAGGTGGCTGTCAGTGTATGGAATAGTCGGGTCTTTCCGTATCGACAGTGGCTTCGTTCTCAGTCTACAGTTATGTACCAAGTTACAAGCACTGTACTGTACATACTCGAACAAGTACAGTGCCTGTACGTTTGCCTTCTATAATTCACAATGTATATAAATAAATAAAACCGTCAATAGACGACATCGGATCACCGTCAGAACCTGACTTATTGATCATACGAGACGAAATCAAAGCCGTCCCCAAACAGCCCCTCCATATCGTCGTCTGCGATTCCCGTAGTGTTGCCTGCGTTGTTTCCGCCTCCGTTTTCTCCATCCGCCAGGAGGTTGGACAGCTCGTCGTCCATCATGATTCCGTCCTTGTTTCCGTCCTTGCCATCGCCTAGCATGGCGTTGATATCCACGTCGTTGCTGCCAAAGTCGTCGAATGCGCCGTCTAGGTCAATGGCGTGTGATGCGTCCATGCCATCGATGGTGAACTCCTTGGAGTCTTCCGTTTCCGCAGGCTCCGTCTTCACGGTCACCTCGGGCTCGGACTCGGTCTTGACCTTTTCATTCTGAACCAGCCCTAGCCGGTGCTTTTCGAGCTCCAGAAACTCCAGAGCTGACTCAATGTTGACACTCATGTGGTCCAATGCAGAGTTGAAGCCGGCCACAGACTTGTCCATTTGCGACTGCAGCAGCGTGGGAGGGTTGGGGAGAGGTTTCATGGGCACGCCCTGTTGACTAAGAAACGCCAGAAGGTGGCCAGCCCCCACGAGCACCTGTTTTGTGGTTTGCTGGATTTGTTCTTCCATTAGGAGTCGTTAGTTATGAGGGTCTCACTGTACTTGTGCCAGGGTAGAGACCTGTGAAAAGTTGTGTGGGTCGGAGTGTAGAAAGTTGTGTGGGTCGGAGTGGAGCAAGTTTGTGTCTGCTGGGCCGTTCTGTTTGCGTCAGGTCAAATATATCTTCTTGGAGCGATCGTGAGTCTTGGGTGTAACTGTTTATCATAAACCCTCTGCTCCATTAATGAACGACAATCTAATTTCTGCGTCTGCTTGTCTCTGGGAGTTGGGAGCTTGTTTGTTCGAATCTCGGTTGTGGTGAATATAATCGTCGAATAACAATGACGGTTGGAAGCCCCTGAGGTGTTGCTTGGAAGACTCGTACTCTTCCAAGCCCATTCAAGCCCATCCAAGCCCATCAAAGTGTGTTGTTACCCTCCTCAAAGCTCACATTCCAGCGTTCATGTTGTCATGAATGAGACTCATAGGCTTTGAAGGCGTACATGATCAGATCGATCTTACCTCAACGGCGTATCTTCAATGTGAGAACAAGTATGAGAAATGTCAGCTTGAGCTTGGAAATTCGCACCATGGTACAAGTCGTACTCGTACTGTACTGTACATACTCAAACAAGTATGCCCATATGAGCATGTGTGTTACAAGTATGCACGTACATACTGTACTTCCAGTAGTGACCAGAACAAGTATGTATCAGATGTCTCTACATCCAGTGATTGAGAGATCCGATTCAGAAGAAAATAGTACCATTATATTCCCCATGGCTAGGGGAATAGTTTAGTGTGATAATATCCACTCATTTCTCCCCAAAGGTCCTCCTTACCAGACCCTTCTAGCCAGCTCCGCTCCACATGCTCTGTTGATTTTGGGTTGGGACAGTTGAGAGTCAATTGCACCTAGCACCTAGAACCAGATCGTTGCGCCTGTGTTTAGAGTTTCGGACTTGGGAAGAGGGCTAGGGTTGCTCACGATTCCGCCGCTGATTGGCCACAACCTTTTCTCTCAAAACCCACCACGTTGAAAATACTCCCACTTTCAACACGACACCTTGCACTAACAACAACACAATGTTTTCTGTTGCTCGAACCGCCATCCGGGGTGCTGCCCGACCCGCCGTGCGAATTGCTCGACGAGGTTACGCCGAGACTGCTTCCGTCGACAAGCTTCGACTGACTCTCGCTCTTCCCCACGAGGTGAGTAATGTGGTGATGTGCTAACGACATGGAGGACGGGATGACACAGGCGACTGAGAACGTCCAGCGACACTGAGGAACCGAGACAATTGGTAGAAAATGACGACACAATTGAGGCTGCAATGCGAATTGACTGGGACAGAGGACATATAGTAGCGTGGTTTATTCGGTGTACCGAGTTATACAGACCGGTCAAGTCTGTGTGATGCGGTGGTGGTGGGAGGGAAGGAACGTGACTTGGCATGGCATGGCGTGGCGTGGCGCGTGGACTCTGCATGGTGGTGGAATTGGGTCGCAGGCAGCCGACTGGTCAATTGACCTTGTTTGTGCTCATGATCCACGCCACTGCCGGAAGCACAAGGAAACGCGGGAGACATCACCTCACATCACGACACCGTACCAACCACCCAATGTACAATGAACCACTCGCGAATTGAAGCTCCTCAAATGTTGTGATACCCAGCATTCCCTTTTGGCTCTGTTGCTGTCGACCCCAGGCGCCAGTATGTTCCAGTCGCGATGTCCGATCACACAAGGTCACAAAACTGGACGAACCTCATACTAACTCAGTCCATCTACAACCAGAAGGAGGTGACCCAGGTCAACATCCCTTCCACCGCTGGTGAGCTCGGTATTCTGGCTAACCACGTTCCCACCATCCAGCAGCTCAAGCCTGGTGTTGTCGAGGTCATTGAGACTAACGGTGAGACCAAGTCTTACTTCATCTCCGGTGGTTTCGCTACCGTTCAGCCCGACTCCGAGCTGTCCGTCAACTCCATTGAGGCTTTCCAGGCTGAGGACTTCTCCCCCGAGGCCATCAAGTCTCTGACCGCCGAGGCCCAGAAGAACGCCCAGTCTGCTGACGAGGCTGTTGCTGCTGAGGCCGAGATTGAGCTCGAGGTTCTTGAGGCTCTTGCCCACTTTGCCAAATAAGTTATGACATGATGAATCTGTAGACATAAAAGCGGCAACTTCCGTAACGTGTAATGACACCTGACGACTGTTTTTCGATTGAGACTGTATGGGGAGCTGTAGAGTGGTAGCATGGGTGTTCTAATAAATTGGAAAACGCCGCTGTAACCGGCTCTCTCAGGGCTATTTGTATCTCACTCCTCAACATGTCCGTTTTTATCGGCTCATCGTCGGCAACTGGGAGGTAAATTTGATTAACTTTTGGTCAGTCGGAAGGGAAATGTAAGGTGGTTGAGAAGGGGTTACAAAGTCGTGGAAACGTCGTGGAAAAGAGCCATGGTTTCATATATACCGTGGTATGACTGTCATGATCTCGTATATTAATTTTCATCTTACCACGACAAGTAATGGGTCGGTTGTGATCTGCTTTTTTTGAACCTAAACAAACTGCTCAACTAGTTTCCCTTTAGTACAAGTACAAGTACTTGCATTTGACGTCTACTTATGCATCTTGTTTGGCGTGTGTATATGATCCGAATCTGACAGCAGTGATTTTTGACGGGGAAAAGCAATCGATAACATGGCACCAAGAACAATAACTCTGGCTTCCCTTCTTTTCCCCCATTCTAATCGGTTCTATGACCGCGGAACGCCCAACACTGCCAGTTGACAACGCTATGAGCTGAAAACTCACGAGAGCTGAATCAGGTATTGTGCACTACTTGTGCTTTGGTATTATAGCACTAATGGACGACAGAATGACGCAATAGTTACCCGACTACAGCCCCAAGGTGGACATGGCTTGCCACTATGCCAGCCTCCATTGTACTCTCCACCATACTAAACAATGATGTATGGGTCTACAAGTGCAAGGGTGGGAGAGTGGAAGCTCTAATATGGAGCAAAAGGACCAAGTAGGAATCATATGAAGCGTCTTAACAATGCACATGGATCCTTTTTAGTCCTTTTGCTAATTCTGGTGTTGTTTTGGGGTCGTTTCCGCACTCGTAACACATTCAGGGGTCTCGTCTCTAGATGATATATGGATTGGCTAAAATTTTGCACAGCTCACAAACTTCTCTCCACTCGTGTTTATTCCCTATCTCCATAAATCCTTTCTTTTTGCCTATACTCTCTATTCCTTACATAGATTAGTGAGCAGGAGAGAATGTTTGTCCGACGCCAATGATGATGTTGGAGACGTAGAGTAACCGTCAAAAGACCATAGCGGTGAGTAGAGAAGACCAACAGTTCAGTAGACAAAAAAACCGCCCTTGAATTGTCACTTTTGGCGCTTCCTGCCCACATTGTCCCCCACAATTTCCCCCCCTACTTACCTCTTCCAAGTTGACATCCCCAGAACAGCATAAACTGCAGTTTGGTCGAGTAGTCCAAAATTTATGGTCGGTACTGGTGAGGGAGAGTCCTAACTGTCAAGATGGTACATAAACCCGAGTGTTTTCCGAGTGGAGGATTCCCAAAATTTCCCTTTCGAGTCTACCATGTCTTCCGTCTCTTCCGAATGCCAGGGCCTGTCCTCCATTTCCGAAGCCTCTTTTTCCGAGGCCTCTTCCTCCAAGCCCGTCTATGTCTCCACCGCTTGCGGTTCTGACGATCCCATTACTGCCGACGACCTCTTTGGCGAGCCCCAGTCTGTCCCGATCTCTCCAAGTGAGTTGTTTATGAGCAGCTCTTCTAACCAAAGTCCTAACAACGACTTTGAAGAAGAGGCACCCAAAAGCTCCACCTCTCGATATGCTCTCCCAGACGAGTCTCCTAATGGCTATCAGACCCAGTCGACCTTCAACTCGTTTGTGAACCTGTTTCGCCTCAAGAAGGATCCGCCGACAACTCTGCCACTGGCGTCTCTGACAAGTACGAGGGGTCATAGGATGGACACTCCAAGTCCAACGCCTCCAGAGGTAGCCAGACTGAGAGCCGTGCCCCACTCATCGACTTACTCGTCTGAGTCGTCGCTCAACTCATCAACAACCCGGATCTCATCCTCCAGGTCCTCCGATGACGCCTCCACAGTCGATGGAAAGACCACACGCGCTACCCAGACGGACCAGATCTACGCGGGAGACTCGGGAATCATTCTCTCGACTTCCATAACATCTTCCCAGAGCTCTCAAGAACACTTTCGAGAACGATGTCGACGGTCTAACTGTGTCACATATATTGTCCAGTGGGACACAGAGAACGACCCCAGGTACCCATTCAACTGGCCCAACTACAAAAAGTACCTGGTTGTTGCTTCCCAGGCCCTATCTGCTATTGGCCCGCAAATGTGCAGCTCCATGTACGGACCAGCCGTTGCAAAGATCGAAGAGATGTTTGGAGTCGGTAAAGATGTCGCCATGCTCAGTACCACCGTCTACATGATGGGTATTGCTGTTGGGCCCATGTTCTGCGCGCCCATGACCGAGTCATTTGGCCGGAAGATTGGCGTCTTCTGGCCCTTCTTCGTCTCGCTCATCTTCACCTTTCTGACCGTCTCCGTCACCTCCTTCCCCACCTTTATGGTACTGCGATTCCTCTCTGGAGCTCTGTCTTCGCCTCCCATCCTGTCGTCCGGAGGAGCTCTCAAGGATATGTTCAAGCCCGAGCGACGGCCGTACGTGTTGCTTCTGTACGCCATTATTGTCGCTGGCGGCCCAGCCATGGGTCCCATTCTCGGCTCTCAGGTCATCAAGTGGACCGGCGACTTCAGACACTTGTCGCTCGTGGCCGGTATCTACCAACTCATCATTTGCACCTCCAACCTCATCTTCATGCCCGAGACTTACGCCCCTGTGATTCTGCAAAAGATTGTGCGGAACTTCAGTCTGGATGCCGGCGGACTGAGAAACCTGGTGACAGAACGAGACCTCGGAGGCCATGCCCGTGGTTTCTCAGTCAAGAACCTGTTGAGACCCTACCAAATCATGCTCACCCCGGTCATGCTGCCGCTGCAGATGTACGCCGCCATGATGTTCGGACTCATGTACATGGCCATCTCGCTGGTGCCCAACGCAGTCGTCAAGGAACACAACTGGACCCGAGACCGAGCGGCCTGGATCAACCTCAACTTCATTGCCGGCCTCATATGCGCCTCTGGAGGTATCGTCTGGTCAATCTGGTACTTCAACCGGATGCTCAAGAAGCACGGAGGAAGCAATAAGGAGCCCGAAAAGCGGCTCCTGATCATGCTGCCGGGGTCCCTGTTCCCTCCTATTGGATGCTTTCTGTGTTACTTCTTCTTTGACAAGACCTGGGCAATTTCGGTCGTGCTGCTTCTGTTCCTCGGTATCGGATTCTTCACCATTTTCCAGTCCACCCTCAACTACGTTGTTGACATCCACTCGGAGTACTCGGCCTCAGCTGTGTCTGCTCTGACGTTTCTGCGGTCCATTTTCGCCGGCGTCTTGCCATTTATCGGCATGGCGGCCATCGAGCGGGTCTCTTTTGCCAAGCTGTGTTTCATTCTGGGCTTCATCACGACCGCAATGTGCGCTGTGCCGTGGTTCATTTTCAAATGGGGGCCTGGCCTGCGAGCGAGATCTGCTTTTGTTGACGTTTAGTGTCCAGCTAAGTAGATGTCAAGTGTAAGACGAAGACTGGTCAGAAAGAGACAGACGTTCTAACAAAACCCAACAAAAAACAACAAACATTAATCAACTGTGAAAATCCGCATAGAAACCAGCATAATCAACATAAAACATATAGCCCCAAATCAAATCAAATAGAATACTACTAGTAATACACTGTGAATTGTATTCTGGCTTGTAATATTACAAGAGAGAATAAATATACACCACTACGGTGTATATCAGTGAAGCAACATGTCTGAATAACTACGAGTAGTAGCACTGGTGGCTTGCATGGTGCTTGGATATCTAGATGGCCCTACGACACCAATTGTGCTTCCAGAGGACCGAAACTCCGGAAATCAATTGCAAAGAATCCTATAAACATTGTGCAAAAATCTGATGAAAAAAAAGTTCCTCTAAGCTGGTCGGTCCTCATCCCTCTTTCTCACCCCACGCCATCTGCATGCAGAGTAAATAGTGCAGAACCTCCGAAACACATCACACCATTCATCTCGCTCAATATTCCACCGATACGAATAAAAATTACACCATTAGAATTCTCAGAGATCCACCATGACATTGATACCCCCATACAAGTCATTACTCTGTTAATCACCCCCACACAGTCCGTCGTCTCTCGCAACTCTATCCCCATCTAACTCTTGACATCTCTTCATCTCCTAGCACCTTCCGAAGGCTTCAGCACCACCACACCATGAAGCGTGCTTTCGGTAGATTGAGCCCCCCTCTGCGTCATCTGACACAACCCCGCACCATGGCCACCACCGCGCGAACCACCACGCCTCTCAATCTCCAGATCGGCTGTTTGCAGCTCAAGCCCGAGATCGGGGAAGTCGACAAGAACATGGGAGTGGCCAACGAGCTCATCGACCGGTACTACGCCACTGCCAAGAAGGACGATAAGACCCCCAAGATTGATATCTTGATGCTCCCCGAAATGTCATTCACAGGTTACAACTTCGAGAGCCCCGAGAACCTCAAGCCATTCCGAGAAGAAACGGAGTCGTCCAAGTCGATCGAATGGGCTAGAGAGTGCGCCAAGAAGATCGACGGCCACGTGCTGGTCGGATACCCCGAGTTTAGCCCTCAAGACGATGCGACCTACAACTCTGTGTCCATGGTGTCTCCCAAGGGTGATATCCTCTTCACCTACCGAAAGTCGTTCCTGTACACCGCCGACGAGGCAATGGGCATGAGCGAGTCTCCCGACGGCTTCCAGACATACGGACCCTTCCCTTCTCTGTCTCAGGACATCCCTCTCAAGTTCCAGGTGGGAATTTGCATGGATATCAACCCCTACAAGTTTGAGTCTGCTCCTTCGGAGTACGAGTTTGGCAATTCAGTCAAGAAGAACAAGGTGCCTCTGGTGCTGCTCCCAATGGCCTGGACTCACTCCAAGTCTCCCTCCCTAGTGCCTGTCAAGTCCTCCGACAAGATCCCTATGACTGAGGAGCAGGAGAAGACCCACAGCGAGCTCCGAAACGCCATTGTGCATAAGTGCACCATGCTGCACGGCAAGTCCACCTTTGATGGACTCATCACCGAGCCCAAGGAGATCCCCAAGTACAAGAACGAGGATCTGGCCACTTTCCACGACTACACTGCCGATGTCGACAACAAACTGCCTTTGGTGGACACCCTGCAGTACTGGATCGAGCGTCTGCAGCCCGTGTGGAACCAGAACACGGACGTGGACTTCCCGGTGACCATGGTGACTGCCAACAGAGTTGGATTCGAGCAGGGAGACGTCCTGTACGCTGGCTCGTCCATGTGCGCGGTTATGGATCCTCTTCAGCAGAAGATTTTTCTGCGGGGAGCTCTCTCAGCCGCTGATGAGGGTCTCATGGTGTTCAATGTTGATTTGAGCGTTCCCAACTAACAGCCTTAATGACTGTCAGTGAGTGAGATGTGTGTTCAGGATGTGTTGCAACAACACACCATCTATGTATATATGATATTTTTTTGTTTCAAAGACGTGTAGCCGGGTGGCTTGGCTCTTTGCATATATTTTCTCCTCTTTTCCAGCAGTTTTTATTCTGAATCGACTTTTGACGTTGCTCAAAGAGCTAACATTCCTCAGAGGAATTCACATTCATACTGTGACTCAACTCTATACAAGCTACTGGAAACTAAAGAGATGATGTCGAAAAAACCTGTTGAAAGTGGATTTACGACATATAGGAGAATTGATATGGTCATCTAGACACTCTATAAGCCCTTCAATCCAACAGAAACTCACTCACACACACTCTCTCTCTCTCCGAGGTCAATAGGCCAATATGACAGGTGACGAGCTAAAAACGCAACAGTCGCGAATATTGCTGCGATCGAAAAACAAACAACACCATTCGACTCACCAAAACCGCGCGAGAATTTCCATATCGACAATTGTTTCCTTGCTAGCTGCCCAGATACACGTATTATCCCACCACCGGTTTGCCCCACCAACCTAAATCCTAACACGTACGCATCAGCAGCAGTACACGCTAGACTCAACCACATCACTATACACACAAAATGGTGCTCTCTACTCTGATTATGCGGGCCTCGGATGGCCTGCCTCTGTCGGCCAGCGTGGATGACGGCCAGGAGAACCTCAGCGAGCAGAAGAAGCAGTGCAAGCTCGTGACCCAGAAGCTGTCTGCCAACTCGGCCGACCGAGCCTCGATTGAAAGTGGCAACTACGTGATCCACTATCTGATGAAGGACGGAATCGTTTACTACTGCATCTCCGAGTCTTCGTACCCCCGCAAACTCGCCTTCAGCTACCTAGACGAGCTGGATCGGGAGTTCCAAAAGTCCCATGGCCAGGAGGCTCTCAAGGAGGGGGTGCGACCCTACAAGTTTGTGGAGTTCGACACGTTCATGCAGAAGACCAAGCGGGTGTACCAGGACACTCGAGCAACCCACAACCTCGACAAGCTCAACACGGAGCTGCAGGACGTGACTCGAGTCATGACCAAGAACATTGAGGATCTGCTGCACCGAGGCCACTCGCTGGATCACATGAGCGATCTTAGCAGCAACCTGCGGACCGAGAGCAAAAAGTACCGACGGGCTGCCCAGCGGATCAATTGGGAGGCCATGATCCGACAGTACATTCCCTTCATTGGAGTGGGTCTCATTGGTCTGTTTATGCTGTGGTGGATGCTCTTTTAAACAGGGGGACGCAGATGAGTCAATCATTTGGAAGATGGATGCCATCGACGACAGCCACGCCCGGGCTGAGAAGCTGTACTGAGGCTGTCTCAGCTCGCTGTGAACGGCTCGCTGAACGGGATATTGCTGGAGAAGCTGGATTTATACGATAGTAATATATTGATTGGGTGAGTTGCTACTGGAATGATTGGGAAAGCAGTACATACTATTAACCTGAAAGCAGTACATACTATTAACCTGTCCTTGCATGTCTCAAGAGTACTGGAGCTAGTTAGCTTCTGTTTTTTTAGAAGTATACCAAGGCTTGAAAAGCGCGAGTGTCGCTCGAATGTACTGTGTGAGTACAGAAGCTGCAAGATACAATGATTGGCGTGTATCAACTTGTTTGATTCTGTAATCCTTCCACTATTATCAAGGTCTTTTCATTACTAACCAAGTACAGTATATACATTGCAATTACTGTATCGTACCTCTACTGTAACCCATCTTACTTCCATATAGCCACTTGCTCAAACTCGTTGATTTTTCTGCCGATCGCGTTCAATGTCAATATATCATCTCTTCAAGGGATATATTACCATCCGTCACGCAATCTCTCCACTCCATTCAACGGACTCCTTGGTATGCCCGCTGTCTTAATTAACTCACACCAAATACCCCAACCCCAACTCGAACACACGCCTTCCTGATTTCAAACCCTAATGTGAAATTTGAGTGTGTGGTGCTCAGCGAGGTTCTCACACATACCACAACTTTTTTCACACATTTACACGACTAAAGATGCTAGCAGTCAGCCGAGCCAGCGGATTCCGAGCAGCCCGAGTGGTTCCTGTCCACGTGACCCGACAGCAGGTACGACACAACTCCGGCGGCCTCAACTCTCTGTGGTCGTGGTTCAAGCGAAAGGACGCTTCCAAGAAGGAGGCGGCCCCTCCCGTCATCAAGACCAAGGATCTGGTCAAGAACATTGAGCAGCAGAGCAAGGCTGGCTGGGAGTCTACTGCGGCCACCGAGCAGAAGACCGAGTCCAAGGAGGAGCCCAAGTCTTTTGCTTCCGAGACCGCGGTTGATCTGGAGGTGATCGGCATGCCTGCCGAACAGCTTCCCCTAAGCTCCGAGAAGCTTGCCGAGATTGGTCTGGGCAAGTTCCAGCTCAAGCAGGCCGAAATCAAGCCCGAGGCTGCCCTTGAGGCTCTCAAGACCGTGTCTGCAGCTGTTGTTGGCGGAATGGAGGGTGCTCTTGACACTCTGGAGAAGCGTCTGGAGCTGGTCAAGCAGTTCCAGAAGGAATCTGGTATCCGAATCCCCGATCTCATCATCTCTACCGTTGCTACTCCTCAGGGCGTTGCCTCCTACCTCGAAAAGTCGCTCACCTCCAACTTCAACTACTGGGAGCCCAACGCCATTTACCTGGACGCCAAGGACTTTGAGGGCTCCAACGTGACTGTGGTGGATGCCCAGCAGCTCCGAAAGCAGCGACAGCAGGCCATGGACGATCTGGTTTCTGAGGCCGAGCAGTTTGTCGAGCAGCATGATAAGGAGACTTTCAAGAAGGCTCTGGAGTAAGAAGCGAATATCAGTGGGACACATAACATCATTCGCGTCGCCCATGATGTTGTTGGAGGGTACACTAAATGGATGGTGCTATCACCTACAGACTGAGTTATTTGAAGGAACGGTATCATAGGACACATCAGCCTGCTGATGGGAAAAGGACGAAGGATCACGCGGGATCGCAAGATGTCCACGGACAGCTGTAAATAGTGAAATTAAAATGTATATATTGACTGTTGGTACAAACACCACTCGAAGACTTGTAATGATATCAGAGATCTCCAGATACAAGTTCTTGCACCAAGGCATGGCATGCGATAAGGAATGGGATAAGAACTGGGAAAGAGCGTATGAAGAACACTATATATGATGGAGACTATACCGAGGCAACTAAAAATGACCACTTCTGGTTTGAAGCATGGAAAAGCTGCCTCGATACTTGAATGGCTCGTGGTTGGACAAGTCCTCTGAGACGGAGAATTCCAAAGAGATCTTTCCACTCTTTACCCTGCCAAAAGTGAGGATCCAGAAGTCCAGTTAGTCTATCAATAGGTTGGAATCTCTGTTGTGACCTCCTCGTAATGTCTCGATGGTCGGTGTGAACACCGTCGTCAAAGATCTCCAGGAGACAGAGAAACAAGTGCGATTCCTGGGAAACTGTGGAATGTGTAGAGTCAAGTATGAGTACTGCCGTAGAGACACATAGATGCAGAATCTATGTAGATGTTCTCACGGAGATATCTTTGGACTCAGCCGTAGTTCCCTACTGTAGAGCATGTTGAGGGCACTTGAGACGACACGATACATATTGCGATGTCGGAACGAAAGAGTTGCAACGATATACAGTAGTTGGAACGAAACGAAGAATATAGAGATTCAAAAGAACGGTATATAGAGGCTCAAAAAACCGATATATAGCTAGTAATATAATTAAAATCACATAATCACACTGTTTTTCCCCCTAGACTGGTTTACTCTTTCGAAACAGACAGAAATGACCATTCTCTCTCCCTTAAGCCCTTCTCTCTTCTCTAAGCCCTTCTCTCTTCTCTAAGCCATTTCTCTCTTCTCTAAGCCCATTCTCTCTTCTCTAAGCCATTCAATCTCCTCTAAGCCATTCAATCTCCTTAACAATACTCCTGACTAAAACCTCCACTTTTAATTGGCATCTACTGGCCTGTCCTGGACCTACCACAATTGCAACATTTACGACGCAAATGTTGAAGAGATATACGAGAATTACAGATTCGACTGAACACCAAAAAACAACAACAAAAAGAAAACAAAATCTCCATTCGTCACCTCCATCACCATTCCACTCCACAGACCAGTCTACCAGACACATTTCACCCAACCCTAACCCTATATTTACCTCTGACGCGTATCTTTTTGTGTGTCGCGAATCTTTACGAAATACGACCAACGACCGTTTCAAGCCCCCTAAAATGAAGAGCGACCAGTTAGGCCGGGTGTTATCCGACGATGGTGAGTATTACGGGTTTTATCGCAGCGACAATTCGGAAAATGGAACAAAATGGGTCTTGTTACCATGATAAAAACGTCTAAGAACAATTTCTGGGCTGAAAGTGTTCATTAGGTGGTGGTGGAGTGCTATTTCTAGACAGTGGGTGAAGACATTTGGAAGTGGATTTCTCACTATATTGAATTGGAGTGAACAAAGACAATCTGAGGCAACGGTGACAACAGTGGTTGATGATAAGGAGATGGTGTGTTGAGTGGCAAGACAAGAAGGCTAGACGTTCAGTTCCCGTTCGGCTTTGTTCAGTTTCCGTTCAGTTTTGTTCAGTTTCTCTCAGTTTCCGTTCAGTTCTGTTCACTGGACTTGACCAATGGTAACCCTTCTTCGCTGTCCTCCATGCCCAGGTCTACTCTATCATTGATTCCTCTTCCACCAGTGTTAACCTCTGGAGAATGGATCAACGTGAGGATCTCAATGACTGAATGGAAGCTAGTCCACCAGACCAAATTCGCTCGCTTTTACACCTGGCTCGACTTCACAGTTGATCCCGACTATCATCACTACCTGCAGCCACAGTCACGTCTGAGATGACAGCAAGAACCTGCTCCTTATCGTGTGCACTCTGGGGTTTTTCTTTCATTCATGTCTTGCCAACTGACTAATCCCGCGGGTGTCGCTTCTTGACGTTCTCTACTAACCCAGACCTACCCACCAAGCTCTCCATCGCCAACGAATTCAAGGCGTTCGTCAAAAAGAACAGCGTGCCCCGTGATCTCATACACCCCTACTTTCTCACACTCTCTCGAGCCATCAAGTCACGAGAAGATCCCCAACTCACCTCCGTGTGTTTCTCGTGCTTCTGCCACCTCTTCAAACGGGTCAGTATCCAGGACAAACAGCTGCTAGATGACTCAGCAACGGTAGCCGTGGTGACAGACCTACTCATTGACCGTCTTAGCGACAGATCCACGGGAGTTCGGGCCACAGCAAACAAGGTGCTTCTAGATTACTGGGTTCTCGTCCCACAAGCCGTGGCCGTAGCAATGAGGCAGAGCGCTGTCGTGAGCTCAAGCCACGTGACCCTAGGCGAGTCTCTCAAGTGGCTGCAATCCGTCTTTGATCTTTCTTCGGCCTTCAACTTTTCAGCTTTTGTTCAGCCCGTGGTGGACATGTTACGATACCCCCAATTACAGTCTTCCGTGTGCGAGTTGCTGAAAAAGGTCTACTCTGTATCTGACAGAAGGGAGCTGGAGGAATGCCTGGCTGCTACTGGTGTCAACGAGATGCTCAAGAAGAGCATTCTCAATGGTTTGCCAGGTGGTAACAGTTCCTCAGCAGTTTCTGACCCGAAAACCACTGCACCAAGAAGCTTGAGTTCACAGAAAAGCGTTGCTTCAAAACCTGCACAACAACCTAACTCTCAAGAACCAGGAAACGAAAATGCACCTTCTTCGTCACTTGCATTTCTGAACAGCCTACCAAACTTCAGAGTTGACTCGTTAGCTCCTGAGAATGTCTACTCTGCCTCAGATCTAGAGTCCAAGATCAACAACATGCATGTAGCGTTTGCCGATAAGGAGAGTGAGAAGAACTGGAGTTTACGAGAGAAACATGTGACGCAGATTCGGAAACTACTGCGTGGAAATGCTCTCCAAGACTACCCTTCTCAGTTTGCAGCTGCCTACAAGTCTGTGATCGATGGAGTGCTGAAGTCAGCCACCTCTTTACGAACCACTCTATCTAACCAGGGTCTTCTACTGGTCAAAGAAAGTGGCCAGCTCGGTGGAAATGCGTTTGTGGATCCTGTTATGGACATTGTTTTCCCTCAGATCATCCGCCTGACCGGCCAGATGAAGAAAATCACCTCAAACAACGCCCACATTACCGTCTGTGGCCTACTCACTTCTGCTACTTTCTCTACCAAGCTCATTAACCATGTGACATCTGCTACTGTCGAAAAGAATGCCCAGCCCCGTACTTTTGCTGCCGTGTGGCTTAGAATCCTCATCTTGAGCCACTCTCAAACACACAAAAGTGCCATGCAAAACCACGGTGGCCTTGATCAGATCGAAAAGGCCATTGCTAAGGGTCTGCAAGATCCCACTCCATCAGTCAAGGAAAACATGAGAGTGACATATTGGAGTTTTGCCGAGTACTGGCCTTCTGAGGCGGACAAAATCTACCGAAAGCTGGACACAAAGGCCAAGGCCATGTTGGATAAGGTGAATCCAAGTGGTGCCAAAAATGCGCCCATCAAGAAGCCTGCACCAAGAGAAAGCCTCAAGGAAGTTATGCGGCGATCACGTGAATCGAGCGTAAACCGTGATGCAAATGCTCCCTCTGCTACTGCCCCTCCCCAAAGAGCCAAGATGGGTGCGCCTCAACGAACCTCGTCAGGTTTAGTGGGTAGATCACTCAGTGGAAGTAACTTGACTGATCGTAGTAATCGACTAAGCTCCACATCCACGTCATCACGCGATCAGCAGAGAGCTGTAAGCGATTCCACGCGACCCACACAGATGACTCGGCCTGTTAGTGGGCGGTTGTCTAGAGAACCAAGCCTAACAAGATCATCGCGTGATCAGAGTCTCACCAGATCATCCCGAGAGACTGTGTCACGTGAACCAAGCCTTACGCGTGGCTCCAGAGAGCTGCCCAAACAGCGAGTTGACCAAAACCGGCAGCGAGTCCCTTCCATTTCACGGGACTCTCGGTATGGACAGCGGCCGGTAGGATCGCGTGAATCCAGCCGACAGTCGCGGGAGTCGTCGCTTGATCCTTCGCGGGAATCTTCCCTTGCTCCGTCAGTCCACTCCTCTACAGCCATTTCACGCGAGTCGTCCCTTCCTCGAGATGATCTGCCTAGCTACGACGTTGAAATGGATGAGGACGATCCGTTTGTGACCCAGCAGTTGAAGCTGTCTCTAAAGCAGGAGGATGCTATGAGCCAACCGGAAGAAACCATGAACGAAGTGACCACAGCTGAGGCAACCGCAACAACCGCTCCCATGGAAATTCCAAAATCCACACCCCCCCGCGAGTCTACACCCCCTAATTCGTCTCCGTTTGTGCTGGCAAAGTCTCCTGCTACCCAGGGAGTCTCGACTAGTCCAGCTACGGGCAAAAGCGCCAGTCCACCTGCCACAGCCGAAGATGAGCTGTCTCGTGACTTAAACGGCGAATCAAAACATCTAAAGGAGGTGGATGACGATAACGGTAGTATGGATGCTGATGAGCGAATCGAGTCTGACGTGGTAATGGGAGATGCAGAAGAGTCTGCTGCTAACTTTGAGCCGTCTGAAGTAGAACCAGCAGGAGTTCAACTCGGACTGAAATCCCCTAAACGTGAAACTCCCACTTCTGCTCTTCAGGGAAACGAACAAGCTGAGCCAGAGTCTCATGATGCGGTTGCAGACTCTCAATCTCATGGTGCTGACTCAGCAGACCTCCAGTCAGAGCCCCGAAATGTCCCCGTGTCACCGCCCACAACTTCAGACGCCTCTAATGTGCCCATCTTGTCTCCACGGCCAATCCATCCTGCCAAATTCGAGCTGGACTCGGATGCTATGATAGTTGACGAAGTTGCGCCTGAAGTCAACACAGTGATTGATGCTCAGACCCAGGCTGAAGAGACTCCGACTGAAGAGATCCCTGCTGTGGTCAAGGTTGGTTTTGACGCTGAAGCGAAATCCGAACCCACTGAACAGACTGAAGCTGTGAAGACTTCAGACACTGCCACTGAGCCCGGTGAGCCAGTTGACATCCCCAATTCTGAACAGGGTCCCTCGACCGAACCTACCGAACTCGCCAAGTCTGCTGGCTCAGTGGAACATGTGACCGAAGCCATCCAGGAGGATCCTTTCGGGGATGCGCTTCCAGCAAAACAGGAAAATGGAGCCAAGGCAAGTGATGAGATTGAAACAGACCATACCAAATCGAACAACACTGAATCCGACGGACCAGTATCTGCCCACGACGAATCAGAGCCCATGGAAATATGCGATTCCGACAATGACGCAGTAGACAACGGAACCAACCCTGATACAAAGTGCCAAGACCAACAAGACTCTACTACTCCACCCATGGATTTCTCTTCTCACGATCTCAAAGACGAGCTCAACACGTCCTCCCCCGAGTCTCTCACTGCTCTTCTTTCAAACCCAGACCAGTACAAGGAAATTCTAGACCACGTTCCTGCCGAGCTGTTCCTTCTCTGCGTGATTCTCTTCTCAGAGTCTCATGTGATGGACGCCCAGAGTGTTATTTCCCGAGATACTAACCTGGCTCTGTCTACAGCGAGTTCAATGGTCATGGTTTGTGCTCGAGACGTCTATCCCTCTGACTCACGGTGGTCACAAGCGACAGTTGAGGAGCTCAAACATGTGACTGTTACCTGTCTGGAGTGGCTGACTAAACTCGTTAACGAGTCGTCCGAGGCCTCCACTCTTTTGGCCACCAACAAGCGCTACCGAACCTCACTTGTCCACCTTCTCTCAACCTCGGTGGAGCTTCACAAGCAGAAATTCGGCGATGTGACGCACAACTCTCTGATTCACGTGATCGAGTCGATGGACAAGCTGAGTCAACGACCTCCGGACAAGCGCACGTCTCGTGCGTTTCTCGAGGCTCCCAGTCCAAGCCCAGACTCATCTTTGGTCGAAGATGTCACCGACAAACTGAGCCATGTGACTGTCAAGGAGAATCTCAAGACAATCCGCATTTTGCCTCCACAGCTCGCATCAGGTCAGTTGATATTTCCTGGCTCTGAGGTCACCTGGTCAAAACTGGAGCTAGAAAGACTGGCTAGAAGCCCCTCTTGTTCTGACTCCAACGAAGCCATTTTGGATGCCGTGTCAAGAGACAAAGTGTCTGTCACTCAGCTGTCGACACTGGCATCTCGTATTCCTGAACTCGAAGACGTGGATCTTTTCACAGCCACAATTCTCGCCTATTTGCACATTAGCCATCCTCCCGCGCTCACAACAGCCGCTCTGGTAGCTATCAAACAGGTACTCATCAAGCCGGAGCTCAAACTAAGCATGGGACACGTGACCGAAATATTCTCGACACTCAACCACGTCAACAGCCACATTGACTCGCGGTCACCTCTCGCTGCTGCCATCGAAGAACTTGTGGCCGACCTTTTAACACACACAGACTCATCTGAAATGCTCGAGTTTCTGCTTCTGAGCAGATCACGTGACAGCAAGACACAGAACAAGCTGCTGCTGCTCAACACGGTATATCACGTGATCACCCCGGATCTTCTTCCATCCTATGAAACTCAACTTCTGGCTCTTATCACCGAGCTTATCTCCGACCCTGATCCTCTGGTGCGAAGAGTCACTGTAGGATTGGTGGTTCGAGTCTTGCGCGTGTCTCCCGAAATGGAGGGCACCATTTCGCTGGCCATCAAATCAAAAATGGATCTAGTGAGATACTACATGGGCGCATAGACATGCAATATTTAATCAATTTATTCATTCATATTTAACATAATTCGGTAGATATATATAACTAAGCCAACTCAACCTTGTAGGTGGCAACCTCAAAAGCACGTAGAGAAATGTCTACAGAAGTGACACCCTCGCTCTTGGCAACAACCTGTTTCTCCTTGGAGTACTCCAGAGCACAGGTCTTGGTCACAGACACCACGTTGGGCAAGTCGATAACGAGTTTGCCTCGAGTTCGGCCTCCGAGAGCCTCGTAAACTCGCAAGATGACATTGGTGGACTTCTTAGATCGGTCAACTTCGGCCCTCTTAACCTGGCTGAGCACCAGATTCGCAGGGCCTTTGAGAGAAAAGGCCTGCTTGGTGGAAACTTCAGAGAGACCCACATACTTGACCCGAAGAGGGTTGTTGAAGTTGTAAGCGGCCCGAACAGTTGTAGCACCAAGGGGTCCCTTGTGAGCAAGGACTCCGTACTTGAACTCATGATGACCCATATCAGCATGAGCGTCGGGAGCCTTAGGGGCCCGCAGCAGCGACAGTCGCATGAGATTACCATGGGTGGCGAATCCATACTTGCAGTCATTCAAGATGGACACGCCGTAGTCGAGTTCGGACAGATCCGCAAACTTGTGGCAGCATACCTCAAACTTGGCCACGTCCCAAGAGGTGTTGTAATGAGTGGGGCGCTTAACAACACCAAACTGAGACTCGTACGAAGCAGACTCACTGTGGACGTCCACAGGAAATTCCACCTTTAGAAACTTGCAAGTTTCATGCCAGTCGGCACGGGTGTTAAAAGTTACCAGAGGCGAGTTAGCGTCGAGAGAAATCTCGGTTGTGACAACAGATTTGTTGAATTCGTAAGTGAAGGCGACAGTTGATCGCAGAGGGCCAGAAGAGACGATGGAATGACGAGTCACATTCTCGGCACCAATGTACTGCTTCTTACCAAGAGAAAACACCTCCGTGTCCCAAGCCTGCCACGACAACGGCTGGTCGTCGAACAATACCAGTCGGTTACCTGTTCCAGACAGGACCCGACGGTCATTCTCTTTGTCGTAAATGCTGGTGAGGGTACCATCATCCTTGCAAATCGTCACCTTGACCTGGCTATTCTCAAGGATGTAGGCGTCTTCAGACTTGAACAAGTCTACAGATTGAGTGGTGACAACAGGTCCAGATTCAGACATCATGACGAGGGCATTGCCAGAGTCTTCTTGGATCTCGACACCCTCAGCAAGCTCCACGGTGGCATCCCAATGTGGCTGGGGAACAGCGACGACCTCGGTTCGCGACCAAGGCATGGTGTTGAGAGCAACAGGAGTGCAGTCGAAGGAGTCCTTGGAAGGGTGACCAGAAAGACCCAAGGCAGAAGCGGCTTTATCAATGAGGTGGGAAGCAGTATCAATAACCCGTCCATGGATCTTTTTAACATCCTTGTAGACCATCTCAATGCATGATCCAGGAAGAACATCATGGAACTGGCAAAGACACACATCCTCCCAGAGAGACTCAAGCTGTGCAAAGGGGTACTTGTAAGATGAGTCTCGAATACTGGCCAGAGTGGCCAACAACTCGACATCGTGTAGCAGGTTCTCCGACACTCGGTTACCCTTTTTAGTCTGGGCTTGACTGGTGTAGGTACCACGGTGGAACTCAAAGTACAGCTCCCCGACCCAGGTTACGAGATCCTTGCCGTTGTTAGTCTGATCAAGAAGCTCATTGTAGAAGTCGGTCACAGATTGTCCCTGGATTACAGGAGGAAGCTCCCCGACGGTGTTGGACACACCTCGGCATCGACGCAGCTTCTCCAGCATCTCAGCAGTGGGGCCTCCTCCTCCGTCTCCGTGGCCATAGAGCATGAGGGAGTTTCGAGTGGTGTCAAGATTCTTGTTCTGTTTCTGAGTTCGTGAGACGTCACCAAAGTTGGCCATAGAAGTGTAGGTGTTGTTGGGTGGCATGTGACAGAGCACCTGCGAGCCATCCAGAGCCACCCAATTAAATGTTGAATTGGGGAACGAGTTGATGTTATTCCAGGACAACTTCTGGGTCAAGAAACGGTCCATGCCAGCCAATCGACACAGCTGAGGAACCTGAGCAGAGTATCCGAAAGTGTCAGGCAGCCAGAAAGTGTCAGAAAGGGAGCCAAAGTGTTCGAGGAAGAATCGCTGACCAAGCAAGAACTGGCGCAGGAGAGACTCTCCAGAGGGCAGGTTAGTGTCACACTCGGTCCAGGCGCCTCCGACAGGAAGGAAGCGGCCCTTCTTAGCCTGCTTTTGAATCTTGGCAAACAAGTCGGGGTAGTCTTCCTTGAGCCACTTGAACTGCTGGGCCTGGGAAGCCACAAACACGTACTCGGGGTACTTGTCGATGAGCTCAAGTTGAGAAGCCCAAGATCGACCTGCCTTTCGACGAGTCTCAGCAAAGGGCCATAGCCACGCGGTATCGATGTGGCAGTTACCGAGTGCGTAAACTAGGCCATCAGCGAATGGTAGCTGTTGCTTGTAGGCCTTTGTAGTATCTCCGAGGTATTCCTTGGCAAGTTTTCGGCCCTCGGCGATACTCTCATCTGGGTTTTCAGGATCAAAGGCATCCATGATCTTGTTAGCGACATCTAGTGCCTTTCCACGTTGCCACGAATCCCCTGGGAACTCCCGGGCCGCATCTCCGATAATCCAAAAATCCACAAAGAGATGTCGGGCCTCGGAGTTGATGACAACGAGGTCTGCAGAGTCCAGTCTGAAATATCTGTTGTCGCTGGGGGGCTGGATGGAAGATCCCGTTGCGTTGCCGAACATGCCATTGCAACTGGCCTCAATGTAAAAGGTATGGCACTTTCCGTCGAACCAGTTGTCGGGAATGGGCCATTCTCGTCGTTCCTCGCCGGATAAACCAATAAGAGCTTCTCCAGACTCGCTGAACACGAGACCCTCACAGTTGAGATTCCAATTGAACACCACCAGGTCGCCCTTTTTGTAGTAGTTCTTCTTCCACTCTGGGGGCACACAGACCTGGATCTTGAACCAGTGAGTGGCCCAGGAAGGTCCGTACTCGGAGCCCTTCTTTGCTGGTTTCCAGTGGCCATCTGCCTCTTTGAGGGCGTCTTTGAACAGTGGCCGTCGTAGATCTGAAACGGCATACGTTTCAATCGCCACATGGTTCTTGCCATCCAGTCGTTCTCGCTCGTAGAAAGCTGGCAGGTTGAGAGACCGGTATTCGCCGTCGCTGGTGAACTGGCGAAGTCGGTCGGTAAACAGGTTGTTCACCCGCTTCGCCACAGGCTCGTTGTTGAAGTGCGAATACATGGTGTGCAGACAGGCGGGTAAGTGGAGAAGGGGAGTGAGTTGCAACTGATGAAACCAGGAAACACTCCTCCTGCCCAGGGCATATAGAGTTAGAGTTGAGGGTTGGGGTTGAGTGCATAATCAGTGCCTGACAACGGCATCCACAGTATAGGCTAGAATGTGGAGTAAAGAAGAGATAGGTTAGTGAGTGGTATTTATGCACAGCTGGAGACTTACAGAATACATGTGTCGGTTCAATTGGCCAGATCGGCTCTCAATTGGTGAAATTACGCCTCCCTTCTGTTATGCATCTGTCGTCTAAAACGATATCTAGAAAACCTTTTTTCTCAAGTGGGTCAACTGTGGGGTTATCCGTGCTACACACAGTACGAGCACGATACCCACAAGTCCATCGTTTCAAAGACCATGGGTGGAACGGGATCTAAGGAGTTCTGAGTGTATGTCATGGTCACGTGATGCTGCTGACGTCAGCACCGATATTTCAATTTAGAAAAACATATAAATTGACGACCGGGGGCTCGACTCACAACTTTAACTTGGGGCTCGACTCACAACTTTAACTTTTGGCAACACGTTGTTTTCGGTTGAGTGTGCAGCAGCCAACAGTGCCGTTTGATAAAGGTGTCTTCATGATGAAGAATTATTGGGTGGATTGTGGAGTTTTTTATGTCGTTAGATTCGCCTCGACGAGGAGATTATTTTGCTGTTTTTTTTGATTGTTTATGAGGGCAGTATTGGGGGGTTTTGTTCGGAGAGGGAGTAGAAATAAAAAGGAATTTAACGAAAGTACTTGTACCTTTTTTTAAAATTTATTTAATACACTGTACTATTTTTTCAAGGCGTGAGTATCTGATTCTAACATCAATAATATCACCAATAATCCTTCAATCAATACCGGGGAAATCACCTTGGACTATGACTAACCCTTGGCTATTGTCCGTACATGGATATTATGATTAGGATAGCTTTAGAAAGAAGTTCGTGAACCAAGACCAGATGTTGCCGTACTTTAGATGTTGATAGTGCTAGCCTCTTTGGAGATGGCACCAGTTGGTGAACTTGGCAAACGAGAAACGGTGGAATAACAGAAAGATCGATTCGAGCAACTCACCTACACTTTTAAGATGTTTTCAAGTGTGGTTCGCTAGTTCAAAGCTCGACCGAGTTGCTACTTCTCAAGAGCACCTTGAAGAGCATCTTCCACTTCAATCTGAAAGGAAAGAATAGAATGAGCTAGATGATGCATTGAAAGCCTGAACAACTGTCCAAGCCTGGCCCAAAGCAGTCTTGGAATACAGTCACTTATAGTATAGTAACGATACATATTTGGGAGTAGATTTAGCCAGTGGTGTTTTGTCACTCAGCACCATCGCTCATGTCGCCAGTTCAGAAGCTGTCACTTGTGGTGATGGGCATATCAATGATAACGATGCATACCTGAACCTTTCCAACTCGTAGGGGTTGTCCATTCCTAGCGTCGTAATGAAGACTGTTCAATCACTTGTTTCCTGCTGTCGAGAGCTTGGCAAGTTCAAATTAATATAATTTAATTTCAAATTAATTTCATATTTCCATTTAGCTGCAGATGAAAAACCTTCTAGCCCACAAAAGCACCGGAAAATACCGGAAAATATCGAAAAATACCCAAATAAAAAGTAATCAACGTGACACCGTAAAAAGATGCCCCGTTTGTCCTTTTCAGTCTTTCAATGTGTTTTATATAAGTATACCTTTTGCCCTGCTTTTCCACCCCATTCTTCATCATGTCGAATTCCTTACAGTAACTTTAATAATTAGCCGAGAATAATTAGTAATATTCGTGTAAGCGTACATTCATTTCAAAAGGTTATTCTTTCACGGAAAGTTATAATTAAATAATGTATGCAAAAAAAAAAAAAAACAAGCATGTAACAAGTATGGTTAAGTAATTGCTCACAGTGGCCGCGACTTTGACCTTGGCCACATTGCACCACTCGTCCGCAAATGCACGTCCCAAACATGTCAATCCCAACCAAGAAACAAAAATTCTCATTTTCCAGCCCTAACCCTTTCGATCCGGTCTCGAACCAACCGTCCCTTTCTATTTTCGGGCTAAATGAACCAGCCCAGCAAGTCAAATTTCCAGAAAGGAGTTTTCCAAGGGCCGAGTGTAGCGGTACAAGGCGCGGAGGCAAAAAAAGCACGTGACATACACGTGACATTTCGCGTGACATGGACCCTTCTCCACCCGTCGTTACCCAATGTCCGCCGGGACCTCATAATTTCTTCAGCGCAAACCTCGGGTACCTACATGGCCTGTATGCGCAGGACCGTTAGGGTTTTTTTTGGGAGCAAGTCTCGGATGCTCGTGCGGGACCAAAATGGGAAGTCTCTGGCACCGTTCGAAAGCTGACATTGCGGGGAGTGCGATGGTTCTGTTTTTAATTAGCTCAGGGGCCTGTATGGCTGTCAATTTGCAGATTACGTTCCGTGCTGTGGTTCCTCATGAGGGTTTTCGCTTGGGGTTATGAGTGGAGTCATGGCGACTGAGAAAATGGAATTATAAAGTAGATATTTGGATTCTCCTCGTCATGGCGATTCTAGAAGTCACCCCCCTTGTATCTCTAGCTCTTGTATAGCACCAGACTAGCCCGGTTCCACCGGTTAGTACTAACTTCGCAACCTTGCATATCTAAATATACCTTGCATTGATAATCTCTATACGGCTTGCGAAACTCCACTCTACACCTCCACCGACACCATGAAATCGCTGCTCCATCGCCGCAGTCAGTCGGCCGGCGGGTCCGAGTCGCCCAAGTCGAAGAGTGGCTCGGTCACGCCCTCTTCTCCGGCCATGCTCATGTCTCCAGGCAGCAGATCACCCGACAAGAGTCCGCCCAAGTCCCCCGGCAGGCTCTCCATGAGCTCAGTGTTGCGTCGAATGTCCACCAGCAGTCCTCCAAAGAGCCCCGTCAAGAGCTCGAGTCCCCAGCGATCGCCAACTAAGAGCGGTAGTCCGTTCGGCTCGGTGTTCAGCAGCAATGTGGTCAAGAAGGCTCTGGCCAACCACTACCCGACCACGCCACGAATCGAAGAAAAGGGTCACAGAAAGACGCAATCTGCCGGTCAACAGTACTCTTCGATGATCATTGACGCAGAAAAGCAACAGAAACCGCAGACACACACCCGAACGCCGATTCTGCCAGAGAGATATCCTGTCACGCCGGTGATGCAGGCTAGCACGCCAAAGACACCAAAGACAGAGCCGCAGAGGAGTAAGTACACGGAAGTGACTGCCAGAAGATCAGGGTCGGATAACAAGCAGAAGAACCAAATACTTGTGACCGGGACTCGAATAGAGAGCGGTCTCCATACGGCTTCAACCTAGTGAAGACGTGTGATCTCCGACTCCATGTTGCTGTTGACAGTACTTGTTATGTGCAGCGAACGCCTTGAATTGCTACGAGTCCCTGATCCAACATTTGACAGCTACAATTGAAGATCTACAGGTCCTACGGAACCATTCCCATGATGTAGATCATTCAGTTGGACGTTCGCTCTCGGTAAAAGCCTACAACAATGATATACTAACACAGAAACATACGGAGACACCTTCCCCCAATTGTCCCCGCAGACCAGTAAACCTGCTTTGAGTAAGTATCAAGAAATGAGATGGAGAGGGTCAGAGGGGACCTATAAGCAACATGGTCAAGATGTCTGGAAGGCTCAAGGGAGCAATATTGAGCACCAACAGCATTGCACTACCAATCTCAGTCGCTGTTGCTATTCACCGCCCAAGGTTCTTATGTTATTGTACCTGTTCAATGGATAGAACCATTGTGGCCACCAATTGGTCGCTTCTGTCAATCACTTCCGTCTTGCAACTAACACAGAATCCCCCTCTTATAATCGCCACTCGTATCACCCCAACGCCATGTCAGACTTAGACCCGCTACAAAATCCCACCACGAGCATCAATCTTAAACAAACCAAGTCCCACACCTCGCTCAATAATCTCAGCCAGACAAAGTCATACACTCCTAATCTGAGCAGCACGGGCACTCCCAACCTCAGCAAAACATCCTCGCATCAAGTTCGTCCTCGGCGGCTGTCTGCTGATCTTAGACGTTCCTTCGATGTCAGACGAGCTGACTTCACCGCTGCGCTGGAAGAGAAGAAGTCTTCGCTTTCTCCAAATCTGAAGAAACTAAACCCCATCAACTTGATTAAAAGAAGGAGCAGCAAGGACGATTTCATCAACATTGCCGATGTATACGAAGACGCTGGAATCTACGAATCTCGCACTTCCAGGGAATATTCAGCACGAGACTTTTCTTCAAGAGATAACGTCTTTACGCCTACTTTCACACCCACGTCAAGCCACGACGGCTTCGACAACTCTCGAGAACTCCATCCCACGCCGGTGTCACATGATATCATCAGCTCTTCTCGTGACCCCGAAACTGGTGTCATTTACGCAACCCGAAAGTGCGAATGGGGAACCAGTCCTGGAAGTTCCAAGACTTCGGTGGTGATGGAGTCTCCAGTTATCACAGCTACAGAGCCTCAAGTGACTCGCAAACATACGAAATCAAAGTCTGCAGTCATCACTAATCCACTGGAGATTCCTGATCAGCCCGTCGAGTCGCTGCGAGTGGTTAAAAAGTCGTCTGGCGTGGGTCTCAACATTCTGATGGGAGGAGACATGTCCCGAGACTCTCTTGTACGCGATTCTCCTTCTTCTCGTGACTCCCCTAGTCGTGCTTCGTTCACGTTTCCCTCTCGCGACTCTCCCTCGCATGTATCATTGGCCCGAGATTCTCCTTCTAGGGCCTCGTTTTCCAACGACTCTCCGTCTGTTATTCAGCCTCGGAGTTCTTTCTCACGAGAACTCCCTTCTGTCCCTTCCAGACGCGACAGCAAGGTTGCTTCTCGACGCCATTCGGCCATTGGAATAGACACAAACACATGGGAAGTTCCCCCTCGTGACTCGCGACGAAACAGTAGAGTTCTCAGTGAGATTATTGCGGAGTCAGACCTCACAGCTATCTCCGACGCTGCTGAATCAGCTAAGATAGCAGAGGCAACGAGGATTGCCGAGGCTCGAGCGGCAGCAGACACAAAAGCTGCTGAATCAGCGAGTGAAGCGGTGAAAGCTCAGTCAGCTAATGTTGATCCAAGTCCTTCTATCGACTTCGAGTCTCATGATACACTGTCTCATGACACACTTTCTCGAGGACAAAACTCGTTGCGTTCAAGTAACACTGGCCACACTTCTTTTGAGCAGGAACTCGAAGGTGAGCACGTGGTTGAACACATAACTTCGGATAGCGCGATCCCTGATAATGTGTCCATCTCCCAATACACGAAGCAGCTAATGGCTCAGGATCGCGACAACTCATTTGGTGGGCTTTTGGAAGACGATTCCGACTCTGCCTTTTCTTTTGAGGACGACGATTTTGGAAGAAACTCTTCTGTGCGTCTACACAAGAAACCTGAGCGGTTTACGAGCCATGACTTGAGTGATGGTGAAGAAGAGTATGATGACTATGACGGGTACGATGACGATATGTACGATGACGAAGGCATTGAAGACGATGCTCATTTGTACGGAGGCAATGCTTTCCTGGACCAGTCATCGCCTAAAGACGAGGTTCCTCCTGGAGATATTCTTCCCAGCAGTCTTACCAACCATGGATCTAGAATCTCACGCGGAAAGAGTCATGGACGAGGTTTGAGTGGTAGCAGACGTTCTAGCTACTCGAAGGACAACTCTAGTGGAATTACTCGTTCTAGACGTGCTTCCGTTGAACAGGGTACCGACTCAGCCCATGATTCTCCTGCTGGCATCGCTGCTTCCTCTGTCACGTCCCCTGCTAACCACGAGCGTCATAATAGTCACGGTAGTATTGGTGGACGAAGCCACGGAAGAAAACACAGCAAGCGATTAGCAAGTTACCACAGTAAGGATGATTCTACCTCTACTACTGCTGACTCAATTGGACCTGTTGCTGTGACTGCTGATGATCCTGTTTTCCAGCGTCAAAAGTTACAGTCCCAGCAGTTGTCTCCTGCCCAGTTCAAGTTCCCCCCCGACTCAAGTGAGACTCTTGAACTTGATTTTTCAGGCGAAAAGTCAAGAGATGGTTGCCATGCTCGTGATCTGAGTAGTAGGTCACTTGGCTCGATTACTTCTCCTGATGTCAACCAGAACGCAGTGTCAACTTCTTCTCCGTCTGTATCTCACTCCCGCCAGTCGTCGCGTGACAAGAGACGTTCGTACAAGTTCCCTCCTGCTCAGGAAGAGGATTTTTCGTTTGAGTCTGCCCACGACTCTTCGTTAAACCATACCATCACCGAACAGGACTACGAGGACGACGAGCACGACTCTACAGCGTTTGCCTACCAGGAAGTTGAAGATGCTCTTTCTGAGATTGAGTCTCTCACCCAGTCTGGATGCAGTTCTCCCATGAGATCCAGGTTTGAGATTCCGTCTCTTGGAGAAACCCTAGGCCATGTGCGAAACCTGTCCAATCCGAGCTACGTGGGAAGCCCTGGCCATGCTCGCAACCTCAGTCACGTGAGCAGCCCCAGTCACGTACGAAATCTGAGTCAATTCAGCAACCCCAATTCTACTGGTCATATTTCCAGCCCCAGTTTCGGTCAGACAGGCCACATTCGGTCGGTTTCCGGCACGCAGGCGCTTCAGGAACCGCTTGAGATCGACACAGGGTTTACAGATTATGATCAGTACGGATTTGGGTACCCCGAGGGCGATTTTGAAGGGGGAGGATACTCCGACGAGTACTACGATGACCTCCTGGATGAAGCTAATGCGGTTTCGGAAATCTACTACGATGAAGAAGATCCAGTGAGAAGTGATAGAGGATACAGTAGTCGTCTGGAGCGGTCCCACAGCAACAGAAAGCTGCCTCGAAAGGTGATTCACGTCACTGAACCCAGCAATAATGTGGTTGAGTCTCGTGAAGGAACAACCACCCTGTTTGGACTTATTAATGATGAAGCCGAGGAGGCGAGAAGTATCGTCACCACTCCTGTTAACCAGCAGGGTCCTTTTGATCCGATATCTGGACTTCCCATTCCTGGGTATGTTGAATTGACTCCTATTAGTGAGCGGTCATATGATGGAGATTCTCCTTATAGAAGGTAGATGAAGAGATATTTATTAATGCATTGATTTAATACCCTCGAGCATATAGTCAATGTCCACCACAGTAATACTCAATAAATAAATTGTCTATTTACGCCAATGGCTATAAAAATGCTAAGTCTCTCAGACACCCTCCTTCTCTCTGAGAATCTGGGACCGAGAATGAAACAGTCGTCTGAACGCTCCGGTACCCGTCGTGGAAGACGCATTACTCAACTCCTTTTGCATCTCATGGCCAGAAGAGTCCTCTGAACTCGTTGAAACAATACTTCCCAGAGTAGACACACTAGTAGATGAAGGAAGTCTCGTCGAAGAAGTGCTGTTTCTGCCAAGGTAAGGCTGCGGCATAGACCCTCCTGAGTTGGTGCGTTGATGGCGTGTAAACGTAGGCAATGAAGGGCGTCGTTGTTTAGTTGGAGATCTGTCCATGACGCCGTTTACAAGCCCGTTGACAAACCCCAACCCTATCCGATCGGGTTTTGAGGGGGAAGTGTAGGGGGATACAGACGATCTTGCACTCTGAAAGCTTGCAGGAGACGGGTTGGTCAAACTGCCCTTTCTGGAGAAGTTGGGGACCCGGTTGATGCTCCCAGAGGTGCTTCTTTCACTGCCACTATCCTCTTCGTAGTTTCTGAAGGATTGGGTCGATGCGGGAGATGAAGAACGCGAGTTTGGAGCACTACTGCCCGTACTCATGCCTCGTCTTCGAGAGGAATGCAGATTCAGATGCTGGGTAAAGTCCGGAGGTGGAGATCGAGGTCGATATGCCGAAGAGAATGGAATTGACGACAGGCGATTGTCCGATGGAAGTTCTTCGGAATGAACAGACGAGACGGACGGCGATCTGGACATCAGAGTCTGCTTGGGAGATAGGAAGTGCGTGGGCGAAAACTCCTCCACGGAAACGCGAGGGGAAGAGAATCCCCCATTGTTGCTTCCACCATCCACCAACGGGGTCATTGGTTTGATGCTGGTGGCAGTACTGTCCATGGAGAATGTTCTTGTAGAGGTGGTGAAGGATTTTTCCCGCTCTCGTTGCTGCTCGCGCTCCTTCTGCTGCACCAACCGCTGCTGATGTCGAGATGCTCTCTCTGCGACCAGCGCTCGAAAGTAGTCCTCGATATCCTTGGATGCACAAAACTGCAGTGGAGTCCATCCATCCTGATTGGGGGTTGCCACATCAGCGTCTCGATCAATCAGCGTCTTGATCGTCTTCAAATGCCCATATGCTGCGGCCATGTGTATGGGACGAGTTCCTGAGGCGTCAGTGACGTCAATGTCCGCCCCAAAGTCCAAGAGTAGCTGCACACAGGGATTGTGACCGTGCATAGCTGCCACAAAGAGAGCAGTTTGATGCCGGATGTCCTTCCAGTTGAGTACCCGCTCCAAGGATACGTCGGTTTCCATTTTCGTTTCCTCTACCTTGGCCTTCATTTTGTTTGAGCCGTTGGACAAAACTGAGCTCGCTCGAGAACGAGACTTTATGCTTGCAAGAGTGTTTTCGCCGTCCCAAGTCATTTCCGGTGTGGATGGTGTGGTTGAGACGGTTGTGGTGGACACAGAAGTGCCTGTTTTGGATGTCGAGTTGGTGGCGTCATCTTCTTCTCGACGAAGAGAGAATTGTTGTTGTTGAGCCAAGAAGTGCACCGTTTGCTCGTGGTTTTTGGACGCTGCCAAGTGCAGAGGCGTGCGCTGCTCAAAATCCAGACTGACTTCGACCGTATCATGACCCTTGGAGACCAGATAGGTGCATATCAGGTAGTGGCCGTAGTATCCTGCGTAATGGAGACTGGACCAGCCGTTTTTGGGGTCGATGTTTTCCAGCAGGTCTGGAAACCGGCGCACCAGTCGTGAGACCACCGCCAGGTTGTCGTTGATGATTGCTTGGCGCAGTCGTGTGCTTGGGTCGAGCATGGTTGGAGTGGGTGATAGGTAGAGCAAGCTGTGATTCTGTTAACAGAGAGAGTCGGTCCAGTGGTTTATCGTTTCTCACTTGTCGCAGTGCAAGCCGTGGAGCAGTTCAAGAGCAGCCTGTACACTGAACACTGAACACTGAACACTGAACACTGCACTAACTACGATGTCTTTGGCGACACAAGTGACAGGTGCGATAGATGCCAACACAGATGGAACAAGAGATCTTCTTTTCTTCTGTTTGGTTCCGTTGCTTCTCGTTCCTTTCGTATAGGCCGTCTAGCTGTCGTTGTTTCGGTCGTGTCGTACTTGTACTGTACCAAAGTCGTGATGATACTGCACACTGGCTGGTTGGGTGTGGCTGTGGTTGCGTTTGCGTTTGCGTTTGGTTTGGTTTGAGCGCAACGTGGGTTTGTGTCGGGTGCAAAATGCTTGTTATAAGCGCCGGCGGTCGTCGCTGGAGGGCGTGAGTATCGTTTGTCCGCCGCCTCCTCTGTCGTCTGATCTGGTCAGCTCACGTTGATGCACTGCGCTACGGTACGATCCCAACTTTATTTTGCAGCAAGTGCAACGACCCGCTTTTGACATGAGCTATAAGTGAGGGATAAAGTGGGAGGAGGGAGGTGCGGGGGAACGGGAAGGAAAATGCTGGAGAAAATGGGGGGTGGGGATTGTGCGAATAAATCGAGGTAAAATCGCAAAGAAATTACGCGAAAAATGGTCCACGTTGGAATGGCTTCTCGGTGCTTCTTCTAGCTTCTATTTGCGACCAAAATGCCTCTAAATACTACTCTGGTGGGTCGTGGACTACTCACCCATGGAGCGCTAATTAGACGACGGCTAACGTTGGTGATAAGTGGAGATGAGTTCAATCGCTGTATGACTGCTATGAGTAATCTGTTCACTTGACATTATGCCATCACTTTTGGAGTCACCCCGTACACACACACGCGCGCACACTCTGAAGTTCCTTGCCAAAACTTCTCCACTACAACCGCCGCCTAGTATCCGTCCAGTTCAGCCCAGCTCAGTACAGTCGGTTGGCTATGATAGCCTGTGCGGGGTGGACGCGAATACGAGCAGTTGCCGTTTCAAGAAGACTATTAAATGGGGGGTTATTGCGGATGGAATAGAAAAGTGGGATCGATTCAAGATTGGCAGGACGTCATTGTGATAACAAGTAGGATCTCGGCGAAAATCAAGTAAGACTGACAAAAACACTTGATGGACTGGTTACATCAAAACACTTGATGATAATTGGTTCGCTCGATATAACTTGTTCGCTTGATATAACTTGTTCGCTCGATATAACTTTTTTGCTCGATATAACTTGTTTGTACATGTCTCCACCAAGAACAGACTTGATGGCAGTTTACGGTGCAGCATCCAGGTAGTGACCAAGTCTTCCAAGCACCACCTATTTGACCCATGTTGGGGATCTACTTACTTGTAGTGATTCATATGGACAACTTTTTGCTTCCATACAATGCAGATACAAGTAACCAGCACCGTTTAACCACCATGTCGAGTATATTCAATCTCATCATACAGTATCAGAAGCATTATATTGCACTTTGGAGTCTGAAAACCATGTGTCAATTTGAAATAAAACACGACAATCGATACAACTGCCCATTGACGTTTTTCTGGAAACTGCCCGTTTGATTCTCCTAACGACCGATACAAGACCCGCTTCTGTCAACGTTATGAATCTTGAAATAGGAGAGTTATTCCCCTATTCAGACACCCCTATTGAGACAGCAGTGTTCCAAGAAGATCGTCTTTTGTCTGTCACCATAAACGATATTATCTTCCATAATTAATGTGACAGCTATCATTTTGAGACTACAAGTAGATCACATGTTATGGATGGACCGCCCCGCCCCTAGAGACAGGTCCAGACTGTTCAAACGAAACAGGGTATTTGGAAATGGCAACCACTCCGGTAATTTCATTCAAATCACGCGAGACGACTCAGATGTTCTCACGGCAAAGTTCCACGCCGTCACTGCTTACGTAACGACCACCATGGACGGCAACACGTTTTGTTTTATTTTCTACGCAGGGGCATATTTTTTGAGAATAGGGCTAATCAAGCGCCAACTCTGTTTTGGCAGTTTGTATTGTGGGCGGTTTTTCAGAGAGGCAAAAGCTGATCATTGGGAGACAATTGGGGGAAAAAAAGTCGATAACGGGGATTAAAATGTTGGTGGCACTATCAATTGATTTTGCCTGCCATTTTGCGGTCATTATCTATCCGGATATGGGTTTTCGGCACAACCTGTCCTGGTTGATTGTCCTTTCGGAGTTTCTTTTCGGGAGTCTGGCTCCGTACTATGTCTCAAAAGATCGACGTGGGGTAGTAAAAGCAAATAAAATGGCATCAGTATGGCAAAACGACGCGAAAATCGAGAAAAAATGGCCTATCGCTGCACACCATCGTCTCGCACGAGTGCCGAGCTTACTAATATGACGTAATTGTGTGTACCTGCAACCGTGGCTTATTTATCCATTACCGCATCCGGCTCTAGATGCTGTATGACCCACGAGTTACGGAACATGGAGTGCGACTGCTGTAGGCGTGGTTGTAGTCATAGTTAGGTTTCGGCGTAATGTACAATGGCCTCTCCAAGGGCATTTTTGGGCTAAAAATTCCGGTCCGGCCATTTCTTTTTCCATTATCCAACAGTATCGGTGGTGTTGCTGCTTCTTTACAGTGTTCTAGCAGGTGCGTGGAACGCATAGAAGGGATGGAGAAGGTGGAGACGAGGCGATATGTGAATTCAGCAGGGTTGCAGGGAAGCGGTACATTGTTGATAACGGCGAACTAGCCATGATTGACTGTTTTTTGGCTGTGTTTTTCTGCTTGTGTTTTTTTCTGTTGTGTTGTTTTTCAATTTTTATTTTTTTCCCCGTCGATATTACTTTGCCCCTCGTCTCACAGTTGCAGCCAAGGCTAAGCAGAGCTAATATTAGTTGGACAGCACCAGAACGAGCGTCGCCGAGTGGGTAATATTATCCAGCGGTGACAGACGTAATGTGGCTGTAGTGACACAGACGCAATTTCGGTTACTCTATCTTGTGGTCCACGCTCAAATATAACTCTTCCTCCTCTTCAGTACTCTTACCCAAACGCGCACTTGACCATGTTCTCGCACTGTGCTGCTTGAACCACACACAGTCTCTCTCACACACCCACATAAACTTTCACTTTACCAGCCCTGCCGAAAAGTGTATTTGTTAAACGTCACTCCTCCGTTCTCGAGTCTGTCCAAACCACTTGCACATCACAAATGTCGAGTATCTTCAAAAGGAAGAACAAAAAGTCGCGAGACTCGGTTTCCAATGGGCCGGCGTCTCCCGGCACGTCCGGAGGCGCCTCCAACGCCGCGGCGTCGCCGTCCACCACGTCTGGCGGGCTCGGTGGTCTGGCGTCTCAGGCCCAGAACCTCGCCTCCAAATCGCAGCAACAGGTGCAAAACGTCCAGCAGCAGGGCCAAAACGTCCAACAGCAGGCTCGTGACCTCCAACAGCAGGCCCAACAGCAGGGCCAGAACATTCAGCAACAGGCGCGTGATCTTCAACAACAGGCCCAACAGCAGGGCCAGAACCTCCAGCAACAGGCCCAGAACCTGCCCCAGTCTGCCAAGGGTGGCTTCAGCGGCATGCAGCAGGGCTTCAATGGCGTGCAGCAAGGCTTCCAGAACGCCTCCTCCCAGGCCCAGCAGGGATACAACAATGCCTCGGCCCAGACCCAGCAGGGATACAACACCGCCCAGGGCCACGTCCAAAAGGGCATGAACGCCTTTGGTGGCCAGGGACACGGACACGGCCCCAGCCAGGGACCCAACCAAGGACCCAGCCAGGGACCAGGTCCTCAGTACGGACCAGGAGGAAACTACTCCCATCACACTCCGAACGCCGCCCATGGCACAGGTCCCACCATTCCGGGAGCCCACCACAATTCCGGTATGGGGGGATCACCTACCACCCCTCAGATGGAGGGCTTCAACACGCCTCAGAGCCACGGCCGGTCCCCATTCCCCCAAATGTCTCCCCAGTCAGGCAGATCGCCCCAGAGCTTCTCGCAGGCCAAATTTGGGGCTACCGGAGGAGCTGCCGGTGGTGCTGCTGGCCTTGCGGCTGCCAATTCGCAGTCTCCCGGCCCAGGCCACGCGGCCTCGGGTGCTATTACCGCCTCTCCTGGAGGCTCTCCCAACCACCCTTGGACCAAGGTGCCCATCACCAACGCTTCGCCCTTCCCACGGTATGGCCACGCGTCCAACTACGTGGCTGCTCGTGACGGCGAGATCTTCGTAATGGGTGGACTCAAGGGTGCCGACGTGTTCGGCGATTTGTGGGTTATTGAAACTGGTGAGTATAGAGCAGGGAAACAGGGATTGATGGATTTGTGTGGTTGATCTTCTTTGTGCATGTGAATTGCTACTGGCGGATCTTATCTACTAGCAGTGTCCATTGGTGTGAAAATTGGTGGTGTGTTGCATGTGAGATCTGCATGCCCACTAGTACGGTGATGCAGTCTAGTTATGCGTCTAATCAACTAATTTCACCGGCGTAGGCTCAGCTGAAACCGTGAAGCGCACAGAGCGTTTTATCAATTATACAGAGTATGGTCGCTTTGCACAGAGACCACCATACACACAATGTTGTTGCCACTCTCCTTCTACGAAACTAACACAGACTCAATGGCAGGATTCCTGCTTGAGACCGAGGGATGTCCCTCTCCTCGAGTCGGCCACGCCGCCCTGACTCTTGGAAACGCCTTCATCGTCTTTGGCGGAGACACCAAGGTGACCGACACAGACACCCCCGATGACAACCTCTACCTTCTCAACACCTCCACTCTCAAGTGGACCGTTGCCAATCCCAAAGGCTCACGACCCGCTGGTCGATACGGACACTCTCTTTCGACTGTGGGCTCCAAGCTGTTTGTGTTTGGCGGTCAATTAGATGACTACTTCTTTGACGATCTGGTCTGCTTCGATCTGACCAAGCTGCGATCTCCCGAGTGCCGATGGACCACCATCGAGCCTGCTGACGGTGTTTCTCCCCCTCCTCGAACAAACCATACGGTTGTCACTTACCAGGACAAGCTGTACATGTACGGAGGTACCGACGGCCAGCTATGGTACTCCGACACATGGTGTTTCGACCCCGTGACCAACCTGTGGACCCAGCTCAATTGTTCTGGTTTCATCCCCACTCCCTCCGAGGGCCATGCTGCTACTGTTGTCAACGACATCATGTACGTGTTTGGCGGTCGTTCTTCTAAAGGGGATGATCTCGGCGTGCTGTCAGCCCTAAAGCTGTCTTCCAAGCGGTGGTTCACGTTTGAGAACATGGGCCAGGCTCCTGCTCCCCGGTCGGGTCACTCCATGACCGCCTACTCTAGCCATAAGGTGCTGGTGATGGGTGGGGAGTCGCACGATCAGGACGACACTCATGTCTATGTACTCGACACCAGCAGAATCAAGTACCCTCCCAAGGCCTCTGCCGGTGATGTGGGCGACACTTCTGTCCAGAGCATTTCTTCTCTGAGCAGTCAGAATGCACCTCAACCTGGAATCCAACCTGGTCAGTCCGGTCTCCAGTCTGGACGTCAATCTCCGGCCATGCAGTCCCAGTCCTATAGCCAGACTGGCCCTCACCCCCCAGCCCCTGGAGCTATACCTCTTCCTGGAATGGTGGGTGCCGGCGCTATGGACCGATCTTTCGATCGGTCTTCTGCCTCGGCTGGTTCGGCTACCTCGCCTAACATGGACCGATCCATTGGTTCCAACGATGCCCGTGCTGACAGATCTATCGGTTCAATCGACGACGAGAAGTACGATCGGGGATACATGCAACCCGGGCAGGTTGACGACACTCCCGCCGGACCTAGTCCCGAGACCCACGGACACGGTGTGGCTGCTGGTGTTGCCGGTGCTGCTGCTGGTGTGGCTGGTGCTGCTGCTGGTGTGGCTGGCGCCAACCATCTGTCCCACCGAACATCCAACCTCGGCTCTAACTCGGAGGAGTTTGAGTCTGCCGACGATGGCCGACCTATCTCTTCTGAGGCCGAGGCTGATGCTGAAGATGTGTACGGATCTCCCTCAGGAAAGATTCCTGCTGCTTGGCCCCAGGAGGTGAAGCAAGAGGAGGAGGAGCCCTTCCAGCACAAGGACAGCTCTTTCCACGACGCTTCAACCCCTCGAGACGAGCGGGAGCACCCTGAGTATGGTCAAGAGGCTGGAAAAGCTGCTGTTGGCCCCGACGCTGGTTACAGCGACGCTTCTGAGACTGTCGGCTACTCTTCCGCTGCTCCCAACTCAGCAGGTGCCACCGCTCCCACGGATTCAACTCCTACCGGCTACGACGACTCGGACTACTCGCAGCACACGACTCCCCAGCACTCTGCTGTGGCTTCTCCCGTGAACTACACCTCTCGTGATGTGGACTCTTCCCACAGTATCACTCCTGGTGTGGCTGCAGCATCTGCAGGTGTTGCTGGTGTCACAGCTGGTGTTGCTGGAATGAACATCCATCAGAAGGCAAACAACGTCAAGATTGAGCCCAGCGAGCACGAGCGGGGTCTTGACTCTGCGCTTGAGAGCAACCCCGATACAACCATCGACTCTGAGGGCGACGTGCAGGACGTGATTGAGCAGCTCAAGGCCACCAACTCGTGGTATGAGTCTGAACTGACTGTCGCCAAACAGTCTGGATACACTCCTTCCAAGAACCCCGTGGGCGACATTGAAAAGGTGCGTCGACGGTCTCTTCGATACTCTCGTGACCAGGGCGCCTCTCTGTCAGAGCGTGACATTCTGGTCCAGGCTCTTGTTGAGGTGAAGCAGGAGCTCCAGAACGTGAAGAACGATGTGGCTCGACAGAGCGAGGAGGCCTCTCAGAAGCTGAAGGCCCTCAACGACGAGAACCAGGAGCTGCGGGCCCATATTGAGTCTGGAGGGGATGGTGAGAGCGGAAGCCGGGCTCTCGGTGCTGGAGCTGCCGGTGCCGGTGTCGGTGCTCTTGCTGGTGCTGGTGTTGGAGCTGCTACTTCTGGTGGCGATCCAGAGCTCGCTGCCAAGCACGCCGAGCTGCAGAAGAAGTACAATCTTCTTGTTGGGGGAGGCGCTCCCTCTGCTGACAGCACTCGTGACCTTGCAGATGGAGCTTCTGCTCCTTCTGGAAACGTCCACCAGCTACTCAAGCAGGAACAGAACAAGAACGCTTCTTTGGAGTACGAGCTCGAGACACTCAAAGATGAGCTGGCGACCACCCAGGCCAAGTGGAAGGATGTTGGAGGCACTGCCAACGACCATGTCACTGCTCTGCAAGCTGCCGGTGCTGCTCTGGCTGCTTCCCAGTCCCAGCACGCTCTTCTTCAGCGAGATCTCGACACACACAAGACTGCCCGATCTGCTGCTGATGAGGAGGTTCTGCAGCTGAAGCGACAGCTTGAGGACGCCGAGCGACGGCTGGCTCAGGCCGAGGAGGCGCTCGAGAAGGAGCAGCAGCTTGGCGCTCATGCCCGTGAGCAGAACGAGCACTCCACCCAGGCCATGACTGGTGGAATCGACAAGATTCTCGCCATGTGGACTGGCTCTGCTCTGATTGGTGGCGCTGCCGGATACGCTGGTGGTGCTCTCACCAACGGCTCTCGAGGTATTGATGGCGCCGAAGGCGATGATGGTGAGACCCCTGCTGCTCCTTCTGGTCTCAACTCGCATCCCCAGTTTGTTGCCCTGCAGAAGCAGGTGGACGGCGCCAACAAACTGCACCTGATGCACAAGGAGGCCGCTGAGCAGGCCACCGCTGATCTTTCTGTCGCCCAGACCCAGGTCGAGGAGCTCAAGTCCACTCTGCTCAAGTCTGAGCAGCAGAACCACGAGCTGATCCAGGAGCTGGAGGAGCTCAAGGGCCATGTTACCGAGCACCGACGCCAGCTCGAGGACCACGAGCAGACCCGGTCCATGTCGCAGAACCAAGCCCTTCGTCTGAAGGAGCTGGAAGCCGAGCTGGCTGCCACTCTTGCTACCCATCGAACCGAGCTTGACAACATTGAATCCACCCACCGAAACAAGCTCGGCGAGATGGAGAAGGCTAAGAAGGACTCGCTGACGTACATGCAGAACTCGGATCTTGCTCTGCGAAAGACCCGAGAGGAGCTTTCTCGATCCAAGGAGCAAATCTCCCAGCTGCAGGACGAGCTCTCCGAGCTGCAGATTCGAGGCAAGGGCGGAGCTCCTCGAGGTCATGACTACGACGACGACGATGATGATGACGACGAAAAGTTTGGCAGCCATCAGCTCGAGTTGCAGCTGCGAGACACCCGAGCCACTCTGGTTGTGGTTGAGCAGGAGCGAGACGAGCTGCGACTTGCCAATGCCGATTTGCGAAAGAAAGCCATCACCAACGTTCAGGACGTGGAGAAGTACAAGCGGCGGTACCAGCGTCTGAAGCAGCGAGGCGGCGAGGATAGCTTTGGAGAGTCTGAATTTGACCAGACCCACACCAGTGGTTTTGAGTCGCCGAGATAGTAATGCTGAGAGCTGAACAAAGCAAGGCGAGTGTCGAGTGTATCGAACGTGTTGCGCGTGAGATATTTCAAGAGTGTACATCACTGGGACGCTAAAAGATATTTAATGTAATATTATTGATTGAGTAGTTAACCCGTACTTTCTGCCATTTATGCATTTACATTGCTACATAATGAGGATATCTGGGGTTGTCCATTTCAATACTGCTGTACGTTATTTGCTTCTTCGTCGTCAACTTCATGCTTGTAAAAACCTGACCTTCCCCTCCTTCTGTTTGCCCTTTTCTCTCTTTTTACTGACACCGGCACCGTGGCCAGGTTTCGGTAGCCATTCAAAAAATACTGTCCCTTTTTCCACCAACTCAACATTCACCAACTGCTCCTTGACCTGGTATATGTGCTTGTACAACATTCTGATGGTGGGTTCACTGACTCCTGTCTTATCTGAAATGTCGCCGGGGCGTATACACTGATCATATAGAGCAGCGACCATGTAGAGAGGAGCGGCAGACACAAATGCTGGTGCGTTGCCGTCCAGAACGTGGATATGAGTCGCTCGTTTGATCATATCTTCCGTTAGATGGCCCACCTTGGCACTGAGTCCCAGATGAGATAAGTAAGAGGAAGGAGAGCTGCTGGATTGATTTGGACGTTTTTGAACTACGACATAATGTCGGTGCCTTTGAGAATGCGTTTCAAAAGCTCCAGAAAGTGTCCTGTTCGGCGTTTAGAGACGTTGGTCACAGCACACACTTCTTTGAATGTGAGGGGAACTCCAGCAGCTCTGCAGGTGAGAAGGACAATGGAGGCACTCATGTCCTCGGTTCTCTTGCCCTTGAGCCTTTTGTCTTGATAGATAATGGTGTGAATCGGTTTGGCGGGGGTAATAAACGTCCTTGGGAAGCAAGATGCTGTTGCACAGGGCAGAGATGTTGCCATTGACTCCGTCCAGGGCGAGACTCACGACCGCCAGAGACGATTTGACATCTGATGAGTGAAGCAGGATTTGATGCTTAGTGCGAGCAACTGGGTAAGGCTCCAGGGGACATGTTGGCACGGAGCTGCGACTCACAATCTCGACTGGCAGTTTCTTCAACTCGACAGGGGTCCGCTTCGACAGTTCCATCTTCGGAAGGGAGTAGGTTTGCCATTTACTTCTAGTGTCGACCACTTGGTCTGAAAGAATTAGTCCGCAATCTTCACACCACGTTTCCTTTTGCAAACCGTTCGGAAATGTTTAGAGGGACGTTTTTGCACTCCCCACACATGAGCGTAATGTTGAGGTTGGGACGGTACATAGCAGAGCGGTCTGGTGATGATTTGATGGTATGACTTGTTGGTTTTACTTGTCACGTGACTTCGTGTTTTAGGAGGTATCTGGTGGTGGATCTGTGAAGCTGTAGCTAGTGTCTGAGTAGATTGATGATGGGTGTGTTGACTACAGAACCCATTGGGTCAAATACATCTTGAGTAGAATAAGACCTGTGTGTGATGATTCGATGATTCCAAGAAGTATGCAAAGGTGTTTGAGATATTCATCGCAGCTGCAATTGTGATACTTGGCTACCCATAACTGGCGCCGACACCCACAGTCCACAACTGATTGTCAAGCTGAGCCATATCCAAAGTCAACTTGTCGGATCAGTCTTCAGACTCATGACTTTTGATCACAATCTAAGACATTAAAAACACACCAAGAACCAATTAAAAGACTTCAATGGGGCACCTCTTCCACCGATGGGCAATCGTACATCAAGCATCTGCTTGTCTGTACTCGTACGTACCGTATGGATTGTACTTCACACATTTCTACGATATTCATACATCATTTTGCAAAATATTTTACAAAACACGGGGGGAAATCATGGTCTCGTACATCAGCTCCCCATCTGTGTTTGTATCCCCAAGTCACGTTTTCTGCTTGTGTTTTTCCATTATATCAAAATATGTGCCTATAGCCATCTCGTGTGTTCCCCACCCCCTTCCACACATAAGCTTTTATTAGCGAAAACCTTATTTCCACTGCCTCAAACCTAGATTAGAGTTAGTGAGAAAAACGTCTAAACGCATTAGACACACGTGATACGCCGGGATGGGCAAAAACCCATCTTGCCCACAAAAGTTACGTGGAGGTCTGTCCGTACTTGTAGGCTCACGTGGACGGGAAGATGCTGACGTGTAGAAACATGAGAGCTCGTGGATGTACTTCTGTTCGCGTGAAAACAGAGGGGATAGCACGTTGCACAGTGTACATTATATGAAGGGATTACTGTAGATGTTAGTGTGTGATGTTACTATAGGTACATGTACTGTACAGTACAAGATGGGCCGATATTGTACTCAAGTAGTCTACTACATTTCTTAAAGATTCCAGACATTCCAAGTCAGCCGACGGGTTGCCATTTAGTCGAAATATAATTCCGTGGGACTATAAATCGTCTCTATAAATGATAACAAGGCCCCTGCGTTTGAGAGGATTGTTAGCGAAGTTCTAGGGGCGAGAACGGTGTACCGTCTATACTGTAGTCCTAGTATCAGTGTACAGTAGTAACCAAAGTAATTTTCCACATGTTGAATAAATGGGTTGACTCTGAGTGAAAAATAATGACGGTGTTCTCCGAACGGTGAGATCGCACCATTATTGATTGTTGTTCGACAACTTCAGAGAATTTCCACTCAGGAGTATATCATATTAATGAACAGTCAAGCAGAATTCAACTCATTGAATCACTACATAAGATACTGTACTTGTACGAAGACGGACAACTTTTATAATATAATTGCACTCTATCTGAACTGATTGATGGATGCAAACACGATTGTCATCTGAAACCCCGAATCCGAGCCTGATTGTTTAACATTGTTCTAAGCAGCAAAAATATATATTCCTGGAATAAAAAAAACCCCAGACTGACTCGTATCATCCTTGAGTCATCCAACTGTTGTCTGCCAGAAAACAGAACAGTCCATGGTCCAACTACTCCCCCATAACTAATAGTATGTACACCGAGAGAAGAGACAAATCCACACAAATAGATCCGATCGAGTCATTTATTTGCCTGTTAATTCTTCCAAAGATCCTCAATCGTTCAATTTGTTTTTTTTTTGTTTACTTCCTTTATCTACTCGTTCTTGCACAGGTACCTTCAAAGTGCTTCACACTCACGCAAAACCCACACAATACAAACAAATAGGCAAGGTGAAACGCCCGACAAGTCTCTCAATCCATTCAACCAACTGCGACCGTAATATCACCACATGTCGCTTCTTTTCTCTCCCGCTATTACCCTCTCTTAATGGTCTGAGACAAGGGAACCGTATCCCCCATTGAGTTCGGCGAAATCACCGATTTTCGGAGAATTATCGCGAGAACAAAAGAGCCAGCAAAACTCCCAGAAATTCACCTGTACACACATCGCCACTCGCTTGGTCACTGGTCCAACTCCGACCACTATTCATCATTGTATAGACGCCCTCATTCCAGTGATCGGACCCCGATGAGCTTATTTTCAACTACAGTCTGCAAATACCGAATAATACAATATAATATAGAATACGAGTCGAGACTGAGCATGGCAAAACATCCCTCGTTTCACTCGCAGACCCTTAAACTGGGCCGTAAAAACGTCTGTTCTGTCTTGTGGGCAACGGCAGGTTGGTCGAGGACAGTCGTCGACCCTCTCCAGGCTTGCCAATGCTTAATCTCGGAGGAGGAAGAGTACCCATAGCCGGCGACTTGGACGTAGAAGTTGTGTTGACCAAGCTGCTGATAGGAGGGAGCCGCGACGATGTCGGAGAGGTGGCCGGGGACATTTCAGGTGGCTGGGCTACTGCAATTGGGGGCGACGGGTTGGAAATCGGTGCCATAGGAACCCCTGGGGCAACAGGAGTAACTGCCACAGGGCTGGAGTTGACAGGGTGAACTGCGTTGGTCACTGGGACAGCTCCAGGCATAGCAGTCGCCAGTCCGAGATTAGGAGGCGCAACAGCAGGATTCGGCACAGATGAAAAGGGAGTCTCGTGAACAGGTGCAGGGGTGGCCTGAGCAACGAGACCCGGCGGAGGATAACCCTGGGGGTATGCCTGACTAGCGTACCCGTAGTTGGGTTGCACCGAAGGCTGTGGATAGTAGTACGGACCTCCGTAGTTGCACTGCGGCTGAGGAGGAGGGCCGGGGTAGTATCCTGGCTGAGGCGTGGGCGGATACTGGCCACCAAAAGGAGGAAGGCCCTGTGCACCATGGTTGACGTAGCCGTGGGGAGGGTTGCCAGAGGGAGGAGCAACTTGGCTTGGGTAGGGAGATTGGGCAACCGGCGCGGGGCTTTGAACATGGCCAGGGTTGGGGTTGGTGGCCACTGGTGACGCGCTGTTCTTCATTTCGTCCTTCTTCACATCTGAGTAACGCACTGGGGCCTTTCGTTTCGATCGAGGAATGGTTTTGCCGTTCTTCTGTCGGTCCGGAAGATTTTCAGGATAGAGAGAAGCCGGAAAGAGCAGATCTTCCACTGATCCAGGAGTGTGATACTGGGGTTGCCGTGGGGGCTGAAGCTGAGGGGGAGAATACTGCTCAATTGGGGGAGGATAGTACCCCCGTCCAGGATCGTAGTAATATCCATGACTGGTATGCACAGGGTGCCCTGGATGTCCGTGGTGTCCGGGGCTAGGGTGAGCTGGAGGGCTGGGGTTGCCCTGTTGGATAGGAGTGCTGGGATTAGGAGTCTGTCGCACGTTCATGTTGACGAGCATGGGAGTGGTCACAGTCCGAGCAGGTTCGGGAGCACTTCTGTCAACTCGAAATCGGCCGGTGCTGAACTGACCTCCTTCTTTTGATAACTGATGCAGCTGTCTAATTCCCTTGATGTTTCGATCTACCACTTTGCTTGTTCGAGGAAGAGCCAACGGCTGTTGGAGTGAAAAAGAACGAAAAGAGCCTGGAGGTGCGTCTGGCACAGTGTCCAACGACGCGTCAATTTCATGCAAATTCTCTGGAGGCACACCCTGAGGCAATGACTCGGCATTCTCTGGTTTGACTTCTTTCTCTACACCACGCAAGTCCTCGTCGGAGTCCTCATTATAGTCGGGTATTCTGTAGTCCTTGTTCAGAGTCACTCGTCGTCTGTTCTTGCGCCTAGCATCAGAAGGAGAAGTAGTTTCCACATACTCAATCTCACTGGTCGTCCTACGCTTCTTACGGCGCAGGTTCTCCTTCTCGTCGTCCTTATCCTCCTCCACTGCAGTTGGATCACAGGCTATTGCAACGTCATCATCGCTCTCGTCCACGACCATTGTAGACTCGTAGTTTGCGGTAGACCGTCGAGCTCTTTGGGTTCGTTTTTTGACCGGCTTTTTGGCACCAGTAGGAGTATAGTCCTGGTCGGAGGAAGAATGACCATGCGACTCAAGATCGGGTGTCGCAGTATACTTGGCTCTGGCCCTGGAAGCCTCCTGAAAGTCTTCATGGGCGTCCTGAAAAGTTTCCATGTCGGAGTCGTCTGCCCCAGCTGCAGCAACCTCCCCAACTTCCTCCAGTTCTCTAGACGCTTCACGAGGTTCCTCTTCCAACAACTCCCCAACATGCAGAGTGACATTATTTCGTAGATTTCGAAGTCGGCGGGTGGGTGTCTCACTTTTCTTGGGTTCTGCAGGCGACTTTTTGTTGATTTCACTGACTTCTGTTTCATGATGCGACTCGTCCTTGACCTGAATTTTTGCCGGTCGGCCACGCTTCTTTTTTCCACCAGACTGAGACCTGGTCTTCGGAGGTCGACCTCGCTTGGGAGGTGTAACTGGATCAACTGTCGACTCATCGATGATAACCGAGTCCTCATCCACACCCTCTTCTACTGACACAGCCTCTGCCTTGGTTCCCTCAACCGTCACCTTTCTAGGACGACCACGTTTCTTGGGTGTGGTAGCAATGGCAGCATCGGCTGCTGACAAAGACTCGCGCAACTTGGACTTTCCTAGCTTTGCAGGGAGAGAAAGACGCTTTTTCTTGTCGGCAGACTTGTCACGGGACTTGTCGCGCGTCTTGGGTACCGCCAACAAGTCTCGCTTGAGCAGATCGCGCTTGAGAGAGTCGCGTGACCGCGGAGTCACCCGCTGATCACGCGGCTTGTCACGTGCCTTCACTATAGGGGTATCCAAATCACGCGGCTTGTGTAGCTTGGGCGAGTCTGATCCGGATTTCTTTGGCCTTCCTCGTTTGGGCGTGACAACGTCTGCGGTAGACGCCCGCTTTCTCGACGAGCTCTCGATAGCTCCAACACTGCTAGCTCGCTCCGTCGTGGCCTTTTCGCCAGCTCTTCTACCAATAATTCCTCGACATTGGGAAGCTCCACAATGGCAAGTCTGTGCCTTGGCACCCTCAAACCACACGAAATTGTAATCGTACGTTAGCTCCTGTCCGTTCTGGACGCCGTCTTCGCCGGCAAAAAGACCGACTCGAGGCAGACCCTTGACAAACCATTTTTGCATCTCGCAATTGGGCATGCACGAATGGTTGACAAAACGAGCCGCGCTTCCTCGAAGTCCACTGTCGATGACGGCTCCCTTTTCGAGATTTAGAAAGTAGTAATTGTCCGAATCCGCGTACTCGTTGTCCAGGCGGCGCTTGATTTCACTTGGAGAAATCACATCACCTGTGTACTCGCACACAAGCTCGCCAGGAGCAAAAGAACGACATGCGCGAAGCCCATAGCCCTTACTTTCGGTGTGGATGATCTCAATGGCTTGGTGGTAGAAGCGTGATGTGCGATTTTTGAGCAAACCAAATTCTCTGTTGCCACAATCAACGTCCCCAAAAGGACAGTTTGAGGAGTCGCATTCGAATTGAAGCATCTTGTTGAGACACGACTCGTCGCAGCGATCGACACAGGCGCAAATTGATTTGAGAGTAGACGGTTTCGGGGGCTCCACGTCGATGAAGATGTCTGAGTTAGTAACGGGGCCAGAGATTATAGTCATGTGCAAACAATTTTGGCATTTCAAGGTCGTTTTTAATCAATAAAACGCGGTCTCCTTGATCCTCAAATTTGCTCACAAAACCCCCAATTCGTGGTATCACTAGTATCTAAATTCATACTCACTTCTCTTGATGGACTTCCAGCTTTTGGGCTTGACGTTACCGGTTGGACAGTAAATGTTCCACGGCAATTGAAAGTCCTTGTTGGTGTTGAGAACGTCCTGATCCACGGGCAACGGCAGCGAAAAATGTCCGTCACTGGCGTCACTGTCGGTGTCGGCGTACTCGCCTTGGGTCACAAACTCCTTTGTGGCGGGACTCTCGTCCTCCTCCGTGGCAGCAGCCGTCTCCACAGCCTCTCCCTGGGCGTCCTCTGCCACGTCATCTGCAGGGTCACTCTTCACTGGGCCTCTCTTGCCGCCAAACTTGGCCAGAATCGCCTGACGCGCCTCCTTGTTGATCTTGTCGCCATGGTATTGTTGCCACATGCGCTGGCCCTGGGGGGTGTCCGGGTACTCGTAGGTGTACGAATGGCGCATCACAAACTCCTCAATGAACTCGTTTGTGTCCGGCAAGGGCGACTCGCGGAAGAAGTCCCGGATCACCCCCACCGCCAGCGTCTTTTGTGTCCCTCTGGTGGTGCGAGAGGACATGTTGTGGCTGGGCTGGTGATGTGGTGCGGTTTTGTGTTTGTGAAATCTGCTGGGGTCTAGTGTAGTCTGTCGTGTTGGGGGAAGTGCAGTCAATGTTTCAGCGTCCGTGTCGTGGTGGGTGTTCAAGAGCAATGTGCAATTTGTATAAAGCTGTGTGGTGATCCTCTTTTTGAGGGTCTTCTTTTTTGTTTTCTGCTTCTTTCCCAACCGCCTAGTCTCTCTGTCTCGCCTCCAAACTGGTGAAATTAAACAACCGAATCTGTAACGCGAATAGGCTTTTGCCCAAGAGACATTTTATTCCGCCTTTTGAAAAGATACACACCAGCTGAAACTCTATCGCCAAGCGAAAACCCCCAGATTTGGACCCGGCGCGGCCATGGAGAGTGTCACGTGATCGCCCAACCCCCGATATGCCGCAAAACCGACCCGGTCCGCCCACCAAACCGAGGCCCCATTCCAATCCTGGCCGTTCATCACACTGTCGTATTAAACACAAGGTTTTGGAACCCTAATTGGGCACATGAGAAAAGCATGACCCTAAACAGGAGGTGAGGTTGGTCATGGGCTGTATTTGGTGGGCTGACGGAAAACTGGTTTGGTCGGCTGCTTCTTGGGGCTGTTGACACTCTGTTCCCAGCTTCTTAATTGCCATTTTCCGCGCTTTTTTTGCCCGCTTCCAGAAGACATCTACTCCGGTTGCCACTCCCCCCAATGGAACCTTATGCAGGTCTACATTCGGGCCGGCTACCTCGTTTGTTATGAGAAGTGGGAATGGTGGATTATGAAGAATAAAAATGTTTGGGGCTATTAAGAATTTCATTCGGATCCTTGTGGCATTTTCCAAATCCAAACTGGAGCATTTTGGGCCGAGTTAGTGGTGCTGCGATAATGCAACCAGCATGGAAGCAACCTTGAGATACGATACGCAGATGAGGAACAGGAAGGACTTGAAGTCACTGGCAGTTGGTATTTTGGATTGATTTTTTTTGCCATTTTAATCAATCCGATTCTCATGGCTGCGTTTGATGATGAGGATATCACGACTCTGTTATAAGTCCGGGGTATGGCTGGATCTTGAAAAGCCTCGATTTGTGCCAGGTTGAGATTTGAATGCTTGGAAGGACTCGAATTGACGACGTGGATCCGATGACTTTCAGAGCTAGGCAAATTTTAAGAGAACTCGAACAATCATCGAGGCTACAACAGTTGATTCCTGCTGTCTTTTGGGTCGATAACTAGTGGGCTGATTATTGACGAAGAAATATGGGCAGTTTTGGAGACTAAGGAAGAGGGTTTAGAAGAGATCAATATCGTGGCCGGGAGTAGATTGATGACATATCCAGATGGCTTCTCAAAGTGTGAGAGAATGATTAATGTTCCTGAGTTGTCTATTCTTTGCAAAAATGGCTATGCGGAGCCCGAGAAGAGGTGTGGTCAGAGAGATGCTCTTGCTGCTATTGTTGGCTATGGAGAATCTGCAAAAGTTGAAAAATGACTTGATTTGACAATGATCTGTTGGCTTATTAAGATTCCATTTCATTGGACTGCCCCAATGGTCCAGGACTTGTGAGTTTCATCTTGGCAGTTCGGCTTGGGGGTTCCTAGTAATCAAGTTTGTCATCTTGTGTAAAAGTGGCTAGAGAAGAGAAATGAGAAGTTCATCATCGTTTCAAAGAGTCTTTTTGGATGGTTATTGAACCACTTTGGAATTGATTGTGTTCTGTTTGGTAGTATCGCGTAGTTACACTTGTCTAGTGAACATAAAAAGTGTCAAGAAAAGTTCAGGAATGGAATGGAATTAGAGAGTTCCCGAGATGATTTACTCGATTATCGCAATTGTTTCACTTTCACTATCCAATCTCGAACACGACAATTCTCTTATTCCGATTTCCAAAACCTGCCTGCGGTATACTGCTAAATCAACGTACGGTATCGGCACCCAAGAGGGAAATTTCAAGAAACGTAGGAAGGAATCCTATTATAAAAGGGATAATATAGTACATATCTTCGGATTCAAAAGTGTGGAGTTCGTTATCTCTGTTGTGGAGTGTGGGCTCTATGACTACAGCCCAGCTCATACTACCCACATCTGGAGCTTTCTTGACAATCCGACACTTTTTGCAAAAGGTCCAGCAGTTGCTGGAGTGTGAAAAATATGTCAGTATGTTCCATTCATTCAGTCATCATCATTCACAACTGTTCCATATTTCACTTGCGTTTGGGCGGCTGAGCAACTGTTTGCTTTTTTTGTGGAAAATCTCGGGGAAAACGCCTAATATCGGTGTGAATCGAATAAATTGAATCACATGACTGTTAAAATGGTGATACAAGTCCCTCCGAGATTGACAAAAAGTTCACCAATTGGCACATATGATACAAGTCTACATTCGGTGGTTGACACGACAAAACGCAACTAAAGCGCCGTGCACTACCAAAAAGTTTCATTTCTGACAATTTTTTGTTTTGTTTTAAAAAATCCAATACGATTCAGATAATACAACTACTGATCGCGGTAAATTGAGTGATCTCCCGTTTCAAGCCACATTACCCATGGTCGTATACAATCACCCAAAATTGCTTACCCTGACTAACCGGCTTGTCCTTTCATCCTATAACCAATCCGAGTTGACCGACCTATTCGTCTCGCTCTTCTGATTTTAACCATACATTTCATATTCTTCTAGGACTCCTATTTCCCGTTCAGTCTTTCTACCGCTTCGAATCTGTATTATAGTCACCAACCTCCCTCTGATGCTACACCTATCCTACAGGCAACTCGTCATCTTCTTCGTCCTCTGGCCTTTTATGTCACATAAATATCAATTCCTGAGTTGACGCTATTCAACAGTATACCTCTTATCTCCAACAATATACCGATCTCGGTTACCCATGTTGGAAGCAACATAGGGCTGGAACCACTGGATGTATAGGTTTTTAAAAACGTTTCCAGTGTCGAAAGGTCGACTTTTGTACTCCTTGGGGAGTTGTTTGTTTCGTAACTGGGTTAGAATGTGGTGATACGTGAGCACAAAGTCGAGCGCAGACTACGGCCAATACCGCGTCTGAGAACCGCTTGAAGCCGTCATGTGAGCCCATGACTTTACATTTCGACAATGTGACCCCAACATGGCCATCTACCACGTGTTTGGTCACGGGATTCATACTCACAAATTCATGCGTGCTCTCCCCCCTCGATGCAATCCACAAATGGAAGCCTACCAATGCCAAAGGATAGCCAGCTCCTAGAAAGCCCAGAAAAATCATCACCAGAGGCATCGGTCTGTGTCTCAATGACTCAGCAATGGTCATGTGCATATGTCTCTTGTAACAGATGACGTGAGCTATACTGTTTCCAACAATGTACAGTCCACAGAGTCCTCCGGTCATGACAAAGGCCACAAAGTAGCGGTAGTTTTTTCGGCCCACGCAGTTGTTGAGCCAGATGCAATGATGATCGTGGAAGTCCACACAATTGTCACAATCGCTACAATGGGAGGCTCGAGGGGGTCTCCATATCTTGCAGGTTGAGCAGTATTTGAGATATACCAAATTTTCTGATGATTCTGGCTGCTTGAAGCATGACAGAGAAGTGGTGTTCTTTCTCGGATCAAACGCATCAATGCCTGGCTCCACTGAATATTCGTTAGGAATAGATCCATCTGCTATCCTATCTGTGAGATGAATGTTTCTAGGAAGGATTCCTGGGTCCGAAAAACTTGCCCTCAGAAAAGAGGCTACACACAGTAAGAAGATGTATGTGAACACTGCGGGAATAGCAGGGGAGATATGATTCCACGTCCAGGGAGCCACAAATCCATAGTAGAGACCTCCTAGAATCAAAATGACACATAAAACAGCAATATTCAGCGGTTTCTGGCGAGCTGAAAGAAATCTACCGCCAATGAGAAACACATTATTACCCAAATGTGCCTGATAGTTGTGCTCAGGAAGACTCAAAGGCTGCTTGAGAAAAACCCAAGACCAAAGTCGATCAGAAGTACCACGTGAAGAAGGCGCCGGACCATCTGACTTGTCACGTGCTCTCAAATGAGCCCTGGTTCGCTTCCGTAACGGAAAAGTAGATGCGGCTGTGGTCGGTACCGACTCAGGTGAACCTCTAGTTGGAGGTCCAGCTGTTGTGGGAGGCGTGTAAAAGTCCATGTTCACGTGATCATTGACTCCATGCCCCGGCTTCGACGTCTTGAATACACCACTCATTCTTTGAGTCTCAGAATTGGCTGAAGTAGACATGAACCCACCCTCGTCGCCGCCGCCTGGACTGTCGGTCGGAGTCACGTGATTGGTATTGTTACTGCCACTGCTGCTGGCAACGTGATCACCCACTAATGTACAGGCAGTATTAGGCACTGCGGGCTCAGCAGTGTCTGGTGCGACGCTTGTCAGAAAGTCGGTCATGTTGAGTCTCGAGGGGATTGAAGAGGTTGTGGATTCACGTGGGAAGTCACGTGAAGGCTGGGGTGAAAGGTTAGCATCATGTGATATGTCACGTGAATGGCCCACATGGCGTCCATTGTCTTCTGACAATTGTTGCATCTCGACATCCCCTTCAGAAAGGAATTCCGAAATGTCCATGGCTGTCAGTACAACAAAGTCACGTTACGAAACAAAATGCACTGGAGAAGTCACGTGCTTCAAAATTTGACCTCGTGATGCAAAATACGACGTTCACACGATATCTTCGACCGCTCCGTGGTAGTGGTACGACAAATGCAGTTGGAGGGTGAATGATCCTCACCAACAAAAAAAACGGTCACGTGACGGCGACTCTGGGTCGGGGGACCGAAATATCTGCTTATTAATCACTTGGGAGAACGCCGGGCACGCACGGGGTGTTCTATTGATCACGTGATCGGGTATCTGTCATGAGGGTGTTTTGACCCCTGAAATGGTGATTGGGGGGAATGTATGCAGCAGGATTATGGGGGCTAATTTCTATAAACTCTAATTGAAACTTTATTTTGAGCTTATTTTTGAGATTAGTCAGCGGAAGGGAGGAGTGGATAGGGAGTGATATTGGGGTGTATTTGAGTGATATTTTGATGAGATAATGGGCGGGTGTACATTTATCAGCATGATTACCCATTTTTAGGTGTCTCTGGGAGATTTTGGAGGTGGTTTAAGTGGTGAACTTGCTTGTAGATGTGTAGACAATTATGCACCTACATATCGTACCTACACTTGTACTTGGATACTATGAATATGACAAGTTTTGTTATCAAGAGTTGCAAAGTGTTGTCTGTCGGCGATGACGATCTTCGTTTGACAGTTTCCACAAAAAAAAAAAACCGACATTGACTGTTTTTGCGCGTTTGAGGTCTTTTGCGGTTGTGAGACCAAAGTTGGCATTGTATACTTGAGAGAAAAATCAATTGTAGTTGTCAAGGGTGCGTCGAGTGCTTCGACAGCTTGAGAGATCATCTGAATCTTTCGATCAATGAATCTTTTCGATCAATTTAATGTTTCAATCAATTGAATCTTCCATCAATTTTGATGTCTAGAAATTCTGTACATACTTGTAGCAGTGTACTTGTACCGAAAATGATATACTGTTCAAAGGGGGATATCAACGAATATATCAAACAATACTACAAGTGCAAGTTTCACGAATGATCCAGGCTCTCCTTTTGAGGTTCATTCTTACCAATTTCCCTCTGAACAATGTCGCAGACAATACGGGTACAGTATGTACTGGAGATCTCCAAAAAACCAAGAGCGAACAGTCAACCACTAGTTCAGAACCACATTCACAAGAATCAATTGATGGCACCTAATCTTACTGAATTACTTGTACTCCCTCCAATCTCCTCTCTTTCCTGTTAGTAGAACCCATCTCATACGATACAAGTCATCAGTCCCCGTCAGGATCAGTTAAAATTACTCTCTGGTTCACCAAAAAACTCCACAATCATTGGCAGCACACTCCCATCAAAATTTCAAAACAATTCCCCTATCCACCAGACGTCTCTTCCAGTAATAACAACCCTCCGCTCGTTCAGCTCATAACCTGAAATACAGTTACAATCATACTTTTACCTACCCAAACCATATCAGAACAGTGTCCAAGCTCCGCCTAACACCACTCACATCAACGACATACTCGCCACTCACGCCATGATCAAACCCATGCTGAGATTTCCAACTCGGACACTGCTCCGACCGGGAACCCTAACCCTTCGAAATCAGCTTGTCCCCAGTCCTCTTTTCGCGGCTCTCACATCCAGATCCATTTCGACCCTGCCAAACCGACCTTTTACTTCTGCAAGGCTCAGAAATGGGCCCATCGCCTCCAGACCCGCCTCAATCGTCTCCACAAGCGCCATTATCTCGTCTGTGCGAAAATTGCACTCTTCCAACCCTGCTTTTGGCCAAATTCCGGAATCTGCTGCCCCAGGTAAAGTACGAATGCTCAAAGGCACCAGAAAAGTCCTGCTGGCTCTGATGATCTCATACGGCATCATTCTGACCGCCATGGCATCCATTCTCATCGGAACTTACGTCTACCTGGAACTGCAACAGCCCTGGCCATTGGTTCAATGGAGCATGAAGCAGGCCTACAAGGCCAGAGAAGGACTGCTGTACGAGGTGTTCCTGGAGGATTACGCGTCAGCCAAGCAATGCTACGAGAAGCTGCTGGATTCCCTGTCACGTGACAACAAGGGTAATCTTGTGGATATCTCGGGAAAGTCCACCGCCTGGCTTTCTGCCTATTCGGATCTTCTTTGTCGATATGCAGACATGTGCAAGATTGCTGGAGACCTGGACAACTGCAAGCAGGCCTACATTGGCGCTATGCATGTTGAGGGAGGCGATCTGAACCACAAGTCACGTGCTCTGACCAATTTGGCAGAATTGGCCGAGATGGAAGGTGACCGAGATGAAGCTGAAGATCTGCTCAAGAGAGCCTGTGCCTACGGAAAGGATACTGCTGTCAAGAGCGGATCTAATCTCTCCTATCGGGTGGCTCTTCATGCCGAGGATATGGTTCCTGGATCACGGGAGTCTTTGGACGCCTCTATTCACCTGGGTGTCCTCTATGCTCAAAAGGGAGAGTATGAGAAGGCTCTTCCCATTCTGGTTTCGAGTCTGCGAGCAGTCAAAAACTCCATTCGACAGCAGCGAGGCGCTGTTCTGAGCCGTCCCCTCGAAGCCAACCCTCTCAACTGTCAGATTCATGAATCTTCCTTGCTGTCGGTGTACATTTCCGAGGTGCTTTGGGCCAGCAACAAGAAGGATGAGGCTGTCAAGTGGGCTCAAAAGGCGTACAATGAGGGTTACGTCTATCATCGGTCCAACATTGAGGCAGCCAAATCTGCCCAGTTGGCCTTGTTGACTCTCATCAAGATGGAAAAGTCGTTAGGCAACAAGACCGAGGTGGAAAAGTACCAGGGTCTGCTGGACAAGATTGAGGTGCCCTCCAAGAACGTGACCAAGTGGGATTGGTTCAAGTCGGCCTTGCTGTAAGTCAAGCGTTGCATCGGGTGTGGCATTTTCGAGAGTAGCGAGAAATTGATACTGTTCGAGGGACTTTTTGGAGGGATTCGTTCGAGAAACCTGTTCGAGGGACCTTGACGAGGGACCTGTTGGAGGAATAGTGCAACATATTGACGCTCGTCAGTCATGTCTTACTATCACCCTAACAGTCTCTCTGTTTGACTATCTCTGTCATCGAGTGATGAAACTTGCAGTTCCTAATCCATGGACCCAGACTCCGAGTACCTGTCTACAGTCCATGTCGTGAGAATATAACAATATACGAGTTTGTGGGTATAGCTCCGCGAAGAACGAGTGCTTGATACTGGATGCACGTACTATTACATACAGACGGTTCTTTTCAAAGATGCAGAATGTTAGCTGAGTATCGATAAACCCCTTTCCAATCCGATAATGTAGTATTCGACCGTCTACTGTATTTGTCCATCTACACCGCTCAGGTTCGACTAAAATTGATATGTACATGATATTTACCACGAGGCCTTTCGGACACCGGGCAGCTCTCCGCTGAGGGCCTTGTTTCGGAATGCGGTCTGGGTTAGCTTTGAAAGGACAGTAGAACAGGAGAGAAGGGAGTAAGGGGAGTAAGGAGTGAGAATAGCGTAGAGAGGTTGAGAGAAGCAAAACACAATGCAGCCAGTAAGTCGATAAGTCGGTAAAACCGTCTGTAAGGCAGTTGGTAAGACAGTGTCCAATCCAATAACTCGTGGAATAAGTCCAGAAAAAATACCGATCAAATCACAACGCATCAAACAGCAGCAATCAGCATAAAAAGACGACAGACGAAACCAACATGATGGTCTATTGCTGCACTTATGGTCTACTGCTGCACTTATGGTCTCTCTGCTGCACTTCCTACCGTTCGATGTGCACTGTCACTCATTCCAATCGCCGACATCCCGGTCATGGGCTATCTCATTCAAGATGGTGCGGTTCATTTCCCATCCCCGTTCGCGGGGCTCATTCTCCCCAACTGTAGTCATTCCCACTCCTCATTCTTCACTCAGACCTTTGGTCTTCGCTTCGGTTGTACTCACTCGACACAGCTTGAACTCCTTGATAATACCCTTGGATCTTCCGGTCTCGACACATCGGGGCTTTGCCGCGTGGATGTTAGAAAAGACGGGCATGGAGGTGAGCTGGAGATGGGCCTGGATCCGCTGCTTCATGGGCAGAGTGGTGTTCTGCGAAATCGACTTGAGGGCCCGTCGGTTAATCTCCTGCTGGGCAGACACGTGCCGGATGGCGTTATCCTTGAGCACCTTGGCGTCGATGTAGCACGACGGCGTCTTGAACTTGGGCAGTCGCATTTTGGTTGTGCGGTGTGTGAAGCGAGTGAATTTGAAATTTGAAATTTGATATGCAAACTTTCTCGCCTAGTGGGGAGTTGCTGACTACGCCAACGATCGGTTGTATAAAAACGTAAAAATATCAGAAAAGCCATACTACTGCAATGTTACCAACTCCAGCCATATTTTGTATTTGTATATATATATATGTAGATTTTTCTCACCATAGAAACGCTCTTCATATCCGTCATGATTCCTGTTGGGAGACGGTGATGTCGACTTACAGGACACATCTTACCCTGACTAAGCTGACGAACTGTAATAAGTATATATTTATTTAGTTATTTTATAAGAGCTAATTCGAATATTGTAAGGATAGTAAAGTGTCGTCTCACAAAAATATATATAAAGACGTTAGAAATTATTCGTGAACAAAAATACCCTGTCAGGTGACATTATTAGTCAGTGTAACCATTATCACAGGTTACGACCTTTTATAGCGGGGAATAAGACCCTCTTCGTAACTACAACTACGGGTGCTCGTACGTATTGTAGAGCAAACAACACTCTGAATAAATTGAAACAACGACTGAATTGTCCAGTTTTCATTACCCCACTCAAAGGAAGTCACACGACTTCCAATCATACCCCAGATCGGAGTTTGAGACACATTTTCGGAGCAAAATGCAATAAAGATTTTGTCTCAAGAGGACGATTCAAGTCGGGGAAAATCGGGGAGAATCGGGTAAAATCAGGGAAAATCGGGGAAAAAGGCAATAAACAAACCAGACCTACATAATCGGACTATTTGATGTCAATTATCCACTCCAAACCCATCTCAACACGTGGAAATACCTCAAATTCCTGCAAGTACAGCACATACAGTAGTCCACTTGCGTCTCGGTGCATGCATAGATGTGCCCGGTTTAGGAGCAAGTTTTGATTCGACAAGGTATACAGAAGCTTACGTCAGCAGGTAGTCGTAAGCGGGCCCCTCTTGTTATTGTCACGTGACCTGCCGGGGGGCCGCAGCTTGATAATGGTGAATCCTTTGTCTCTTGTTTGCTTCTTTTGAAATTAGCCATTTATTTCAGACCAATTTCGGGCTTGGAGGATTATTAGGTTACATTTTCGAGAGTTTAAAGAGACGGTGGGGAGTGTCGGAAACGAGGTTTGAAGAGTATTGATTGGCGAAATGTGGGATTATTGGGCTATTCTCAGGTCAGAGTATATTTATTTCCAGTTTCGGCATTTAAATAGCAATTTTTTCCTCATTTTTCCTCATTTTTCCTCAATTTCTCCGCCGTCATTTCCGTCCCACTTTTTCGATTCTACTTTATTGTAATTGTACTTTTAATTTATTTACCTTCAGGGATGGTGCATTCCGTTTGCAGTAGATGTTCGGAATTTTTGACGGTGGCTGATTACAAGGGATTAGGTGGAATGGCTACATGGGACATTACATTGCGAGGAGGCTGATTCTAGCGACAGTAGCCGGTTGCAACTTGCGTGAAGATGCTCCTCTTCAACACAATGCCAGAGTCTGATGGTGCTCGAGTACATACTCGTAATGTTGCAATGTAGATGCGTAATTACGTCTCTACGAACCGTTCAAGAGGAATGCTTGTAGCGTTCAAGAGGAGTATACATAGCGTTCCAAGATATCAGTCTCCTTGCACAGATGCGGTGGGTCCCCTGGAGATGTTTGTTTTCTTGTAGCGGCAGTATTGCGCGAGATACAGTTGTTTTCCATTAAACGTTGGAAACAAAGATTTAAGATTCCCAGCAAAAATCCACCATGCCATGTCAAAGCATTCGTCAGATGACCAGGGCAACGTGTCGCAACACCGGCTCGAGAGACGACCAAAGTCCAAGTATGTACAGTACAGCACGATATGTTTCATATATCTTCATTCCCGTTATTCCTTCTTGTGAAGTTCAATGACCTGTGCTGTGCAAGTGTGCTCCTTCTGGTATTCGTACTGGTACTGAACCATATCATGTACTTGATGTTACCCTATTGTGCCGAGGCAGGACTTGGAATGCGTAAATCGACCATTTTCGACGCGGAAAAGACGCCAATCGGATTTTCAGGGTCGATAAAAGTCATGAAAATCTTCAAATCTCAAAAAAAACCACTCTTTAAACTCATTTCGAACGGCCCCGAAACCGCCTACCCCCAGTCCAAACCCTATTTGAAACTCTAGTTGCATCTCTCTCTGACCCCAAAACCGTGCTCTCCAACCATTGCACCACGCGTCACACACAACCACTAAAAGTGCCGAAATGCCGTCATTTGTACGCTCAGCTGCCTCCAGGGGCGTCTCCATGGCCCGCAACTCCGGATTCGCCACCCAGACCACGCCCTGGAACCGCCCATCGTCGTACTTCAACTCGCCTCTGACCACCTCTAGCGTGCGGTATCACAGCTCCCAGGCGACCCAGAACCGCTACCAGGTCACTCCTCTGCTGTCCCAGCTGCCGCGACCCAAACGCCGACTTCTCGTCAACCCGGTGCCGTCTCTGAAGCGCGGCCTGTGCTACATCAACTCGTCCAAGCGACGAACAGCTTCCGGCAAGCTGCTCACTGGAGCTCGAAAGGTCGGCACAGGCTTCCGAGTCACCCGGCGATACGCCTCCAGCGGCACCCGAGGCTCCGCCAAGGCCCTCATGAGCATGTCGCAGCGAAAGTACTTCACCTGGTGGTTCGTTCCTGCAATCTCAATCGTGCTGTGGGGTATCTACCAGAGCCGACGCAACAGCGTCAAGGACGAGTACGACGAGGAAGGAAACCTCGTCAAGCGAGCCCCCGTCCGACCCTCAGGACCCTGGCACGTGGCCGTCTACTCTACCCTGCCTCTCAAGGCTCTGTCCCGATGGTGGGGTAGCTTCAATGACATTACTCTCCCCGTATGGATGAGAGACCCTGGCTACAGATTCTACTCGTTTGTGTTTGGCGCCAACTTGGATGAGGTCGCCGAAGACGACCTGCGGGTCTACCAGAATCTAGGAGAGTTCTTCTACCGAGAACTCAAGGAAGGTGCCCGGCCTATCGATCCCGATGCAGACATTGTTTGTCCGGCCGATGGAAAGGTACTCCATCTGGGAGCTATCAACGCGCGTGGAGAAGTGGAGCAGGTCAAGGGAGTGACATACTCCCTGGAGGCCCTTCTGGGTCCCCCCACCCCATCCAAGGATGGGGAAAAGTCCCATGCTGTCTCTCTGGCTGCCCCCACCTCGGAGATTGAGTTCCCAGATAACAAGGAGGAGAACAAGGACCGTGAGTTTGCTAACGTCAATGGTATTTCTTACACTCTGGACGACTTCATGGGTGGCAACGCATCTTCCGATACCACTTTCAAGCAGGAGGGAGATGCTACTACTACTGCTGAGCCTTCTGACAACGCCACGGTCGCCCAGGTCGGCAAGGATCTTCTGCAGGCCAAGTTCAACAAGTCCGACGACAAGGAGCTCTTCTTCGCCGTCATCTACCTGGCTCCCGGTGACTACCATCGATTTCACTCGCCCGTGAACTGGGTGGCTGAGATTCGACGGCATTTTGTCGGCGAGTTGTACTCAGTGGCTCCCTACTTCCAGAAGAAGCTGGGCAACCTGTTTGTTCTGAACGAGCGGGTGGCTCTGCTTGGAAAGTGGAAGTACGGCTTCTTTAGCATGACTCCCGTCGGTGCCACCAATGTGGGTTCCATCAAGATCCACTTTGACAAGGATCTTCGAACCAACACTGTATACGAGCCCAAGACCGAGTCCGAGGCTGCAGAGCAGGAGAAAATCAAAAAGAAGCGAATGCAGAAGAACACCTGCTACGAGGCTACCTACGGCAAGGCCTCCAAGCTTCTGGGTGGATATCCTCTTGGTAAGGGTGACCAGATGGGCGGTTTCAACCTCGGTTCCACCGTGGTACTGGTGTTTGAGGCCCCCACCAACTTCAAGTTCACCATCCAGCCTGGCCAAGTTGTGCGAGTTGGCCAGCGAATCGGCGAAATTGGTGGAAAGTAATATACGGGCATGTATAGGAGGACAGTTACATAATAGATAATGCATTGATTGACGACTACATATGTGGGGGGATGTAGAGATGGTTTAGCGATCTTGCCATGTTCTGGTTTTCTGGAAGGATCAAGATGTGGAGTTATGGAGAGTCGGTTCAAGCCATGACCTGTCGGTCACAGGCTAACCATTTTCGCCTCGCTCAGCAATTAGAAGGAGACTTTGCCCATCCACATGTCCTTGTACATGATGAAGTCGCTAATGAGGGAATAAAGCGGGTACTTGAACGTGGCAGGCTTGTTCTTTTCGAAAAAGAAATGGCCGACCCATGCAAAGCCGTATCCTGCTGGTCCCAGTCCCAGCAGAAACTTGTATTTGCCGGTGGACAGGGCGTAGATGATTATCGCCACCACCAGGCTGGTTCCTGTGAAATGGAGGCGTCTGCAGATGTTGTTTGAGTGCTCGGAGAGGTAGTAGGGGTAGAATTCCCTGAGCGAGTGGAACGGTCCGGGAGTTGCAGTTGTGGCGGTTGCAGTTGTGGTAGCGGCAGGTTTCTCTGTCATTTTTTTCTGTTAGAAATGTGTGGTGAAGGATGTTGACAGTTTAAATTATTATTTTGTGGGGTACAGTACAGTAATTGTAAAAAAACAAAAAAACATAATTAGAACAAAACAAAACGTAATACGAACAAAACATAAGAACAAAACATAAGAACAAAACATTAGAACGAAACATAACTAGAACAAAAAAAGGACATGTGCCTCTGGGGTGTGAATATCTGGGTTAGTTTCAGGCTGATTGAAAGTCGGAAAAGTGGAGGTGGTTTCAAGCTGCTGATTAAACACTTGGAATCAATTCGGGCTTTCATCTTTTCCATAAAGTGCGTGCAATAGTCACTTCATGTTCAGATTTCGGCTGCCATGTGAAAGTGCTGATGGAACTTTGTTAGTCAGCGATCGTCGAGTCCGATGTTAGAAGGTAGCAGCAAGTATTTGGCGATGAGGATGCTTTTCGAGAGTCTGGAACCGCGATGATAACTTGTTTCTCGTTCTGAACGGAACTACTATTGCTGGACATGAACTTGGGCGGTCGAGTATACTGTTTATAGTCTTGACATGAAAGTTGCGGCGAGCAAATTGAGAGTCAAGCAATGCACTCATAGAGTCAAGTAATGTATTCATAAAGTCAGGCAATGTATTAATAAAGTCAATTAATGTACTCATGTCTTATTTTCTTTAGATTTTCCTCTTTTTTCACTCGCATTTGGTCCACCTTCAACGGGTTTGCCTGGAATGCATTAAAGAGCCATTCTTCATGACCAAGCTCGGAGCGGAGGTTTTGGACGAGGTTCATGGCGACTTAACGACAATACACTCCATTCGAGTCATGTCTGTCTAGACTTGTCTTCTTTGTCTTCGGCATGTTCAAGTACAAGTACAAGTACAGTACTGCCACTCCAATCGAGCTGTTGCAGCCATCGTCCAGCAGACGGCGATTCTGATGATTTGCATGGCTAAATATCTGGGGTAACTGAAACACCCGAGTGCAATAAATACGCAATAAGTACGCAATATATACACAATCAGGTACGCAACAAGTACTCAAACCTGTGAAGCAATTGACTGTAGCCAGCAACAAGTGTACTTGTACATCCAGAGACTCGTATTGTATCCGTATACAAATATATACTCAAATTACACAGCACAAGTACTTGTAACCCAGACCACAATTCTCCGAAGCAGCAACGGGATTCTTTCTACCATCTATCATCTCAGTCAGGCCGTCTCCAACCAGTTAGACCGTCCCTATAAGCACCCGGTATTTTCTACTCTTGCTCCCCCAGCAACGATAACACTTACAATGCGTCGATTATGCAGTCAATTTTTCGAAAAAAAATTAGTGTGTACCAGCCCCGCTGCCCCAGATCCGGTTAAGCTCAGTTGGGTAGCAAATGTGCGAGGATGCTACCAAGAGACAAACAGTACTATAGTGCAATATCGCTGGCTCGATTGACACTTTTGTCATTTGCAATTTGAGAGCAATCTCACCAGGCGGCACTTCAACGCGACACTTCGATTAGCTGCAGCAGAAGGAGCTTTTTTCCTGCATCTTTCAGTATTTGGTTCAGTGCAAAAATAAACCTTTCTTTCACATCACCTACCCCAACCGCGAATCGCCCCATCACAATCATGTTCACACCATTGAAAGCCTCCTGTGGTGCATTCATGCTCCATGAAGCCACAGACAACTACCTATTTAGCAACGGCCGGATTCTCGGAGCGTCATCGATCCTCTTTGGAGGCATCCAGCAGCTCCTGACCGACCCCATCAACGCTATCAAAACCTCGGGATCGGTCCACGTGCTCTTCGGCATGCTCCTATCTGGAGTGTCTACCTACCTCTTTACACCCATCTTCCTGCCCAACTACTCCGCCCACGTGCCCTGGGCTCCGTTTGGAACTTACACTAACCTGATTGCCGGACTGCTGGTAGGTTTTGGAACCAAACTTGGATCCGGATGCACCTCGGGTCACATGCTGTGCGGTCTCTCTCGAGGCTCTGAGCGATCCTTTGTCGCCACTGCCACCTTCTCTGCCGTTGCCATGATCACCGCCCGTGTCGTGGGCTCCCTTCCTTCCTGCTACGATGCCACTGGCCAACAAGTAGCCTGCCACCATATTGCCGAAAACTACAGCGCCGAGCTCCCCTACCTGGCTGGTCTTCTGGGCGTCATTCTGTTGCTTAGAAACCTCATCCCCAAACTCAACTTGTCTCTCCAGACACGATCCACCCTCTCGGCCATCTTCTCCGGCTTTGCTTTCGGCACCGGCTTGCTCGTTTCTGGTCTGGCTGCTCCCTCAAAGACGCTCGGCTTCCTCGCAGGTCTCCCTCCCAAGTTCGATCCTTCTCTGGCCCTCGTGATGCTCTTTGGTGTTCTTCCCAACGCCATCTCCGCCTGGAAGTCCGGCTACTTCACCAAGGTCAAGCCTCTGCTGACCGGAGACTTCTCGCTACCCACCGCCAAGGACGTGACTCCTCGTCTTGTCATCGGAGCTGCCATTTTCGGTGTCGGATGGGGTATGGCAGGTATCTGTCCTGGCCCCGGTATCCTTGGATCTTTCCTTGACGGTCTGCGAGGACTCTCATGGCTCGTCGGCTTCCTTCCTGCCTACTATATTGCCAGTCAGATTTAACCGCGCAATTGACGACATTGTAGATATATTGATCAATAGTACAAAAAAGCTCTACAAATACCAATTCACTGCCATAAAATTCATTAACATTATGCATTAATCATAGCCTCTACCGCACACTCAACAGAACCTCCAAACAGGCATCAAAAGTCGTAAACGAAACGCCAGAATTCACTCCATATACACACTTGCTGGTCACATGACACCCTGGCATGTTAGGATAAGAGCGGATCTCCGAGAAGGGGAATCGCACATTGACATCAGTTCGACTCTGACCTTTGTGAGTCAACAATTTGATGAAAAGCTCAAAGTGACCGTCAGAAGTCACATGGTATCGCGAATTAAACGCCAGTTTGATTTCCGACAGTGCATCAAAGAATTGGGTCACGTGGCTCCACGTCTTTGTGATCCCCGCAATGGTCTCTTGTCCCAGAGGCAACAGCTTGACCGCATCTCGCTTGTCGTCGGAAAGTGACGACTTAGCGGAAATGGCGACCACGAGATTCGAGTTACGTGACACAGTCATGCACAGATCTCGGGACTCGAACACTGCGTCTCCGTTGGGTTCGAATCTGGCGAGTTTGAGACCCTTCTTCTGTTCGGTCTTCTTGAGCTGTTCCTGGAGCTGCTCAATCTCTCGGAAATCAATGTGTCTGTTATCCAGCAGTCGTTTCTGCTGTTCCATCAACTGCGTCTTAATCTCGTCCTGTTTCTGGACCTCCTTGGCCACCTCAGACTCCAGTTCAACCACCGTCAAGTTGACCTGTTCCAGCTTATCAACTAGAGGCATGAGTTGCTGCTGGACTAGTTGCAGCTCCGAGCACACCTGTCGTTTGAGCTCCACGTCGGTGCTGAGGTTCTTGAGCTGGGTGAGCTGGGAATTGGACACGTCCAACGACTGTTTGAGATCAGCCACCTCAGTCGAAACAGTCTCACTCTCTTGATCAATAACTTTCAGATCGGAACGCAGAAGATCTCGGTTTGTCGCCAGGCGTTTATACAAGTCGATGGAGATGCTCTTGCGCCACTCGTACCACGACTTTCGTGCCTCCACTCGGTAATACTGCTTGTCGAGAGCAAACTGCTTGTTCAGTAGCAGCTTGACGCCCGAATCGGCACTGGTGTAGTCCACAAATATAGGTGGCACGTCGTTCAACGTCTCCTGATCAAGTTGGGCAAAATTGGCACTTCGAACCTCAATATCCTTGCGCAGATGCTCAACAGCCCAGGAGTAGAGCTGGACATGAGGATGCAGGTACGAATTGACAAGATACTGTGCGAGAGAGCACTTTGAGACATCGGGGTTGGGCTGGCGTTTACCAGGCAGCAGAAAGTCGTCCATGAACTGCATGTCGATCATCTGAAGGAACCTGGTCATGGTGAGAGAGTCAGAGGGGACAGCAGGGGATCCAAGGTCGCCGACTCGAGACAGAACGCTCTTGTGGTCACGCGACACAGAATTACCAATCCTGGACCCGAATTCTGCTCCACCTCGCTTGACCTTGACTTTTCGAGGAGTTGACAGAAGCTCAAACCGGTGTCTGAGAGACATGGGGGCGGTGAGATCCATACCGCCGTCATCGCCGTCCTCAAGTGACCGCTCGGGGGTCTCATCACGCGACAGCTCCGAGAACGGTCGCTTTCCAGGCGTAGACAATTTGGTAGTGGCAGGCGTGGAGAAGGGAGTTGAGAATTGAGTACCAAAAGTGCCACTATTTGTAGCCACCGTGACGCCCTGTTTGACTGGATGATGGAACATGCCTTCGTGATCTCCTCCTCCAGCGGAGTCCTCTCGTTCTGTGGTTTCAGCAATGGCACTGAGTGGTCGGTTACGATACTCCGGAGTAGAAACGTCGTCGGCGAGAGGGATGATCACGTGAGCCACACGACCATGATGGTCAGGCACGTGATCATCTCTCGGGGGCTCCTCGAGAGGCTCCTCCAGGGACTTCTCCATATCATCATTGCGCATCTGAGACAACAATCGTGTCGACGAGTCCAGTTGCTGTCCAAACGTGGTGAACTCGTAGTCAGTGTGGTCGTCACGTGAGACTCTTCTGTCACGTGTCAGTTTTGATTTAGGTGATTTTTGACCTTCATCAGAAGGTTCAGTCTCTCCTACTTCGATGTCACCTACCTCAATGCCACCAGGAACAGGACGAGTGACATCCAAACCGGTGCCAGTAGCTGTAGAACGAGTCATATTAGTGACGTTGGTGATGTTTGTGTTGGTGAAAGACATGTTGTCATCCTGGGCAGGAACTTCAACGGGTCTAGTAAAGGACATGTCCACTTCCTCTTCTTGAGGAGCGTCAACCGGATGAGTGAAAGACATTTCCCCATCGTCTTGCTCATTGGGTACCTCCACAGGTCGAGTAAATGACATCTCAACTTGACCATCATCAAGAATATCAACAGGACGTGTAAAGTCCATAGCTGATGTATCTGGAATTGTAGGAGTATCAGGAACAGTAAATTCCATGGCCGAGGTCTCGACAACAGGACCAGAAACAGGTTTCACAGGTTTAGTGAACTCCATAGAGGCGTCTTCGGTATTGGTGGCGGGAACAGGCATGTCAACAGGACCCGTAAAGTCCATCACCGAAGTGTCGGCGTTGGTGGTTGGAGCGGCTGCTTCTGCTGATACAGGCATTGCAGGGACAGTAAAGTCCATGGCCGAGGTGTCATCAGGTCTAGTCACTGGGACTGTGAAATCCATGGCAGAAGAGTCAGCGGTAATTCCAGCCACCTCGGTAAATTCCATGTCCGCCCCATCATCAACTCGACGTCGTTTGATTCCTCGAGGAGTATCGGCAGTATAAATGCTTCCTCGTCGGGGAACATTGGTGAAAGACATGTCACCATTATCATCCGGGATATCCGCTCTAACACGAACAGGCGCAGGAGTAGCCGGGATGGCAAACTGAGCACTATCATGGGTTCTTCCACCCCCAGGAACATTGGTGAAGTCCATGTCAAAGTTGTCCGCAACCTGTGACGTTCTAGGACCGTTGGTAAAGTCCATACCTGGAGATTCCCTTGCCATGGATGACCTGGGAACATTGGTAAAGTCCATGGACTCGTTTCCTATCTCCCTCACCCTGGGACTGCCTCCAGGAGACAATCCAGATCGAACGAGAACCTCCTCAGACACAATTCGAGCCACCGAAGGAATGGAAGCAGACGCGTATTCCATACCGTCTGAATCATGTTCGGAAATTCGACTCAACGCTCGTGTCCGCATCACCGAGTCGTCTAGTCTTCGGACATTGGTGAAATTCATACCGCTTTGGTCAGCAGCCCTAGCCTCAGCAATATCGCGCGCAAGGGTCAAATTGGTAAAATCCATCTCACCGGAATCGCGCGAATTTGAGCCACGTGACCCAAACGAGTCGCGATTCTCTTCTGAAGTGGTCCTTTCACCTCTCGGGACATTGGTGAAATCCATCCCATCGTCCTCTTCGGCTTTAACAGGACTAGCAAGACTCGTGTCATGAGAAGCGACGACGTTCACAGGCGGCGAGTCACGTGATCCACTATTTTCTCGCAGCCCAGAAATTTCTCTCAATCCCGACTTGTCTCGAAGAGCCACTTCTGTAAGCTCCATCTCCACCTCCCCAGACTCATCTTCCTCCACGAGCGTGTTTGTAGCCACATGGCCCAAGATGGAGTTCCTATCACGTGCAATTCCCAACAGTAATGAATCACGCGCTCCACTCTCACGCGACTTGCTCATTGCGCGCTGGAATAGCTCCTTGAAACTCGTTTTCACCACATTGCCACCCTTGTGGGCGGGGTTGGATAAGTCACGTGACAGATTCACAGAAGCATCGTACTCCCGTGACTCGGAAAACGACTCGCTCGCGGTAAACGAGTCACGTGACGGCCGGAAGTTGCCAAAGATGGTGCTGAGCGACTGACGGTGGTTGGCATCGCGTGCAGTAGCGGCAGCAACAACAGGCTGATCACGTGAAGTTGTTGAGTCACGTAAAAGTGCTGGGGTTGTTGTTGATGTAGTTTGTCGTAGGGCCTTTGCCTTGTCTTCCTTCTCCTCCCTGACCCTTTCCCTTTCATCCTTCCAATCCACGACAGCTCCAAAACCTGGCTTGGAAAACCCGCCGAACGACGACTGGGTCACATGAACGCGTTCCTGGTTCGACGCAAAATTCCTCAGCGGCGTGAGGTTTTCGAAAGTCGTCATTGTGGCCTCTGGAGCGAAAGATACCCGTCGTTTTGATCTGTTCAAGCTAGCTCTTGAGGCCGACGGTGCGGTTGAAGTTTCGAACGGAACTCCGATGACAGTGTTGTTGTCATCTTTCTTGAGGATTCCGCCTCGTTTTCTGCGTGGCAGCGGTAGCGTGAAGTCCGACATGAGCAGTGTTGTGTGGATGAGTAGTGTTGTTTCTGAGTTGATGATGTTTCTAGATATTTTGAGTTTGGTGTTGTTTTGATTCTGCAGGAGCGCTGAATCTTATCTGGGGAAATGGCGAGAAGCGAAGAATCGTGAAAAGTTGTATTTTGTACAATAATGGGAGCTTGGAAAGGTACAAGAGTTGATTAAAAGTTTTATTTGAACGTAAATTATTGCTGCTGTTGAAAATTGGACAATTTGGACAGGTATTGACTGTTGAACGTTGTACTTTTTGTATTGTTAAAAGGCGAGGGAAGATGAAGATCTAGGGGTGTGTTTTTGGGGAAAGGAAGCGATTGATGCAGGTTGGAGAGTTCACCTTACTTGCTCATATGAATACTAAAGTTACTTAACAAATTTCTGCTGTAGTTCCTGTTCTTCCTGTGTTTCAAGTGGTTCAAGAGGTTTTGATGACCAGATGAATAGGATGGTTCGGCGAGAAGGAGATGCTGAAGACAAATTGAACGTGGAATTTGGATAAAGAGATATGATGATACTGTATCTCCAAATGAACTTCTTAATTGGATACCATGGCCACATTGTGCTTCAGGAACAGTATGATGACTCTGTTGAGGTAAGTGAATAGAGGATGGTTGATTCGGAGTTGGTCTTACAAAAGGTCAAAACGAGGCCATAAGTACCGTCTTATCGTTTTGATATTGTACAAGTAATATTTATTGCGGCGAGTCCCCTTTTAGATAGGAGATGTGCCAGTACAATATGTATGTACAGTACATACAGACTGTACTTGTACTGGTACTGTGCTTGAAGGTGGTGAAGGTGGGTGACAGCATCCTGCTCTAAAAATTAGCACTTTGAGAATATCGACAAGCTTGCCAGATTGCTCAAGGCGCTCTTTCAGATCTCTAGAACTCCGCCAACTTTTCGGGGAGAGACATGAACAATATCCTGTATACCACCCCTATATACCATCCTCAGTTCTTGTATACCACGAAGCAGACGAATTGATCAAAAAGGATCAGAGACCATCAACAGGAATATTGAACAGTTCTCATCCATGACAATACCTGCAAAAATGGCTGTTTCAAGTTGAGCTATGAAAAGTTGTCTCTACAAGTACAGTACGGCAGTAAAGTAACATCAAACAGTCATCATTAAACACATTACATCACACACAATCCTGCTTAATCAATAAATAATCCTATCCTTTCCTTCTGCTCTTCTCCTCATCTGTCTTTGGTCACTCGATGTGATCTCCTTTTTCTTTTCAACCTGCGCTTTCGAGGCGCGTGAATATCGCGGTCAGAATCATTTCCACGCTGCTTATCACCCGCACCCACCTCGCTCGCAGCCTCCCATCTTTCTGTCTCCTCCAGAAACCGATTCATATCTGCCAGAGGATCCATTTTGGCCTTTGCCAGATCCGGGTTCATTTTGTTGACCCGCTTGTTAACCCTCTCCGGAGGATCAACTATCTTGTTGAAGGTTTGCAAACTCCCAACAGCCGCTTCCTTCCCGCCCTGTTTAGCTTCAACTACACTGTCGACTAAACCCGCCCGCTGACGCAGCACACAGAACCTGTCCAAACGTTCGGACTCAAGCTTGGAGTCACGTGACTCGAACTCGCGCTGCTCGTCACGTGCCACCCTGGCCTTGTTGGTCTCTTTTCCGGGATGGTACGACTTTTTGGTCGCCAGTTTCAGACCCATATGGTGTGAGTAAGAAGTGTTCAGGCGGGGCCACTGCCGGGTAACCGGGACCCCCCACCAAAAAAACAACAAAAAAAAAAAGCAAAAAAAAAAGCGTTCCAGTAGCCGCATGAAGAGCTCTGAGTTTATTTTGGAAAAAAAATAGGACATATTTCAGAGTCCGAAAAAGGGGGGTGGATGAATTTTTAAAAATCTGAGAAAACCATGACAGTTGCAAGAAGCACCAATTCGAACTCGGACCAAATTTACAGATTTTACAGGACTCGCAAACAGCCATTTTAACCGACTCAGTTCACCAATAACCTTTTTGTCATGTTACACTGGGCTGATAAATCGTGTGCACTCACGGAACTACAAGTAGTGCCAAAAGAACGATGAGGAGAGCTTGCGAGAGAAGCAAACAGCAATTCCCACGTTATAGAGTCGCTTTCAGCGCCCGAGAAAGTTGCTCCTCCCTTATATCTCGGCCGCTCATCGATATACGGCAGTTCCGAGGGTAGCCCGGGACAGGGATCCAGGTCAGCAGGTTGCAGTGACAAATCCAATTTTCAAGGTGATTCCGGTCACGTGGCAAAAAACTAAGTAGACTGTTGGACTCGCACGGGTCTGCTTATCAAGATAGGGTCATCTGGGGTCGTTTTTGGCCAAGATCCACAGTCCACAGCGGGTCTTTCTTCCGGGTCAATCGATCCTTATCTATATGTTTATTGTCATGTATGCATGTTGAACGTTGTACTTGTGAGAGGGGGATCAATGAGGCTGAGTTGAGGAGCTCTGGAAAAAACAAAACCACCAGCATGTTCTCCCACTCACGGCGAATCGAATGCACTTTTCAGTTTTATTGTATCTCCATCTCACGACCCGCAATCGCGACTCTCCTTCCCCTGCTTATGTCAAGGTTGATGATAAACTTCGTCCTGCAACACTAATAAAAATTTTTACTCCCAGCGTCTGGCACTACATAAGCGCCCCCTTCCGCTATGCTGTTTCGGAGGGAACCTCCCCACTTCCCAAAAAACAACATCTTCGAAACACGCCAATCTACAAGATGACCCAGACTTTCAAGGACCCCAAGGATGCCCAGGCTTTCCTCTCCACCTACAAACAGAAGGACGGTCTCGATGTCCACTCTCTGATGGACTCCTCTGTGCGAGGAGGTCTCACTTACAACGATTTCCTCATGCTGCCCGGCAAGATTGATTTCCCCTCTCACGAGGTGTCGTTGGAGACCAAGCTGACCAAGAAGATCACCCTCAAGGCTCCCCTGGTGTCTTCTCCCATGGACACCGTCACCGAGTCCGAGATGGCCATCCACATGGCTCTGCTGGGTGGTATTGGTATCATCCACCACAACTGCTCTGCCGACGAGCAAGCCGAGATGGTCCGAAAGGTCAAGAAGTACGAGAACGGTTTCATTGCCGACCCCGTTGTTGTCTCCCCCAAGCACACCGTCAAGGAGGTGTTTGCTCTCAAGGCCAAGCTTGGCTTCGCTGGCTTCCCCGTCACTGGTGAGTATCCGACACTGGCAGATCTTCCCTTGCTATAGTGATGATCTTACAACTTTCGTTCTACCGAATGACTTAACCGTCTTGGGGAGATGTTTTATTTTATACCTGACTCTTTTAGTGCCACAAGCGCTTTTTTTGCCACCGTGAAACCAAACTAACTCAGAAACCGGATGCATGTCTGGAAAGCTCGTGGGTATCATCACCTCTCGAGACATTCAGTTCCTCGACCTCGACGACACCCCCGTCGGTGAGGTCATGACCCCCGGTTCGGAGCTCGTTACCGCCCCCAAGACCATCGGTCTGTCTGCCGCCAACGACCTGCTCAAGAAGTCCAAGAAGGGTAAGCTGCCCATTGTCGACAAGGAGGGCAACCTCGTTGCTCTTCTGTCTCTGACCGATCTGCAGAAGAACCACGACTACCCCAACTCCTCCAAGTCTCCTGAGACCAAGCAGCTGCTCTGTGGTGCCGCCATTGGTACCCGGCCTGACGACCGAGAGCGACTCGAGAAGCTTGTTGCCGCTGGCCTCGACGTTGTCATCCTCGACTCGTCTCAGGGTAACTCCATCTTCCAGATCGAGATGATCCAGTGGATCAAGAAGACCTTCCCCGACCTGCAGGTTGTTGCTGGTAACGTTGTTACCCGAGAGCAGGCTGCCTCTCTCATCGAGGCTGGTGCTGATGGTCTCCGAATCGGAATGGGCTCCGGCTCCATCTGTATCACCCAGGAGGTTATGGCTGTCGGCCGACCTCAGGGTACCGCTGTCTACTCGGTGACCCAGTTCGCCAACCAGTTTGGCGTCCCCTGCATTGCCGACGGTGGTGTCCAGAACATTGGCCACATCACCAAGGCCGTTGCTCTTGGTGCCTCTGTCGTCATGATGGGTGGTCTGCTTGCTGGTACTCTCGAGTCTCCCGGCCAGTACTTTTACCGAGACGGCCAGCGACTCAAGTCCTACCGAGGCATGGGCTCCATTGAGGCCATGGAGAAGCAGGATAACAACGACAACGCCGCCACCTCCCGATACTTCTCCGAGTCCGACTCCGTGCTCGTTGCCCAGGGTGTGTCTGGTTCCGTCATTGACCGTGGTTCCATCACCAAGTTCATTCCCTACCTGACTGCTGGTCTCCAGCACGGTCTGCAGGACATTGGTGTCCGATCTGTTGCCGAGCTCCGAGAGAAGGTTGACAATGGAGACGTTCGATTCGAGTACCGAACCGCTTCTGCCCAGCTCGAGGGTGGTGTCCACTCCCTGCACTCTTACGAGAAGCGACTCCACAACTAAGTGTTGTGAATGTTGTATAACACGTAAAACATCTAGTCACTGCCATGTATATGTAAACATACTAGAATTGAATATTATTGATTTGAGCAACTGAGTGAGAAGGGTAGGATGACAGGAGATGCAATTGGTGTAAACTGAGTCCATAGGAAGTGATAAAGTGATATCTTCTTCTTTGGCGCATGGAAGAACCTGGTAGGATCGTGGCGCTACCATAGTAACAACGGGTAACGGAGAATCAGGGGATGGATAGATATTTCCACAGTCACTGAGAGCTGATAATGTCTTGGACTCGACCCTCGGCCATTGTAGAGATATGATGAAAGATAGCTGACAGAGCTAGACGTGATAGTCTCGGCTCATTCATTTGTTTCCACAAGTCAGATCCGAGTTGTCACGTATTATCTGGGAGTAATTTTGACCTGTTCACCCTTGATAAAGTAGAGATACTCCTTCTCGTCGACAGTCACGTTGGTCGGCCTGGTACCCCTAGACACATGCAGAGTACCGGTTACATCTTCGGCTCGTCCAGTAGGCAGCGGTCTCAGGGTGATAATGTAGTTCGTCTGGTGCAATAACTGGATTCCGAGATTGGTGTGGTTGGTAGCCAACAGAGAGGAGTCAGTTTCCAAAAGAGGTGAATCGGCCTGTATCAAGCAAATGACGGCCTTGGATACCTGCTGAATCTGGAATATCGTCTTGACCATGTCCTGGACTTCCATGGAACCTTCTGCAGACCACAGATCGGGGTTCTCCAAAATCACGACAGCGTCCTTGTCCGCGTACTGGCACAGGTTTTCGGGGTTCTTGCCCAGCAGCGACACAATTCTCACATTGGGCAGCGCCTGCAGCTTGATTCCCTGGCGTCTGAGAGCCTCAATGTAGAATTCCTCGTCGTTCATGCTGGTGATGAGTATCACCTTGTCATGGCGTCCCAGTCGCTTCACAAACTGTGTGAGGATCCAGGAGCCGTTGACATCGTTGGTGGCGGTTACCAGGCCAAAGGTGCGGTCTTCAATCAGCTTTTCACCCGCAAAAATGCCAAAGTCGTTGAAGGTCGTCATTGTGCAGGGGAGTGAGAAAAAGAATTGAAATGAGAGTTGTCAGGTATGAAAAGTCAACTACATGCAGATAGGTTTTTGTTTAGACTGGGGAATGACTGGGTTCGATTCACCAGTGGGACAAATATTAGTTCCTACGGAGGGAGTACCTGGAAGCTCAGGATGGTGGCGGCATTATATTCGTACGCGTCGGAAACCACCCACTATTTTGGCTGCTCATTTCAGGTACTTTTCCTGGACATTTTGCGGTGTTAATATCTCCTGCGAACTCCCTCGTCAACTCAGGCCCTTGCACATCCATGGGTGAAGGTTATAAAAATATAAAACTATAAATATATAAAATTATAAACTATAAATATATAAACTATAAAATATATAGAAAATATATAAATATATAGAAATTTTAAAAATATATAAAATATAAAAAATTATAGAAAATATATAAATAAAAGAATAAAACAACAAAAAACAACAACAAACAAACGCTCTTCTCCATGTCTTCTCCGGAGAAATCGAGTGATCTGGGTCAAAGGTGGGTCCCGGTGGCATACTGCACAATAATGACGTAGATGGTGAATAATTTCTTGTTCACGGCAAATTCAGATGGCATTTCCAGTCAGCCCGCTGAGAACTATAGTTGACAATTAGTTAAGAAGAAGGTTGGGCTGGGGGTTCATTTTCACTGTTCCAGATGTCCCACAGAAATGCTAATGGGTTTTATCGATAGGCAGAATTGAGTATATCATAATATGGTCTTAGTTACCGTTTTCAGCAACATATATACGGAGTTGGATGGCATTAAATGTTTGTACGGTGGGTATATTTTGTTAAGATTCTAGTTGGTTTCGACCCAGAGTCTAGATTGTAGAACATAGTCCGTAGACTCTATGAACGGACAAAGGAGAGAATTCAACCACAATGGAGCCATATGAAGGTGCTTCTGTGCTCTCAATTGCCCATCAAGAACCTCTGATGTCAGACCACTCCTCAGTATGAGAAGAGGATACTTGTCTACCTCAATGAAGAGCCATTTGCAATAAATCCCGTGACTTGAAAACAATGTCTAATGAAAGCAGTTCTATCAAGTGATCGCTGTTTCTCACCGTACTCGTACTCTACTCGTACTCTGCTCCGTACTCTAACTTACTCTGCTCGTACTCTACTCGTACTCTACTCTCCTCTCCTCCGTCCATGTATGTCTGATATCATTAACCCACCTCAACTAAAACCAGCAATATCATAAGTGTCAGTCCAATGAGAGAATCCACCATCCTGTTTTGAACCATAGTCTCTGAACTGACATGTCTATGGTCAAAGGTATTGTAGTATACGTACCTTGCAGGGATGTGGACATGCTCCTAATAACTACACATCGTCAAGAGCCATCGCCGTCAGATACCAACTTCAGGTTGTAACAAGTATCATGCCATCGTCTCGTCTCTCATCGGTTCGTTGACAGATTCCGGAGACCTGCATATAGTGTACATTAGTATAAATATTTTACGGTTCTTTTCCCTCGAGACTCCTTTTGACTCTCTCACTGTCTCCCTCGTCTATACTTCCTCTCTTTACGTTACCCACTCCTCTTCGCGACTCTGTGGTAGCCACAACAGACGGCAGTTGAGTAGTGGCAGTAGGAGTATCACTGGGAGTAGTTCCAGCCGGCGTGCTGCTGCTGATGCCCTCCACCAGCTGGTAAACATTGTTCATGCGCATGACCATGCGTTCGTAATACCGTGACAGCACCTCCACCTTGGGCACAATGCGATAGTCGACTCTGACGAGAAACTCCACTTCCAACAGATTCAGCTCGGCCTTTGAGATACCTCCGACTCGTGCATAGTGTCCATTGGTGCGGAAACTGTCGCAGAGACCCTTAGATCCAACCATACACGTGGTGATGAGGAAACGATGCACCGTCAACGAATTGATGTTGAAGGTGGAGAAGGTGCGACATAGAAAATCTATGTAGTAAATGACGGTCAGCAGAATTGATTTTTCCAGCGAGCAGAACCGCACGATTCGAATGAGATAGTCCTTGATGGAGATTCCTGGTGGACTTCGCGAATGGAATCTGGTCAATTGGGCAGGATCGAAAGGAAGCGCGTCGTTGACAGACACTAACTCCTCCAACATGGAAGACACCAGAATGATGAGATGTTCTATTGGGCAATCGAAGAACGACTGTGGCAGCAGAACATGCGATGATATCGATTGCTGTGACGTGTCCTCCTCGCTTTCGTCAATGTCTTCTTCTTCCCCAACCTCGTCATCAATTTGAGTCGTTTGAACTTGTCCGCGTCCATTCTCACTCCCCAACCCCGTTGTACTTAGAGCGCACGTGACCTGGCCCACGCCACTCTGCCGATGCTTGGATGGATGCTCCACAGTCGTAGCTGTTGGTTCCGTAATCAAACTGCTGTATTGTTGTTGCTGCTCCGGTCCCGGTCCCGGCTGCGGTTCCGTCGGCGGCGCCTGTGGCTGTGTCTGTGTCTGAGCCTGTTGCTGGGGTAACGGAGTGGGCTTCACCTCCCGCTCCATCCCTTCATCTTTGTCTTCTACCCTTCGAAACGGAGAAGGCTCACCATACGCCATCATTGTCCGCTGTGTAGATCTGGAGTGGTGCTGTACTTGTGGCTGAGAGGTAGGTCGGTGTGTCGAAAAATGCGTTCCTCCAAATCACGTGATTTTGTATTCCGCACAAACAGCACTATACCCGCTAGGCTGCTTTCTCGGAACGGTTGTGTACTGTAGGGGAGAGGATGAGTGTGTGGTGGGTGGTGATGGAGGTGGCCAACACTATGCATGACGAGATATTGGCGTGAGTCTAAATTTCAGTCGGACAAAGGCTGGTAGAAGGACGAGGAGTAGCTTGATCGGAATTTTGAAGCCGGATTCGGACTCGTCGCGAGCCTGAGAATGCCATCATTTGTTCAGAAATCAATTTTGGACAAAAACCAACCCCCCGAGAGCCACACCTCGACGTCTACACTTTTGAGTGGACAATTTTTGTGCGTCTGTTTTTTTAACCTTTGCATGTTTTGGTTCTCGATGTTATGGCCGGTTGGAGGGGCGGTCTGGAGGGGCATCAAGGCGACCGAAAACGGCCCCCAGCACCTCCAGACTCAGCTCACGTGACAATATGATTGATATCCGTCGAAATCGCCGTCGAAATCGGTCCCTTCAGTGTCGTTCTACGTCTTCTCCGAAACCTCCTGCATCCCATCGTATGTACATACAGAACTTGTACATGTATGATAGGAGGAGTGGGCAATGGTTGTTGGGCAGATAGGTAGGAGATGTGCATAAGTTGGCGAGCGGCGTTTCAACGGCGTCATGTCGGCCCCAGTTTTCGATTTTCACCACTCGATTTGCCCCACGGGGTCACCCACCAGCACCCCTACTGACTCTCTCGATCTTGAGTCTCCAATGTTACCGATTCAGTTTGAAGTCTCAAATTTGGGACAGCAACTGTGAAGCCGTGGGGGGACGTATTTCGAATTTGGAAATTGGTAAATATGTAGAATCACACACAGATTCGATCGAAACAACAACCAGCCAGATTGGAAGCCGACAGCCCAAGAAAAATGCCCTGCAACTTCCCATCCACTCATGTCGGCACGTGGGACAAAGTTCACAATACGCTCTGTCTCCCATCACGTGCTAAGAGATCGACACTGTGCTCTGGAACGGTTGCACAACGTATGTATGTGCCACAAAGGCCTCCAACGGGTTTTGGGACTGGGTTGCTTATGTTGCCCGCAATTGCTGGGTTTCTCGCATCGTCTGAGCATGCACTAAACCCCGAGATGTGGGATAACGGTTTTGCCAAGTTGTCGGATAACGGTCTTGCTGGTACGAAAATGGAGCTGAGTAGCTAGCGGTTCCGATGAAGGAGGTGTTTTCACGCAGCGTTGATATCGGTGATCGATGGCGATATCAAGGACGAACAAGAGAGGAATGTTTTTTATTTCTTTTTTATTTCTGTTTTTTTTGTTTCCTATTTTTTCTGTTTTTTTTTTTCCCTATTTTTTTCAATTTTTTTCAATTTTTTTCAATTTTCAATTTTTTCAATTTTCAATTTTTTCAATTTTCCCAATTTTTTTTTCAATTTTTTCAATTTTTTCAATTTTCAATTTTTCCCAATTTTTTTTTTTTCTAATTTTTTTCCAAAATTTCCAAAATTCGGATTTGTAAAGTATTGTCCAAGTGTAATACTTGGATTTTGTTACATTTTCAGGAGTGACATGGATTTTATAGCTCCAAAAAGGCTTCTTAATATTACTACAGGATTACAGGATTGACAACACTGCCGTCTTTTTCCTCCGGTATAATACACGTTATAAATATATACAATGCTGTAGCTTGTGTGTGACAATATTGACATGCCCTTCACTTCTTGGCGTAGCTGACAATGAGCTTCTCGCCGTCAATGTCAGCTCCCTGGCTCTTTTCCTTGGCCACCACGGCCTGAGCCTCGGTCTCAAACTCGGCAAAACCAACCTGACGAGCAGGCACAAGACGCACTTCCACGTAGCCGGGCAGATCTGAAAACAGAGCAGCCACAGTATCTTGGGAGGCCGACTTGGGAAGGTTCTGGAGCAGCAGAATCTTGTGCACGGGGTTGTAGGTGGTTTCTGTGCTTGTCTTGGCCTTCTTTGCCGGCGTTTCGGCTGTTCTGACAGGTTCCGCACGTCGTTTGTTGGAATCGGACAGCTGTTTGAGCTCCTTCTGAGCCACTCTTGCTCTCACATGGGCGTCCAGCTCCTTGTCTCCCTTTTTGGCCATCGTGGCATCACTGGGAGATTTGGCGTATGTCACCTCCACTACGGATCCCTTCAGACCGTCCACCTTGGTGCTGTTCAACGCTGAGATGGCAGACTCTGCCGAGTCAATGCTATCAAACACCACAAATGCCTGCCCTCTCAGTCGCAGATTCCCATGGGCCACCACATCCAGCACGTCGCCGTACTCCTTGCATATCTCCTTCAGTGTCGTTTTGAGGGTTGGGATCTTGATCTTCTCGTTGATGTTGCGAATGTATATTCTGGGTTAGTAGTTGGTCGTAGAGGCGCGGATCTTAGCTGTGTATCAGAATCCAGCATTTCGCTTCAAATCAAAAGTACTCACGTCTCGCAAGGAGCTATGGATGCCATTTTGTGTGTGTTGTGTGGATGGAAGAAAAAGGTGGTGATGTTGATGCACAGTGGAGTGGGTTGAAAAATAGAGTTTGGCCATGGAGCAAATCGACTTCGGCTGAAAAGGCCGCTAGAGAGGTCCAAGGGAGACGAGGGTTGGCAAGCCTGAGGCGAAGTATGGCAGATAGATCCATATCAAATTTGAAGCTTCCAGACCCATTATTGGCTAACTTAACGCCACCCAAAATATGTGTCATTTACTTGACATGTTTAACAAAGTTGGAAGTTATTTACTATGCTTATTCTAAGTAATAGGGCAAGATTAAGGGCTCAGAAAAAGACAGACCCAGGCTATTTATAGCTTTACGAGGGAGATACGAACGCTGTGACTGTCTATGTAACCTGTATGATACCAATTATAGCATCTCAATTAGCCAATTGCGCAATATATAAAACCTCATTTTGTCTTAACAAACTCCCAATTTACACTTGAAAAGTTGTTCAGTCCAAACCTCCCATTTTCTTAGCCTCCAAACTTTGATCTTGCTCCAACATGTCTCTACAGTACGTACTGTACTTGTACTTGTACACTTGACAACAACATGTCGGAAAACATTGACAGTATCCTGCAACAAGAGGACAAGGAGCACTCATGTGACGTGGAGATTGAGCGCATTCTTGGCGCGTTCCAGCTGGACGCTTACTCGGTGTTGGCGCTCCAACCGGGCTGCAACACGGAGGTGATCAAGCAGACCTACCGCAAGAAGTCACTTTTGATCCATCCGGACAAGACCAAGAACACACGGGCGCCCGACGCCTTCGACAAACTCAAGAAAGCCGAGAAGGTGCTGCAGGACGACAAGTCACGGGAGCGGCTGGACAGCGTGTATGCCGATGCGCGGACAGTTTTGATCCGGGAGAAAAAGTGGACTATCCACGACGAGCGACTTAAAGGGGAGGAGTTTCTGAGCGAGTGGAAGGAGAAAACCAAGGATCTTCTGATTGAGCGGGAGCTGCGCAAAAGGCTGGCGGTCAAAGCCAAGATGGAGGAGGAGGGCCGGATGAAGAGAAAGCTGGAGGAGGAGCAGGAGGAGAGAATGAAGGCGAGATTGGAGCAAAAGGCCTGGGAAGATGGACGCGATACCAGAGTGGGTAATTGGAGAGAGTTCAAGAAAAAGGGGGGAGATAAGAAGAAGAAGCGCAAGTTGTTGGGCTAAAGAGAGAAAGAGAGGGGGAGTGAACCTTGCAAGCTGCGAATCTGGCCGGCCGCGAGATTCGAGGATTGATGCAGCGGAACACGTCTGGATGACGAGGACTCTATGTGAAGGTTTCCCTCTTGAGACGTGTTGATACGGGTTGCATGGTTGGCAGGTATTGGTTACTTGTACTCGCACGCGCTGTGATTGGATGTACTCGCTCGCACTGTGTACTTGTACTCGGACTCGTACTCATACTCGGACTGTACAGCACACAAGAAGATCCACTGTATGTATACTAAATGATATTTATTGATCTGATGTAGACTACAGGACACCTACTGTGGTACACAAGACTTGGGCACATTATACAATGATGCACGGTTCCTCAGGAATTGACACCATTGACACCATTGACATTGACATTGACTCCAACGACACACCTCTCCGCCAGAATGATGGGTTAGTAATCATCACGGCTTTTGGGTATTTTGTCAAACACAGTTCAGATGCAAAACTCACTCAGTTGCGCTCTTTGTCGTTCCAAAATGCCTCTGACCTTGGAAGATATCCGCAAGGTCTACGAGAGAATATATTTCGATGTTGGCGAAACCAAAAGACTGCACTTATTTCTCGACCTCAAGCTCACCAGTTATTTGTACCATGCGGTGGCCCTGGAAGATACCAAGACGGAGGAGCTGATTGACTACCCCGACGCTCGGTTGAGCGAGCAGGAGCAGCTGGTGGAGTACCATGAGTGCGAGGGAGATGCATTGTTGGTCAAGTTTCCCACCGAGAACCGATTTCTGACCCAAGAGAACGAAAAGGAGCTCAACAGTGAGAATATCTCCGACGCTGTGTTTGAGTGTCTGAAGACAAGGCTTCGGAAGCGAGAACCGCAACTGACGGCGGCTGCCAAGATCAGACGGGGTGGCGACTTCGATTTCCACATCATTTCAAAAGAGGGAACAGCAATAGGAGTGCATTCTGTGGTTCTATCTGCTGTCTGGCCCTTCTTCAAGGCTCTGATGGATTCAAACATGCAGGAGACGGCCAACAGAAGACTGCTGTTATCCTATCCGCACGAATGGGTGGAAGCATTGGTCTCGTACTTGTACGAGGAAGAGCAGCAAATGGGTTTCGAGCTGGCCTCGGGCGTTTTGGTGCTGTCAAGTGTCTACGATCTTCCCGAGTTGACCGCCATGGCCAGAACGCGGGTGCTCAAGGAGCCTCTGGACACTGTCAAGAGTCTGCTAGGATGGAGAAATGCATACGAGGCCCGCTGTGAAGAGGTGCAATTGCATATGGCGCGGTTTTTGGCCGGTCACAGACACGAACTACACAGCAGCGGGGCTTTGGAGGAGCTGTCTCTGGAGGAAGTTGATCAGCTGGAGGAGGATTTGAGGGTGGAAGAGGAGACATTGAGGGCTTAAAAGTGTTTTAAAACTTGTCTCTTTATAACATAGCTGTCTTATAGTAGCGAGAGACTTTACAACTGCTGTAGTTACTGGTACTCGTACTGTATGTAGCTCTAGCTAGCTCCTGCTAGTTGTTAGGTTTTGTTAGCTTTGTTAGGTCTTGTTAGCTTTGTTTCTTGATCAGCTTTACAAAAACGAAACATTAACAATCCACTATATCTCAGCCAAAACGTAAGCAATCGGACTGAAAATTTTACTACTAGCAGACACAGCCATCAGAAACCGCTTTCCCAATTTTGATGCCAATTGCTTGTCATTTAATATCATCTTTGCCCCCCCCTTCAAATTACGTCTCCCCGCATGGTCTTGCGGCTAACATGCATATGCTGCACTCCTCCAACTATAGCTGACCTGACTGGATCTAGACATCAAGACAACTCACACCGCCAAAAACATGTCGAGCGAGCGGCGACCCGAGCTGGAAGAAACTGCCGTTGACCCGGCAACGGGCTCTGCGGCGTCTCGAAAGTTTTCCATTGTCCAGGACGCGGTGGAAACGACAATTGTGGCACCGACCAACCATGGGCCCTCTCCTCGGTTTTCCACTCTCGTCCGCAACCTGTTCGAGCCGCTGGTCAATCTCTCGGCCGTGGTTGCAGCTCTGCGCAAGAAACCGACCGAGGCCAAGGCTCACATTGCCTCTCAGTTCATCAAGGGGTGGGTAGAGGAGGTTGGCAAGGACATTTATCCTGCCTTCCGTCTCATCTTACCGGACAAAGACCGAGAACGGGCCGTGTACGGGCTCAAGGAAAAGGCGCTGGGCCGTCTGTGGGTCAAGGTGCTCAATTTGGCCAAAGATTCGCCCGATGCCAAGGCGTTGAGTGAATGGAAACAAGGAGGCAACGAAAGCGCCGGCAACTTCTCCAAACGGTGCTACGAAGTGCTGAGCAAGCGAACCAGTCTTACCGACTACGGCCATATGACCGTGGACGAGGTCAATGAGCGACTGGATCTTTTGGCCGACGGAGAAACGGACCAGGCCAGGCAGATTGAGATTCTAACCTACTTCTACAAGCACATGAACGCCACGGAGCTCAAATGGCTGGTGAATATCATTTTGCGGCAGATGAAGATGAACGCGACGGAAAAGGTGTTTTTTGAGCCCTGGCATCCCGATGCCGAGTCTTTGTTCAACGTCACTGCCAGTTTGAAACGCGTCTGCTGGGAATTGACAGATCCTACTAAACGGCTGACTTCCGCAGAGGCCCAAGTGTCGTTATTCGCCTGTTTCATGCCGCAAATCGCCGCGTTTCCGAAATACTCGGGCCAGGACATTGCCGGAAAACACTTCAAGGGCAGACCGTTCTACATTGAAGAAAAGATTGACGGAGAGAGAATGCAGATGCACATGAGCGAATATGGCAACAAGTTCCACTGGTGGAGCAGACGGTCCAAGGACTTCACCGAGACGTATGGAAACTCTCTGGATGACGCTTCTGGCTCTCTGACCAAACGTCTTAGAGGTATCATCAACCCCAAGGTCAGAAACTGTGTGCTGGACGGCGAAATGGTGGCTTATGATCCTGCCACCAAGAAGATTATCCCGTTTGGAACTCTGAGAACGGCCAACCGAAACGAACAGAACGACCTGAACCTCACTAAACCCATGTTCATGGTATTTGACATTCTTTTACTCAACGATAAGCCTCTGGTGGACTACACTCTAGCTGAGCGCAAGAGAACACTTCGGACCATCTTTGCAAGGACTGATAACGAGACTGTGGGTCAGGAAGGAGTTCTGGAAGTGTTACCCTACACCGAGGCCACCACCGCTGCTGAAATCGAGACTTGCATGCGAAAGATCATTGCAGAGTCGTCCGAAGGACTGGTCATCAAAGACCCTACTTCTGTCTACAGGGTGAACACTCGAGACGATTCGTGGCTGAAAATGAAACCTGAGTACATGTCTGAATTCGGCGAGAAGCTCGATGTTGTCATTATTGGAGGCTACTATGGTTCAGGAAAACGAGGCAGTATTCTTTCCTCGTATCTTTGCGGTCTTCGGGCTGATGGATCGGACCAGTTTTGGTCCTTTTTCAAAGTGGGGGGTGGCCTGACTGCGGGTGACTACCAGGCTATTCGCACCAAGACCGAGGGCAAATGGAAACGATGGGACAAGAACGACAAGCCCAAAAACGTGCTTCTGGCGGGCCCCAATGGCGACCTAGAACGTCCAGATGTCTGGATCGAGCCGTCGGACAGTGTGGTGGTCGAGGTCAAGGCTGCTTCAGTAGTTGCTAGTGACCAGTACAAGGTCGGGTTGTGTCTGCGGTTTCCTAGATTCCGAGCCCTGCGACTGGATAAGACATGGGAAGACGGACTGACCATTTCTCAGTTTGCGGAGCTCAGACAAACAGCTGAAATGGAGGCTGAAAACAAGGAGTTGGAGCTGGAGGACAGAAAGAGACGCAATGCAGGTCCCGGAAGAGGGGCCAAACGGCTGAAACTGGCAAACGTGTCTTCTGACGAAGACGAGCTGGGTACTGATGAAAGGCCGACGTCTGTTTTCAAAGCCACGTCTTTTGCTGTGCTCTCAGACATGTCTTCTCCTCGGTACATGTCTAAAGCCGCGGTGGAAAATCTCATCAAGAAGCACGGAGGTACTGTGTTTCAGACGGTCGAAGGACCACACACGATTCCCGTTGCAGACACCCGAACTATCAAGGTCCAGGCTCTGACTAAACGGGTCCATGGTGTGGATGTGATTCGACCCAACTGGCTGTTGGATTGCATCAACGAGGAGAAACTAGTGGCTCTGGAGCCGCGAAATCTGCTGGAGTCGAGTGCCGAAACACTTGCACTTGCCAAGACAAATGTCGACGAGTTTGGAGACAGTTACACCCGCCCTCTGACCTACAAAGAGATGCAGGAGGTGTTGCGGTTCATGGACCAGTTTGATCTGGATCAAACAAACCCCCCTGACTTGATGATGGAGGTTCTGGAAACCAATGATGGAGCCGTGCCCAAGGGAATGCTCTTCTATGGCAAAAAGGTGTACATGTCGACTTCCAATATGGACACTGTTGCTCTGGAGACCCAGTTCAGAGCCTACGACGCCTTGAGATGCCTGCAATTTGGAGGAGCCAATCTCGTGACCGACATGAAAGACCTGGTGGTGGCGGTTGCCAAAACGGAAGAGGAGGCTAAAGAGCTGAGAAGGGTGTCCTCGGAACAGGTGTTTCCGTTCAGAGTGGTGTCCATCAAGTGGGTCGAGGAGAGCTGGAAGAACGGAACGGTGGAGATTGAGGACGATTACCCTCTATAACCCTTCAAATAACACTCCATATGGAAGAAATACACCTGCAATCAAACTACTCGTATTCTAGCCGTCAATATCATTTTCATTACTCATTATTCATACATTGTCATCAATCATTTTATCCCGGATGCGGAGCAGAACGTGTAATATGTGGACACGGCGTCTACAATAAGCCACGCTAAAAGGTGCTTCCACCAAGCAACGATGCTGCCATCTTGGCATCCACCCTGCTCTCGTCCAGATCGCCCTCATCTACCTCCTGGTCCTGATCCTCGGCTCGCACCTTTCGGTCTCCCGACCAAGCATCGCCTCCAGGGCCCTGGGACCGGGTCTGGGCCTGAGAAGCACCCACCCGCTTTCTGCCAAGACGAGAAAGACCGCCCCGAGCTCCGTCGGCAGCCCGGACATCGCCTCGGATGTTTTCCCACACAGCAAGCGTCCTTCGCTCGCACTCAATGACCCGCTGGGTCACTTCCCGCACGGCCTGGGTGAGATCCTCCTCGACGTTCTTGGTCAGCTTGGTCTTGCCGATACACAAGGCGTCGGAAATGCGCTTGAGACGGTTCGAGAGCCGAGTCTCGGCCCGCGTAGCCTCCTCGTACAGAGCAATGGCCTCATCGACCTTGTGGGGGTTGTGCTGGCCGGAGATTTTGATGCGCTCAGCGGCAATATGCTTGTTCTTGGCATTGGTTTGCAGAGTCTCTAACTCCCGCATCAGCAAGTGCCGGTTGGTCAGCTGCTCCTTGGCCACGTAGCCGGTCTGGGACACTAGATCGAGGGGATCCACAAACGATGCAATCTGGACAGCAGCTCGCGCGTAAGCAATGTCAGACACAGACACAAGTGCCTGGCCGAATGCGGCAAAGACAGGGCCCAGATCACGGGACCGCAGAGCTGCTGCGCCGGGGTTCAGTACGTCGCCACAGGCAATGGTCTTGTGGCCTAGCTCGGCCAGACCGAGGGCAAGTTGCCGCTCAATCTTGCATTGGCGTTCGTACTTGGACACTGTATCGGATCCAGTATTGTAGAGAGCCTTGACCACCGGTCGGAAGTCACGGAGCTCAGCATTGTCGTCTAAGGGGGGAGCCCACTGCTTCATGGCCTTTCGCTTGAGACCGGTGGCGGGGGGTCGTCGCTTTACGTTGGGGCTGTAACCAAAGTCGGCCTCCACGAAAAAGCGCATTTCGTCGTCGCGACACAAGATGGGGTCGCCACAGACCCGATCCAGCCAAGTCTGCATCACCTTGCGGGCCTGTTCGGCGGCATGGGTGTTGTTAGAGTTGCCGATAGATCCGGAAGGTAGCGCGGGGACAGCAGGCACAAAGCACTCTGCGTTGGCGCCGTTGAGATGCTCAAACAGCGCGACGAACTCGCCGTGGGTGCGCCGGATGTCTCGATAGTGCGAGGTGCGGTACTTGGGGAAGTTGGTGGTGCCTTCAAGGCGATAGATGATGGTTTTGCCGGGCTCTATTGCCATGACTCGGATCTTGAGGAACCGCTTGACCGGCTTTTTCGTTTCGCCGTCAGCAGGCTTGGTGGCGGAGATGGCATCAGCATCGGTGGCTCCGTCGGCAGGGGCAGGGGCAGCGCCGTCGACAGCAGCACTGTCAGCAGCATTGTCGCCACTGACGACTTGGTCGCTTGCGCTCTCTGCCGTGTCGTGAGCCCCCTGCTCGCCAAACCCCCCATGAACACTGACGCTGCCAACGTCATGCGCGTCGTCATCACCGTCCTCACCCACAAACGGCTTGTTGTCGTCGGCAGGCTCCTCTTCGTAAACCGCATTGGACGTCTCATCCGCCTCGCCAGCCCCGCCAACATTTCCCTTGTCATCGTCGTGGTTGTTGAGGACACCGTGTCCGTTTTCACTCTCCGCAAACGGATTATCAAACCCGTCCGGATTGTAGGGCACTGCAGAAGCCATCTTGTCTCTTGTCGTGTCGTGTCGTGTCGTGGCGTATGCGATGCAGTCTTGTCTCTTGTGTCTGCCACTCTGTGTGATGTTGCTGTGTCTGAATTCGCCGTTGTTCACCGCTTCTCTTCCTCTGTCTGTGTCAACTAACTGCCCTGTACTATTGTTTCCGCTCGGTCGGTCTCTCAAGTACTCAACTGATGAACAGATGTGGTGGTGGTGTAGGAGTGAGAATGAGGTGTACACTAGAAAAGTGACATGCGCATCCTTGACATGTCTAAACCTTAATTTCAAACTGTGGTGTGGAGATTTCAGCATCCCTAACCCTGAGACGACGGAGTACTTAGCCGCGGAGACGGAGCGAGCGTGAGTACCAAGTAGCGAGCAGGTACGACGACGACGACGACGACGACGAAACGGCGGGGTCGCGTGACCGCTAATTATTTACTCTCTCTGGAGATCACGTGACCCGCGAGAGTCAGTCTCTGTCTGCCTCTCCCTCCCTTCCCTTCAATCTAATCAATCTGATCAGAGATGCAGTTGGCGGTTCTTTTATTGGTTGTATTTGCATGCCAAGAAAGAGAGCCCTGTAGGGTGGTAACGGCGATATGGCCCCGGGGTTTGAGGGAAATGGGGCGGAGATGGAGGGGAGATTGAAAGGGGGAAATGGTTGTTATGTTTGGTTTGGTTGATTGGCGTTTAGTTTGTGCGGATCGGGTTATTTTTGGGCGTTTTGGTGTAGGTGTTGTCGCGGTGGTTGATAGGGAGAGGACGAACTTTTTTTCTTCGAGAATTGTATTTGGCGATGTTGGTATCAAACATCAGCTTTTCTATGCGCCCATTTCCTTCTGATCGAGGCAGACTCGAAAATCCTTGCTCACTCCCTTGGCGTTGAGCTATTCACCATCGCCTCCTACCACCAGAGTTCTAACTGTATGGCTGAGAACCGCGTTTCTCGTCTCAAGACTGCTCTTGGTCTCAACGTGGTCCCAGCTGTACACGGAGAACGGTTGATGCACTGAGAACGGTTGATGCACTGTTCCTTCCTATTGCCTTCCCTCCACCATGCCCGTGTTCTCTAGAACCCGAGAGGTCCTCAAAACCTCGTCTTAGACACAATATAAAGACGTCTAGTTCGCGGCTGGCTCCAATGAAGTTCTCCGGCAAGTACCGGTAGTAACTTGATGATCAGCCGTATTGGAAAAACTGAATGGGAAAAGTAACGGGAAATCTCCTCGTGATCCACGCGAACAAAGAGGAGAGCACGGGCTAGGTTAGAGAATTCGGTGCGCAACTCGTTCCAGGAGTTGGGGCGCAGGTTACCCAGAGCAGGACTCACGACAGGTGAGACCAGCTTACAGAGTAGAGACGGAGTAGCGGGCCTGGTAGGCTCCGTCGTCGTTGCCAAACTCCCGGGTAGTCGAACTTGATGATCAATCATGCCCGGACCTCTCTCGAATCTGGTGCTGGAGATGTCTCGACGCAGGGAGCGGACAGGAGGGATGAACGATAGCTGAAAATGACAGTCCAGCTATAGATGTTGAAGAGATGACACTGGAGCCATGGCTCAGACTCCGGAGTGTTCGACGGCAAAATCCTCAACATCCCATTCGGAGCTCCGTCGATTCTCACCAACGCCGCACAGTAGTCTAACCAATCTGTCCGAGTCTTCAAGAGTCGTTGGAATTCTTTTTCGGACCAGCCCGAGTAGTGAGAACCGCCATCTCCAGAATCACCGTTTATCTGCAATGCGATCCGGATATTTGTTATCTGACATGCTCCACTTGACAAATCATTGGCGAAGGGTGCTGCTAGGATCAACACCATGAAGGCCAAGGACTTGCTGGTTCTGGCGGTGGCTCTGACGCTGATGGGGGGTTTCATCTCGTGGATGTCGATGGAGCGCTTCAGCGAGGCGTCAGGGTACGCCCGAGTGGCCCAAAGGAACCTCTTCGACCGCCGAATCAAAACATACATTTTGACCACGTCTTGTGAAAGACGATGCGACCATCTGACCAGGTGGATCCCTCAGGGCACTTTTATGTTGGACGCAGACACCGCGGAGGTGGCCCCAAGGTGCAAGACCCACTCTCAATGGGACTACAAAACCGTGCCGAACATACAAGTAGGGCGAACCCCCGGTCCCGCGCCTGCAAAAAAGTACAGGTCTCCTGAGAACGACAAAGTGCGACTCATGAGCTCAAGGACCCTGACCAAAAGTTCCGCACGCCCGAGTTTCAAGACTGGATGGTTCAGATCGAGGCCAAGTACAGAAACAAGTATGCCCAGACGCTGCGGAACTGTGTCGAGGGAACCCACGAGCTGTGTATGCTTCTGGAGGACGACATTGTGTCCATCAACAAGCCCGACGTCAATCTCTTCAGACTGGCGGCCCAGACGATCCCGAAATACTCTGGTCCGGAGCTGTTGTGGGATTGTACCAAGAGAGGTAATGGATGGAGGTCTCGACGTATTGACGGAAATAAATGCCAGTGTCGAATTGTGCACAGAGACTATGCTGGGTGTCTGGCGGACTATTTTGATACGTCCGGAGCGCCTGCGGATATCGCTCTGGCCAGTGGAAAGGCCTATTGTAACATGAAACAAAAGTGGTTTCTTCGGGTGCAGCAGCATGTTGGAAGGAATAGTAGCATGGGTCATAACAATTGAGGCGATGGTGACATGGTGTGGTTGTGTCTGAACGACCTTAGACATTGATATAATTAATAGTACGATACAAGTACAACGTTAGTTGTGGGTGTTAGATACATGTACTTCTCGTACGGTACTGGCATTTCCTGGTGGTTGGGTTCACCAAATCATCTTGCGATACTTGAATCGGGCGCTCTTGACGGTTTGCTTGAACTGCGTGTCATCGAAAGACGGAGAGAAATGTCTCCATGATCATACACGACATGTGACATCCCTTCTCACATTGTATCCGGGCATGCATAAACGGATCTGTGTCCTCGACAATCTGGCTGAAAGTCCCAGCTCTCCGCACCCCCCCCCCCCCCCCCCCCCCCCCCCAGAGTCAGTTCGTCCTGTGGCTGTGTCTCATTCCACCAGTTTCGGGCCTCTCCAAATCCCGCTGTCTTCAGGCCCTCTTTGCAGGGCTCTCTGGCCACGTAGACGCCCCGTCCAAGCCATTGCGGAACGGTACAGGTGCCTCCAGATCAATCACAGACGGTATCAGACGAGCCTGGTACACAAGAGGCGTGTTCAGCGGGCCCTGTACGAACAGCTGTTGTGTCCAGGTGAACAGAAACCACTCAAACAGGGTCACTGCGGCGGCAACCACCCCACAGATGGAGTATCCTCGTCACACCGAGAGTTTCTTCAGCATCAGAAGGGACGTGATTACGTCTATCTGAGTCTGTGTCGTGGTATGTTGGAGTTGACAGACTGATGTGTAGGAGTCGAGTATTGTACTGTAGGTACATTGCACTATTTAAGATTGAGGGATGAGAATATCATCACACATTTGGGGGCGGCATTGAGGGTGGTGGGGGCGATAAATGGAGATGAGAGGGAGATATTACCATCAAGCTGAGGATTGGCATTCATTTAAATCCACTTTTGTTGACATAGCGTCATTATTGGTCGGGATATGTGGACTCCATATTCTCCGGCATTTACTTACCAACTCCAAGTATATATGTCAACTGTATGTGGTCTTTTACTTGGGGGAAACAGAGAGTCTCAAACTCGAGGAAAAGTGGGTGAAAGAGATTAGTTTTTTACCCACTGACTTCTGTTCATGCCAACATAGTGTATTTCCAATCTTTCTGTTCGAATTTTGTCCTGAAACACGCTGGAAACAGCCGTGTTGTCCAGTTCATCTACAGTTCAGATCCGTCATTTAATCCACCACGACCGTTTTCCCCGTGTCCAACAACGTTATTAGTTCCGCACTGTACGTGAGTCACACTACTTGTAGCACTTCTTCACCGCCACTAACGACATGAAACTGATGCTGAAACCGACCGCGGGCAACCGGCTGCTCAAGGGCATTGTGTTCGACATGGACGGCACGCTGTGCGAGCCCCAGACGTGGATGTTTGGCCAGATGCGGGCCGCTCTGGGTATCGACAAGTCGGTGGACATTCTGGATCACGTCCACTCGCTGCCCGATCCCGAGCAGGAGGAGGCGCAGATGAAGCTGCGAGCCATTGAGACCAGAGCCATGGTCGACATGACCGCGCAACCCGGTCTGCTGCCGCTGATGGACTACCTCAAGAAACACTCGGTCAAGAAGACCATTTGCACCCGCAACTTTCCTGCTCCGGTCCAGCATCTTCTGGATGCGTTTCTGAGCGACCACGTGTTCGAGCCCATTGTCACGCGCGAGTTCAAGCCTCCCAAACCCCACCCCCAGGGCATCCTCAACATTTGCAAGGAGTGGGGAGTGGAGCCTGGCAACGTCATTATGGTCGGAGACAGTGTCGACGACATGGCTGCTGGCAAGAGCGCCGGCGCCACGACGATTCTGCTACAGAGCGACGTCAATGGCCATTTGAACGCCGACCCTCGAACCGATCTGGTCATCAACAGACTGGACGAGATTATCGGGTTGATTGAAGAAGGTATTGAGCTGAAACAATAGCCAGTGAGCGAGGCAATTGCAGGCGATTCGAGCACTTGTCTGAACCTATCAAAGTTGTGCCATGACCCTTCAATTGCACACCTATAGTCGGTGGCAGGGGTTCCCGAGAATGACCCTACATCGTGGTTCGGTAACACTGTCTATGGCAGGCATGTGTCCACTTTGAATCTGATACATAATGAATGAATCATACTAGACCTGGGTATGAGCTGACGGAGGTCCCGAGTCAGCTCTGGACCGCTTTTTTGGAGTCGCAGATGTCGTGTTCTGGTGAATCCGAATGGGGCACTGAAGTGTGCAGTCAAGGAGGAGCTTCCTGCCGGCCGAAGCTAGTCAATGGCTTCTGATGATGTCCACTGGATTTTAACCGGATCAATTGAGTGAACCGAGAGACTCTGTGGAGTTTTCCCAGTCCAGCTACTGCCAGTTGACTGACAGCGGCCGAGTGTGGCTCTCGTCAACCTCATTGACCACATGCCACCCTCCAGAACGCTTCCGCGCAACAATGAGACCCGACACAGTCCGACACCGAAGGAGTGAGAAACAGAGGGCTCGAAACCTCCGACGTTCTACCCTTTAATGACTCAGCTAACGCGAACCTCGTTAACTATCTCTCCTGGCCACGTGACCAAGACCTTGCGAACTCCTGGTAGGTTTCAGTAAGACTAGATCTGCCACCTCAATGGGACCTTTTCCACTCCCCTGAACCACTTACTCTAGCCATCTAGTATAGTTGACATTCTCGCTGCTCTTTCAACTACGTCAACTAAACCCAACAAAGTCCCAACAACCACAACAAATCTGCCATCGGCCGATATCTGGCAGTTTGAGAGCAACTTTATTGCCAACATACGAGCTTTTTGCGCGCTACTCTGCCGCTTTTCGGCTTTCTTCCCGGTGTTTTTTTTTTTTTACTTTTTTTTTTTCTTACTTTTTCCCGCGCGACTTTGCCGCCCAAACCTTGAGCTCTAATGCCGATCTGGAATGAGATCGACGGGGGTCGTGAGCCCGAAATACAACTCAAACTGGCGATCACGTGATATCTGTCGATTCGTTTCGGCTTCAGGAGTATGTCTGTCTTATCGGTTTTTCGAAACTCGCACTATTCGCTCAAATACATCCCCGATCCGTTCCCTCAACCCACCGACGGATCGACATGACATTCTAGGTCCACCTCGCCGCCGATCCAGCGGTTTTCTGAGAGTTTGAAATGTCCGAGACATGGACACAAACTGTTGAGCAGGACTGAAACAAGAACGCGGCTTCCAAGGGGGTAGCGAAGGGGGGAGGAGCAGATTCAAAGTCAGACTGTGCGTTTCAAACCGACACAAGGTCGGTGAAAAGGCGTTCGAAACGCGGCTCAACAAGTCTGAAACAAGTCGCAATGAAATGTACGCCCGCAAATACACGTACGGCCTACTTCCCAACCGCCCAAGCTGCACAGATCGACCTATTATCCTGCACTAAAACTACCCTGCAGTGACAAGAAGCAAATCACAAAGTGTATAGCCGAACCGACACCACGTAGGGTGCGGTGGCATGCGATAGGGTGCGGTACGGAGCGAGAGGGTGCTGTACGGAGCGGTACGATGCTCGCTGAATCGTCCATCGTTGGGAGGGTGACTAAGCTGATAAGATGAGAGATTGTGAGAGGACAGAGTGCTCCGCAGAGTGAGGGGGGTTGGAACCAAGACAAGTATTGGACTGAGGGGGATGAGTTAGGGAAGGATTAAATCAAGTGCCTGAGTTGCTGTTGTTTGTAGAGAGTGTTTTACGACCATCTTCATAAGTGGTTCCAGGTGGCAGTAATACAATCGAATAGAAGAAGAGGCGGACTTTCGAGAGACGAGATGAGTTGTTCATATAGTAATTCCATGTCCTCAAAATTCCTCAATGTCTTTTTTTCTGAACATCGAGAGTCTTCTGGAGCTTTGGAATGCTTCAAGAGGTAGCTCGTAAGCTGTGGGTACAAGGAGGCTATGTAATATCTCTTCTGGACTCATAGCTAGACAAATTGGCAGCACAAGATGTTAAATGAGTCTTCTAGACCATCTCCAGTTTGTCTTTCATGTCTTTACGAAGGTCCAAAAACTTTTACCAGACATTTCGTTTCCTACCTTTTAATCGCGGAACAACTCATCGTAAACGACCATTTTGGGTCGAAATCGGTCCATTTGTTAACCAGACAGGTTATTTCAGCCCGTGTATTCTCCAGGAATCCTGTTTATCTGAGCTGATCCTCTCTGCAGCCACCGTCTGTACCCTGCGCCTGGAACAGTGGACGTGAGCATGGAGGTGGAGGTTCTGGGGTTGAATCGAGCGTCAATTGGCTGCTTATATTGGTAGCTAGAACCGATGCATCAACAATGGGTTCCTTTTGTTCCCCAGATACCCGTCGATACATAATTCCACGTACTTGTACTTTCGAGGGGAGGTCGTAGTCTGTCGAGTCCGTCTGACAACGGTCTGGGGACATGTGGGGCTCTTTGGAGAGTCACAAAACGGTTTTAATACGTCAATATCAGACCCATGAGCCTTTTGACGACTCCAAAAACACGGTTTCTATATCCATTACGGTCTTGTTTGGATGGTGTGACTGCCATAAGAACATGATGGAGATACTGTTCAGCTTGGATGGAGAGAAACAGGTTGGTGGTTTTAGCCAGTCTGGAAACTTCAACTAGTTGGTAGATAGTTCACTAACAACTCATCAACTCATAGTCTCTCCAAGACTCAGAGTGACCACTGGTCATGCCTCAGTACAACAAAAGGCCAACTTCTGCGCGACGGCTGTCTTGGTGCGTCTCATGGAGAGAAAATTTTTCATATATACCTCGTCGTACTCGTACTCGTACTCGTACTCGCCAAACCTCGGCTAATTGTTTCACTGGAGCAAATCCGTAGCCTCCAGTGTCTCAGTCCACGGAGCCTGTTTCAACGGGTCTCGGAAGCACCAGATCGAACAAAATCAAGAGACGATGACGAGAATGAGACAAAGCGGGGCCGCTAAAACATCCAAGTCAACTGTTGGAGCTTGTCGGATGAGTTTCCACCGAGTTTGAGAAGATCCAACCAAGTTCAACATTCCAAACGAAGCTCAACATTCCAACGGACCGCCAGAGACAGGTTGGCCAGATAGAAATACAGCAAGTTCAATTTCAGATGGGAATAAAAGCAAAATTCCCATCCGGCAGCTTTTTTCCGGATAAAATGTAATATTGTATGTACTTAACAGACGTCGATCGAACGGCGTGGTGTATAAGAGAACCTTTGGAGGGGGAGAGGCACGTTACTTTCGGTATCACCGGACCATGTCACCAGATTATGTACCCGATCTTGTCACCAGATGGTGTCACCGGATGAGATCATGTGACTTTTTCCTGCCGCGTTCTTCGGGTCTCGAATGTGCGCTTCGACAACGATCGGCAATGATCGGCAACGATTTCGGGTCGGGTCCGGGAGTCTTGGAAAGGACAGAGGCGGAGAAAGATGCAGTTTCTGCTATTACTTGAAAAGTCACGACACGGCATGTGGGCACGAAACCTGGGCCCTTCACCGTGGTTGAACCCGTTGTGATAATCAATGCCACGCGGCCCTGCTTGTCTGAAACATGCCACAATGCATTATCCAGTACGTCTGAAACGGAAGAAACAAAGGCTTGTAACGGTAGAATGGGTGGAGTGGGTGGAGAAACGTGGACATGCGCGCAGAGATTCGGGTCTTACTTGTGATCACGTTCAGACCGAAGACTACAAAATGTAGTCCTGAAGACTCTAGACAGTCGATCTGACGTCCTCGTGGGTCACTAAACTTCTTGGTTCTTCAAATGAGCAGTTCTCCTCACTCAGACGGTGGCATTGCGAAATCTGGACCGTCTTGACCGTCTTGACCGTCTTAACCGTCTAGTCTTGCCGTCTTGTCTTGTCCCTCTAGTCTTGCCGTCTAAATCCCTCTCCAAGCTGAACCCTGGTATGACAAGGACTAGAAAATCTCAAGGGAGTACACGGTACATGCCCTAGCATGACCATTTCGGTTTCTCACCGACTTGGCTGCCCGCTGGAGATATGGCTCAAGAAAAGATCAGTGCTTTCGTAGCAAAGAACATGTTGAAAGGTACAATCTCAGCGAATCGCCATTTGCACATGACATCACGTCCATTATCCAAGATTGGTCCGATGGTCAGTCAGGGTATCAAGTCATATCAAGTCCTAATGAGCCTTCGGTCGAAAAAGTCAGACAATGACCCGCCGTTCCACGTTCCCATGTAAATATGAACATGTCTCGTGTTCAATGGGCTGACAATGGAAACTAGTACCAGCCCACTCTTGAGACGGTGATCAGATGTACAAGTAGACATGTTGAAAGAACGTGGGACCAGAAAACGATGGAACTGTCGACATGAACGAACTCACGCAACACTAGATTACCTTTTGACTGGCTATTCTGGCACTGGTAACTGCTGATGAGCTGCTCCACCAAGTCCCACACAGTTGAAAAGCACCCCTAACATTCATGAGTGGGGGAACTATGAGTATGTACTGTCCAACTACGTCTATCGAACTACAAGTAGGAACTGCCAGTGTTCTAACTCCACCCACCCACTCACGTGACTCACGTGACCTCATCGATTCACATTACTCGCTCTAAAAGTATGGTATATACATAGTCTTCTTCCACCACCCTTCTACGTACTCCTGCTTCCTGCTCCCCCATCCATCCTCCGCTCCCCACCACCATGTGACATCACGTGACCCCACATCTCTCCTCTTGGATCCCATATCGCCAATCACATGCATCACGTGACTCTTCTTCCCGCGAGAGCACGTGTTTTTGCCCCACCATCCACCGCAGTTATGCATGAAGATCGACAGAGGGGGAGAAAGGGAGACAGGGAGAGAAAAAAGGGGGGGGGGGAAGCGAGGTCACGTGACTAGAATACGATCGAGGGTATATGTTTGGTTTTTACCCTAACCTTTACTGTCATTCTCAACATTCTTACGATAACTACACAAGCTGCATCCTACCCCAACTACCAAGTACAATAATTGTCAACATGTTGAGGAACAAGCTGAGGAACAAGTCAGAGAGCGGTTCTACCCCTCGTTTCATATTAAGGTTATCCAATTAGACTTCTCCTGTCCGGATAAGACTTAAAGTTAGGCTTACGAATTTCAAAAATAAGCTTTTCGATTGTAGTATGATTTAGAGTTTGGTGTACGGCAAATGAATTATCGTGAGCATGTTGATGTTGGATTGGGATGGTTGGTTGATTTGGCGTATTTGGGGTTTGGAGTTTGGAGGTTGGAATTTTTGGGGTTGATTTTGGGACTTGTAGGAGGTTTGTGGAGTCTTTTAAGGCTTCTTTGGATTTTTTTAGAATTTTTTGCATTTTTTGAATTTCATTGGTATTTTTATAAATTAGTTTTAATTCACTGAAAATTTGGAAAAATGAAAAATTCGGATCGAGACGATTCGCGAAATGGTTGGATTAGCAAATTGGAGGGACTCGCAAAAAAAGACATGACATTATATGAACTGAAAACACTAGGTACGCCCCTCCTGTTCCTCCTCTACCAGGGGGATCGACAACAATAAGGGCTTTGTTGTTTAATGCAAAAAGCAATTTGGGCCGTGGATAGGTCCAAAGAAAGACCTTGTAGGGTCAAAAAGCAACGTCGAGCCGTGTTGAGTGTACAAGACTTAGATAAAGATACGAGAAGTGAAGATTTGGCGTTTTGCAATGTCCAGACACTTGGTTGGTGCTAGATACGAGTACAAGTACATTATGTATAGTACAGTACCACAAGCAGTAGCACATACTAGAGCTTTTAGAGACATCAAAGATCAAGTACAGCCACTATTATCGACTGTAGATCTCTCGCCGCTATCACTTTTATCTCTTCTGTCGTTTTTTTTAGCGGTTTTCACGCACAGACTTTTTTCCATTACTAATGATGAGTAATGCAACAGTGCCGTTCGAGCATCTCGACAAGACAACTCCGGAGTAATAATACCAAATTGCCGTCCAAAACAGAGTCAGATCATCACGAATCTCTACCAGCGCCGTCAGACCTAAGCGAAACCCTGTCTTCAACGCTCGCTTACCTGCCGCGCGATATTATTGAGTGTCCTTTACCCGACATGAGTAATGTAGTTGGGCAGCACAAACGCCGTGTGGTGACAACATTATCCATGTCGTACAGTGCCCACAACTCTCTCGCTGTGAGGTCACGACCCACCAGCGTGGTCACCACACCAGGCATGTAATCCCACGACACCAGCAATGTAAATGCCCACGACACAAACAATGCAATCACCACATCAACCCTGTAAGGCTCACCAAAAGAGGAGAGTGTTCATCCTAGAATGGCATAATATCTCATTTCTGCCAGCCAAATATATGAGCTATAATACAAGTTCAAGTTGCACTTGTCTTGTGCCAAGAACCATCCACAAGTACAAGTTGCGTGCAGGGCTGTCACATAGAAGCCGTCGTTCCGTGACAGGCCAATGTCATGGGCACTAGGAGTCCAATGTCGTGACTAGGTGAACTTTATTCGTCTATCTGGGGACAGTTTTGGAGACCCTTGGAGTCATATAAATCACAATCAGATCAAGTGCACGATACTCCCCGTTTCATCAGCTGCATTTCCATACCATTCACGTCATGACATCGCCAGTGTCACCCCCAACGGCCCCGTTGTCACCACCACAAGGTTGACGTGCCCATCACAAAGACCATGTCGTTACTGGCAGGCACCCTTGCAGGGGTCGCAAAGTGCAACGGACCGAAAACCCACATGTCAAAGACGCAGATATACGTACAATGGCGCGCCCGGCTATTAGCCCAGGCCAGTCACGTGACCACAAGAGAGGCGGTATATGTCTTTTTTTTTTAGCCATCTCCGTTTTCCTTTTTTTCAATTTTTCAATGTTTCAACTCTCATCACGTGATATAGATAAGGTTTGGTCATGTGACCTGCGGCATGCTGGCTGCCCCACATCATCCGCAACCCGCGCTTGTGCCAATGTATGCAGAGTGTGTATGTATGATTTTTTGGGCGGCAGTCAAAAAAAAAAAAATTAAAAAAAATTGAGGGATTTTCGCGAAAATGCGCAAAAATAGTATTTGACGGAAAATACAAGTAATTGTGATATACAGCAGCGGTAGAGAATTTTGGAGCGTCCTTGGCTGTTTGGTTTACGCGTTTTTTTCTCGTTTTTTTCTTTTTTCACATTTTTCACATTTTTCTCTTTTATTTTATTTTGTTTCGTTTTAGTCCGTTTTAGTAAGAGATCCCATTCGGACACCCACCCTGCAGGCGTGCATAGGTTCTCTGTACACTGACAATTCGTTTGTGGGCAGTTTCCGACTCTCTCTATGCACCAAATCTGTGGTGGAGATTTTATTGTCATTTTTGAGTCTTCTTTTTTGTTTCTTTTCTTGCGCAGCGGAATTTTCGATCCGAATTTCCAGCAAGGTTTTGGGAGGTGAAAAAAATCGCAAAATCGAGGCAAGAAAAAAGCGGGACACGCGGCATCAATGTCGTACGGCTACCGAGGCAGACAGACGAGAGGAGACCGATGGAAGATGGGCACGACAAGGACGAGAGTCGTTCAAGGGTGGGTTCGGGTGAGTTGCGCTTATTATTGGTTTTTTTTTTCCGAAATTCCGCGGATTTTTCTGAATTTACTGATATTAATGAATTTCCTGATATTTGTGAATTTCCTGATATTTATTTATGAATTCCCTGCCTGATATTTATGAATTACCTGATATATATGAATTTCCTGCCTGATATTTATAAATTTTCTGATATTTATGAATTTTCTGATATTTATTAATTTCCTGATATTTATGAATTTTAGTGATTTATTTCTGATTTTTTTAGTGTAAAAAGTGCCAAATATTCTTCTATTTGTCGTTGTTGATTTAACATGCTGTAAACCGTCGGTCCCACCTGTCAAATATGCAGAGAATGAGGAGACGGAGAGAGTTGAAAACTCGATCAAGAACGAGCCCAGCGACTTTTGCCGTCAGTCTGCGTCATTTCTTTTGATTTATTAATTATTTCTTTAAATATTTATCTTTTCATCTTTTCATCTATTTACCTGTACCTATTTACTTTTACAAACTTCCAATTTTCCACGGCGCAATCTTCAAAATGTATTACTCTTTACTCTTTACATTTTACATACCAACCAAGATCATTATTATTGCACAAATAAGTGGCCGTTTTAAGTTGGCCGGTTTTGGGTTTGTATTTTTGGGTTTGGCTTTGGCTTTGGCTTTTAAGCTCGAGGTGTATTTTGGGTTGATTGTCTCGTCTTTTGTCTTTTGTCTTTTGCACCTCGCTTTTCGGCTTTCTTTAGTTTTTGAATTAAACGGAAATAGAGTTGTTGACCTGGGTCGTCGGAGATTTGGGCGCTGAATGAGGGAGTCGAACAGACCTGTAGCGGCGTGTGGAGAAAAGAACTCGCCATGTGAACCACATTGGCATCTCGGGCTCTTGTCTGGCTCCCGTTAGACGCCCCAGTCACGTGGTTCGCCCGCGGGGCTTACCCTACCCCGCAACAGAGTTTGCTCGGCAGTGACGCACTACAAGATGGTGCACCTCTCACCACCTACCTCCTGCACATATACCGGCAATAGATAGGTGGAGGGCCGACGGACTGGTGAGGCGACCTTTGAGAGAACGACACCTAGACCGAGCGCAAAACTACCGCCGCCGATTTCACAGCAACACAGATACCAGTGAGTAACGACAGGCACGACTGCTGGATGGTGACACAGACAGAGAAGAGCCACAGACAGAGGCGGGAGACACAGACAGAGGGCACAGAGCTCACAGAGAGAAACGAAACAAGCGAGAGGTTTGTTGTTGTTGTTTTTTTCGAGGAGGAGTTGGAAAAAAGGGCGGCCAAAGACCGACTTTTGGGGGGCGTGGGCAACAACCGGTCGTCTCTCTCTCAGCAGCAATGTAGCGGGTGTTGATTTGGGTGTCGTTGACAGGCAGCCATGTGATGGGTGGGTGTGAGAGATGAGGTGGTGCTGAAAAGGAAGGGTTTAGGGTAATCATGGTGGCACGATATGGCAACACCCCAGAGGTCCTATTCGCAACGCTCCTTCACCACAGCTCGACACCGCCTACCCCGCATCGCCACACCAGCTCTCCGGGTCACGAACAACGTCTCTGCGGCAAGTGCCAGTACTAACACAGACCGACGCACAAACGCACGCACGCGCTACTACAAGACACTCTTCCACAGTGGCAACCTGTCCACAGACACACAAGTGAGTATCAACACATGGAGATGGCATGAGGGGTGACGGAGGCGGTGGTGAGAAGGTGGAGATGATGTTTTGGTCTGGGAAGCTCTGACGATGCTCCGATTTTTGCCGCTCAGCTCCGGCTCAGTTCCGAACACTGGTGACACCTTCAACCCCCGCTAGCTCTGCAGCTAAAATCTGGGCCAACAAACGCGGCTAGAGTATCATCACCTTGGGTCCCATGCAATGCGTACGCCTTTCGGACCCCAATATATACGTCCCGTAACTAACTCAGCACACACAATCCACACACTATTGGTCAAGTGAGTACGACAGATGGGGATATGAGCATCCGAAGCAAGCAAGGGAAGCTGGAGAAGGAGCAGGAGAAGACAGAGCAGACAGAGCAGACAGAGCAGACAAGACGGAGCAGATAGATAAGGCGATCGTTCAGGCTGGGCTACATGGTGACGTTCTTGGCTGAGCATGGACGAGCAATCCTACGATGCACAACCACGCCAACACGGTCTACAAGATGAAAGACACAAAGCATACATCTGCTCGCAGGTGCGAGGCACGGAATCGTGGAAGCCATTACAGACACTTGACGCCCTAGGATATGACGCCTCCGACAACCGATGACGACTCCGACAAGGAGACAACTCGAGGCAGCAAGCAACCAAGACATGAGTGCAGACACGACTAACAGACACAACTGCTCGACACCGTGCCCCCCTGCAGTCTACCATAAATACAAGTGCCATTATCAGTCGCGGTCTCTCGTCTTGATCTCTCGCACAGCTCTGGTACAACTCCAAGTTCCAACTACTCCTCCGCGCACCCATCCCACATACTAACCTAGATGTCGACACGAAGAGGCCCCTGGAGTTCGGAGGAAGATCTCCGTCTGCTGTCTCTGATCGACGACCACGGCCCCACCAACTGGGTGCGCATCTCGCAGATTCTCGGATCTCGGACCCCCAAGCAGTGCCGAGAACGGTACCATCAGAACCTCAAGCCGTCACTCAACCACAGCCCCATCTCCGAAGAGGAAGGAATCTACATTGAGCAGCTGGTGGCTCAGTATGGCAAAACTGGGCCGAGATTGCGCGCCATCTCAACGGCCGATCCGACAACGCCGTCAAGAACTGGTGGAATGGAGGAGCCAACCGGAGACGGCGAGCCACCCTAGCTGCACATCAACGACGACCCACCTGGGACTTCGGCGCCCATGGAGGCGGACCTGGAGGACCCCCTCCCCCACCACCGGCCACACACGGTGTCCCCGGCATGCATGGTCCTCCTCCCGGAGTGGTTGGTCATCCCGGAGGGTCTCCTCCCGACGGTGGCACCACACTTCCCCCCATGACGCCATACCACTCCACCAACCCACAATACAACCGGCGGCTCTCACTGCCCAACCTGGCACCAGATCATGTGCCGCCACACCTATCCTCTCACACGGGACATCACGGACACAGCCATAGTACATCTGTGAGTCTCGCGGCGAGCCACAGCAGCAGCTACGCCAACAGCCACGCACACACGCCTGAGGAACGTGAGTCACACCATCTGCCGTCGCTGGTAGCTGTTGGGGGAGGGGTGGGCGCACCGCCTCCTCCTGCCCCCGGAGGAATCGTGTTCAACTCCGCGTACACGGATTCCGCCGGATCAGCTTTTAGCGGCAGTGGAGGAGGTAATGGAGGCGCTGCTCCGGGCCCGCAGGGATCTTCAGTGGGTCCCACTGCCGGCCCCGGGCCCGGAGCGCCCACTGGAACGTCCCCAGTGTCGACCCGTTCGCTTCATCATCTTCCTCCCTCCCGATACAACCGACGACAGTCAGCCACCACCGTGTCCACGGGCTACTCGTCGTCGCGACAGTCGTCTATTGGCGGCCTGTCTTCTGTGTCGGACACGGACGATCCGTTTTCGTTTGGATCGTCGCTCAGCAAGTACTCTCTGGGTAACAGTGCCAGCAACTCGCGCCGAAACTCGCACGTTCCCACAGCCACCGCCTCATCGAGCTCCCTTGATCCGGGTGCTCCACATCCTGCTCTGCTGCATTCGCGTCTGCATCAGCTTAGCAACGCGAACAGCGTGTCCAGCAGCAGCGTCAACGCGTCATCTCCAAGTGATAGCGGCAGCAGCAGGCCTCCCAGCAACCGGGGAAGCTTGTCTGGCCCCACCGGGCCACCTACGATGAACCTGGGCCACCGCCATAGCGTCACTGGAGTGCAGATTGAAAAGGACAAGGAGGGTGGAGGAGAGAAGTTGAAGATTTCCAACTTGTTGAGTTAGGGCTCATGAAATGCCGCGCAAAACACTTAATAGCGGTTACACATTGTATAGTAATGTATTTATTTATATGGTAGGTGGGCGATGATCAGAGCAAAGCAGATGAACCATGCTACATTAGTAGACGATATTTTGTACACTGTACATGGGTACTTGTAGCCGAGTGCGATTCACGAAGCATCTTACGAGTGCAAGTATAGCTGGAACACATTTTTTTTATATCTATATACTTGTTTCATCACTCTTGGCACCCCTATTGCACTTTTCACCCGCACGCTAGCCATATAGTTCATGATGCTTGGACAAGACGGCCATGGACCATCCTACCAGAAGGACAGCGGCGAAGAACATGTTGGAGAAGATACTGACGGTCCGGGGGTTGGCCATGGCGTTGGTGGGTGGGGTGGGGTTGCGGACCTCCCTGGACATGGCGAGGGTGACGTTGATCATTTGGGTAACCACCAGAGGGAGGCCCACAATAATGATTATGAGGTTTAGCATTGTGGATGCGTATCAGAATCTGGGGTATCGGGAATAGAGAGGTATCGTTGTCGACGGGGTATCTTTTTTTGAGCGAGTCGCGAATGGTTTGGTAGGTTGTGTTGTTTGTGTAGCTGGGGTGTTGAGGAAGCACCGGTGTTTATATAGATTCCAAGTAATGTTAATTGGGATAATTTGAAAATGAAATTAAAATTAAAATTAAAATATATAATAATATATATATAAATTTAAATTAAAATTAAAAAATAATAATAATAAATAAAAAACAATAGCAAGATCTTAGAGAGAGGTAATTGCACAAAAGACGGCGATTTGAGTGCAGATTGAGTGCATGTTTGCGATGAGGGAGGAGTTGTTTCAAAGTGCATCACATTTGCGGGAGTGGAAATGACGTCTCTGGGGGTGCTACATTGTCGGTAGAAGGCATGATGTCCACGGAGACGCTATTCTGATGAGTTCACCGCATTCAGGACAAAAAACTCTGCAAAACAATGCCATATAGTTCCCCCTCTTTGCACAATGAAACGCTCTCGGGCGTAAAACGGACTAAATCCCAGTGTAGGTTACAACCATCAGAGTGCCGCCCGTTGTACAAGACGCACAATCAGAAACGTAGAAGCGTTGGTTTTATCGCTAGTCGACTGACAATACTGTTTGAAGCACGTGTCTCAAGTCCTCGTAGCTCGGCTTGTTCTAGTAATTGGTGGTGGAACAAGGTACAAGGCACGGCGGTCGACACTCAGACTCTGTATGATGAAGGCTCTTGTATGGAGGAGGTACCGTACAAGCATTGAATGAATTGCACGTCGGAGGCATTTTTCAACTTTGCCAAACGTTTTCATATCGGTTCTTTTCCCCTTAATCCATCTCCGGGACCTGTGGAACGCACCCATACACTCGGTTGCAACCACGTCTCTGGCTGAAAAAGTAACGCCAACCTTTGACAGGCCAGTAAAGGGCCTTTCATGAGAATAATATTGTTTTCCAATTAGCCAGGTTTCACTTTGGAAAATATCCACACTTCCACAGGCTCGAGCACTTACTCAGCCATACCCTCAAGATTTAGACCTGTAAACCATGCTGGGCAACTTGTTTCAGCACACTTCCCCGAGCATGCAAACAGGAAATGCGCAGTCAAGACTTGAAAATACTCACAAAAAATACGTCGTATTGCCCCTCAAGCCACTTTTGTCGCCGGCTTTTGCTTTTTTCCGCCCAGAATCTGCCAACCCCGCATCGCAGTAAAGTTGGTGCTAGCGGAACCATCGCACCAGCGTTACATCGGAAGGGGGGAGGGCGGAGAGAGGAGAGAGGTCTCGTGACTGGAGCCGTTTCTGTAGAGTCACGCCTTTTGAATATTTGTTTTCTTCTGTGGGAAACAAGTCTATGTGTGTACTTGTTCATATGAGTATGGTAGGTATGTCGCGGTTGATTGGTGTTCAGCAGATACGGTTCCGGTGCTAAACTAGTTGATGGCAGAGTTAAGCAATTGTTAGCGCGTATTACTGGATGCTTGTTTGTAGTGGTTACGACAGTCTGTTGAAAAAGATGGGATTCACTCTTGGTGATGGGTTGCAAGGTTGGTCAAGTCAGGATAGAGGCAGGAGCAACAAGTGGGAGAAGTGGGAGAAGCGGGAGGGGTTTTCGTTACCATCTTGGAAGGGATGATACATGAGGGCCAGACTAGAACTTTGCTTCCAAGCTATCCAAGATCTGGTGTACAAGGTCAATCTGGTGTTTGTTTGTTGCGGCTCTGGTTTCAACACCATGAGTGTGACATAACGGACTGGGTCTGAGTAAAGTGACAGATTGTCGAGTTCATTCAACAACATGGTGAAGAGCAATCTCCTCATGGTCTCAAATCTCCTCATGGTCTCAAACCTCCTCATCTTAGAGAGTCCGTGAAATCGACTTCATCAACCGCAGTTGTGTCTTTGAAGGTATGTACAGCAACACGTGTTATTGCATGCTATAAGTTACCGGATCCCTGTAGAATCCCGTAATGTGGTCTCCCGTTTCCCTCCTATCGCCTCATCGATAATCGCCGCCGTTGTTGCGTTCGTATATGTCTGATTTTGGTGGCGTGCGTTTGTCATGCACCTCATCTGCACCAATTTACAGGTTGGTGATGGGAGGCGAAACTTGGCAAAAAAAACAGAACCACGCCACCCATCGACACATGCGCCACTACAGACACAGACAGGCTGTGACGGGCTCGGGCGAGGTGCGTGGCCCCAACTCCGCGCTGACGGAGTTTCTCAAGGAGCAGGGAATCACGCGACGACGAGAGTCTTCCGAGCCACCTGACGAGGTGGGTCTGGAGGTCGGAGATCAGGGCCAAACGTCTCAGACGGCGATCGAGCTGTCGGACAATAACACGGACGACTCGTCCGGGTCCAGTGCCGACGAAGACGACCCAGATATCGTTCGCATCCGCAATCTGGCTCGCCGAAAACGCAACTGGGACGAGTCCGAAGACGATCCGGACATGACATCTGAGGAGGAGATCAAGGGAGTCAAGAACCCGGGCCAGAAGGACACGTGTGCGGTTTGCGGCGTCTTGTTTGTGGTGACCGCCTTCTCCCGCAACCACAAGAACGACGCCCTCAAGCTGCTGTGCTACGACTGCACCATGGAGGAGGTGAAGAAGGAAAAGGAGGCCAAGAAGCGGGACCACAACTTGCGAAAGCTGCGGAAAAAACAGGCTGAGGCGCTTCTCGACCAGAAACAGTACATCCGAGTGCCCAAGCTCCAGGACATGTGTATCACTCTGATCACCACCCATATTGACCATGTGGAGGCTCTAGGAGATATCGGAGGCGAAAACAAGAACAAAATCAGCCGCATCTTATCGAGAAACCGTCGACTGGACTCGGAAACCATGAAGTTCTTTTTCGACACCCAGCTCAAAAACCTCGAGTTCTGGGACTGCTCCAATATCGACTCGGAATCACTCCGAATGATTGGCTCCTTCTGTCCCAATCTGGAGGAGTTGGTTCTGGGCATGTGTGGGCGGCTGCGAAAGGAAGACCTGCTCTATCTGGGCGAAAAGCTCAAGTCGCTGGCCTCTCTGTACATCGATGGAGCGTTTCTTATTTCTGGAGACACTTGGAACGTCTTCTTCGACATGGTAGGAGGCGGTCTCAAGGAGCTCACTATCAAAAACAGCCACCGAATCTCCTCGGAAAACATTGTGTACATGTGTGAAAAGTGCCCCAAGCTGGAAAAGTTGGTGCTGAGCAGACTCGAGGGATGCACCGACCCCATGGGATACGAAATGGCAGCTCTAACCCTGGGAAACCTCAAGGAAATTGAGATTAGTTATCCTCAAGACGAGTCACTTGTTTCCGATGATCTCATCAGTGGCCTGGTATCTACTTGCGGTCCCCAACTCAAGTCAATCAACCTCGATGGTTGTTCGGCGCTCACAGACAAGACTCTAGGCACTCTGCGGGCATGTACAGCTCTAGAGTCCTTGTCTCTGAGTCATGTGGACCAGCTGACCGACAACGGAGTGGCATCACTGTTCTACCAGTGGGAAAACCCCGGTCTCAGTGAAATCCACATGCGCAAGTGCATTGCTCTGGGTGACGATTCGTTCAGAGTGCTTGTGGACAACTCGGGACCGACGCTCAAGAGCATCAGCGTCAACTCGTGGGCAGAGATTGGGGTCGACACGGTGAAGACGGTGTGTAAGAGTCTCCCGGGGCTGCAGGACATTGACCTGGGCTTCTGCAAGGGTATCAACGACGAGTGTGTGGAGTTGTTGGCGGAAAACTGTCCCCTGTTGCAGAAGATTGAGGTCTATGGAGACCCGGGAGTGACGGAGAATTGCAAGGTGGGCGACGGTATCAAGTTGATTGGCAGGATGAGTGATGTCGTCTAGCATGTGCCGGTGTTGTTTTCCACAAAATGTTTGTATAATGAGATATTGAAACGATTCAAGTGCATTGTTCTCAAACCAGCTGGAGACAGTACATACTGTAGGTGTTCCTCTGACATAGGCGTTTCCGTTCCCTGGCATAAGCGTTCGTCTGATGAAAAAAAAAAAAAAAAAAAAGCTGCTTTGGGCGACTAAAAAAGATTGCAGGCACCCCAGGATTCTCCGTATGGTCTCCCACTACAATACTAAACTGGGCTTCTCTGGTGCCTTGACTATGGCTGATCGGACGGGAAGCCGTATTTTCACCGGGATATGGCCGCAACCGTTGGCTCTGAGAGTTGTAGGGGGCTTTTTACGGGACCAGAAAAGTCTCGTGGGTGAAAACTTGAATGCGGCTTTGAGCCCCTGTAGAAAGGAGTAGACGCACTGAGAGGAGGTAGTGTACGTAAGAGAGATGGTAGAGACTCCGATGGTACTATCGGTTTCGCTGTGGAAGGGCTGGAACATACAGTTTTGGGGTATGATGTTGAGTCACCAACCTCTCTGCTCGAAGAGGTGAAACATGGTAGAAACGGCTATAACGGGTTAGTCATAATGATTTCCTGAGGAGATATAAATAAGTGGTGAACTCCATTTCTCTGTTGAGTCAATATTAAAACGAACCGTCAAGGTGACTTGTGGTATTACTATGTATAGTCTGTCTACTCCTGCCATATTGCGACCTGCTCTCCTCACATTATCATCATTTAGTAGACATAGGCGGTGTAGCTGGGTTGAAATTGTTGTGAATGAATTGATTAGCTACCTGTAACTGATTATATGAGCTCTATAGGGGGTGGTGGCAATGGCTTCAGAGGATCCACACAGCATGTCGTCTAAGTATTCTCACAGACTGTTGACCCTTGAGGACAGAAGAGCTCGAGCTCGATATGAACACTCACTCACACACTCATCCTTACCTCTCTCCCTACTCCAACTGCTTGGTCCAATCATATTTGTCCCATTTGGTCACAAACTTGGCCCTCATTTCCTTATCTTCTCCCCAAGTGACGGTTCTCTTGGCTAGCTCCACCGGACACCTCAACAGCCCCGAAATCACCTCGCGAGCAAATCTGTCGTCCTTGGGCCACTTGTTGGCATCCTCGACGATATGGCCCACTCCTCCGTCAATTGTCAGCCACACATGTACATAAGGAGCCTCTTTGGCAATAGATGTCTGGAACCCCAGCTTACCTTTACCGCCAGTCTGGATCACCTTTCGGTGCTGACTCCACTCAGTGTCGGACGTCAAAAACGCCTCCTGGAAGAAGGGGCTGATGTCGTTGGTCAAATCAAGAGGCACGGGAATACATACGATATGTGCGTGCGGAAAGAGCCAAGGACGGGCAGCATTCTCGTAGAAACACACCCCCAGACCCATAGACATGTACATGACCGCTAGACACTTTTGAAAGTTGCGAATCTCCTCCCATTCGTCCGAATCGCACTCCAGAGTGTTCTTATGGTGAGCAATGGGGACAATAACAGCAGAATACGCAGCTAGTTCGGGCTTGGGGGCAATTGACAGATAAACACGGGTGCCAGTCGAAATGACAGAAGTATTGGGAGCCCTGTCTTCCGCACAGAGATCACAGGTATCCAAAATCTTGGTCATCTTTTGAACCTGGGAAATGGCCATATTCTTCAAATCAATCTGCTTCTTGGAAACAAGAGAAGCTAGACGGGAAGAGTTGTCGTCGGCATAGTCGTTGTCGACAGAAAAGCCCTTGTCACGTGAAATCGTCTCTGCTGCACGTGACGAGGCGTTGCCCATGTGACTCAACCGTCGTTCCTCCGCAACCATCTCTGCAATAGTCATATCTTCAGGCTTGGGCGGAACTGCAGGACCCATCATTTGCGTATCCATTGCCGACAAAACAACCGGTTCCGGCTTCTTGCCAGGCTCCGTGTCGTCATCTTCTTCTGCTGAGTCATCTTCTTCCTTCTTAGAAGTCGATGGAGTCTTACCCTGTAACTTGGCCCGTAGATCGTCGGCAATCTGCTTATTAAGACTGTTGATTTCGTCCGACCGTGTAAGAACCACCGATCCTTTAGTGTCCGCCACGTGACCTCCAATCTCGTCCTCCTCGTCAGATTCGTCAATGACCCATTTCCCAGGTCTCGGCTCATGCGATCTCGACCCATGCGATTGTTCTCGACGAAGGTCTCCGTCACTCGACCTATCTCTGTGTCTCCTTCTGTCACTTCTTCGGCTTTCTCTGCTTCTGGATCGGTCTCTGTTTGAGCGACTAGAGCGGCTCGACCGGCTCGAACGGTGTCGATCTGATCTTTCCGAACGTTCGGATCGTTCCGGTCTATCAGATCGCTCGGAACGATGTCGACGGTGTGATCTGGAAGAGGAGTGGCGAGACGAGGATTCCCTATGAGTGGAACGTCGGTCGTCGGTGTCGTGCTTGTCGCTTCTGTGATCCGATCGAGACCTTTCATAGTGTGACGTGTTTTTTGAGTCTCTGGTGTCACGTGGGTCACTTGTGTTTGCTGGTGTATCCATTATTGGCTGTTTCCAAAGTGCGAAGAAGTGGTGATGTTTTTTGGAAGGCTGAAATTGGCCTGCATATAATTATGCACAATATGCATGAAACTTTTAGAGGGGAAATATGGGGGGGGCTTTAGAATGGTGTTTGAGAGGGGCTACTGGAATTTGGACGGTGTAAAATAATTCAAGGGGTTTGATTTGGTCTTTCTTGTCTGTCATCCTAGTTCTGAGACACATTAATCGAAAGATATGAGGATCATCTTGATGGGATCATTACTTGAGACATTACTTGGGATATTAGTTAAACTTACATTGAAGGTGGTAATAGAACCGGTTATTGGGGGTTAGTTGGGCTCATTTTTTTTCATCTGTACATTCGTAGTCTTGAAATATGTTGGAAAAATTGGTTTTTGTCCCTCTGTACTCCACATCTATACCCATTATAGTTCCATATCTCCACCTCTCTCTCAGTTGGCCTCTCACTAACTCTACTAGCTTTTCTGCAGGCAGGAACTTCACAACACCACTTCCACAAGACTCGTTTCACTTTCAAATGGCCCCTCGATACTGGTGCAAGGTGTGCGCTGTATTTGTGACCGACACGACGTTTGAGCGCAAGGTGCACGAAGAGACGGCCAAGCACAAATCGGCGTGGAAGCAACATTTGCGCGGGTTGTATGAATCCAGCAAGGAGGAAGGCGCGAAAAAAGATGATCTTGAGCGCGAAATGGCCGAGATTAGGAAGAAGGTGGCCCAGGATGGCTATGAGGGGATGGATAAACCCCTAGAAGCGAAATCTGGGTCTCAAGATCCCGCGGTAGCGCCAAAAAAGACATTCTACGACAAGATGGAGGAGAAGAGTAAACAGGACGAAAAGAAGCCTGTTATCGACACAAACACAGGAACCGGTGTGTGGGAAAGTGTTCAGGTGATACCTCCTGCTGCTCCGCCTGTTGTTGATGGTTCCGAGGGGGTTTCAGAGTACGTTTTGAGTGCTTCTAAGCGAGCTCAGAAGGTGAACGATGAGGAGTCAACAAGATGGAAGATCCAGGAGAAGCAGTTGGAGGACGATGATCTTGTGCTCAACAGAAAACGCAAGCTGGGTAGCGATAGCGATAGGAAAGGTATCAAGGTGGACTTGAAGCAGGAAGATGGCGTTAAAAAGGAGGAGGTTGAAATGAAGACGGAGGACACTGACGTTAAAAAGGAGGAAGGAGAGAGCAAAGGAAGCATGTTCAAGCGGAAGAAGAAGAAGATCAAAAGTTGATTTAGCGAGTGTTGACAAAGCTAGTGACTACTACTGAGCAATACGGCGGTCTGAGTACTCCTCCCTCGATGACGACATCAGGATCCAAAAGCAACGTCACGAACAGATCGAGAGGTTGTCCTCTTAAGATAGTTTTGCTGAGATTCACTTTCGGTTGTCGCTCTTCACGAAAGCATGTGGACCGAGAATTCAATGTCACTTGACGGACGTCTGCAATTGGTTCTTACGGAAAGAATCGAGAGTCTCGATTGTAACACCGTTGGATAGTCCCCGACGAGCTGATTCTCCTGTCTACCAGTGTGGACATTAGTATCATACCACATCTAACAACAACAACAAAAAAACAACAACAACAAACAACAAACAACAACAACAACAAAACAACAACAACAACATATCACATTCCACAGTCTCAAGTAACAGATATAGTAAAAAGCCCTTAAACGATTGGACAAGCCAGTCTGCCTACAGGCAACTGCTCTACGCCCATAACTATCATCATACATGTCCATGACTGACCTACAAGTCCTAACCGTCTATGTATTGACCAGTTTCTCTTTTGTATCTATAAACCCAGTTACTGGATGTTCTGAAGCCTACGATTGCACTTGCCATTATCACTCGCTAGCACTTGTCATTATCTTGGTTCATGGTTGAGTGAGTAGTGTAAGTAGCACATGTCTTCAGGTTAACACTTCTCCGGCTGACTGGCTCCCTTGCATCATGTATTACTTCATCGCCAGCTCTGGGGACACTCAAATCATAACATACATTCATGAGGGGCCTCGGCCACCTCCTCGCGCTATTTACATATATACACTCTAAGTCCACGATCGAGAGGCTCCCCGGACCATTTCCAAAATCTTCCATCCGCCCGTCTCGGGATTGCCCATGTCCTCAGGCACTCGGGTCAGCACCATGACGTAGGTGGACTGCTGGATGTTGTCTTCGGTTCCAGCAGCCAGCTCGCCGGTCTTGGCCTTTCGGTACAGATGCACCTCCTGAGCTCGGCAGGAGATGACGTAGACAGGCACGTCGGACGGTGGCAGCACCTTGGCGGACATGATATCGACTCCTCGAATGTCAAGAATCTTGCCGTCAGCGAAAAGACCCTGCTCGGTGTACTGCTTGGTCTGGGTGGCCCAAATGTTGTAGGGGGCCTCACTGAGCCACATTTTGAGGGTCTCGCCGTCGCCGGTAACCCACGCCTCCAGCACTTCGGGAATGATGTACTCTCGGGTAGTCTTCATGAACTGGTCCTGGTTAAACGACGGGTCCATGAGCTTGAACATTCGGATCACCTTGCCAGCCTCGGTCTCGTCAAACAGTCGGCCCACCTTGGAAGTCACGGCTCGCAGGGTGGCGATGAATCCGTTGTCGGACTCCTCCCACCACGAGGCCACGCCCTTTCCGGTCTTGCCAATGACGGAGTTTTCGTCAAACTTGGGCATTCGCCGGTTGGAGGCCCGGGCGGTGGCATGGACCACCAGATCACTGCCAGCCTCCTCGTTGGGCATGACGGGGCCGGTCTTGACGCCGGTTCGCAGCTCCTCCTCGATTCGGGCCTGCTGCTCGGCCATACGTCGAGATCGTCGGCTGCCCTTGTCCTCGAAACCTCCATATCGGATCGACGATCCGTCGTCAATCACGTCCTTGATGTCCTTGTACGCCTTAGTCTTTCGAATGGGCTCGGCAGCCTTGTCCAGCGTGTCGGCGGTGACGTTGATTCCCTTTCGGGTGGCCTGGCCAACGGGCGAGTTCCACGCCGCTCCAGCAGCAGATCCAACCGCTCCGGCGGCCTTCTTGAGCTGCTTGGACGTGGCAGATGAACCCTTCTGCGCATTGGCATACGCGGCCTTGGCCCGCTTGAAGGTCTCACTCTCGGCCATTCGGCCAGTCTCGTCGTTCAGCGCCTTGATGTTGTCCTGGAGCTCCTTGGACTTGCCCCACTCCTTCTTGAACGTGTCCATGAAGACCTGCATGGGGGTCTGGTCTTTTTTGCCCAGCGCACTGGACGCCGAAAACCATCGAGTGGAAGCCGGCTTGGCCACCTGAAGACACTGTCGAGCTCGTAGCATGGTGGAGTGGTGGTAGATAGTTGTAGTTGTAGAGGTAAAAAAATGCACCGAAATTTCACTTTGCAAGAATGGGTGTTTGGGACCTTCCAGAAGTTTATACCCACGGGCCAAAAGGGTCTTGCAGCGGCCGATGGAGTGGAGATGGAGCGGATCTGAAAACATAGTTCGACTCGCTGCATCTTTCTCTACATCTCTACATGTCCGAAAATCCGTTTCGGACCCCAACTCGTCGTCCAGAGCCACCCTCCCAAACCTCCGCTGACTCACCGACGCTCAACCAAGGTTTGTCTGGGGTTAAGCAACCGACGTTGAGAGGGGTGAGGGCAAGCGAATGGGTGTGTTTTGGGGCCAGATCCCGGACAGTGGACACAAGTATGAGAGTCTGTGTTGCTCTGGGGGGCATTTCCGACACTTTCAGACCCAAAAATACACATGAGTAAATCTGAGTATGTGCATAAAAGTGAGCTTCTCGCAAATCGAACCAACATCCTTATAATTGATGAGCCGCACGTCAATCTCAGCGGAGAACAGACAAGTTTTTTCCTGGGTGGTTTTTTTTCTCTAGAATAAATAGAATAAAAAATATAATAAAAAAGAACCGGTTGTGTCACGTTTTCTGTCCATTACAACAAAAAATTGGTCCGTTCTTGCGTCGATTGGATTGTAACCACTTTGCCGGCGGCATCATACACTGCATCGTAAGGTTGTGACGGTTTACTTGAAAGAAAGAGTATTTACTTGGAAAAAACACAACTTTACTTGAAAGGCCCAAGTAATCACACTGAGCTATGGAGAGATGCGTTTTTTTGCCACTGGAATCACAAGACTCGGATTCCAACCATCTGTTCTCTCTATCGCATTCCTCTCATCGCCCACCTGCCTGTTTCCCCCTCTGCCACACCTCACTGGTGCCCTTCATTTCCCTGCGCTTACATAATCCCCGACCCATCGCGACATGTGCATGCATATTTTTTTTAAGCGGACCACCATAGACCCAAACAACGGCATAGTCAGGAGCTCTAGGCCGATATCCAGCTTTGCAAATGGAGTCCAGCGGTGGCCGCCAAGGTGCTAATCGTCATATCAACCAAATCAACGCCATTCTGACAGGCACTCCGGCAAACGCCAGGAGAGACAGCCCGTCTCCATCACTACACCAGCAACAACAGGTGCCTGCTTCGGTGCAAATCCGAGCGCCAAACACCCGTCCGTCGTCGCTCGCGTCTTTACACGAGCGCTTTTCCATCGCCCAGAGACCGGTTCAAAGCGGGAGCTCCAGGTCAGGCCTCCAACACACCTATGGCCAACGCAAGAGAGCGTCCCCAGAAAACGAACGACCGCCTCACAACGATATTCGCAATCGCCCCAAGGTCAAGGGGTTCGTGAGCAATAACAAGTATCTTTCGGCCGTCAGTAAGCGCCACAAAACCAACCCCGAGCAGCCGGGAGTGGTGGAGATCGGAGGAGACTCGAAGCGTATCGTGGCGCGGCCGTATTCGACTCTCAAGAAGACTCCGTCGATCGGAATCCCTTCAGATTTAACCTCTTCTCGTCTCTCGCATCCGTTGTTGAAGAAGTTTGTTAAAGGCAGTGTATCCAAGCCTACCATCAAAGAATTGAACGATACCACCGACGACGAGGATCTGTTCCCGAATAATAAGACCAACCCCGACGTTCCCGAGAAGAAGACTAGCGAACATGTTCCGCCATCGCCACAACCGGCATCGAAACACAAACCCAATGACCACTCGCTTTCCAACTTAGACACCCATTCTGTATCATCTTCCTCAGATGACGATGATCGGCCCATGAAGACCAAACAAGAAAAGGCTCTAGAGAAGGACAGGAAGCATATGAGCGAAAAGAAGAAAAAGGGTAAGAGAAGAGACTACACCTTGCTTAAACCTGCTCCTCTTGGAGACTTCTTGGCTCAAAGACCGAAGGAGGAGACGAAACCCCCACCTGCCTCGTTTCAGGTGCTGGAAGTCTACTTGGACGGACATACGTGGAATCAGGAGTACACGGATTTGAGGATGGAGGCAGAAGGGATCTCTACTGGTGGGGAGGACGAGAATCGACTAGTTATGGATGTCACCTATTACCTCAAAAAGGCTATGAAGGTGAGCATCAGGCCGTGTCCTATTATGACAGACAAAGCTATCACCATTCATCTCGACGACATTCAACCCGTCAAGTACAATGAGTCTTTTCAGGTGTTGATTTTTGAGGGTCTCTCGGCAGGAAACATTCTCAGTGACGGTTCGTTTTTCGAGACTTTGGCTATCAAGCTGGATCCTCTGGTTCTCAACGAGCAGGTGGAGCGATTTTTGAATCTCTTGCCGTGTTTCCATAAAACATTGGACGACAAGATTGCTGCGGAACAGCTTATATCTTTAGGAGGAGACCGCAAGTTGTTTGAAAAGCGTCTGGAGGAGGTCAAGGCCGTATTGGAGAAGAAGAAGGAGGATATGGAGGAGGATATGGAGGAGGACAAGGCGGACAAGAAGGGCGACGGGCTCGATGTGGCTTTCCCTCTGCGTCGCTCCACCCGATTGGCAGCTACCAAAACCCCATCTGTTGCCTTTCCCGACTTTGGTGACACGCATCATTACCAGACCAAGAGCGGGAAGCAGATGGAGATCACAGCCAAGGATGTGGAGCAGTTGCGCGAGTGCGAGTATCTCAACGATACGCTCATTTCGCTCTTTCTTCAGATTGAGCACGACAAGTTGCCAGAAGAGGGTGATACCAAAACTGCCCACAGACTCTACAAGGAGGCTTTGCAGCTGGCTACTGACAAGGCCGGCCGAATGCCCGAAGAGATTTTCTACAGGCCATTGACTTACTCCAACACATACGTCTTCTCCACCTACTTTGTGCACAAGCTATTGTCACTTGATACCAAGAGACCCGCCGAAAAGTACCAGCTGATGAAAAAGTGGACTTCTAAGATTGACATCTTTTCCAAGCAATGTGTGATCATTCCGATTGTTGAACACAACCATTGGTACGTGATGATTCTGTGGAACCTCGAAGCTGCTCATAAATGGAAGGGCAGAAAGCATGAGGCCGTTGCTCCTGCTACTAGTGTCAAGAAAGAGCTGACCGGTTTGGACCGATCTTCCTCTCCGCGGGTGACTCGTTCGCAAACTCGAGCACATGACGCCGGTGAGGAACCGGAAAAGCTCAAGGAAGAACAAGTGGAAGACATAAGATCTACTGTGAAGCCTGAGACTAAGGCAAAGAAGAGTTACGCGCCTCTGAAGGACGACGAATGCATCTGGATGTTTGCACTGGATTCTCTCAACATCAATCACCGAACAACAGCAGGTCTCATTTTCGACTATCTTCACTTTGAGGCTCGGGAGCGACTCAAGATTGAGGTTCCGCCTAATGCCTTCAAGAATCGCGACATGCCCGTTCCCATCCAGACCAATACGTGGGATTGTGGCGTCTACCTGATTCATTTTGTGCAAATGTTCTTTGCCAACCCCATCAAGTACCTTCCCCACATGGCTCACTTCCCCCACAACAAGCCCAGGGTCAAGGCCGAGTTTCGGCGCATGTGGTCGACCACGAACCAGATTCTGGACAAGCGGGAGCAGTTGGTCAAGCGGGTGTTTCAGCTCAAGGAGGGTGCTGCCAATTCTGGCTTGAGAAGCAAGATGCTCAATCCGGACATGGGAGACGAGACCCCCGACGATGATTCTGACGATGATGTGATGATCACGTCCTCGCTGAACCATTCGCCTACTCCCAAGTCTGAGGTCAAGGAGGCGAAGCAGACGGAGGAGGAGGAAAAGGGGAAGGAGACTTTGCAGGAGATGATGATTGTGAAGATGGACAAGGCCGAGGAGGAGAAGGCCCAGAAGGAGAAGGCCCAGAAGGAGAAGGCCCAGAAGGAGAAGGCCCAGAAGGAGAAGGCCCAGGAGAAGGCCAAAAAGGATGTGAAGTACAAGGCCGTGGCGGAGGATAAAGCGCCTGAAGCGGTGCCGGGCATGCATGAGGACAAGGAAATGGACGTGGGGGAGACCAAGCAGGTGCATCCAGTGGAAGAGGACAAGATGGATGTGGATGTGGAGGAGATTAAGACTTCCTTGGACTTGGACGTGGAGGAGGCCATGGGCGGGGTTTCTACGCCAGATGAGTCTATCGACGTGGACTCTCTCGACGTGGAGGAAATCCAGCCAGTGCATGAGGCCGAGTCCAGCATGGTAGATGTGGACCCTGTCGATGTGGATGAGTTTGATTTTGACGACACTCCTCGAAAAGACTCTGTGAAGCATGGACTACTGGGAAACGCGTTCAAGAATAAATGGAAGCAGTCCGACAAGTCTGGCAAGCCTCAGAAGGACAAGGACCGGACTAAATCCAAGACAAAGTGGAAGCACATTTCCATCTTTGAGCGGCCGCAAAAATGAAACTGAGCATATACATATTAACATGATTTATTTAAGAGAGTCTACTGCTGTAGTAGAGTAGAGAGTTGATCCTCAGAGTGTCTCCTGTACATAGTGTACGGTATCCCTGGTCGTAAAAGATGGCTCTGACGAACAGCCAATTATGATCTAGTCAATGGTGTCCGTACCGGTACAAGTATTCAAGTTTACATAGAAGTGCAAAAATCAAGACAAACATATACACTGTTGCAAATGGTGAAGTCTACGGACTCTTTTTTGGTCTGTGGTTCTTCTGCTCAAATCCAGGTGTTCTTGTTCTGTACAAGTGTATTGAGGTGAACTGCTGTGATAGCACCCTAGCACCCCAGGATGTTGTCTTACTATGGTCCTACTGTCAGTATTCCACATGTTTCAATGATGTTTCAATGATTGGTTCAATACATAAGCGACTTACTCTCCCAGATGCAGAGCCTCCCGTCTAGAAGGACTGGTGGGGTCGAAGTGAGGCACCTCTCCCAGCGAAGTGACTCGGGTTCCGTGTCTGGGCTCCTTGCCTTCGTAGTCCCAGATGGCGTTGTGCTGGGAGATTCGGTTGTCCCAGATGGCAGAGGTTCCAAGTCCCTCCTTGGTGGGTTGCCATCGGAACCGCACCTGGATGTCCTGGTTCTTCTCGTACACGTCGTAGAGATACGAGAGAATGGCATCGGACTCCTTGGGTTCCAGGCCCACGATTCGGACCGTCATGGCCCGGTTAACCCACAGCGTCTTCCATCCCGTCACAGGGTGGGTTCGAACCAGAGGGTGTTCTCTCTCAATGTGTTTGGGACCGGCCAGAGGGTCGTTTCGGTCAATGTAGGTGTGGGCACTTCGGTAGATGGCAGTCTTGCCGTTGAGGAACTCCTGGAATGCCGGCGAGAGTTTGTCGTAGGCTCCGTATCCAGAGGACCAGGCGGTATCTCCTCCGACCGAAGGAATCTGGTCGTTGTGGAGATGAGTAAGTCCCGCGGGCTGGGCTTCGTGGACCAGGTCGGTGTGCCATCCCGAGGCTCCTCCGGGCTGCTTGAAATTGGCCTTTCGTCCCTCCAGAATCTGGTGGTCCGGCCAGAGGACCGTGATACCGGGGTAGCCCGGCACATGGGGCACCTGGGGGTGTTTCTCGATCTGGGAGCCCCAGAACTGGCCGATTTCCAGCTGCTTGGCGGGGGGCAGGTCCTGGTCTCGGAAGAAGACCACGGTTCGCTCGGCAATGAGAAGGGCGAGTTCGTCCAGTTGCTGTTCGTTGAGGTCTGCCAGCTGGACGCCCACAATCTCGGTTCCAATGTGTTTGGAGAGGTTATTGACGGCTGTGGCGTTCTTCAGCAGCGCCCTCTTTTCGGGGTCCGCGTTCTTTCCTCTGGGAATGTACTCCTGCTCGTCGGCTCGCACAGCCACCGCTTCGTCCAGGTAGAAGGGAATGTCTGTAGGTCGTTCCGGGTAGCCTCTGGACAGATCGACTCCATGGCGTTCCAGTCGAGCTCGGGAATGGGGAGGCAGGTGCTTGAGAAACTCGGTGGAGATTCCGCCCTTGACTCTGGGCTTGACCTTGATGGACAGGTCGTTGAGAGGTTGCTCCAGGGAGGTGGTGGTGTTTTCGTCGAGAGAAGGGGGCATTGTTGGGGAGAGAGAGAGAGAGAGAGAGCGAGATCAATTGAAGACAGATGATTTTGCGCTGCTTCCTGCGACAAAACCAACTCTTTATACATGAGATAACATTCCGCATCCCCTCTTTGCCGCTTTGTCGCAACTCTCACTCTGGTCTGAGGTGTGGCTTGCCAAGGTTTGTGGCTGCGAGATAGTGCGATAATGCATGACGCCAAATGCAAGCAGTCTGGGGTGCACTAGTCCACGGCTCAAACAACCTCCAAGCCACACACCCAGGGCAATGTGGCTTCAACCCTGTTAGAAATGGATAATGGGATGATTGTGGCTGATGACAAATGTGACACAGTGTGGAGAGACGAGGAGATGCGTGGAGATAAGCATTGGCTGGGTGGTTCCCTCCTCCGTCGAGTACCAACTTGTCACCAATCCCCACCACCACCACCACCTCGGACAAGATCATGGTAACAGCAGCTGTCATTGGAGGAGGAGCCTCGGGAGCAATTACCGTGGATACGCTCCGCAAACAAGGCATCGAAACGACCGTGTTTGAACGACGAGACATTCTGGGAGGAGTATGGGTGTACGACTCTGATCCTGGCCCGCTGACAGTGGTGCCCGGAAGAACAGGAGAACAGTCTGATCTGGTGTCCAACACTCCGGATTTCGAAGGAATTGAGCCTGGAGAATCCATCAACACTTCCCCGGGAGAATACAACCGGCAGACGTTTGAAAACCCCCACCGATACGAGCCCACTCCCACCTTCGAGTCTCTGTCGACAAACGTGCCTGAACGAGTCATGACCTACTCGGACAAACCAAAGTGGGACTGGAAAGAAAATGGAGTCTACACGTATCCTCTGCAGACCCGATTTGTGCACCACTCGACGATCCAACGGTACATTGAGCAGTATTTCCAGCCCAACATTGATGTGGTCAAGTTCTCAACCACAGTTGAGAAGGCTTCCAAGACCAAAGATGGAAAATGGACCTTGACTACTCGGACCCGATCTGCCACGGAGGATGTCTGGGCCCAGACCAAGTACGATCATTTGGTTGTTGCAACTGGCCACTACCATGTTCCTTTCATCCCGGACGTGCCGGGCATTCAATTGGCCTACCGACTCTACCCCAACCGAATTGTCCACTCCAAGCACTTTCGGGAGTCAAACTTGGATCTGTTCAAGGACAAAACTGTCGTGATAGTGGGCTCCCGGGCTTCAGGAGCAGATCTCGTGTCGCTACTGGCACCCATTGCGCATCAGACGATCCAGAGTGTACGAGCTACCAAAGGACCCATCTTTAAAAAGTCTTTTGTCAACCAGGACAAGGTTGTTCGAGCGGGAGAAGTTGTGTCTTACGTGTGCAAAGACGGCGGTTTCAATGTCGAGACTGCTGATGGACAGTCCTTTTCTCCTGATGTCGTCATCTACTGTACAGGCTACCAGTACTCGTATCCTTTTCTTCGAGACCAAGTTCCTGACTTGACAGATGGAGTCTTTCTTCCAGACGTTTATCTCCACACTTTTTACACCCCCGATCCCTCTCTGGCCTTTGTGGGAGTCCCTGTTGACGCGGTTTCGTTCCGGGCTTTCGAGTACCAGGCGGTTTGGGTGGCACGGTACATTTCGGGCCAGATTGAGCTACCGTCAGTTGATGAACAGCAGCTTTGGAACAAACGAAGGTTTGAAGAGCGTGGTTCGACTCGGTCTTACCACTCTTTGAGCTCCCTAGAAGCTGTTCAGGACTTCTTTGATGCTCTGACCGAGCTTGGAGGAGGTGTCAAGGCCCAAAAGAAGGGAGGAAGAGACTTCCCCGTGTTTGGCAGACAAGATATCGACGAGCTCAAGGCTGCTGCTCCTGCCAGATGGGTGGAAGAGCCCAACAAGGAGGCTGCAGAGGAGGAGTCTGAGACTTCTGAACTGGATACCGGTGATTCGGAGGGCCATACAGACGACACATCCGTGGACGGAGACGAAAAGTAGACGTTACAAGTACAGGCCGGAGTTAATTGGATGACATTATAGGACAAGTACTGTACTTGTATGTGTATTGGAATGGTTCTCAGTGAGAACATGGGTTGGTGTGAAAACGATATGGTCATTCGGGTTAGAATGTACAAGGAGACGTCATAACGACATTGAACTTGTACAAGTACAAGTACCGACGGAGAAGATCACTGAAAAGAGATATCAATCAGGGGTCATCGGTGCAGAACTTGGGTTGGGGATATCTTCACTCTACAAGTACAGTATGTAGCCCCCTTCTGGTGATTTTGGACCACGAATCGAGCTGAATGGGAATATTCAGACAGCACTTGTACCTGTATTCGTATCTCAAGACAACAGAGAGACGTGACACAATGCCAATTGTCAGCTTTTCAGGTGAATCACACTTCTACTTATACAACTGTTTACTCGCAATCCACCGGATCTGGTTTCCGTGCCACACATGATGTATGCGGCGTCATGCACCTGCCGGTACAACGAAGTACAGTAGAACGAGCTCATTGTTGGCTAGAGATGAGGTAGTAGATGGTCATTGGAGTTTTTGGAGCTATTAGGACCATCAATTGCCTTTCAGGCATTATTTCCCTCCCCTTACCCCCCAAAAAATCACCTCCATTTCGCTCGCTTTCGGTCAGGCTATAAAGAAGCATGTGTGCGATAATACAACAGCCGGGGGACATGTTGGAGCCAAACAGCACTTTTCAACACCACCAATAGTGAACAAAAAGACACAAATTTCGAAACCCATACTCTGGCCACTCTTGTGATCATTTTGATCAGCTTTTTCCGGTATCTTTCCTGCGCCAGGAGGTTCTAGCCAGGCCATTTGAACCATGACTAACATGATCTTTTACTGGTGGGCCGCGAGTGGAGCCGTACTTGTACTGTATGAGTACGACCACCCACACTGTAGATAGACAGCAAGAAACAGAACATGTAATATATACAGTATATCGGAAATATGGGTGGCAATTATTAGTCAGCAGTGTGTCACCAACACGCATTTGCTCACAGTCAGCAAATCGGTTGATTCCCCGCTCAGTTCCCCGTTGTCAGTCATCAAGCTGCCATCCTCGGCCCAGGGCAAGGGCCCATCATGGGCTCTAAGTTTCGACCCTGCATCTGAACATAGCACTTTGAAAAAAACAGACTAAGAATGGCGATACGGAGCCTGGAGCTGTTCGAGGTATACTACGACGATAGCGACGCGCTGGCGATGGTATGTGCCTTTGCGTCGCTGATTCCTCAGATCATTCTCATTGTCTACGCCACGCTCATCTTTTCGCGACGCGAAATGGAGACGCTGATGCTGTTGGGTGGCCAGGTGGCTTGTGAAGTGGCCAACAACATCCTGAAACGGGCCATCAAGCAGGATAGACCGCGCTACGGGCCAGGCTACGGCATGCCCTCGGCCCACGCGCAGTTTGTGGCGTTTCTGGCCACATATCTGTGTTTGTGGATGTTTTTTCGAATGCGCCAATTGTACTCGCCAGTGAAGCGGGTGGCGCGAAGCGTGGGGCTGGTGGCCATGACGCTGGTGGTGTCATACTCGCGCGTGCATCTTTACTATCACACCCCGGCCCAGGTGTTGGCTGGAGTGGCGTTGGGTTGTGTTTTGGGCCTGGCCTACTTTCTGTTTGTCTCTCTCATCCGCGACCTAGGTCTCGTCGACCTGATTGTTGATCTGCCCATTCTGCGGGCCTTCTACGTCAAGGACACATCTGGCGACTCTGGCAGCTTTGTCAAGGACGAGTTCCTGCGCTGGCGTGACAAACGCATGAAGGCCAGACTCATCAAGGTGGAGTGAACTTGTGTGGGCGATGGAAGGAGGAAAGTCTGCTGAAAAGACGTCACTTGTTTGTTTGATTGTAGCTATAATTGATCTGTTAGATTGACATTGAGCGTTGGTAGACCGTGTAAAACGCGTACACTCTGGTCCAGCGAAATGGACCTGTCGGTGGATATTACTTGAGAGAACGAATATTAGTTGGCTTTTTTGTTTAACCTCAACTGCGACAACAAGTTACTTGACATATTGTTGAACTTCTTGTTGAAGAGGGTGACACATGGAAACAGAGTGATGAAGGTGATATAATACAACTACACCTCACCACAATAGACCATCCAGAACGGGTGTAAACTGGGAATCATGCCTTTTATCTTTACATCACCATTTCCCGGATCTCACCTATTCCCTGATTCGACTCTACAGCTGTCATGTTTCACCTTTTATCCATTTTTTTTGCTATTTTTTGCCATTTCCATATCCATATCCCTTCCAACTCTCCTTCATAACAATTGCTAACAAATCCTTCCTCAATAAATCCTCTCTCTATGCTATAATACACTTAGGCCTCCACACCGGGAACAGGGATCCGTTCTACTTGGTTGTGGTAGGCGTTGGGGATGATACACACAATTTCGTTCCGGGGGAACGACAGCGTGGGAATGTCCTGCACCGTGCACGCCATGAGGTAACCGTACAAAACCCGCAGCACGGACTCGTGGGCCACAATGACAATATCGCCGGGGATTCGCTCCATCTCGAGAATCAGAGGCTCCAGACGCACAGCCAGATCGTGGTACGACTCGGATCGAGGGAACCGGTGATGGTAGGGATCCTTCTGGTGCTTGTCCCACTCCTCGGGGTACTTCTCCTTGATTTCCTCCTCGGTCATATTCTCGCACACTCCGGGATTGAGCTGGGTCAGCTGGCCTCTCTCCAAGAAGGGGATCCCTCTGGAAGAAAAAGGGGCGGCTGTCTCGACGGTTCGAGCCCGCACAGACGTCCAGACAACCAGGTTGGTCATCTTTGAGGTTGACACGGCCGACGGGACTAACATCTTGCTGGTGCTGCTGGTGGTGGAGCCCGTGGGGGAGTCGGACAGCAGGTTGTTCATGGACACGACAGAAGACGATGATGCAAAAGCGGGCGAGGTGGTTCCCGAGGCTGCTCGTGAGCCGTGCTTCGAGCCTCGTCGCGAGCCATGGCGAGACGTGGTGGCGGTGTTTCTGTGAGGGTTTGGCTGGGTGGCCAGTTTAGCGTCAATGTCCTGTCCGATACGCCGGGAGTCAGGGTCGTTGGCGGCAGACTCCTCCTTCTGTTGCTGGTGCAGTTTGTAGTCGCTAATGTGGTTGAGAACAATCTGGCACAAAGTTTCGGCGTATTGCTTGCCCTCTTCCGACAAGGGCAGGTCCATGGCCATCTTGTAGTTTTTGGGGTCCACCACAGGCTCCCCAGCACGGGCAAAGTAGACGTTCCCAGTCTTGATTCGCGCGTTCATGAGGAAAAAGACGATCCGGTTGACCAGATATCCCAGATGCGCCGTGTTGTTGAGAATCATCTTTTCCGACACGTTGATGAGCTTGACGTAGGACAGATGGGCCTCCTTTTCTCGGTTCATGGACTGGTAGTAGGGGATTCTGAGCTCGATTCGCTTGAGATAGTGCTTGACGGCCTCCTCGTAGGACCATCCCTGGTAGTCGGGAGACGAGATTTTGACTCCTCGAATGTTTCGAGCCACCAGAGAGTCGTCTGTGCAGTACGATTCGACAAACAGCACCTGGCGCTCGGATCGAGTAGTCAGCTTATCGACTAGGTCCTGCCGGATCTGGTATGTTGGGTTGACTGCGTCGTAGATGGCCACCTGTCCATTGTGTTTGTCGAAGAAAACGTCCATGTCGGCCAGACAGGCGTCGACGATCTGGGACCGCAGCTTTTTGGTTTTTTCTGACGGGTTGAGATCAAAGTAGTCGGACGGCAGCGACTCGGCGTCGGCCTTGCCGGTCTGGGTCTCGTGATCGGGGAACTGGGCTCGTCGGTAGTCTCCCAGGTGGAAGGCGTGGGTCTTGACTCCCAGCCATCGCAGGTATCGGGTCAGCGACACGGCCAGATGGGTCTTACCTCGGGCGGGCAAGCCCACCAGCACAATGGCCACCTTGCCTGCGTGGAACAGGTGGCCACTTTCAGTCAGATAGAGCTGGGCCGGGGAAATCTGGGTGGGGTCGAGGGGCTCATGAATGGCGTCCATGTGAACAGAAGATCGCTTGCGCTGCTTGTGGGTCTGGGGTCCGAGGATGGGGGCGCGCACAAAGACGCTTTCCTCGTCGCTGGAAACGGCGCTCATGTCGGATACTGTATGGAGGTGTCTAGTGGCGGCTTAGCGTTGGAGTTCCTGTCCAATTAGACGGGCTATGTTGGGGTGTGGGTCTAAGGTTAGATAAGATAGACGCTGGATAAGTTGGGGTTGGGTATGTACAGTCGACCACACTCTCCACCCTGTCCATCTGGCAGGTCCTGTACGGTGATCGGATGAACGAGACGCGCAATGGCCGTGTGTTGAGTGCGCAGTGTTGGTTGCCATAAAACATGAGGACATCAACCACCTGTCTGTTGTTAATACTCTTAATCTGATGCGCCACACCAACTCTAAGACGGGTCCGTCCCATGACCCAATCAAGGTTACAACCTTTGCAGCTGACTTGGCAGGTGAGCGAGATGAAGAGGGCAATGAAGATGAAGAGCGACTCTCGTACGAGTATAGTACGATGATGTACTGTACTTGTGCAATGTTAAGGAGGAAGGGTTACGACGAAGAATGGGCGTTGTTTAAGTACCAAATCAAGTTGCTCTCAATTGCGCTCTCGAAGCCCATCTACAAAATGCTCCTAACAAAAAATAACGAAAAATCGCGGAAAAACAAAACAACAACAGTAAAAAAAATAAAAAAAATAAAAAAAAACTAACAAACAAAAAACACCCTCTCATGTTTTATTAAAAACAAGCCCTCTCATGTGTGATAAAGACCACGGCCTCTCGTGTGCAACTTGAAGTACTGTACATACTGTACCTGTACTGATCTCGAACAACACATCGTGTCCTAACCCAGTCATACGTCTGCCTGCAGATGTGGCACGGACTATGTACATACTATGAGCGAACACTCCGAGCGAACACGCCGCGGCAACCGTCAGCGAAGAGAGAGCCGCCAAAACATGGGTCGGTAGGGTTCTTGCAAGGAGAAACCCCGGTCGAAACCCGTGAATAAGCCCCATATCGCCTCTCCGACGTCGATACAAGACTCCACGCAGTGTGGTTGTTGGCAACCAAAGTTTCAACAGGCCTCGTGGCCCCTTCCCCACAACCCTAATGACAAAGACGGGTTGTCCAAAGGTGCCCTTTTTTTTGCCTTTTTTTTTTTCCGAGTCGACAGGAAAGAAACATCGGGCCCAAGCAAAGCAAAGGGCAAATCCAAGCAAAAACTAAGTATCCACCTTTAGGCATCGTCATGGTGACAACAATATACAAGCGCGTGGAAGGTGGAGCCTTCGAGTATATAAAAATATATATATATATATATAACCGTGTTTGGTTCACGTGACCCACGGGTCTCATCTGCCCACGCCGCGCAAGCCCCCGACGTTCGCGCTCCACCCCCCACCATCGCCCAAGCCGCCTGGTGGCCCTTGTCCTCGCCCTTACCCTACACTCCAAAAACTACTCCCCAACACATGTCGCACCACTGACCATTTCTGCACAATCTTAGAAACCCCACACCACACCTCCCACACACTTGCGCACAACTCAACACCTGCCACTGACGACCCCATCCATCTGAAAACGACGCACCGTGCGACGACCACCCGACCCCCGTGCATCACCGACAAGTAGAGGACGCTCAGACCCCCTCTGTGACGCTCTTTAGGAACTCTTTTGACAGACCGCAACAACAACATCTTGACTTTCCGCGACGGAATCCACAACACCACATCATGTCCGAAATCGTGACCGAGTCCGTGCGAGACGGAAAAACCGGCGAACAGCGCCAATTAACCTATACCCAGTGCAAGGTCGTGGGATCCGGCTCGTTTGGAGTCGTGTTCCAGACCAAGCTGCTGCCCAGCAACGAGGACGCGGCCATCAAGCGGGTTCTGCTGGACAAGAGGTTCAAGGTGAGTAAGGAAGGAACGAATGGCAGCAGGGACCAACGGCGTGACTGTTGGCAGGAATGACTGGCAGTGGGAGGCGACTGACCGTCGTCGGAGCGGACAATGACGGGCCGAATGGAAGTCTGCTACGCGATTGATTGAATGATGGAATGATGCCGACTCTGATTTACCACCAGACTGTCTTGTGTATGGTGCGCGTCAAGAAGGATTAAAGGCGATGGATGTATGCCATGGATGATTGCGATTCGTTGGGTCGTTGTTGCACTCGCACCACACATGGCGTGTTCCACCACAAGTCGACAGAGATGAAGTGTGATGGAGACAGGACAGCATCTGCTGGTATCGACAGCGTCATTGACCACAACGGGTGACAGCCGGAGGAATGATGTACTCCACTCGTGCTGCCCATTTGAACTTGATCACTGTTGACGGTATGACACGCTGTTTCCATCCCACCCATTCCGGAAGACACGCAATCAGACACATGTCTGCACACATCTCCACACAACAGTAATACTAACACAGAACCGAGAACTGGAAATCATGCGACAGGTGTCGCACCCCAACATTGTGGAGCTCAAGGCCTTCTTCCACTCCAACGCTGAGAAGGACGACGTCTACCTCAACCTGGTGCTGGAGTACGTGCCCGAAACCGTGTACCGGGCACTGCGACACTTCTCCAAGGCCCGGCTCTCCATGCCCAACATTGAGGTCAAGCTGTACACCTACCAGCTGTTCCGATCGCTGGCCTACATCCACAGCCTGGGCATCTGCCACCGAGACATTAAGCCCCAAAACCTGCTGCTGGACCCCGCTACGGGCATTCTCAAGCTGTGCGATTTTGGTTCGGCCAAGATTCTCGTTCCCGGTGAGCCCAACGTGTCGTACATCTGCTCACGGTACTACCGAGCCCCCGAGCTGATATTCGGCGCCCAGAACTACACCACCAAGATTGATGTGTGGTCTGGCGGCTGCGTCATGGCCGAGCTCATGCTGGGCCAGCCCCTCTTTCCCGGTGAGTCCGGCATTGACCAGCTGGTGGAGATCATCAAGGTGCTGGGCACCCCCTCGCGCGAGCAGATTCGAACCATGAACCCCAACTACATGGAGCACCGGTTCCCCCAGATAAAGCCCCATCCCTTTTCGCGGGTGTTCAAGCGAGGCCCACCCGACGCCATCGAGCTCATCACCCCACTGCTCGAGTACAGCCCCGGACAGCGACTGTCTGCCATCGAGGCGCTCGTCCACCCTTACTTTGACGAGCTGCGGGACCCCGAGACGGTGCTGCCTGACTCTCGAAACCCCAACAATGCGGTGCGTCAACTGCCCGCTCTGTTTAACTTCACACGACACGAGTTGTCGATTGCGCCGGAGCTCAACCAGAAGCTGGTGCCGGCCCATGCCCGGGAGGCGCTGGGCGTGGATCTCGACAACTTTGTGCCTCTGACCGTGCAGGAGATGGCCGCAAACCTGTCATAACTGTCACCGGTCCATGATACAAATGTATGAATAGAGCCGAGTAAGGTACTTGGCAGGGGAGGATAATATATGTTTGACTACGACTTGAGCTGGTCCGACAAGGCTCGACTAGTAGTGATTCGCTGATGTAGAGTAAAATGTTTGATATTGATAACCGTGTGTTTTGTACATCTATTCTGGATATTGGTAACTCCATTTGTCTCGGGGTAGAATGGAAAGAGGAACAGTACTTTTTTTGTCACCCAGTGTCTGTTATTGAAGATAGTGTCCATGGTGTTATGCATTGTCTCACAGCTGATACTACAGCTACGAGTATGGTATGTACTGTAGAGATGATTGGTCTATTGGCTTACAATGAGTACCGGTTCCAGTATGACTAATATGTCGTTCTCAAACCATTTTGCAATAGTGATCACAGTGGATCCAGTGTGTACAAGTACAAGGGTTTTTGTAGTTGGTTCAAGTACTCAAGTATTATGTCAACTACTTGTTCCATACTGGTTACTCTGCCAGATAATAAACAGAATAGTTAAACTAAATGCAGTAGAACAATGTCATACACTGGACAGTATGTACACCTTTTCACACGCGGCTAGATTCAGTATTATCACGCTAGCACGCTGCGAAATCATGGCCGTAGCAAGGGGCATTCTTTGGCCGCTGACCGATATTATTCGGACTAATTTTTCAGCTGTCTCCGGCTCATTTCCGACCCTTGCCTTGTTCCAAGCCATGCAACGTGCGCATGTGAATGCTGCTGCGAAAACCGATGACGTTTGACAGGGGCTAAGGGCTCTTCTGACACGATATCGGGCTTCTGTAGACAGACGATCTGGACATGGTCTGTGGAGACAGAACAGAGGAATTCACGTGCTCATACTAGTACAAGGACATACTTTATGTACTGTGTGTTGCAACTATTGAATGGTATGTACTCGTGGGACTGTACACCTCCTTCTTCTCCTTCGTAGTCCCTTCAAAAACATTGACCTGCAGTGTGCATCTTTTGCCCCTACACTCATAATCATATCATATATTACTCGTTAGAGACCTTTGGTCTTGTGATTCCGTTTTCATCCGCCTACAACGACAAAGAGTATGAGTACTCGTCCTCAATGTTCTGCGCAACCCACAGAAGTACGCAGGAAACCATGACGGAGGCGTTGCAAATCACGTTGGCCACACCCATACCCAGAGTGGGCATCGAATAGCCTGGCAGGGCGTACTTGAGCACAAGCACGGCAATCGAGGACGCCATCCCGCCGGCCAGGAATGCAAAGCCCAGGAACAGCACCACCTTGGCCTGCCAGTCTTCTCCAGACGAGAAGGACGATCCGCCGGTGAGCGCCGATTGCAGACGGGCCTTCTCCACCAGGTTAATCACCAGCATTCCAATGCACGAAAACAGCAATGGCAGCCAGTCGGGGAAGAAACGGACGTGGACGGTGGATACGTTTTTGTGGCTGGAGTAGAGCGCGGCATCCAGCATGGCGTAGAAGCCGAGCGAGAAGATGGCTCCGGAGGCGTAGACTCCGACAGCCCGTAGGGATGATGGGGGGAGCTTGAAGCCGGGAATGGCGATGCGAAAGAGGGACCTAGGTTAGTATGATAACGAGAAAACCGACGTCTTTAAGGGACATTGGCCGGATAACTACTATCCGTGTAAAAAATGGCCTTCATTGGTATCGGAAACGGCCGTCACACTCTGAATGAATCCATATGGGAATCTCAGGGCATGACATGACCAGCCCCTGGCAACGAATGACTTCATCCAAGAGATTGGACAAGGGTGAAGACACAGCCAACGGATGGAGACATGAAGCAGAGACATGCAGCAAGTGGTGTGTGGCAATTGTGAAAGTCAGAAACCATCTGCTGCTGTTCACACAGATTGAATGGACGACGTCTTTGTTGCTTCTCAGGGTCACGGTCACCGCCACCAGGTATAGTGTAGACGACCTGTCCTATCCCTCGCCTCATACTCTAGACCTATCCTGTGTACTCTTCATCTTGTTGCAAAACATGGAGTACAGGATATACAAGATCGGAGTCATTGTTGACGACCGAGCTCCATCATTCATCCGCTGTCATGAACTTGTCTCGTCAATCTCATATCATATGGCAATACACTAACTCCGGGCATTGTTCACGACATGTTATTGTCTTGTAATGGCTGCGACATGGTTCATGTGGCTGTCGATATGTCGTTGGATGGCATAATCAGCTGTCTCCTGATGCCTGGAACCATCTTCTTGGCTCGTCATACTCACATTGTGGTGTTGTGGTGATGCTTGTGGTGGTGGTGGCTAGGATGTTGGGCTGCCGATTATTAGGTTGGACGAGGTGCCGCGATATTGGGAGTCTGCATGGGGCAACTTTAGTGGTACACGGATGGGGCATGGAGGGGAGATGGGGGTAATATATATACCGGAGGGAGAAATGGGGCAACATTGGGGCACCTGGAGTGTACGCTTACGTAATGATAGTGACTGGGTGATTTGTAATCTCAATTATTGGTCCTACTCCGAGTACCGTATGCTATATATACTGTAGCTGTGTGAATGCCATGGTGAATGCTATGGTGCTGATCTGATAAGCAGAATGGGGAGGTCAGGAGAACTCATTGGTATGGCTGTGAGAGGACATCTACAGTACGACAGTTCGAGTAGAATACACTTGTGAATGCAACCAGAAGTTCACAATACTGTATGTACAAGTTGCTCCCAGATGACTCTTGACAGTCCATGGAGGTGCCACTGCTGATGGAGGAACAAGCCGTCTGCCCGGGCCTTGCTGGTGCTACAGTACAAGTACAGTACAGTATTGCCCAAGTAAGCTCACTGTGTGCTCCATTGATACTACAGATACCTCAGAGATACCTCATCAAGTTACCTGGTCGTTACTGGGTTGTTACTTGGTGGTCACTTGCTGCTGTTGTCAGCTTCTATTGTTGCCCTAAAGGTGATGTGGCTCAGCCAACAGTGCCAGTAGCTACCGCCTCACTAGGAGTAGCGAACTTGGTCATGTCGGCCAGCACCATTCCAGCCATGCAAGCCGAGAGCAGGGTAGCAATACCTCCTGTGATGAGAGCCGAAATGGCGACTCGCGAGATATCTCCAGCTCGTGAAGGAGCTAGCCGTCCTAAAACACCCACCTGGATACCCAGAGAGCCCAGATTGGCAAAGCCGCAGAGCGCGTAAGTGACCAACATGGCTCCCCGTTTGCTCAGCGAGTGGTACTCGGGGGACGACAGCGCCAGGTAGGCCACAAACTCGTTTTTGATGAACTTGGTGCCGATCAATTTGGAGATTTTGTAGATTTCGTGTCGAGGGACGCCCAGCAGAAAGCCCACGGGAAACAGAATGTAGCCAAGCATCATCTCGAGAGTGAGCTCGTGAATGTTCCAAAAGTTGCCAAACCAGGTGAGCAGAGCGTCGATGAGAGCCACCAGAGCCACAATGCACATCTGGGTAGTCATGATAGCTCCAGCGACAATGAGGCCGAGCCAGGCTCCATTGGCAAATGCATGGAGCACATTGTCTGCTGACTCGACAGACTCGTCTTCGGGAATAACCACTTTTCCACCCGTTACCGTCTCTTCTGTTTCGGGGTACCGCAGCTTTGCACAGGCCAGAGAAGCCGGAATGGACATGATGCAGCTGGAAACAATCGCCTGAGGGTTGATTCCAAGTCCAATGTACGCTACCAGCATGGATCCGGCGATGGTGGAGAAGCCCGAGGTCATAATCTGGTGGATCTCGGCTTTGGTCATATGCGGGATGAATGGCTTAATGAGAATCGAGCTTTCTCCTTGGCCGAGAAAGGGAGAAGCTGCTGCTACCACCGCTTCGGCCCCAGACACCTTCATGGCCCAAAAGAAGAGATAGGCCAGCTTCACGGTGGCCCATTGGACCCATCTCCAGTACATGAAGATGTGGATGAAGGCGACAAAGAAGATGACAGCGGGAAGTACCGTAAACACGACCCAGGGAAGCTGTGACTCTTCGGGAGACGTTAGAAACGCTGATCCGGCTTTGGCAAACTCGAGAAGTTCCCGAGCCAAGGTCGAAATGAAGTTGAAAATGTCGTATCCGGCCTTGGTTCGCAGCACAAACAGAGCCACAATGTACTGGATGAGCACACCGGCAATGACAGTTTCCCATCTGATCTTGTGACGGTTGTTTGAGCTGACAAATAGACAGAAAAGACCCACCAAGTATCCAAAGAAGGACACGGCTCGGTCCGATCTCAAGCTGTCTGGATACTCCTTCGTGACAAAGGTGCCTATCAGAATCACCGCCAGAGTTCCTAGAGCGGCTCCTGGGACCCGTAAATGAGAAGGAACCCGTTCGTATACCTTGATTACCGTTCGATCCCAGATATACGAAGCCCAAACGATGAGATATCGCGCTGGAACATGCAGGGTGATGAATCGGGCAATGATACACATCCATAGAATCGTGGGAATCAACCACATGTGTCGATGTTTCGGCTGGGCCAGAATGGAGATCCACCAAGCGGTGAAAAACATACTCCAAAAGAGATGGAACACCCACACGTGTCTGTGTCTGAACGACTTGGAGGTGAATGTTTTCCAGAACTCTACAAACCCGCCTCTTCTGGATTTGCTGGTATCTTCGACCTCTTCAACTTCAACATCGCCCTTCTCCTTCCCTTTGGTATCTCGTTTGGTGATACCCGAGTCCACAAACTCTTCACTGATGGAGTTTGCATCCAGGATATCTCCGGTCATTGAGTGAGAGTCAACGACCTCTCCAATGGATCTTCTGGAGGCCATTTCTGTGAGTGACAACTATGGCTCTATGAGAACAATGGCTCGTGGTGAATCAATATCAATCCCCAGCCACAACTGTGGCTTGAACTCTTATCCACGTGTAACATGTCCATGATGATACACGAGAGAGAGAGATAGCCTCGAGACACACGCTAACGCACAACTTCCAATGATGCAATCTCTGTACGAATCGCACCAGAAACTTTGCCCTGTGTCTTAGTGTACTGCTAGGTATGTGGTTAATTGGAGATAATACGAGCTACACTCCTGAGCATGTGTACGGCGTACTGCGCTACTAGTATTAATAGACGTCAACTAACTTCTAACTAGACGACTAAAGAAGCCAGGAAACAGACACCACCAAGAACCACCAAGAAACACAAGAAAACTCGATATAGAAGAGATAAAACCCCAGACTCGAATCAAACCTCGAACACTCAAAAGTAGTTTCATTGAGACGAACACTTAACCCGAGAGAGCAACTCTGTGGATGATAAACCTCGGACTCCGAACAGTCGCTATACGAGAGAGGGGTGACGGGTAGGGAGGAGAGTCTTATGAATCCCACTCCATTTCAAACAAGATCGGAGAAGCATCCGTCATGTATCAAACTCATTAACTGGAGTCACTAGCTATCCATAGCTATAGTGTAAGACATGGACTGCCTTACTGGTGATGTATGCACTGTTAGCTACAGAAGACTTGCTTTCCTTTTATCATCTATATACTCTTTTTGTACTCGTTCACACGCGAAACAGTCTTACTCGTTCAAACCCGCTTCAGGTTACAAGTTCGCTCCAATCTGATACCGCAACTTGTCGCCAGCCTCTGAATCGACCAAAGTGTAGTGAGTGAGACAGTCCTGAGCAGCCTTGGTCACCAGCTTGTTCCTTGAAGTCATGCCCTCTCTCAACAGAAGCTGGATGCTCTCGTTCTCGGGAGTTTTCAAGTTATGTCTAGTCTTGAGACAGTGCACAAGAAACACAGAAACGCTCTTGAAGGTCCAAATCTGAAGAGAAGCAACATGGTCCTGGAAATACCGCTTGCACAGCATACGAACAATGTCGGAGCGAGAAACGGTGGCCACATGCGTGATCAACGACGTCATGACCTGCATACACCACCGTCCAAGGATGCCTCGTGAAGAAGCAGGCTCCTCAGCAGACCCAGGATACTTTCCGATAATCACATCTGCCAGCGTGTGGAAGACTGCAGTCACGTGATTCTCCACTCCAGGCGGGTATCCTCTAATGACGTCTTCCAGCAGACGTAGTCCGTCGACTCCGAGGTTCGTCAGTAGCAGTTTGGCACGTACCAGCTTATACACGTGATCGGCCACGTATCCGGCCTCTCTCCACTTGTTTTGGACAACGAGTCTGTGGAAGAGAGACTGCAGCATGGGTGCTGACACCGCGGTGCATGTGTCTATCGAGTCGCAGTCGCTTTTCAGCGCAGAATCGTCGCTGGCGCTATCTTTGGTCTTCTCGGCGCTATCTTTGGTCTTCTCGGCACTATCTTTGGTCTTCTCGGTGCTTTCTTTGGTATCTCTGAGCAAAATGGGGTCGGATAGAAGCAAGTCGCGTCGCTTCTTCTTGCTCCAGTTGTAGTCATCGAGCTGTTGGATATCATCATGGAAGAGAATGAAGGGTAACAGAGTCAAGATGACCAATGCGGTGATTGTACACGACACAAACAGCCATGCGATTGGTGAAAAAAGGTATCCCAGAGTGGTTTCGCTGGTGAAGGATGGCATTGTGTAGCGAGTGAGTGAGGTTAACAGTGTTTGTTTTGATTACACTGTTTAAATGGTGAAGTAATAGAGCGTACACAGGCTCTTCGTGTAAATATTTACTGCAGGACTTTTTTGGCACTTGAACTGACTCCAAGTATTCCCAGTCACCTCCATAATCGCTAATCGCGCGTCTAATTTATTAAAATATCGTAACTCGTTACCAGCTGTGGAGTCTTGCTCCCTCAACTCTTCGTCGTAAGACGGAATTATCTACTGTTTTCTTTATCGTCCCCTTTGAGAACAAAGCAGCTGTCAAAGAGCCCAGGCATTCGCTTCGCCGCTTTGTTGTCCTTGTCCTTCACTTCATGGTCAAAGATTTAATCCTGCTTGGTGTTTCGCTTGACAGCAACAGTCTTCTTGGCGGCGGTATCTCCAACGTAGACTCGATCGTCAGCGCTCTCCTCCTTGGCTCGGATTTTCTCAAACTCGCCAACCTGGCGTCGGATGGTCTGCTCGTCCTTCCTGAGGGAGTGGTCGAAGAACTCATCTTCGGGCTGTCGGTACGAGCCTCCCACTCGGTCCCACAGAGTGAAGAACTGGCCGTAGTTGTAGTTGAAGTACAGGTGGTGGACCGTGTGACAGGCGGTACCGTTGATGACGGGAGAGTTGACGAGGAACTCGCCGTCGTGGATCATAATGGTCCAGAAGTTGATAAAGGTGAAGAGAATCAGATAGGAAATCTTGTTGAGAGGTAGCAGGAAGGGGAAAATGTGGTAGGGCAGAGACTGAAAGTAGCCGTCGAGAGGGTGGAAGGCATGCGACGCGAACGGAGAGGGCATGATCCACTTGTGATGGGGCTTGTGCAGGTGCTTGTAGACCCACTTGTGATGCAGACCTCTGTGGATTAGGTAGACGCCACAGTCGGTAAACATGAGAAACAGCGGGAACTGCAAAATCAAGTACAGCCAGCCGTGTTTCTCAACCTCCAGATACATGCGTGAGTAGCCTCTGACTTCTGCGACAAACCACGGGGCGGTGCACAGAGACATGAAGGGGATGGCGCTCAGGGCCTGGGTGATCTCCAGGGTGATCTGGTTCTTGAGGAAACGGGGGTGGTTGAAGGTATCTCGGTCAAACACAAACAGGTAGGACAGCGTGGCGAACGACAGGTACAGAAGCGCTCCAAAGGTGGCTGTGATGATGGTGAAGGAGATGATCTGTCGGATGATGTGGTCTCGGGCGAAAATGGAGCCGCAGGCCAGAACGTGGTCGTAGGCGTGTTTCCAGAACACGGGCTCGCCGTAGAACTCGGGGTTCTTGGCGGTCGCCAGCTTGGCCGCAGCCTCGGGGAAGAAAAAGCCCGTGTTGCGGTCGATCAGAGACTTTGAAAAGTCCTGGACACGGAGAAACTTGGCCACCTGGGGAGCAAGCTTCATTTTGTAGGGCAGAACCTTGGCGTAGACGTAGTCGAACACAAACGTGTCGATGGTCTCCAGAGCGATATCCATGGCGGCAGGTGTGTGTGTCGTGTAGCTGGAGCGTTACAGTGGTAGTCCTTCTTGGTGTATATATATAACTGCGTGTAAAGAGGCTTTTGCCTTTTGGGGGGTGCACGCCAAACGTGTGGGTTTTTTGTTTTTCATGCTTCATTTCGCGGTTTTTTGCATTACCCTAGCCCTTTACGGGAACGAGGGGAGCGACAAGATGACAAGGCGGACGGCACACCACCGGCAGTCACGTGACTCGCAGAACCCTTGGACAGACTCTACCGCCCGTCTCCGCTTCCCAAGACCCCTTCTCTTCTAACCTAGGGACCCCGCAAACCACAACCTCAACAAAAAAAAAAAAAAAAAAAAAAAAAAAAAAAACACATTCTCCAACGTTGCAACTCTATCTCGGATCAACACGCTACTTTTATCAGATTCGGGCCAGGGGAACAACCGTAGGGCACCCCAGGAAAGGGTTGGGGGTTAGGGCAGGCGCCCATACAAGCCCAGATCCGTGCTTCTACTCGTTCCGTGTATTCCTCTTGTCTTGTGGCCATTAATGACTCCATACAAGACCTCATCACCCCATACATGCAACTATATTTATGAGCCGATATTTTTGCGGACGTGACAGAAGTTTATTATTCGACGGTGTCGTTTATCTCGTTTAGGCGAGACCGGTGTAGAATCAACACCACCACTTTTAGCGGGGTCTGAAAAACAGCGACAAGCGGGGGAGGGGGCTCTAGAGGGCTTATCTGCATCAATAGTGGCCATTACTAAGAGATCGGTCCTCCATACCATCTCCTTTTCCGCCTCTATTGCCACCCACACCTCATGTCAACCTCGGCAAGTGCTGCATTATCCATGCCAAAAGGGCGAAAAGCAAATCGTGGGAGGCTGAGGCAAAGTGGTGTGTTTTACGGACACGTGTGACATGGCGTGGACGTGTCTGGCAACGTTGGTTTGGGGCAAAGTCTCTTGCGAGTCGTCTAGCTCGTATTACCGGTGGTGTATTGTTGTTGTTGTCTCCCTGCCACCACATGACTAAGGCGGGTCTAGGCCCTGGGTGGATGTAGTAAGTCGGTGCTTCAACAATGTGGGGATGTGGGGGTCAATTGCACAAGACGGAAGGTGGTGTTAGAGCAGGATAGGACTTGTGCAGACTCTTGAAGACCCTCGACATGATTAGTGGTTTAGGTCAAGGCTTCTAGGTATTTTCAGCTTGTTCAATCTGACCAGCTGGTCGTCGCGGCTGTCGCTGAATGCTCGCTACCGTCGTTCGTACTAAACCCGCTCTTTACAATCTTCGCACCTTTTTCTACAGTGCCCGTACTTGCAGGTTGCTGTACACATCTCATCCGCTTCGCTTATCGGAGTCGGCAGAGTTAGGCTGGACGCACAAAACATGCCCCACCAAATCAGGGGTCAGCAAGTAGGAAACTGAAGATTTATTTGGAAAATCAACTACTTATGTGCCACTCACCTGATTCCGCCAATTTTCCCCGTTCCAAAATGGACCCTTGTTGGGGTTCTACGTGTTTCTTTTTCCCACACGGGAACACGCAACAAGTCCGTGAGATGCAGCAACTGAAAGAAAGGAGTAAGACTAACACGGCTCGTAGACCCATCTGTAGAATAAAAACATAACCATTCAACTCTGCCAAGTCCCCGTCACACACTCGTATAAATAATTCCCCTTTCTTTCATACAAATATCCCACCTGTTGCTACTTGTAGATGCACACCTGAAACTCGTACCTTTAGCAGCACTGGGGTTCCGATGCCGATCTCCATCAACCTAATCCGGGCCCCAGCCGCGTCGTATCCATCGTATCTGATTAGTAATGGCGTTGGAGATCAGTTGTGAAAATATCAAGTAAAAGTGCAAGAGCTGCTCTGTCGTCTAATGTGGTTTGCTGATACTCTACTCGGACAGTCAGCTATAGTCCATGGAGTATCACCACTCTCCAACTCGACACTAAAGACACAAAGAAGCCATCTGGCTAGTGTATAGATTGCTCACGCAACCCTAGTGGGTATCACATCGGGTCTTAAGGGCGATATTATGTCAGATCTCTCTTGGCTTATGTTTAGCGCCGTTTTGACTTAGTCACCTTGGCTGACGCAAGACAAGAAGCTGTCTAATACCATTGGAACCATATCATTAGTATCAGATCTATTATATATCTACATGTACATTGGTCGATGTATCTATCGCACTGTCGGTGGATAGCCTAGTTAACCCTCTGTCTCTTTGCTCTGGGGAGGCGAGGCCCACGCCGTTCCATATCCCCGGTGATCCAGCCCAGTGCAATTTCCAGAATGCTCTTGCCAGGGAACTCCCGCTGGACCACATCGTAGGTGTCGCAACTCAACATGGTGGACTGGCTCATATGGGCAACGTGCGTAGGCCACTGGTTGAGGCCGTCGAAAATATGGGTGGCGTAAACAATGGTGGCTTGTCGGGTCTCGGTCTCCTCCTTGAGGAAGTTGAGCAGGTTAGTTCGGGCCAGAACGTCCAGATCAACCGTCACCTCGTCCAGCAGAAGAGTTTCCCACGGCACCAGCAGTCCCATGACTAGCTGCACTCGCCGACGCTCTCCGTCAGACACCTCGTGCATGTGCCAGGTGGGATCCACGTCCAGCAGCTGCACAAGATGGTCTCGTCGGTCAGGATAGGCATCTCCTCCGGCGTACTTTAGCAGCTGGGTGACCTCAATGTCGTGTCTCACGATTGGATTGCCGGCCCATTCGGTGCCCAGGTACCGGATTCCAGGAGGAGAACAGTCTCGGAAGGGATCAAAGCCCTGGACAATGAGACTGTCGGCCTTGGCGAGGGTCTTTCCCGCCAGAATTCGCAGCAACGTCGACTTTCCAGCTCCATTGGCTCCGATCAGCAACGTTCTAGACCCGGGAGGCAGGTCGAACGAGGTGGGATGGATGCCCACAAGCCCATTGGGGAAGGTGTAGGAGAGGTTTTGCGCCGTGATCGACATTGTGTGTGCTTTTGTGCAATTGGGCAATGGGTGCAACTACTTGTCAGGTTTGTCGTCCAACTCCACCAACAGCCCACGGCACGCCATTTACCTGCATGAAGGTGCATACTCAGCTGTAGGCCGTATGTTGGGCCGGGTAACCCACCCATGGGAGACTACAAAAAAAAAGTTGCAGGCCTAATCTTCTTCTCCCCACCCACCACCACTTCGGAGAAACGCAGCAACCAGTGGAGTCCGTTTTGGCCTCTGCCATGGAGCCATGACCGCAATCGTTCGGAGGGGGGGAGATCAAAATGGCCCTTTTCGCTAACACCAATCTGAAATGTATCCACAGATGGAGTTTGATAGTAGAGTGGCGTACATGTTATATACTTGGAGCACATGTGAGCGGATGTGTCGGCGATTAGTAACGAGTTGTACCGACGAGACAGCTTTTCTAACCCTTGAAAACTCGGCCTTGGTGACAAGTCTCGGAAGTGTTCAGTTCAGAGCTACGAGTAGTTCCATGAACGAACTCATTCAAACTTCACTCAAAACTTCACTCCAAAAACGAGATCAGTTGCTCATTGACAGTTGCCGAGTATTCACAGCTAGCAAAGAAGAGTGGCGAAGAGTGGCGGTACGAGTGTCGCCTTCGGATCAAGTCCAAAGGCCATTTTCAGGGTCTAAAGACAGCTTTCCTAGGGTATAGTTGGTAAGTAGGAGTACCGCTATTGTGCCAGTAGAATGTACCATTCTCACTCTGTAGAATTGGGCCTGACTAATATTTGAGCTTCACTCACTCGACTTGGCCACTGTTTCATTCGTATGCTCTTAGACTGTCTGAGACCAAGAGCTATAGGTTTGGCGGTGGGACGAGCGTGAGGAAGGAGTTCTGCGATGAGTCTGTTGAAACCCAAGTCGTACAAGTCCTCCTAATTACAAGTACTCGTACTCTTAGGTGTCTTTGCCGATCTGCTACCTACATTCCAGCCACATATCCGTGCTCCAGTCGAGACAACTTTCTGTAGCCCAACTATTCTCGGATTTAGCGGCCAGCTGTAGTACGAGTACGAGTGCAAGTATGTACCCACCCACCTGAACTGTCGAAGACTTCACCTCCACGCTGGCGTAGACTTGTGCAGTAGCATTGTGCGGAGATAGATTGTCGGTCAACGCCTAATACTTATAGAGAAGGACGGCCAACTGCTATTCTGAATCAATCGATAGCTTTCTCGATAACCCACTCCACCCAACGAAGCTCTTGTTTGAGTCCCCATTAGCATTCCGCTGATAGCCATTTTTCAGCCCTGTTTCAGCCCTTGGGTGGATCAGACTTTCATTTGCTGCTCCGGCAGACGCCCAGGTTTGCAGACAAGAACGCGCGACTGTTTCGGGGGGTTTATGGTTATCTGGAAACCGGTGGTGGTGGATCAGGTGCAAGTGGTTCTAGAGCCCATACCAAGGCAGAATGAGTGTCCTGACCAGACCCCACTGTTAGCTGGAACTACCATGTAGTGGCAGCATTGGCACACACGCTGCCAGTCCATGACTCTTGGATCCTCACAAGGAAACCGCAGCCGACATGGCGCATTAGAAGGCACTGAGGGTTTGAGGGTTTGATGGTCGGGGTGGGTCGTGGAATCGTTGCAAATTGGCGTGTAGGAAGGTCAAAAGAGCTCCTCTTGGTTATCTCTGCACCCTGGCCATTGTGCGCCGCGATAAGAGACGCTAACGGGCGATATCTGTGGGGTAACGGAGCTTGGCCTGTGATATCTGGCGGGATTCTCCTCTGATCCATCGGGCCAGGGTCCTGTTCCGCCGGATCAACCCAGAAATAAGCTCCTTTTTTTGCAGATTCCGCACTCCATGGGCGACTTTGGGCGACTTTGTGTTCAGCACGTTCCTGGCCTAAACTGGGTGTATGCGGCGCCAAACCCGCGCCGTTCGGGTGGTTCTGGCCTCTTGTTGCTGTTTCCCCTTCTTCTCACGTCGATTTCCGTCTGTTTTGGCCTCCGAATCTGCCGCTTGCTTCTGAAGACTGCAGTTGGTACATTGTTCAGATGGATACTTGGCAGTGGAAAAAAAGGGCACCCAAAAAGCCAAAATAAGAGACACCCAAAAGTGAAAAAAAAAGCGAAAAAAGGAAAAAAGGAAAAAAAGGAAAAAAAGGAAAAAAGGGAAAAAAGGGAAAAGCAAGGTAAACCGTGGCTACCACCAGGGACCCAGCTTCCTAGAACAGAATGCCACACACGGCTGAAGCGGTGGAAAGACAACGAGCCGTAATCGGACCAATCAGAGGCTCCACCACAATCGATATCTCGAGCCCCGTGTAACAGCACTCCGGACCTCCACACCTACCAGATGCAACTCTGGACGTGATGAGAGTGGACAAAGGTGGATTCGGAAATGTCTCATCAATCACGTTGCAGTCAGCCACTTCTTGGTTTTTTCCAGCAAGCTACAACGTGGGGACCGCGAGCCGGATTGCAGGGAAAAGTCACGACATTGGCCACGTCGGGGTCCTCCGTCTAGATTTCAAGTCAATTCAGCCGTAAACAACCTGCTTCAGCGCCTTGTATCAGCCTCCTCCCCGGTACCTCAGAGATCCGATTGGCCCGAGTGAAATAAACCTGGCGGCAAGCTTCTAGGTTTGGCCGTTGAAAGAGTCTAAAAAAATTTGAGATGAGCGCCGATGCAAAGATTAAGTATCGGTAGTAGGAATATAGAACAGAGGTAGCGCGACTTGTTCATATACCCCGACACGGTCTGCAACTCGACACGTCAAGTGGCGAACTGCGCAAAACAAGAGAAATCGATTCCACGGCAATATCGACATTCGACATTGAACATAGACAAGCCAAACTACAATCTTGTCAACCACACAACCCACACATGCTAGATTACGAAGCAGTTCCGGGCTCAATCATCCTGGTTGACCAGGACCAGGAGATTGTGGTGTCGCCCATCCCGTCGTCAGACCCCGATGACCCGCTGAATTGGTCGCGAAACAGAAAACTGCTCTCCATGTTCTGTATGGTGGTCTACATGGTGGCCATTGTCGTGCCGTCCAACTCGCTGTACTCCATTTTCTCGGTGCTCACCGAAGAAAGTGGACAGACCCTGGACGAGCTCAACCAGGGAACAGGCTACATGTTTCTGTTTTTTGGCCTCGGTTGTCTCATTTGCCAGCCTCTGGGCCAGCAGTACGGTAAGCGGCCCATCTATCTGCTCTCCGTGCTCGGCACTCTCGCCGTCCAGCTCTGGAGTCCCTACGCCAAGTCCCAGGGCGCCTGGATCGGATCTCGTATCCTTCAGGGAGCCCTGGGAGCGCCCATGGAAACCATGTGCGAAATCACAATCTCCGACGTCTTCTTCGAGCACGAACGAGGCCGATGGGTCGGAGTCTACGCCTTTGCGCTCATGTTCTCGTCCTACATTGCTCCTCTTGTTGCAGGCTTCATCGCAGAGGGCATGAACTGGAAGTGGGTCTTCTACTGGGGCTCCATCTTCAACGGAGTGTGTCTGGTTTTCCTCTTCTTTTTCTTCGAGGAGACCAACTACGTGCGAGAACACGTTGCCCAACCCGTCCCCAAGGAGGGATCGGTTCTGGAGGGCTCTTCTGGATCTGGAGACCCCGAAAAAATCGACGACTACTCCGAAGGCCGATCCGAATCGTCTCTTGAACACCAGCAGAAGCCCATGAAGACCTATCGACAGAAACTCGCACTGTGGGACAAACCCCGAAAGAATATGCTGTGGGAGATGTTCAAGCGTCCCTTCATCATCTTCTTCAAGTTCCCTCCCGTGGTCTACGCCGGGTTCCTCTACGGCTCCGGTATCATCTTCTTCAACATTCTGAATGCCTCGGCCTCCATGATTCTGTCAGCTCCTCCCTATAACTTCAAGCCCTCCATGGTCGGTCTGTGTTACGTGTCGCCCATCATCGTCACTTTTATCACATCCTGGTACTCCGGTTACCTGTCCGATCTGCTACGTATCAAGCTGGCCAAGCGAAACGGCGGTCTGTCAGAGCCCGAACATCGACTGTGGATCATTCTCATCCACATTATTCTCAACCCGGCCATGCTGGTGCTGTGGGGAGTCGGCGCATACAACGGAATCCACTGGATCGGCCCCGTCATCGGCATGGGCATCATCGGAGGTCTGGCCACCATCCCGGCCGTCTCCTCCGTCAACTACGCCCTCGACTGCTACAGAGAAATCGGCTCCGACTCGCTAGTGACGCTCATTGTCATCCGAAATTGCATGTCCTTCGGAATCGGCTACGGAATCACGCCGTGGATCACCCGGGAGGGTCTCAAAAACGCATTTGGAGAGGCCGCGGGAGTCTCTGCCGCCTGCATGGGCACCTTCTTCATTGTGCTTGTGGTTGGCAAGAGAATGAGAAAATGGACCAAGAAGGACTACTGGAACTTTGTGCAGAAGTCCATCGACAACGGAATGGTCCATTAGATAAGAGATATATATAGAGAGAGAGGTACTTGTGGGGGATTTGCATTGAATATATTGTTTGAATAATTGTACACCTAGTTTTCGATGCCATTCAACTGCTTCAGGTACTTGATATACTCAATACCGACTACCAGGAGGCCGAAGACGGCGATAATTCCCACCAAAGAAAAATAATATGCCTGAGACGTCGACGACGTGGTTTCAGAGGCCGTCTTCACGTCCAGTCTCTCGGAGATGACGTCCAACCGCGACTCGATGGCTCTTAATCGGTCGTCGAGATCCTCCTCGAAGTGATGAGTTTGTTCTTTGTCGGATTGCATGTTGGAGTTGGTGTAGTCGACTGCACACTTTCTTTTGAGACACACTGGTGCTTGTACCACTGGTAGATATATATATGTATTTATGGTATCGTCCTCCTTTGACTGCTGCATGTGGCGTCAGCGCCGTGCTAGACAGCCACTACAAGTAGTGCCTGCTTGTAGATCTGCGCCTCTCGCCAATCGGTAGCGATAACGATAGCGTTCAAAAATATACGACCAGCTGAGGACCAAGCTCCTTGTTGAATACTCAAGTGGCAAGCATTGGACATTGCTGTCCCATGGGTTCTCTGGTCCCTCTACACTACAAAAACGGCCTAGTGGGTTCGCATCAGAGCATCCTTTAGTGCTTTCGTTCGTTCAGAAAGCGAAGGGTTGCCGAATGTTTATGTCCGCGAGAGTTCTGGCGGGGAAATCGCCGTGCCAAACTTGTTCCCGTATCGTTCGAGTAGCACTCGAGCCAGGAACGGGTGTACGTACTTGTGGACGTTTCTATACTGGCCTTGTTGACATGTGAATGGTATGAAGACTTGTTCGAGTAGCAGGACATGTTCGAGTAGCAGGACATGTTCAAGTAGTCAGGACATTTTCAGTAATCAGGACATTTTCAGTAATCAGGACATGTTCGAGAAGTCAGGACATGTTCGAGTAATCAGGATATGTTCGGATAATATCGTCCGTTTCGGGAATGATCGCCCTAACATGTCTTACAACTGCTAGACGTGAGATAATGAGGGTAAACATAAGCCACAGTGTACTTGTACTGGCCCGAGTTCATGTTTTTCGAACATAAAAAGGAAACGTTATTTGATGCCGTTCATAAACGATGAACCCCTGTGATTTGAGGAGGCACGGTCGTTTTCAGCATTTTGACCTCAGAATACGGTGCTCCTGGACACAAGGAGTGTGTTGGGCTTATCCGATTTCTCGTATCGTGCGATTTGCGCGAGTTGTGTGGGTTTTTGCCGGCGGCTAAGTCCTCTTCAGAACATGTACACACGAAAATGGCCATGGTGTTGAAGGTAATACCCGGTAAGGTAATACCTGGCTAGTTTCCCCACATAATGATGAAAGTCAACATAGTGATGAGAGGACCAGCTTTGGTCGTAGACGAGAACGTCCAATCCTCTAGATAGTTCTCTGATCTAGAATCTCTTTTGGTGAATGGAGAAAGCACGCACACACCGAAGGGTGTGTGCTACTATCGGAACGTGGTGTCCCTAAAGGGTTGTGAGTTTGTTAATTAACTATATCTAATCAATAATACTTGTCATCAATACATGGACATCACACAAGTCTGTCCGAAGAGAATGAACATTTGACTGGAAGCATGGAAGGCTGTTTTTCGACTGAAGCCGGGTCAGACGGGACTGGGACGAGATGGGGCAAAATATATATATACGGGAATGTGATTAGGAGCACTATGCGACTAAAATGATATATTATACGCTCATTTTAGACCTTGAGAAAGCCGCCATATATTGCACTTTTGGGACAAGTATACTCACGTTGAAAGTATATATATATATATTTCTCTATATATAATAGAATCGCCATTTTAAATCAGAAAGTCAGAATAAATCAAAATATATCGGATTGAATCGGAAAATCAGAACAAAAGACAACAGATATATATTACTTGAGATCGACTTTACTTCGGGTTACTTTCGTGAATACTAATACAAGTAAATAGTGCAAGAAAAAAGACGCTCAAAGGGTAAAATCTCACCTGGTACTTGAACAAGTACAAGTTGTAGCTGAAGGATAGTACGAGTTTCCTTTTGAATTTCATCTTCATCGGGCCCATTTCGCGCCAAAATTAGTTAACATTTTATTTTTTTTTTTTTATTTTATTTATTTATTTTTATTTATTTTTTGACTTCCCAATTATACTTAGGTCACTCCAACTAACACCTAGTAACTCTAACGGCAATTTACCTCATGCAACGATATTGAACTGAAATATTTCCACCGTACATACAGAAATACATTCAAAGCACGAACAGAAGACAGTCAACCGACAACACATAACCAGCAGAGTGATAAAGAACGCGGAACGTGAAAGGAGTCAATCACCGTGAAAGGGCCGAACACGTGAAAAGGGCCGAACACGTGAAAGGAGCCCGAACACGTGACTCGAAGCGTGACCATTCCGATTCTCGATCCCTCCGGAGACGCAGTTATCGTGGCGACAGATCGAGAAGCCCGTCACGATCTCGGTCCAGGTCATATTCTCCATCTCGGTCGCCCCGAAGGAAGCGGCGCCGACACAGAACCAGTCGCAGAAGCCGGAGGTCACGAAGGGAAGGTGATGGACGACGCAAAGATGGCCCTAGAGGCCATGATGACAGAAGCCCCTTGGCCCCTAGGGAGGTGGAGGATGTGACTGTCAAGAGGGAGGATAGCACGAACGACAAGGAAAGTACTCACGACAAGGAAAGTACAAACGACAAGGAACGCAATGTCTCGATGGAGGACAGGAAGGATACTTCTGAGGATGTTGTGGAGGATGTGGAGGAGGGGGATCCTTCTGAAGAGGCACTGGAAAAAAAAGTAAAGAACCCAGAAGATGACTTGGAGGCAGCGGCAGAAGAGCTCAAGAAACTCATGGAGCTAAAGTCTGGAGGCCGATACGTTCCTCCTGCTAAAATCAGAGCGCTTCAGAAGCTGCTGGTCCAGGATAAGACGTCCAAGGAGTTCCAGAAGATCCAGTTTGACAATCTCAAGAAGGCAATCAACTCGCTGGTGAACAAGGTCAGTGCTCAGAACATTCGAGATATTGCGGGGGAGATTTTCACTCATAATCTCATCCGAGGACGTGGGCTGTTCTGTAGAAGTGTCATGACCGCCCAGAGTCTTGCTCTGCCCTATACGCCTGTCTACGCCTGTCTGACGGCCATTGTCAACTCCAAGCTACCTCAGGTTGGCGAGCTGCTTGTGCGACGACTCATTCTGCAATTTCGACGGGGCTACAAGCGTAATCAGAAGGACGTGTGTTTGTCAAGTGTGACGTTTCTGGCGCATTTGTGCAATTACCATGTTGCTCATGAGGTTCTAGTGCTTCAGTTGCTGCATTTGTTGCTTGAGACCCCCACAGATCACTCTGTCGAGGTTGCTGTGGCTTTCATCAAGGAGTCCGGTGCCTTTTTGGCCGAAGTTTCGCCTGCTGCCAACAACGGAGTATTTGAGCGTCTTCGAGCTGTGTTGCATGATGGCGAGCTGGAAAAACGAACGCAGTACATGATCGAGACGCTGTTCCAGATCAGAAAAGACGGCTACGAAAACTACCCTGTGGTTCAAGAAGAACTGGACCTGGTAGACGAGGAGGACTATGTGACACATATGACGGGTTTGGACGACAAGTTTACAGATGATAAGCTGCTCAACTACTTTGTTATGGACCCTGACTACGAGGCCAACGAGGAGAAGTACGATTTGCTGAAAAAGGAGATCCTGGGAGACTCTGACGACGAAGAGGAAGATGATAGTGAAGCCGAGGAAGAGGCAGATGATGAAGAGGAGGAGGAGGAGGATGAAGAGGAGGAGGCTCAAGCCTCTACCTCGGCTGTGCGAGACCTCACGGGTACAGAGCTTGCTACGTTGCGAAAGAAAATTTATCTGACGGTCATGTCGACCATGTCGATCGACGAAATCGTTCACAAGCTTGTCAAGCTGTCTCGAACGGTTATTGAGATCCCTGAGGGTCTCCCCGAAGACCAGGCTCTGATTCTGCGTCTCAAGCGGACCCAGGAGGTGACGAACATGCTTGTGGAGTGTTGTGCTCAAGAGAAGATTTATAACAAAATCTACGGAGGTACAGGAGAGCGGCTTCTGAGACTGTCGCGGGAATGGAGAACCAACTTTGAGAACACCTTTGGGTTCTTTTACTCGGTTATCCACAGATACGAGCCCAATCAGATCAGAAACATTGCCACGTTCTTTGGGTACCTGTTGGCATCAGATTCTCTGTCGTGGAAGGTTTTGGAGGCTGTTTCTCTGACTGAAGAGGACTCGAACCCCTCGAACCGTATCTTTCTCAAGATTATGTTCACCGAGATGCGTCAGGAGCTGGGAATGGATCTGTTGAAGGAGCGACTTTCCAAGTCGTTTGTGCAGCAGTACATTGCCGGTATGTTCCCCAAGACGAATGCTTCTCATGTTCGGTTTGCCATCAACTATTTCACTGCCATTAATCTTGGTCCTTTGACAGATGGTATGCGGGAGATTCTTCCTGGTCTGGTGGAGGAGGAGGAGAGGCTGAAGAAGGAGGAGGAAGAGCAGAAGCGAGAGTACGACAGTTACGATTCATACGACAGTTATGACTCATACGACTCCTACGACTCCTACGACTCCTACGACTCCTACGACTCCTACGATAGTTACGACTCCTACGATAGTTATGACTCCTATGACTCCTATGACTCCTATGACTCAGTGTCTGAGGATGATCGGGGGCGACGACGACGACGAGGTGTAGGAAGTAGAAGGCGGTCGCTAACTCGGTCTCCTGGTTCGCGGTCACGGCCACGATCCCGGCCACGATCCCGGTCACGGTCAAGATCTCTATCTCGGGATAGAACCGGTTCTCCGCCTCGTGGTCGACGGCGGTCTCGATCTTATTCCCGTTCGCCTTCGCGGTCATACTCTCGTTCGAGATCTTATTCCCGATCGCCATCTCCGAGACCTAAATCTAAAGGGGCTAAAGGCCGGAGCAGTTACCGGGCCGCCAGTTATTCGCGGTCGAGATCTCCGGTCAGACGAGTTGGTTATTCTAGAAGCAGGTCTCCAAGCGTGTCTGGAGGTTCCTCTCGAAGTCCTTCTAGAAGTCCTTGTAGAAGCCCCAACAAGGGCCGTGCTCCTACTCCGGAGAAAGGTCTTTCGCCGCCTCGAAAGCGAGTGCGCGCCAGTGATTTGTTCTAACACACGCCCCCCGCACCCCCCGCACCCCCCGCGCCATCAGGTAGATGTAATTGATACTGTATTTTTTTAATTCCTTCTCGTCTCTGTCTGTTTGTTGAATTTTTTCCCTCTCATTTACCCCATTTTCCGCCCGTCCAACCAACAACCGCTTTTTACGGCTACAACCGGGTATTAGCGCATTTCACCTAAAATAAGCTTCCGTTGGCTTAAACAGTTTTGACTCTCTGCGATTGCTAAGCACCATCACGGGGTCCGTGTGTCTCTACAGAAGAGTATATATAGACGGGCGTGTTCCGCAATGATAGGCCACGATCACAAACACACACAGTGAGTATCTTGTGCGCCAATTCTTAAACGCCACCAGCGCCGCCCTCAGACCCTCCGCGCGAACACGGACCTGTCATAGTGCACGTATGTACAGTATGTACTGGCAGGAGAGTGTGTGAACTCAAATGTGACATTTGCCTTTGACTATTGTTCCGGACCCAACAAGAGCAGGGTAAGTCTGCTGCGAGGAGCGCACCTACAGAGACGCATAGTTTAACAACTCACCCAGACCCTTCCGAAATTCACACATATTTCCAACACGACAATGTTGCGAACCACTCGAATTCTTCCCTCCAAGTTCGGCGTTGCTGCCCGAACCCGAGCTGTGACCCAGTTCCAGCGATGCTACAGCTCCGGTGAGTATCTGTGCGACAGGGAGGGCTTTTTTACGGGGAAAAAACTCCCCCGATGCGATACCACCATGGCCGCGACGACACACAAGGATCCATGGGAAGAGGCAATGAGAAAAGGACATGAGACGTGTCAATTGGACATTTTGAATTGCGAATTGTGCCACTGTCTTTTGTCTGCACCATAGTCGCCCCGTTGCACCCCTCCGGCCAGCGTCCGCCACCCCACACAAGGCAAATACTAACAACAGCAAACGAGGAGCTTGATGTCCTTGTTATCGGAGGTGGCCCCGGTGGATACGTCGCCGCCATCAAGGCCGCCCAGGCCGGCCTCAAGACCGGCTGTATCGAGAAGCGAGGCTCCCTCGGAGGAACCTGTCTCAACGTCGGATGTATCCCCTCCAAGTCTCTGCTCAACAACTCCCAGATGTACCACGCCATCAAAACCGACTCCGCCAACCGAGGAATCGAGGTCTCTGACGTCAAGATGAACATCGCCAAGCTGCAGGAGGCCAAGGAGACCTCCGTCAAGGGTCTCACCGGCGGTATCGAGATGCTGTTCAAGAAGAACAAGGTCAACTACTACAAGGGCGCCGGTTCTTTTGTGTCCGACTCCGAGGTCAAGGTCGACCCCATTGATGGCGGCGAGGCCGTCACCCTCAAGGCCAAGAACATCATCATTGCCACCGGCTCTGAGCCCACCCCCTTCCCCGGCATCACCATTGACGAGAAGAAGATTGTTTCCTCCACTGGTGCCCTTGCCCTCGAGGCCGTCCCCAAGAAGATGGTCATCATCGGAGGAGGTATCATTGGTCTCGAGATGGGCTCCGTCTGGTCCCGACTCGGCTCCGAGGTGACTGTTGTCGAGTTCCAGAACGCCATTGGCGCTGGTATGGACGACGAGATCGCCAAGGCCGCCCAGAAGATGCTCACCAAGCAGGGTATCAAGTTCAAGCTTGGCACCAAGGTGCTTTCCGGTGCCATTGAGGGCGACGGTGTCAAGGTCGAGGTCGAGAACGTCAAGAAGGGCGACAAGGAGACCCTTGATGCCGACGTTCTGCTCGTTGCCATTGGCCGACGACCCTACTCCGAGGGCTTGAACCTCGAGGCTGCCGGTGTCGAGAAGGACGACAAGGGCCGAATCATCATCGACCAGGAGTACCGAACCAACAAGTCCAACATCCGATGCATTGGTGACGTCACTTTCGGCCCCATGCTGGCCCACAAGGCCGAGGAGGAGGGAGTTGCTACCGCTGAGTACATTGCCACCGGTCACGGCCACGTTAACTACGCCGCCATCCCCTCTGTCATGTACACCCACCCTGAGGTTGCTTGGGTTGGACAGACTGAGCAGCAGGTCAAGGAGGCCGGCATCAAGTACAACGTCGGCAAGTTCCCCTTTGCCGCCAACTCTCGAGCCAAGACCAACCTCGACACCGAGGGTACCGTCAAGTTCATTGCTGACAAGGAGACTGACCGAATTCTCGGTATCCACATCATTGGCCCCAACGCCGGTGAGATGATCGCCGAGGGTGTTCTTGCCCTTGAGTACGGTGCTTCTTGCGAGGACATTGCTCGAACCTGCCACGCCCACCCCACTCTCTCCGAGGCTTTCAAGGAGGCCGCCATGGCCACTTACGACAAGGCCATCCACTTTTAAGCGCTTTTAGTGGTGCTTTTAGTAGTAGATAATAATGACTGAACTGTATGGTAGCGAGTGGCCAGGTCAGGTCGCAAGCCAACTTGTAGAGTACATGGCCGTAGGTGACGGGCGAACTAGAGCAAGTACAAGTAGATTTCATTTGGTCGTAGATCACAAAGTGCCAACTGGTAAAGCCGAAATGTTCTTGGATCAAGAGCTGATCTGGGGTGCACTATCAAGGTGTGTGAATGTCTAAAGAAACGGCTGAAGAAGTGCTTCCACTGATACTCCTCCGCGAAGTACGAATTCCAGCTGCACGAGTGTATAGTATCTTACTGTACATGTAGAACAGACGGCAGTCATATCGGATCAAGCATGACACAGTTAGGTGGAAGAAGCAACGAGGCATGATTGTGTTGTGTCTGAGTGTCAATGGGTTTGTCTTTGCTGCTTGTAGTGGATCATTAGACCAGTTGATCTGAGTTTGCGATTATCTTTCATGAATGGTGTTACTTGATATCTCTTCGCACCGTAGCTCTACACATCACAGTGTACATAGATGGACACTCGGAAATGTTGATAGCGCGACCGGAAAATTAGTAATACGATATGTTGCTGAAATGCTAGTAGGACTATAGACGGGTGTTATGGCATGTGTTGCAATAATGTACAGTACCTCTTTTCCGTCAAATGATCTCGTTTCCATCAATTGATCTCGTTTCCGTCAACTGCCCTTTTTCCCTCAAATCATCTCGTTTCCATCCCCTTCCGTTGCCTTGAATGACCATATTACATGCTGTTACAGTTCGGAGAAACCCGGAAGAAATGAAATTGCACTAGGAGCAAAAAAATTGCTGATATGCATGCAGTCCACGACGTGCATGCATAAAGTCTTTATGCAGTACATACTGTATATCGTGAATCAAGCCAGATGCAGGAATGTATCCTGTTATAGGACCAGCGTGGGGAGCAAAAAGTGATTTCTGGCAGGATCGAACTGCCGACGTTCTGCGTGTTAAGCAGATGCCATGACCAACTAGACCAAGAAACCCGGAATTATGTTAAAAAATGGCAGTGTTCGTCCATATCTGAAAACTGTTCCAAACCGGCGAATCATTAGAATAAAAAGAATCATTAGAATAAATTAAAAAAGCGCGAATGGACCAGCAAACACGAATATCATGCGCTCTTCTAAACAACCGAATCCGAATCCGATTTGCAGGTATAACACTGTTTTTAGGCCTCAAGTAGTTGTTGAAATGTAATTCCGTAAAATAAAAAAATAAAAAAATAAAAAAAATAAAAAAATGGGACAATATCTCAAGAAATTTTGAATGGTTTAAATAAGGCGTATTCCAGATGAAAACAAGATGAAAAAAGAATATAAAACTTCATTCGGTGATCTTCAAAATGTCTTCTGTTGTCCATCATCTATTTCGTGATACATTCCATCCTCCACTTGGTCAAAGCGTTGTGTGAGGTAAGGATTGCTGGTACTCCACATGCCGATATAGAATAAATGCAGAAGTAGTTATCTCTCGCACGGACAAGTAGTTGGATCAACTTCTTCAACTTCCCTGGTTCCTCGTGATCACTCTATTTCTATCTCTTAACAGTAACGCCGCTTGTAACATGGCTACAAGACCCTAGACTACATAGTTCATACGCCCTAAAAATACTCATAAATAATGCAATTTAACACTAAACTTGGTCCACAAGTTCCCGTTTCCAGTCTAACTTCTTCTCTTCATAAAGGCCCGCCCAATAACAGGTTCCAGAGCCTTTGGCAACCACTCGGAGGCGTTGCCCTTGAAGGCCCATCCCTCAATCACAGCGTCTTCGTTGCTGCTATCTTCGGAGTCCGTGGTTTCGGCCTCACTTTCTCCATACTGGTAGTGGTCAATCTCCATGTTGAAGATGGCCACCTTACCTCCGCTGAGGGCCACTCGCTCCACGTAGCCAGCAGCGGGCCACACGCTTCCCGATGTGCCGACTACGATAATCAAATCCACGTCTTCGTCCTCGAGAAACTCATCGGCAGTGTTCATGACCTTGAACGGCAACGATTCTCCAAACCACACCACTCCGGGTCTCAGCAGACCCTCTTTGCACTGAGGACATGTGGGCAGATCTTCGACGGGTATTCGGTGGCGCTGCAGCTGTGCCGAGTTGTAGTTGTCGGTGATACTTAGTGCCGGCGTTAGTGGGTCTGCAAAGTTGTCTTCGGTGGTGTATGAACAGAAGAAGGACGTGCATTTGAGAGCAAACAGGTCTCCATGAAGCTTCAAAAGTGCTTCTTGGGGATGCTCTGCGCGCGACGAGAGACCGTCAACGTTCTGCGTAAGTGTCAGAAACCGTCCGCGCAGTCTTCGGGCCAGTTCAGCCAGAGCATAGTGTCCCGGGTTGGGCTTGGCCTTCAAAGACATGTGTCTTCGGTGGGCGTAAAACTGCCATACCGTGGAGGGATCGTTGTGGAATGCCTCGGGCGTGGCAAGTTCAGCTGCGTCGTAGTTGCGCCAGATGCCTCCTTCTCCTCTAAAAGTAGGGAGGCCTGACGACTGAGAGAGGCCCGCGCCAACAAGAGCCAGGATCTTGCGGGACGACAAAAGATGTTTCTGGAACGATTCCAGGTCTGAAGAAAGCATGAGTCGAGATATTCTGAACACGGCTGATTTTTAATAAACTCGTACTGGCACGCTCTTTTGTGTCGGTTGTTCCGTGTGCTACCACTACTTGTAGTGGTGATGGTGATGTCTTACATGACTCCTCATGCATGAAATTTAAACCTGCGTAACATGTGTGGGGTGGAAAACACGGAGCAGACTATGAGAAACTGTTATAAGCCCGGTAAAAGATGCAACAAAGAGCCCCTGTTGCCAGGTTTTTTCTCAAGCTCCAAAATTTGCATTTCTGATGCCATTACAAATACCCGTTTAATACGACCCTTGCGTGGATCGAACACACGCTCCCAATCACACCCCATAGTTAGGCTCCCTTCTCCCAACCTTCAAACCTACAGTCGACACTTCGCGTAGACAACCTCCACCAACATGAATCAATCAATCGCGGACGCGATCGAAACGGCCCGGCCCGCGGTGATGAAGGCCGCCGCGGCCAACGCGCCCATTTCGGACCTGATTTCGCCGCTGTTTGACGGCATCTACACGATCGACAACGACATTGACAACAACAAGGTGTTTGAGGTGTTCCACTCGTTGCCGGACCGAAGTCTCACAACCTACTACAAGGTCATCAAGCGGCCTCTGTCGCTGACACAGATCAAGCGGTCGATGCCGCGGTACCGAAACGTGCAGAACTTCATTCACGACCTCGCCCAGATTACCTACAATGCTCGGCTGTTCAACATGAAGGGTTCCGGAATCTACAACGATGCAGTGTTTCTGGACGGCTACCTGAACAAGGCTATTGAGGTACTTCGAGAGACCAACAAGTTTTCCAACGATGACCTCACCTATCCTGTTATTGGTCCTCTTCCTGAGGGTTCCGATGTGGAGATGGAGTTTGGGTCCGATTCTTCCGAGGATGACTTGAGTGACGACTCGGACGATGACGACGTCGATGGACGACGGAAATCGAGACGAAAGTCTGTGCGAACACGAAAGAAGATGGACTCGGACTCGCAGCGAAGCCGTATGGATGACATGCCCCGAAAGCGAGGCCGGCCACCTATCGTTGATAAACCGCACGAATACCGAATCAAGGCCATCTTACGGGGCGTTCGAAAGGCCCGTGACGAACAGGGACTGGTGCGGTCATTCCCTTTCGAAAAGCTGCCTGAAAAGAGAGACTACCCGGAGTACTATCAGGAGATTGCCAAGCCCATCGCTCTGGACAACATCAAGAAGAACATCAAGCGACGCAAGTACGACACTGTGGAGGCGTTTCTCAATGATATGAACCTTATGTTTTCCAACGCGCGGCAGTTCAACGTGGAGGGTTCTCAGATTTACAACGACGCCATGATTCTGCAGCAAGAAATGATGTTGCTGGCCGACGAGGAGATGCGAAAACCTGACTCTACATACCAGGATCTGGCCTCGCGAAACAACAACAAAACATCACGCCTTCCCCTGGACAGTGTCCAGCATCGAGGTGACATCTACCGAGTGGGTGACTGGGTTCATATTCACAACATGAATGATCCCTCCAAACCCACCATTGGCCAAATCTTCCGAATCTGGCAGGCTCCCGACGGTCAGAAGTGGGTCAATGCATGCTGGTACTACCGGCCCGAACAGACCGTTCATCGAGTAGACAAGGTCTTCTACGAGAACGAGGTGGTCAAATCGGGCCAGTACAGAGACCATCTGGTGGACGAGATTCTGGAAAAGTGTTTTGTCATGTTCTTCACACGGTACCAGCGAGGTCGGCCCCAGGGCATTGGTGACAGAAAGGTGTACCTGTGTGAATCCCGATACAACGAGGTGGAAAAGACCTTTAACAAGATCCGAACTTGGAAGGCGTGTATCCCCGACGAGGTAGACTCTCAGGATTACGCCATGGACCTGTTTGAAAAGGTTCAGCCTCTGAGACGACTGCCCTCTCCCATCAAACACACTCTTGCTCCTGGAGCTCGAGAAGACGATCCTGTTCCTGAGGCGACCCTGGGCGTGGAGAATGCTCCTCCTGTTGTTGGAGCTGTTTATCGACGTCCTTTCGACCCCGCTGACCCCCCGGAGGAACCCACTCCTGCTGACGAGTACATAGAGCCTCCTCAGTTCCAGCGAACGAACAACACTGGTGACTACGCTTCCCCTCAGCCTCATGGAATGGGGGCCAAGCCTGCTTCTGGCCACCTGGCTCCTCGACCTGCTCCAGAACAGCCCGCTGTTCGAACTGTGGTTCCTGGGACCAACTCTGCCCTGCCACCTCATTACACCCCTGCTCCTCTGCAGCACATTCAGATGCAGGGTCCTGTTCCTGTACATGCGCAGCCTATTGGGCCTGTTGGCGAGCAGCAGATCTTTCAGGTGGTGGGTCCCCCCGTCAACTTCACGCTTCCTGAAGCTGTGCAGCAGCAGCTGAGTGCAGGATATGAGCTGGATCCCGAGACGAACGAGCCGTCCAAGGTTGCTCGATGGCCTACTAAAGAGAAAACCATGGCTGTGCAGTGGTTCATTTCGCCGCCTGTGCACTGCCCCGACACTTTTGAGCCCTGCAAAGACACGCACATGTACGGAAAGCTCAAGCTGTCCAAGTATGGAGAGCCTCCGAAGAAGATGCGTATTGTGCGAGTCGGGCACAGTGCAAAGTACTTGGCTTTCAAAGCCAAGAGGGCCGCAGAGAGTGCCAAGGGGGGTGCGAAGTAGAGTATTGGTGGTGGTACCAAGACTAGGGGACGATAGTGTTTATATTGTAATTTTATGAGATTAACGGTTGGTGTGAGCGATGGTTGTTTGAGTCGACAGCAAGCACAATCTGATTTGATCAGCCGCTCTTCACACAATCTTGGGGGTGGTTTGGCGCAGTGAGAACATGAAGGCGAGAACTGGGACTTACTTGTACGAGTAGCATGAGATGAGTGCAAATAGCTGGTACAATATGATTGAGACCAGTTGCGAATTACTCTAGATGCTCAAGACCATGAGTACGGTAAGTATGAGTACAGCGCATACATACAGTATGGTCACAAGTACATACTGCACTGTACCGGTAGTGCTGCAGTAGTACAATCACAGGTATCGTAGTTCATCTCTTTTCTGACATAGATTGCTTGCCCACAGCTTTTGTGCTCGACTCGTAGCTACAAGTACGAGCTTCTCGGGTACAAGTCACTTAGCCTCGGCTACAAATACTGTACCGGTAGTTGAACTAATGCGTCCAATACTCTTACCAACGGTGATATTCCCGTTCAGGAATACTGGCTGGATGCGTGATATACAAATAGGAAGGACGGCCCTCGGACTAGCGTGGATCTTGCACGTATTTCCTCTAGCTCCGGTTACTAATCACTAGCTACAGCTCCTCTAGCTCCGTTTATGGAATGTTGTACAGTAGTACCAAGATAGTCGGTGCCATGGAACACTGGCGGAACCCAACCGGAATGCTGGATTGTCTCTACTATAAGCACCGTGTAGAAGACAGACATGTTTGATATCAACGGCGAGATGACTGCGTATAGCACCGGTTTCATGTAGGACGGGTTTTGTGATAACCGATCACCAACACTCATGGCTAAGATTACATTACCACGAGAACTCGTATGCACTGTACAGGAGAAGTCCTACGGTACGATACTGTACCATAATGGCTGTTAACGACAAAGTGCAGTGGTACAAGTATCGTACATAACTACAGTAGTTGTATTTGCAGTAGGAGATGCTCAAAGTGGCAACCACTCTCTTCATAAAGTGCTCGTAACACTCATTTTACACCAAACCAGCCCCCGAACCTCCGTGGCCCCTCGATCATTGATTCCGTACGTTCTCATTTATTTAATCTTACCCAGCTCAGCCAACTCCGTTTCAGCTCATAATAAACGACCTCGTCCTCTGCATCTGCACCTCACTGCACCTCACTGCACCTCACTTTGTACGATGCAGACTGCAGGAGTGTCGGAAATGAGACGCCAGAACGTCACACTTCAGACGTCAACAAGTGACACCCGGGCCATCAGAACTGTTTCCAGCCAATCGCAGCCAATACGAGGACGGTATTCCCGTTTCGGAGCCCCAGATATGCCAGTCCACCGCATTTCGCCAAGACCAACAACAGTCTAAACACGCTACTGCATATGTGGCTAAATACGGCGCAACATGACGGGACAGGCCACACCAAAATAGACGCATCTATGCGTTTTTTTTCGGTGGTTTCAGGGAGCGCAGTCTTGGTGGCTCGCTAGGCTGAGTTCTAGTACAAGACCTAACCATCAAGTACAGGTACTTGAGTGCTCGCTGGTTAAAACTACTTAATACAGAGAATGCATACTACTTGTACTCTCACATTAGATGGTTAAATTAATCTGTTACTTTGTTTGGTTTTTCTAGAGGTATCAATTAGCTAAATACATCGCTATCAACGGCTACTCAAAAAAAGAAGCTTAGTTGGAGAAAATACCCCAGTACTGCTCGGCGGCAAAGGCACCGGGAGACTTCCAGTAGTCGTTGAAGGCGGTGAAGAGGATACAGTCGTTGCCAATGGCGGACTTGAGGGACTGGATGGCCTTGTTCTGGTTGTCCTTGGAGGGAACGGCAACACCGTTGGTTCCTCCGGAAGAGGGCCAGCCGGACTCGGCAATCATGACCTCCTTCTTACCGTTGCAGGCAGTCCAGACTCGCTGGGTCTGCTGAACAGCCCACTCGCCGGCGTCCTCAGCCTTGATGTGACCATCGAAGAAGGCGTGGGCGTTGACAGCCATGTAGTCGGAGGCGTCACAGAGCTCGGGGTTGTTGATAACAGCAATGAAGGTGTCGACGGAGACGACGGGTCCCTGGTAGCCGTAGTTTCGCAGCTTCTGTCGAGAAGAGTTGGTGATCTGGTTCATGGCAGAGGCGGTCATGGCGCCGTTGTTGACGAGCTCGTTACCGATGGAGACGGTGTGGACAACGTCCCAGCCGCCGTGGGCCTTGACGGCATCGGAGATGGCCTTGAGGGAGTTGTCAACGTCGTTGACGTCAAAGACACCAGCAAAGATCTTCTGGTGGGGGGCAATGGCAGCCAGAACGTTGGGGACCTGGTTGCAGTCGGTACCGTAGATTCGGATCACCTCGTAGTTGGAGAGCTTGGCGAGGTCAGACTTCACAGCTCCGGCGTCCTTGCAGGTACCGTCAGAGTTGTAGGGAGAGTAGACCATACCGAGAGCTCCACCGGGGAAGGAGGAGTCGGACTGGGGGACACCCTGGGATCCGGAAGAGGAGGAAGAGGAAGAAGAGGCGGAAGACTTGGGGGCCTCGGAGGAAGAAGAGGGGGCAGCGGCAGCCTCCTCCTGCTTCTGGGTGGCAGAGGGAGAAGACTTAGGGGCAGCGGCAGAGGTGGACTGTCCGGCGGGCTCCCACATGTTGGACCACCAGGCGGCGAAAGAGCCTCCCTCCTTCTGCTCCTGAGCGGGGGCAGCGGCGGCGGCGGTGACCTTGGCCTCAACCTGGGCGGTGGGAGAAGGAGCCTGGGGGGCCTGGGTAGCGACCTGGACGGGGTTTCCGTTGGCGTCGACGGCATTTCCGTTGGCATCAACGTAGTTGGTGACCTGGACGAAGACGGTCTCAATGCCGGCCTCTCGCTTGTGCTGGTGGTGGGCGTGGTGGCCGACGATGGGCTGGGCGGTGGCGACGGCGGCCAGAGCCAGAAGGGCGGTGGAGAACTTCATGTTGTAGTTGTAGTGTAGTCGTTTAAACGGGAAAAGATCGAGGGAAGGAGTGACGGGATTGAAACACGAGACCGGCTCAGTACTGAGTTAGAGAGGTGTCCAAACGGGAGGTGGAGAGGGGGGTAGGTGATGGGTCGAAATGAAGGACTGGGGTGGGTTGACAAGTCAGCTGGAGAGAGAAGAAAGAAAAGAGCGAGATGAGATAGGGGCAGACAGACTATGTTTTCTATGCGTGTCGCGGCGTGTGTCAAATAGACTTTTGAGTTTGCCGACCGACATTTGCGTAAACAAACAAGCCAAACACGGAGTGAGACACTCCCAACCAGGGAAAAACCTTAAGGTTGGGAGTAAGAGGGTTAAGCAAGCGAGTGTCTATGGTGTGTGTGTGTTTGGTTTGGAATGAGACACATAGACCTGTCTGTGAGATCATGTCACCCACCTCTTCCAGACGAGCACTTGTAGGTTGTGGCTTGATATCCGACTAGTCTCATTTGAGGGATGCCACGTGACCACAGTCACATGACTCGACACATCAGCTGTCTGTTCACGCTTGCTTATTCTCTCATATCTCTCTTAAACCACCACCCCTGTTCTGCATATCTCAAACCTCCTTTCTTTTTTTCACGCGTGAAGGGCAAGGGTTCGTCTTTGGTATGTGGCCTAAACAACTCCACCTGAGATATGCACTCTGGAGGTTATTCGGCACAATAGTCCACACAAACGGGTCACAGGTGGTAATAAAAATCGCCTGAGGCGATCTCGTCACCACACACGGGCAGTTGTGGTTGTTGTTGTTGTTGTTGCTGCTGCTGCTGCTGTTGTTGCAAACGCAATACAATGGTGTGGTGGTGTGTAAACTGTCACCATTTGTGGTCGCTCACAATACCCAAGATTGAACGTTTTGCGCCGCACGTCTCATTGTCAGTCGTCCATTGGCTCCTTCACGGCCCCATCCACGGCCGGTTACTTCGAGGCGATACTCACTTTTAATCGAGAAATGAATGACTTCGTTTTAACGGTGGTGGTCTGAGGCGGGCCAACACCCAAGGTATATAAAGTGCCTGGCCATTAGGCCCGTTAACGGTGGGGCACATGTGAGCTTGGAGCTTTTGTCTTTTTCTCTTTTTCTTGGCTTCTTAGAGTTTTGGAGAACCAAGAGAATGCAATTACATGCACAGGTGCGCGTCGAGGTTTATTTTTTTGGCTTTCCGCATGGTTTTTCGATTTCTGCGGCCTCCCAAGACCCATTAATTACCACCAACTAACTGCACAATGGTGCTAGGAGTCTCAGGGCGCGGATATGCTGCCGCGGTGGTTGGGGGGGCTGGTAGAGGGGCTGAAGAGTTGCTCTGTCCGCCCGTATTCATGTGTGAAAAACACGTTTGTTTTTCCGACTCGTTCCTACCCCCCCCCCCAAAACTCTGGCACTACAGCCGGCTCCTATCGTATTGGCGCAAAGAAATTTTCTCTTTTACCACGGTTAGATTAAAAGAGAGGTGGAAAACGGTGAGAAAAAAGTGAATTTGAAAAAGGAAGCCCAAGAAGAAGAAAAAAAACTGATGGGCGGCGTCTACGGGTCCGCTGGTCCCCCGAGGCCCCGAGGACGTTTTCAGCCGCGGGATAGAGAAGGGCCTGGGATCGGACCCTGACTTGTTGCTCTTGAATATGAGCAGTTGAGTCTGGTGCACGCGCTCTCGAGTGACACTGTAGACACTGTACAACGGTGCTGACAAGGCGGTCTGTTTGAATGCTCCCAAAAGCCCCCTCGAGCTCCTGTTGACGCTGCGGCAACCACGCCTTGCGGTATTCCGCGCTCGGGCACCAAACCTCTGTAATGCAAACCGGTGTACAGTTCCCACAGTGGTCAATTGCGAGACGCTTGGCAAAAGGAACTATTGGCGGCCAAACTGCCGGAAGAGAGACCCAACTTCCGGACAGAACTCTAGCACGGGCGGTGGAGACCGATGGTTGGTGCTGCACGACCTTACGGTGCTTTGGCCGTGGATATATACACACTGGTGCTGACTTGGAAGGAGGACTAGTTGTAATTGAAGTTGTTGACATTCTTCTCCAACTCATCCAGAGTCTACTTTTATTGCACCTTTCACGATTCGACAAGACTAACCAAACTTAACCAATCTCGGAAAGTGTTCGATGGCAGCCATGGCTAGGTTTCGTCGTCGGTATTACCGCTGTACAACTTGCCTCACACTTGCAGTACAATACAAGTACTTTGTAACACTCTTGTTGTACTCGTATTCCACTCTCCACGCCCATATGTCCCGTTCGATCTGCTCGTTTTTCGCCAAACTTCAATGATCGACAAAACCTGTAAATCGGTCGGCAAACTGCTGCCCTAGGAGGTGAGACGACCCGGTCAGGTCCACTTTCACGCCGATGAGGCAATGTCTCTCGTTGCTTCGTTTCTCGACTTGATCCAATATGTCTCGGTCGGTGGTAAACTGGCCGTATCCATGTCTCACCTACGGCACCCTTGTCAATCAGCATGAGACCTGTCCAAAGAAGTGTACCGAGCCTCGTTTCCCCACCTAACGTTGTCAACTTATGATGTGTCAGCAAAGACCGAATAATGGCACGTGAAGGAGACATTGCAGGTGCAAGGGGGGAAGGGGAGTCCAGGTTGCCGTCGGACGTCATAAAACACCGCCAGTCGCCGTATAGCGCCTCCAGCCTCCCCATTTACCGGTTAATTGCAGCCCAGCAGTTGTATCGGCGTATCCCACCGCGTTTACTGCAAAGTTTCACCCAAAGTTTCACTCCAAAGTTGGCTCCAAAATTCGCTCCAAACTTCACCCAGTGGACTGGGTTTGTCTCTGTTAGCTTGTTGATAAGTTCAGGGTTCACATATTGCCGCACTGAGGCTTGAGTCAGACCGGGTGCGTCGATATATGCACACTCCAACAGTCCACTCCGCGCAACTCGTCTCTGACACAGGCTGTAGGAATGGCGCAGTGGCGATTGAGGCTTTTATCACCACGTTTACCCTGTCTACGACATGAGACACCCCCCAGAGACTCCAAACTCATACACTACCGCATCCGCCAACTGCCCGTCTCTGCTTGGTAATACGCCCTTGGTGTTTATACCTCAGAGCTACCACACTAATTGCGATTATCAGAGTTGCGGCTCCTCCCCCATACCGAGTGTATTGCCCGGATGGTTGACGTCGAGCTTGAGTAAGAGCATAATGAAGGTTGCTGTTCCCAGTTGGTCTTGTTCCAGTCCGGCCGCTGTCACTGCCAATCGGGTTGTCTGTTGGGGCGACACATGTCTTCTGTGCTAGGCATATCTCCGAGCTGACCATCGGATCACATATGAGACCTGTCCGTCTGTGTCCGTCGTTGTCCGTCTGTGTCCGTCGCTGTCCGTCGCCGTCGGCCTCTCTCAGTGGCTTGTTGTGCTTCACTGATTGGCACGCATTTAGTGGGCGAAATAGTTTGTATTTAGTTGGCGTTTACTTACCCTTGTCCAGCACTCTCTCGCGCCCACTCGTCACAGGCATCTCATCGGCCTTGTTTTGTGCGTCACCTGCCCCGCCTCCTCCTCCGTCCGTTGTTTTTGTTCATATATACCCCATCTCCCGGCCCCGCCGTCTCCCTGCCTCAAACTACCCCACATTGACCCCCCTGTTCAGGGCCTGTTAGGTGGGCTAGATAGCACAAGGGTGTACAAGTGCAAGTACAAGTACCCCACTCGCACTCCCAACTCAAGGTGTAGGGGAACACGTGAACAAAGTGCATTAGTCAGGTTAATAAGGTTTCGTGCAAACTTGTACTCCCAACTCCCAAACATCGCGTTTGTGTCCCTTAATTCGACCCACTATAGCTTGTGTGTCTGTCCCATCCAAACTCCGCCTCCTACTCCATACTCGTCTTTTTGCACCAAAATGATACTATGGACCGCGGTAATCGGGGTGTTCACGTTCATCGTGTCGCTTACCCCCGTCGCTGCCAACTCTCCTATTTCTGTGAGTTATCGTCGCCGGCCACCGGCCGCCGGCCGCTTACTAACGACATGCACAGTGTCATGACGAACAGGTGGTCCGTCGCCTCGACATGAAACACGGCCAGCGGTGACGTCACACGCACGAGCGCAACCACACCAGGCCAGCGTCCATTTCTCTCTCGGCTTGCGGTCCACTTTTCGAAGTTAGTGCGCCGGTGCTTGTTTCTACGCTGGTGCGTGTGCTACGCCATGGATCCCGTTTCATGTCACAAACGCAAAGCCAACATGATACACCCCCTTCCATCCCTTCCTCGGCTAACACAGAAATCGTGCAGACGCTGCGTTGAAACTGCGTCCAACGTCACAGGCCACATTTCGTCCGACCATTTCGCCTCCTTTCTAATTTCGTGCCAAACAAACTGCACCACAGAGGTATCTATCAGTCTCCCTTGATTGCCTTAGTACGAATGAAGACAATGCTAACTACAGGAAAAAGACGAGATTCTCAAGTTCTGGATTCGGTTGAACGGGCCCGAAACGGCCCAAACCGCGGGAATGATGATGAAACGCTCGCTGGAAGAAGTCTACCCAGCCACGCCCCACCAGGAGTCCTTCCAGTATGGCGATCCCGACAAAGAGGCCCACTTGTTTAGACTGCAGCCCCGGCATGAGACCCATGAAAACCCAGATGATCCGGTCCACTCTTCTCCTGAGACCCAGACTCCGGAGTCGTCTTCTGAGCAGGAGAACGCTTTGCACAAAGCTAATCTGGGAGAAACGGGACAACCTAATCCTGTGACAGACGCGTCGCCTCAACCAAACCTTGACGAGCCGCACGAAGACCCACACGTGCCAGAGCGCGTGCCAAGCAACGGAGGAGGTCACAATGAATCCAATGAGTCGGGCAATCTCAACCATGACGTCACAGGAGACCACCCTCTCTACCACGAGCGTGATCACCAAGCCCACCATGAGCCACTCGAGCAGCCTCACCGTGAACCCTCCCAATATGGTGATGGCACATCCGACCAGCCACCCGGCGGTGAGGAGACCCACCAGGACGTATCCCATGGAGACACGAACCACCATGATGCAGCCCATCACAAGCCAGACGGCGACATGTCACATGGGCCTGCACCTGACCACGTGAACTCTGACCAGCCCGAAGTTAATGACGGCGATGGTTTAGATGCTCCAGTGGGAATGGCAGCTATTGGCATGGGCGGGATCCGGACCGGAATGGCATCTGCCAAGAATACTCGGATTCGACCCTTCCAGATTGTACCCTCTGCCCAGGGTCAACGGGGAGGAGGGGGAGGTACTGGAGGTAGGTTCATTGGAATCCAGTTTGGCGACGGCCCCAGTGTCGCCAAGAAGAACCGAGTAAAGGGTGGTGGATACCCTGCCGCCCGGTACGAGCCTCATGGATACGGGTGCCAGTGCGACGAGTGCATGGGCTGCAATCACACCGACAGCTCCTGCGACTGCTTTGATGAGTGTCATTGTATCGGCGAGTGTACTTGTGGTATCGATCATGGCTATGACGATGGCTACTATGATGAGTACGAAGACGAATATTATGATGACGACTACGATGATGACTACGATGATGACGACAATGACGACGATGACGACTGTGACGACGACGACTGCGACGACGACGATGACGACGAGGACGAAGCTCCACCCCCTTCTCACAACCCCAAGAATTGCAAGAAGAAGAATTGCAAGCACTGTAAGGCTCCCAAGAACCACGATCCCGATTCGTGCAAGAAGAAGAAGTGCAAGTGGTGCAAAAAGAAGAAGGACTCAGACAAGGAACCCCACAACCCTGATACTTGCCACGACAAGAAGTGCAAGAAGTGTCCCAAGGACAAGGAAGACGTGCCCAAATCTGACTGTGACCACTCGTTATCGACCACCACTCAGTACAAGACGCGGACCAAGATTGTCAAGAAGGTGTTTACAAAATACGTCACCACCACTACTAGCTACTATGATACCGTTACTGAGACATGTACCGAGACTGAGACTGAGACCGAGACCATCACGAAGAAGTACGGCGCCCCCACAGCTACCCAAACCATGTCGAAGAAGAAGTTCCCCTGGTTTGCTCAGATGTTCGCTGGTCGAACTGGTTCTGCTCGCTTTGTCCCCGGTGCTGCTGCTACTAACACGCGCCTTGCAGTTGCTGACAAGTACCGCGATTTTGACGCAGAGCCGACCGACCGGTACGAAGGCAACCAGCGGATTTTTGCACGTGCTCTGGATAGCCCTACTGGTTTTGTGGGCTCCGAGATTCGAGATGCTCAGGTCACTCCCACGGCCATCTCCACTGCTGATACCGCCACAGGACTTCCATCCAAGGCTGTGCCTGTTCCGCCCCTCCTTGATACCAACGATACCCCATCAGGATACCACACGGATACCAAAGCAGCCATTCCCTCGAGGGCCAACGCACGTGCAACCAACGGCTCGTTTGCTACTGTGAATGGCTCTTTCGTTATCATCAGCGAAAATGGGACCACGGGTCCTTCGCTTAATCCAGCCAAATCCAGATCTTCTGGTAACGTGCTGACGGTCCAAATTGCGGCCAGTTTTGTGGTGTTGCTGGTCGTTTATATTGCTTTTCAGAACTAGTTAATGTATAGTGATAGTAGAGCTGGAGGGTATAGAGGATGCTCTGTGAACTCAGCCGGTGAGACATGGTGGCATTGAGTGTGGTGGCCAGGGGTACTGTACAGGTAGCATTGGGGATAGCATATGGCAAGCGTGTGTTCGAGACTTCATCAACAGTAGGGTGGTGGTCGAAGACTCAACATGTGGCCCAAGGCAGTGTGTTTGGGGTTAGACATGTTTGCCAATGAAGAGGTCTCCAACCACCTGCTCACCACTGCTGTAGACAACAAAAGTCCAGCCGTCTGAGTTGTCTACATACAGTCTGTCATTCCAATGGTAGTACTCGTACTCGTAATTAGTAGTTGAAAAGTCGACCGTGGAAGTAGATCATGTTCTATCCAAGTAGACTACGAGTAATGGATTAACACATCTCAACGACCGCTTCCGCCTGACGCTCATCATGCAAACCGCTCTCAGCACACGTGCGGCGAAGACTGCTGAAGTTGAGGTTGTTCACATGACAGCGGTGCCTAGTCAGCGGCCGTTTTACAGTGCGAGCGTATCTGAACTTAGCGGGTGGAGTGAACCTGGTAGGTGTGTAGTCACGTGACGGAATAAAACAAAGGGGAGGAGGGGCGGGACGTAGATACACATCACGTGACTCCCAAGCTACCTGGTCACGTGGTCACACCTATCCAGTCTCCAGTTTCCAGTTGTACAATGTACAGTACATTCTACATAGTTCTGTCTCATATCCCGAAGACTGTCTATGGAGTGGATTGGGGGAGAATTTGTCATGAAGAAGGAGAGCTATGTACTGCAGAATTGGTCAGGTGATATTCCACAAATGTTACGATAAGTAAGCCGTTGCGATTCCATAATTGTCACCATTCTTTGTAATCCATGCCATAAGCGCTTCATCTTAGTAATCAGTTTGAGTTTCCGCATGGTACAGTTAGATGCGGGAGTCGCACCTCGAATCATCACTTCATCGACATGGACTTCAACGACAAGCTGGCGACGTTGACACGGGTGTGTTTGGCTCGGCGAGTGTCGGCGGGCAGGGTGAGTACGACTATGGAGTCATGTGACTTTCTGTTTTTCAATTCGACGGTTTGCCTTACTAACACAGTTTGTCAAGCTGACTCGACATTTGATGGAAAATGAGGGCGCCTCGGAAGTGAATCCCAAGGCGTTGTTTGGAGCCAACACCTTCGACTTGTTGTTCTTTGCATATGTGCACAAGCTGGCGTTTGAAGACAGTCTTTTGCCCCCTTACAAGCTTCTGGCGTACCTCAAGGTGTGTGCCTATGGCCGTCTTCCCCAGCTGCTCATGTATCTGGGCAAACAGCTTCAGGAAATGGACACAGACGTGGATTTGGGTGCCAATGCGGGCTACAGCTACTTGATTCAGGTTCTGGTTTCGTTCATGAAGGACGCCTTTGCTTCTGGAGGTGGGATGCGAAAGAGATATGGAACGTCTATCGCCAAGGGGTTCGGGTTCTTTGCCGAGGTCCTGTTGACCCGACTCGGAGACAGAATGGCCGGAGTGACTGCTCCCGAGATCACCTCGCAGCTCGCAGAACTAGCAAAGGTCGATGCTACCATTGCCGGAAGACTGGGCGAAGCCTGGATGGGTCTCAAGGGCGCAGCTAAGACCAGCACCACAGCTGAAACAGTAGCGGCAACCGTGGCTACACCCACGACTCTCACTAGACTTTACAGAGACACGCTGTTTGAAAGCCTCATGTTTGGAGACTCATCCTGGAACCAGTATGGATCCCTGTTCCAGCTCATCAGCACGGTCTATGCCATGCCCGGGTACCCCACTCTGGCCTCGCAGCCCGTGCAGTCTCGTCTGGCAATCATTGGCGAGGTTATTTGCGCCATGTTTGACTGTCAGAGCATCACTTTTCTGCGACGAGATTCTGCCAAAAGAAACAACTACTGGAAAAGCTGCATCCGAACACGAATCCCGCGCATTATTCGCACTTTGTTCCCGCACTCGACACCCGAGGAAAAGACGCTCATTCAATCCGTCGTCTCAAAAAGTGTTCTGGGCCTGGATCAGCCTACCGTGACCCTTATTCGTCTTTCCATCGGTTCTGACGAATTAGACGACATGTTCTCCTCGTTCCCGGGTGGCCTGGACGTTGACATTAGACACGAACTGGTTGCTGCATGCATTTCCGAAGGAGTTCTGCCCAAAGACGCCTTCAACGCGATTTTCAAAGACTCAGGAATCAGCGTAGAAGCCCTCGATTACGCAGACGAGCTGACGATCGACGGACAGGCTATGAGCCTAGATACAATGGCAGAGCAGCTGAGCTACGAGAATCTCGAGATTGGGTCTGTTTCCGACTGTCTCATGTCCAAGGTGGTCGCTCAGATGGAGAAGCTGAGTGGAAACGCACAGGAAGCGCTGACCAAACGGCTGCTAGTGTGCCTGGCAGACTTTGTGCAGGCAGGAAACGTTCGACCAGTACGATACATGTGCCAAGCTTTGGCACTGAACACAACTGCTGTCGACATTATGGCCCTTTGTGTCGATCCCATGCTATTACTCAAGGCTCTGGTCGACTGCATTGAGCTATGGAGAGAGGAGGAGGACGAGGCCAACTACCAAGAAGCTTACACGGACTTTGGAGCCATTGTGGTCTTTGCCATCACCCTCAAGCAGCGCTATCATCTCGATTTGGCCCTGTTGAACCAATTTGGAACACTCTTTGTGGGTGCTCCTTCGCCCTCCAGCACCATGCCATCACACGAGTTGTTTCTGTCACAGCTTCTCACAGAAAGCGACTCTTCACAACGCATTTTCCATCTTTCCGACGAACAGAACGACCAGCTCAGTGGATGGGCTACCGCTCTGTATGACGCTGGAGGCATCTCCGACGATCTAATGCGATCGTCATCCGTAAAGCAATTCTTTCTTGTCACCCCTGCCATTTTTCAACAAAGCATGCTCGCCCACGAGAAGGGCCTACTTTCTCTGTCGACCTTCAAGGGAGGCCTGGAGTATTTTTTGCAGCCCTTTCTGTTGGGATCAACAGTGGGAGTGTTCAAGTGGTTGTCGGAACAACTATGGGTGCATTCGCAAAAGGGACACGACGAGCAGATGAGTACAGTTATATCTGTTTGTTCCACTCTAATTCTCACCGATAACACTGACATTGAGGTCTTGTCTCCTATTCATCAAATGGTGCTGGCTATATGTGCTGACGAAATGTACGAGGCTCTGGATATGGCTCTGAGGGCAGGCTACATGGTTGAAAACCGGGTGTTTGAGTTCCTCGAGCCTTTTGTTTCGGCCATCAACTACAATCTCAACGTGCAGCGAACAGTGTCGTCTTCTGGTTTCCGATCGCAAAAGGGAATCGGTATGAGTGGGGGTGGAGGAAGTGGTACCAAGGAGCAGACGTGGAAATACGGTGCTTCCATGATTGCCACCATCAAGGAGCAGGTGTCGTCACTCATCAGTTGGTCGCAAAACCAGTACACGGGTCCCCCGTTTGGATACGAGCTTGTGATGATCCTGTCGTCGGTCGACACTCTGGGCCATAAGTACGTTCTGGAGCAGCTGATCGAGGAGATTGCGCTGGCGGACTCCAACGGCACAGGCCATTATACCGTGGAAGTTGTTGCTACGATTGCTACGGTTGCATTCATCATTTCCACGTCTGTGAAGAGTCCACGACCGTTTTCCGACTCACAGCTCATTCTCAAGTCACTCGATAACATGGTCAACGACTCCACGGGCAAGAGCAAGGACATTTGCGTGCTGCTGCAGTCCAAGATTCTGCAGTTGTTGACTACAGCAGGCTACAAACCCGACGGAAGTCGTCTGGACGGCAAACCACATGCTAAAGAGGACTATTCGTTTGTGGTGAACCGAACGGGCGAGGTTGAGAATAAGCCCATCAACGACTCGTCGCAAAACTCCAACACTGACAACCAGTTTATGGACACTAACATGTTTGGAGGCGACGACTTCACCATGGACTTTGGCGGCGACATTGACATGCCCGACTTGTTCTAGGGTGTTTGTACAGTAATTTTATTCATATTTAATCACATGTGTAGGCGATGAGACTGCTATCTGCTCAACACAGTGTGCGATATACCCAGATTTGCACGCAGAAGGTCCAATGTGATCCACTGCACTTGAACCTGTGATTCTCGTCACACACAGCTGGGAATGGTGGTACAGTACTTGTCTACACACAGCCAAACGGCCCAAACATGTCCTGCTACAAACCGCGGCCTGACCTGGTCAGCCCTACACATGTCCTCAATAGCATTTTAATAATTTTACATGTACATGCACGTTTTAACCTCGGTGAGCCATGATCTTACCCTTTCGAGTGGTAGTCTTGGTGTGCTGACCTCGGACCTTGTAGCCCCAGTAGTGTCGGAGACCTCGGTGGGCTCGGATCTTCTTGAGTCGCTCAATATCGTCTCGCAGCTTGACATCAAGCTGGTTAACGAGCAGCTGGGAGTCCTTACCGTCGGTAAAGTCTCGCTGTCTGTTAAGGAACCAGCCGGGAATCTTGTACTGACCAGGGTTCTGGATGATAGTAACGATTCGCTCGAGCTCCTCGACGGTGAGCTCACCGGCTCGCTTGGAGAGATCGACATCGGCCTTCTTGCAGACCAGGTTGGCGTATCGTCGACCAACACCCTTGATCTTGCACATGGCGTACATGACCTTGATTCGGCCGTCAACGTTAGTGTTGAGGAGTCTGAGTTAGCAAAATACTTTCTAGTGGCTGAAGGGAGTGATCACCGATTAGTGGCCCTTGATGAGACTGATCACGATCCATCAAATCTCAAGCATCATAAAAACGAAGTGGTAGGCAGAAGTTGACAGTCAGACAAATGTACGCAAACAGGTAAGAACACATAGTGTAAACACGCAGAACAAATGCTCAAACATGTTCAGTCTGCTTGGTCCTTTCCATGTCGCATGACCCGTCTTTACTCATCATTGACCTTCTGTGCCTTCTGTATCTCCATCACAAACCACCATATCGAGCTTCAATAATCGTGTAATAAATTCTCTCCCTGTTCTCTCTGTGCTGTCTGTACATACCGAAGAATGTGCTGGAAGTTGCCTTGTTCAGTGACGACGAGGGACATTTTGGCGTGTAGTTATGGGTCGACCGGTGATGATGAAAGAACTGGTGCTTTACACACTGAACTTTCGTTTGCAATTTTCCGAGTCCAACTCTATCCAAAACGGAAATATCATGTGACACTTAGGGTTAGCCCTAAGAGCCATGAAAACAGAGGCAGGAGGACAACGTGCGGTCGTAGGTTCGATCCCCAAAGATGTAAAACATTTAAATTTGGGAGTTCCAAAGCTTAAATTAAACCAGCTCTGGGATTGTGGTCTTGCTTACTAAGCGCACAATTTGAGAAGGGCAAAAATCTACCGATCCGAGAGTATTCAAAAATACAGCATCACAGTGACACAGATATCCGTTTCGGGTGTCTTGGCACATCTTACAGCCTTGTACTCACGTGTGTGGATCTCCTAAGATGCTGTGAGTTCATGCACACCTTGCATAATTCAGAAAAAAAGTGTTGTCGTGAATATACCAGTATTATCAACAACATGAAGGTGGAAAAAACTCGAGAGGCTCTGCTGTCCAACTTTGAGGTGCTGGCTCACGTGCGGGACCAGGAGCGTGCCCGACGAATGTCCCAATCCGCGTCGGCAGCCTCCAACCAGGGCACTTCCCATGCCGAAAACCTCGAAACCGTCATCTACGAGCTCAAGGACTATCTCAACAAGTCTCCTGCTGCCAGCCAGTCGCCAGAGGCCATTACGTTGTTTCTGCAGAAGATCAACCATCTGGGGCTCGAAAAGGCCGAGCGATTGCAGCTCATCAACTCCGTGCCCACGTCTATCGTGTCGTTATACTCCCTGATCGAGGAGTGCGATCAGCGTTACAATGAGGACCAATGTGAGGAGATTCTGGACGCGATTAGAACAACTCTGGTCAGTGAAGAGGATGCTATCGCTGAATAGCGAGTTCACAATGAGCAGATGCCGAAGACAAGGCTTTTGGCAGTCGACTCAACCATGACACACCCAAAACAATGTATACTACGGAAAAGTGTGGAGGACACGTTTGCATATAATTTAATGAACAATAACGATTGATCAATCAAGTACAAGTACAAGTACACACGAGAGTTGATAGTGTCATAAATACCGTTACCAGTTTTGTTTCTCTTTGTGGTCTTGTTCATCGGAGTGTATACAGTATCAGCCCAATGTCTACACCAAGATTTGTACAGAGCCATCAACTTTCAAAGGCAGTATCGGTGTTGTAAACGGTATGACTACACTGCAGTGTGTCGCAAAACATCTATAATATCATTATCCAAACCCATTTTACTCGCCCTTCTTTCTAACTCCAGACACGATATCGTCGACTCGCAACAACAAGCAAGCAGACTCAATGGCGGTCTTGATACTCTGCAGCTTGATGGCAGCAGGCTCCCACACGCCGTACTCCTTCATGTCAACAACCTTTCCGTTGTCACCGTCAATGCCGTATGTGGAGAAACCCTCGGCTTGCTTAGCTCGCAGGGTGGCCAGAGTTCGAATGGCATTACCACCACAGTTCTGAACCAGGGTTCGGGGAATCACCTCCATGGCATCAGCCACGGCCTTGAAGGGCCACTGTGCAACACCCTCGATGGTCTTGGCATGCTCGGCCAGTCGCACGGACACAGCCATCTCTGTAGCACCTCCTCCGGGAGCCAGCTTGGGCTCGAAGAAGACGTTTCGAGCCACAGCCATGGCGTCAGCCAGATTTCGCTCAATCTCGTTGAGAATGTCCTTGGAGGGTCCTCGCAGCAGCACGGTGCATGCCTGGGGGTCTTCGCCTGTGATAAATGTGTAGTACTCATCACCAATCTTGGAGATCTCAAACAGGTTGCACAGAGTACCAACGTCGGAGTCCTTGATGTCCTCGATTCGGTTGACGATGGTGGCGCCAGTGACTCGTGAGATTCGGTTGTTATCGCTCTTTCGCATTCGTCGAAGCACACTGCAGCCGCCCTTAAGCAGATAGTGCTGGGCCAGATCAGACACACCCTTCTCGGTGATGATCAGGTCGGGTTTTACCGATAGCAGCACCTCGCACTGCGCCTTGATCTGCTCCTCCTCCAGCTGCAGCACTCGGTTCCAGTCGGCCTCCTTACTGATCTCAATGTTGGTCTGAGATTCACCCTTCTTGTACTCGAGAGGACAGTCAAGCAGCACCACACGGGGAGACTCGATTCGCCGTCGCATCTTGGGGTGGGTGATATCCTTGTTGATCATGACACCGTCCAACACACGGGAGTCCTCAATCTCACCTCCGGGAATCTTTTCCACTCGGACGTATCGCTTGATGTCAACCTCCTTCTTGCCGTTAATGTCGACAGCAACGGTCTTGACGGCCTTGAGAGCCAGAGAGGACATCTGCTCGGACCATCGGGACACGTACTTGGTGCCGATGGAGGCGGCAATGAGCTTCTTCATGGCAGCCTCGTTGTTGACGTCAACGGGAACAGAAATCTCCTCTACAACCTTGAGAGCCTCAGCAAGTGCATCCTTGAGGGCGGCGATGATGACAACGGGGTGAATGTTCTTCTCCACGTAGGGGAAGGTCTGAGCAAGAATCTCTCCGGCAAGAATGATGACGGTGGTGGTTCCGTCTCCAATCTCCTCGTCCTGGGTTCGAGACAGCTCGATCATGGACTTGGCTGCAGGATGGGTGACCTCAATCTCTCGCAGAATGGCGTGACCATCGTTGGTCAGGGTGATACCTCCCATGGGGTCGAGAAGCATCTTAAGCATGGCCTTGGGACCAAGACACGTTCGCACAATATCGGCGACACTGGGTTAGTGACATTTCTGAGGGTGGTGGATGTTGGATAAGCGTAATGATGGAACCGGCGGAGTCGACTCGTCGGGAGGAGTTCAATGGTGGTGTTGCATTCCCCCAAACACGACTCTACAGCTTGATATCACCACAAATCAAATGTCCGCCCTATAAGAAAAGATGGCCGAAGCAGCTGTCCACAGCCAAATTGGAAGTCCAAACAACATATAAAGGGTAAAACAGCTACCCCAAACGCCCCAATTTGCCTCCAATTTGCTTCAGAGGCCGTCCACCCCTCCAATTCCACCCTCCACACTCCATACTCACGCCTTTGCAGCAGTAATGTTGCTGGTCTGGGCCTTTCGTCCGATTTGACGTTCCTGGCCGGCGTCTGCAGTTAGTAGTTGTTCGTCGATTGTGTTTTTGCGGCCCCTTTTGTATCCACCGGGTACCATTTCGCATGGTGTTCTTAGTCATGTTGGAGTTACACGTAGAGCATAACACCAGACCTAGGTGGCGATTTGTGCCGCAAAACCCGTCGCGGACAACACGGGGCAAGTCGTGGGACGCGGTAGCACGCAATACTCACTCATAACAACGACAGGAGCTTGCATTGTTGTTGATTTTGTGGTTGATCTGAATGTGCACTTAGCAGAAGAAATCAAGATTTCGAAGAGTAGAGAAAAGTTGGGATAACTTTAATGCGTGGCGAGGCGTCTTGTCTTGGATAAGCTGACTAAGCGGTAGAATCCTGCGGAATCTCGTGGAAGGAGAGGAAAATATTTTCCAAAAGCTGCAGTTGGCTTTTTGTGGTGAAATTGTCATGCGACTGTATATTTTTATTGATTCTGCTGGTGCTTGAGCGTGTGTTGTGGAGTGAGTCTCGAGTGTCATGATGGCATAGAACCATCTGAAATACTCGAGGAGGTTCAAATGTCAAGAAAATACCATTAAATCCGGTCATTATGAGCTATTGGAATACATATTTGAAGTCCCCATACACCCTTCTCTTCTGGTTCTAGCTCCAGTGACGGAGATATGTGTTTGAAGAGCCTAAGATGTTGTTCCAGGACCACCATGGGCGACGGCAGTACACTAGAGAAGTAAGAAGTTGTTTGGAAGAATACACAAGTGCTCAATATCTATCTACAATCTTTTATTTATGTACCAAAGCATCTGGTATGTTTTTATCTGAACATATGTCGCAGCAGTAACACGAGGCGAGAGAGAAGACTCTAGTGGATCAATTGGATCAGAAGAAGAAAAATCACTTCAACAAGTGAATTAAACGGCTCTTTATGTCCGCTAGACACATATTTGGGGGTGTTTTTTCGGCAGATATGGACCATTTACTTGTACATGAACATGAACATGAACATGCAAAAGTGTGTGTATAACAGTGGGAAGAACAGTCGTTGTAGACGTTTTCGAGGTCATTTGGGCACTAGACAAGCCCCCATAAACACCATCATCCGATTAATCACAACTCTCCAGTCAATCCACTCCATCTCCATCATACTACAAGTACAAATACTGTACTTAGAACAGTTTTTCTCGTACACCGTATACAGTAGCACCGGCTCCTGTCTTACTACTAATCTACAAGTAGCTGTACCAAGCAAAAACTGTTGTAGCTCCAATCCAGGTTCAGTGATAAATACGTACTACTTGACATTCACGAATCAAGTATCCAATTCAGTCAATCAAAACGTCTTCCCTTTGACATTTCACACATCTGTATGAACATGACCACTTGGATCCAGGCTCCTTATAGGTAATCGTAGTCTCCTTCAAGTCAAGTACTGTACTCGCACTCGCACTCGGACTCCTACTACCAGCGGAATGTACATGATTCCTACCAATACCCACTTGTACTCCCAATACAACCCCTGAGTCCCCCTGCACTCATCCCTGTGCACGCTATGATGCCTCTTGGTTAACCTTCAGTAACCCAATCACTATTTTGTTAGAGTTGGGAACACGTTACCAGTATCAAGGTACGGACATGTTCATCAATAAATAGCTCGCCCAGCGAGCTTGTGTATTATTATATTGCTGGAACAAGAGCCGCACAAGGGTCTCGTCTAGGTCCGTAAAATCTCGGCGACCTTGCTTTGGTCGAAATTAACATCTCGGGTGTGAAGTTCGTCAACGGGTGGAGGTCCCGAGGGCTGGCGCACAGGAAACATAAGATCGCCATCCCGCGACTGAGGCTGTCGACCATCCTTATTAGGAGACGTAAATACGTTGGTGGACAGCGAAGACGCCTTTCTGTGTCCTCTTCGGAAAGGCGTTTCGGGGGTGCCCACCGAAGACGACCCAGCGGGTCCCTCGGGCGATCCTCCGGGGCCTGTCCCTCGAGAATGCTGACTCGCATGCCCTCCATGCAAAGCTCCGGCGGTGCCTACGGGGCTGCCGGGAGCCAACCCCACCATGCTGGTACTATTGGAATGCGAATGAGAGTACGAGTGCTGCATGTAGGGGTTATTTTGGGCCGTGACGGGCGTGGGATGGGCCAGAAAGTTGGCCGACGATGGCCTCTGGATCCGTGAAGGAGAAGCGGGCCGACCCGGACCCAACCCGTAGCCCAACCCGCTAGGAGCATTGAATCCATGGCCCCCATGAGGTGGACCAGCGTGCTGATGACTGTAAGAATCATCCAGAGGCGACGCCAGCAGCTGCTCGTGCAGCCACTGATGCTGCGAGTGGTGGGCCGGCAGCGTGGTGGGTGTGAATTTGTGTCCCCCCGGCGCCGAGCCCGGTGCTCCAGCGACCTGGGGTTGTGCGGGCTGCTGCTGGCCCTCCTGGATGGCCTCGTTGAGCGCCATCTGGATCCGCTCCTGCTGCTGCGAAATCAGAAGCGACGTCACCTGCAACTCCCGCTGCTTGGCCTGCAAGTGGGCGTACATGCTCTGGGGCGACGGCGACGTGCGGCCGTCCATGTTGGGGTCTTGCGACGCCAACGACGCGCCCTCAAACATTGGGGAGCGGGGCGATCCCACACGGATGGGCGAGTTGTATCCTGACCCGGAGCCGCCGGGGTAGCCGGCTCCGCTGTATCCTCCATACGGCACGCCTGTTTTCGACGGCGAGCCCACCCGCTGGATGCCGGGGTACTCCTGGAACGGCGACCAGATCCGCTGGCCCTGAGGACCCACAGTGTAGTTGTGCTGCAACTGCTGCTGCTGCTGCATCTGCTGCTGTCGCCGGTCGGTGGCGTTTTTCAGACCACTGATAAGTGCCGCTCGGGGAGATGGCAGGGGCGCCTCGACGGAGTTGGATCCGGCCGAGCCAGGGCGTTCTGGCGTATCATCGTTGAGCTGCAGCACCGGCGGGCGGAATTGCTTGTATTTGTGTTTCTCAGCTTCCAACATGGGGGATTGTGGCATCTTTGTTGTTGTGTGTGTGGGGTGATGTGATGTCATGTGGATGTGACGATGTTGATGATGAGACAATGTGACAATGTCAGCGTGACGCAGAAAACGTGCTTAAGAAGCCTCCTGTACACAAACAGACAATGCCGATAACGTAGGATGAACGTGCAATCGACCTGTCGATATGCCCAGTGTGGTTGTGCGTGTGTCTCGCTCGTGTGTCTGTGTCTGTCGATGTCGATGTCGATGTCGATGTCTGTCGATGTCTGTCGATGTCAAAGTCGAAGTAAAACGCACCGAAAAGTGTGAGTGCAATTAGAGCTCTGGGCGGAATCACGTGACCAACCTCACACAGCTAACCTCGTGTGGTTACTGGTCCGAATGCGAAAAGGGGCCCGAACGTGAGGCGTGTTTTGGTCAGAGTGTGTCTCGGTGGTGGGTACACCTCTCTAGGAACGGGACTCTGGGGGAGGTAAAATTGGACTGGGTGCCCTGCACAATAAGGTTTATGCCAAGGTGCGGATGAATCTTGGTAAGGGGTAGGTGGAAGAGGGTTTTGACGGGGGGCCAGATGATGAGTCAGCAGACGTCTGGAATTGGACCTGCTCCGCCAACTCGGTCGCCGAATGGCCCCCGTCCGCCTCTTTCCTCCCCTTGATTTCAGTGTTACGTCATGGGACGTATGAGCAAAGTTTATTTGAGTGTGATTGTCAGAGTCGATGAGAAGAGCAACATGCTGGCCGAATTAAATGGAAGAAAAAAGCTGGTAATTATGGAGACTTTGAAAGTATGTTTCAATCGTCTTTTTCGATTGATTGAAGAAAACCGGGTCGTTATACGCCTTGTAAATCTCGAGATATTGACGATTTCGTCCTGTAACCGACCACTAGACATGATAACGCTGCTACAAGTACAAGTGCGAGTATATAAGAAACCCAATCGAGGTCGCCGGTTCAAGACCATTCGAGACCATGCGATTCGGCCACTTTAGACGGTAAACATGCCCTGACGCAATCACTGTACAGTCTGAGGTCTACATTGTTGTAGTTGCGTGCGAACCTTGTCAAAGTTGCGAGAAAAAAAAGAAACGACGACAGGGAGCGATGAGTAAGTATTCGAGAGGTGTATTGAGATGAGTAATCATCACGTGAACGAGACCACCCGAGCGTGGTTATCACGTGGCTGTTTTCGTATAAACAAGTCGCCCCCTACATACTACTAAATAGCTCACCACCCCAGATGGGTATTTTTAGCACACGGTCTAAGACGCGTCTCAGATGCTGAACCACGTGATTCTAACCAGGGGCAAGGTTGGCGATCGCTGCTCGATTGCCAATTGACGTCTCCGCCATCCTTGCATCTTTAAAGCTCGCCCCCAGCACCCGTTTTTCGTGTGTGGTGAAGGTCACCATGTTCATGACTGGGGTACTCATGAGTCTGCACGGTGAGATGGCTCCTGTGCGTTTCGTGGATGGCAGGAGCGACCGAGTACAGTCTATCTACACAGCCATGTCTCAAACCAGCATTGGTGATGCATCTGTGAGCTGAAGCCAGAGCCGGCGACAACCAGTGTTGATAGCGCGACTTGTGTACAAGTAGCAAGGACCCAACATTACATAGGAGTGATTACTCCTACATACATGCGGCGTCCCGGGCCCATGTAAAACGAACTAGTCGGGGTTATTTGGTGTCTTAGCTCTTTTGATTGCTGTCGATTGGGAAATAGAAGCTGCTACTTGAGTGGTTTCTGTATCTTGTCAACGCCATTAGGCCGGTATTGCGCGCTTGTGATTTTTTGCTATTTTATTTCATTTCGATCAAGATAATTCTCGGATAATTCCAATAGTTCCCGGATAATTCCCAGAAATACCCAGCAGGGCGCATATTCACTCAATAGCAATGTTCCCACAGACTCCACATAACTTGAATGTCGGTTTCGTATCTCCTTTGCCTACACTCGTCGCCCCAATTCATACTGGGTAGTAAGTACATTCACGGTTGTAGTTCTGGAACAGGAAGGAGGAGTTCAGATACTTGCAGGCACTCAAACCCTTGCCACTTGGACAATAACAGCACAACCACTGTCTTCTGACCTTCCACAAGCATCTTGCTTCTCGCTAAAGTCCCACAAGGGCATCTATAGTGCAATCACATGTTGCTACTGTACCTGCTGTGGACCACGCACGGCGGAACGTACCGTACAAATATTTTCTTGCTCACATGACTCTCTCTCGGCCGCGCACGCCGGTGGCAAATTGCTCTTGCATTGGCTCTGTCTCTAGACGTCCAAACCGTCCAAAGTGGCAGGGTGACGTGATGCGACGCACGAAGGAGATGGCCCGGTGGCGAGGAACCGGGACACGGCGAGCCGGCGGGAAAAAAGGCGGAAAACGAAAAGCGAAGGGCACAATCTGACGGTGCGGCTGCCACCAACCCAAGGAGGCTATTTTGGGTCGCTTTCCATTTCACATTCGCCCTCAATGGCCACTTTGCGGTGGTGAACATGGTTTCTGAAACAACCCCCCAGAATTAGAGTATATTGATGTGTTTAAGATTGGGTTGCTATTTGGTCTTTGTGGGGGAGGGTAGCGACGTGGAGGACATTCCAGGGCGAATTGAGCCTAGAAAGTGGTACCATTCCAACCGTCTCAGTCGTCCGAATTGATCGCTATAACTATCACCTCTCTCACATGTCTACTTCCCCAACCAACATCCCCAACCTCCCCCACACTAAAGTTCACGCCAATAATGTAGGCACTCTTTCTGGGTGTGGGACAGCAGAGCAATACGGAGGGGAGATTACACAACGAGCCACAATTGGGGAGATGGTAGCCATCTCACTCGACCCGTCGACTTTTGGCAACGCTCAATTACCCACAAAATTTGGGCTGGAGTTGAGGGGACCGTGTTCCAGCGCTGTAGGACCAGCAACACACACGGTATCAACAGCAACCAACGCCCCCGCTAATGCACCCAGTACTGCGCAGGTGTGGGCCAGGTGCGTTCCAGATGCGAGTTGGCGAACCCTAAGCCGACAGTGTACTTTTTGGGACGGGCAGTAGCAATCGTGGGCGGAGACCCCGGTGTATATAAAGGGGTGGAGAGGACGGATTATTAGCACCAACACACACACATATACTACAATGTCTCAGGGTGAGTATTCAGATGGAGAGTGAAGCGTGGGTTGGATACCTAGAAACCTCTGAGAGCGTGAGAGCGTGAGAGCGTGAGAGTCATCAACAGACTAGCGTCCTTGGCTCAGGTCCATTCCATCGTCAGACGAGCGATTCGGAGACTGCCACAGACTCCTGTCTGATGTCCACTTTAGACCATCTACTAACCTAGCCGGCCGAAAAGATTTCACTGACAAGCTCTCCGAGGGCGTGACCCCCGACTCCCAGAAGTCCACTGGCGAGAAGCTCTCCGAGAAGGCCACCGACGCCTACGACAAGGTTGCCAACGCCGTTGAGCCCGAGTCCCAGAAGTCCACCACCCAGAAGGTCGGCGACAAGTTCGAGTCCGACACCTCCAAGGCCAAGTCCGACATCTCCGACGAGAAGAACAAGGTCGAGAAGGAGGGCGAGTCTTACATTGACCAGGCCAAGGACTTCATCAACTCCGGCAAGCCCCAGGAGTACGTTGACCAGGCCAAGGAGTCGATCAACAACTTCCTTGGTGGAAACTCTGGCTCCACCGGCTCCACCGGCTCCACCGGCACCGGTGCTACCAAATAAGTTATCTATAATTTATTAATTTAGTCTATCAACTTATTGTCAAACGTGTATTGTACCCTACAGGCACGAGTAGCCGTATCCATACAGAACTTGCGTGTATCTTTGACCAAGTTTCTCTTGAAGCCAATCTGCTGCCTTGATTGAGACAATCTCAGCTGCTGTAAAGGGTAGTTTTTAGACCCAGGAGTTGATGTGTGCTAGGAGAGAGATATGTAACCAGATTCAAGACTCTTATGGTGAATGAAGAGAACTTAGGACTGAAATGCACCGGCTTGTACTTATGAGCACTGTACGTACCACTCACTCCTCCGTCTAGATTGCCAGTGGTATCTCTAGGAGACGAAAAGATCCGACAAGGGATACTTCAAGAGTCGATTCAGAATTGCAGTTTCGTACTTCCAAGTATCGTCTTGCATGTCTTCATTCTTCACCAGAGACTAGACTAGATTCGACAGTACGAGTCCCGTTGAGATGATATGACCATTGAAACCGACAACCCAACCTTCGAGTCCGCTATACTACAGTATCAAGTCCGCTACACTACATGTCCTACAGACAGTATTTGCTGCCAGTTACTACTTGGGCCTATTACTTAGGAACATCAACTCTAGTTACATTTTTTGTTGAAACTGGACTGTCCAACTGGATGGACACAGCCCTTGCCACTTTACTCGTACAAGTACTCCTTCACCTGCTCCATACACGACAATACGAATACGCAACCACAGACACCCTTGGTAGGGTCGTTATACTCGGCATCTCTACCCTCCACCATGAATGTCAATAATAGTAAATGCATTTTTGTAGACCAGTCCTTCTGCTGTCGTCTGTCATATCTGTCATCTCAGTCATCACATCATCCTCTTCTCATCCTGCTTTCATCCTCATTCCCTAAGCCTCCTTGGACTTCTCCCACTCCTCCACGGTCTGGGACTTTTGTGTAAAGGCATGGATGGCGGCAATCTCCTCCTTGAGCTTGGTGTTGACCAGTCTGTGTCGCATGAGCTTGTTCTTGCCCTTGAAAATGTCGGACACAATGAGAACCTCGAATGCCTGGCCACATCCTCCACTGGCGTCGGTCACCTCCACATGATGGGCCTCCAAACGGTCCATCAGGATATCCTTGAGCGAATCGGTTGTGAGCATGGTGTGCAGAGAACGTGTGCGGTGCGTGGCAAGCTGGGGGTGTCGCAAAGGCGGTGCTGAAAGAATGATATATCCACGGCTGATATCTTCTGGGGAAGGTGTGAATTATCAGATGGCCGGGTAACCCCCAAAGTTAGAGCCGTGCCAAAGTGAAGTGAATGGTTATGTAACCCCAAGAGTGTAAGAGATAATGATCCATAAGAAACCTCCCAGTGGCCACGTGATTATCTGGAATCTATTTTCAACATTTATTTTCGAGCATTTATTTTCAAAACTCCTGCCATTTTCCCTCGATCCTATTTACCCAATGAGCTGCTTCCAATGTGCATCAAGTAATTATGTCGTCATACTAACAACTGAAGAGATCAGCGGCTTAGTAATACAAAAGGGGGAAGATGGAACAGGGTGGATTTTATTTGAGTCTTGCTGACTAACCATGTTTCTCGTTGAACCAGTGAGAAACTTGCTTTTTTCGTCAGTTCCTTATGAAGAAAAACCGACTTATTGGAATGACTAATAGAGATCACAAAAAGTCCAATATAATCCAAACAATTTCGGGAAAATGTCAAATAGATCCGCTGATTCAGGAGGTGCTCTAAATCAAAGTCGTGAACCTCGTGGAATTGCTTGTGGGTTCTGTAGCTGACATCTTGTGTTCCTTGGTCCAGAAACGAGTCTCACGGAAAAGTTCGAATGCAAAGGTGTCGTACGCATCAGTGTTCGCACGAGTACTCGTACAGTGTACTTACTTGTACTCGTACGTTCATTCTATCCATCTACCCTTCTAAATTAACACAAACTGGAATGAAGATCGATCTAGAATCTGACCGCTAGTAGTCTTAAGCTCCGACTATAACTGGTACTCGTACAATAGGTACTCGCCCATTTCGGATTCCGTGTCTCGGTGGACTCTGGAGCTACCGCTGGGTCGTTCTAATAATAGAGGCGGTCCCTTATGTATTAGCGTAACGGCGACATCACCAAATGGAGTCCTTGGCACGTTGTGAGAGCGGTTGTATACACTTGCGTATGGGCACGGAGTGAATACTTCTCCGACGGACCCCGCGGGCGATCGATTCATTCGCAACTGTATCCACGGCAAGGTCTAGCTCGCTTTTGTGCTTTCTCGAGGTGTAAACATACGTGCGGAGGGCCGCAGTTCAAGGCCGTGTGCCTCGAGATAATAAACGGGCTGCGATGGTATAGTAAAGGGGCGCTAATGACGATAGAAACAAGCTGATTGGACGTAGGTGCTCTCCAGAATGAAAAGTAAGACACTTGGCAAGTATATATGAGTTTTAGACACCCAACCAAGAAATCCTAACCGCTATCTATACCGAAAGTTTCGACCAACAGGAACGAGGCATATTGGCTTATTAGTTGCACTTGGTTGCAATTCCAGTTTCGCTACACACATTCTCCCTGCACGCTCCGTACGTGTGGCTAAAACACGACGGACATGTCTTATTCTGCTACGATTGCGTTTACAAGACAGGCATCTCCAGATCGATCCTCTTGCGAACGTTTGATCAAACGAGTTTAAGACGGCTCGTGTTGCAGGGGCCGAATCCTAAGTCCGGAGCATAAGAACTGGCTTAGTGATGTGTCAGAGATGAGTAATCCCTTGGACCCAGATGCTTGTCGCCGCAGGCATAACAGCTCGGGGCTGACACGCAACTCTGGCACCTCTCCCACCTCGCACGTGAGAGCCGGTCTTGATGCAGCCTCGACTCTCCTTGGGTGGCCTGACTTGGACGCTCGTGTGTACTGTAGCAGAACAAAGACAACACGCCCATCCCAACTCTATGGTTCCTCGTGCTATTAAAACGGCTATTAAACCCTGGCCCTGTGAGACCAGGTGCCTAGCGAGCGCTGCGATCGACATTATCCACGCCCCCCACGCCGAACGAGGCGAGGTGCAGCTGGTGGTGACAAGGGTAAACCGCCCCGGTCCGTCGGTAATCGAAGGTTGGAGGAAACCAGCTGAGGACGAGCGGAGGACGAGCGGAGGATGCGAACAGGTGAGTTTTTCGCTTTGAACCATGCTGGTCGTCCTACGTTTCCCGTAGACACGTCCCCCCTTCAGTTCCGTTTAAACATACGGTTATACTGCACTCTTAGTCCAAGAGAATCACTAACCTGTCACTGAGTCAGTATACGACCTCCAACTTAACCCCAGTGCTGTTCACCGTGCTATTGACACGCAACGGCCGGCGGCCACTACGGCACTACGGCCACAAAAACCACCACAATACAAACACAAAACAGCCGCCACACACACACCACCACCACCACAACCACCAACCACCACCACACACACCACCGTCCCCCATCCACCTCCGCCGTCTTCTCATCTTCACCAATTCCTCGGGACGTTCCGGGAACAAACTTTCGAGACAAGGTGCTGCAGCGACGTCAAAGTAGATTCGCACAAAGAAAACGTTAAGAGCTTAATAGTGTTATATTAAACGAGCGTGCCTAGGAGGTCGCGCGGGCCCGTTTGTAAAAGGGGCTCAAAAGGGCAGAATGGGGTTTTTGGGCGTGAAAAAAAACGACACGAGTGGTCGGCGTCACGTGATACACCATTTGGTCGGCGCGTATTTCCAAATATCTGCCCGCAACGCCCCAAACACACCGTCCTCTCCTCCATTGGCTACTGCTTATCATGCATATCGTCCAATGACAAGCGAGAGATAAGCGGACAAAACCTTGTTAAGGTTTGCTTGACTGTGATAGTTGAGGTTTATCAACTACAGTGTCACCAACTTTGGATCCTCGATATTGGGCTTGATTTGTGGACCGTTTTTCATATCAGTTTGCGACCGTGTATTTGCCGCCACAAAACCTCTTGCCCTCCGTTTTTCCGCGCAAATCAGACGTGATTTGAGCCTGCAAAGTGCCTTTTACCCCCCCCTTTCGACCACAGATAAGAGATTCACACGACCCTTCTCATCTCATTTCAGCAACACCAACCACCATGTCGTTTATGCCAATGGATCTCGACATTGGACACGATTATATCGGGTCAAGTGGGCCGTTTGGAAACCACATGGACTACCAGACCACCAACAACCATTTCGTCTCTTCGGGCGCCTCTTCCAACACCTCGTCATTGTTTACCAACACAACCTCGGTCGAGAGCATGAGCAGTTTTGGCGGAGGAGGTTTCAACACTTTGAAAAACGATGGATTGACACAGATGAACCAACCTGCAGCACCGGTGTCTGCAGCTGCAAAACGAATAGGCCTCTCGTCAGACCCCAGCACAGATCTCGCCATGGTCACCAACATGTGGAAGATGTATTCCAAGGCCAAATACCAGCTGCCCAACCAGGAGCGAATAGCCAACCTGACGTGGCGGATGATGGCGCTGGATCTCAAGAACTGCGCGCTGCAGTACCACGCAAAAATGGCCCAGAAACTGCACTCCAAGCTGGGCCAGAACGCATCTGTGCATCGGGATTCTCGGGTCGTCATGAGCGCTGAGATGGGCCTTCGCCAAGCTGCCGGTGGCCATGATAATGATGATAACGATGACACCGACTCGTTTGACTACATGGCCCACATTAAGCGGCTCAGCGAGTCCAACCGGAACCGATGGGCTCCCCAGAACAATACCACCAACACTGGCCACAATAGCCACAACAACCACAACCACAACGAATACACTCCGTCGGTCAACGGAGGCCATATGAGTAACTCGACGCTCACTTCGCCGTCACATGTCACTTCTCCCATCACCTTCACCGCCAACGACTTCCATGCTCCCGCTGACTACTCGCAATCGCTCCCCGCCACCACGTTCCGACGTCAATCCTTCATGGACGACGCCCCCAACGCGTTTCACTTCTCGCTGGACCCCCTGGCGATGGAAGCTCCCGACTTTGGCATGCCCAACCAGACGCAGGCGTCTCACCAGCATCAGCAGCGGGTCCGTGCCTCCAACCTCAGCAATCGTTTGAACCAGGCGCAGGGCCAGCAACAGCAGACGCCTTTGTCGCAGTCGTCGCCGTTTGGAGTGTATCAACGACCGGAGTATAATTCGGACGCGTTGTACTTTGACAATATTCAGCTCGGAAGCGCCTCCCAGGCCTCCACCCCGGGCATTACATCACTTCCTAGCTCCAACATGGGCACCCCACAGTGGGTGGAGCCCGCCTCGTTCGACTTCATGGGCGGCATGGAGCAGCAGCAGCAGCAGCAGCAAATGGGCCAGCAGCAAATGGGCCAGCAGCAAATGAACCAGAATCTGACGGTGGCCATCAACCAAGGCCATCTTTCTAATCAGCGGTCACAGTCTGTGGTGGACATGTCGCACATTTCGACGGCCCGAAAGCAGTCGAAATCCGGCACGTCCACACCCCGAGGACTGCCGCGCACCATGTCAACGTCCAACATTCCCCAGCAGCGCATCTCCAAGCCCAAGACCAATGTCTCGTCAACCAATGTCAAGGCTGGCGCCAACACAGTTACGGCCGACGACAAGCCTACGTCGTGCACAAACTGCCACACGCAGACCACGCCGCTGTGGCGACGTAACCCTGAGGGTGAGCCGTTGTGCAACGCCTGCGGTCTGTTCCTCAAGCTCCACGGAGTTGTCCGGCCTCTGTCGCTCAAGACTGATGTGATCAAGAAGCGAAACCGAACCAACGGAACCAATGCATCTTCGTCGGGGACCGGTGGAGCCAGCACAAACACGCCTAGTCCGGACTCGGCCAAGGAGACCGCGTCCACAGCCACTCGCAAGGGGGGATCCAGATCTCGTTCTCGGAAGAAGGAGGAGGCGACCGTCAAGGGAGATACTGCGCAGAGCACGCCAACCCAGCCGTCGACACAAGAATCGCCCGTGGGCATCGTCCCCAACAAGACGGATTCCGAGGAGCTTAAGATGTTTGGAGCTGCCAACGTCGAGGAGAGAGACGGACAGTGGGAATGGCTGAGCATGGCTTTATAGATTGCATCACGATAAGGGGGGGAGAAGAGGGGTCGGGAGGATGAGCGCATCTCCAATTATTTAATAATTAATCTGACATAATGTGTTGTAGTTGTATGGCAGATATACTGAGGTGGTTGGTATAGGAGTACGACAAGAAGTAGAGTAAGTGTAGCTACTTGTACTGTAGATGTTTCGTTTATCGGTGAGACATGTGAAGTGTACATTCGAGACAAAAGTGTCCACCGAAAGCAAGTTGCTGAAGAGATATCGGTATCGAAATGGTAATAGGATGATCAGATCGACTAGGAGAATAGATTTCAGTACTTTTTTCCCAGTTTTTTTCCCTCAGAATTCCTGCTTTCTTTTCCATCTTCTGGCACCTTCACCTTCGGTGCAGATTATTAGCTCAGTATCGCCAGTCGGAAATGTCGGTCTCGACGACGCCAGCCACTATAGAAAACATATTGGACACCTGAACCGTATCATTATCAGGTGAAGGTCTGCTCTTTACCTCTTTCTCTGATCACCCCTTTTCTCCCGCTGACTCAGCACCCGCAGATGAAAGATATTACCAGATTATCTTGCATGAAGCTGCATGCACCTCATCGCCGGTTGTTGGTCCTCGTTGCTTCTTTGGATCTCAGCCTGTGAGACACGGAGCGGAATTTTGAACGGTGGCGGCAGTAGCTCATCTTGGCAAAAACACGAGCTTTTCGAAGCTGCAGTTTCCAAAGCACTAGCTACTTGTAGTCTAGGTGGAGTGGCATAGCGCTGGACTCGCATTGTGAAGACGCTAACAGCGGTTGGGTATTGAAGCGAATGTTGGCGGCTAGACGTGAAGAGAAATATGAGAGATCTACAAGTACTGTCGTTGAATTGAGACTGTATGACCAAAAAGTATTAGTTACTATTGACTCAGAGACTAGGCTTCAAGCAGACCATCATCTAACTAGTTATTTCAATGTACAATCTACAGAGATGGAAGCGCCAGACTGAATAATTAGAACATCCGCTACATTACTCATCCATATATCTCGCCAATGTGCTTCTTTCCACTAACACACGCCAACGCTTGCCCGTAGTGCCTGCACAGCACAGCTAGCGTCCATCTATGGTTGTGTTTAGCACCTCTCAACTACAGAAAACAGCCAATGTAGAGATGCTAGCATCTTCTCAAGATTGTTTCAGCCCTATGCCAAGCGATGACTATGAATCCGTCGACCAGAAACGGCTATTGGAACCCGCCAGTGCCGTTCTGCACTGCATAACTAGAAAGGGGCCAAGAGAGATCTAAGAGATAAACAGGGGTGGAATGGCTTTTCCTAACTACCCTATTCAACACAAGCCCTCCTTTCGCCCCTCTCTCATCACATGTGTGGTTTCAATCTACTTGCAGCACTTGCACCTTCCTGATTCTGTTTTCCTCACTTACTGTCCATGTCCCCACCCTTCAGGCAAGGTGTGTAGTGGCCATGCACTTGTCTCCTGTCTACTTCCCCCCACCCCCCTTCGTTCCAACGTTGCCAAAGCCAACTAGCAGCTTTTCCGTGCGTGGCAAAAGCTGTTTATGTCCAGACCCGCCAGTCATAACTGACTGTTATTGCTCATAACCTCAGACCCGACACGTTCCCAGACAATCATAAGCTGTCGAGCGCTGTTGGCAGCCTGCTTATAGCCTTTTCTTGTCGCTCTACTCCCCGCCAGCCTCCTCTTGCTCTCTCTAACCCCACGACGCTGTCGATACCACCCTGTACGACTTTTTCTTTGTCATCTGCAGCTCTCTGCACTACCGACTCCATCCGAATACCAACAACGCTCCTCCTCCGAGGGAAGGGTCCATGGACACGGAACACGAGGCAAAAATGGCCGATCCCAAGCGAACGGTGCAGGCGTGCGATCTGTGTCGCCAGAAGAAATCGCGGTGTTGTGGCACTCGACCCACGTGTGCAAACTGCGTGCGCAGCGGCTCCAGCTGTGTGTACGCAGCCCAAGCGCGCAAACGACGACGAACCAAGCTGGAGGTGATGGAGGAAAAGCTGCAGATCATGTCGCAGGACGAAAACTGCGACGTTGCGGCGCGACAGGAGCTGCTCGAGAGCTTTGCACGCCGACTGGAGAAGAAACGAAAGACTGAGAGGATCGACAGTCAAGTCAACAATGTGGTGCCCCAGATGTTTGCTGGAATGGTGGCTACGCCCTCGGAAACGCCCACAGACGTTCAGACAACCATGAACGCCATGGTCACGCCATCCACGACCCCTCCAGATCCGATACAGGCCCAACAGGCCGTCGAACCCATTATGGATGTCCAACACATCACCCCAGATACACAGAACCTGGCGAATCACGACACCCACGACTCTCATGATACCCACGATTCTCACGACACCCACAATACCAACCACAACACGCTAACATATTCCAACCCGTTCACATATGACGACCCCATGGCCAACCGGCCCGTCTTCTGCTCCACTTCCGACGCTGGTCTTCGGTGGATTGAGACACAGACGTGCGACGTTGGATTCCACAAACGGTACTCCCACCTGACTGAGTCACTGTTTGAAACGGGACTCAACTTTCTACGCAACTGGAGACCACCGGTGCTGCCTAGCAGACCGATTTGCATGAACGAAGACGTGCTGCGGTTTCTGGCACGCACGTTTCTGGAGGCTGCTAACCCTTATCTCGATATTGTGGATGATGTCGACGTGCTAAGGGTCTTCAATGTGGTCATTGAATCCGATAATGCCAAGCAGGATGAATATTACAGAGACGGCCACGTCCAGCTGTATAATCTCTCGTGTCCCGAGTCTCTGCTTTTCCACAGCTGCGTGCTGGTCAGCTTGGAGATTTTCATGGACGTGACACGCAACAAAAACGCAGCTGAACTCGCAGACACAATCTTGCCATTGGAGAAGGCCACAGCTGTAAGAGACCAGGTCTATATCAATGCCCAGAGAGACTACATGAAGCTAATTAGTGGTGGAGGAGGACCCGAGGGTCTAGGAAATACATCAGATACAAGTAACTACACACAACTATCTCTACAGGCTTGCTTGGTGTTATTGACTAGTACCACGGCGTCCAGTGAACCTCAACTGATGGAACCTCTCATAACAACCTGCATGAGACTCTGCTACCAGATGAGATTGCACAGAGAAGAAAGCATTGGGTTTATGAGCCGACATCGAACTCTCAGAAATTGCTTTTGGGTCACCTATATGTTTGAGGCCACTTTTCTGGGCCGGTTGGCTCGTCGTCCTCTGGTTCGAGACTATGACATTTCTCTCTTGTACCCCGAATCGACTCTTCAAGACCAACACCATGGTCCTTTCACACCCAAGATGCACTCCACTGCCAACACCCCCTGCAACTCGTGGTTGAATCCATACATTCGTCTGTGCCGTCTTCAGTCTCGTGTCTGTGACGAGCTGTACAATAACGTGTTTCCTCCCGATACACGTGACCCTGTGGAGCTGTTACACATTGCCTCAAAACTCGACTCCGAGCTACAATCGTGGCGAGCCTCAGTTCCTCATGATCTCGACTTTGAAGCCGAGTATGATGCAGTGCATCCTATCGTTCTGGAAGCATATGCTCCCTTACATGGAGTGCACATCCGACCCGTCAATATCCAGGGTCTCATCAACGAACGGTGTTGCAACGCTTACAGATTCCGGGTTCGAAACCTCGGTCTCACTCTGCTCAACTGCATGTATTTGCACGTGACCATTCTCATCCACAAGACTTTCTTCTGGTACCCGCGATGGGCTCTTCCGGTCAACCTGAGTTTTGTGAGGCCCACTTTTGGCTCGTACGACGTTGACGCGACTGCGCAGGCTCTCAATCCAGCAGAGTACAGCAGCAACGGCAACTACATTCCACCGCATCGAAACGAGCATTTCTCTGCGTCCTTCTCACAGAACAGGTCTTACACACAGAGCAACCAGTCCACCGGACAGGCGTTCAACCTGCCACATGTTGATATTCCTTCCAAGCGTGTGTTTGCTTCCAACTCGTTGGTCCGATCCTCTGCTCGAAAGATCTGCAACGCTCTGACCCGTATGGATATGCGATACACGTCGTTCATTTGGATCTTTGCCTTCTTTCCCACAGTAGCGTTCGATGTGCTATTCCAGACGATCATCCTCACTCCTCTGGACTCTACCACGTCAGCGGATCTGTCCCGGATGCGGTTCTGCATCAACTTCATGAAGAAACTGAAAAACTCCAACATCAAAACGTCTGAGCAGGTGTTTCTGCCCATCTACGAGCAGCTGTTGGCGTACGCCACGGGCTTTGTGAGCAACTGTTTGACCACAAACGACGACGATGTCCAAGACAAGGGCGTGGGCGGAGAACTCGGCTTCTTCCCTCAAGCTACAGGAGACTCATACTGGGATGGATCCACTGGGGAGATGCCTGAATTTGTGGCAATGTCCAATACTGCTCCTGTTATGATGCCAGGTGAGTCGTGGACTCACAGCGGAGATGAGAATCGAGTGGTGAGGAGGGTCATGTAGCGCTGGCAGCTCACGGCGTGGCTCAACAAGTGCAGCTTGTCGCTTATTTATCTATTTTGGAGACATGTACAAAATTCATTTCTAAAGATTATCTGTGGAGCACTCGTGCGTGTAATCGTAGCTTACAGTTCTTGTACAGTGGTATCTACGCGTCTCACTGTGGCTTGTACCGAGATGAGCTCCAAAGTGTTACTTGACAAGGTTGGAGTTCCTTCACCCTAACTAAAAAGGCCGATATAGCAATAAATCAGATTATGAACTACATGTATATTCAGATGCAGTAAGTGGCATCCTTGGATCGATTGTGAGTACAGTACGAGTAAGAAAACCACAACTCTCGAGTGTTGACTGCTTGTGTCTGCAGCTTGACCGTATTCTGTTGTTTTTCTTCTTTTTTTCTTTTTTCTTTTTTCTTTTTTTTCTTTCATGTTTTTCGTTTTTCATTCATATTTCATATTTTTCATTTTTATTTCATTTTTTCATTTTATTTCAGCCCTATCCGCGACTCCAACTCCAACTCCAACTCCAATGAGCACACCTTGTACAGTAGCTACTGTAGCGGTACAAAAGAAAATAATTGCAGCCTTACGGCCTCGTACTGAACCCTGGCCCGTACCTGGGAGCAACTCTCGCTCTACTGTACAGCAGCCTTCAAAAGCAATACTAAATTCGTTTTTCGCCAATATATTATGATGCGAACCATGTGAAGCATACCATTCCAAGCTCGCGTAAAACCAGCAACCACCTGTGGCAAGGGCTTGAGCAAAAAAGAAGCCAAGCTCAGCCACACGCCCAGGCTGCACTCTTGTTTGAGGTTGGATCTTTTTGTCCCTCCATCCGTGGAGTCGGGAATCCGGTGGATGTTTCACGGCTCTGGAGACCACTGCCGCCTCTCGACGTCTATCGTCTTTCTCTCTTTGGCCGAGATATTGCCCCGGCGAAAACTAGACAATCGTCGCACGTGAACAGCGTACATGACACAGCCGTCTTTGTGTCTTTCATGTCACTGTTTGACTGTTTGACGTGACATCACTCTGGTCCACCTCACTTCTCACAGTGCCGCCGCTTCCATACACCTCAACATGAACCGTGTGCGTTTCCGACGCATAATAGGCGTGCCTATCGTGAGCAGCCAAGCCTGACGCAACAAAGCGAGCAGCACCACAACGAAAACCTGTTTTTTTGGTAGTCGTGGCAAGCCCAGTATCCAGCATTTATAAAATATTATTATTTTTGCTTTTTACCCGCTCCTGCCCCTTTTTCTATTCCATTCTAGTTTTTTTTTGACAGTTCGGCACCATCTGTATCTCTCCAAAAGCTCTCAACCTATATCACCTCTGTGAGCCTGGAGTCTATAATGAGGCCAGTGGGTCGAGATATAAATAGCCCAGGCTAATTAAGCCAAATGTGGGTTTGTTGCCCTCTTTGAGCCCAAAAATTAACCAATGCATAGTAATGCATAATGCCTCAGCTCCAAATAAGGTGTGATCATTTTTAAGATTTTACTGGATAGGGAAATGCGTCTGCAAGGTTATTTTTCGGAGTTCGGAAGTTAACTGCTAACTCCGAGATGGGACAAATTTTTCCCACCGACGATCTAAACAAACAGCTCTGGTTTGTAATCACTTTTTTTTTTTTTTCGGGTCAACTACGTTTTGTTGGGAAAATACTTACTGTGGAGCTCCTCCCAACCCGCCTGACAAACAAATGTACAATTATTAATCTCTGATTTACTCTAAAACAAAACAAAATTATGTGATTGATTACATGATTAGTTAACCCTGTGGTGTATATGAAAACACCAAACAACCTGTATCGCCTCCTCCTCCAGTCGTATTATACATTAAATTATGATGCACACGTACCTCGGTATAAATATCACGGCAGCGACTTGTCGCTCCCGCTCTCAACATTGCTGGAGGACGAGTTGGAATTGGGCCCAATGGGCCGGAACGGCTGCTTCTGCTGCGGTGGCATGCTGTTGGTGTTTCGTCGTCCTCCGGGAGGTACCGAGGAGTGCATTCCCATACCGCCTCCGGCCATACCCACGCCCATGGATGAGGTTCGCCCATAGCTGAACGAATTGTTACGCGACTGAGGACCAAACTCCTGGCTGGGGTAGCCGGTCATGGTGGGGGCTCTGTAGGTGACTGCGCTCACGTAGTCAGCAATGCCCGTGTCGAAGGGCGTGTCGTGGCCACGAAAGTCTCCGTTCTGGCTCATGCTCTTGACGTTGGGCAGATGTGTCTGGGAGGATTGCCCACGGGAGTACGAGTGTCTAGATCGGTTCTTGTTGCGCTTGGCAGTCATGGACATCATGTCCACGTCGCCAGACATCATCGAAGTGTCGCCCATCACCGACTGGCCATCGTCCATGCTCTTGTTGTGCTGCATTGGTTGTCCGCCCGTCTTGTAAGGGCCGTCCACGCCGGTGTTGTAGTCCCGCAGCTGCGAGTAGGACGCTGCCCGCGACTGCAGGAAGGGGGCACCGTGTGCACCGGCTTCAAACTTCTGCACAAATGACGGTGATGTGGGAAGCGAGTTGAGTGCGGGCATGCTCATGTTGGGATGGCCGCCGTTCATGTAGGGGTTGGGACCAGGTCCAGGACCGGGGCCTCCGGGACCGTTGGGTCCAGGTCCGCCGTACTGAGGACCGGGGCCGTGACCGTAGGGACCAGGTCCCCCGGGGAAATGGTTGCCAGGACCGGAGGGACCGCTCTGGCTGGGATGGTGCATATGCTGCTGATGATGCTGCATGTTGGCCTCGCCATTCTGCAGAGCCCGTTCTCGAGCTGCAAGAGCTGCCTCTCGCTGTCGAAGAGCCTCCTCCTTGTCCTTGAGCTGCTGTGTCTGCTGCTTCTGCTGAGGAGACTCAGTGTAAGAGGCAATGCCGGCGTACTCGTTCACGTCCAGGGCAGGAGAACCATTGGAGTCGGGAGTGGCTGCGTGACCCTGCGCATGGCCGTTCAGAGCGGGTGTGGTGGGCTTTTTGAGCGCCACAGGTGAAGATGTGGCAAGAGGAAGATCCGACGAGGACGAGTTGCCAGAGTTGGAGCCGCGTGCGCCGCGTCGGGTGAAGAATATACTGGATTTTTCGTCGCCGCTGGTGTTGTTGAAGCGGGCGTACTGTGTCATGATGGTGAAGAGCGACTCGAGGTAGGGTGTCTTGATACCCAGGTCGTCGGCCAGAAGAATGGGCTGCAGCAGAAACACGTCGACGGGGAACTCAAACTTGTTGAAGTAGTTGTAGAACAGTAGAGGTGCGTGGGTGTAGGGGGCGGCCGCATGCTTGGGTGCATCCTTGAGAAACTCCTCCAGCGCAGTCTTCTCGAACTCGTCCACGTTTCGGTTCACTTGCACGTTTTGTGCAGCGGCAATCTGGATCAGCTCTGCCATGATACCGTAGAAGAGCGGCCGAGCCAGCATGTCCTGCACAAACTCTGCGGGGACGGGGCTCTCCAGAAGAATGGTCAAAGGCTGGAACGACAGCGCAGGGATGGCTCGATCCCACTGGTACTGCAGCACGTTGGATGAAAAGGAGGCGTCGAGGCCGGCAGATTGCAGTCCCACGGTGAACGACCGGATGAGCTGGTCCGCCTCTCGGGACTGGAAACCCTCCTGGGGCACGCATCGACCCACATAGGTGGTGGTAGAGGGGCCAAAGTGAGCAAACTCGGTGGGGGAGATTCGTCGCACGTCTGCAGTGCACGTCAGCGAGTATACGGCGGTGTTGGGCAGCGTCTGGGCCACAAGCGACTCCAGGTTGACGCCGTAGAGCGAGGAGTCGACAATGACGCAGGTGTGTTTGTGGATGTAGGGCTTGATGAGCTTGTGGAGCGAGTTGAGTTGTTTGAGCGACTGGGGCGCGACAATGACAAAGTCAAAGGGCTTCTGCTCGGCCTTTTGGAACGCCTCCTGGACGGTGGAAGCCACGACCTGCGGTCGGAACCGGGTGTTGCCGAACTGCTGGCTCTGCATGGACACGCCGTAGGCCGCGTTGGCCTCGGTAACCTGGTTCCAGACCACAGACACGTGGTGGGAGGTAGTTAGTCGCCACGCAAGCAAGGCTGCTGTGGGCGACGATTCGACTGGGTTAGTAAGAGAGTGGATAGAGCGAGACGGCACCTTGTGATGGCTATAGCACGGACAGCATGAGTGCAAGACACGAGTTGTAAGTGAACAGTCGACGACGACACTTGTTCTTGCAAGTGTGTGCATATGTGTATCTGCGCGTCAAAGTCGATGGATGACCAAGTGTCCTGTCCCTCGAGCCCCTTTGAGGGAAAGGGACATTGATGTCAGGTGTCATATCACTGGCCGCGTCCAAGGTGGTTTGGTTGTGTGTGCTTGGGTGTGTGTGCTTCTCATGGGATATCCGGGGGGTGGTCTCGTGCACGTTTTTCCGTGAAAAAAATAGCGTGTCGTGGATGCCAAGATATTTGTCGGATACGGTGGTTGAGACGGTCTTTTGACACTGGTACACATGGCAACCGGCCGGTTGAGGTGGGCCACAAACAGCCGGCTGCCCGTCGCTCGTCTGCTGGCCAAAACACACCATGTCATGACCTGTTTTCTAGCTCTGTTGTCTCTCCAGTCGTCACGTTTGCTGGTGGTAACCGTGGAGGGAGGGGGCTCAAAAGGCTCATTCTGCGGCCAGTACCGGGAATGGTGCTCGCGCCGACGGCTAATACTCACGCGACAGAACTCTGTGTCTCGACATGTGTTGTGGGAGGCCCGGGGGCTGAGAAATCGACGGAATGGTGGTGTTAGCAAGGACGAGCTAGGTGGTGCTGCCAATTGCTGCAGAGTCCAAGTGTAAGTAAGGTAAGGGAGGTGTTGTGATGATGGTTAGCTTTTTGATTTTTGCATTTTCTTGTCTCCCCGAAGGTTTCTTAGGAGATGAACGTGTTTGGGTAAGGGCAAAAAGGGGCGAAAAAAAATGACGACAAACATGTCTTCTGTGCACCGCTGCCCAAGTGCGACGACTCGTACAAGTAGCTGGTCCGCTCTACATCTGCTGGATGGCTTGCACTTGTCACTCGCCCCTTCCCCAATGGGGAAATGGTGCCCTTGAGGACAGTCTATATATAGCTGCACCCGGCCAACATAATGGACTGTGATTGGCTGAAAACCGCCGGCGTCCATTCTCCAAATGGCGACGCTGACCAAACAGTGAGCTCCCCCTCTCCCCCCCATACAAGTTCCCTCGGCTTTTTTACCCACAAAACCAAACATAAAAACCCGTCTCCCTTGCCATTCTCATTCCAGCCCGAGCTTCCACCCCACAAGGTTTTGCTGTGTTATTCTGCTGGTGCCTCGACCCGGAGGCTGTGTTCCGGAGATTACCTGGGTAGGGGAGCCTGGGTGAAGGAAATATGGTGGTGTGGAGGAGGGAAAAAGACGTGCACGGGGCCGACAAGTGCTCGTGGAAGGTCAAACTCTGGCGTGGACCCTGAACCATGCCCCACAGGCGGAATATCTTAGCCTCTGGCTTGTAGCCACACAGGTGCCGTATCCTCCTTACAGTGAAATCTATATACAGTCGGTGAGAAGGGACATGTATACTACGATACGAGAGCCAAGCTGCAACCGACAATAGCTGATACCAAGCCCATTGCGGCTCTGAAGATGGCAAGATGGCTGTACCTGTCCACAAGGCCGTCCATTCCATGGCACCCTCCATTTAGTCCGAGTAATTCGAGCTTAGCACAGCAAGCTTTGCCTCCACTGGTCAGGTGGAAGAGGGCCTGATAACAGGAGGAAAACAAAAGCTGTTGGGCCAAAGTAAAAGCTCCAAAAGCCATGTCCATCGAATCGACGGGCCCTCGCCACGGCTATAATGACGTACCAAGCCAGCCGGGGACCCTGTCGTCCCGTTGTTGTCCCGTTATTGACCCGCCACTTATTCCCTCATTATCGCCATACTATACAATATAGGATCGTTGGTCGCCCCAGTGCGCCATTTATTAACCCACAGAAAGACACGTCGAAACGGGAAAACCCTCATTTTGGCCGACTGCTCTGCTCCCCAAACCTCTCTTGCCTCTTTCTCCCCCAATCTTTCCTTTTTTCGCCTCAACACACCTTGTGCTGTCTCTGAACCACATCCTCCAAAACACCCTACTGATGTCTGTCTTGGGATTGTCGCCTCGGAGATAAAACCGTAAAAAGTAAAAAATATAAAAATATATATAAAAACACACCTCAACGATACGCGCGGAATGAAATCCAAAGCCAAACAAGACCCATTAACGAGCCTATTATCGAACCCAGTGTTAATAATAGCACCATATAAGACTCCCGGAGCCATTGCTACAGGTACTCGGCCTGCCACGGCCCACCCCCTCCAATCAGCCCTGGCACCACCTGCCAAACGTCTGACAGCGTATTTCTGAAATATCATTTTTTTAGCTGCATGCCCCTGAAACGGAGCCCGATCAAGATCGAACCGACGCGCACTACGGTAGCTACAAGTAGCTAAAGCGACACGCCGCGGGCGGGCGCTGGAAGAGATGCATCACGTGATCAAAACACGCACCCCCAACCTAAACCGGATACACCCATGCAATCTGCAAAATGCGTTGCTCATGTGGAATATGCCTACATGCATATAGCCCGCGTTTTAGAGTTGGGTATGCACCTAGGTACCTGTGAGACATGCATAAAGTTGCATATTGACAGATGTCCACAGCGCTTTGTGCAATAGGGGTTGGAGTATGGTACTTGTAGGAGTAGTCAGTCCGTAGTTGTAGTCATCTCCAGTGGTGTGTTACAACGGGACCGTATTCTTCTCCCGTTTCCGTGCATGTCCCTGCAGCTTCCTCATTGCCAGCAACCAGACGCTGTTGAGTAGCTACATTCTCTGACACTCTAATTTCTCCACCCCTGGACTCATATCATGATCTGCGTTTGATATCTCATTCCCAAACACCGTTGGCTGAGGCGGCGCCCTGGTTTCGGCCACCTCGATCCAAGACCAGTCTCAAACACGCACAATACACGTCATCCTACACCCCTTGTCGTCCACATTCGCCCTGAGCAATGCTAGTGGTACAAGACTTGGCCCCTCCAAGCCATGTCTGGGACCTGTCTGAGCGGGTAAAAATAGCAAAATGTCTCCCGTTTACGTTTCTGGGATGATCCAAAGTCTACGCTAAGAGTAAATAAAGCAATTAAGCGGGCAGTAGGGCGGCGGCGGTGGCTTCGGACCTAGCCCTACTCCCTGGTGCTACTTGCACGTTTGAGCATACCCCATGCACCCCATATCCGCGTTTATCGCTACTTGTACGCTAGTGGCCATGACGTAAACATGTGGAGCGGCCTGCTTCTGGGCCCATTGTCCACGTACGCTTAGATTTCGTTTAGACATAGTCCTTTTTTCCGGCTAAACTAGCGCCTTTCTGCAAGCCTTGGTAGGCAATGGGTCACGCGCCGGGAGAACCATAGCACCAGAGAAACGAGTGTTCGCATTCGCACTCCACCGCCACCCTTGATTACCTTTACGCCGTTTTAATAGCAAGGGTTTAAAGATCCGGGGGAGCTTGGCGGGGAGTTGAGGAAAGGGTGGAAGGAGAGACGTTCATTTACCGCTAGTGATCCATGACGGCTTTTGATGCGGCTCATGGTGACAGTTGTGTTGGAGAGATAGAACGGGTCCGTGGAATACGGGTACCTGTACATGCATCCATATCGTGGATCGCGCTGCTTTTCGAACGTATCGTGGATATCACGTCGCTACTTGCAGTGCCAGCTCACGACCCCGAGTCCATCTTCAAGCATATAGGCTCCTTCGGTGGTTCAGATGGCCCTTCTTCAGATGATCCCCTCAGAGGCTGATGTGGCTGCAGTGTTGTTGCGGACACTGTTGCGGACACTGTTGCCCCGGCTTGATCCCTTTAGAGCTGGTAGACCCCTGTCAAGGGTCAGTCTTAGTGGGACTGGAAGGAGTATCAGTCTCACTGGTTAACTGTACTGGCTAGACCCCGGAAAGGGATGGCTGTGTGCTTGTGGTTCATTGGGTGCGGTGTGGTGTCTACAACTCGTGTTGCCAGACCTGGACAAGGGCATTTGTGAATGTGACGGTACTCGTAGGTTCACCAGAGATGGTGTCGAACGACACATGATGAGAGTGGAAGCTCCTTGGATGCCATCGACATCACGTGAACCTGTCTGATCGTCCATCGCTGGTTTGTAGGACGCGTTTGAAGGTTCCGACTTGACGTTGTTGGTATGATGCACGAGTACAGGCGATTGTAAGGTGGTCGAGCGTGTTTTAATGTACAGGTGGAAGTAATTGTACTTGTATCAGGGCCTCTTGCAGCTCGTCTTGTGTTGTTCGCATCAAATGACACTCGTCTTGTACAGTACAGTCTCCATGACTTGCTCCAGATTATGTATCCAAAACAGGGGTTGTATACTTGCAGAGTACAAGCACAGGCATACGTATGTACAAGCCTCTTTATATCTTTAAGAGTACAAGTAAACGTACTCGCACTTGTACTTGCACCGGCGAGATGTATGGTCGCAGAAAACCTGTCGGCAGCCCTCCGTCCTCCACATACGAACATGACTGACTTGCATCTTTCACCTGTTCAGCAAGTTTCATACTGCACTAGTCCAAATAGGTAAATCACCTTGGCCTCCTATTTGGGACAGGGTAAGGGCGTCCAGAAGAGGACACCAGTGAAATTACATAATACAAGCTGCAGTACTTGTCCGATACGACCTGTCTCGAAACAGCCGTTTGGAGCAGCGCATTTCTTGCCCGATCAATTCCCTGACCACTCTCACTCTTCCCCAACACGGTGCTTTTTCCCCATTCTGGTCACATGACTGACACGCTCCACCTAACCTTATCTCCAAAGACCACGACATACGCATCTCTCCTTCAGAGGAGTTTCGGAAGTCTAGCCCAATGAACAACAGCACTTTGCCCGAGTCGTTTCGAGACAAGCAGATTGGTGAGTATCACGTGACTAACCGACAATGATTCGCTGACTAACACAGCCGCGATCACGCGTGTTCTCTCTGGAGAAAATGGGAGTGCCAACAAAAGCCAGGCTTGGAAGGTGCTGGTCTTCGACAAGTTTGGCCGAGATGTGATTTCGTCGGTGATGCGAGTCAACGACCTGTTCCAGAACGGAGTCACCATCCACATGTTGCTGGATTCCGATCGGTACGCTATTGACGTTCCGGTGGTGTACTTTGTGCGACCTACATCCGACAACCTTCAAAAGATCACGCGAGACCTGCATTCCCAGCTCTACGAATCCGCGTCCGTCAACTTCGTGTCTCCTCTTCCCCGTCAGCTGCTGGAGACCTTTGCAGCCGACAACGTGGCCACAGCCTCTCAGATTACTCAGGTCTACGACCACTACCTCAACTACGTTGTTTCCGAGGCCAACCTCTTCTCTCTGGCCTTGCCTAACATCTACTCTGAGCTGGCATCCCCCAAGATGGACGAGGACTCGCTCAATGCCATCGTCGACCAGATTGTGTCTGGTCTGTTCTCTGTGGTTGTCACCCAGGGTGAAATTCCCATCATTCGATGTCCCAGAGGAAACGCCGCCGAGATGGTCGCCCAGAAACTCGACTCCAAGCTCAGAGACCACGTCAACAACCTCAAACTGACCACCAACCCTCTCTCGCGACCGGTGCTCATGATTCTTGACCGAAACATTGATCTCGCGTCCATGCTCCAGCACTCGTCCAACTACATGGGACTGGTTCACGACGTGTTTGAGTCCGAAAGAGGCCAGATCCGAATCGCCAAAGACAATGGCACCACCGAGTCGTACGATGTGGCGCCCTCCGACTTTTTCTGGAACCAAAACTCGCTTCTTTCTTTCCCCGAGGTGGCGGAGTCTATGGACAATGAAGTCAATAAGTACAAGGAGGAGTACAGCCAGATCACTGGAGGCGCCAACATCAACGATATGGACACAGATGCATCCCCCACGCATCTCAAGAAGGCTATCTCGGCCATCCCCAAACTCACGGCTCGAAAAGCCGTCATCGATATGCATATGAACATTGCCACTGCTCTGGTGGACCGAATCAAGAAGAGACAGCTGGATATTTTGTTTGAGGCCGAGGACGGGCTGGACAAGCAGGCTCTCTTGCCTCTGCTCAAGAACGAAGAGCTGTCTGGCACGGACAAGCTGAGAGCCTATATTTGTGTCTACCTATCCGGCACTCTCTCGGCTGCCGAACAGAAGGAGTACGAGGGTATTCTTAGCACACAGGGAGTGGACATGGCTGCGCTCAACTACGTCAAGCGGCTCAAGGACCTGTCCAAAATGATGGCGCTGAAGTCGTCAGCTGCTTCTGCACAGGAGCCCCAGACGTCGGAGCAATCGTTCCGAAACTTTGCCTCCAAGCTGTCGTCCGGCAAGATTGGCAACCTCATTTCCAACGTCAAGTCGTATCTGCCACAAAACAAGGATATGCCCGTGACCCGAATTGTGTCCGGCATTGTGTCTCCTTCCGAGTCTGGCGACATTACCGACGACTATTTATATTTCGACCCGTCGGTGCGTGGCTCCAGCACAAAGCCGCCCCGAAAACAGGCGTACAACGAGGCCATTGTGTTTGTGGTTGGAGGTGCCAACTACGCTGAGTACGCCAATCTGATGGACTACGGTGTTAAGGCAGGAAAAAAGGTGGTTTACGGAGGAACAGATGTGGTCAAACCCGATGTGTTTTTGGGAGAGCTGGCCTCACTCACCAAGTAGGAGCGCAAGTAGGAGCCAGAGAGATTGGCTAGGGGTTGTACTTTATGCCACTCCTTTGCACGTAATAATGTAATAGAAAGGATATACTATTGGATCTTGCAAGGGTGGATACTTGACCGTATCCCCCTTTACTCAAGAGGCGGATCTGGTTCACCGACCGAGCAAGGACTGTTGTATGTAAGTAGAGCTCCCATGATCACGCACTACTTGTACATTTTTGTACACATAGTTACCTACAGTTCGGCTACATCATAAAAAATACATTATAATGTCTTGCCATAGCCATAACAACAGCAACGGTGGGGGCAATATCAACCATTGTTCTCCGTAACAGCAATATCAACCATTGTTCTCCGTAACATCATTAATTCGGTCCAAACCACCGTTCTCGATGTCGTGCTTAGATGTAGTCTTTTAGCGCCACCCCTAGATGGTAGTCACGGATGTGGAGCAGCGATGGCTTAAGCAAAGATCAACTTGTGCTTGTGGTCTGGGGTTGGGCAAATGGCAAGCTCTGCCCCTAGCTCCAGTGCTAGGCCAAACAGATATCCAAATCCTTCTCTTTCAACACCACATAGTAATCCACATACTTTTCTCCCCCTGCATCTCTCTTCCAGCACTCTTCCACCGTTGAAATGCTATTCAGCAAGTTTCTCGCCTTGTTTCGTGTGGCAAACTCCTTGAACTTGGACAGGTACGCGTGTCTCTGAGAGGGCAGGATGTTAAGACCAGCGATGAACAGGGGGAAGCAAAGATTGCCCTCAACAGCCGAGCCCAACACAAGGTCCAAAAGACACGACAACTTGCGGCCCCAAACACGCATCTCCAGAGAAGTAGAAGGCAGTTTGAAGATGGTTCGTTTGAGATGAATCAAGGCGGTCAGCTGGTAAATTTCAAACAGGTGCTTATGCAAAGTACATTCCTCGTCACTGAGCGTCATAGTATCAGCCAGATTGGGTGTGAGAATACGAATCTGGTGCTCGAGACGCTGGGCAGTCTGCAGAATGTTAGCTTCGGTAGTGAGAGTCGAAGAAGTCATTTCTTCATTGCCACTCAATTCGTTGGCCAATTGAGACACCTCGGCAATCATCTGGTACGGCTCTCTGCAGATTCCCAGTAGTGGGTCGATACCCTGACCTCCCTGAAGCAGCTGTTCGTATTCTGCTCGACCAAAAAGAGGTCCTCGATGGTGAGAGCTACTAGCGACCAGGTCATGATAGGCAAAGTTTGTGGCTATCCAGCGGAGATTTTTGTCATTGAGAAACTTGGACAGACCGCCATAGTTGCGGATTATGGCCGCCGACATGTTGAGAAACTTTTTCCAGTTGCGTAGGTCGCCCTTACACACTTCAGCCGAGCAGCAGAGCAGCAAGGCCGCGATTGTGGAGTGGTCAAAAGTATTGTTTGTGATCTGGTTCTTGGTCAGGGTCACAGCCTTGTCGAGCGCGGCCATCCCTGTATCCTGAAGATCAGCCTTGCCTGAATGGAAAGAAGACCACGCTACAATGCTGTGTAGAACAGCAGCATTATGATGGGCCATGGGAAGAAAAATTTGAACAAAGTGGTTGTCTTGATCGGACGCCACACATATCATTCGCGACAGCTTTTCCTCGTAATACTGCAGCATCTGGTTCTCTTTGGTGCTGAGTCCTCCAAACAGAGAGGGCTCCAGAGACTCCAAGTTGAAGTCTGCGTCTATTTCAAACGGAGAGGGAATTCGAACCAACGAATTAACGTCCAGCTGGTTGATATCATCCTCTGTGAGATCGGTGATATCCACAATTGGGTGATCGACTGCGGGATCCACGTAGTTGGTGAAGTTGTAGGGATGGAAATCAAGCATGGGGACAGGGGCCACATCTGTAGAACCCGCTACAGGCGGTGGCGCATGGTCCACGGGAACAACCACAAACTGCTCGTGCGTGTCTGGCAGACCCTTTCGTTTCTTGTTCTTGTACTCTGTTCCAGGAGCTGGGTACACGCACACGATTCCGAGCCGTTTGCAGCACTCACAAACAGGCCGTGTTTCGTCGCAGCGCTTCTTGCGTTTGCGGCACGTATAGCAGCCGTCTCGGGACCGTTTTCGAGGCGGCTGGGCCGGAGGCGCCGCCGGCACCGGGTCCTTGGGGGCACTCATGGCGAAGGCGGTAAAACGGCGGTAAAACGGCGGTAAAATGGGGATGGAGAAATCGCGCTCGTTCAGCTGCAGACCACCCAGAATCTGACAATGCAAGCACGCTGGCGGTCGCGCGACGGAAGAAAAAGGGCCACTTCGACGCGGGTGAACCTCCAGAAGCTGCTATCTGCGGAGTTGCAATTCCACTGTTTTTTGGCATCTTCGGACGTAGGGTTTAATTTCCCTGTTGGGAGAGTGTGGGGGGAGACACCAGTTGTTGCCCCCCGCAAGAAGGCGATTTGGTAGAGAGAAGGTCCTCCTAGGAGTCTTAGGTAACACTTGTATAGATTCACGTGATTTACCGAGGTCCTGTCGTGATGATATCCACTTATTACCGGGAAGGCGCTGCTCAAAGAGCTCTGAAAAAGTTCGGCAGATTTGCCCGAAAGGTAAACAACAAAGGCGAAAAAGTGAGATAACAATTGCAGCAACAGTGAGGCTGAAGTGCATGGTTTAGGTGGGTAGATATGTGGGTTGGAGTGTATGATTTGGAGTGGGGGTCAGCGTGGAAGATCGCCGCGGTGCTCGTATTATATTGCCTTGGTGATTTTCCACATCTTTTCCAGTTATTTGTTGCGCTAGTCATTGTTCCCCAATGTTTATTGCCATGACCATCAATGTCGGTCAGTTTTAGACTGGTTTGGAGCTGCATGAAGGCTTCCTTGATGATGCTCACAAGCCCTGGGTACGACTTGGACGATGACTCTTTGGAGATAAGCGTGAAAACATGCATCTAATAGCATTGGGCAACAATGGATAAGCATTTGAAATGCGACTTGCCGAATTATCCGAGCGTTTTGTCTTGTGTTAGGGGCGTGAGTGCTCAACAAGCTGTGCCTGGGCAGTACATATCGTACTTAGCACTGGGAAACAGAGAGGCTACTGAGGCTCAATAGATATAGATGAGTAGATACATGTCTTCAGCGCATCAGACGCAGACGAAAAGGTCTTCACATTCGCCCGCTGTGCCAAGATTCTTAACACAGTAATAATATGAATGAGTTAAACATACCAGACCAGGCACTGATGCTAGGGCTCATGCTCCTGCTCGTGCTGGTACCAGTGCCACCCCAACGGCTGTAGGAAGGGAAAGGCAAAGTAGAGAGAATGGAAGATACATTCTATGAGACTCGTCATCCTTGACTCGATTGGACACCAGATCAGGCTGTGGTGTCGGTCAGATACATTGCTCGACATGGTCCCACACTCCTGAGCAGTTATCATAACTGGGGAGCTAAGACATGTGTATTTTTGCGTTTTAATTGGTGGACAAGGCTGCTGGACGGGCACTTTTCAAGTCCCGGACGCTTTTCTGGTCCATATACCTCCGGTTTCGGAATTATAATGGATACGGTAAATGCTGAGTTTAAGCCAGGCGACTTGGACATGTTGGAAGATGGAGAAGCAGACGGGTAGTTTAGCAGGCGCATTAGTCTGCAAAATTTGTGCTAGCCTGGTCTACTCCTCAGCTGAATTAGTGCTTCCCGTCTGCCAAGCAAACCGAGACGTCAAACGCCGAGGAGTCTGGAATGGAAAGTAATCGCCAAAAGCTAACGACAGATAACCACAGAGTGTAAATGGTCGGTTTAAAACAAGCCTGTATGAAAGAGGGCTTATTGGGAGAGCTTGGGGAGGTTTTCTACTGTACCGCTCTGTACTTTGACTCTGTGGTGCATCTTTTAGATTGGTTCTTGTATCGCTTCTACTAGCTAATCTCATCTCATCTCGCTAACCTGAATCTGCAAGAAGAATACATGCTTGATGGTTGCTCTTCTGTTCCTCCCCTTTTATTTTCACGGTGCTATTCATTGGTTCCATTATAGGAGCTCATAGAGCTCGGCCCAGGCCATCTCCCGCCTTTTATTCTTGTGTGGAATCTATAATAGTAAACATAAAACGTGCGCGCATGGCACGCCGTCCAAAGCGGAGAGCTTTCACGAGGGCCAAAAAGGCCCCCAGAAAAGCGCATACTAAGTCATTGTGTTTAAACACTGACAAGCCCATCCGAAAAAGACTCACCATCTTTACTGCTGCCATTTCTACCCCAACTTGAGCTGAACATTGAGAGTTGAAACCCATACTCTTAACGCCATGGACTTAACAAGTTACGAGACATTCCATTATGCATCCACGCTGTCACCTTGTTTCTCCAGTGAAGGCCCCACCCCCTTAGCCAAGAGATACTAGCGGCGTCTAGCAACGTTCTTTTTCTCTGTCGACCACCAAGGTGGTTGGAGTGCAGATTTTGCTTGCCCAGGCAGAGACGGAGACATGGACAAGACACGGACAGAGACTTGGACTAGGCACGGAACCAAAATAACAAAGAGCCTCATCGGCCGTTTACTTACGAAGATGCACTTGTCACCGGCGAACTCCACGTTTACGCCAGAAGAGTCTCTTAAGCTCTGGAAGCCGGTCTTGTCTGAACTCCTCGTACTTGTAGCTGCTGCTCTAAGCCCATCTTATGCACTTTAAACCAATACGAGAGTCGCTTAAACACTGCCTAGAACAGCTGTCGAAGATGGCGATGGAAAGGATATATAAGAATGAACCATTCCTGGTGCGGTTTATCTCATCTCCAACCAACCAACCATGAATCTCAAGGAGCTGGACGAAAAGGCCAAGTATGTCTTTGACACCAAAGACCGGGTCGCAGACAAGTTCTTCGAATCAATGTCCCCCAAGCCACGCAAGTTGATGAAGTTCCTCTTCTCGCCGGACTATGACTACAGCTCTGCCACCGAGAACTTTGACCCCAATGACACCGTAGATGATCTGCAGCTGACCCATTCGGAAATCGTCCGAAAGGTATGGAATAAGAAGCAACTCATCATGGGCTGGGGCTTTCTGCTCTTCATGTCGCTGGTATCTACCATCATGTCCTCTTCTTTCCCCTCTTACATTGTCTACGCCTCTTCCGAGTTCTCCCAGATGGGCGCCCTGGCTTCTGTTCAGATTGTGCAGTCCTGTATCTTTCTCATCGCCCGGGCTCTGTGCGGTAAGTTGGCCGACAACTTTGGCCGGTTCGAGGCTATGTTCATCTCTGTTTGCTCGCTGACCGTCGGATGTGGCCTGTACATGGGAACACACAACATTGTCACCTACTTTGCCGCCCTGGCCTTCTACTCCATCGGAGACATTGGTATCCAGATGATGTACGAGATCTTTGCCGCAGACACCTGTGATCTGCGAGACCGAACATTCTTCCAGACCATCACTCTGTTTGCCAACCTCTTCACTCCCTGGATTGCAGGTCCCATGGTCCAGTCAATGCTCCAACACTCCACCTGGCAGTGGGGCATGGGAATGTGGGCCATCATTGTGCCCGTGTGCTCAATTCCCTTCCTGGTGACTCTGCTCTATTTCCGAATCAAGGCTTACAAGATGGGTCTGCGAATACGACGAGGAGACCCCAATCGAACCTGGTGGCAGAACACCATCACCGGAATCATCAGAATGGATCTGCCCGGCCTGTGTTTCCTCTGTGCTGGTCTCATTCTCTTCTTTGTGCCCATCTCTTTCTGTGCAGGTACAGACAACTGGAAGCAGCCCGGAAACATTGCCATGCTGACGGTCGGCACCTTCCTGCTCTACGTTGCCTTCCCGCTGTGGGAGTTCTTCGTCACCAAACACCCCTTTCTCAAGTACAAGCTCATGTCCAAGCGTCTGGTGACAATTCCCGGCTTCATCATTCTCTTCTACAACATGTCCTTTGCCATCTACCACCCCTACTTCCAGGTCTGGCTCCTGCTGGCCAAGGGTCTCAAGCAGGCAAAGGCCACCAACTTGCACATGGCCATGTTTGTGTCACTGACCGGAACCACCCTTCTCTTTTCGCCGCTCATGCGATGGCGAGCCAAGCTCAAGTCCGTCATGGTCTGGGGTACTATTCTGTACTTCATTGGAATGGGACTCACCTACGAGTTCCGAAAGCCCGAGAAACCCCTCCACACCATGATTCTGGCTCAGGTATTTGAGGGTGTGGGAGCCGGTCTGCTTGTCATTCCCGTCATGGTTTACATCCAGGTCGTGTGCAAGCAGTCCGATGCTGCCGCCGCCATCACCGTCTACTACTTTTTCAATTCCACCGGTACCATTCTCGGTAACGTCATCTCGGCCGCTGTGTACCGAAACCATTTCCCCAAGCTGCTTCGAGAAACAGGGTCCTTTACTGACCGGGAGATCCAGGCCATTTTCGGCTCCATCTACGCCGGTCTCAGATACCCCGTGGGCTCCCCCCAAAGAGCGGCCATTGGAACCTCGCTCAACACCGTCATCCGATCACTGCTCATCGGCCCTCTCATTCTCTGTGCCATCATGTTCTGCCTCTCTCTGACCAACGCAGATATCAATCTCGATACCGCCCAGCGAATCAAGGAGGAGTCCGAGCATGTCAAGGCCGACGAGTCCACCGACGATAACGGACTGGTCGTGGAGACAGACTCAATCGAGAAGCCGCCCTCCTACGACGAGAAGAAGCAAGTCGAGGAGATGGTCCAGAAGGCCTGAACAAAACCAACACTTAATGACTGACACTTAATGACTGTACTCCAGCGACTGTACAATACTTATCAACTATTTGTACCTCGAGAATGAGGAGTAATGATTGTAGAATCATTCGTACATCTGAACTGTGCCCACCAACAATTCAGTAAGTAGCCTTAACCCTTACTCAACTATTACTACACTACAATCAACTTATAATTAATGAATGTATTATGCAGAAAATAATAATATAGACGGTGGCTATCTCGTACTTGTACTGCACACGTTAGGCAGGGACTACTTCTTCAACTTCCCTCCTCTTGTCATGTCTATATTCAATTACATTCATTCGTATCCAACCCATACCGCTTATGGCCTCATTTTATGCTCTACACCTCCCCTTACTGCTGCTTCAACGAAGATCGACCAGCCTTGAGCAGCTCGTCGCACAGCAGCAGGTTGGTGGCAATACCAGTGGCACTGGCAATGCTGTTTCGGATCACCCGGAACGAGTCGTAGACACCCTCAACCGTGGGGTCCATGGGCTCGCCGGTGGTCAGATCCAAACCCACAAGATGGCCCTCGGCAATCTCGTCCTGGCACTCGGTAATCATGTCAAGAGCGTCGTAACCGGCGTTAGAAGCCAGAGTCTTGGGGATAATCAGCATGGCCTCGGCAAAGGCTGTGATTCCGTACTTGGCCTTACCCTTGGTGCTTCGCGCGAACTTGATGAGATGCTGGTGCAGAGCGAGCTGGAATGCGCCGGCACCAGGAACAACAGCCTGGTCGGTTCGGCAGTTGGCCACAGCTCGGAGACCGTCTCGCACCGCATCGGAGGTCTGGGCAATGCTGTGAGAGTTGGGGGCTCGGATCAGAATGGTCACCGACCGGGGGTCCTTGACCTCCTCAATGTAGGTGTACTTCTCCTCGCCAATGGTCTCCTCGTAGACCAGACCGGCCCATCCCAGAATATCGGGACGCAGATCCTCAACCGAGTTCTGGGCCTCTCCTCCACACACGAGCTGCAGACGCTCCATGTTTCGTCGCTTTGCTCGTCTCAGGGCAAAAATGCCGTTCTTGGCCAGAATGTCCAGAGACAGAGGATCAATACCCTTCTGGTTGACAATAACAAAGCCCTCGCCGTTGGCACACACTTCCCGCTTGAGTTCGACAATCTTCTTGACCTTGTCGTCCACAAACTGTCGCTCGGACTGTACCAGCTTCTCTCGCTCCTCAGCAGTGGAGTAGAAGAAGCCGGCGTTGACCTCGGACTTCTCGTACTCTAGAGACACGTTGAGAGTGAGCACAAACGCGTTCTCGACTCTCTTGGGCATGTCGGGGTGTCGGGGACCATGATCCAGAACCAGACCTCGGATCAGCCGAGTGTCGTCGGGTCGCTGCTGCTTCATGATCTCAACCATGTGCAGATCGTCTCCAACTGCCAGAACGGCATCGGTGACGACGGGAGCCAGACGCGCCACCAGAGTGGGGTTCACTTTGGTGGCGAGGGAAGATCGAGCGACCGCCAGAAGCAGCTCTCGGTCGACGCTGCCGGCCTTGTTGATCTTGAAGGTGTCGAGGAAGGAAAGGGCCTCCTTTCGAGCAATCTCAAAGCCCTCAGCAATGACTCGGGGATGCATCTCAGTGACGAACCGCTCGGCCTGTCGAAGCATCTCTCCAACGTAAAGGACAACCGATGTCGTACCGTCACCGGTAATGTCGTCCTGTGCAGTGGCGGCTCGGGCAATCAGTACGGCGGTGGGGTTCTGGATCTGCATCTCGGACAGAAGCACCTTTCCGTCCTTGGTGAGCTTGATTCCTCCTGCTCCATCAACAAGCCTGGGTTAGTATTGTATGACTCTCGTGATGTGCTTTTGGTGATATGACTTTGGTGATATGACTCTGGTGATAAGACTGTGACGTGTCTTGAAACAGTGATATGGCATATCTGTGTTCATTTGATAACTCCTGTCGTGGTACGTCCTCAATCAAGTCGTGACCACGTCAAAATGAATCCTGTGTCGTGGTTATAACATCCTGGCTTCCATCATGTTCCAATTACATAAACAGGTGCAATTGCAACACAATAATCAACAGCACCATCGTCGTGTACAACATAACACGGACAGATGCTCATCATTACCCTTAGGACGTCTTGAACTCCTTCTTGATGTTTGTCTAACACCAACTGATCGCCACCATACTCACATTTTGATGGTGCCCTTGGGACCCAGATTGCTGCAAAGAACGCTCTGAAGACCCTCTGCGGCGGCAATGTTGACCTGAAGCGCCTGCTGCCGTCGCAGGGACTCGGCCTTGGGGTTCAGTAGTTGCACAGACATGTTGTGTATGTGTGATTCGAAAAGTGTGGAAAACAGAAAAGCCCCGTGCAGATAGGATTTGGTGACGTCTTTAATTTTCACAGACGAGGTTCGCACACACTCTATCTGCACTCAGGCACTACTTTGGGGGACGCGTGTTCGATTACCGGTGGCGTAGAGAATAACGTAGAATCTTTTAGAAGACGAAATATATAAATAAACAAAAGGGTTGCTTGACTGATGGATATTTCCAGGGACGATATACATTCACTCGTTTTATGCCCATTAGACCCTCTATTCTCCGTTGTCCGGACAACGCCTCACTTAGTCAGGGTTAGTTGGACGCCTTAGCAACTCAGCAACACGTGTATTGAGAGCAGCTCACCGACTGTACGAGCACGAGTACGAGTACGAGAAATTGTACATAGAGATTAAACGAAACGGGCAGATAGTTTTAGTCACGTGATTGAAATATTGGCACCTCCCGTGTTTTTCATTTCAGTACCTGTGCACTCCTGTGTTCTCGTATTACATAATATTAACATATGCATGCTGAAAAAAATCCCACCTGGCGTAATTATGAGTCCACCGCTGCAGGAAAAAAAATTTCTGCAGTATATATAGCAGACCATGTCCTTGACCAGAACTTCACTGCCTGTGATGGTTTTTTTTTAATTAGACTCTGATCACACATGAGGTCAAAAAATGTCAAATTTGCTGAGGCAGTTCCCACACAATATTTAGTTGATATAATCAGGTTAGGAAGAGGACATGGATATCGCCAGTTCTGAGACCTAGAGGTTATGAGCCATAGCACGGCAATAGCACAATCTATTGCCAATTGGCAACGGACATCCATCTACACGTCGTTGGTGCTGATGGCAGGTGTCACGAGCTGATTTGACGGTTTCCGGACATCTTCGACGTGTTTAGAGCCAAGGCTGACAGTCATCGCTGACAGTCATCATCTACAGAACGACATCATGCCTTTTTGATCGCAGCAATACACAGGTTATGACCAGTGCCTAGCGCAGTATATACATACAACTCAAGCTCCAAGGTTCTCCTCTGATCTCTTTGGCCGACTTATACATGCTGGTAGGAACTCCTACATGCAGATACGCACACGTTGGTACGTCCATTGGTACATTAATAGTGACGAAAGAAGAGCTCTGAACCGATTAGTGAAACACGATGGCATCAGCTGTTTCCTCCAATAGACGGCCAGCTAATAATCTTACCACCCCACGTCTCCACCGATGATGTCTCATATTTAGCCTCGTCTTGATAGCTGCCATTTATTATTCAGACGAGTTCGGCTACGAAGACCAATTGATCATTATGCCGGGTACAAGTAGCTCCAATTTCACGTGACCAACGACATTAGAAATTCCGCTACCCATACCGGTACTGTACCTGTATCTATCCGTCTAACCGTTTGTAACCTGCTTACGCACGTGCGCATTCCTCGTTAGTTTCATTTGAAGGGGCTAGCGGCTATTATCTTCATTAGAGGCATAAATCGGTCCATTTTAGACGCCCTCTCCTGGCAGGTATCTCCGGTTCTATCAATTTGCCATTGCTCGGTCTTTGGCAATGCCTCCATATATTTCATTTCATGGTTACAATACACCTCAGACAGCATCGGATGTCTCACACCACCATGCAGCTGAGATGCATCAAATATGCACGGCGATGCACAAGTCGACGATACCAAGCGTAAGCGAGTGGATACTAAAGCTTGGGCTGAAAAATTTGTACTGCTAAAAAATGTACTGCTAAAAGTTTGTACTGCTAAAAAAAATATGTGCTGGACTAACACAGCTACGACTCCAATTTGATACAATATCAATAAATAAACTGCAGAACAATAAATAGAATGTGCAAGAGAGTTTGCACGGCGCTAGGAGCGCGGACGTAACGTCAATGTTTGCTTTCACAAGGAAAACAAACGGTCCTAAGACAATTCAAGGGGTCCACTTTGCTGGCAGTCCTGAGTGCCAAGTGTATAGGGGGTATGTGATGGTGGTGCCCGCCGTCCGCGGTCTGCTTTTTTTGGGTTGGGAGTGCAAGTCAAGGATTATTCAATCAGCTTGACAAGACCCCATGCAGCTCCGGCAGCAAGACCACCAATCAGAGTCATCTGGATACCATTCCACGTGATGCAGCCTCGTCCGACGTCGGATCCAAGAGAGATGACAGTCTTGGTGCAACCGAAGATGAAGAGGGTGATGAGCATGACAATGACGGACCACATGAGACCATCGTCGACGTGGGCGGTAAAGAAGTAAGGGATCAGGGGAATGAAACCTCCGAAGAAGTAAGCCAGACCAATGGTCATGGCAGAGGTGAATTCTCGGCCCTCAGCAGGTTCCTCGAGACCCTTTCCGAATCGAATGATAAAGTCAACCATGGATGTGGGGTTCTTCTGCAGGTCCTTGGTGAAGGAGGCAGTGGTCTCGGGAGAAAGGTTGTACTGGGCGAGGATGTCGGCGATCTGAGACTCTCCCTCGGAGGACTCGGTCTTGAGGACGGCTCGCTCCTTGGTGCACTCGGACTTGTAGTAGTCGTTCTCAGACTTGGCGGCGAGGTATCCACCGAGACCCATTGAGATGGCTCCGGCGACAAGCTCAGCCATACCTCCGGTGATGACAAGCTTGGTGTCTCCCAGAGAAGACAGACCGGCGGTGAGGGCAAAGGGGACGGTGAGGCCGTCAGAAAGACCGATGATCATGTCGGAGACAACTCGAGGAGAGACCCACGAGTTTCCGGATCCAGACGATCCCGAGCCCTGGGACAGGGTGTCGTCGTCGGTGAGACCAAGGCGGGCTTCTTCGTCGGTCATGGTGGCGTAGGAGGCGTTGTTTCGGAGGAGAGGCTGCTTTTCAGTTCCAAAGATGGCCTTCTTAAGGGCGACAAGAACCATTATATTTTAAAATTTGGGAGTTGGAATCGAGAGCGATGGCGCAAAGCTAAATTGAAGGCTAGACACGAACTGGCGTATGAGCGTTCAATGGACAAACACGTGAATGGGTATGGAGGCAACGACTTTTCAAAGGAGTCGCACGAGGGGTTTTGGGTGGATGGAGCGGTGCGATGCACAGGCGGTGGGGTTTTTTGTCTGTTGTAAAACTGCTGGAGAGACCGGTAGCTGGTTGCTAAGCCAAAGCAGCAGACCGTCTCTATAAGTAGACCTTGCCGTGATGTTGCTCTACACACACTGTTGGAATGATTTAGTAATGCGCGGCCTGTGATTGGTCCGCCACCCTTTTGAAATATAAGGTTTCATTTAGACTATTTTCCCCTACAAATCTTATTACAAGCGAGTCCGGTTGTGGTGGGGTTGGCGGGAGCAACTGGGTCCCGTTAAATGTGTGTTTTGAGGCTATAGAAATGCTTGCCGGCATTTTCTGACCACAAATATCTCTTTTTTTCCCTACAACTTTCCGGTCTCAGGTCGCCCCCCCAACCCTCCCCCCCCCCTCACCGTCACACGAGTCTATATGTGTGGCAACCAATAACATGGGGGGTATTGAAAACACACTGGAAGTTAAAGTTGTTTAGCTTGGCAATCTACACCTGCTTTTGCTACCGTGATTGGAAGCCGGGCGAAGAAGGGCCATGTTTCTGCCAGTCTAGGGCCTGAAAGCTGCAGGCAGAAACGCAGTGGCGTTCAGCCCTGCCATTAGGTGGATGCAAGCAACCCCCACAACCAGTCTGCGGCATGGTAGTCCGAGACAAATGCCTCAGAACCATGTATGTACGATCCACCAGAAACCCACGGAACCCACTGCTATCTCCTTATCGAAAGCGGCCAAAAGATACAAGTCTACGCCTTGGTCCGCAAAGTTGGGTTGGATTTGTCAACATCCCTGCAGCAGAGCTAATCCTGCCGACGCTTACAGAAAGGTCATGGGCCTTCTGCGGTGCAGTAGCTTCAGTGGCTTGTGGCCAATCATTGGAACGCTATATGTAATGAAGCGGTTGGAGTCCGAGGGAATTACCGTCCGCGACAGGCTCCTACTGGTAGTATCGTTCACAGGCAGCCTTTCTCACGAAGCATACCCCCTCCTGAGTCGTACTGTACTTGACACCAATGCACAGCAGTCCAGCTGACAACTTTGAGCTTCCGTCTTCTGCAAGTGCTCCGAGATTCGATCGGCACCAACCTCCGTGTGGGGAGCTTCTTGTTCCACCATTGAATTGGTTTGTTATGGAGCTCTTTGTCCGTCTAACTAGTGGCGGCTGTGTTGTCAAGGCTCAATAACATAAACAAGATGACGTCTTAGACCACCATAGCAGTTTGTATGTACACACTCGCCTGAAACAGACCTACAGAAAACTGCACAATCCTACAGCCCGGAAGTCGCATGTATACACAATACAGGTGCCCCGGACCAAACTGTGGCGCTATCAACGTTCACACGGGCTTCAAACAATGTTGTGTGGCAGACGTCATCTTTCCAGGATCCAACTTAAGCGATGCATGATCTGGCCCGTTGGGCGTGTATCTGTCAATACAAGTACAGTGTGTACATGCACCGGTGAGAGTACTTGTACTTGTGCTTGTGTCCTACGAGCGACACATGTCGCACTAGTCAATCACATACGGAGTTTCTGCTTCAGTCTCATATGCATCAATCAATGTTGTTGTGCCGCCCATAGATGGAACCAACGTCATAGCAAACAATGATAAAGGCCATTTATGATTCTCATGACTTCTGAATGCAAACGTACCGACTGGTGGCTGATTGTCGTCTCATCTGTGAAGATCCTGACACCCAGGTCAAGGTTCTGATAACCAAACAGACAGGGGTATGAAACCAAGACAGCGAGCCCATAGAGCACGGTTCCCAATCTCTTTGTACACTGCCAATGTCGTAGGGAATCTTAGCTTGGATGCGTTTATCCCCAATTATTACATGTCTCCGCTCATCACAATCAAAACAGACGCTTGGAATGTACACAGTGTGGAAAAGTTGTATACAGACACTTGTAGCAAATACACACAGGGATACAATACTAACCTGGTGGCCATACACACAGCCTTTGTCCATGTGAATTTCGGTGGTCTGACATTGGTTGCACGAGGTGAGGCTTGCCAAGGATGACAACTGACGTTATTCTTCGTTAGTCTGAATCAGAGATTGTTTTTGTAAGGGCTTGGCCAGGAGGGTCGTGAAGGAGACTGGGAAATATTACGAATCTCTCTTGTAATCACAAGTAAAGGTGACATTCTGTGAAGGCAGAGTCTCTCTACTTGTAGCAGGAGAAGTGTGCACTTAATAGTACAAGTACCAGTACAAGTGCAAGACAGTACAAGTGAGACCAGTACACAGTACATCCAAGCGAGTACCACTATGTACAAGTGCAAGTACTCTCTTTACTCTGTTTATATATAGGGTAAAGCAATCGACGGGAGGGACGGGATACCAAAGTGATACCCAGTGCGATCGTTTGGTGTTGCTCAACTTGAAATTCTGGGACATGTGACTCTTACAAGCACCGCTCTGTAGCGTCTTCACAGGTACACCACCTACAACTACTGTAAACCGACATTCAAACAGGCGACAAAGAGAAGAGTACTTCTACCAATACAGTATATACTACCTCACTATCAAATAACAAACAACAATTCATTGTTGACAAGAAGATTCGTGTCTAGGACGTGTCAAACAAAAAGCCAGAAAGACAGCAAATATCTAGTCAGTATTTTTAACTGAGAACTGAGTAGTGCCTGCCTTAGTTTTCTCGACGCTTGTTGCTTTTCAACCCATGTTGCTCACTACACACTGTACATACTTGGACATGTATGGGGAACTGGACTTGCCTAAAACTGCGCTTCCGGTACACAAATCATAGTTACAAGCGCATTTACCGAGTAAACTTGATAAATCCACAAACTTATCTATAAGTTAGTGTCCCGAGCTGTTCTCTAGGGTGCACACAGTCTGTTGTGCCTGAGCTGTCACGAGGCGGCTACTCTGGGATGATAACGAACCTCGAAAGATCAACAAAGGCAATAGCAAGATAATATTCAGTCCAAAAATCTCTCCATTATATCTACTTGTCTCATTACTTTACTGTACATGAAGGGTATTTGTCCAGGAACATTTCCCTCAGTACTTCATGAAGCTGCAGATCTCACCGACCCTCCAAATTCAGAATTACTCTAGAGACTGTGGTAAACGGGTGAAGGAGATATAAAAGCTCTGGCAGATACACCACAATCATTAACATACAACCATATAATACATCTTCATCGTTTCTTCGTGTGGTTTTGAGCCGTTTAGCGGTCAATATTTATACAAGTAATAATTCATGGTCACGTAATCTAAACGACTGTTCCTAGTGTTTTATGGGAATTTTTAGAAAAAAGCCCGCCATCATAGTATAGTGGTTAGTACACCACGTTGTGGCCGTGGAAACCTCAGTTCGATTCTGGGTGATGGCAATTTCTTTTTCCAGAGCATGACTTTTTGCTGAACATGACTTTTTGAAGCATGTTCTTGTAAGTGCTCGAACCAAACCGGTACTCGCCCTAAATTCGCACGAGCCGTGAACATCAGACACCGCTAAAGCCCTCAAAAGACTGGTTTCGCCCGAAACAGTAACATCACCCTCAAGGTTCAACGGCCAATAAGGGCGAGAATAAACACTTAGAACGTTCCAAGCTGCGGCTTTATCTTGTTGTGACGAACACTTGCAGTTATAATGCCTCAATGGAGCAACTCGACCAGACCCCGCCAGGCTCTAGCTGCATTTCCAGCCCGTGTTTGCATTCCAAATGAGGTTTTGGGAACATGTGGAAATGTGGGGTGTAGGATTGGATGAGGATAAAATAGACAGAACCATTCAGCACAGTTTCGTTCGGCTCTTGTTAGTAAGATGACCCTTGGTGCTTATCTACAGCTGGCTATACGACAGCTCGTAACTTACGCCGTGTTATCAGAAAACCTAACCCGCAATTTCTGGATGTGGGGGCATGCATACACTGCGAGTCCAACCGACAGCAACGACTTGTGAATTAAATACTGTTAATATACATGTCCTATCTAGTTGTCAAACGCCATCTAGTTGTGATGGTTAACAGAAGAGCTCTTGGCATGGATGGAGGAGACTCGCTTGACTCCACTGAGCGAATTGACCTCGGCCATCTCAGTTTCGGTGGGAGCTCGGCCCAGCTTGTTCCACAGAGACTTGGCTTCAGGCAGCAGATCCACGTGGGGGAAGAAGCCGCACCACCAGAGAAAGTGGTAGAGGTGCTGTCGCTTGGCCAGGAAGACCTGCAGGTAGCACAGGTAGACAATGTAGATGTAGACTCCGAGTCCGGTGAAAATGTGCCACCAGGCATGGCCCTCGATAACCAGACCGTAGGGCAGGCCGACTTCTCGTCGGATCTTGATCCACTGGTTGCACAGGTGGATGTCCAGGTTCCACAGAAAGTAGCCAAAGAGGAAGGAGAAGAGGCCAAGGGCGAGCAGTCGCCAGAAGAGGTTCTTGGTCTTCTGGTCGGAAATGTAGGCCTTAGTCAGAGCCACAGACTTTCCAATGACAATGAAGTTGAGAATACCGTAGGCGGCCTGGTGGAAGGTGGGGTTCTTGTTGTGCAGGTAGATGGCTGTGAGCAACAGGGCACCGGCGGCGATTCCGACGCCCAGCAGCGTCTTGAAGTGGTTGCTCTTTTTGTTGGAGAAGACAATGTACAACGGCACGCAGGTGGCGTAGATCATGGGTAGCTCATCCAGCAGCTGGAACTCGTACCACAGCGTCATGTGGAACATCCAGGAACCAAATCCCACAATGAAAAAGCCAATGGCGGCGAAAATGATGGTGGGGTGGTGTTTCTCCCGGTACACGTTAATGATGGTGTACAGTGCCATGATCATGAACACGGCGTTTGTGGTGGTGTTCATGATTTCCGCCACGTATTTGCTGACCACGTAGTTTTCCTCGCACCAGTCAATGGTCGATGTCGTGGGGCCCCAGTAGCCGTTGTCCACGGGTGGTGGGTATGGGATTCCTCCAGGTAGCATCTTGTGTGTGTGTGGGCGGTCTATCTATGTCTAGCTGGCGAGGAACGTGTTGCTGCTTCTGTGTCGGATGCAACGGGACGAGGGTTGTTAGTGGAGAGGAGAGAAAATCTGTGTCTGACCAAGTTCCCCAACCCAGTTTATATCAGGCATGCTAAATCCCTCGATTGTATGCATAGTCGCAGCGCTAAATGCAATGTGCAACCTTGTGTGAAGAGGAGTGTCAAATCAGACCCAAAAGTGACGGGCCCAGCTGAGCCGACAAACATGTGAGAGTCGGTCAATTGGGTGCCTGCACGGTCGAATCGGGCTCGCAAACAGGTCTTTTGGTGGCCCCACTCTTGCTGCCCCGCACGTTTCGTCCTCCGCTAGCGAGTTAGCCCAAAGCTAAACACTCCAGCCAGCCGGCGTTATGGTGCACACTTGTTGGTGAGCTATGGGGGTCTCGTAGAGCCGACCTCGAATGATGTGACCCTGAGCCCGATCGGAAATAGTAGCAACGGTGCTAAGACGGATCGTGTGCGAAAAAGGGCGCTGGCCGGTCTTCCAACGTGGTGTTTGCACCCTCCGCCCTTCCTCGTCTGCCACCACCTGCCCCATTGGTATTAACTCCGAAGTATAGGCTGCGAAAGCCGGAGTATCGAGCAAGCCGGCATGTGGCGCACTATACCGAACCACAGACGCCACCACGAAAAAGGCGCCCAAATAAGCGTGACATCGAAACAACTGCCCAGGGCAAACTGCGCCCTATATATATTTACCGCAAGTGAACCCAACCACAACCACAGACACAATCACAACGTTCCCACTGTAGCTATGATACAAAGATACAAACATCATTTTCCATACCACCCGTCACGTGATAGCAATAGAGTGCAATAAATATGCACGAGGAGACCCAAAAAAAAAAAAAAAAAAAAAAACCAAATCATATTGGACATGTCTCATTGAGCCCATTTAATTGGGACCTGCTGAGGAACGGTAGGGTAAAAATAACAGGGGCTTTTAGCCCTTTTTCCACATAGAGCCGTACCCTGAATACTGTAAACATGCGTTCCAGCCCGCCAGCCGCACGTGTTCCTGTTCGGGGTTTGAGACATATCTTTTTTGGGCTTTCTCAGTTCAGTTCAACCTGTGGTGGTGCTCGTACTCGTACCAGCGGCACAAGCACAAGACATTGCTGCCAAGTCTTGGCGTAATTTAATGTGCATGAGATAATGAGATTGACAGATCTCATTTCGTGGCGTATTCGGCTGCGGTTGAGGGCCTTGTTTTGTTGTGTTTTTATATATTCGGCTTTACACATTGTCAAGAAACTTAGTTGGCTGTTGTTAAGCGCATCAACAGACGATACATGAAAAGCCAATAGATCTGCTCTGTGAGGTGAGCAGTGTTCTCTCTTTCATCAATAAATATGCATTACGGTAATTAACCCTCCAGATCAAGATCCATCTCCATCTCCTTGTCCTTGTCCTTGTCCTTCTGCCTTGCCTTGTCCTGGCTCTTATCGCCCTCTCTGGTCGCATCTCTCTTATCCTTCGCTCTCTGTTTGATCTTCGTCAGAGCCTTTGCAATGCGAACAGAACCACTGGTCTCGTTGCCATTCGGCAAAAAGTCCAGAATCTGCGTCTGGCGGTTCTGCTTGGCATTCATTTGCTGCAGAACAGGCAACAGCAACGAGTCAATCGAGTTACCACCAATCGTGTCTCCTAGATACTCTCGCAGACCAACCAAAGAAGGATGACCCCACTTGAAAGGAGTCTTGTCGTCGTCCACAGAAGGCTCCAAGTACCCCAATCTGATCTTCTCAGACGGAAAAGAGGCACTCAGGAATAGCTTTGAAAGAAACCGCTTCGAGAACTTGGACTTAAAAGCTGACGTGTTATCACTCTTGCCTCTGTTAGCCCTCTCAACAAGCTGGGATTCCCACCAGTCCTTGAATTCTCGCAGTGTATCTTTTCCAGGAGCCTTGAACTCGGCCAGAATCTCCATGGCAGATACAGGTCCAATGCCAGGTAGACCGTCAGTGTAATCTGATCCCAACAACAGAGCCAGGTCGACCAGATCCTTACGCTCGAGATTGAGAGTCTGTTCTATCTCACCGGTCTTGTAGCATTCCACGTACTTGTTCGAGTTGAAGAAGTTCTTGAAGACACGCATTCGAGGGTTGGACGAGAACAAAAACACATCTGAATCCTCGGTGATTACTCCATCGACAAGATCCAGATTCACTAGAGTCGCACACTGGGCCTCGGCTTCTGTGGGCGCAGTAATGAAGGGGATACCAAACAGCTGCAGCAGCTGCTGACACTCGTCAACCATGGTCTGAGTAATGGCCTCTTCGTTGGTCGTATCTCGAGACTTTTGGGTATGATTGATTTGCTCAAGTTCCTCCATTAGCGCCATTCGCATCTCCTTGGCTTGCTCCTCCTCCAGCTTGAACTGCTTCTCAAACTCCTCCTGTTCACGGTTGAAGTTTTTGATCAGGTTCTGCGACGTCTGCATGTCCTCTACAGCTTCTTCTTCAGCTAGAACCATGTTCTCGAAGGACTTGTTGTGTTCGTCGACTTCAGGGGTGGCATCACCATCAACCACTGGCGACTCCTTTGGCGTATGAGCTTTAGATATGTCAGCAGGCTCAGTGACAACCTCAGGCTTGTCGAACGTGTTGGGCTCTAAAGAACCAGTGCCAACGATACCTTCACCTAATGATAGTTCACCAGTTCCAAAGATATCTCCTCCAAGCGACTCTGCAGGTTTTTCTGTAGGAATAGGCTCTGGTTCAGCCTTCTCTGGCTCAATAGACACACTTTCAAACTCAGCATCGGACTCAGAATCTGATACTGTAATGGTCTCTGTGTTTTCAGCAGGAGTAGGGACAGGCGCTGGTTGTATATTGGCTGATTTCGTGATGATAGAGGCAGTCACAGGCTTAGCCACAGAATTAGAAGCTGTGGGCTTAGACGGAAGCTTTGTAGTGGCGACAGCCCTAGAAGTAACCGCTGGAGCGACAGGCTCATCGTCATCGCTCAATTCAACAATCTCCCTCGTGATTCCATACGATTGCCCTCCATAATACAAGCCAGCATCCTCGTCCGAGTCAGACTCTTCTCTGTTGGCCACAGGTCGATGAGCGGATTGCACTCCATCCTGAGACTGCTGGAACCACACAGGAAGGGTTTCTTCTGGAGACTTTGACTCATCGGGCTCGTCAGGCTTGAGTACAGACTCATCCTTTTCAGCCAAGTCAGCATCAGCAGGTTTATTTGCCGACTGTGCATAATCATCGACAGCAGTCTCCAGGTCATTATCAAGCAAGGTGGATGACTGAGTGATCTCCTGTTCACCTCCCCACACCTTCTGGTCTCGATACGTCGACTGAAGAACCTCCATCACCTCATCTTCCTTCTTTTTCTTCTCTTCTGTTGGGGCAAAGATACCAGCGCCCCAGTCCATCTCTCCCAGCCCGTCCAGACCCTTCAACTGTAACGTTTTGGTCATGGCAGCAAGTTTGGCCTTCTTTTCGTCGTCCAAAGAGTTCATGATACTCTGTTGGGTCTCCAAATCCTCCCCAGCATCAATGATCTGCTGGTCGATATCAACAGTCTCCTTGTCATCAATGTCCACATCTTCCCATTCGTCATCTTCGCTCTCCTCCTTGATCTCCTCCTTTTTGATCTGAGTTTTTCTCCGTTCTTCCCTATCAAGACTGGACTTTCGTCTGAAACGACCGAAATCATGAGATCTCTTCTCTCCATCTTCGTCGTCAATCAAAACAGGAGAATCCCGATTCCCTCCTCCATCATGCATTGCTAGGGTCCATCCATCTTCGTTCTTTTCCATCACATACTCCTTCCCCTTCTCTCCAGATACTCGGTTAATCTCTGCAATGGTCTCATGCTCCTTGGGAAGCGTCAGATCGCCCTCCAAACCAACCAGCTGCATCAGTCGCTGTGTATAGTTGTTTCGAAGAGCAACTCGGTTAACCTGGAACTTGGAAAACGACTCAGAGTCAGGATACAGTCGCTGAAGCTGTTCGGCAGTATGACCCATACGAAGCCGAGATCTCAGCCGGGCACCGTTAAGCAACTCGTACTTTGTAGCATCTGGAAGCGACCGGAAATAGTCAGAATCAAAATCGATGTCAGTTGAAATGTCCAGAGAGCCGTCTCCAGCAACATGAGGGATCAGATTCTGCAGCTCTTTACGCTCCTCTAGCTCTCGTTGTGTCAGAAACCGATCGTCCTGGCCGATATTGACGTCCAGGTCGGGCAGATCATAGTCGGATTTGAGTTGTTGTTTCTTGTTGGAACCCCCCAACTTCTGCACCACATGCTTGGTGTCAGACCCCAAAAGCTCACTTCCCTTTGTGTAGTCGTCGTCGTCGTTGTCGTCGTCGTCCTCGCGCTTTCTTTTGGCGTTCAGCTGCTGCTCGCGGTTCTCGAGCTGCATCGCTAGAATCCGCTTGGCCTCTTTCTCCATACTGTCGATTCGGCCCTCCCGTCGCTCCCGTCGTCTTGCCACCGTCTTGCGCTTGAGCTCCGGAGCAACTCCGTCAAACACAAACACGGGCTTGATACCCAGAAACAGCAGCTTGAGAATCCGCCGGAAAAAACCAACCAGATGGGCATTCTTCTTTCCGGCTCCTCGGGTCGTCTTCAGAAACTGGTAGATCCAGATCGACGCGTCCACGGCCAGCCGGTTGCCGCCTAGAGTCTCAACCTTGACCGGCCGAGCTGTACTCTGCACGATGTCCCATAAACCGCGTACTCCCATGTGGTGGCGTCGTGGTTAACAGATTGCTGAAGATGATGCTTGAAGCTGCACTCGGGGTGCATGTTTATGCATGCTTATGCATGTCTATGGTTAGTAAGCCCAATGCGGATGAGTTCAATGAGGACTAGTACGCGTCCTGGACCAGTACAATATAGACGATAATTGGTAGAGATCAAGAGTCATTGAATCACAAGTACAAGTGCAAGTTTCATATCTAACACGTCTCCACCCATTCGATACCTCTCATACTGTTTCAATGACGGAATTCATGGGCACACTACAATTACTACTAGACATTGTAATCGCCTGTAATCGCCTGTAATCGCCTCATCTCATGTACTTGTAACGTCCAAGGCTCCTGAGCCCAAGAGAGATGAGTACTCGCATAATACGCCACAAATACGATGGAGCTACTCTGAAAGATGCAAATGCTCAGACTAAAGAACCAAATTGTACTGCATATACTTAGATCTCCAACCACCAACCGCTTCGATTGAGACCCAGTGTCGGACTCCGAAGATTGGAATAACGAGTGGGGAAAACCAATAGTCACGTGTCACGTGACCAATGATCACCATCTTCGACTTGCAGCCCAAAAAGCACCGTTCGAAACAACTGACTAAGCTCCACGGAGTTTCGTTCTATTGGCTGATGTCCATGTCGACAACCTTCATCTGGAGCTGACTTCCCATCAGACTCAAACATGGCAAAAATTTCGACTAATGAGCCTGGCGAGGACGTAATAGGGCAGATCGAAAATCTTGGAAATTACCCTACATCTTTTAATCGAGGCCACTACAACAAATCATCACTCATTGCTTGTCCAGCTCCAACGTACACAAGGTTGCATGTCTAACGCACGCCCACGGCTTAACTTTTGCAAACCCATTATCACCACTGCAATCAGCTCCAACGCGAACCGCACGGGTCTCCAACTTCTTGCCTCCGACCCCAAGTTGCCCAGATGCAACAACCGCCGCCTCCCGGACCCGGCACTCCTCCGATCGGCCCTCAACGAGGCACATTTCCAACCTTCAACACCCGACACCATCCCTACCCTCCTCCACCCCATCATGGGCCTCCACAACACACGCCCCCTCCTCCTCCGCAGTACATGCACGCCAACGGATACCCGTATCCGATACAGTACCCGCCACACATGTATCCGCTGCCGTACGAGGTGATGAGCATGCCTCCCGGAGCACCTTACATGCCTCACTACGGCCTCCCACAGCCAGTGTGGATGTACCCATCACCACATCAGCCGGTACCGGTAGTTCCTCCGGTGCCGCCGCCCATGCCCACGGCCACACCCGGATCGGGCCACTTCATCACCGGATGGAAGCTCGACACGCTAGGACTGACTCAAAGCGAAATCGCCCACATGATCACATACTCATCGGAAACGGAGGGCGTGCGTAACCTGCGCAAGGACAACCTGACGCCCAGCAACAACTGGACCTGCATATTTTACAACGAGGACGAAACCGGCCAGTACACGCTGCCCCGGCAGACCGCCAACAACCTCAAACACGACCTGGACATTGTCATCGAGAGGTTCCAGCGCGGCCTGAACAACACCATGGAGGAGTCGTACGTGTTTCACAACGGCCAGCTCAAACTCGACGCGCAAAAGGGCTTTTTCTCGTCCCATTGGCCCGACACAGTGCCCAGTTTCGCGACCAAAGACCTCGTGGGCAAGTCGGTGTTCACTCTCAGCACCTCGTCTCGAGCAAAAGACTGGTGGAACTTCCAGCTGCAGGGAGACTACGAGTACATTACACACACCTTTTGTGGACGTCACTCTGCCGCTCTCTTTGTGTCTACTACCCCAGGAGAACAGGCTCTTACTGTCTACTGGGTTATGATTAACGGACAACCGTGCCACATCAATGGAGCCACAGACTGGTTCTGGTTCCAACCCAAGAAGTTTCTGCCCGAGGAGCGTTCCGAGGACAAAGTCAAGCTCCTCCTCACTGGCGACCCCTCCAGAAACCTCTTTCTTCTCGCGTCTTACAGCGACGATGTGCATTATATTTACCTGATTTCACGTGATCCCAACTCCAAGACGGATCGGGGCAACGTCACATTGATTCAGGTCATCTCCAACATCACGCGTGCTTCCCCATTGTCTGCGCCCAACGTGGATTCAGACGAGTGGTGCGAGTTTGAGATCTACACGTTTGCTAGCCGCATGGCATTGTATTCAAACGGCCGTCTGGCGGTCTTTGATGTCCAGCTGCGTCCTGACGGGCACATTTGGTCTCGAGTGGATCTCTCCAAGGTGGGTGGTATTGGCCGAAAGTCTCCCCCGCGTCAACTGGGTCGATATCTCATTTTCGACCATGTTGGTGCGCTCGATATGGTGACATTTAGATACAGGGAGTTTGAGGAAGGCTTCTGTGATGGTAAATTTGTGATCTGGAGTATACGAGACGAAAAGCTGGTGGCCTCGGTATTGGACTCGATCGACAAGGAAGGAAACGTGACTGGACAGCTCCAGGAGGTGTTTGACGTGAGTGTGGTGCAGCCCAGTAACGCCGAGTGGCTTAGAGACAGCCATACGACGCTGGATGTGGGTTCCCAGAGCGGAGACATGCGAAGAACCGCTGCCATTAAGCAGATGAATCTCATGTACGGTCCCGAAGTGGAGGTGATTGAAATTTCGTGAGGGGAGGAACGTACAGTAGACACGACTATATAAGTAATTATTGCATTATTTAAATAAAATAAAAAACATGTGGGGGGGTAGCTGTTGCTTGGTGAAGGGTGATTTTACATGAAAGAGCTCGAGAGGTCCGCCAGTCACGTTAGACGGTTCTCTCAAGAATCGAGGGGCTCACTGAAGAGCACATCTGGGTGACTATGACAGTCGGGTCAACTAAAGAATAGCAATAGAGACACCACCGAGACAGCCGCCATTGGCGTTGTTCATCTGCATGAATTTGCAAAGGCGATTTCTCTGGGCTTGTTCAACACTTGCAACATTGTCCGTGTTCATTAACTGACAAGGGTCTTTGCATTCTTGGACTCACCTTGAGACAATGGAAGTCCGTCCAGATCAATCAACAATTGGCTTCCCCGGACTGTAGAGTAATAATGTCATTCGACACCATCTCCGACTTGTACTCACACCACCAGATCAATCAATCAAAACGGTATACTCACAACAGATTGATGTTATCATCCTCTCGGACTTATTCGGGAGGAAGTAGGGTAGGACATCAGGCTGCTAACGAGCAACAGCGCTATCACTGTCATGTCACGGTTGCACAATAGTCCCTGTGGTTGCCGTAAGTCAGAGCCCTTGCTTCGAAACTTGGCGCTACACCCGACAATACATCCATGCCTCCCGCCCGCCACGGGCAACGGCTTCCTCCATTCTTGTCCACACACTAGGTTATCGGGGTCCGACTCGCAGTACCCCCACCAAGTTCCCCGCGTCGATCACTCCACCCGTCGTGTGACTAGAGATGTAGCTTTGCGAGGCAATTGAGCCGATAGTTCAATATGGGCCATAAGCTCCGAGCCATAGCCAGGTGGTCCAGTCCAAAGGCTTGGAATCAATGTCCACACAACCCTGCAAGATAATCAGCACCAACTCTATCCACTTTCCGTGTAGTGCCGTATGGTCCATCAACTTTGTAGGGTCTCTGGAGTATGCGATAATTAGAGACAAGAGAAGGACAGTTGGGAGAAGCAGACCAATGTAAATCTTTGCGAGGCTTTTTAATTCCAGCTGAAATTCTCTGCTTGTTTGTCTTTGCGTGAGTGCTTTTTCCCGTTGCTTGTTTCCCACATTTGTTCGCCGTACGCATGCGCCGTGCAGTGATTGGATGGTGCTAGGAGGAAGGGAAAATGATCATTTTGAATATCTGAAAAGAGAAACCAGTTTCAAATGGGCGGAATAATCCAGATGGACCTTTCAAATCTTCAAATCCCTAAAAACTGACCGAATTATCGTCCTGTCCGTGTAACTTTCTCTTATCGTCATGCACTGATACAGATGAGAGGCATAGAAGGCGTGGCAACCATGGTAAGATGAAGAACGTGAGAGATGGACGAGCCCAATACGTCGGCGACTGGTTTCCCAAGTGTCTGAGTGTCCGCAGAGCCTGGAGCAATACTTATGTATGTACTGTGCACATTCACGCTACCCACACACTCTACAATCCCCTCCAATCCAAGTACAGTACTGTACTAACATGAACGTCATGTCGAGGTACTATTCGCAGTAAAAATACTTACATGCCGTACACATGTAATCGACAATGTCACGCTGCCCACTGAAGCACCAAAAATATATTCAGTGAAAGCTGATGTGTCCGTCATTAGCGATCCACTTCGCTTAACTGATTGATTAGACAAGCATGCATGGTGGATGTCGGCGCACCGTAGATTGTATAGAGCTCGAGCTAGAGGAATGCAAGAATGAATATGCAGTATTATGTAACAGGGGCTTTCTTTTTGCCGCTTGTTACATTCGATCGTCTCTGGAAAATTACCGTTGGTGGATGCTAACAATGGACACACACACATCCATCATCTGTTTCACCTTGATCACTGCAGCAACTGGAGCTCCAGGGGCTGTTTGATCCATCAATGCTCCAATGCGCCCCAGTTTCATCTTGACAGATTGACGCTGGTGTCGATCCATCTACTGCTTAGATAATTCTTACATGTTCACACCGCGGTTCTCTACTCCTTCCGCTTGGGGAATAGACCTCGGTCAGAGGCACGTCAACCGCTGCCAAGGTCGTTGTTAATACTTCGTCATCAACTTGATAAAGAACCAACGTCGTCTATGACAGATCTAACGAGACAGCTACTCTAGTCATTCCCAGCCTAGCACGTCATGACTCCAAACAATGGGCCACTAGCGTCTGTTTAGCGCCTTGTTCCGCAAAGAGAATGGCTAAGCGGTAGATAGAGTCGTTGCTTAAGCTACAGTAGCCCGGCACTGTTATTATCAGCTAACAGGAAGGAGATATTGCCAGCTACTGGCAGGCACGTTCCTGGCTCAAGTTGCCCCTAGCCAGGACAGTCTGCAACATTAACCGGGGGTGACTTGTTCTCTCACTGCGATCCCTAACCGAGCAAGGTGAACTTTCGCTCTCACTGTGGATGTTACTCAGCCTCCTGTCTTTAGTCATGTCAACCAACGGAGATTGCCACTGATCTCCATTGTCGCAACTGTATGTGTGCAAGACTCAACCTCTGCGTTTGATAGACGTGTGATCTCGGGAGCTCTACTTAAAACCGGCCCTTTAACGGGGCTGTGAGGAGGATCTCTTCTGCTCCAAGTAGCTGTCCGCATCGGCTTTCAACTTTGTGAAAAAACGTCCGCTCTCAGACCTATTCTTATCGTGAGCAAATTCCTCCACCCACAATGCTGTGTCAGGACGACCTTGTGGGAAGCCGTATTTGACCGAGATTTCGACCGTCTGGGTAAAAAGCCTCACCCTAACCCAGACCCATTAATCCGAATGTCTCCGTCACGCTCGGGGCCTTTCTTTTTGTCTTATTTTGGCTCCTGTGTAAGCTGTGGAAGCATGCTGTCTGTCTGTCTTTGACTTGTTAGCGCGAAGCCTGTTTTCCGAGAACTTTGTCAACTTTCAGCAGCCCAATCAGTGAATCCAGTCGTCTTGAAACTCGTGTCTCGAGTTATCAATCACACAGCCCCGTGGAGAGACTGAGACCCAGAGTCAGCTACTTGTAGAGGGACCAACTCAGAGTCGGACAAATCTGGGTAAGAAAGAAAGACAGACTCGACTCAGCAAGACTGAGTGTGGTTCCTCCGCCAAGAATGGCTTGTGTAAAAAAAGTGCAACTTGCCCACCGCCACGACTCCCCGTTTCATTCAACTCCCCAGAGTCCATCCTCCAGACCGGTGCCCAAAGTGCTCCACACTGCTCCACACTGCTCCAAAGTGCAGCGTCCGCTCGTCCTCAAGCACGTGGGCGATGTATCATGCAGGGGCACAAGGTTAGGCGGTTGGGCAACCAGCGTCTTTTCTGTAATTGGTGAGACAAATGGTCCGTGTCACTGATAATATGCAGGGAGCTGGGAGGTGGAGGAAGCACACTATCGTGGGTCTTGGTGAGAGAAGGAGATGTACGAGATTGGCCAAATTGAATTTGAAAAGTGAAACTGCACAAAAAAGAACTGCATGTGGGGCCAACCCGGCTGATGGTCTGCTTTTCCTTTCCAGAAACAGCCCCAGTATTGCCTTGACTGTACTCATTCCGGCCGCATCACTTTTCTCTACAGTAACTTGCGCCAAGAATTGTCTCACAGCCCTCTCAACCCTTGTCTTGAACCTAGACGATCAGGTACACTGCGGTTACCAGAGTGTGCAACTGTAGATCTGGACTGGTACAGTACGTGGCCAGGGTGACTGAGATATGTGACACGGTCCGTGGCGTTATGGTGAGCAATTTTGGCCCGGAAGAAAACGTTAGTGTTAAGGCAAGGAATTGAGGTGGTGCTAATTGGCGTGATGATCGCTGCTAAATATACACAGTAAAGGCGTAAGTCATCAACCAGCTCAGAGGTTCAGCAGAAGCCCTACTTTGTAGCTGTACAGCAGAAGGTGGATCTGCTCCAATTACTGTAGTCTACTTGGCATCTCTTTGAATCAATCTATTCATCTATATACTTTTAATGAAGGTCGCAGTTAGCTAATAAATAATTACTCCTCTTGGATAGTGACTCGCTTACCGCTGGAGTTAGGAGAGTGAGGAGGGAGAGGAGACTCGTCAAAGTCCTCCAGAGGCGTGATCACATCATTGTGATCCATGGGAGGGAAGTTGGGCGAGTTGTGACACAGAGTGCCCACCACCGGAGTGTTATATCCCGTAGGAGCAGGAGTGTTGACAGCAGTGTGGTCTCCAAAGTGCATGGACTGAGACGAGGAGTTTCGAGAAAGCTTGCCCTCCTTCTCAGAAACAAGGACTTCACCCTTGGTCATGTCCTCGCAGTCGGTGCCGGACTCGTCCTTGTCCTTGTCCTCGACAGTCTTGGCCTCCGCAGCCTTCTTTTCATGGGTCTGAAGACCGTGGTCCTTGACAAACACAGTCACCAGCAGACAAGCGCCCACAATGGGGCACAGGAAAACAAAAACAGTGTGTGAGCCATTCATGTAAGCGTCTAGCACCTGGTCTCGATACTCGGGGTAATGGGAGAGGTCGGGCAGAGAGAAGGGAGCCTTGACAATGAGCTCGTACAGCTCAGAAGGCAGGTTCTTGGTCTTAAGATCGGCCTTGAGAGAGTTGGCAAGGATGGCAGAGCAGACAGCAAGACCAACGGCACCGCCGAAAGATCGCAGGAAGTTTCGAGAAGAAATGACAACCGATCTGTCCTCCTTTCGGGACAGAGCCTGGGCAGCAACAAGAGTAGGCTGGAAGCAGCAGCCGACGCCAGCTCCTTCAAACAGCAGAGAGAAGATGAGCAAGGCCATGTTGGAGTCTCGCTTCCAGAAGCACTTCATGATGGCTCCAACGGTCCAGATTCCAAAGCCAAAATAGATGACCTCGAGGTATCGGCCCATTCGAGAGAGGTATTGGCCAGAGATGACAGTGGTAACAGCCTGGGTGGTCACCAGAGCACAGGACATGCCGGCAGCCTTCATGGAAGACCAGCCTCGGATGTTCCGCATGTACATTGGTAGGTAGTAGAGATCTCCATAGTATGCGATTCCGAGTAGCACAGAGTGCATCATGAGGGCAAAGAGAGCCTTGGTGCCGAAGATTCGAAGAGGCATCATGGGAAGCTTGGCAAAGAAACCCTCAATGACAAAGAAGGCAATGAAGAAGACACCTCCGATGCACAGCATGGAGATGACCATGGGAGAATCCCACTCGTAGTATGATCCTCCACCGGCAATGGGGACAAGGAGGAACACGAGGGCCACAGATGAGCAGAAGAGACCGGGGTAGTCAATGGCCTTGGCCTTCTGGATAGCAGAGCCCTGGGGCTTCTTGGAGGGCAGGATAAAGAAGATGACGACAGCACAGAGACCACCCATGGGAGCCAGCAGGTAGAAGATAGCTCTCCAGGACACATTCTCGGTGAAAGCAGCTCCCAGGAAGGGACCAATTGTGTTACCAAGACCAACACAAGCTCCCAGAATACCCTGGTACTTGCCTCTTTCCTTGAGGGTGACGATATCAGACACGACAATCATGGTGAGGCAGGACATTCCTCCGTTAGCGATACCAGAGAAGGCTCGGAAGATGTAAAGTTGGGTAGAGGTCTGGGCACAGGCACATCCAATATCAGCGCAGACAAGGGTGCAAACAACAATCATGAAGACGAGCTTTCGGCCAAAAATATCAGAGAGACGTCCGTACAGCACCTGGAAGACGGTGTTAGCAATGAGACCCGAGGTTCCAGCCCACGAGATGGTGTCGGTAGCATTGAGGTCCTTGGCAATGTCAGGCAGGGCGACAGAGATACCGTTTTGGTCCATGAAGGAGACCAGCATACAGAAGGCCATGGCTCCAAAGACAAGAAAGAGCTGTGATCGGGGAAGCAAGTTGGTCTGGTCGTGCATTTCAAACTTGGACTTTTTGCCCTTTTCGAGGTCCACTGCCGAGTTATCAGGCGAGGACTCTGGCGAGGACTCTCGTGTGACTGGAGAAGAGGGAGTGGAGTCCACGGCCACCTCTGTGACCTCGGGTTCCTTTGATGACTTTGTGTTGAGGTTGAACATGTCTCTATTCTTTGTGTGGAGAAGACGATTGTGGGGAATCTCCAGGGCCCTGGATCGGTCTCTTTATATAACTGTGGATGGCAGTGCAGCTCTCATCTCTGTGGTAGTGTGGCAGGACTAAAGAGTGGATAAGCATATCGATATCGACTTGCCATCTTAACCTTTGTGTAGAGTTTGCCTTTGTCTGCTAGAGTGGCAGGTTATAGATCTGATGTGACAGAGTGACACTCCATGACAGATGCACCCAAGTGGTGATAATGGTGAGAGGAGCGTCAAGAGACCCAGGCGGCAGTCCAGAAACCAAAACTGGAGCGCAACACCGGGTGATTTGCTGACGACTCGCGGCTCCTCAGAACTATCATTCTGCCCACCATGCAGGGCTTCTGCACCCGACCTTGTGCAGAGATATGGTGGTGGAAGCGTGGTTGAGGTTAGAAGCCATAACGGAGCTTAACCAAAGTCGACTTGATGGTGGAAATGAAAAGTTGGAAAAAGGCAAAAGTGGAAAATGACAAAAGTTGAAAATGGCAAAACGTGAGGATGGCTCCAAAGGGGCAAAAAAAAAAAAAAAAAAGAGAAGAGAGAGAGAGAGAGAGAGAGAGAGAGTAAGAAACAAAAAAGCGGATGTGACAGGCACAACGCGAATGTAATTCAACAGGCCTAACCCCCGGAAAGACACAAAGCCGACAACATGCCGATATATCCATATATCCACCCCATCCACACACAGCCCCACTACTCATCTCCCCCTCCCCCACCACACAGACCTAAACGCTTGTTTGGCGTCTTTTTTTCACACTGACATAGACCCTCGCACAGTAGACGTGCCCAGACCTCAAGCCGCACATTTTAGAGAGACTTCGAGGCACACTGATAACCTATCTGGCTGCCCACCCTGAGTGTCCAAACACTATTTTAAACGCTGCTGGTCAGGAACGCAGTACCTGGCCAATCTGACAATCCGACCATCTGTGGGTTGAGTGGGCGGTACCGGTCGCACGACAAGGATGGTTTGCGCCGTCCACGGTGCTATAGAGTGATTTTCGAACGCACACCTCGATATAAGTCTCAGTACAATCTGGCACGAGATTTCGGGTTGCAGTGTCAAACACCCAACTTTGCCGCCATTACCACCAGCGAAACATGTGTCGCTGCATAAGCAGGTACTCGACATTCACCGGGTCTTCCACACAGACAAAGGGGGCAGTGCTATCGCTCCGGGAAGGCCCAAGTGTCTTTGGGCTTTCGGCGTCTGAACCCTTTTGACACTGCCAGAGTTTAAGGGACGCTAACATTCAGCCATTTGTAAGCGCCAGTTTACATCCTTCAGATGTCACAAATGTAATCCGACTTTGGCGGACTTCCTCACCACGACTCTGCCCCTCGATTTATCTGCTTTGAATTTTATTCCGTCAGACAGCACCGCCTGAACAGTCCGCCATGTGTTTTGCACACGCTGCGATAGTGTAGCACCCAGACTGCACTGCCAGAGTTTATTTGGGAAGGCGACCGGAGGTCAAAAAAGGGGAGATACAGCCGTGGGGACTTCGCCGCTGTACTCGTCTCGCTCTGCTGATTCGATTCATATTTCGGACAGGTCTGTACACCCAGGTTTCAACCGTCCAGTTGCCCAAGCCACAATATGCCGCACAGGGCTGACCGAAAATAAACCTCCAATTTAATCCGGCCCACCGTTTCGCAAGCCGGATGGATAGGGTTGTCTTGGCACGATAGACCTGTAGTCACACTGTCGTCTCTTGGACTTATCGTGAGCACGTTTCCGCCCTCCGGGCTTGGCGTTCTGATAAGGAAGGGGCAGTCGGCCCTGGTACCTGCCGTACGTGTGTCTGCACCGCTGTGGGCGTCCGTGTCTGTGGGAGTTTCTGTTTGCTGGGTGTATTTGGAGACGCTTTCGTTCATATGCTTCTTGGATAAGTTAGACCCTTCAACGGTTTCAGGTCTCACCCACCTGTACCATCTACGAGTACATCATAGTGCCTTGTTTGAGACATCCAGCCACTTGTTTCTACTTGTAGCATACCTCATGGTCTCCGAACTAAAAGCAGATAGAGCAGCAGACAAGGTGGCGAACACGGTTGACGGCATGCCTGGGAGAGTGCTTTCCGCTGCAATGCCAATCTGTCCAGGCGGTTCCTTCACACGGACATTCTCTACAACATAAAGTTGCAGGCCCACCCGGACGACTACAACTAACAGACAAAAATACGAACGGTGCGATATAATCCAGTAGACGAACTCAAGCTCCAATACATACTGGCACAAAGATTCTCCGGGCATACGAAATACAGCATTTGGTGGTCCGGAGCGTGGGTTTCGTGTCGGAGGTTGCCTCAGCACGACTCACCGTACCGTTCTCCTGGAGTATGATTGTCGTCAGTATCAATATCGCCTTTGTGATCTTCTTCTTGTACTTGTAATATCAACTCTCGACCGAAATGGGTTTGTTTAAGCGGAGTGGAGGGACGGCTCTGACATGGTCTACTGTTGTACTATAGCGGGGTCGTGGAATGTGATTGTGGGAGTGCACGCTACGCTTGTTGCACCACCAGAGCATCGTTGAACATGGTCAATGAGATATCATCAATGTTTTTACATTCATTGGCGGTACTACTCGTTTCAGGCAAGTGTCCTGCTAACCTATTGCCATAACAAGCCCGGAATAACCTCCAAATGAATCGACGGACCCCGAATACACTCCGAACAGACAAGAGCAGGATCAGCTGTCTCAGACCATCTTGTGGTGTTACAGCTGTCCAGATATCCTTGTTTCCATTGGATGTTCGTATCGAGGGTGACATGACGAGGGTGCCAATAACAATGTACACAATTGGTTCAGTATAGCGACGATACTTGCAGAAATCATTGTTGCTGCCGGCAACTTGGCACTCACCAGTTCTAGACAGAAACTCTCTAAGACAAGTAGCCAGGCCTTGGAGAGACTCCACCAACGAAGATTCACCCTCCACCTCGTAAACAGACCACTAGACATAAAGCCGCCAACAGTAACCTAGGGGACGTACGCGAGGGTTCACTTTTGGGCTCATGAAGAATGCAGGGCCGCTGGAAACCCACAAACCTGACAGAACTGCGAATGTCTTCGCCATGTCAATTGCATGTCTCACCAGTGCTGTAGACTAGTGACTCCCTCACTTTGGTTTCTCCCACGCCGTATCGAGAATTCCACCACGGTAGACCACGGTAATCCACCATTCCCGCTGCCTTGCAGATGCAAAGTTGTACGTACTCAGGCCATATCGTTAACTCATTGATTATATAAATTATATGCAAGCTGGCATTCCCTTTGCAGAAACCTGTTCCATCAAGTAAACACCAAATCACTCCTTGTCTTTTGTCTACTGTCTCTTAACAGGATGAGCCTCCGTATTGAAAACCCACTCGTCTAGGGAGATAACGTCCGAGTCGGCAAACAGCAGGTAGTAGTACTTCAAGGTCTCACCCACCCAGAAAGACTCCTGCTCGTCATAGAACCGATTAGAGTCCATTCGCCAATCAGTAACGTCCCTGATGGCAGCATAGGCTCCATGACCAGCCCAACAAAGGTTAACCACTGATCGGAACATCTCCCAGCCGCGTTCCTGCCAAACAGGGTCGCCTGTGATTCGATAGAGGTAATAGACTGACTCAATGGCTTCGGGACGCATCAGGTAGTGAGGGGAAGCCTTGACAAAGTCTCGGGGCAAGTCGTAGACTCCAGACTGCCGCCACCTGTGCGTCTGGCCTGCAAACTTCTTGGGGATCTTCTTGAGCTCATCCTCGTCAAGCTTGATGAGAGGAGTGAAGTCGGCCACCTGCTCCAGACGAATGTGGGGGTACTTTTCTCGTCTGGATCGAGGGGCGATACCGAGCTCGTGGAGCGAGTACGGCGACTTCTCCATGGTTGGCTTCTGGCCACCAATCTTCTCCTCAACGACCTTGCCCTCTTCCTCTTCAGAAGTGTCGACCACGGTACCGTCTCCGGCAAGCAGGTACTTGTGCAGAGTCAGCTTGGGCGCCTCAAACTCACAGGTCTCATCAATGCCCTCCCCAGAGTCCCCACATGGAGACACAGACAGGTCTTCGGGCATGACTCCAGTTCCCGTGGCGCCATAGGCCCAGACACAGCCCTGAGCAAGCCGTTTGCCAATCTCCACGTCCTTTGGTCGCTCCAAAACCTTGCCCCCCATAGCATACATGCCTCCCAGGAAACAGGACAAGTGAGCCATGGTAGGAGAGAAGACAATGTCCTGAAGATTGGCAGGGTTAATATGGAGGTCTCCAGAGAAGAGGATCTCCTCTGAGGAGGTGGTGTTGGGCTTGTAGAGCAGCATTTTGGCTCCTTGGTCTGCAGACTGGATGTACATGTTCTTGTACGTGTCGTCGGCACCGCCCAGAAGAATGTACTCCTTGATATAATACTCGTAGAGTGAGTCGATTCGGCCTCCGAAAGATACAGTCTGTTCAACTCCAGCATGTGCAGTCATGGGAGTAATACCCTTCTTTTTGCATCGCTGAGGAGAAGCAAAGGCCACGGGGAGCTGGACCATAGGGTCGGTCTCCTCACCGGGTTGTGTCAGATCACAGCCAGAAATGTCAACCAGGGCAGGGAACAGGCCAGGAATCACCTGCTGGTCAGCGGCCTTCTCAAACTCCTTTGTGATTCGGTGAACAGCATCAAAATAAGTGTTATTTCCAGTCAGCTGAGCGAGGCGGGTAAACTCGATGGTCATGGAACCAAGCTCAGCAACAATAGCTCCCTGGGCAGGTCGTCGACGAGTGTTGGTGCTCTTATCTTCCCATCTGTAGTACAGAAGAGGCATTCGGTTGGGTGTATCAAACGCACCAATGAGGTTATCACCCAGCTCAATAGCCTTGTAGTAGAGTCTTTTGTCACCAGAGAGGTCGTAGGCAGACAGAAGACCACCAAGGTATCGGATAGTAGTTTCAAATACGGGAATCACGTCTCGACCAGACCGAGTAAAGTCGATTTCGGCCACCCTGTCTGCAGCCAGCTTGAACTCGTCCTTCATGTCCATGATCCACAGAGTGTCCAGAGCGTCCACAAGAGTGGCAGCCCATCCGAGAAAGGGATCTCGGGCCTTACCAGTAATGGGATGGATCTCGTCGTGGCCAAATCCAAATTGCTTGTACCGCTGCCACGTCTGGTCCATGACGGTCTTGACCTCCTTGAGTCGATCCATCCGGTCTTTGCACTCCCTGTGCTCTGCGGCCTGGATCTTGGGAAGCCAGTGGTTGGTAGACTTGGACGGCAGCTTGTAGGGGTCCTTGACGGGGTACTTTTCTTTTCGGGGGATCTGCTTGGGCTTGGGCAGCAGCTTGGCTCCCACTCCTCCAATTCGAGATTGGCCTCCAATAGGAGAAATCAGCTCAATGGTCCCGTCCTTGGGGGTGTAGGAGTCGGCCAACTGAGGAGGCGCGCCGCCCTTGAGCCGGGCGTTGGCTCCCACATTCATGTCGGGCACATTGGGTTCCTTCTTCTTCTCATTTTCTTCTTCAGAGGGCTTTCCAGGGTGTTCCGGCACAGGAGTCTCCTCGACCGATTGCTTCAAGCTGGACAGACGGACGCCCGAGTCCAGAGGCACAAACCACAGCAAGAGGCCTGCAATCACACATGCCAGCAGCAACGGCCGGAGCAGTTTTCGCATTCGAAGTCGTTGCATGGTGTGATGTGCGAATGTTCGAGACACGTTCGTTAATTGCAGTACAATATCGCGAGCTGCACTCTGTCAAAAAGCACGTCCAAAATACACTTTGAAGAGATCGTCCTGAGGGATAAGAAGGGGCAGGGGGTGCACTGGTAATGAAGAGCGGATGGTCACGCGATTTTTCCGGGGGGAGAGAGAGATCACGTGAAGCATACAATCATCCAAAACACGCTACTGGTAGGCTGACGCGACCCCCGCCATAACTGCCCTATAGCTCGCAATTCTACCCGCAGTTTTTTGCACCGCATCACTCGCCTATTTTAAAGTTGTACAGTAATATGGGGAAGTGTGATTTTGGGGGCTGTCAGGCCAAAAATAGACCACGTTTTGAGACGCTAAAACAGCTCGATTTGAATGGCGTTTTCTTTTTGCCGGCATTGTTACACGTTCGTAGACATTTGTGGCTATTTAGACGGCGTTTCAGAGCACAAACGGCATTGTCTTGAGTTCCTGTATGTATTATGACGTCGAATGCAGGGTGTCTCGAAGGCTGGGGACTTTGGCAGCAATGGTGATGGTTAAAGAAGGGTCATTTTATCAGATGTCGGGTATTATCAGATGGTTTGGAAAGAGGAAGAGAATACAAATACGAGTATATTGAATGTATCGGTTATCGTACTCGTTCGCAACAACTTCCTCGATGGAGATCTACCGAATGAAGTGTCGCCCAGAACTATTTTATTTGTAATGCTGTGTCGCCCAGAACTAGTGTAATTTTACCCTTTATCAACAAAAGCCCGAGAACTTCCAACAAAAGCCCAACAAAAGGTACTTGAATACCAAAGCTACAAACCACCGTATCTCGAAATAATCGTGTAACAAGATGTAGATATTTTTAGTTATTTGTTTAAAACTCACGTCTAGTCTCTTGATCATAACACTTTTCGTCGCAGTGGCATTTCCGAAACCCCGAAATAGGTACCCCCAGCACCACTCCTTTTCCAACTAAAGTTCAACTAACTTCAAGTAATAAGGATATTATGTCAAGGCCTTCCGTGCACCCGCGTTATTAGCTGTAGACCAATTAATATGATCCACACGCACTAACCACGATAATTGTCGTGTACACCATCTCTGAGATGAAAGTCGGATTGGGAAAAGATGAGATTGTTTATATATACCAGCCTCATGACATGAGCACTCTCCGCGAGTACCGTACAACACACGCCCTCGTCCCTATACTCTGCCTCCTTGGACAAAGATGTCTCCCACACACCTCCTTCCTCCACACCACCTTCCAGGCTGCTGCATATCGGGAGCTTTAGGATCGGGAAAAGTAGGGAGACGTAATTATAGGGCTGGATTACGGGGTTAGTTGATCGAGGGGTACCGTGTATGGCGAGTGGTCTTCTTTTTGCATGTCAGTGTCGCCACGGCCACCACTCATTCGTTTCCCATTGTGATTACGTGTCTTCCAGACGTAGCTACACCCTTCGAATCTCGGTCGCGTCTTTATTTGCGTGTCTCTATTTTTCTGAAAACAAAGTTCCGAAAGAAATAGGCTGGTGCGGCTGTTTCAGCAGACTCGGAAAGACCGCCAAAAACAGGCGTGGAGTGCGAGAAAAGGCCGTGTTGCCTAGTTTTTTTGAACGCGGCGATTTGCCCAATCAGACGCTAAAACGCACAATCTCTTATCTTCCCCTCTTTGCACTATACTACGCTCCTATTGACGAGCCCTACAATACCGCTCTCGCGTATACTAAAGCGAGCTAATATGCAGTGTGAACAGGAGCCAACATAGACAAACGTGCACATGTTTGGTTTTTGGGGGCGACTGGAAGACACAAGGGACGCAAGGAAATGCTCAGCGCACCCTGAAGATTCCCAAACCGTTTCTTTTCCTCCTCTCAGACACCTACAGCCGCCGCCACAATGCTCCTCGCCCGCCGCCAGCCTGCATACAGTTGCCTACAACACCCAGCCCGAACTTTATCGCGGCTTCTAAATTTAGACAAGAGTAAATATAGGCTGGCTGGAAAAGTATGGACAAGGGACCCAGAGTTGATCTGTGGGGGCTAGCGAGACAATAAATAGCGGCGAGAGTTCCCTGCACCGAACCTTCCCATCCCGAATCCTTTTACATCCCTCAGCTCCACCACATTTCTCGCAAGGGCCCCTTATTTCCCATCCATTGAACTGTCACAAACAAATCTCCACGCACATATAAAACCCTTCTGCAGCAGCCCATCATCATGCTCTCCGCAACACAACACACCCCCTACACAAGCTACAACGCCATGGATACTCCGCTCTTCAACGCCGCGCTCATCCCCAAGTCCGTCGAGGCCCGTCTGCCTCCGGGATACACAATTCGGCCTTTGCAGGCTTCGGACTACCACCGAGGAGTTCTGCAGACCCTGGCGGTACTCACCACCGTCGGAGACATTTCAGAATCCGACTTCATCAAGCGGTTCCAGTACTGGCAGGACCGAAACGACACATACTACAACGTGGTCATTGTGAACGACAAGGACCGAGTCGTGGCGATCGGATCTGTGGTCATTGAGCGAAAGCTGATCCACCACTGCGCCTCGGCAGGTCACATCGAAGACATTGCTGTGGCCTCATCGGAACAGGGCAAGAAGCTCGGTCTCCATCTCATCAACACCCTCACAGCCATCGCTGAGCAGGTCGGGGCATACAAGGTCATTCTCGACTGCTCCGACAAGAACGTGCCTTTCTACGAAAAGTGCGGCTACACACACAGCGGAAACGAAATGGTTCTCAAGTTCAAGAAGCCTGGCACTTTGTAAGAAGCATCTCTCGAAAATCCATCTAACTCGCTTTATATATAACAATGCATTTATCATCTACATTCGTAAAACTACTGTGATTGAAACTGCATTAGTCAGAAGTACAGTATGTACATACATACTTCTGTACAGACGTACATACTTGTAATAATGCTGAGTTAAGTAAATGTCAAAATGCCAGACTCGTATAGCCATAATTACCCAAACCGAATACCATCCTCGGGGCTCCACATGCTCAAGTTGCTGGCTCTCTGAGCTCTGGGAGCTGCTAGGGGAGTGGAGGATGTATCGCTGTGGCCTCCGCTATGTTCATGCTCAGACAAGTGCATAGACGACAACTCGTGCTCGAGAGAAGCTCCCTCCATCTTTCGCTCGTACACAAACTGCTTACAGTTCTTGTGGAAGATGGAAATCTCACCCAGAAGCTGGTTGTAAAAGTTTCGCCCAGCATCGAGGTGGTCTTTTTGTTCCTGGTAGCTAAAGTAAGCAACCTCCAGAGATTGGATGGCGTTCTCTCTATGGATGGCAGCATCGTTCATGTCCAGCGAGGATCGGAAATCCTTGTTGGCAACGTCAAGCTTCTCTAGCACCTCCTCCTGAAGCTCCTTTTGTTCGGAGGCCCAGTCCTGGTCAACAGTGTATTTCTCCAGCTCCTTGGATGTGATGGGCTCGAAGTCAGCCAGGGTCAGACGCAGGTTGGCGTGCTTCTCTCGAATGAGCTTATTCATGTGATACTCCAAAACAGGTTCAATGTCGTCATTCTGCTGCTTTAGAGACAGTCGATCCATGTACTGAGCTCGTTTGATTTCCAATGACTCCAGATTGTTCAGCAGATCTCGCAAGTGGGGCACCTGCCGCTTGACCTCGGGAGACCGAACTCCAGAAACAGACGATGGTAAGTAGTTCTCTAGAGCACTTCGCCCTGAGTTGAGAATCGACAGGAGGTAGTCGATTTCATCCAATTTACCTCGAACAAGCTTATCAGACGCCCCTGCATCAGCTAGATACTGCTCCAGCTCTGCCAAACGGGTGTAAAGGTGGGCTCCAGCCTCCTTGGAGTCGAATCTGGTCCATCCAGAGTTGTTTTTACGTCTCAGCATCTCGTCCTCGCTTCTTTCGTCGTCAAGAACAGCCTTAGCGGCCTCTAGCTCCTGTCGCGCGGTAGCTGCCAGTCTCTGGACGTCCTTAACGGCCTCTCTGGTGGTCTCAAGACCTCGCTCACTCTTGATCTGATCGGAATGAGCAATGATATCGGCAGGAATACCCTTGGGCTTCTCGACCGAGTCCAATGATCCCGGTAGCGCCATCTCCACGAGAGCCTGGTTTTTGCTGTTGGTGCAGTTCTTCAGCTGACTCTCAATAGATGAAACAATCTTATCACATTCCTGAGAGTAAAGAACGAGGGCTTGGTGAAAGGCAAAGGGCGTGAGCTTGACAAACAGCGGAAGACCCAGCTTGTCCTTTGTGAGAAACTCTATGGGCTTAGCCAGCTCAACGGGAGGAGTACATTTGACCATCAGTGCAGGTGTAATAGGAGCGAGAGCGGTTGTCTGAGGAACAGACTGGAGATAGATAAGATTGTTATCCTTCTCGGCCCGTTTGAGATCTTCGGTTACTACGTCGATGATTCCGTTCAAATCATCGGCCACGCTCTCCACCAGGTACCTTCTGAGCATACCCTTTCCTGTCCCCTCCTTGATGGCATTAAGAGCAGCCTTGAGACGTGCAATCTCCTCGCCATATCTGCATCCATCCAGTGCGTCACGTGCCATTCGGTAATGTGCGACCGCTAGAAAGTGCTGTCGTTTGCACGTCATGTGATGCACCCATTCGCTTCGGACCTGCGGGCTCTTTTGGGCCCAGGCGAGCGCCGAGTCGTAAAGAAGAGATACCTGCTGCGCGAGCTTTGCCACCAGAGAGTTTCGTGAGCCACTCAGCAGCGATCTCTGCCAGAAACATTCCTGTGCTTGGGCCAACATGAGATCTCTAACACAGCAAATGGTGTCATATTCGAGTCCTCGCATGTTGAGACTTTCCAAGTCTGGCAAGCCGTTCTCAATGAGAATCTGGAAGCATCCTGCTGCCATTTGAAAGTAATTGAATGACATCTTTAGACCGTCTGCGTCCTGCCTTCCCTCATTGACGCCCATCTGACTGTACAGCGAGCCCAGGTTGTAGAGAAGATTGCATCGCTCGAAATGAAGGCTTTGACTGATGACGGGGGCGGCATTGGCGGTGTAGGCCAGAGTTCCGTACCACATGAACTCCAGGCTATCGCATCCGGCTGGAAACTTGGTAGTCCAGTATGTCAATTGGGCGTAGTACTTGGTGAGGTGGTCGAGATAGCTGGCGTTTGGTTGCGGGTTGAGAATGTTGTTACGCAGGTCGTTGGCTGTTTTCAGGTCGGCTGTAAACTTGTCTCGAGGTTGGTTCAGCTGCTTCTCGATGGTGTCGCCCAGTCCTGTGATTAGATCGACAGCTTGTGTCTCCCGAAACGGGATCCAGATGATGTTTGGCATGGTCGCAAGACGCTCTTGGTGTTTTGGGGTCGTTTCCGCACTTGCAAGCAGTAGCTGGCAGTGTGTTCAGCAGTAGGCACGAATCGATGTTTACAAGTTGCTGATTGAGTTGTTGTATGCGAGAGCTTATTGTTGATGTGATAAGAACATAGTAGACAGAGTGTAATTGGACTCTTAGTTGGGAAATTAAAAATCAAACTAAGAAGCCAAGTAATTTGCAACATGATACTTGACCGCTCATTGACTACAGGATGTACTTTACTTGTTCATACTCTCAACCACAGGTAGTACTCGTTACTCGTCACACACACACCCTACATTAATCAATTATCGAGTATCGCTCGAAGAACGTCTTTCAATGTTCTCAGTGACCCCTTTCTCTTCGTCCTCCATCTCTTCGAGCTTCCTCTCGTAGGCATTATCCTGCTCAGAGCCTCCAGAGATCATCTCTGCCTGTCTGTTTTCTGGACCCAGAAACGTGACACAAAGCACAAAAAAGAAGACACAACCCATCAAAATGGCCATCACCAGACTGTAATTGTACACTCCTGGTTTTTCGTTTCCGAATTTGTCATAAAGGGGAAATGTTTCTCCAATAGTGGCTTCAATGGTTGAAGAAGCAGAAGAAGCCAGGTTACCCAGCTGGTAAGCCACCCCTACCATTGACGATCGAAGGACCGGAGGGGCAAGCTCTGTAAGATGAATAGGGATGACTCCCCAGGCTCCCTGGACAAAAAACTGCAGAAAGAAGACTCCAGCATTGATTCCACTGTTGGTGACAAAGGCCCAAGGGTAGATCAGCGCTCCCCCTATCACACAAGAGATCATGATACACAGTCGTCTTCCAAAGAAAGAAGAAGCGTGACCCACAACAAGGCCACCGGCAATAGCTCCAAAGTTGGCCACACAGTTGGTAACAGTAGATCGGTCTTCGCTGAATCCAAGCTGTTTCTTGAGCATGGTCGGATACAAGTCCTGTGAGCCATGAGACATGAAGTTGAAGCCCCCCATGAGAACAACCAGGTAGGCAAACATGAGCCAGTACGTCTTGAAGGTCATCTTGATGCCTCGCCAGAAGTTCTTTTCAATACCTTCGGCCTCTGCTGCGTTCTTTTTAGAAAGAAGATAGGTGTCGGTTTCAGGAAGACATAGTCGGAAGATGATGATGAGAACAGGAGGACCCGAACCGAACCAGAAAAGAGCGCGCCACCCAAAAGGAGAAGTATCGGCAATGGCTCGGGTGAACACGACACACAACAAGTATCCGAATGCATAGCCTTCCTGTAGCAGTCCCGAAATGACTCCTCTGGCCTGTACTGGGCAGTCTTCGAGGGCTGTAGCTGCTGCCATGCCGTAGATACCCCCCATTGCGATTCCAAACAGAGCTCTGACGGCAAGGAACTGCTTATATGTCTGTACAAACCCGGTGCCCAATTCCAGGACAATAAACAAGACACAGTTGGTGATGAAGGGCCATTTTCGTCCAAAACGATCCGACAGCATTCCGAAGATGACAGCTCCAACAGATCGCAACATGAGCACAAGAGTGATACCCCAGGTGATACTTGTGACAGACACATGGAGACTCTCGGCAATTTCAGATGCAACCAGCGACACAGAAAAGAAATCAAACGAGTCCCAAGCCCAGCCACAGAATCCCACAGCTACAAACAACCACTGCTTCCTGTTCAGAAGTCGAAGGGCAGGAATCGGGTTGATGTGCTTTTTTTCCTCAACCGTGAGCTTTGGAGGCTTCAAAGAAGTGACTCGAGTGACTAGGTACCTCTTGATGTTCTTTGGAGACAGATCTGGTGCTGGGAAGTTGTCAAAATCCATGCTGACATGTATACAGACAGATTGAGCGAGTAGACAGGTCTATATATACGCCTGGATATCAAAAGTCGTGTTTAATCATTAAATGGCGAGATCATGACCCCTCAGGCGTGAACTGCTTTTCCGCCCTTTAGTCTAGCGGTCCAACCACAGTCTTATTGGTGAAACATTGTGGCCATGTGTAGTCCCGGAATGGATAGAGACAGTATTGGTCTGTTATTGTCCCATACGAGAGCCAAGAAGATACTGTGGAGTCTTATATAATGACATGCTCTCAAGTATCTGCAGCCTTGCGCAACGTCTCACTCCTCAACGACAGCTTCTCCAACTTCGTCAGTCCAAATTAGTACGTTGAGTCCCCGCCTCCGGTCCGCTTCTACACGAGTATATACGTAGTTATATACATACTCGTAGCTCTTGTATTATAAATCGACTGTCGGAAAATCTTTTTAGACCAGAGATAGGATTAGAAATGTAGACGTCAAGTATGTACTAGCGATGATAGTCGTCGAGCCCAACCTCTGGCGCACTTTGACTGGGGGCCAAATGAACAGTAGCCTGATAGCACACACGTAGGGGGAGGATTGACGTCTTAATAGATCACAAGTGCATCATCTGCTGCCGCAATCGTTCCTCATTCCACCATTCATATAGTCAATAAGTATACAAACGTATTCGCTTAGAACTTCTCCACTTCCCCACTAAAAAGTACTAAACGACCCGGATCGCCACTTCCGGAAGGATCCACCTACTTGTGCTGTATCTACCCGAGCGCAGGAGCACCCCGGAGCAGAGGCCTTCACCAGCCCTGTTGCTCCATCAGCTGTTCAAAATGCACAATAAATAATTACTTAACTAATCGACTCCTAATGGCCACCCTTGGCGGCCTGCTCCTTAACCTTCAACTCACGGTATTTATCCTGCGCGGCACGTTCCTTCTTGACGAGCCAGTCAACCTCCTCCTGCAGAGCCGCGCTTCGCTGCTCAATGGCAATCTCCTCCATGCGGGCTAACTCGGAAAACACGGCAATCTCGACCTCAACAGACTCAAGTTGAGACCACCGAGAAGTCAGCTTTTTAGATAAAGTAGCCTGGCGCTTGGCATACGCCTTAAACTTGTCCACCAGAGCAGTCTCTTCGGTCTGGCAAGTTTCCGCAAGAGAAGTTAGCGTTTCAACAAGCTGGTCGGATATGATTTCCACACGGGTCTTGAACTCCTCCTCGGACTCGTCGGAACGAGCAACTGTTCCAGGAAGAGCAGCCGTCTTAATATCCTCCTCCTGCACTTCTTGCTCATCGCCCTCCATCAGTTCCATCTCAATCAAAGTTTCGGCATCCACTAAGTCGTCGAGAGAGAACTCAGACTGCATTAGAGCCACAGAATCGCCTTTATTGGGAAACCTAAGCTCCTCCTCTCTGAGAAGAGCAACTACTTCTTGACCGATAGCATCATTGTAAGTAACTTCAGGAACAGTAGCCCGGGGAAGACCTCTCTGAAGAGTCTGAGAACGAGTCTTGAGAGCTTCTTGTCGCTCCTGCTCCTCGGCAATTCTTTTCAATCGAGCTTGTTCGCCCTTATCAACTGGCAAGTTATCTGTAGGCTTCTTTTCCTTATCAGCTTCCTCATCTTCCTCTTCGTCCTCCGCAGTGATTTCGAAATCGTTCTTGGGCTTAGGAAGAGAGGCCAGTTTCTGGCGCAGAATAGAAACAGGAGTAGCTTCGACAGATCCAACCAAACCCAGAGCGTCCCGCTTGATAGGAGTCATCCCAGCAGGAGTAGCTCCTCCTATATCGGATCCAGCAGAAACACTAGTGACAGCCTTGTTAGAAGGCAGCTTGGGGATTGCAAATCCATCTTTATCAGCTTCAGCTTCGTCGTCGACCTCTTCCTCGGTTCTCTTACCAAGCACAGACCGGTTCTCCATGGCCTTGATCTCCTCGATTGTAGTCTTTACTTTCGACTGCTGAACTTGAGGAGTTCGAATGGAGTCGTCCACAATCTTGTCATCGTAATCACCCGACAAGCTTGACGCCACTCCGTCTGCATACCGCTTATGTAGAGCTTCACCCTGAGCTCCCAGCTTCACAATCTCCTCCATTTCCTGATCCTGGATCTGTGGCTCAGGAAGATTCAGTTTTCGTCGCTTGGAAATCTGATCTTGCAAGTCCAACTGTGCCAGTTGAAGTGTTCGCTGAGCAGACGCCGTCTTTTGCTGCTCCTTTTTCTTCTCCTCATCCTCCTTGGACAAAGTTGCCTTGTCTCGCTTTTGTGACGGCCCAGGTGCGTCCGCAGCTGTGCGGTGCATTTGTTTGTGTTGAAGACGCTCCGAGTCGTTTTCATGCTCCTCCTCGGCAGTTGAGTAAAAGCCACGGGCCGGTTTGTGTTCAAAGGGAATATCGGCGTTGTAGTCCATCTCATTCTTCTTCCTTTTACTCAGTCGAGTGTCGATTCCTGCATTTTTGAGCTCTCGTCGCTTCTGAAGCTGACTGAGCCGTCGCGAGTCCTCTAGCATCCGTTCTCGATCCTTTCTTTTCGCCTTCTTACCCTGAGTGTTGGCCAAACGAGCTCGCGCTTCACTCAGCATTTCCTTCTCGTCTTCGTCCATGTCCACGGCGTCAGGCCGGGCAGGCTTGGTTTCGGGAAACTGGTCACCTTCAGTGGCGGGTGCAGATGCCACCGCAGAAGCGTCTTCGCCCTCCACCTCGCCAGCAACTTCAGCTAACAAACGCTCGTATCGCTGAATGCACTGGTGTGCAGTTCGCCCCACAAACGGGGCAATCGTTCGCCATTGTGCAGGAAAGATCTTGGCCAGATGCAGCAGCTTCTCGTCCTCCTCTCGCGACCACTCGATTTTCTTGATGGTCGGATCAAGCCACTCGGTCCACCGAGCCTTGCACTGTTTGGCTGTTTTTCGAGCCAGTAGAGACGACACTCGCGCCCATTGGTTCAGACCATATTTGGAGATGGCAGCCCGCAGGATTTCGTCCTCGACGTTTGTCCAAACTCCTCCTTTGACGTACGCCATGATGTTTTCGTGTGTGTGATGATAGTGGTGAGAAAGTTCGGAGGTGAGCTCATGCAGAATATTTGGTAACTAGAGTTTATCAAAATGATTCAGACGGGAATCGAACTGACCAAATATATGAGCTTGTAGAGTGCTGGAAAAGAAATATATAATATTACAGTATATAAAAAAAAAACCATTAGAATAAAGATATATTAAAAAAAAATTAAAGATATGTGAAAAATCATTAGAATTTTCTAAAAAGAACTGCTGTGAATTATGTAGACCCAATCATTCTCCAACATAAATATCTGAACATACAGCATCTTCTACGCGAAATGAGCTGTCCCTCGCAGTTGGTCCACAAAACTCTACATCAATCGAGCCTTCCAATCATCTCAGAGGGAGTAAGAAATGTCAGTTTCCTGGTGGCTCTCCTCCATCTCCATCACACGGTCTGTCTGAACTTTGACAAATGACGCGTTTCGAGAGGTAAACTCGCACAGTGTTTGTTTGAAATGAGCTGAAGAGGGAAGAGGATACAAACGCAGATTGCAGACATTTTGAGACACTATGAAGCGTGTATGATAACAGAAACATGTGCTGAATCCTGGGAAGCTGTTGTATCGTACCCTCGTCCTGTACATACTTGTATAAGGCGCGCGTGTGTCTGATGTTACTGTATGTGCTCTGCATGTATCATTATATTGACCAATGTGTAATGTCAGGAATATGCCACAGAAGAAGACGATAAAACGTTTGGGTCTTATTAAAACACATACCCCCTGACTTGTCGTACCGGTGAAGCCGATAATACAGCAGCAGATCACGTAGCTCTGCAATTTCCCCCTTTTAATGTATTCTTGTATCCGCACTGGTCGCACTTTATCATGCATATTTCAGGCATACCCATTTCTCCGGAAATGTACATTTTGGGGGTGGGAATGTGACGTCGTGTTGAGGTGGTTGGAGCGGGTTTGAAGACGAGAAAAAGACTGGAAACTGTTCAACTGGGCAGATGGGATTGATTCCAAAAAACGCCCAGTTCCAAAAATCCCTGATTTACCCCATTACTCGGCCTTACGCCGTCTGTTGTGTCTACACTCAATAGGACATTAGCTCCGGATGACAGGCTGGATGTACTGGTATACATGGTATACAGGATTGGTATTTAACACACACTGGCTGACACATGTCTAGTTCCGATGGCGTCGCTCTTCTTCCTTCACAAACGAGCTTTGAAATGTCACGGTTCGATATCGACGAAACAAAATCCAAAACAGACGACTCCAACGGCTCCCAGCCTCTGGGGGGGGGGAGGAGAACATGGAGAAAGCAGGTGAACTTCGCCTTTGTCGCTCTCTTCACTCTCACATCTTTTGCAACAATGTGTCAAGCATCCGTTGTCTGGGGACCCCAGACAAGGGATCTGGGCTGGCAGTTTGAACAGCTCAACAGAGGCTACGCTTTTAGCATAGCTGGCCAGGGTTTGGGGTGTCTTCTGATGATCCCCGTGGCCATCAAATTCGGAAGACGGCCGGTCTATCTCTTTGGAGTGGCTCTGTCATTGTGCACTTCGCTGTGGCAGGCGCAAATGACGTCTCTCCATGAGCTGTACACAGTTTCGTTTTTAGAAGGCATGGCTGCCAGTTTGACCGAGGCGTGTGTCCAAATGACGATTGCAGACCTATTCCCGGTCCAGAGCAGAGGCACCTACAACGGCATGTACATCATTGCAGTTTCGGTGGGCAACTTTCTCATTCTGGTGCCTGCTGGAGCCATAGTCAACCAGTGGGGCTGGAGAGCTGCGTACTGGGCGATTGGCCTGTTTCAGATGGTCGAGTTGGTTGCATCTTTGTTTCTGTTTGAAGAAACTAAACCTGGCCATGTGTCTGGTCAAAAGTTGAGCATATACCCTCGGTCATCTTCAAAGAGTGACGAAGAGGAGAGAGAAACATTGGTTAACGACATGGAAAGACACAACTCGTATGATACCGAGAGAAGCGCGTCCAGAGGATGCATCAAGTGCACCGACTCGTTTCCACATATCCCGTTGGTCACAGTTACTCCTGGCTGGTCGAGTTTCTTCAAGTCTTTCTACACTCCGTTTGTCCTACTGGCTTCGCCCATTGTCGCGTTTGCCGCAATCACCTATGGATTTTTGCTGCTGGCTCTGTCAATGTCGTCGGTAGTGACTTCTCTCAAGTTTGCAGAAGCCCCCTATAGCATGAGTCCCTGGTCCATTGGTCTGGTGTTCATTTCTCCGTTTGTGGGCATGACCATGGGCTCCTTTTTCGGCGGGTACTTGTCTGACTGGGACATTGTGCGAAGAACAAGACTCAACAGTGGCGTCTACAGTCCACAGATGCGACTGAAACTCATCTACCCAGGTCTATTGGCCGTCACGGCAGGTCTGCTAACTTTTGGCATCTCGGTGTCAAGAGGAGTTCATTGGGTGGTGCCAACTCTTGCGTTTGGAGCTGTTTCTTTCGGATTTGGAAGCGTGGGATCCATAGTATTGACCTATCTGATCGACTACAAGGAGTCCCTGGCTGCTCAGTCTCTGGTTGCTGTTGTGGTGGTCCGAAACTCCATCTGTATGGTGGAGTCCTTCTCCTTGTCTCCGTGGGTGGATTCGGTTGGGGTTGACAATGTGTTCATCACAGCGGGCTGTTTCTCGCTGATCCCCATCTTTTTGGCATTGGCGATTGAGCTGTTTCATCGCAAGTCTTAGCCACGAGACATGGTTAGACATAATTTATAGATAGATATAGACATAGACAGACAGACAGAATGTATACGCGATACAATACGACACCAGGGCACGACGGACGCTGTCCAAATGCACAATAGATGCAATAGAACTTTTGCGAGGCTTGAACGGTGTCCGAATGGTAACTCTTGGCCATCTACGACTTGCTGGTCGGTCGTCGATCGTAATCACTGTCTCACTCCTCTCCACTTGTTGACACTGGACGCAGGAACAAGTGTATGCACAACAGTCTAGTTCCACGGACAAGAGGTGGCATCTACGGTGGACAAGTATTGAGCAGGGGTTGGGGTCTTGTTTAGCGTGGATGTTCTCATTTGAATGCCGTTTCTGGTCCTTTATTACCAGCGCCTTCTTTGTATCCCGCCCGACCCAGCACTCGCTTCTAAGACATTTGTGGGGATGTGGGGTTACGAGTAGAGTAATTAGATTGCAGAACGCAGATGGGCCAGAAACTGACGTCTGGCAGGTTATCGTAAGTATCGTGATTACTACCACCGGTGCCGGAAGGTACAGTGCAAGTAGTGCCAGCTTCTGAGGATGAATTACAAAGAAGCCACTACTCGTAGCTCCAATTCTCGCCATAACGCAACAGCTGGCTAGAAACTCGCTTACCAGTCGCTAATCACTATAAGACATTGTCCAAATGACCCTTAGTGTCCGCTCTCGGTTAAGACAGAGCTATGTGTAGCGCGACAAGGGTAGTAGTACCACTACGACTATACTACGACTACATTGTACGATACTCATAGGCCAACATCTTGTGGACAGTGGAACATTGCCTCCATACCGACAGTGTGGCATGCCCCGCTTGTTCCGCTTCTTTTCCCAACCCCACCACCACCCTAGTCTGTCTTTCTTCCATCCTCTTGTCTCGGTTTTTTTTCAGACTCCTCCCCACCCCCCAACAAAGTTCGAGCATAGACTGGGTAAGCGAGGGGTGCATCCTACCAGCATGTGATTGAGATGAGCTGGGACCATGGGCTGTTTACGGAGGCGGGAATAAGCAGCGTGGCACCCCGAACACGGAGCACGCAGCTCCAACGGGATATTGCGCGCCACAAAAACATGCAAACTCGCCCGGTTCGCTCCCGCAAATCGCATCTCCGACATTCTCGCCCATGGCAAAACTAAAACCCCGGTAAACTCAACGCGGGGTGTGTGTCTAAGAACAGCTCCTTTATAGGCTTTGGTCCAAGATTGCATATCGCAGCGAACGACGTGTGCGGTGAACCCATCAGACCATCTCTCATCTTCAGCAACACAACCACCCCCGACAAAGCACACAAAATGGCGCCCGGAATCCCAAAACCGCGACACCAGCGACTGGTGCTGCAGTGCTACCCCGACGGCCAGGCCGCGGACAAAAAACCCAACCCCTCAGAGCTGTCGTATCTGCTCTTCTACGTGAACCACAGACGAGTCAAGCTGGAAAAGGTCGGACCGTTCCTCGAGAACAAATGCTACAAGGACGTGAGCCGAGGCCGCCAGGGCAACGTCATGGTGGCGCTCGACATCTTTGCAAAGCTCATCGAAGAGTGCCACGAAGACCTCAACCTGTTTGCTCAGAACGTGGTCAACACCCTGCTGGACGTGGTCAACTCCGGAGACCTGCTGCTGTGCCAGCACTCCAACAAGGTCTTTGCGCTCTTCTGCCAGTACCACGACGGAGGCCTGTTTCTGGGCGACCCCGAGTTTGTGCGGTCCTTCAAGCAGCTGCTCGAGGTCTACGTGAACATGGCCAAGGTGCCCAACGGCCCCAACAGCGTGCAGTGGAAGATTGTGGGCCTCGAAGCTGCCAAGAGCATTGCTGGCTCTGCTGCCATTGCCACCCAGACCGGATCCACCTCCATTTCCCCCATTGTCCACCTTCTGCTGTCCTCTCTGCAAGAGTCCCAGTCTGATCTGGAACAGCTGGACCACTCCCTGGATCTCGGAGGAGGCCTCCCAGACAACATTGGAGGCTCCAAGCGAAACTCTATGCACCAGGACGCCATCGACAACTTCATTCACGAGGAGTCGCCCGAAAAACAGGTCAGATACCTGTCGTTCCACGCCCTGCGCACATTCTTCGACACAACCTCCGTGGTGCAGATCCAGAGTGCCACACGAGCCATTGTCACATACATCATCAACTCCAACGTGCCCGAGCACTGGGCAACGTCGCTGGTGGTCATTGTGGCCAAGTGGGCTCCTGTCCAGTACCGGTTTGTGATCCTCGTCTCGCTGGTTGAGATGCTCGTGGCCATGTCGCCTAACAATGTCAAGTCCGAACTCGTGGTTGCCGCCTTGATCCACGCCTTGCTCTCCTCTACAGTCAACATGGTCGGCCTGTCCGTTATGGACATTCTGGGATCGCTACTCAACAAGCAGGCTGCCATCATCAAGCACGCCCAGTCCAACAATGAGGCCAGCGGCGCCTTCGAGGAGCTCATTGACAAGCTTTCGGCCTGCATGATCTCCCTGGGAACCCACATTTACTACGCCGACCAGATTTCCGATATGGTTGGAGAGGTTCTGTGGCGATGTACTGACCCTGCTACTGCTGGACAAACCGGCCATGCCGTGTCTGCGGACGACGGAACTGGCCTGCAGATCAAACGACCCACCCGTCGAGTTTTTACCACTCTGTCCGCCAACAACGCGGAGCTGCAGCACTCCTCCGACGAGTCTGTGGGTGCCGCCACAGGCGGAACTGCCAACGGAAGCGCCGGTGTTGGCTCTTTCAGCCACGACAACTCCCCCGACGTGCTCATTCGACGTCTGGCTATCGTCGAGGGTTTCTTCCGACTCCAGAACGAGGAGCAGGACATGACTGCCCACAACTCGGTACCTCTTTCGGCTTGGGACGGCACTCAGTATCTGCTCAACCACGACTCGGCCATCGTCAAGGAGGCCTACGTCTTCTGCTTCGTTGCTTTCCTCGAGTACGAGTTTGGCAACCCTGACAGATTCCAGATTGGATTTGGGCGACGTGGATACAACCAGAACGTGGCCTACGGCTTTGTATCCCATCTTTCCATGCAGCTCAACAAGCTCATCACCAACACTCGAGCAACTAACGGAGATTTCCTGCTTGGAAACTCGCTGCTTCAGAATATTGTCATTCGTCTGCAGCAAGATGGTGTGGTCGCTACCTTCCCTCATATGCTCAAGGCCCATGAGCTTGGCCGTGCTCTTGTCACCGGTCAGTCCTCGGAGTCCAACACTCTGGCCCAGGGAATCATCATCGAGGACATCTTTACTCTCTACCTCAAACAGGTTGGAGATGTTTCTGATGCTGCTGATCTGACTGCGCAGGCTGGTGACGAGGTGGCTCTTCGAAAGAAGCTGGGTCTGTGGCCCAACTACCTTGACTGGCCCGTCTCCTCGTCGTCTCGCATTCAGGATGCCGACGCTCAGATTGATACCTCCATGGTCGCCAAGATGAAGACTCTTTCTCGTTCTGAGGTGGAGGGTCTGTTTGCCGAGTATGTCACCAGCATGCCCCAGGAGACTCGGGCTGAGCTTTTCTCTGACTACGATGACGTCATGACTATTCACTCTCGACAACAGGTTCCCGATGAGAACCTGATTGTCGGCAAGGCTCGATCTCTCAAGCAGCTCAACGCTGGCTCTATTCTCGAGCGACAGACCATGCGAGATGGATGGCTGGGAGACGATGTTAAGAACAACAAGTTCGCCGAGGAGCGAAAGGGTTTCACTCCAACTGTTTCCGATCTCAAGGGCGCCATGGGCGGCAACGCTTACGTGAGCAAGGAGCCCATTGCACAGAAGTTTGATCCTCAGACGTTCCTCAACACGTGGACCGTGACGGATAATTTGGGTGGATTAACCGTTTAGGCTGCGACTGGCTCGTTAAGCCAGAGGCGAACATGCTATTATTGGTAGGCATGTCGAAACAATCAAGGTAACATTATGTAACGACGGGAAAAGATAACTAATTAATACGATTCTACTGTATATTTATGGTGTATTTGGGCTGGTTTTTGTTGTTTTGTTGGATTCGGGAGGTGTTTTGGGATCGTGTATATACCCTCGGTTCAGAATGTCCAACACAGGTCCAATCAATAATTAAAGTATGTACTTTTACAAGTACTTGTACATATAAAAGATGGTCCAGAAACCTCTTATTGCTTCAATCACGTCATTTCAACCTCTCTAAGCCACCCATTAACATAATATCTATATGCGCTATTTACAATATCTACAAGTACTCTCTCTCTCAATGCTTCGCTCATCAAGCAGAAGGGTAGTAGGTGTCCGGCACCTTGATCTCCACCTTAACGTCATCCTTGGTTCGGTACTTTTCCCAAAAGTGGATACACTCGAAGCCAACTTCGATCATAATCAGAACGATGATCATCCATTCGAGACGAACACTCTGTTTCTCAGCCATATGAGCCTTCAGAATCGCCACAACTTCACTCGCGTAGTCGAGCTTTCTGTTGAGAATACCAATCCGCGGTCCAATGTCCAAGTTCTTGGAAATCAGGGCGTAAAGTCGTTCGAGCTCAGGTTCGCTCCAGTACAAGTCAGGGGTCTCGATGAGTTCCGAGTACAGGTTGAGCTGGCCTCTGAGTTGCAGTAGCTGTCCGGTCTTAGTGAGAACCTCCCTCTCGGTGACTCGCAGTTTCTCTCCTGTAGCCAGATGGTCTGTCAGCATCTTCAGCGAGTCAATGTATCGTTCCAGAGACTCTTCAAGAGCGGCCAGTTTGGTGGAACGCGCCAGACCGGATGAAAACGCCACCTTGTCTAGCAGCATCTTCTTCTCCGGGCCACGCAATATAATCGTCTCACCCTTCATGTACGACTTGTGTCCCGCAGGGTCATCGTTAGAAGTAGCTTCCGGTGCCTCTGTCATTGGCTGCGAGTTGTCCTCGTTGGGCATGTTTTCGACGACGAAATCGACGTCTTCAGACTCGTGGTGCTTGTAAGGTCGTCTCTCGGCCCCCTTGAGCATAGCCACAATCTTGTCTTCGGTTTCGGACTCGTTCATGCCCCAGGATACCACTGATCCGTTAGCGAGCACCAGCACATCGGCAATCTTGCCTGCCTCGTAGGGATATTCGACATGGGCGACTTCTCCGGGCAGCAGTATAGACGACTGCAAGAAGCCCTCATTGTGCAACAGCTCGACGGTCTTGGGCAAGTTGTACGACTCACAGGTGGAGATGGTGGTACAGGGCTGTAGGGTCTGAGGTGAGGGTGTCTGTGTCTGGGGTTTCTTTGAGGGGAGACGTCGAAGGGCCTGTTTGGACGACTGGAAGGATTTCACTTTGACTCCGAGCTCGGAAGCCCGGGTATATTGCCACACTGACGTTGAGAAGCGGCGCATTGAGTGTGGGGGTTGATGGAACACTTTTTCATAGATGCATTTGGCTTAGCTGATAAGTGAACTTTATTTGTACAGGTGAAATAGACGAGAATATTTCTCACCACGCGTTTCACTTGAACAATCACTGGTGAGCCATCACCATGCCACCTGAAGTGTGAAACACAGAAATGCTGACTCACGATGAACCAACATGTGATGCTACCAATAATGAAGCCCAACAGCCCCAGATTGACAGACTCGTCGATTCCTTTCGCGAGTCGACAGCCGCTAGTCAACTCATCTGGATGATCTGGAACCTGGGCCACTTGTTTGGTACTCCCATCACCAATATCATCAAATTCCTCGTCTTCATTTATTCGTTAGGTGAAGGAGAAATGCCCGAGGGCAAGACCAAGGCCGAGCAGGTCGAGATTGTGCGCAAGGCGTTTGTCCAAGCACTGATGACCATGTTTGAAAAACCCCCAGGATTTCCAGCCACCCTTCCGGACTATTGCACCTACGAAATGGCGGGCCATATTATCATGTCCCACGCCGGAAAAAATGGTCTCTTTCCCTTTCGCGAGCTCGATTGGACAGCTGAGTTGCGTGCTATGGATAAAGCAGGAGACAATGTGTTGGACGGTATGGAAATCGATATGCTCAAGTCTGTCCTTGGATTAGAGCAACAGGACAAGGAAATGGCTCTCGAGATTATCACCGAGCGATACCCACACCGAAACAAGGCTACATGGCGATCACTGGCAGCTGCTTGGGAAGAGACTGCTACAAATCGATACAAAGGTATTTCCAGGACGTCTCTAGAGAATGGAGATCAAGTGGCAATGTATCTCAATCATTTCAAACATCGATTTCCCGGCGCATACGGCAAGAAACGCTTGCGTACTAGTGTGCATGACCGTGTTTTGGCAGCTGCTTACAAAGCACGGTACTTTTGTCGATCTAAAGATGGAAAAGTAGCACGTATCATGCACTACAGGTTCCCTCACCGATCCGCTTCTCAGTGGCAGGGTCTTATGAACTCCACCTTTGATCAATGGCTGCAGCTTTACAACTTTCCAAAGTTTTACGATGATCGATCTTGGATGGCGTACTATCGTGCTCAGAAGGACAGTATCGAGGCATCACGGAGGCGAAGTCTCAAGGGCAAAGAAAAGGAGGCTTAGATATTTCTTAATGTGTTGCCAGCCGAGACGCGGTGTTCAAATAGGTACATACCTCCGTTGTCTTGATCATGTACAACAGGAAACCTTTCTTCTCGGTTCTCATGCGAGTTTGAACATGATCTCAAGCCAATCTGTTAGAATACTTGTACTTTAGTTATGCTCATTCAGTTCAACTTGTTAGTATATGTCTCTGTTTTGTTTGTCTGTGTCTGTTTTTCTGCGGTGATTTTTCTGTTGTATGTTAGTATTCAATAAATATCTCTGCTGTTAACTCGGTCACGGTATCGGTCTCGGTGTGTAATGTTTCTGCCGTTCACAATTGTCTGCTCTCTCCGCTGCCCTTTCATCGCCCTCCTCACCACGGCATAACAGGAACAGGGATGCCCACCCCAGGGGGAAGAGGGCCGCCTCTCCACATCATGTGCATTGGGGGAGGAGGAGGAGGAGGAGGGAGCAGTCCTCGCCTGATCTGATCACAAATTTCCGGTGGTAGAACCACTGCAAAGTATGGACCTGGAGGTGCCATTGGTGCCATGGGACGCATTCCAGGGCCAGAAGCCATTCCAGGGCCAGAAGCCATTCCAGGGCCAGGAGCCATTCCAGGATGAGGCGCTATTCTGGGATGAGGACTACCCATACTGGGAACTGCAACCTGGATAGGAGATCCTAGTCCTCTCATGGATGGTCCAGGAACGTGTGCCATAGGAGGAGAAGCAAAGCCCTGCACATGTGCCACAGGAGAGCCTGTGCAAGTACTTGTATTGGCCATCTCACTGGCAAAATAGTTGGGCTTGCCGCTCATTCCGGGCTCAGCAGCATGGGTTCTCTCAAAGGGAGGACTCAAAGGCGCCGCCTGGAGGATTCCCAAACCGGCACCTCCTCTGCTGACGGCACTCCCGTCCTCCACGGGTCTATCGTCACGAGACAGTCCTGGAGGAGTCAGAGGAGCCACTGTAGCCATTGGAGCCATTGGAGCCACCGTAGCAAAGCCTCCCGATAAAGGAGACACCACGGGGCTGATATTACCGCCGGACTTGTCTTCTGGGTATCTCGTCTCCATATCTACACTCTTTATCTCGTGGTTGCGCTTCTTCCACTCCTCAAACTGGCTCGTCTCTCGGGCATGGGAGGCACCAATGGAAAACGATGAGAGCGCTTTACTGGTGTCCACCGCGGCCCATTCGATTTCTTGCGTCGTGCCTGCCTTGGCATGTCGGCTGTTACTGTTGAGTCGACCGTCTGAATCTCTTCGGGTCTCTCTGTGGAATTTGGAGCTCTTGGCAGGCTCAAAATACCTATTGACATCATCCCGCGTAAGGCTGGGTCGTCTTTCACATCTACGGGCGTCAAAATAAACTCCAGTGGTCTTGTTGCTACTATTGAACGAGGGTCGGTGGTGGTCAGCACCAAAGCTCTTTCGAGCAGCAGCCCGGTGCCAAGGATGAGTGGGTACGTGGTTTCGGGCGGGGACAGTGTTCCATCCATCGTCATCGTCCTCCTCGGCGACAGCAGACTCGTCGTTGTTTTCGTCAGCGTCAGCAAAGGCAGCAAAGGAGTTGGAGGAAGATCCTCGGCCAGACTTGGAGGTCTTGGCCTGGGTGGCAGCCAGAGCAATGGCAAACTTGGGGTGCACGGCATCGCCACCCTTGTTCTTTCGGCCAACGTTGCCCTTCTGCGACAGGTATCGGTTGGCGTACTCAGTCAGAGAAATGTCCGACTCGGCGACATCCTCTACATCAATGGAGATCTCCACGGGCTTTCGTTCCTCGGCCTCCTCACGGAACCGTCGGAGAGCATCTGGGTTGTTACCGAATGACTTTCGGTACAGAAGCGACTCACTGAGTTAGTATTGCGCCATTGTCTATGTGGAGTGTGTTGTGTGGGGTTGTGCTTGTGCAGTGTCGTGTGACTTTTTGAGTTGAGACTTGGGTTCAGCAGAGGGAGAATAGTGTGGATGATGTGCCATGAAAGACAGTCCACCAGTCACATCAGAGCAAATGTCAGGGGGTGGCGAGACAGGTGAAATTCTTAAGGCGGCACACCACAAGAAGAAAACACTCACGTTCACCCCTACATGAAGATATCTGCACAACACTCCAATGACACGTCACACGGCATAAATGGAATCAGCTTGATCTGGGACAACCGGAGCGTCCCTAGCCGTCCATAAATACAGGCACGCCTTCCCCCGACCCCAAAATTCATACTCACCGTCGCTTGATGACCTTGAGAGAGTTCAGGTCGGTGTTGCTGGCTTCCAGACCAGAGAGCGGCGACTTGGCCAGCTCGTACATCACTTCAGCAGTGTATCGAGGCATTGTGGAAGGAGTTGATTGATTGGCGTATTGATGCTGCGGTTGAGTGGGTAAAAAAAAAGTCGAGCAAACGTGTGTCTAATTTGCAAAAAAACCCCGAAGCAATCCAAAAATCAATTTATGCGCTGAATGAGAAGTCACGTTGGGCGGTGGTGACTACTTTGAAGCGAGGAACGGAGGGAGGGGAGGCGACAGGATTTTTTTCGGCAGGGTAACTCCCAACCAGGAAACTCGCGGCAAGGGCATCTCAACGGGGGCAACTCTAATGTGGCGTTCAAAACACTGGCCCAAAAAAAAAGTGGATTTTTGGAGAACCGAGCTCCCAAGTTCAAAGTTGAAAGCTTATTTGAAATTTTTGGAGAGGTGCATGTTAGAGAGATATTTGTGGAGGGAAATCTACACACACTACACACTACACACCACGACGGCTACAGGACGATAACACAGACAAAATGCCCATCGGACGATCTATGAGAACAGTCAAGGACAAAATCAAGGGCTCGGAGAAGCAGCTCCACCCTTACGCTCGAAAGTTCAAACAGGTGAACCGAGCTTCGCTGCGGGAAGACAAGCTGGTCCAGAAGAAGACTGAGCGAATGAACGCTCGCTCAGACCACTCTACTCGAGTCATGTTTTTTGCAGAAATCGCCAAGAAGAGCCCCGAAAAGCTCTCCTGGACGGTGGAGGAAATCAAGGATATCACAGAGGTCTATCTGTCTCGAGATGACGACGAGCTGGCTGCCCTCAAGAAAGCCCGTCGACCTGGCCGACCTGCGTCCAGCAAACAGGACATGTTGCAAATGAGAACCGACAAGGAGCGACACGAGTACAAAACTGGCTACCTGGTGCCCCATCTGGGAGACGAGGAGACTGTTCGAGCTCTCAAGATGTACAAGGGAACTGGAAACATGTCCAATGCCGTGTTCATTCGAATCCGTCCCGACTCTGAGACTTATGGCGAGCCCGAAAAGTCCATGAGATAGGTTTGCATACTCACTAGATTAATATTTATTGCATCTGAAGTTGAAGAGAAGCTGGGCGGAAAACAATCAAAAGTTTGTAGAGAAGCACAAGAGTATTATAAGTTCTTCACCTATCCTATTTGTACCGGTTACGTCTAGTCAACTGCACAATGCATGCTTAATATTTGTATTCATATATGTCATTATTCGTGGGCATCGTTCTGGGTTCTCAAGTAAGATCAACCTCTAATGGAACAACTGCACTCGCGTTCCTCCAATGCCTTGATATCTCTCTCGTGGTCTCTTCGTCGCTGTTCTCGCTCTCGCTCCCATTGGGCTCGTCGTTTAGTCCCTGTCCATCGCTCATCAATCTCCAACAGCGTATAAGTGACGACAAACGCCAGGGCCGAGGTTCCCATAATCTGTTTGATCCAGCCATATCGCCGCCGTTTGGGTCGTGCGAAAACAACCAGATCGGAGGGATATCCACATCCAATGTACCGCCACCCCTTAGACTCCAGTTTGTTGATGCTCTTGGCATAGGTCTCTGGATGGGGGTTTCTGTTGAGCACAGAAAAGAGATCTTCACTGGCCAGCGAAGGAGGCCTTTCCTTGGTGAAAATCGCCTCACCTCCTTGTGTCACGTATGCATAATCCTGGTCCTCGACCGTCTTGATCGAACTGGGCGTCTCCTGCCACTGGGGAGTGTGTGTTTTGACAGGGGCAGCCTTCTTGTGCTGGGCCTCCTTATTGGACCACTCCAGCTCTCGCTGCTGGCCCTGGAACTTGAGATGCTCCTTCTCGAGCTGCTTGCTCAACACCGTCATGAGCGACTTTGTGCCCGGTTGCTTGGACTCCCGTTTCGGCGCTGCTGGAGCCACTTCTCGACGTCCAGGTTTGATGAGGTCCTCCACGTCGAAATCGAGTTTACGGATTCGTTCGCCCGTATGTGACACTCGATCTCGCGTCGATGACCGCCCGATGATGCTCTCAGCCGTGGCCGGTGGAATTCCGTCCATAAATGCAAAGATCCGGTCGTAGTGATCTGCTCCTTGTTCCCTTGAGGTCTTCTTGTTCGTGTCGGTCTTTTTGCTTCCCAAGTCCTTGGTAGAATAATGGCGACAGCACGAGCTGCGATGTACCACTTCAGCCACCCTTCCCACGCTGCCTAATGGTCTCATAGTGCGCATGATGGGTATTATCGTCGTGTGTGTGGTGATGATTGATAAGCTGTAAAGTTGTGGAGTGGGAGGAGGTCATGCATGTTGGGGATGAAGCCGAGGCGGCGTAGTATGAGAGTCAAATGAGGCGAAATAGTACACAAGTACAAGATCTGTGGTCGCCAAACGCACGAAAATATGTTTTTTCCCTCGTCTTTTTCACTTTTGCACTTTTTTTCAGCTTCTTCTACACTACTCCATCCACTCGGTACCACATCTCAGATGACCAATACCAACTCTACCCAGCTTGGATCAACATTGCCTTGTGGGGTGAACGAGAAATGACGGAGGTGATAAATACCGGCGAAAAAGTGAACAGATCGGGCTGTAAATCGAAAAAAGGGATTTAAATACATCATATAATCGTTTCATACATTTTTCAGTTCTCTTGGGCGTCTTCCCTCAAAGAAGTTTGCGTAAACGTATGTACATACTATACTTGTTGGCTTACTTCAGACAGCACAATCAAAAAACAGCTTTTCTTTACCCTATAAACGAGAAAGAGAGCATAAATAATACAAAATACGTCAGTGGCTGTACTGATCACAGTAGATACATCAACACCCCGTCCCAGTCCTACATCTCTTTATGAATACATCATCTATTGGGCAAAAATGGAGAGCCCACCTACTCGAGGCTATTATAACAATCCTCCCTCCTCCCCTCATGGCAAATGCATCACTCCTTCTTCTTGTCCTTGTCTCCCTCCTTGGTCTCCTCCTTATCCTCCTCCTCCTTGAGGTTCTCCTTGTTCTCGATCTTGTTCTCGATCAGGTTGTGGAAGGCAATGATGGCTCGGACCAGAGTGGAGAGGTAGACAATCATGAGCTCGTCGTTGGACTTGACAGCAAAGGCCTTGGCCCGCTCGTCAGTGGTCTTAGCAGCGTCGGTGAGAGAGTCGTCAGAAGACGAAACAGAAACGTTGGGCAGCAGGTTGAACACATCCTGCAGCTTACCAAGAATCACATGGTTCAGAGGCAACTGGCCCTCGACCACCTTTTGCAGGTAGTTTGCAATCTCGTGAAGCCGTTTGTGGAGCGATTGCAGGGACATAAGCTGGTTGGTGATTCGCACAGACAGGTTGCCGGCCGCGGCGTCTCGCACATCTCGCAGCAGATGCTCCACACCAATCTCCTCGGCCTCCTCGGCCTCAATGGACGACGGCACGTGCACAAACGTTCTGTCGGTGGCGCTGCCGTCGTCCTTAATGTCCTCAATGGCAAAGTAGGCATCGGTGGGGACACCCACTTCCTGAGGCTGGATGTCGACAATCAGTAGCAGGGGGTTGGGGGTGTATCGCTTGAAGAGCTCGTTGATCTGGAGATCGGAGGCTCGCAGATTGGGACCCGAGTGGTACCATCCAATGAGCTTTTCCTTGGCGTTGATCTTCTTGAACATGTCGCCCATGTTCTCCACAAAGTTGTGGTCCAGAAACCACACGTCGGGCTGCTTGTCGTCTTCCTCAAAGGGAATGGCGTACGAGTTGGTGACTCGGATCGTGTTGCCGGTGTTGTCGCCCAGAAGCACGCCGACCACCCGCTTTTTTGTGTTCATGGCGATTCGGTTGTAATGGTCCACTACCGAAAGCAGCACCAGGGGGGCGACCGTCACTTGCTCGTAGGGCAATGACGACACCAGAGTCGTGGGGACTGCTGGTGCCGATCCGTTCTGCGCGGGTTCTACTGTCGTCATTTCTGTGTTGAGAGATGGGATGTGATGAGGTTGATGTGATGTGGTGATAATAGAGAGTGGTGATGCACGCACCAGATAGAGTTAGTTGCCACCTGGATGGTGGTAGTTGAGATAGGATAAAGGAGCGAAAGAGGGGAAAATAAGAGGTGTCAAATGAGTGGAGAGTGTGTGATTTAGTGGCCCAGGTCGTCTGTTGCGATGGATGTGTCGTGATGGGTCATAATTACTAAGCTCTGAATGAAAGGTGATGTCAAGTATAAGCCAAGTATATTAAAAACAAGTCAAGTAAACTCAACTAACGCCACCATGAGGGTAGTGAACAGTGATGGGAACTTGTAAAGTAGCGGTCAATGTAAAAGTTATATTAATCGAAAGAGAACTTATGGGGGAGTTGATTTACCCACAATATGGACAAAAACACTCTCCATATGAACAAAATATCGATGTCCCTAACAGCTCATTTGTCTTCTCTAATTACCACCAGTACAGTATGTACAGTATGCACTAAAGTAGCAAAAACTAGCTCTGTAAAATACTGCGTTGGGACTGTACGCAGAGTGTTCTCATACCTCCATCTGTGGGCTGATAAGATAGTCTTCAAAGTACGCTTCCCGATATCGGATTTGACCAGAAATAAGTTCAAAATAATCACCTTGTCGATGTCTCCTCTGTCTTGTCTTTCCAACCTCATTTTCCCTTCGCCACCTTTCGATAACTACTCTCCACTGCACGCCGCCTTACCGCAACCTGCATGAAACTTACTGCCAGAATTATTTGTCAAACTAACCAACACCACACACAACATGTTCGGACAGCTGATTATCGGACCGCCAGGGTCGGGAAAATCGACCTACGCCTATGGAATGTACCAGTTTCTCAATGCCATTGGTCGCAAAGTCTCAGTGATCAATATGGATCCTGCCAACGACCATGTCCAGTATCCGTGCGCTTTGGACATTCGAGACTTTGTGCAGCTGGAGGATGTCATGACGGAACAGAACCTGGGACCCAATGGAGGCATCATGTATGCTTTGGAGGAGGTGGAGACGGATGTGGACGGGTTTGTTAACAAGATCAAGGAGCTGGGAGACAATGAGTACCTGCTGTTCGACTGTCCCGGCCAGGTGGAGCTGTTTACACATCATGGCGCGCTGCAGAGGATATTCAAGCGGCTGGAAAAGCAGGAGAAGGCGCGTCTCTGCGTGGTCAACCTCGTCGATTCGCATTACATCACCAAACCATCTCTTTACGTGTCAGTCTTGTTGCTCACTCTGCGATCTATGCTTCAGCTCGATCTGCCCCAGGTGAACGTGCTGAGCAAGATCGACTTGATCCACCGCTATGGAACGCTCGACTTCAACCTCGACTATTACACAGAAGTGCAGGATTTGCACCACTTGTTCCCTCTGCTGGAAAAGGAGGCAGGAATGACCAAGTATGCCAAGCTGACGGAGGCTATTGCAGAGGTAGTTGAAGACTTCGGTCTGGTAGCCTACGAGGTGCTGGCGGTGGAGGACAAAAAGAGCATGATCCAGCTGCTCACAACTATAGATAAGGCGACAGGCTACTTGTTTGGAAGTACCGAGGTCGGCGGAGACTCGTTCTGGGCGGAAGCAACTCGACAGGGAGGATATGTGGGTGGAGTTTCTGATATCCAGGAACGGTGGATCGATTACAAGGACGAATACGATGAGGAAGCGCGAAAGGAGCACGAAGAGAAGCTCAAGGAGGCAGAAGAGGCCACTAGACCTTTGACTGCGGACGAAGAGTGGGAGCAGGCTCTACAGGATTATGAAGAGGGTATGGGAGGTCCTGCTATTAAGCGGGAGAACAAGTGAGAGCCGTCCGATACTGCATTTCTTATGAGGCCATGTGTGCTTTCTATGAGTGCTCCACCAACTCTATGAGCTCTCAATGGGCGTCCTAGAACCCATGAGTCATGAACAATAGTTCGAACTAGAGCTGTATTATATTATTAATGTATTGATTTAAAAGGAGAGGCATGTACGAAGGAATATGAGAATCCTTAGCCCTTGATGAGTATGCTGAAGGTCTTTTAATGGATCTTTCCATTCCTGAATCTCCTGAATCTATTTTGTTACTTAAATAAGGGCATTAAAAGAGTGTCTCTAGGACCACCACGAATCTGGAATACTATACATTTTTTCTTCATGGGATAACACCCGGATCATGATGCGCACCGTGCGACCGATGGTGGAGATGCATATGGTGGTCGTTAAGGTGGAATTCGTTTTCGAGGTCGAGATGGAAAGCGTCAGTCAGATGTCCGCCCTCGTCGTGGATTTCCATCAGCTCGGGCATGATGGTGGGGTCTTTTCTGTCGAGCACCACCGACTCCGATGTTGTGTCTGCGTCGACATGAGGAGCGTCTCTGAGCACAGACATACCGGTCTGAGTGGGGTCAGGCTTATCCAGAGCTGTGAATGGCTTCTTAGAGATCATGGAGTAGATCTTGAGCACCGTCAGACGGATGATAAGGATACCGAAACCCCACAGAATGGAGCCCACGGGAGCAGCAACAAAGGCCCCAAAGGCAGACCAATCGTCTCCGTACAGACCCTGAAGCAGAATAAGCAGCTTGATTCCCTCGTGGGCGTTCTTGAAGTAGATGGATCCGAAGATGAACACGGTTATCATACCTCCGAAACCGCCTCCAATGACTTCCCAGCCGGTAATGAAGTACATCTTTCGCGACAGGCCACAAAACATGATGGGAATGACGGCGGCCGAGAAGAGATCAGCAATCAGGAAAATGTTCAGAACGTTGGGGGCCTTGATGGCAACGACAATGACAGGGGCGTTGATGCACAGCACGATAAGTCGCACCCAGACCATTGGCACCTTGTTTCGGAAGAAGTCATTGGAGATAGTGGAGGCCATGGCAGAGACGTTGGAGTCGTAGGCAGCGACAGAGAGAGACAGAGTGAAGGCAATGGTGAAACCAATAACCCATCCAGGCATTTCTAACAGCACGTAGAAGAAGGCGTTGGCGGATCGCTCGTCTCCGTACACAAACTGCTCTCCATCAACAACCATCTTGGCCCAGACAGCCAGCAGACCAGTGAGACCCAGAACAGTCAGAATGACAAGAGTCAGCACAGTGGCGATGGCGCATGCCCAGAAGAGCTCCCGGTTGTTCTTGGAAGCGAAAGTTCTCATCCAGAAACCACTTAAAAAGCAATCGTTGGTGGCAATGGCAACAGGCAGAATGTAAATGAGCTTGTTGGCGAGCAGGTTGGGCTCCAGCATACCGGACTTTTTGGGCTCGGAAGGATCAACATGGAAATAGACACCCAGACCGACACAAACAATGATCAGCAGAATCAAAACCATTCCTCCTTGAATGTTATCAGTGAAGAAGGAGGTGTGGAAACCACCAACAGCAGTGTAGATGGAAGTAAAAATAGCCTCGACAATCAGAACGGGTAGAGCGTCAACTCCGGCCAGTGTCTCGATAGCAGCCTGAACGGCAGACAGCTCAGCCACCATATACAGATACATGGTTCCGATGGTCAGACACGAGAGGTAGAACGAGGTGAGCCATCCGTATCGGTATCTGGTCCACTCTGTGAGAACGAACCCGTCGGGACATTCTCGACGAACAATAGGTCCGACCCATGCGAAAAGCATCATGGGAAGGGCCGAAGAAATGGTATATACCATGAGACCCTCGACTCCGGCCCGCACGGCGATATCTGGATATGTATTGAGCACTCCAGCGCCCATGGCTGGGTTAATTAGAATGTGCACTTTCTCACGCAAGTATTATCTTGGTCGAGTTCGGCGGTGTTTTCTCAGCCTGACGAAGCAAGCACCCGCAGTGCGTGGAGGAAGAAGGGTAGTGAGGCGATCGCTAGGAGCTGCAGTAGTGAACCCATGATATCAGCTTTGTTCAGCCGCGCAGCTTGTTGTTGACGACAGATTAATGAGACATGCAGATGGTAGAGAACGTCTATGGGCAACACCACGGACACCACAAGACCATCCAGTGAAAACCCGCATATCAAATCACCTGCTCACAACATAGCACCACACCATCCACCAGATCATGTCGATGCATCAGATCTCGTCGAACCACCAGAACCGTCGACATTACAACTCAGGACCCCAACTCAGGACCCCAACTCAGGACCCTAACTCAGGACCCCAACCACAGAGAACCACCCTACCCCCTTCCCCTCAACTCCACAAGTCCTCCTCTCGATACTCACCTGAAGCGACGAAATTAATCGCTAACGGAATGGCTGTTCGGGTATTGTTAGCAGACAGAAAGCCTCCCTTCTTCTGACGCATGTGGATGTAGCCCACTACCAGACCCATCACCAGAAAGAAACATAGTACGCAGTAAATGATGGCGTTCGACGCCGAGTGCGAAATGTGTCCGGCCATTACTAGCGTGAGTGTGTGTGTGTGGCAAAGAGGTAGGAAAAGTTTTGACGTCAAGCGGGCTTCAAGTCAATGATAAATGAGCTTGCTAGACATCACGTGCGTTAATCTAAACGCTATCTCTTGATGCCGTATATGCAGTGGTGGAAAGCGAAAGTGAAAAAGGTACCCGGGTCTAAACGGGGATAGCGAAAATGTGCCCTCTTGTACTACGTACTTTGTAAAGGTGTAGTAATATGTTGAAGCTATGTATCTTCTCCCCCCTAAGCAGACAGAGCCAGCTCGATCTGCTTCTTGGCGTCCTGTACTTCTGTGGGGTCTGCATCCTCGCTTCCCTGCGGTTAGTGAATTATCCAAAATAGGCTTTCAATTTTTTTCGTCGACGACTCTTGCTTTGTTTCGCTTAAAAAGTTCAAGCGTCTAAATTGGGACAGAGTGGATACCACCATGAGTCACTTGAGTCAATCTGACGAGTCAGCTCCCAGAACTACTGAGTCACTTGAGTCATTTCCCAGAGCCAAACCCATCTTTGAGTCTCCCTTGAAGCCGATCTTTTTCGCGGACTTGGGTTAAGGTACGACAAACCACACGGGCTTTGTCCCTTTTGATTTGAGCAAATCGGGCTTCCCCCAGCAAGTGGCATATAGTTGCATCACCTATGATAGGTGCAGATGCTGGCTAGAGCGACTACTGTACTTGTAGTGAACGAGCAGATGGAAAAATGCATCAGACCCATGCCAAATTAGCATCTCAACCGTTGCTTAGTTGATGTCAGGACACACGAGCGCCAATTCAGAAGTTACCCCAAAAAGCAACCATAAGAGGCACTTTTGTTGGATTTCCAAGGTTTGCTGGAATTGTTCGGAAACTCATCGCTGGGAATCGACCCAATCGTAAACCACTCGTATCCCCATGCGCCTGGTCGTTCAAATTGATACTTCCCGGCTGCTGTAGGCGCCAGATAACGCACCATCCGCCGCCTTAAATGAAAACAACTGCAAGACGAAGATCAAAAAGCAGTGTGCCAAGTGGTGATCATTAACGGTTCTCACATTAGAGTAAGATACGGGCGACGGAAGTCCCAAGAGAGCAGCCGCCGAGCCGCACACAAGACTACTAACGTTTCAAAGCAGCCAACAAGCACAGCCCGTATAGAGCGTCACGGTAGGCGAAGGTCATAAACGGCGGCCGGTTATTGGCACATCAGAGTTTAAGGACTCGCACGGCGGACAAAGACAAGGGCAAAGACACATGGGAAAGCTCGTACAACCCTTGTTGTAGGGTTTCAAGTAGACTTCCCATGACTCAAGGTGTCTCGAATGACTCAAGTTGAGTGAGTCACCAAGGCCGTAAACAGAGATAATTGCGATGCCGAGCCGTTTCTAGCGCAAACCCAGAGTCGTGGTATCACGCTGTCTTTCCATTGCCCCCAAAAGGCTTTAGGAGAGCGTTATTCGGAGATCCCTAGCAGATGGACGCCATGTCGTAAAATGATAACATCTGGAGTTCCAGTCGACAACTTCAGTTTCGGTTCTTGTTTCTGCCATGGGATTGCACCATTCGATGAAGCCGACATCGCAGACCCACATCAACGTGACAAAACGACAACACGACGAGAGCACGGCGCAGAGTTATCTTTTCAACAGACACATGGGTCCTCGCATCATATCACCACATCCCTGTCGAGCCCATTAGGGCTCTTAGTCACTCGAGAGAGTCAATGTGTGCCAGCTACCTTTTCATAAGCTTCATCCCCAATACCAAGGGTGGTGTGACTTTGCCACCTAACCTCCCTCCTAAAATTCGTCTCATACTCACAAGAATTCCCTCAAGAGACGCCTTCATCTCGTCAATCTTCTTTCGCATGACAGGAACCATCTGTTCCGTGTCCTTGAGCACCTCGATCTGCTTCTTGATGTCGTACTCGTCCTCTCCGTTGGCCTTCATCTTCTCCACTCGAGCTGCCTGCTCAGCAGTCTCCTGCTTGTACAGCTTCTCCTCCTTGATGAGTCGCCCGAGAGCGGAGGTCTTGATCTTAATCTGGGAAGGCATGATGTATGGCGCGAGGTGGTGATAGTGTGGTTAGGAGGTGAAGTGCGGAACGCGCGCGTCTTCCTAAAACGGAAACAAAATAATAGAATAGACTTCAGGCTGGTGAGTGGTTAGTAAGGGGAGAGATCGTGGATTGAAGGGCAACTTGGATTATTAATCGGATTATGAGTAAACTAACAGAGTCGCACCAACTGGGATCGGCTTGGTCACGTGACGTGTTTAGCCGATGGTTCTGTTTATGCACATCTACTGTAGGCTGTTCAGTTCAGTAAAGATGATACAATCAAGTTGATGATAAGTTTTTGCCAAAAAAAAAACAAAAAAAAACAAAAAAAACAAAAAGACTTGAATCCGTCTAATCGTTCCTTGTGGACGCGGTTGGTGAAGTTTGCACATCTATGGCTCTATACCTCCTAGAATCTGGTGGTGTTCTCTCAGTGCGTTACAAGTACGGACACTACTACATACTGTACTACTACTATTACAAGTAGTAAACTTCACATGGTTCGACGATGTTGGTACAAGACTACTTGTAGAGAAAGTGATTTACGTAGTGGTGTGCTTTTTTCACACATTTTCGAAGCAACTAAGATATTGGTTTCTGCTTCATCGCCCCAAACACTCATCATTGACCTTTTCGGACGTCCCGTCCGTTGCATGCGTACAAGTACAATACCCACTAGAGGTTGAGTACGAGTCGATGATACACGGTAGGTACAGTAAAGGGTCTTGGACGTTGCCATTTACTTGTACTCTTAAAATCAACTCTTCATCACTCTCTGCAACTCTGATAAGCCTGTTGATAAGTACGCCGCCCGAATGCTGATCGTTGTACAAGTCTTCGCTTGCTATTGTGTGAGACATACGATGTCATATGATTGAAGATCAGGGAACGGGATCGAGGGGAGCTGAGTGAGGGAAGTTGAGTGAGGGAAGCCGAATGAGGGAAGCTGAGTGGACATTATTTTTCACGCGCTTAAGTATAATGGTTAACTCTTTCTCAGTTTAGTTGTAAGAATATGAAAGTTACAATGACTTTTCAAGTAAAGATCAACTACACCCCTCCGTCTCAATAGAAAGTCAACAATCTAGTTAGATGACGCGTTTCGCGATTTCGCTACTCGTTGTTGCATGTTCCTCAAAGACGTGAGATAGAGAGCATGTTCATTGTCGTCTTCGCTATCATCGCCATGCCCACCTGTTCAAAAAACCCGTTGGCACGCGCTAGCACGCTCTACTTGTAGTACAGTACCCATCCCTTCACTCCCCCACAGCACCCACCCCTCAATAACGCCTTGCGCTTAGTAAAGTTGAGGTGCCTAGAAGTCTAAATATTTTGATGCGTTTGATGCAGGTCGGGATTCTCAGCAACCCAGCTTTTATACACCATGGACCGGATAAAGTCACTGGAAAAGCGCGTGGCGGATACGAAAATCAACATTACCAACTATGAGAAGCTGCGCGATACGCTTGTCAGCTTCCCGCACGAGCTGTACCGCACGGTTCGGATCCCGACACCTGGAGGATTCGAGATGGAAGGCGTGGTGGAGAACACAAACAAGATCATTACGTTGATTGGCGACGGCTGGCTGGTGGAAAAGTCGGCATTTGGGGCACTCAAGGTGGTGGATGACCGTCTGGCCATTCTGGAGAAGAATCAAAAGGCCTATGAGGAGGCTTTGGAGACAGCCAAGTTCGAGAAGGAGGGCCTACCTGTGTTTGAGATTCGAGAGGAGCTGGACGACAAGGGAAATATTGTAAGCTCATCTGTGGAGGAGTTTGATACCGGTAAAGCTGCTAATCTTGAGAGGGTTATCAACTCCATGGGAGACCGGAAGAAGATCAGCCATGACAGCGACAAGATGGATGAAGACGACGATGAGATGGACACAAAGGAGGATGATCTGGACGACAGCTTCGACGGTGCATCTCTGCCTATGATGGAGATTAGAGAAGAGCTAGACGACGACGGGAACATCATCGAGAGTAAAGTGGAGGAGGCTGGAAATGAGGACACAAATGAGATTGAGAAGCATCTGAAGCTGCTCAACGAGCTAGCCAAAAAGAAGTTGGATGCAAAGAGTACTACAGAGTTTGCTGTCAACCCCGAAGCTGCTAAATCTACCAAACCAGAAACTGCTAAACCCATCTATGGTCCTCCTCCGCCCCCCAACTATGGTCGAAAGGTTGGAGGCGGCATTTTCAAGCCCCAAGTTACTCCTGGAGTGCTGCGACAGCAGAGTCCCAAGATTGAGGAACTTAACGACGAAGAAGAACAAGTGGAGGACGGCAAGGATGACAAAAAGACTACAGAGCCCGAAAAGGAGAAGGACAATAGTCCTACAATCACCGATGTCACGGAAGATGACTCCAGTGACTCTCTTTCCAGCTTGCAGTCGTCTAACTCGTCTATCACTTCTAACCCTGCTGTTGCGCCCGAGTCGCTTCTTGAACTGGAGCTGCTAGCTGACGATGCTATGGACGAAGAGGAGGACGATCTGGAAGCCGATGACGACGACTGGGACTTTGAAGACGACGAGTTAGACGACGTGGAGGCCGACGAAGACGACCATGGGCGTACCCGGGGTTCCATGTTCCCAGGAATGTCTCAGGATCAACTGAGAAGCATTATGGAGGGCAGAAAAACCGCTGCTGCTGAGTCGAGACCTCCTGCTGCTTCTATCGTGTCTGATATCACCGAATCACCCCAGCCCGTTTCTTCACCAGTTCCTACTACTGCTGCTGTTCCAAAGAGCAGTTTGAAGTCTGCATCTTCCAAACCCAAGTCTGTATCGTTTTCCAACAATCTACATATCAAACGAATTCCCAACAAGGAGACCATCAAGAACCAGGAACGTCAGGAGATGAAGAAGCAGCAGCAACAGAGCAGATTCAAGCAGGAGCTGGCCCGGAAGGCCCCTGAACCTGAAGATGACGACGATGAAGATCATATTACCGTGCCTACTGTCTCCGATATTGCTGAACGAGCTACCCCAGAAGACCCTGTGACTGCCCCTGCTCCTCCCAAGAAGATGTCGCGATTCATGATGGCTCGAATGGGTAAAGATGAGGCTCTTGCGCCCAAACAGTCCCGTGATACCCAATCACATGATCAGACAAACCCCAAGGATGGACGCGTCATGAGAGGCATCCCCAGTGTTGGTGCTACTTTCCCACCTACTCTTGACAAGGATATTGCTGACTACACAGAGTCAATGAAGCTGACCCCCCGACCGGCTTCTCAGGGACACGGCCATGCACATGGGCATGTGAGATCACGAGCAATTTCTGGGAATGTTTCTGAGCCAGCTCCAGCCGAGGAGAACGCCCCTTCCAAGGTTTTCATCAAGGCTCCAGTGTCTGGGCTTGCTCAAGGCAAGACTAACGACGAGCCTCGACCTCTGACCGATAGCGACAAGGAGCACGATGACGCCATCATGAAGGAGGTCATGTCGTATCTTGCTGAAAATGAGGATGAGGAGGCTTTCGAGCAGCTGCATCAGGACATGGACGAGTCTAAGCTGGCTGAGGAGCTATATAGACAGAGGGCCCAGAATCACAATGCTGCTGTTCAGCGAGGGCTCGAAAGTATGGCCGATGTTGACGTGGATGATGGAGACGACGATGAGATGGATTTGGACGATGATATGGCTGATGCTGGCGACAGAGTTGATGCGGAGAACGACGAGAATGCACAGGTCATGAATGATATCGTTGAGAACGATATTGATGATCCTTCGAAAGACATTATTCAGGGAGATCTCGATATGGATCCTGCCGTGCATCGACGGGAGGTTGCCGAGCACTACTACCGGCTGCGAAACAACATGGTTGCCAAGAATGGCGGGTTTATGAAATCCGACGGTGAAAAGGCCGCCGAGGAGTGCGATGAGAATGCCGCTCCCATCAAAATGTCTCGATTCAAGGCTGCCAGAATGAACCGAGGGCAGTAATAGAGTGTAATGTATAGTAAGATAGCACAAGTACGTACTGTACAAGTATGGGATAGCGGAGTAGTTCAAGAAGGCTTTACGATCAGTTTCCTTTTTTAAAACTAGATGGTTGAAGTCGTAATCGTTTGATTTGAACAGTACAGCACCTTTTCAAAGTCGACTTTGTGGACCTCCACGGAAAAGAAGTTTTGACCCTGCATCAACCTTTTTTCGGAGCAGAGTGATACTGGAAGAGGGAGGTAATGTAATTCTCAAAAACTATTGAAATATCTGTAACGTGTAGGTCACGTGATTGGATGTCTCGTTGGTTCCACCGACATCTGTATACCCCGCGTTCTCTGCTATCTGTAGTGTCGTTTTCGCGCCTGTTTTTTAGGTCCATTTTTTATCCTGTTCACCCTTGTTTTGACAAGGCCGAAATGTGGAGACGGTTGTTTTAGGAGGTGTATGATGACGTCGTATGCAACGCGGCGCCTCGGTAACTCGTTCAAAACTCGGTGGAAAGAGACATGATTCGAAAGTGCTATATATATCGGTGCAGTTAATGTGCTGCCACTCCATCCACCTTTTTTTTTTGCGGTATATAAGCCATTCTACAGCCCCGCAGGTCTCTCCCTGAACAAACTTGGCCTATGTTATCTAACTCACAGTAATGCAAAAGTCACTCTATTAATAACAACACACATCTCATCCGACCGAGCGTGACCCAGCATACTGCTTCAAACATGTCGAAACAACCGCCGGCTGTGGGGAAAAAGCCCGAGGGGCTCAAAACGGAGATTGCGGCGTCCAAAATCGAGAAATCAAAGCCCGAAATCCCCCCAAAGCCAGGAAAAAAGCCACCGAAACCGCTGCCAAAGCCCGAAACTGCCAACAAACAGGAACAGACGAGCCCACAAAGACCAAAAGTGGCGGCCAAGCCGGTCCACCTAAGCGGAACGTTGCGCGATCTCCAAATCGCCCCGACGATCGAGAAGACGGACCCAATCTCACCCAAACAACACGTGCACAGAACAGGTCCTCCAGACACCCCAAAACGAGACTTTCTGAAACCACAACCGCCACCATCGCGCGAGCAGTCACGGGAGCGAGGCAACATCCAGCTGGACAACTCCCACGACCAATTGAGACCCCGTGACCCCACCACACCGCTCAGATCACCTACCCGAAGCCCAGCAAGAAGCCCGGCCCCTCCACCACCAAGATCTCGCGACGTGAGTAGAGCACGTGATCTCGCGACAGGTTCGGGACCCTCGTCACGTGATGTCTCGATGTCTAGTGACTCGAAATCCTCCTCAAACTCCGATCTCGGAGGGCCGCTGTTGCTGCCGCCGGGAGCAAGAGAAGGAGCTGTGGCTCCGATAACTGCTTCTACACCTGCAAAGTCACGTGAAGTGTCGGAAACCCTGTCACGTGAAAACATGGTGCGTGATGACTCGCCTCGCGGAAGAGTAGTTACACCCCACGTGACCAAACGAGAGGGAGCTATTGCGCCTTCATCTTCGCGGGTCCCGTCAATTGTGGAACCCCAGTCTCCCTTGACAGTCAGAAAATCACGCGACACCCACGTGACCACACCCGAGCAGATCCGAACGTCCAATCACGTTAGCCAATACACGCCCCCAGCTCCGGCTGATCGGGTGGCCTCGTCTTCATCATCTTCTTCGACTTACACACCTCCGGCGCCTCCGAAATCGCATATACCCAATTTGGAGTCGCCTAGTATTTCTCGAGACTCTTCTGTTGTGCCAATGACTGTTTCGCGTGATTGCTCTGTGACTCCGGTTGCAGTTACACGTGAATCCGTCGCTCCTGCACCTGTGGTTGTTTCACGAGAAAGTGCAGCTCCTCCTATTCGAGAGTCATCAACGCCTCCGGTGGCAGCAGCAAATGATCCACAATCTGCTCCTCCTGCAATTACCCCAGCTGCCGTGGTGCGTGATCCTCCAGCTTCTGTAGGGTCCCCAGCTCCTGGGGTAGCTCCAACAGTAGCTACACATCCGCCGCCTCCCACACGTGACGTTGCGTCTTCGTCATCTGGATCTCGTGATTCTGCGACTTCTCGTGATTCAACTGTCGCTCCCTCTGCTCGGAAACCTCTACCAGACCCTTCGTCGTTTGCCGCCCCTCCTGTTCATCATGCGGTGGTTTCCAGACGAGAAGAGTTGAAGAGAGAGGAAGCTCAGAGCCATATCCCTGTTTCTGCCTCGTCTGGCGCCCCTCCTGCACTTCCTAAAAGACGAGAAACATTCAATGATGCAATGGAACCACGAGATATGGATTATCCCCCTCCTCCTCGACGAGCTACAGAGTCTTCCAGCGCTCCCCGCTTCTCCCGTCAGTCTAGTTCTGCGAGTATTGACTCACGTGAGCCCTTGTACAAGGACCGGCATGGATCTACAGCTTCTGTGGATCACTTGAGACACGCTGATAGGCCCAGACAAGGGTCGAGTGCATCTCTTGCGTCCATGGAACGTCCGAGACAGGACTCTGCGACCGCTGAGAACAGCGACGGTATGTACAGCTCCAAGTCTGTTCTCAATAGTCATTTGGAGCCTCCTCCAACTCGTCAGACTGTCATGACTTCTGAGACAGGGGAGTTGGACAATGAACTTAACCCTTCTGCCGCCATTGACGGTTACCAGGATTACCCCGACTCTTCTAACGTCAATAGAAAGCCCCCTGTTAACCCCAGACGTGCCCAGTGCTCTCTCAAGCATGATGTCAAGTGTATGGACTGCAACGACGAGTATCTGGTGGCTTGCAGCAGTGGTTACACGTTTGTCCTCAGTGCAGACAGTCTTGAACTGTTGTTTTCCGAGCCCCATAATGATCTCAAGATCCATACTGTCAAAGTCACTTCTACCAACCACGCGATTCTCGGGTTCAAGGAGGGAGAGCTTTGGGAGGTTGATCTGGACGACGGCACTGTATCTGTTAAGAGATCCACTTCTCACAGCACTCCCGTAGTGCTTATTCACGAATCTCCTAACGGTCTGTATACACTTTCTGAGGACGGCAGAATTTGTGTGTGGCCTGGAGACGATGAGTCACCTTTGTGTGGCACACCCAGGCAGCATAAGCTATCGTTTGGTTTCATCCGTCAGGCAGTGGGAGTTCAGGATACCATTTGGGTCGGCAAGAGCCGAAATGCATTTGTGTTCCATGAGTCTATGAACTTCATGAATCCTTTGGTTGTGTCCAGCACTGTTCCTGGCAACCGACCCAGTCTGGACTTCTCATGCATCTTTTATGATGCTGGAAACGTGTATTTTGGTCATGAGAACGGAAATATCACTGTCTTTAGCACTGCCACGACCCAGGTGGTTGCCCAGAAGTTTGTTTCGCCCTCTTGTCCGCAGACGGTCTATTGCAACAATGGAATGCTTTGGATCGGGTTCAAGAACGGTTCAATTCAGATTGTCAACGTGCGAGAACCGCAGTGGAAGATCATCAAGTCATTTGAGGGTCATCAGTCAGGAGTTTCCGGAATTGTTGGCAGTTACAAGGCTGTGACGTCTTTTGGAAGTTCTCCCAACCTCAGATTTTGGGATGCTACTCTTCGGGAGTTCTGGGAAGATGACTTTATGTCTCAGCGACAGGAGGAGTATTGTGACTACCACAATCTTTCTGTGGCTGTGATTACCTGGAACTGTGGAGCTCTGAAGCCGTCACAAATGCAGAGAGCGAAGAAAAACGACAAGTACTGGATCGATCAGGTTCTGGAGGATGCAGATTACCCCGATATTGTTGTGTTTGGGTTCCAGGAGCTGGTTGAGTTATCAGATAAGGGTCTTTCGGCCAAGGCTCTACTTGGATTGCATAAGAAAGATGACATTTCGGACCAGTACCAGCTGTGGGAAGATGAGTTGTGCCACCTGATGGGCAAGGAGTACCGACGAGTGAAGAGCCATTATCTTGTTGGTCTTTTTTCAATCGTGTTTTCACGTGACGACCTACGCTTGGGTCACGTGCAATGTGGAGAAGTCAAGACCGGCCTTGGCGGCTACCACGGCAACAAGGGAGCTGTGTGCATTCGATTCACTATTGCCGACTCGTCCTTGTGTTTTGTGAACGTTCATCTTGCCGCCGGTCAGTCCAAGGTGTCTGATCGAGTCAAGGACTTGGAGAGCTGTTTCAGCAAGGAACTTTTCAAGAAGGATTCTTCACGTGATGAAGATGGAACACGGGTGTATATCAATGGGGGTGACGGTGCTCTTATTGGTGACCACGAGAATCTGTTTATTCTGGGCGACATGAACTTCCGGGTCAACCAGCATCCCAAGCTGGCTGCTCAGCACGTCAACAACAACCGGCTGGAGAAGTTGCTTCTCAGCGACCAGCTGACGATCCAGATGAAGAAGAACATTTCTTTCCCTCTCAGATCGTTCGCCGAGCATGAGATTTCCTTCGCGCCTACCTACAAGTTTGATGTGGGCACTGACACATACGACTCTAGTGAAAAGAAGCGAGTTCCTTCGTGGTGCGACAGGATCTTGTACAGGGGTCATGTTGACTGTTTGAAGTACGATTCTAAGGTGGTACGTCTGTCCGACCATCGTCCTGTCATTGGCCAGTTTGATGTCAAGGTCAAGCGGATTGATGCTGATAAGTACGAAAGGATCAGAGCCGAGGTCAGGCAGGAGCTCGACAAGGCTGTATATTAATTTATTCCATGATTTTTAGTTAGATGAGAGTATAGGACACGTGACTGTTCGACAATCTCACCGGGTGTTACAATGTTACAGACAACCATTGACTTCTTTGCTGACTTCTTACTCGTATCTCAACTCTCAGCAGGCCAAGTCAAGGACCTTACCATTTATTAGCAGTAGACACTTGCAAGTTTGAAGGAGGCCTGGCTGTCGTGTGTTCTCAAGAGCAATGTTTTAGTGATCCAGCACCCAAAGAGATATCAATTGGACCCCAGTGTTCACATTAGGAGTATCAATGCCGTTGATGTTGCCAGTTATACTTCTTGGACGTAAAACTCACCATTGGGGACTCTGATAGACGCTCTGACCAGTTTTTGCCAGTCTATTGCTTCTCAATCACACCATTCCCGTTCGAGGACCAGAGAGTGGATGATTCTGTGTCTCAAGTATTCTTTCCCAACATGGATATCAGCAGCGCTCCACAGTGTTTCACTGCGGATCGACTACAGCCAACAAAGGAGTTGAGTTGTCCCGTTTGCTTATCATCGAACTTCAGAGCATTACTGGACCTAAAGTATGTGCGAGTACAGTAGAAGTACGAATAGATCTCCCTTGGAGACTCGTTTGTTCAGTACGAGCTGCCTATGTGGTATGAACTCGACAACAGCTTGGTCTTGGAGGGGCTGTTCAATGAGGAGGGCAGAAGGGAGAAGCTATTGGCGTTGAAGATTCTCCCTTCTGCTACAAGGGCCCCTCTCCCTTCCACTTTTCGTTGATATGCCGTAGTGATCTGCAACCCTCGATATGCCTGACCAATAGCTCCAAGATCTATGATGGAAAGATCGGTTCAATGACGGACGTCTATAAACGGAATGCAACGTCATCTGTATCACTCCAAGTACCGGTACGAGTACGATTGTGGTTGTTGATACTGTTGGGTCCATACTATAGTCTTTCCACAAGGAGTCTTATCACTGCAACTCAGGCAAGACACCCCTATTAATGAGCGCCAAGAGTTGGGGACTTTGAATCCAGCACGAGTCGAGTCCTCTCTATCTATTGGATGTCTGTGATAATTCTGTCATTTTCATTGCGCCTCTACAAGTGGCACATTTTGCCGAAAGCGACAGAGCTGACCCCCACAAGGCGCCGGTGAATCAGGGATCTCTTGGCATTAATACCTCATCGATGTGCTTCGGTGATCAAGCGTGGGACAGAAGTCACCGCGGGTCTCTCACTCGCTCTAGAGAAGGGTATCTACAACCCAAGTATCGCAAGGTTCGATTACTGAGCTCCCACAAGTACTGTAGTTGTCATGCGGCTTTTAACTCAAGGACCCACCCAACTCAGTTTTACGCTTGATTTTAACGTCCTTGGTGTGAGTTTATTAGGAGGGGGACAGAGAAGAAGAAGACAGTAACGTCGTCGACAATGGAGATACGCTCAGATCATATGTGAGAAAATTGGAGATGTGGGTTCTGTGAGCAATTTGCATCTTTTAAAACCGCGCCATCTTGCCAACCGGCTCCTACAATCACCCCCTCAGTGAACCCCCTGCTACCTGCCGTCAGATTAGCTGGCTTTGTTTCAGACTGAAACTGTGGGCGGTCCTTAGCGTCCTCCGAACGGATTCAGTGCAAACAGACGCCGCAGATGAGATTGATATGACAAGAGGACTTTGGCGGCGGGAGTTTGTGTCATCACTCACACCAGAAGCCTCGTTGTTTCCGAGTGGCATTTCCCCTATCCAATCAGAAACGCTCTTGGCGTACGGCGGCGGGCCCTGAAAAAGGGTACAGCGGTCCTGTATGGAATACTTGGCCGTGCATGGACAATACAGCAAGCGAGTGATATATCGCATGTACTAGGATACTGGCCGTTGGTCCCCGCCATAGTGTAACTCCAGTGCAACTCCAGTGCAACTACAGAGCGTTCCGGGTCGCATTTTGTGTCTCAGATAGACGCCGTTTTCCGGCGTTTGACGGTCTCTTAAAACACACTTTCATCTCGCTTAGCCTTGTCCCTGTGATAATCGACATGGCGAATCATTTTTCACGGCGTCCAAACTGTATTTGAAAATGTGCCTTGAGTCTTGGGGAGGAACAACGGGGCCCAGGAGGGTAGATGGGGGGCACAAAAATGATACCCTCGTGGTCGTGTGACAATGAGGATTAAATCGGCTGTTTTATCTTTTCAATGTCGCAGCTATTACGCAAACTGAAGACCCCTTCCTCAACAACAGCTGCCACTTTAGCTCTGGGCTTTGAGTGCAAGTGTGCGGGTTGAGACTGCAAAACCAGCACAAGTATAGGCGGTGCTCACCTCACAAATCCGAAGAAATGACAGATCGAAACGTGTTCGGGTCCGCCATAGCATCATAGCGCCCCGCTGGTCCGTTGTTAGATCGGCATTAGCGCCTCCATCACACATGCTACGCCGCATTGTTATCGACAAGCTGTCTTTGACTCTTTTCCCTTGGCCTCCCTCTGCTGTGTAATTAGGTACCGTCAATTTTCTGCGTGCGCAAACCTAATTATTCATGTGACGGAGAATGGGTGTAGACGTTGCTATTTGGTTCTCAAAGGCGGATTTTCGCAGTAAAAAGACCTCCAGCGGGATTCTTGGGGTCTTATATACCTCCAGTAAAAAGCACTAATCTCCACACAGTCTCTACCCCCCTCCACGCACTACTGCACCCTGCACCCCGTTCCGCGCTATCACTAAACTCTGTTTAACCAAGAGACGATATTAATAAAGCCCCGGAGAGCGAACCCTGCACTGGCTACACCATCATGTTTCTGGAGAAATTCGCCCTGGAAGTTCCCCAGGGCGCCGCCTACGAAAACACCGTGTGGACAAATCGCGACCTTGTCCCTATACCCGCGGAAAGACGCACATGGAACGCTTGGGGATACATTGGATACTGGACGGTCGGAGGAAGCTGTGTGACGGCCTGGACGTTGGGCTCGACCATGTTGGCCCACGGAAGCAATGCGCCGCACGCCATCGGGGCTTCTGTGATTGGAGCCTTTCTGACGGGGCTTCTGGCGGTCGGAAACGGCCTCGTGGGAGATAGACACCATATTGGATACACCGTGAGCTGCCGAGCAACGTTCGGCATGCGGGGCTCGTATATTCCCATCGTGTTGCGATGCTGTATCACATCTGCGTGGTTTGGACTGCAAGCATTTTGGGGTGGTCAGGCCGTCAAGGCCCTGATCGGGTCAATGATCCCGGGCTTCATCACAGGCGACCTGGATAACCTCTTTTCCGAGTCCTCACATCTCGCCAAGAACGACTTCATCGGCTTCTGGATATGGATGGTCTTCTTCGTGTTCATCCTCTTCTTTCTGCCGCCCGAGAAGATGCAGGTCCCGTTCCTGTGCTCCTTCTTGTTGCTCATGATGTCGTGTTTTTCATTGCTAGGATGGACCGTGGGGCTTGCGGGTGGCGCAGGACCGCTCTTCTCTAAAGACTGGAAGCCAGAGGTACACAAAAACCGAGCTGTCGGCTGGACAATGATATTCGGCGTATCTTCTGTTCTGTCAACATGGGGAACCGGATGTTTGTCCCAGAGTGACTGGACTCGATACGCACGCCGACCCAGTGCTCCCCGCTGGTCGCAGATGCTCGCTGCACCCCTCACAATCATCTTGACCGCCTCCATGGGCATCATTGTGACCTCTGCATCCATGGTCATCTTCAACGGCAAAATCTATTGGAATCCCATCCAGATGCTGCCCTTGCTGCAAAAGCACCTCGACCACTCCGCCAAGTCACGAGCCGGCGTGTTTTTCATCTCTCTTGGCTTTGCGGTCTCTCAGCTGGCCCTGGCTCTTGTTCTCAACTCTGTATCCACAGGTATGGATCTTGCAGGACTGTTCCCCAAGTACATCTCCATCACCCGCGGAGCCGCCTTGATGGTCATTATCGGAATCGCAATTCAGCCATGGCAGCTCGTGGCCAACTCTGCAAAGTTCCTGACGGTCCTGGCAGCGTTTGGAGTGTTCATTGCTCCTATTACTGGTGTCATGATCGCTGACCTGCTCGTGGTGCGACGAAACAAGTTTGTCATTTACGACCTTTTCCATACTATGCAATCAGAAGAGGAGGAGTCTAACACTGCCGACGGTAAGTCGATCTACTGGTTCTTCCACGGCTTCAACGTGTGGAATCTCATTTCCATCATCTTAGGCATGTGGCCCATGATTCCAGGGCTAGCCAATGCCGGCATCATGTCCTCAGATGAGCGACACTACAAGCATCCGGAGATCCCAGAGCCGCTGCCGTTGTCGTGGAGACGAGTTTACAACATTGGCTTCTTTGTGGGCTTTGCCATCTCTTTCACAATGACCTGCGTCGGGGCCTTCATTTGGAAGCCTCCTGGGGTGGGTAAGCATTCGACATGGTGTTCCGGCGACGAGACAGACTCGGACAAGGAGATGAGCTACGAGGAGCCGATGATGGAGGCAGTGGAGACAAAGTAGGATCAGGATACAAGTAAGCATACTAACAGCGTTGCCAAGGAATCACCGAGGCACGTAAAACACTGGCGTTTAGCATTAATCTATTATATTGATTTATTGTAAGCGGGAGGGCAGCAGTGATTAGTTGTTATATCCCACAGTTGAGACAATTTGAACATTGTTTTGGTCATCCTTAGTCACTTTCCACGGCGGTATTTACCATGTGCGTTAACCTCAGGTTAGTAGAGCTGTAAGAGCTGTCTTCAGCTTCACAAAATGCCGATTACAGCGAGGAAGTTACTCTAAACAGTCGGGGAAAGAGGTGGACAAAATAAAAGACCTAAGGAGATGGGTCTGAAGTGTGCGCCAGCTTCCACCACGCCCGAAAGTGTGCAAGCAACCACGACGCTCACGAGGAAGATCCCTGCACTTGTAAGACAATTGTCTCCTCTCAAGAACGACATTTGCAAATGTCTCATTTCTCTTCAAAATGAATACAAGGTGCAACTTCGTTCGGTCGAGTTATCCCAGGATTTTCATCGCGGAGGCTTTTCGAAAGAAGCCAACCCAGCTTGGCCTATCCCTACTCGAAGGGATGTTTGCGATAGATTCTAAGCAATTTAAGCAACTACTTCGCACCATTGAGAAGACGGCTCTGAGCTTCACTCCTGGGGCGACTGTGCTTTGGAGTTTTCCGGACGTCAGCAGAACAAGGAATGGACCATGGTTACTGAATACTCTCTGAAGGGATGAGCTCTAACCTCCAGGAGGACAATATCACCCAAAGATACCCATTGGCCCTCCTAGGTTCACTAATCTGAGGTCCACCGGGGATTCTTCTCTCTGGAACATTGACTTGATCGAAAGACGCTCAAATACACCCCAGCTTTCGTGAGTAGGCCCCGAAACCCGTATTAGTCATTGTTTTGATGATCCTGCGGGCATCTTTGTTCAATTTCAGGACTGTCAGCTGGTGAGCATCTCAAAGATGGTCTCAAATCACGAGACATTCGTCCCTAGCAGTAACGAAACTATACGTTACGAAACTAAACGGTTGTATGTGGCTCCGCGGACGTTTCCGGACCACGGATTGGGACGTGGATTTGAGGTCACCTTTGATCCTTCACTCGACCATAAATCCCTTATGAAGCGCCGATTGTTCTGTGACAAAGTAACTCTGGAGTTGGTAGTTTTACCGCATCTGTGTTGTCTTTGCACCACAACCGGTTTGTCAAGATGAGAAAGGCTTGTGATTCCTGCACTCAGCGCGTGTAGGCCCTTTCAATGGTCTATGGTAGACCCCAAGACCGGGTGCTGCGTTGCTACTTTGTCTATCTGGACAGCGACACCTTTGATCATCGTGAAGATCGAGCCATTAACACTAATGTTTGCTTTCAATGGGCCCTTCCAGCAGCAGTTGTAACTCGAGAAGAGAGAGCTACGAACCTGGTGCCCTAGAGCATGATGCCTTGGCCCGCCAATCTCCCACCACTGAATAGGGCAAGCAGTTCATTCCCGGTCGCCTCGACTGTGAAGCTGCGGCTATTCTGTTTTGAACAGGTGTAGCACACAGTTGGTACAGCTAATGGGCGAGACCCTATGGTTCAGGATGAGTATGATGTTGGTGATGCTTAGATCTAGTTGATTGGCCTGTTCAGTTCCAGATACTCAGATCTCTGTCGGATTTTGTGTGGACACAGTACAAGTTGGAATACTGCGTACGTACGGGACTTGTCCCTGTTGGGCTAGTCTCAACGTTATTAGCCACATTTTGAACTGAAATTTGGGCGAGACTCAGCCGAGTATGGTCTTTTTGGGTATCCATCGATTCAACTACCCATAATAATACCATTCAACCAATACACGCACAGTAAACAGGGGCAAAGAGACCATCCAAATCGCACTGACTCGTTGCTCCGAATGTTACACAGCAAGACCCACTTTGATTGCGTGCATATATCTATCATGAGAGTCTAGACCACAGTTGTGCATACAGGACTAGAGGCTGGATGGAGGACCGCGGGAGATGGCGAGTGGTTTTATGCAAGAGAGTTTGGTCTTATTTGATTGGTTGGAAGAAATGGATATTTTCTAATGTTACTCACCGGCGCCCTTTTTTTTGTCTCGGTCAATCAATGTCAGCGTTGTAGATCTCCAGCTTGACGGAACCGTTGAAGCCGCATCTGTCATGTGTGGCGTTAGTCATTGATGTGGCGGTGCACTTTAGGTTGGAACATGTCGTCTTCTCCACACCTTATATATATAGGGTGAGCAATCGACACACTGACCACAGCACACACTCGCTGAACACACGAGACACAACACACACAACAGATACAATGTCCCTGCACCCCGAAGTTGAAGACTGGCTTGGAAAGTACCCCGAGCCCCAGGGCATTGCTCCCATCGTCCAGAAGGAGCAGGTTCTGGAGTGGCTGCAGAGCGGCGATAACAAGGAGATGATTATTGATCTGCGAAAGCACGACTTCAAAGGCGGCAAGATTAAGGGCGCCCTGTGTCTCCACTACACCGGTGTCTACAACTCCATTGAGGACATTTACCAGCTGTGCAAAAGCGCCGGCAAGACCAAGATCATCATCCACTGCTGGTCGTCGCGACAGCGAGCTGTCAAGACCGCCGGCTGGTTTTTTGATATCCTCAAGGCCCACAACGACGACTCCATCGAGGTGTTTGTGCTGGAGGGCGGCATCAAGGGCTGGGTCGAGGGTGGAAAGAAGTACACCGATCTGATGATTGAGTTTGAGCCTACTGCTTTCTGCTAGATGTGAAGCGCCACGATGCCATCAACGTCCATGAGCATAGCTACAACAGTGCCAATGGCACTGTTCAATCCCATAAGCAGCGGTGTATGTTTGACCAACGCACTCGCTACCTTCTAATGTGAATGTGAATATATGAAATGTCAACAGAATCGAGTATCAGTGATGTTTCGCAAGTGTCCTACTTGTACTACGGAGGCGACAACCTGAAAACAGGCCAGGAGGACGATGTAATGGCATTTGTGCGTCACAGATTATTGTGCTGTAATGGTCTGTGTCCCCGTTGTTCCTGTATTGTACCCGTACAGTAAGATCGATGATGGTCTGGTGTGTTAGTTTGACTGGAGTGTTGAAGAAGTACAAGTACAAGTACAGTGCATACTGTACCAGCTGTAGATGTGCTCTGTTTACACCCTTAGACTTGTTCCCGTACTTCACCATTTATTTGGGGTATTGGGCTGTCTAAGAAGTGAAAGGCATCCCAGCATAATCCATTGTAGATCTTGAAGTCTTCGTTTCAAAGATCCTGCAGATGTGTTGTCTCAGAGTATCAAGACAAACCGGTAGAATATGGAAAAGGAATAGCTCAACAGGCTCGTTGTATACGAGGTAGCCCATTCAAGACGCGCCAAAAAATGATATCCGTGAGATTCGAACTCACGCCTCCGAAGAGACCAGGAAATTCGTTAAGGTATTAGCCTTAACCTGGCGCCTTAGACCGCTCGGCCAGGATACCCCAAAATATACGTGTAAAAATCCCCTGTTTGTCGGTATTCAAATTCCGCTGTAAAAATGCAGCGTTCACCGAAACGATTTATAAGTGTATGATTTATAGAACGCCAATAACCCGGCTTACCATTGAAGGTAATACTCGGTAGGGTAATACCTGGCTAGTTCCTCACATAATGATGAGAAGTCATCACATGTGGTGAGAGAAACCAGCTTGGTCGTAGACGAGATGTCCATCCTGTAGATAGTTTTATCCACTGATCTAGAATCTCTTTCTGGTGAGTGAGCAAGCACTCACCCTTCTGGTGTGTGCTACTATCGGAACGTGGTGTCCCTAGAAGTGGGTTGTAAGTTGTTAACTACATCTAATCAATAATACTTATGATCTTCAATACTTACTAGGCACAGTATATAGCTGTAATGAATCATTAGAAGAAGAAAAAATCAATATTTATGCATATAATAATTATATTACGAGTCTCTTGAGTCTGATAAGACTTCTACAACATTGCTACCTCTTCTGAAAATTCTGGATATATACCAGCTAGGCAACATCTAAGTTCCAAAAATGGGAAATAAAAATCAATTAAAATTGAATAAAATTGGAGGAAGTCAGTTAAAATTCTTAACAAATAGTATATCCGTATTTGAGAGGGTAGAAGAACATCAACGAGAACCAAATACCCATGTGATAGCAGAAAAAAATCAGTCATTTTTTATATCTAAAAAGAATTCTTCTGTCTAACAATTCTTGTGAACACTGAACCGTCAGGAAGCCGCTCAAGAACCTCTACATGTTTGAAATTGCCGAGCTTGGGCCAGATGACCGCCCACCAGAAGTAATAGAGACCACAGACAGCAAGAATTGCAATGCCCACAATGCAATAGGTCGCGTAGAAAAACGAGACATCTCCTCCGTACTTTCCTCCGGGAGGAGGGATCCAAGGAGCAACCAGGAGGAAGAGGGATACTCCCAAGTAGAGGTACAGAACACAATCCCAGGCCTCAAAAGGTGCACTTGGGAGGCCCCGGGTTCGTCTTCGCTTCCGGATTAAAAACAGACCAATTACCAGTAAAACCAGGAAGACGTTGCTGGGATATGACTGCAAGTCGATAACAAAGTTGAACGCGTCTCCTGGAGGAGGGACCATGATGACAATGATTGTGAGCAGTAACTTGACCAGTAAAGGTCCTGCAGGTGTTCCAAATGGCCAAGTGTTTGTCCAGAAGGCAGGGTAGGGGAGGACTCCTTGGCGTCCTACTTCTCTGACGACTCTAGAGTGTCCAATTGTAACAGACAGGAGGTTTCCAAAGGAAGAGATGGCAATCAAAGAGGGCAAGATTCTTGTTGTCGACTCATCTCCGTACACTTTGGTGAAGAAGAGAGCTGCAGTCAGTAGTTTCGAGTCTTTGATCTCCTGTTTAGGGATTGCAGCAAAGTATCCAACAGCACAAACCATGTACAAAACCGAAACCAGAGCAAGGGCTATTGATCCGTAGATCTTGACAGTCTTAACTGGGTTGGGGATCTCATTAAGCACGTTATTGGCATTGTTCCAGCCCGCAAACGAGAAAATTACCTTCACCAGAGCCGCAGCCCAGACGTTCGGTGATGTGGAAGTTCCAGAGAATGGGTTTTTGAAGTTGTCGAGTGGTTTTTCAATCTTGGTGACTCCGGAAATAACAGCCAGACCAGTGGTTGCGACGAAGATGAGAATTCCCACCTTGATATAGGCAATGACCGACTGCAAACGCATGGACCACTTGGTGTCAACAATAGCGATGATGCAGACGGCCACAGAGGTAGCCACAGCCACAAATTGCTCCATTCCGTCTGTATGTTTGATGTTAAGAGATACCATAAAGTACTGAGCGAAGACAATGGCGTTTGATGCTGAGTAGCTCAGAAGAACTGTGCAAATAGCAAATGTCACAGGTACCATGAACTTGGGTCGTGGATATGCCTTTTCCAGATACACCACTTCTCCCCCCGATCTGCTGGGATACAGAGAGGCGAATTCGGTGTAAAGCGAGAACCCACAGAAGGACACGATTATGCCAAACATCCATAGAACCAGAGAGGCTCCTATCGAGCCTACCGAGTTGAGAATTGTTCCTGGCGCCACGAAGATGCCAGTACCGATCATCTGGCTGAAGTTGAGGGCCACAACCGTCAATGGTCCCACATGGCGACCTAGAGGAGATACAGATTCGCTTTTTCCATCGGCTTCTGGGTCGTGGGTGTTCCTGCCTTCCACAATTCCTCTCACCAAGGGGGTGGTTTCTGTTGTGAAGATTGGGGATTTTGAGATGGAATTTTTTGAAGATGACGACGCTGCTGACGCTGAGGAGGCGCCCGAGTCTCTCCTTGTTTCTATGCCGTCGATAATTGACATTTTGGAGTAGTGTTGTGAAAAAGAGCCGTGCGTCTCTCCACCTGCTTATCTTGCATCATCTACATGCACAAGTGGCTTGATAACGCTATTAGTGATAAGCCACGGAGATTTGTCATGGCTTAGTGTGCAGACTTGGGAGGCACGGAAAGACAGGGAAAACGAGGAGAGAATCGGATATGACTGAAGGGGGGTCTGCTGACTAAGGCCAGAAAGAAGGATTCTTGACGTCCAGATGAAATTCATACTGCTCTATTTGGCTTTCTTCATGATCGTCTTATGAAATGCCATCATGGAGACTCTACAACATATACTTTGCCCCTGTGTTTAAATAACGGAGGTTGAGACGGTTATTTTGTGGCTTCTCTTTCAGATCAATGGTTTATCAACTTGGTACAACTACTCTACCCATATGGTACCCGTATGTACTAAAGGCACCTGTCTCGACATTTGCAACGGCCTAAAAGTAGAGGATTGAACACCGGGAGTTGTATTAGTCGGGGTGGAAGGTTGAAGTCTGAAGTGTGCAATATGTCGTCGTCTCCAGTTCAAACTGTGCCCATATATTCCCTCTAGTGATAGTCTGTAAGAATCAAATGTGTGTAGCCTGAATAATCTTGTAGGGTTATGAAGACTGATGTAGGAACAGAAGAATAACTACAGGAGAAATAGTTACAGCTACTTGTAGTATCATGAACAAACCTATCAGGAACGAACCTCCCCTGAACAACCTCCCTGTTTATGGCTTTTATGGCTTTTTATTTGGTCCTGACCATTCTACATATAAGCACGAGGAATATTTACATCACACTCCCTGTTACGACAAGACGTTGATATCGCATAGCAAGTGAGGAAGAGAAGCCCAGTGAAGTAAACTGCTGTATCTGAATGTGATAACGTCGTCTCGAAAAGTGACTGCAGTATGTACTTGTAGCTCAGAATTTTTATATATACAAGTACAAACTGTAGCAAGTGTATACTTGTGTAAGCTGAGAACACCTGGTTAAACAGTTGTTGCCAATAGTATATACAGCCTTAGGAAGTATTGATGTATTGATGTAAAAAAAAATAGAGTACAAGTACAAGTACTCCCACTTGTACTTGTACTTGTACAGTTGATTCATATATACTACAGATATCCCATCCAACAACTCGTTGATTACTCTATATACCCGTTCCACCTTCAAGATCAAATTGTTGTTCATATGTATGATTGATTAGATATAGTCAATGGAACGCCTTACAGCCCACTTCTGAGAACACCACGTCCGAGAGTAGCACAAACCAGAAGGGTGTGGGCTTGCTCATTCGTCAGAAAGAGATTCTGACAGACATCTCGTCAATTACCGTCAATTACCTTCAAACTTCAAAAGATGCTGTACCTCTTGAAATACTCCCGGAATCACAACTACCGTCCTCGTCTCCCCTCATCCCTCCAGATAAACAAATGCATATAGTATATACCTCCCGATAATTAAGCAAAGCTGACGCTCTTCTTCTTGGAATTTCCCTTGCCCTCCTCCTTCTTCTTGAGCTCCTCCATCTTCTTCTGCACTTTGTCAGCACTCTTGCCTCGGCTGGTCTTTTTGATTTCCTTCTTCTTCTGCTCGATCTCGGCCTCCTTCTCAGCCTCTCGCTTCTCAATCTCCTTTCGCTTCTGCTCTCGGATCATCTCCAGCTGACGGGCCTTTTCCAGCTTACTGGCGTTTCGAGAGTCAATCTTCTCGTTGACAATGCTAACTAACAGGTTCATTTGGTCGTTATCCACAAACTTCTTGCCCTTCTTGCCTCTCAGTGCCTTCTTGGCTCCCTCGGGATCGATGGCCGTGTTCAATTTGGGGATTCCCAGTTCCTTTTCTGTGTACACTCGGGCCTTCTTGACCTTGGGCTTGCCGTTGTCTTTGGGCTTGGCCACCCGGTTCTTGAACTTGCGGGGCTGCTCGTTGGCGTTGTCGTAGTTTTTCGAGGTGTGTGCGAGCTGGTTTCGAGCCTTTTTGTCGCCGAAAACCTCACTCTTGACCTCTCGCGCGCCGGCGTTCTCCTTTCGAAATCGTTTGGGGACCATGGCGTGTGTATGAGATGTATAGGTCTGGTGCTCTGGTCGAGAATCGAAATCTACGGCTCGTGCATGCACAATTTTTTTAAGGTTGGAATAATTTTATGAAGATAATGTATGTGGCGTGAAGAGTTTGTGTGTTCAATTCCGATAGATGCGATTAAAGAAATTTACTTTGTAATTATGTCAATTGGTAAACCAAGACCAATCTGCTAGTCTAGATACCAAGCGTAGACGGTATGGCAACCGCCCTCGATCCCCTTGACATACGCCCATCCTTCGTCCATCTCGAGATTCAACAGATTCACATTGACACCATTGACAGTCATCTTCAGCTGCTTACCGAGAATGAGAGGGACACAAATTTCGCCAATAGTCCCTGGAGTAGACTTTACTGCAATCTGGAGCAGGTTCTTCGAGTCCCGCTTCCACCCTCCAACGAGATACCCTGTCTTGGCCGAAGTAAACCCAGTAATGCAGAAATCCAAATCAGCCAGAGTAGGCTGAAGAGTCCAGGTCACGTGGTTGGGGTTGGTGAAGCGCAGTCCACAGATTTTGTAGCTGAGAAAGCTCGTGGGACCTGTAGACCAGGGGTGGCTGTGGCTGATGTAGCTGCTGTCATGCTTATCGGACGGATAAGAGCAGGTTCCGTCCTTATAGAAGCCCTCCACAAGACTGGATTTGACACTCCAGGGCGCAGACAGAGCGTAAGACCAGGTCTGGCGAATAAGAGCTAGTGCTCTAAGGGTTCTTCCAGCTTGGTGATGAGCCATAACCTCAATACCACTGATAAATGTGCTGATCATGCCGTTACTCTCAGGGTTGATAGGTCCAAATTGGTTCCAACGAGCAAAGAGCCTCTCAGAAACAGTCTTTGACCGTTCACCATCACACACCCCATAGTAAATTACCAGGCAGTTGCCATCTTGGGGGTAGAGTGTTGACGAGAGGTTATCTTTGAAGAGACCTTTCTCTGCGTCCCAGAGCAGCTCGTTGATACGCACGTGCAGACTCTCAGCGGTATTGATCCAGATAGCTAGTTGAGCTTCAGGCTCTCCCAAGAGGTTGCCAATCTCGACCGAGCACACTAAGCAGGCATAAAGAAGCACGTTCAAAGAAAGAGAATGACCCTGAAGTACAGACCGGCCCCAATCAAGACCACAAACAATCTTGGCCAGTCCGTAGTCAGAGTCGATCCAGCTCATACCCAGTTCCACTCCCTTTTTGAACGGAACCCATAATTCTCGCACTCGCTGGAAATCTCCACTGTGTTGCCACAGCTCATACAAGCCCAGTAACCCCCACAAGTGGAAGGTATCGGAGCCGTAAAGATCAGCAGGCTTGCAAGCGTAAGGAAGACGTCCATCAGGCTGTTGGCCCGCAAAAATCCAATCAATTGCAGTTGCGGTGGCAGCCGAATTGACACCTCCGAAAGCACAGTGGTAAACTGAAGTGCTAATGAGCCGATCACCAGACCAGACGCTACGGTCTCGCTTTGCACCGTCAGTAAGCACCTCCAGGCCCTGACTTACATGACCAGAATTGTCCCATCCACGAGATTTGACGACGTAGTCACTCTTGCGACCCTGGACTGACGATATGGTCGCAAGCTGGATAGTGTAAGCTCCAGCGTACCAAATTTTGTTCAGCAGAGGATCACTGGAGTGGAAAAACCCAGAGTATTTGTTGAGGGAGGCAGAAGAAGGCATCTGGGTCATTTTGCAAGACACAGATGTCACATGTGCAATGCAGTCACGGGTTTTGCTCGCTACAAACACTGTCAGGTATCTAAATGCTCCTCTCAGCTTCTCCACAGGCATTGTGTATTCGGAGATGCCTGGGTATACCTCGACAGTCACGTGGCCATCGGTGACCTTGAAGTCGACAGATTTGTCCGAGTTTCTGCCAACGAAATCGCTTGATTCGGAGAAGGCGAGTCCCAGAATTGTCTTTGAGCTTCTGGGTCCAAATTTGAGAGTGACGACGCCACAAATGTTTTGGCCGAAATCAAACGTGATGAGACTATCAGCGGAGGTAAAGAGACAGGAGCCAAGATTGGTGTCACGAGAGGAATTGTTTTTGGGACTGTGGAACGTGTGGAAGCTCTGGGGGGAGGGTTGATCGCGCGGTTGGCAGAGGGAAGGTGCTCCTGCTACAGTTCCCTCTGTTTTGTGGATTCTCACTGGGAAGGCTGTTCGGGTAGCTGGGGAGATGTTGTTTTGTTGCCAAGGTTGGTCCGAGGGTGTTGCTTGGAACACGAGCTCGGAGAAGGTCTTTGCTTTGTACATTGTCCTGGAGTCCGAGTGAATCAAGTGTCAATTGGATAGAAAAGGACCCTTAGGAGCGAGTAGTGTCGACGTGGCTTTCTTGAGAAGATGACAACCGAATTGACGACAAGAATGGATGTAATTCGCAGATCGAAGATAGTCTGCAAGTAACGAGCGGGTTCAATAGTGATGTTAGTACTGTAGCGAGAGTCGAGGGTACTGTATTGTCGCAACAAAGGCCGTGTTCAGGTCGTCAGGCACAAATTAATTAACAACTCGGATGGTGTATGATTCGTTGTTATTACTGTAGTATCAGGGGCAGACTACAGTACTATCTCTTTAGCTCCTTGTTTCAACTATTGTCGGTGTGTTAGATGGATGTCAGGCTGAGTCGAGGTTATTGTGGTCTCCCTCCTCTTGTCACTTGGTGAGTGGACCTGTCGCTGTCATTATGACACATTCCAGATATCTGCTTCGGACTACCACATTTCAGATCGAATCAGGCAAAGGATACACACCAAATATTACCTGATGCGCAGCGCAGAGGTGAAATATTATGTGTCAAGTTATGGCTATGCATGCAGGTGGGGTAGGAGAGACACACAGGTGTTGGTGGAGCGTAGAGAAGGGACAAAAGTTGTATGAGTGTGTTCAAATATTGAAGAAGGGTTTTGTGGTGTTTTTTTTTCCCCCATAATACCAATTTCAAGCCATTTTGAAGGGTTTTCTTGACGCTCTATGTATATGATTACCCTCCACAGTATTGTCTGCTTCATGCTTGTTACTCCATGTTCATGGACAAGGGCACCCGGTCTGGGCATGTATCGTCACGTCAAATATCTGGAGAGAAGAGGGAGATCCAGGGTGAGAATTATAATGCCATCATTGACCACTCCAGCTCGAAACTACCTCCTAGGGTCTACTGTATCGTGCTACACTGGTGAGTAGTGCAGCACGTGCACCCAGAGCAGATTCAGGGGCTTGACATACCATTCGAAGCAGACGCTGAGAACACGAAGAGTTGATTTTTTTTTTCCAAAGCCCCTGTATTGATGAAATTAAAGGGACAATGTGTCACTGCGGCTGGCAGAAGTTGTCGGAATGTGGCGGTCTCCCGGCCGGGCCCTGGTGTATCTTTACATCTACAATCCAGTGCTGGCTAGCTCGACTCGATGGCGCATAATTATTTCGAGGTTTGTCTAAGTAGTGTTTCTGGTGGTTTTTATAGCATCAAATATCTGCTCTAACCCTTTAAGAAGTTGGTAGCGGCTCTGACTCTCCAAAGACGTCTGGCACCTGTCACTCACCCTCCGCAGTATGTGCCTTGGTAAAGTACGAACCAAAACTCGTGTAGCTTCAAAGTACTTTTCCCCGTGGTACCATAGCTTGAAAGCACGTTTCTCTGTCCCGTTCGTGGTCCCTTTTTCAACCGAGATAATCGATCTGCCGTACATGTACATACCTAAGTGCGCTTATGAGGAACAACGAGGTCTCGGGAAAGGATTCTGAAAGCTGAAGTCACTCGACCGATTCGGATCACCTATACCCCTTTTATTGACAAGACTGCTCAACAGGATCTGACGCTCCCTGATGTTGTATTTGTGAGAAGGCTCAACAGGTCTATGATGTCAACTTACAGATATAAAGCGAGATAAGCCAGAGACGAGTGTTTAATCATCTGAGAATAGGGGTTCGGAATGCACTGAAAGCAAAGACCAAGCAAACTGACAGTACTGGTACAAGTACAGTAGTCCGTCTGGTCGGTCAACCATCTTAGAGCGCGTCTCAGTCACGTTCAATATCCACGCCTACTTATCACCACGCATTCTAACCCAACTGGTGTCCATATCTCAACATATCTGTACGAAATACCCAGATTTTGTTATACCATTCAACTCTTCTAATCAGTGTCATCATTTTGATCTATCTGACTCCCTCAAATGAACTTATATCAGCGTCCAATTTCCCGTGCTACTCTAGCCACAGCTTTGGACTTGACGGTAATTTGAACGAGAGCGCGTCCTGCTCTGAGACCACTCCAAAACCGCCAAAACCGTCAAAATAAATAAATAAATAAATAAATAAAGGTGGCCAATTAGTTACACTCATGCAACTCCCCCAACCTCTACACAACACTTCAGGTCCGGTCCCCCTACAAGCACAAGTGGTACTCGCAGTAACAGTTTACTGTTACCATGGCAACCTTATCACTGGTGCCGGAACCTAATGTCCGTCCATGCCGAACCCCTCAAAGTGAGTCACGAGTGGACCCCGTCGATACAACGGGCCAAGTGGGTCCGTTTTTGACAGGGAGCAAGCGATATATACATTGTCGAGGTCATGTGACACAAACCACTGACCCCAAGAGTCCGTTTTACCGGTAGTCACGTGTACCACCTCTCCACGCCCCTTTACTCTACCCACCCAACCTCGTCAGCGTCTCACGAGGTGGAGTAGGTTGGGGTGCATTTGACGGCTCGGGTCGTGTGTCTTTTTGCATTATCGGCTCTGATCAGACCTTGTCTTCTACACCGCACCTTCACACAAGTCTACACCGCACACTGGTGTCTGGACCAAACAAGCCCAGCCCTCCCACCTGCCCAGTAAGCCTGCACCTCACTGTACCCCTCTATTCCCAAACCAGCATCCTTCCGGCCACAACCTAAAAAATGGAGACTCCAAGCCTGGCCCAGAGCGATTCCAGCGGAGTCAGTCTGTTGCAACTAGCTGGAGACATTGAAGAGACGCCGAGAGTAATGACTATTGGCAGTGCCAGAGACACAAATCCCACCGACACATGCGCAGACGATGCCCACAGACCCAGCACCAACACATCCACTAGCCACCCCCAAGACACCCGCTACAACAGTAACCTGCGACTTGAAACCGCCAACACAGACAGCTACGTGAGCGTTTGTGATCTCGACAACTACGGAACGGCCTCCTTGCGACACTCGCCTTCTCGTGACACAACTCTCGACCCTACATACACCACCAGACACGATATTACCACGGTCACCACCCCCCACACTAGCCACACGGAAACAAGCCCGCTGCTCAAGAAACCCACCTCCATGACTACCGACGTTGCCGACTCGGAGGAAGGCGAAATCATCTCGCTCCCAGACCTCCCCGAAGACGTGCCCCACATCTCCGATAAAATCCCCTACTCGGCCTATCTGGTGGCAGTAGTCGAGCTCTGTGAACGGTTCACCTACTACGGACTCTCGGGTCCCTTCCAGAACTACATCCAGAACCCGCGGGAGGGCCGACTACCTGGAGCCCTCGGCCTGGGCCAACAAAAGGCCGTGGCTCTCCTCTATGCCTTCCAGTTCTGGTGCTACCTAACCCCCATTTTCGGAGCTATCATTGCTGACTCATACTGGGGCAAGTACAAGACAATTCTTCGGTTCGCCATCGTCAATGTTATTGGCGTCTTTGTGCTGGTGATCTCTTCTCTTCCCGTCAACATTGACAACGGATGGGCTCTCCCAGGCCTGCTGCTGGCCATGGTCATCATCGGACTCGGAACAGGAGGAATCAAGGCCAACGTGAGTCCTCTGATTGGAGAGCAGTACCGAAACGAAAAGTACAGACTCGTCTATACCAAGAACGAGTCTCAAGCCATTATTTCCCCTGTCGTCACCATCCAGTCCATCTTCATGATCTTCTACTACTGCATCAACATTGGCTGCCTGGCCCCCATGATTACATCTTACGTGGAAATGAAGGTCGACTTCTGGGCTGCTTATCTCATCCCTGGCGTCTTTTTCTTCTTTGGAATGGCTGCCCTGGTTATGGGAAGAAACATGTACTACTGCGCTCCTGTCAAGGGAAGTGTTGTTCCCGATGCCGTGGCTGTCTCTTGGATGCTCTTCAAGGAGCGAGGCAACAAATGTGACACTGAGACAAGCGCTCTCCCACGGGACACCGATGCTGAATCTTCCTCTCGTACCTCCCAAGAGTCTCTGCTCTCCCAGGACCTTGAAACTTCCCCCGAGTTCATCTCCTCCGTCGACACCACCATCTCTCCTCGAGCCATGTACGTTTCCAAGGCCTCGGGCAACAAGTATTCTGCTTCCTTCGTGCAGGATATCATTGTCACGCTCAAGGCATGTCGGGTATTCCTCTTTTACCCCGTCTACTGGCTTGTTTACGGCCAGATGACATCCAACTTCATTGCTCAGGCTGGTCAGATGAATACCTACTCCATTCCCAACGACATTATGAGCAACATTGACCCAATCACCCTACTTCTGTTCATTCCCATTGTTGAGAAGAAGTTATATCCCTGGTTGCGATCTCGAGGCTACTCGTTTGGTCCTCTTGCTCGAATCTTCACTGGCTTCTTGTGTGCTGCATTGGCCATGGTCTGGGCCTGTGGAGTGCAGGTGTTTATCTACCGAGGCCAGGCAGACACAAAGATTGACGAGGTTGGTGTGGAGAACCTGGTATCTGTCTTCTGGCAGGTGCCTGCATACATTTTCATTGCATTTTCCGAGATTTTGGCCTCCGTCACTGGTTTGGAGTATGCATTCTTGAACGCTCCCAAAACGATGAAATCACTGGTTATGAGTGTCTTCCTTGTCACCAATGCTGGTGGTTACGCCATGGGTATTGTCATTAGTCCGTGGTTCAAGGACCCCTACATGGTGACTTGTTACTTCTGGATTGCCGCATTGACGTTTGCCACAGGAGCTCTGTTCCGATACTGCTTCAGGGACTGATGAGGTGTGAAGCACGAGCTCATCGGGTGATTACTCGCGTAGTAGCTGAGGACCACTGTTGCATTAAGCATACTTGTACTTAACATATTGCATTTGATTGACTGTTGGAAATATAGTCTCTTTCGATACTGTACAGCCGCCTGATACCCCACATGAAAGAACTCAGGCAACCTCTTTGCCAAGGGCCACCAAGTTGGGCAGGTGGAGGAGGTGCCGTCTGATGTCTCACTTCAAGGTTATCAGGGTTATCATTATCTGATGATCGGCAGGAATAGGATGGATAAGCGAGTGTAGAGGGGCAGTGTGGAGCAACCGAGCGGCTTTCGAGAGTGATACCGGCTGTTTTCGTGCTGACACCAACTGAGTTTCAATGTACGAGTGCAAGTGTACTGCTACGAGTAGAGATGGTTATGAACAAGTTCAAGTTCAAGTACAGTACATACAATCGAGGACTGAGAAGATGAAGGGCGATACCCAAGCGAAGCTGGTACAAGTACTTGTACTGGCGGTTTGTATCAATCTGTTTGCTTGCTGTGGCTTGCATTTATGACGTCACCAAACGACGCGGCTCAAATTCTTGGAGCATCTAAACTGCATTGATATGGATAAACAAATCACTCATGAGATAGAAAAGCCATAATTTTGAGTCAAGAGTCAAGAGCCAAGAGCCAAGAGCCAAGAGCCAAGAAACTTGGACTTGGACTTGTACAAGTAGTGTGTGCGAATTTTCGACTCGTTCTTCAGTTATAAACCAGATACAAGTACATGTACTCGCACTGCTTCGATCTTCAGCCACTTGTAATGTACAATACAGACACGATTGTAAAAGTATAGTACACTGTACCAATACTTGGAAGTGTTTGTTCAAGCCTGGGGTACATTCATTCTTACAAGTCTCATGTTTAGACCTCCTCGAACCAGTCCCTAACCCATTCTTTGTTGCAGTGCCGTATGGCTCAGGGCCCTGGATTTGTGGCTCAGCGCTGTGCTTGGCGGGTTTGTCAGCGGACGCAAATACGTCAAAATTCACTACAAACCCCGTAGAGCACGTCAATTCTGTTTCTAGCGAGCGTCCCGTCTAATGTGTGGAAGCAAAAACGGTGGGTACTCGGACTCCGAAGGGCTCACATCGGCTATTATTACAAGGCAAACCGAAAGCCACAATAACGCCCTATGACGCTCGAAAAAAGACAAAGGACCAATCAGTGGGGTATGCAGACAATGGAGACTCGGTATTTTTCGAACAGCTCCCCCACAAATCCCTAAATGCGTCGTATATCCAGATTCATAAACATGGCTTCCGAAACTCTATATGCCTCGAGAAAAACTCTTTTTGGAATGGAGATCCTGACGTATATTAAAAAGTTGACAGCAGAGGAGCATCTGAAGAGCGTTTGGCATGGCTCTAGAAACCCCTCTGAACGTCCCGGAGCCATCCTTTCGAGCAGGCAACCGTGTGGCGAACACAGAAAAAACAAAAAACAACCCCCGTGGAGAAGAGACCTAAAACTAGGAACATGTGGAACCCACAGTTTACCAGACCCCCTACTTTGCAGTCTACTTGTAGGTCTCTTTTGTCAAAAGACAAATGCATGCCGCCGCTCCACGCTGGCTGTCACGGGCCCATCAACCTTCAGCAGTTGGTTGTTGTCATTCTTCAATAGCGTTCATTATCCGCGCTCGCGCAACGCTTGCGAGACATACGATACAAGAGGAGACTAACAAGAAAACGACAGAGACACCGCGGAGAAACCCCTCTACTTGTAGCTTGTTTCACTCGGAGCCATCTATAGCCCTAGACATTAATAGCTTGCTTCTAAACTGTCATTCTCCGCCCTGGCGCTAAGTGAACCTTGGTCATGGGCTCAAGGCCTTCGGTGCCTCGAACATAAGCTTTGCCACGGAGCCAAGTGGCTTGACAGACAGGAGCGGCGTTTTCTGACATCAGGGAAGGATATCTTGGCTCACGTGGTATCAGATCGATGCAAGTGAACACTAGACCAGAACACAACACCGCAGTCTCATCATGTAGCAACCGCAATCAGTATTAGTCGGGGAATATACACTTTGTTCAGCCCTACGAGGCTTAGTAGCTTGTATCGTAGGTTATCCCCACGAACCATGAGTATAGCAGCCTCGTGGTAGCCTCGTGGTAGCCTCATGGTAGCCACACCTGGTCGAACCATGTTGCACGGGTTTGTCACGTCTCACCTGTCCCTCGTATAGTCCTATCTCCCGGCTCCTCCAGCTAATAACCGAGAGAGGGTCTGCCCCACCATTTCCGCATCCGCATATCCGTTTTTTGTGGGTCCTTCAGGGTGGATCGGTAGGTGTACCATCCATAAGGGTAAGTTATTTACACTGGGATGAGGGAGCTTTTCCCTCGTGCAAAAACGCTCGCACGAGCATGCTGACTCTATAGTTGGAATGAGCCCATATGAAACACCCCTCTCTGCAATTTCCAGCCTGATATTCGCCCATTTCCGGCCACCACCGGCTGTTGATCGTCCTACTAGATTTTTTTTTCGTCTCGTCTTTAAAGTTGGTGCCGTGCCAACTCAATATAGGCTTGGGTGACTTTTTCCGCACTGAAAAAAAAAAACCAAAATGGAAAGTTATCAAGGCAAAAGTGGATCTTCATTTTAGACCCGTAGGCAGACGGAACAGGCTGGAAACATGAACAAGGGGTATTGTCATGATAAAGATTCGATCACAGTGGTCGGCTAAGCTCCCAGGCGTCCCCCAGAGCAGCTACACCCGCCCAGCCCATTTAACTTCCGCCCTCGTTTAATAGAAGAATCCAAACCAAAATTAGCTCTTGGTCGTGTGAGGCAGGTATCGTAAAAGACGGATAACGACCTTGTTGAGGGGGTGCCACGTGACAGATCGCGGTGTAGATACTCCCTCGGATATCAGTCTTTGGCTGCAGGAGTTTACCGTGTTCTAATCGGCCCCGGATCGGTCTAATTATGCCTCTCAAGTTTGCTACACGGCTAGCCGGCCTTATGTTCACCCTTAACTTTATGAATTTTCCAACTGTCGATAAAAGCTGAATTTGCGGTCAGATTATAGATTTGAAAAGACAAACCAGCTCTTCAGGGCCAGTGGATTATACTCCATGTGTTTTTATTGTAGGCAGACCACTCGGACATCTCCGATCACAGCCCAACCACGGTCTCCCAGCTTCGGAAAAATGGCATTCGCACTACATGCATGCCAAGACGTCAGGGCATGATGCCGTTTGCAAACCGATAAGACACTGAAACTGGACGTGTCTCCAAGAGGATTCTTTGCCGAGACGTGAGATGTGGCAGCAGAATTTGATTTCGATGCACCAGGGAAGAGTCATACTTTCTCCAGCGGCGTTTACAGCTTCTGTTGCCCGAGTTCTACGGTGGTGTTTTGGGGTCTGAAACTTGTCCACTCCACCCCGGCAATCACTCCAGTCGCCTAATGTCACCCTGCCTTGTCAATCCTCAGTCGGAAAGTCTCAGTTTTGCGGATGCCCGTTGCCGCCTTTGTCTCTGTGGGGTATAAACAAAGGGAAATAGGCTTCCAGAGAGATGGACGTCATGTCTTGGTAGAGAACCTAAATCAGACCAGTAGTATATGTTGGGGTGGGTGTCCTGCCATTTGGACAACATTCACGCCGTTTTACAAGATGGAAAAGAACAATCAGGGCGAGATCGTCGAGCCCGTGTACACCGCCACCAACACCGAGCTTGGATCGGTAAACCAGCTGGCCGAGGAGGTGGTTGAGACTGAACGAGTGCCTTCTTACGACTCGGATATCGACACTAAACATGAGGTTTCCACCACCATCAACGCCCTGGGCCCCGAGCCCACCGAGGAGGAGATGCTGACTCTCCGACGAGTGTCCGACTCGCTCCCCAAGGCTGCCTGGATGGTGGCTGTGGTCGAGCTGGGTGAGCGATTCACCTACTACGGTATCACCGGTCCTTTCCAGAACTACATGCAGCGAAAGCGAGGCTTTGGCGCGCACGCCGGTGCTCTTGATCTCGGTCAGTCCACCGCCTCTGCTCTGTCCTACTTTTTCCAGTTCTGGTGTTACGTGACTCCCATTCTCGGAGCCATCATCGCCGACACCTGGTGGGGAAAGTACAAGACCCTGTTTGTCTTCTCCCTCATCTACGTCACTGGTAACCTGATTCTGTTTGTCACTTCTCTGCCCTCGTCTCTGGACGCCGGAGCCGGTCTCGGAGGTCTGGTCACCGCCATGATTGTCATTGGTCTCGGAACTGGAGGTATCAAATCTAACGTGTCTCCTCTCATTTCCGAGCAGTACACCAACACCAAGTTCTACATTCGAACTCTCAAGTCTGGCGAGCGAGTTGTCGTCGACCCCAACCAGACCATTCAGTCCATTTTCATGGTCTTCTACATGTGCATTAACGTCGGCTCTCTGTCCGCCATTGCAACCACAAACCTGGAGCGATACGTCGACTTCTGGGCTGCCTACCTGCTGCCCTTTGCCTTCTTCTTCATTGCAATTGCTGCTCTGGTCCTCGGTAACAAGTACTACGTCAAGCGACCTCCTATGGGCTCTGTTATTCCCCAGGCCTTCCGAGTCGTCTTTGCTGCTGCCAAGAAGAAGTCCTTCGATGCTGCCAAACCCTCTTACCGACAGGAGAACGGCGAGAGCGAGGTTCCCTGGACCGATCTCTTTGTTGACGAGGTCCGACGAGCTTTCATTGCCTGCAAGGTCTTCGTCATCTACCCCATCTACTGGGTTGTGTACGGCCAGATGCTTAACAACTTCGTGTCCCAAGCCGGCCAGATGCAGACCCACGGTATCCCCAACGATATCATGCAGAACATTGACCCCATTGCCATCATTATCTTCATTCCCATCATGGAGAAGCTCGTCTACCCCGGTCTTCGACGAGTTGGTATCAAGATGCGACCCATTACCCGAATCACTCTCGGTTTCTTCTTCGCTTCTTGTGCCATGGCCTACGCTGCCATTGTCCAGAAGATCATCTACTCTGCCGGTCCTTGTTACGACGCTCCCGGTGCCTGTCCCGCAGCTCTTCTGCCCGACGGAGAGAACTACGCTCCCAATAATGTCCACGTTGCCGTCCAGACTCCCGCCTACGCCTTCATTGCTCTGTCGGAGATTTTCGCCTCTATCACCGGTCTGGAGTACGCCTACACCAAGGCTCCTACTTCCATGAAGTCCTTCATCATGTCCATCTTCCTCTTCACCAACGCCATTGGTGCTGCCATCGGTATTGCTCTGTCCCCTACCGCCAAGGACCCCAAGCTCATCTGGACCTACACCGGTCTTGCCGGAGCCACCTTTGTTGCTGGATGGATTGTCTGGTTCGGATACCGACATCTTAACAAGGTGGAAGACGAGCTCAACGTCATTGACGCCGAGTACACCGCTGAGCTCAACGCCACTCTGATGCATGATAAGGAGAAGGCTGATCTGGAGCGAGCCCACAAGACCGCCATTGTCGACGAGGGTGTGGAGAAGGTTTTCTAAACTAACTTGTATTTATTTAATGTACATATTTGAAACGTGTGCCACTGTAGAGCGACTGTAGCATGAGCTGAACCTGACAAGCGTACCGCTAGCGATACGTAATGACTAAAGCGACAAGCAGCTTACCGTCAAAGATAATACTTGTACTTGTAATAAGATCATTCACCCACTGACCTGTTTTAGCAGACCTACAAATACATTCTTGAAACTGTTCTCCGAGGACAGTCACGCAAATTATGGACTGATTTCTATAGCTTCGAACATCTCATGGCTCAGATATCTTTCCTCTCGCTAGGGACTCTGCCCTAAGAACTTGATCCTCTGGACTGCTTCTTCAAAGAGAAATTCAGTGCAGAAGCACCTTGTAGTACCCGCCAGAGATACAAGTATGAACGGACATCATCTTTCCCTGCTAGCGAAAGTGACAACGGTGGTTTTATATCTCGAGAAGCTCAATAAAAAACTCCACCAACCACCTCCATTGCAATGAGCGTCACCATCGAAGAGATCAACTCCAAGCTTGATATGGTCAACCTCAGATTGGCTGCTATAGAGACACGGTTGACAGACCAGGCGATTACAACCTAGCGGAGAAGAGAACGAACAACGAGACGACGACAGAAACACCGTCAACAACTGAGAATGCCAATACAGATGAAGTTGAAACGACTGCGAAAAACATCTACTCTTTCATGTTCGTCATGCTCCCTGCTCTCATGATCATATCAATGAGATGTGAAGCATCGCACATTCCATTGATAGGATCATGAGTTGTGTTCATTCCGCCTATGGCGTTGGTATCATAGCTCTAGTGCATAAACCATTACTCTTCTTGTGGTGCTTATTCCGCTCGCGTCTTTGCCGTAGGTTATCATCTGGTTTGGACAGGCTCGAGTATCACAGGTTCTGGATGGCCAATACAGTGATCGGGTTTTATGACCTAGTGCTACACATACTACCAGTACTGTAAAACAATACATAAATGCCATAGATCTACTTGAACCGTTCGACAAAATGACCAAACTCGGTCCACGAGTTGAGCTCCACATCCGTAAGAGGCTGGACCGGAGCGTCGTCCAACAACGTGGTAATGGAACCAACACACCGCAGAACGTTTCGCTGGATCTCGTTCTTCTTCTCAAACTCTTGCTTAATGGCACTCTCCTTGACCTCCTTGTTGAGCAGACCGGTGAGAGTAGTAGTCAGCACGTTCACAGCAGGCTTGGTGCCTTCTCCAACGTCAATGTGGGCCCCCAGAAGGGAGATGTCCACAGCCACGGCCTTGGGAATGCACACCAGCGACAGAATCTGGATATTGTGTTCGTCGGAAAGACCAGCAAGAAGCCGCTCAAACAGCGCAAGCAGCTGCTGGCTGGGAAGATGAGCGGTCAGAGATTTGGCGTCAATGTTGGACAACAGAGACAGAACACTGTCGTAGGTGGTCTTTCGGAGACTCAGTCCATCGTCAACCTTGAGCTTGAAAGGACCCATCTGCACCTGTCGAATGAGATCGGCGTTCACATAGGTGTGGGTGATCAAGGTGGACACAAGAGCTGGCAGAATAGGGAGAGCCAGAGTAGGTGCATTGTGCAGAATGGCATTCAGACACGTCAAGCTCAGCTCCACGGTGTTGTCCTGCTTCACATTGTCCACAAGAGTTACTAGATCTCGAGGCACAGAATGCAGATCCTCGGGAACGTCCTCAGAAGACGACACCTGACCGAAGATGTACCGCAGAGAAGACAGAACAATGGCTTGCGTGACAGAGTTGGGGTCTCCCAGCCGTTTCTTCAGGTCACCAACATACGCCTCATGCCGCACACAGATTCGACCCACACACTCGCTTACCACGCTCTGGATGTTGTCGTCCATTTCGGAAATGTCAAACAGCCGCGAAAACAGCGGCTCGGGGTCAGACGTGGACGACTTGATGTACTCTCGCAGAGCAACCAGAGCAAGATAGGTGACCTGGTTGAGAAGAGAGAGTGTGTATGTGAGAAAGTTCGGATTGGCACGAGCACAGTTACCCAGAGCAACCGCAGACGCATATCGAATTACCTCATCGGATCCTGTCAAATGAGGAGCAAACAGCTCGGGAGAGATTGGCAGGGCCTTGGCAGCACCAATGTAACCCAGAATGAGCAGGTCGGAAGCTCTGGACTCAGAAGAGGCGCCACCAGCCTCAGAGGCTCGCGAAATGTAGGTGTTAGTCAGCTGGTCGTCACCAGCACAGACAAAACCAATGATTTGTGTGGAGATGCCCTTGTGGCCGGAATCACAGGCTCGCAAAAGCTGCTCGTAGATGACATGACGCAGGTCGGTCCGCAGGGATGTGATTTGTGCGTAAAAGTTGACGAAGGAGTCAGCCAACAGCTCTGATGTCACATGGATGTGGTTCAGAGGGAGCTCAATCACGGGCTGCACTAGCTTGTCGTTGGAAGACACCAGCGAGAACAGGTTAGCAATAACGTCAATTTCCAGAGCAACGAGCTGCAGATCGTCGATATCTCGAGACCCATTGTTCAAGAACGACGAGATCACGTGCTCTGCGCTAGTAGTGTCCACCACACTGCTTGCACTCATCTCCTTGAGAGTCTCCAGGGCGGACAGCCGCAAAAGCCGCTGCGACTGACGCAACAAGGTGACAAGCTGTGAAACCACGTGACTCGCAAATTCGCCTCGGGTCACACGGTCACGTTCAACAAGGTCTCGCACTGCACCGATAGCAGCAAGTCGGAATGTCTCATTTTCGAGGGACTTGAGCAGAATGGCGTGGCTCTCCTGACCGTCGTTAAGCTTGCCGAGGCACGAAATTGCTCGCACTCGAATCTCCGAATCAATCGCAGTGGAAGAAGCAAAGTCGAGGATGAGGGCCTCAATGGCGTCCCGGGGCTTGAACTCGGGATTCACACCCATCAGACACATGACAAGATCGATAGCAGCCACAGGCACCTTGAAAAAGGTGTCCTTAAGACCGGCCTGGATCAGATCCTGAATTTGGGCCAGGTACTGATCGGTAAAGTCCGACCAGTCAGTTTTCGAAACTGCAATCTGCGAAATTTCCAAAGCATCAGCCAGAAGAGTAGTCTGGGCATGCTTTCCGTCAATAACGGCATTATGGAGAACTGGGATCACCTCCAGCACATGTGCTTCGAGGGTCTGAGCCAGCGACCTGTACACAAAAGCGGCCAGGGGAGCAGTAGCCTGTTGAGTCAGCCACTTGGAGGTCATCTGGATGAGCTTTGTACGAGTAGCATCGAGCTTCTCGATGGGGTCGTTCTCCACCACCCGCATGGATGCGTCGGAGCCACGTCTAACCCGCGATCGAGCTCCACTCACCCCGCTGTAGACCACAATACTTCCCAGTGTGTCGAGAAGAGCCACAACGACTGTGGTCTCTCGCTCCTGTGCGAGACGTTTGAGAATGCAGGGGTAGAGAGAGGCGTAGACGAGAGAAATAATGGTCTGGGCGCAGTTCTTGACAATTGAGTCGGCTAGCTTAGCAGCATATCGTCGCAGCTTCCAGGACTGGTCCTCATCGTCGGAGTACGAGTCAAACTCGTCATCGTCATCGTCATCGTCATCTTCATCCTCGTCATCATCCTCGTCCATGTTCTCATCATCGTCATCGTCGTCGATGAAGTTAGGGTCGTAGACAATGAATTTTCGAGATGCCTCCACCAACTTCTCCACAAATGTGGTGACAATCGCCTGGGGCAGTTTCAAGAAGCCCTCCAGAGAGTACAGCGTAACTTCTCTCAGCTCCAGCAGCTGCGAGTTGTCCTCATCGGGGTCCTCCTCCAGGTCCAGCTGCAGACAGTCGAACACCAGAGGAAACGTGGCGGGGGCGTAGGGAGCGAACTTGGCAGGCTCTCCGCTTACCAGGCTGCCAATCAGCGTAACCACAATCTTGGGCTGTTTTGGCAGCATGCCAATGCAGTGCTGCACGAGAGAGTCGAACTCAGGTGTAGAGAGGTATCGGGCCAGGGCAGACAGACCCAGCACAGCTCGTTTCTGGATCATTGGCTCAGGCGACTTGAGGAGACCCACAAAGTGCGTTTTGAGAGTGGCAATTTCCTCGGCAGTGAGCGATGAGCCGAACCGTCGCACAAAGTCGATGCCAATGTCCACAATGTCGACTGACGAGGCTGACACCGGCTTTGTCATCCAGGGAATGAGGAGACGGGCCAGCAGGCGGGCGTTTCGACTAGAGGCCTCCAGCTTACCGACAATGGCCTTGAGCGCCGTGCACGTGATGTTGCTTTCGATTCCAGCGTCAGCCTTCTTGCCCACAGAGTGGCTATCGGAGTCAATGAGCGTCTGGATGACAAAGTTGATCTGCGTCTCGCTCACCTGACGAATAAGCACCTCCATGCACCGCACTGATTGGTTCTGGACCTCGGATATCGGGTCGTTGAGCTTTTCGATGACAGCTGTGAGCATTCGATCCACCAGGCGAGAGTCGGTGGCGACCACAGACACAAAGTCAGGTCCAGACACGACCGAACTCATGTCACTGAGGGCCATGAACCGTAGGTCCGCATCGAACGACTGGATCTTTTCCAATTGCTCGCGAATGAACAGAGAAGAGTCAGTCATGGTGGTTTGTATGAAGTGTGCTATTGTAGTTGGCTGGGAACTGTGATGTGGAGTATCGGGGTTAGGGTTGGAGATGGGCCCAAATATGAGGAAGAGAGTGGGTGTCGTAAAAAAGGAATCGTGCGACTAATTAGCCAGGATACATGTGACGCAGAGCAAACCGCACTAAACGGTTGCACTGGATTCAAGTGATTATATGGTACTCTTCATGATCTTCATACATTTTATATTGTCCAATTGAAAGCAGTGGCCGACCCCAGAGGTGAGCACAAGTGTGTGGCTTCAGATCACCTACAAATATGTATTAACTAGCTAATTACAACAGGTTCCCCTTATTAGAACAAGAGCTCATCTTCCACCAATCCATTCAGTCAATAAATATATACATATGTACTTTTGCTGCTTCAGCAGTATGGGGGTGTGTGGTGGTGGTCCATTTTTCTACTACTGAGACCATGACCACACTGTCTATCGTCCTGAAGTGTACAGTTGTCACATCGGAGCCACTCCATGGGCTACGCATTACTTGGTCAGCCAATTCCTCAAGTGGTTCCTCCTCTTCTCCGCGACAGTGTCCTTCTTCTTCATCGCCTTCTTCTTGTCGCTGGTCATGGTTACTCTCTGAACCTGCCTCAGCGACTTTAAAAAGTGAGCAATGATCCATACGGTCAACAGGGACGCCACGCCAGTGACACCCAAAAAGCCCCAGTAGCTCTCCTCGATGAAGTTCTTCAAGTTCATGCCGTACAACGACGCAATGAACGTTCCTCCAGCCAGACCTAGGGCTCCAATCTGGAACTTGAGATCCAGATGCATCAGGGCGTTTCGGTTGGCGTCCAGAATGATGTTGACAATCTCCTCTGTGTTTCGGATGTTAGAAACGAGGTTACCCACGGTTTGAACAATCTCGTCACAGTGCTTGTAGTAGGTTTCCAGCAACATTTCCACCTCGGAATGATCATCAATGGCTCGGGGATGACCTGCCTTCTTTTCGGTCAGATAAAGACCAGCCAGATCCTCGTCTGTGTCGAGGAGCTCGTCAATCACATCTCGAATCAATGTAGCCTTCTGCAGAAACGCACTCAGCTTCTTCGATTGAATCAGCAAATGTCGCAGCTTCTCTCGATCAATATCCTGCTCCAACTCAGACAGGATTCCGTTAATGACCGTGGTATGCACCTTCATTTCAGCGTCCAAAGCTGCAATCACGGAAATGAAAATCGCCTCCAGCGCCCGCATTTCGTAAGGAAGAGATCCCATGGTCTTATTGGACTTTTTGAGCTTGTGGCCCAGGTCGTACATGAAGAGCGACTGGGTTTTGGAGTCCGTGCTGCCAAACACGTCGAACAAAAGCACCTTGTCCGCCTTGATCAGAGCCCGAATATGCAGCAAGTTGATGAGAATCGAGTTGTCTCGCACAAGAATCGTAGGGACAATAGAATTGACTCCGGTGTCGAGCTTTCGCAAATCTCGAGGTAGCAAACCGTGCTTATTCAGCAGCTCTGTCCGCTTGAACTCGCCGGAAGCAACCGTCACGTTTCCGTCGCTGTCGAATACCGTACACCGCACCAGGTTGTTCTCGGGCAGCAGCGACTTGTGGGTGAGCGACTTGATCAGCAGGTCTGTGTCACGTGGCGTGTCTCCTGGTGGCCCCGTGATGGGCACCAGATAGTTGCCTGGCGTGGGTGTTGGTACCTCTGAAGGTGGTTTTTTGGTGGGAGAGTAATGCCGAGCGAACGAGATGCCAGACAACGGCTTTTTTGGCGGGCGGAAAAACGACACAAACGGTGTTGCCGCCGTCCTTTGTCCGCACAACCTCAACAAAGGTCGAATCATGGTCGTACAATGGAGATTTTGAATGGCGAAATCGGTCGATATTTTTATATGCATGTCGGCGCATCTTGAAGGTTAAGTTACTGTACAGTACTGTACTGTAGGAGTGGTGAGAGAGGTGTGAGTGAAATGGGCTTTAGAGGGGTGACTGGGAGATGGAAAAAGTTGCAAGAAGGGAAAAAATACTTCAGTGGTGTATAGCCGAGTTTTTAGATCGATCAGATTTCCGTAAAGTCGTCTTCTAAAGAAGTTGTGGAGACAAAATGGCGTCAAGTAAAAATAAAGGACATGTTGGGAGTTGGGGAAATGTCAAATGAGAATCAGTTAATTTAGTTGATAAATTGTTGGAAATGTTGTTAATCATCAGAACATCTAAGTATACTAATCCTCCTATCCAAAGGTCCTACATTAAATCAGATCATACTGAAAGGAGAGGAAATAAGTAAGAAAAGTATTGGAAACTACTTTCAATCGAAATATAACCTCTAACTACCTCACCAGAAGGAATTAAATCAACCCCCTCCACCTCCACCTTCCAAACCTAACTCACAATCATACCTATCCAATGCACAACTTTTCAACCCCGGGTGCACGACTTTCTTCCCTCATATCCAAGCTGATACCCCCTTTGTGACTGTTATAATCACGTGAGTGACTTTCATCCCCTTAGCCAGGATGAAGAAACACGTGATCAAGAAACCAAAATCTCTTTCTGGAGTGATTCGTCGCAAAGTGGAGAAACCAAAAACCAAACCTGACGACCAACAAGGATCGAAAAAGCTACAGCCATATACCATTTTGAACCCAGTGGAGCAGGGATCGTATGGTCACGTGAGCAGAGCATTACAGGTGTCCACAGGCCAAGTTGTGGCTGTCAAACGGCTCAAATCGAACCCCAATACAGGTTCCGAGGGCGTTCCAATAACTGTGATTCGCGAAATCAAGTGTTTACAGCTGTTGGAAGGGAGCCATCACGTGGTGAAGCTATTGGACGTGATTTCTTCGCCTCTCCAGCTGGTTCTGGAGTTTTGTGAACATGATCTCAAGAGTATCATCAACACTCATACTGCTCCTTTTGGGGAATCAGCAGTGAAACGCATCGTCAAGGATATTTTGACCGGTCTAGATTTCATTCATTCACATGGTGTGATTCACAGGGATATCAAGCCGGCAAACTTGTTGTATACTCAGGGACGAGTGACGAAAATAGCTGACTTTGGCTTGGCTAGGCTTGTAGATGAGGATGCCGAGTACACGAGGGAGGTGGTTTCATTGTGGTATAGAGCTCCTGAGGTGTTGCGTGGTGAAAAGTACACGACAGACATTGATGTATGGGCTGTGGGGTGTGTGACGAGAGAACTCGATACGGGAAAGGTGCTTCTGAGAGGCAGGAACGAGATTGAACAGCTGGATCTGTGCAGTCATATTGGAGACAAGATTAGAAACGACAATTTCCTAAAGGCTGTGTTTGAAGAGCGACTTTCTGCGGCTCAATTGTTGTACTCAGACTACTTTGCACGTGACCCTGTTCCGAAAGAGCGTCTGTTGATGCCCACATTTCCATCCCGGGCCAGTGGCGACTGATAAAACCGCTGCTATCAGTATTAACGGTGCTTTCGAGAACTCTACAGTCTGTTTCAGCAACTTTCTTCACTGCTGGAGCACGTCATGATGCCTTGATAATGTGTGTTTTGATGCCCAACGTCTCAGTGTAGATCAGCAATCGGAGCAAGCCGTGTCGGAGAGAAGGGAGAGTCACGTGAATGATTACGAGGAGAAGAGGACGCATTTCATTTCTTTAGTGCACGTGAGTCCCAACCAGAGAAAAGACGCGCACACTACTACTTGTAGTACAAGTACATACTCGTACGAGTAGATATACATCCAAGTAACTAACTGAATGCGCTACTATCAACACGGCTATCCGCCTACTTGTGCTGTACAAACATAACACCCTGTCGCGGAGACCGCAAATCTCTGACAACATGTTTCGAAACCCCAATCCAATTGATAGTCGTGCTTGTAGATCATGACAAGGTCGGTTGGAGGACTGTAACATCGGAAGGGGGTATCCCTCAACAAAACCAATCATACCAATAGAATCCTTGCCACCAGACGCGTCCAATGATATCAATCACGTGACCGCTACTTCCAAATTTCCCCGACTTTACCCCGCTGCTATAGCCGAGCTTCCAAACATGCGCTGTATGCACTGTATAGAGGAGCGTTTTATTTCGGTGCATGAATGTCCACAGGCTCGCGTTTGTTTGGTGTCATGTGAGCTGTGGCGATTTATTTTGGGCGTTTGAAAAAAAACCTTATTTTGGGTGTATGAAAAATTAGGGGAAGAGCAAGAGGTGAACGGCGGGAGGGAGGGGATGGAGGATAGTCACGGGAATGATTATTTAATGGTTTGAAGGATTTTGGGTCACGTGATAGGAGGCCAACATGGAGAACAGAACGGGTATTACGTGATATTTCTTCCTTCAAGTACTCCCTTTATACTACTGTCTTCTAAATGTCTTCTAAATGTGTCCACGATGACATCACATGAGGGTTATTGTTTACATTCTGGCTGGGAGTGGGGCAGTAGGACGACATGAAAGTGCACGTTTTTGACGTAATATTGTGTCAATATGGCCATTAGGGACATATTTGGAGTCCCTGCAATGGAGAGAACTAGCTCCTCTTTTCAGATTTTCGCTAGCGTTATTATTTCGTCTGAGAAGAGGGTCTCTAAACCACAAGTACAAGTGCACAGTAGTACATACATACAACTACGGGAGTAGTTTTGACTCAGCCAAACTGAAACAAACTCGGCCCTGATTTACAATGAGCAGACAGACGGAGTGTAAGAAGCAAGTGTCGGAAGAAAATTGTCTACAGTCAGGTTTGCAGGACGAAACGATTGCCCCTTTTGGGCTCTGTTCTCTTTTTTGGGGGGGTTGTGATGGCCTGGTGAGTTTGCTCGTTTGTGTAACGTTTGTGCGCTGTTTGGTTTCCGAGCAACCATTGTTAAACAACCACCTGCGCCCCAGCTGCACCAGTCTAGTACGCGACCTGGCGGAGCACAACATTACATATACTGATCGTCCCCGAGATAGGAGAACTAAACAACTGTTACAGGTTTGACTTGTCAAGAAACGACATAGACACGACACGGACCGACGATACGAAAGCATCTGCATAACAGCCTCCACGTCATAGTACGAATTCTCCACTTTACAAGTAGGTACATTCAGGCCCTGTGCAACACCAGCAACCACCGCAGGTAACAACAGAAACAGCCACAGCCACAGCAACGAAACAAGTTCAACACTTTCAGAAGTCTTACAACAGCAGCATCTCATCTCTGCGAAACACACGCATAATGGCATCGGCAAGCTCAGAACTATCACGGCTGGCCAATCTTACGCCACGGTCTATTTCCGGGTCGTCCTCGACATCTTCCTCCACAACATGTCCGCCCAGAAACACGTCACGTCCCAGCACAGCAGGCTCCAACTCGTCCATACGCTCGCGACATTACTCGGCCGACCAGTTTGAGCTGCTGGAGGAGCTGGGCTCGGGCTCTTTTGGAGTCGTGTACAAGGCCATCGACAAGGTGAGCGGGCAGATTGTTGCGGTCAAAAAAATCGACCTGGAGTCGTCAGAAGACGACATTGAGGAGATTCAGAAGGAAATTGCAATTCTATCGGGCTGCCAAGACGAACACATCACAACCTACTATGGCTGTTTTGTCAGGGGATACAAGCTGTGGATCATCATGGAGTACTTGGCTGGAGGATCGGGTCTGGACTTGCTGAAACCAGGCATCTTTCATGAACCCGAAATTGCAGTCATGTGCCGTGAGCTGCTGGAGGGACTCATTTATCTCCATGACAATGGCAAGATCCACAGAGACGTCAAGGCGGCGAACGTGCTTGTGTCGTCAGAAGGCTCTGTCAAGCTGGCGGACTTTGGAGTGGCCACACAGCTGAGTAATAACATGAGCAGACGAAACACGTTTGTGGGCACGCCGTTCTGGATGGCACCCGAGGTCATCAGACAGGAGGACTACGACACCAAGGCGGATATCTGGTCGTTGGGAATCACGGCCATTGAGTTTGCCAAGGGAGAACCTCCTTTGAGTGAATACCATCCAATGAAGGTGCTGTTTCTGATCCCCAAAGCCGAGCCGCCTACTGTTCCTGCTGGAGGCAACTGGTCTGCAGATTTTCGAGATTTTGTGGCATGTTGTTTGCGCAAGAACCCCGCTGAACGACCTTCTGGAAGACAGCTTCTGAAACATCGGTTCATCCGCAAGGCTGGAAAGACAAGCCAGCTCAAACTGCTGGTTGACAGACGGGAACGGTGGATGGAGCGACATCGAAAAACGAAGCCCAAGAAGATGGCTGTGGAGACGGTCGTCAGCATGGACCAGGTGGAGGAAGAAGACTCGTGGGACTTTGGTACCGTCAAGATGGAGACGTACTTGGACAAGTCCATGGACAGCAGTTCCAGCACAATCAATCCCGCTGTACTTCGACAACTGACCATTAGTGAGAACAATGCACCGGAAGTGACATTAAAGAACCCTTTGCGAAAAGTGTTCATGTCTTCCGAGTCGCTTGGCAACAGTGTCAAGTCGGTCTCTTCTGTTTCTACGGCTGCTGATGGAGACACAATCAAGGCAGGTCCTCCAAATGTGCACGCTCTGGTGCGGCAATGCATAGAAGAGACGTACATGGAGATTGGTGGTGAATCAGCTACTAACACGCAACAGCATGCGATGCGACGATTTGCCAAGGGCTGGAACACGCTGGAGCAGGTGGACTCTAAGGCAGAATTCTTCTTCGTCAAGCAGCTGTTTAACCAGATTATCAAGAACCCCAAGTTGGTGGAGCAGATGACCAACAAACGAACCAGCAAGCGGATTAGTGTGGGACAGCAGAAGGAGCGAAAGAGGGATCAGGTGGAGGAGTTGATGTTAGGACGGTGGATCGAGGAGTTCGAAGAGTACGATCGTTACTAGACGACCACCTGTGTACCCCCAGATTGTACCCTCAGATTAATGACTTCTCTCACAGACAATTTACAGACAACATCCACAAGTGTACAAATAGCATAATGCATTGATTGATATTTAGTTGTACTTTACATTCCAGGGTCTGTAACAAGCCATAATATTCACTCTCTCGACTCTCTGAAGTTCGTCTCCGAGATCAACCAGTTGAGGTTACTTGTATCTTCAACACCAAGTCCCCGAACACGCACGATATTGGCCCTCCAGTTCAACCAGACGTCCATGGCAAATTATCTCCCCTACGATATCCCTCTGGATCTTTTATCTCTCAGTGTTGGATTACATAGTTGCGGATGAGGCGACAGCCAACAGATCATCTACAGCACTGTCTCTAGCCAGAGCGGTACAGTGTATTATCCTAAGATGGTCGTGGTGCCCTCAACCTCACCAAAGGGACTTTTTAACACTATGTAGCTTTTACTCCTTGCCACATCCGTTATAAATATCATCTATTCTAATTATACAAACATCTACAATAAGAGACGCTTCATTGTACCGATGCTCCAACATTGGCTGTCGCTCGTACAACCGCCATATTTTTCCAGAAGGCCATCACTCCAGCCATGGCAGCTGTCTCGTTGCTCCATGTTGCACTGTTCCGTTCGTGAGCATACTTCGGACGGACACTCCCTATAAACATCTCGCAGCCATAGTCACCGGATCAACATAGGGCACACTAATGGCCTCCAGGTACTCGTCTCTGGTCGTGGAGCACTCCAGTTTGTCCTTCTTTTCCGCCGTCAGCAGCTCACCAACATCCCAAGTATCCTCCTGGTCACGATCTCGCCACTGCAATGTGACAAATTCCTCGTCCTCAGCCTTCTTGACTGCCAGCAGAGCCCCGGAAAACCGCGGCGTCTGTTCGGACGACGACTTGACTGTCATCTGAATGGCCTTGGGCTCATTGGCGTTCTGGGCTGTCCGTTTGGCCGCGGCAGCAGCAGCAGGGTCCTTGATGTTCTCCTGGTTCACATGATCAAACGAAGGACGCAACAGAGCAGTGGAAACAATGGGGTTGAGGTGAAGCTCATTGTTCTTGAACACACCCACCATGTTTTCCTGCGGGTTGGACTCCACTAGGTGGCCCTTGAGCGTCTGGTTGTCGATGTTCTTCCATTGTGTGCCCTTGGCCTGGTCGTAGCATCGATCTGTGGGCACAGGCACGTCCACCTCCACCACGCCACTTTCCTTCTTAATTCGCGACTCGGTGATACCTGTGGCGTGCGACGAGGTGTATGGCGAGTCCACCGACCGAGCAGGGTACTGGTACAGGTGGATGTTGCCTGCCAGTCTGGTCGAGAAGAACACCGGGAACTCCTTGACAATAGGATCGTCTTGGTCGTCATGCTCGGTTACCGGAGCAACATCCACGTCCATCGCGTCTTCGGTCTTGACCTCCACGTCTTCATCCGGCACAAACAGGTCGCTCATGGTGTGTTTCGTGTCTGGGTCTATGTTCGCTTAAAAAAAATCACGGCTCGATTTTGATTATGCATTGAGAAAAATTTAGACTTCATGTTCGGCCACAGGGAAGGAGTGGATGTTGAAAGAGAGGCATGATTATATGGCAAGGGGTGGTTTTTATTAGAAAAATTGCCTTTATCAAGTTCAGTAATCTCACTGTAAACAAAAACCTATCAAAAAAATGTCGTTTTTAGACCTTCTATAACACGAGCTTCCCATGCACTGTTTTTTTTTTTTTTTTTTTTTGGGGGGGGGGGGGGTTTGTTAAGAGGTGAGAGGGGATGAAGGGGTATTCATACTTGGCCATGTATGTTCATTCCAGAGGCTTATTGAATATATACCATTTGGAAAAATTAATGTCGGTAATAGGTTTTTTTAACAGTTCATGTCCCTAAGAGCTGGAAAATATGGAGTTAGTCGTATCTATCCCCTTGTATTAAGAATTAGTTAGCTAGACCAACAATGATTGCAATCAAGCAAAGTTATAGTATCCCTCCGGTACTCAGGGGACGACGCCCACCCTGGGACATGTCCAACAGGGTTTGCTTTCAATTTCCTGAAGGAAGCCCAGATGTGTTTTTACGATGGAACCGCCAGCACTTCACGATGAGCGAGAGTAGAACACAGTAGCAAAGCGTAAAAGGGGGGCCGGAGGCCACCGAGAGAAAGTAGCAGGGCGCGTAGTCACCCACAGGGGACGCAAACCAAACCAATGACGAAGAAGAACCACAAGGAGAATTTCAAAGGCAATGCAAATGAAGAGGGCAATGGAAGGATTGAGATTAGAGAGGAGACTGGGGTGGCGTTTTCCGATGAACGAACAAAAACACGCGAAGCTATGTGGCACAACATACAACACGGAACTGAACCAGGTTTTTTTTATGATTTTTTTTCGAAATAGGGTACGCCAAGTTGGACATGACACTAAAACGTGTTTTAATTAGTAATATTCGTGTAAGCGTACATTCATTTCAAAGGTTATTCTTTCACGGCAAAGTTTATAATTAAATGAATGATATGCAGAAAAAAAAAAATTTCTACGATTGGACAACCGCCAGCACTTTCACGATGAGGCGAGAGTAGAAGACAGTAGCAAGCGTAAAAGGCGGCCGAGGCCACCGAGAGAAAAGGGTAGCAGGGCGCGGTCACCACAGGGGACGCCAGAACCAAACCAATGACGAAGAAGAACCAACAAGGGAGACGTTTTCAAAGGGAATGCAAATGAAGAGGGGCAATGGAAGGATTGAGAATTAGAGAACTGGAGACTGGAGGGGGCGTTTTCCCGATGAACGAACAAACACGCGAAGCTATGTGGACAACATACAACACGGACTGAACCAGGTTTTTTTTATGATTTTTTTTACTGGAAATAGGTACGTGCCAAGTTGGACCATGACACTAAACGTGTTTAATTAGTAAATATTCGTGTGTAAGCGTACATTCATTTTCAAAGGTTATTCTTTCACGGGCAAAGTTATAATTAAATGAATGTATATCAGAAAAAAAAAAATAATTAAATGAATGTATGCAGGAGAAAAAAAAACTGAGAGTTGTATTAGAGGAAAACGTATGACGAAAGAACCACTGTGCACGTGCTTGATGTCATGTTCTTCGCTGAAGCTGTTCCTTTCTTCAATCAGAAGATCTATTAGTTCTTGAAAAAGCACAGTACAGTATTTGTAGGTCTTCCTGTGCTCCATACACAAGCCATTTTGCTTGCACAGCTCTCGACGACAAAAGACATTTTGTCAAGGGTGAACTTGTACGATTCCGAAGTGACAATTCCTAAAACAGCTCATTTTTAACTGGTAGATAGAGTCCTCCAACAACCACAGTATGTACTTGTATACAGTTGTACAAGTACGCCTCCCACGCTCGATAAAATGCATGTATTCCTATATTGTATTCTGGGAGATGGGCAGTAGTGGAGCCGGTCGTTTCCATTGAGGGGTAGCCGCTCCGTTCATGTCAGGGATCACGAACAAGCTGTAAAATCATGAGAAAGCAGTGGATAACAGGGGAACACTTACCAACTAGCCGCGCAACGTTTGATCCAGAAAGTGTCACTCTGTTCCTGTTTTTAGACTACGCGCTTCGCTGATAGCTCACTCATAGCTACAACTTGCTCCCACCCCCTCACAACTTCTCCTTCTTCTCCAATGCCTCCTTTCTCAGCTGCGTCGAACTCAGCTTGTCAGCCCAATTGTCCTCCTCATTGCCCTTGCCACCGACAATGTTGATTTCAAATACCGTTAGCTGGCTCCACCCCTTCTCCTCTCTCACCTTGTTGATGGCAGCTCCTCCACCTCGAGTCTCGGCAGACAAGACAAGAGCATCAATATCGGGATCCGAAGCAGTAGGGCCATAAACATCGTTAATCATGACAGGCTGAAGACGAAGGGGAGGGGAAATGTAGTTGAGAAATTGGGTAACGTGGCTCTCGCGCACATCGAACGACTCCATGGCCTCGGCGTACTTCTTCTTAGTCAGCAGCTGAGGGCCCGTGATGCCCACAATCAGCTTGTCCCGCGTCAACCAGGCTGCCAACGTAAGCAGAATCTTGTGGCCGGCGTGCAGGTGGTCAAAAGTGCCACCCAGAGCAACTACAGAATACTGCTCCTCAGAAGCATTCGCCAGCAGCTCCTCGGCCTTGTTGAGCGTCACGGGGTTGGCCACGTGATCAGGGGTGTTTGTACCCCCGGTCGTATGTCCCTCGGGATGTTCATGGTCGAACTTGTAGCCTGGCTTTTCGTAGTCCATCTCGTAGCCACTTCCCTCGTAGCCTGTAGAGTCGTAGGAGGGCTCCTGAGACTTTCGGGACTGGTCAAACATACCGGGGTCTGTAGCTTGTGGCAGAATAATGACCGGAAGGGTGGATACAGTGGCTGAGTGGATGAACGAGTCTCGGAAGGAAGAACAGAGGTCCGATTCTGTGTTAGCATAAGTTCGATGAGGTCCAAGGGCAGAGAGAAAACGTGCCACGTGTTGTAGACCAAGATGTGAGATTAGTCGATCTTTTTTGTCATGTCAAGGGTGAGATTATATGTCTCGTCAGAATACATGACAGATGACATCTTGAGGACTGTGCAATGGCGTCGTTGATGGAGGAAAGAAGGGCAGCATCAGAAAGACACAACAAGCTGTCCACCTGGCTTTGATCGTCTCATATCTGGTGCTCAAGCACGAGTAAAACTTTCACACTCTCCGTGCAAATGCAACACTCGCTCTCAGATCACGATCCAGCTCACGACATGACTAAATCAGCAGCATGACGAACTGATCTGTCATCTCTGACACTATCAAGCTCACTTCAAGGTCTTTCTCACGACCCCGCGGCTCAGATAATGAGACTTTCGCCAGAACCTGGTCTTCTGCGTCCTTCGGAAGCTGGCTTCGCCCGCTGGCAATACTCACCAAACTTGCCCGCCACCAACACCTCCCAACTCTGCTGTCGATCCAACTTGACATTTTCGCCGTCCAACAGCACCCGCACGTCAATGGACTGTCTACCGAGCTTGGCGGCCTCCTCCACAGCCAGTCCGTAGAACTGCTGCAGCAGCTTCTCGGCCTCAAATGCCGTGGTAGGCGCCGCCAGTGTCAGAATATCCAGAGTTCCGTTCTGATACGTCATTTCCAGCGCCTTGCGCAACACTGGTGCATACAGCTGGCTCACCTGCTGGACAGCTCCATCAACTGGAGCCACCAACATGAGAGTATGGGCATAGAGCATGGTTGACGATAGTTGCGGTGTTGTTGTCGACGATGTGGTAGTATGAGTCACGTGGCGATTGGCACGTGGGTCGTTTTGTAGCGGTTGGAAGAAGATACGGTCTCTTCCTGTGAAAGATGGTGTTGCTGTATAACCTCTTATGATCACAACAATGTGGGGTTAGTTTGGTGGGGTGAATTAGGTTTGGGTGCAGTGGGGTGTATGACGGACAGGGCCGATTTCAGTCCGCTTAGGCAGAGAATGAATCAATTGCACTCTTCAGAACATTCGAACCCCTACTTGCAAGCGTCATCGTTCGGGGAACCTTCTTGCAAGTGTCATCGTTCGGGTGAACCCTTCTTGCAAGCATCATCGTTTGGTGCACATCTGAGGCCACAAGAAAAGAACTGTTGGTGACACTTGAGAATCGAACTGAACTTCAGATTATAGAAGGTCTACATACAGTTTTTTTCTTTTTTTTTCTGCATATATAGTATGTACAGTATGTACAGTAAGTAGTCTACTTCAATGAGATGGAAAGAACATGACTTACGAATGGAGAAACTGGAAGGTGTCCGGACATAGTTGACCAATGGAAACGTTTTATTCAGATTATCACGGACAATTAGCAACGTCATGATTCTCTCCAATGAGCAGGAGTAACTGAGCTGTGACGCCTCAAAGTGTCCAGGAAACACATTTCCTATTGGCAGTGCAGTATGGCATGTACGAATACAATTCCAGTATCTGTCAGTACGAGTATGTCAGTACGAGTAAGCCAGTACGATAAAGGTCATAATAACCGAGAGACAAACCCGTAGAAACCCCCACTCCCATGGCGAGGGTCGCACGACTTGTGCTGGCTCTTCGATTTCCAACCTCACACAGTCCTATCGTCACAGTATATCCTCTGCTTGATACACACACAACCAGCACAGCGAAGTCATGAACGCCCATAATGGCTGTTAACAGCAGCTTTGACAATCACAAGATGTCCCATCCTGTCACGTGATCGCTTGTCTCTCGTCTCGTCTCTCCTCCCTCCTCTTCCTTGCTGTTCCTGCCCGCCAAGGTTGCTACGCTACGATGTCACTCTTGTTTTGGTAGCAAACTATAGCAAGCGAGGAGAGAGGCGGAGTTGGGCAAAGGTAGGCGGAGGTGGGCGATCTGAGAGGTCACGTGCGCTTTAACTACACTTGTGGGTCTTGTCTCTACGATTCTCCGGGCCATAATGCTCTTGAGCAATCTTGATTGCGTTTTGCACCCCGAAACGTCAGATTTCCCACCAAATATTTCGGGGGAGTTCGAAAGGAGCTGTCGCTCACCGTGAAGCACCCCTTTCTCACCATCTGGCATCCAGAATACGCCATCTGATTGTTATGCGAGACAAAGTTACGATAAAGAAGTTTCTGGATTGCGGCATTTCACAACGCGACGTAAAAGATGAACAGAAGCAGTTACAAGGCTGAGAGATGAATTGCGGCTTCAATTGCAGCTGGAAAGTCGATTCCGGTTTTCCAGAATCTCAAAAGAGTCGATTTTCGTCTAGTTCCGGAGTGTCTTGATTCAGAGCTAATTTGCTCAGGCGTTTAGCGAGAGGGGCAAAATGAGGATAATTTAATTGCCTGAACATAATAAAAGTTTGACCATCGGATGGAGAAGCTCTGAATTTCTATATTCCGAACAGCTTTCTTTTCTAGCAGTCATATCCCATCCACAATTCCATTATCCGGCCGTAACCCCGCCTTGACTATTTGGTTAAGCTCAGCTCGCTTGTGACAAGTATCCAGTTAGAGTTGGCCTGCCTTGGGAGAAGAGCGTAGAATGTGGGACTTGAGGGGAGACAAATTAGGCGATACAGAGAGAATTTTCACATTTCAACGTGACAAACGGAATCAACAGATTTCAAGGATCATATAAATGTCTTAAATTTTTTTAAAATCCCTTCATTTGGCCAGCTATAGAGATTTCGCTCACGAGAGCAACATAGCTTGTCTCAGATAGGTGAAACTGTATGAGGTTGGGTGTCCAGTCGGAGGTCGGAAAAAAAGTCACAATTGTGTTTTTCGAGCGCATTTCCTCCAGTCACATGAGAGGGTCACGTGATAGACAAATTTCTCTCTACTGGCTCGCCTTTTTTCCCTCTCCGGCTCTTGGTAAAATGTCCCATACAAGGCAGGTCATATATCTGGTGCGGCTCGGAAATTCCGCAAAGCTTAAATTAAATTTCAAGCTTATTCTTCGATTTTATATATATCTTGACTTACCTCGATTTTGTCGCCAAAAACACAATTACGACACACCTACACCATGTCTGAACACGTGCCTGCCTGGAAAAAAGCCGGATTGGCTGTCGAGTCGGTGACCGAGGATTCTGCCACCGCTCCCTCGTCCAACAAGCGAACTGCCGCCTCTCAAGAGAAGGACAAGAAGCCTCCCAAGCGACAGAAGCTGCCCAAGGACAAGCGAGCTCCTCCTCCCGAGTCGGACCATCTTGTCTACATCAAGACCTTTGTTGACGACAAGCCCTCATGGAAGTTCAACACTGTTTCTCAGCAGTGGATTCTCAAGAACCTGTTCAATGAGCTGGTCCCCTCAGACTACGACGACTATGTGCTCAAGTACGTGAGTACGGTCAAGGGTGGTGCTCGAGATCGAGTTTTGGACTCGGCCAAGCAGATCATTTCCGACAATAACGAGTACGTCCAGTGGCTCAATGCCGACGACGAGGAGGACAATGACGAGGACAAGATTGAGGAGGATGGGGAGAAGGAGGACAAGAAGGAGGAGAACAAGGCTTCGAAGAAGCGAGTTCCTCGACATTTCGTCAAGCGAGCCCACGGTCTGATTTCCGAGATGACCGGTGAGGAGCCTGATGTCGACTGGGAGCCCGAAAACGGAGAGGAGGTGTCTACCAAGCCCGATTTCATTGTCCAGGATGTCAAGAAGCAGTACAACGAGGATTTCTCCGAGAATACTGTCCCCCAGACCGACCTGGAGTCGTTTGATGAGGCCCAGAAGAACGACAAGATTCTTGACAAGGCCGTCAAGAAGATTGAGGAGCATGATAAGGAGGCCGCATCGAAGCAAACCAAGGCTCCCAAGCAGGATTTCATTGTCAAGGACGTGAAGGAGCAGTACGAAGAGGATTTCACCGAGGGTAAGCCCGAGGAGACCCCCGCCGAGGAGTTTGCTGCTGCTAAGAAGCTCGACAAAGAGCTGGACCATGCCGTGGACAACCTGCACAAGGCTGAGGCCAAGGGCAAAGGATCCAAGAAGGACGCCAAGAAGGACAAGAAGACAAAGTCGCCCAAGCAGGATTTCATTGTGAAGGATGTCAAGAAGCAGTTCGAGGAGGACTTCACTGAGGGTGTTCCCGAAGAGACCCCTGCCGAGGAGTTTGAGAATGCCAAGAAGCTTGACGAAGAGCTCGATGAGGCTGTTGACAACCTCCACAAGTCTGAGGCCAAGGCCAAGGGCTCTAAGAAGGATTCTAAGAAGGAGTCCAAGAACGCAAAGAAGACCAAGTCTCCGAAGCAGGACTTCATCGTCAAGGATGTTAAGAAGCAGTACGAGGAGGATTTCACCGAAGGACTTCCCGAAGAGACTCCTGCTGAGGAGTTTGAGGAGGCTGAGAAGAACGAAAAGATCCTCGACAAGGCCGTCAAGAAGATTGACAAGTCTCGAAAGGCCAAGTCTGCTGCCAAGGATAAGATCAAGAAGTAGAGACGAGGAAATGAAGGAATGGTTTTGTATTTTTTAGTTATTATTATTCAAAGAAATGATTGTTTTGTGATCAGATGGTTTGTAATTGTGTAGATTACGTAACCGAAAATCGGGCGTGTATCGTGGTTAATGAGCTACTTGAGGTTTAAATAAATATTGCTTTTCAGTTGGGAGAGGGGTTAAGCGGTTGTTGGAAAAATACTCAGTCCAACAAGTTCATACAGTATAATGCAAAAATATATATAAATTAGATATGCTATGAGTGATCTTCACATCCCCATTTGAGAATGTTGTACACTTTCTCCAAGTCGCCAGGCTGCAATGGTGTCCACTCCTCATCATTTTCCGACAGCTGAAAGTCCGCATGAGTGTATTCTACCTGTTCCCGTCTCTGTTTCTTCCTCTCAGCACGCTCCACTCCAAAATCGATATCCGAGTAGCCACCGTCCATAGAGTCATAGTCCGACTCACTGTCACTTGAGTACGCCAGCTTGCCGTCAGGGTATTGAGTTCCTCTGAATCTGATAGGCTTCACGGAGTACTCTGCGTCTGGATGGTTGCGCACATCCTCGTCAACCATTTTCTGAACAGGACAATCGTCTGTGATCTCCAAATAGGAAAATTCCTCCGAATAAGCAGCCAGCACATCTGGGGATGACTCGTGAGCTTTGGGACTAGTGGGTTCGAGTTTTACCATAGCAGGGGGGCTGAACGGTTCGTCCTTCACAAAAGTGGATGATGAAGGTGTTGCAGACGGAACAACAACAGGGACCGGCTCAACAGGGCGAGGACTTCCCGGCTCCGCAACTACAGGGCCTGCCCGTTCAAACAGAGGGCTCGATTGTTCTGCCACAATGATTCTTTCTGCGTCTTCGAATGGGGGACTTTCAGGAACCAACATGCGATCTGCTTCAGCGTAAAGAGGGTTAGAATGTTCGGAAAGACTGGCTTGACGAGATCCAGACGCAGATTCCTCACTTCCACTTCCACTCCCACTTTCACTCTCACTGTCACTCCCACTCTCACTCTCACCACCCTCCTCTCCATCTACCGTGTGGGTTTCTTCATCTTCATCTCCATCCCCCTCTCCAGCTTCCATGTTGACATTTTTATCCTCCATATGGTCATCGGCATCACCATCCACAGCTTCATCACCCATAGATGCACTCATTTCCTTACCGATCTCTCCAAGCAACCGAAGTTGTTTGAAATGAGCCCCGAAATCGACCTTTCTCTTTTTGGCTGGAGAGGCAGTCGGTGAAGGATTTCGAACAGTCGGAAAAACCATATCCTCCTCTGTCTCGGGTGCCTCCCTGTCAATGTACACGCCTCGACGCACCTTCTTGTACCGCTCATAGGCCTGCCTGACCTTGACAGCAGCAATCTCAGCAGCCCTGCGAGGAGTTCTCCTAAGAGACAGATCAAGCGCAGGAACAGAAGCTCCTGCATCGTCCACCATCGGCTCTGCCCCAGGGTCCGACGCGTCCGCCGCAGTGGGCTCTTCTTTTATATTTTCTTCATCACTGTCAATCTCGGTTTCATCTTTTACTTCCCGTTTCAGCTGTTTCGTTTCGCGGGCCAAATGGAACTGACGTCCAGAGGTATCCTTAGGATCAATAAACTCCGCCCTATTGCCATTGAAGGCCTCAGCAGGACCAAAGCTCCCATTCTTCATTATTTCCACGCCATGGGAAATCCAAAAGAGATCATCCTCATTCATGGACTGGAATGTAAGCTTGCTCTGCCTCATAACGGTGGCCACGTCGTAAACACCTTGCTTCTCGGCCTCCCTCAGCTCATACAAGTAGACTAAAACCTTCTCGGTCACATTGTCAATCAGGATATTGGCGTGTTTCTGCCCCGCACTAAGACTAAACTGCTCGCTTTTCTTCATCAGTTCCTGGAAGACTTCGCTACTCGCCTTGTCAAGGCGAGTAGCTGAGCTTAAGGGACAGTCGCCACAATTGAACCGCTTTGGAGGCTTGGTCTTGAGCATCCGGAAAGTAATTGGATCAGCCTTGACCAGGTTGAGTCCCGGAATTTCAGCCACAATCAGCCTTGGTGACAACATGTCACTCAGGGTCTTGGGATGATAAGAAAAGACTTGGTTCTGAGCCCAGTGGATGTTAGTGGCAAACGTCAGTCTCCAGGACGAGTCTTCTGACTTGAGGTGTTTGAATGGAGGTATCTCTGAAATATCTCTGTTGTATAGAACGTATGCAATCACGCTTAGAAATGGTTCGACTTTCTGCAACACCAAGGGCTCCGTATCACTCTTCTGAACAGGAGCAACAAACTCGGTATGGGTTGGAACCCACAAGTGCTTCACTGCTCTGCTGAGAACATAGAAGAGCCAATTTGACAAGGGATTGACTAGGACCAAAAATCTGGGATGGCCGTATTTCTTCAAAAAGGCACAGATACAATCAGAGACCTCCTGTGACATGCGATCAAACTCCCTGGGGTTTTTGAAATCTCGATGTGTGGTGATGAGATCCGAAAACTCCACCGCCTCGGTCATTGCGTCCATGAAGACCACCGAATAAATACTCTTCTCGATCCGAACGAGTCCAAAGTAAACAATTCCAGCCTGATCCACCAAGTTGTTTAAGCTCGGAGTGCGCAAATGATGGTTATAGAGCAACTGCCAGGTGTGCTTGATGTATCCAGACTTGCAGTAAGGGAAGAAATCGGGCTCAGAAGACTCCAGCAGCGAAAACACGCGTGAGCAAAACTCTTGCTCGCCCGCAGTCATGGTCAATCGAGCCGGGTAACTCGACCAGGCAACAATATCTGCAATCAGATCATCTGGTAAAAGCTGGAAGCCTGCCCGCGACAAGAATTTAGAGATGACCTTCACATCAGTAGAGTAGCCCAGAAGCACGTGGCACCCGAACACCAACCACGGCAGCAAATTGTCCGAAACCGCCAGTCCCTCGGGCGTCTCCAACAAATGTATCCTGTCTCCTTTGGTCTTCTGTTGGCGTATTTTGACGTGGTAAATGGCAGCTGGAAGCACGTTACGGGCCATCCAGTTTTTCCGCTGCCGAGCAACCCATCCAGAAAAGCACCGGTAGTACTCGTGCATCTCGTCCACATGATCGTTGAGACTCACGGTCCCGAGAACCTGCTGGACAAACAGCTCCATGGTCTTGTTGAGTGCAGTGTGGAGCTGATCTTGGAGATGCTGATAGTAAGCGATTCGAACTTAAATTAGTTGCAGGAAACCATCAGACGCGCGTTTGAAATTACAGTACTGTACTGCAAGAGGGATGACAGAAGGTGTTTTCCGGGGTACCTCGAAAAACGTCACGTGATGGATATGGACGTGACAATTTTAAAAAACTTCGATTGTGGACGGATCCACTACCAAAATACTCCAAATCTTTTGATGAGGCCAGTGATATCACTCATTAGGTGATAAGTGCACTTTCTGAGACCGCGACAAATAAGGAGATGCGAACATCTGCCTGAGTTGGATACATTATTGAAAGAGGAGGAGGACGGGGTTCTTATCTGCCAAGGCCCATTCCAGCCACTGTACTGTACTCGTACCCGCAGTTACTCTGTCTCCGGGACTGCCAATAAGTCCCTCAGTTCAATACGTCTTGACTCTTAACCCTAGCTTAACCGTAAGATCTCAACGTCAACGCATCTTCTGGTTTATTGGGTGGTATGAGCTACTGTACCAGTACAAGTACCGAGAAAAACAGAATTGCAATCTTTAGAGCAGAGTTAGTGTCAGTTTGACTGAGGCAAGCAGTTATGTATAAGCAACTCCATACGTTTGGTTGAGCATGTATTCATACCAGTGTTTTTTTTCGACTACTGGAACAGAACAACAGCATAGAGAGGTACCAAAACTAGATAAAAGGGTCTGATCTTCTTCGTTGCACTTATTTACCACTATTAAATAGCGAAGCCTCTTCAGATTGCGTTTCATTACTCGTGCGGGGTCTCCCATATACCCTCGTACACCTGCGAGGCTCGGAATTCAGTCCAATCGAGTTCCAAAGTTATTGTACATTCAGAGTGAGCAAGACATCTTCAGACGTTCAATAGGTGGCATTGGTACAGCTACACGAAGTCGCAATTATTGCTCTTCCCTCATTTCCCGTATATCTTACCAAAAAGCATCTCTTACACCACGCTTTAGAAGAAGCCAGAGACACAGGAGGATACGTGGGTACAAGTACCTGATTAAAAAAAAACGGTTATATTTGCTTTCCAACGATTAATAATCTTCTCGACTAGTCTTTAACTCTCACAGTTCTGAACTCTGCGGTATCGTCCTCTAATACGTGCAGTAGCCCCATCAAGGGGACGGCACACACCTTGAAGGTAAAGAGCCTCTTATGTGATATCAAGTGGCCGAATAAAGTCCACGAATGAGCCACTAGTCCGTGCTAGTTAATTGTTTCTCGGAGATCTAAATGATTTACGAGCACGCGGCCTTACCTCGCTACGAGCGAGCCTCCCTAGCTCCCACCTGGCCTACTAGGCTTACTTCCCGCTCCTGTGCGACAGTGCGGCTATTCAAGGAAGATCAAATCAAAGACTCCTTCCATTCTCCTCGAGTCCAGACTAAACTCAGCCCAATATATTCATCTCATCCCATTGAACTTTGCTATTAATAGAGAAGAGCTGTCGAAACGAGGGGGTACCGGACACGGAGGTCCAGGAGTGGTTGAATGTCCCGTACCACTATTCACATCCACCATCATATAGCAAATGTCTATCGATCATTTTCTACTTGCAATTCCTACCAGCAGCTCTATCAATCAGCTCACTTCTCTCCAGCAATGTTACATTAGCCTTCTCTCATCCGCTTTCAGATTGATAAGAAGCGAAAAAGATCACACTGGCCCGAACGTCTATCCACCTGTAAGCCAAAGGAACTAGTTGCAAGAGGTCTCAAAGTTGGACTGATCGTCAAGGGTCAGTCAGAAGACTGAATGATAGACAGAGGGGTAAACAGGCAGTGCAACGTTGCCCGTCCCACTACAGTCATAGCTCTTATAAAAGAGTATGGTTCTACTGTGTGTTACGAGCAACATTTCAACGTCTGCGTTATATAAATAAGACTCAATAATAGCCAAGTTTCTTCTTTTACACTCGGCTTTTGCCCAAAAAAATGCCTGCACTGACCTCCACCAATCAAGGAAACAAACGAAATCCACATGCTAACGCACAGGAACCTACAGGAACCGACATCATGTCTCAAACAACGCAGGTGCCAAGAACCGATATGCTTTTAGCCTTTCTTGGCGGCGCTAAGTGTACACTCCTGGACGTTGCCAAGAGTAGGCTAATGAGAATGATAACACCAACTAGGACGCAATTTCGACACTTTTGTGTGTGATCGAGTTGATCATTGATATTGGACACTTCCAAAGGCTCTCGTAGATGTCAATATGTCACCGAATCTGGTCTGTTCCGAGTCTGACACCTCTCAATAAAGTTGCAAGTGTCAAACCCTACACAGCCATGCTCAGTTGATTCCGCCCTTTTGAAGCAGTCCAGGGGGTCGTGGAGCTATCTGACAGAAAAGTGAACTTGATCACGTCACTCAGCGAAGGTAGGAGAATAGAATGGTCTCAATATTACCCACTAGAATCTCCTTATATCATTCTCCTATCCCACCACAGCACATGTCGCTCACTCCATCCTACCCCCCCTTCGTATGTCCTTCTCGCATCATTTAAGCGAGGGTATCACGTCATGGAGGCAATAAAAGGGGCAGTACGGGGCCCAATTCGGCCGTGACACAATCTAAAAGTGGGATCGCCGTTTGGAGATGGATCTAGCAGATGTAGAGCACCTCATATTGCTTGCGCCCTCGGGTGCCTACACATAGCTATTGAGTTGCCGGGCGATATTTACTTATTCAGGTTGTTTCGAAAGATTAGGGAGATGAGAAGACCACTTCAAAATATAGAAAAAGCTGGGGTAAACTGGAATATTTTTCTCCCGACTAAATCCGCCTTATGGGTCTATTTTAATCGTCTTTTAGGTCCCGTTTTTGGACCCACAATATAAACTTTTGCCCTGTTTCATAAATGCAACCCGACGGATTCGGGGACGAAAATCTCGCCTTATAATCACGTGATTAAAATTCAAAGCGAATTTTTGAAATCAGCAGAGCGAGAGGAGCAATTTTATATAGCTATTGTCCAGTTTTGGGCCATGTCTCACATCCTTCATATGTCTGCATTTCCCGCTAAATACGGAGTCTTGGCTACATTATCGAGAGTCTATTTTCTGGTGGAGGGATATTGCTCGTTATGTTTGGGTTTCAAGTTCCTGGCGCGTAGTCGGAGTTGCGGGACATGGTAATACGGGAATAAAAACAGCACGGTTGGATTTGGGCGACTTGTAGGATGCAAATGGTGTAGTCTGCATTTCGATAGGACGAAATCTGAGCGAGCAGGACTCCCTTTCAAACTTTGGCCTCATACCCACTCTAGATGTCCTGAAAAGTATTTAAACAGACGGTATTGGCCTCCTATAATCTCTCATCATACACACCATCATCCAACACAATCAAAAATGAAGTTCACCTACATGCTCACCGCCCTGGCTATTGCCCCCGTTGCCCTTGCTGCCCCTGCTCCCGAGGGTCTCGAGATTGTTGCTCGACACAAGAAGGACAAGAACGAGACCAAGCACCACAAGGAAAAGCACCACAAGAACAAGCACCACAAGAACAAGACCGAGAAGCACCACAAGAACGAGCGACGAGAGGTCACCCAGCTTCTCATGTAAGCGCCTTGACGGTCTTACCGGTTCGGCTTTTTGTTCTACAATGATATAATAGATTTATGAGTTTTCCTTTGAACGTTGAATTAGAGAGTACTCTGTAGATATTTACACCATCAACCTGGGTTCATGGGTTATAGCCCTGAATATGCCTCTGCGAGTGCTGTGGGTACTATACGTATGTACTATTCCACTGTCACGGTCGTTAGTATGAAACAGAATCAGTAATTAGAGCACATGAGAAGGAAATGTCCAGTCAACTGAACGTAACATGTTATCAGTATCAGATCTACCCCTTGAGTGATAGCACGGATACTACAACTCTGTAGCTTCGCTCAAGCAAGGAGATTACATCAACTCCGGCAGGGAAGTACGATTCAAGTCACGTTCCATACCAGAGACTTCGAAAGTGGGAGTTCAATGAACAACTAATTCCTTATCGACTATAACTTACTGGGTTGGGTGTGTCCTATTAGGAGTCATACGGTTGCTGTTCCCCACGAGTGATATGTAATCTACACCAACGGACCTGTTTGATAATGAGCATAGACACCCACTTCCATTTCTTTGGAACTTGCGCGTGAGAGTACCAATACTTCTTCAAATGATCCGTCCGTATCGAACAAAACTATCGACAAACCCGTGAGAATTACAGAAGCCACTCGTATGAACCACATGAGAACCTCGAGAGATGCACTACAGTTATCCACACAAACATCATCTTTTCTCTTTAGCTATTGACTCTTTCCTCCATCTCGATGAGTCACGGAGAGGTCTTCATTTTGTCCATCTCTTTCATTTATCTTATAGCTACCCTCATCCAGTCGTGAACAACAGAATGACAGTGTGTACTTGACAGTCCAAATTTCTGATATCTCTAACCTGGGTCTCCACAACCACCCCATAAACCCACCAGTCGTGCAGCTGAGGCAGTGCATATAAACGAAGGGCCTCTCGAAGGCTTGGCACCATCTCTTGGCACCAGCTTATCAATTGTATTTATTCGCCTCAGAAAACCACGACGGCTTGTCCTGCGGATTTCCAAACATGTGGAAAACAGACACGCAGGCGAGGCAATCACAGAGTACGAATAGGAGACCAATGAACTTCATCGGAGCCATCATGGATATATTGGAGGGAGTCAATCTGTCAGATCTACCCACACGACCAACGGAGATCATATGGGAAGTGCTAACTATACTGAACTGGCTACTTGTGGCTCTAATCACACTTGTCACAAGAGTATGGACATGTTGGAGGCAGTTCGAGTCACTGCAGACGTAGATCGATACACAGGTGATTTGTTGGTGGAAGTTTCGAGGAGCTTGAGAACATTTCCAAGTAAGGCTCTGGGTCAGAACTGCCAACTAGAACTCATGGAAATCACTCAACGCAGTCCGTCGAGATGCAATCTTCGAGCAGCAGACACTTGGCTTTTTCGGATTTCTACCTATGTGATTGATAAGCTGTATAGATGGCGCTTCATGGTAAAAAAAGTGCAAACGGAGCTGCTGGCGGCATGCGTTTGTTGGCTTCGTACGAGGTATGGCACATATTGTACTTGATGTTGATGTCTTATGAATTGCGATGAAACTACGTACCCTCGGGAATGTGTCTCTTTTTGTATCTCTCTATTGTCGTGGTATTGTTACTTCGGTAACTCGGTCCATTGGCCATATCCACGACTCGGTGTGTTGCAGACAGACGAATGTGATCTGGTTTGCAGCTAATAAACACCGACGAGTAGAAACCGATGTAAAGTTGGGCAGTTGCTGATGGGTTAGATGATACTAATTTTATTGAAATAAATACATTATGATGTGCACTTGTTGCACGGCAGAACCCGTGTCGAACGGCCTGCAATTATTGTGAGTATGAATGACAGACAGAAGACACACTTCTGTTACCTAGACAACATACTACTCAACGGAGATAAACAGCGGACAGTGCGGCCCATTGTTTCCTCTTAGAACCACTGCCCCTCCTTAATCGCACTGGCATAATCTTCAGCAGAAATTTGAGGAACACCGAACGCAGAAACTGGCCTAATACTGGGGCTACCTTCCCCATCTTTAGGAACATAGAGCGATTGTCGCAGAGCGCCCATGTAATCCTCCTTGACGTAATTGTTGGAATAAACCGACGAAGACGAAGAATCAAACCGGTAATGTCGAGATCGGTACTTTGACCGGGGAGGAGGCACCAGATCATTGTCTGTGGAGTACAGAGTGAAAGGACGAGCTGGAGGCACAGCAGGAGTCACGTGAAGAGGTTGGGTCGTACCTTGTGTGTGGAAAGACTGTGTATGAGTCACGTTTCCATGGCTAACAGGCTTTTCAAAGCTCACGTTGACAGAAGCACATGAAGAGGGCGAATCCACCAGCGACGGAGTCGACATGGTCGTGGAGGTCGAAGGTGACATGGTGAAGGTGGACGACGAGTTGCGGTCGTCGAGAGAGGGTGTATTGAATGGGCTGTCGTTGGACTGTCGAGATTGTCTGTTGCCAGAAGACATGGCAAAGTCTCTAGAATGGCGGTTGCCAGAGGAGAAGACAAGGTCACGTGATTGTTGATGAGAGAGCTGCTGGTTAGGGAAGTCACGTGACTGTCGGTTACTGGGCGTCTCGTCTACGCCCTCCAAATGATAGTACCGGCTGATGGTGCTGGCAAGAGCAGGGTCCATGTAAGCCGAGACCGTGTCGACAGAGGCAATAGACATGTTGCGCTGATGGATATCGCGTGATGAAGACAGTTGAGGAGATGTGTCTGTACACGTGATAAACGAGTCAACAGAGGGGTTGGGTATGTGCGACTTGACCGGAGTGTTAGTCATTCCATAGGTACCAATGTTGTGAGGGGGAGTAGGAGGTGCGTTAGCCATGTGATTGGATCTGTGATTGGATCCGTAGTTGGAACTGTGACTCTCGCTCGCAACCCTGCTCTTAACAAACTGAGAGGCATGTGTCGGTTGGGGCGAAATGCAAGATCCATTGTGCGACTTGGTTCGCTTAGGAAGATGCGAACACGACTTGGACTGGCTCATTTGAGGTCTCTGGACAATAGGCGGCTTGGGTAAGCTCTTGTCACGTGACTGGATGTTGATTGTGGGGGGTGATTGAGCGTGTCGTAGAGATCGTGATGAAGTGTGGGAGCCGACCGCGTTTGTTGGTGCGTGTTGGTCGTGCGATTTTCGTTCGCATCGTTCAAGTTCACTGAGGCCAGGTCCCGGTTGCCACTCGCTACCTGGTGTGGTAGGAGTGCTCAAGGGAGACTCAAAGAAGCCGTTGGACACCGACTCGGGGGCGAGCACGGACTTGCGGTCACGTGACTCGCACTCGACGCGCTCGCCCAGCCAGTAGCTTTCGTCGATCGTCGTTTTGGGGGTATTTTTCTCCGTCCACGCCTGCAGTTTGGAGTCGTCCGAAAAGTCGAGCTGGTGGAAGTCGAGATTCAGGGTATCAGCGAAGTCGAGATCCAGTCGGAGCTGCTTGGGCGGAGGCACCATGGGTTGGAGCGAGGTGATTGTTGTCTCATCATCGTCGTCGTCGGACTGTTTTCTCAGAAAAGGCGACGATTTCGACCGGGTGATGGTTTTGAACGTTTTAGTGAGTGTGCGGGTGATAGCCATGGTGGTCGAGCGGGTTCAGATAGGGGACGGGCAAGAGAAAGGGGGCTCGGAGGCACTGACAATGTGGACAACAGATGTTCTGTTATGTTGACAGTCTTGTGGTCTTATATGTCGAGTTAATGTTGTGTTTACCAACCGGTCGTGTTACAGGTCGAGTATGTATGATGAGGCTGATACAATGCGAGATTGGCTTAAACAGCAATGGTAGGAGCCGTACAAGAGTGTAAGCCTCAGATGGAGTGAGAGAAGAGAGAGAGAGGAGAGCGTGTCGTACAAGGCGGTAGGTCGTTTGTTTTTGTGCCTCGAAGGTGGTGGACGTTTCTGATGTCGCCGGTAGAGAGGTCTGGAGGTAAGGATTGGGAAGAGGTGAACCGGGGTGGTGGTGTGGTGATTGATGAGATGGAGGAGGGGTGGAGGAGGGCAGAAGGAGTCTGTTGCGAGTGGTGGAAGGTCGTCCGAGTATCGTCGCCAGCAACGAATGAATGAATGAGTGACAGAAAGTGTGTGATCGTCTCTGTTTTAAGACATTAGTACACACCACACCATATCCAGGATTTTTACCTACCCGTCTTATTTTTTTCGTTTTCTGCACAACTTTGTTTTAGCGTTTAGCGTTTCGATGCAACTCAATATCACACCTCTTTGGGCCTAGGTAAGGTTCTTTGTCCCTAAAATGGAAAACTCTGCGTCGGTCACGTGATCAATTATCTATCCTCAACGGGCAAAGATGTGATTTCGGTGATAGTCATGTACGGTGAGGAATTTACGTGTTCTTTTTACGTGTTTAATTGCGTCTGCGGGCGGCGAGTTTATTCCCAGCAACTTTTCGTAGGTAGCCTCTACAGTATAATGCCGTTGGACGATACTTGCAATGTGTTTTCAGCTGAAATTCCACCTGTTGGACAGATAATACCCGGCTCACATGCAATCAAACACGTTTACGTAGGGGCATATATCCCTTCGCTAGGGGCTCCTTCAGCATAATTATGTAAATACATTGCGTGACGGCGATATTTTCAGCTTCACTTTTCAGTTCGCTGATGAGCTCATCATCAAGCATCAACCCACCAGGGCTCGATACGTCCCAGTTTTGGGCCTATTGTTCCGAAAACTGCACCAATCTGCGCCTGACAACAGGTGGAATGGGCTGCACCGCTTTGAAATGGATTCTCTACCCCAAAATTCCGACTTTCCTCCAACAGTCGAACTTTTCCCACTCCCCACGTCTCGCACACATTACTTAAAGTTGCACTATTGGCTAATTAACGGGAGAAACAAAACAAGACAATAGTAGGAGCCAGAGGCGGGAATGGGGACAGTCTGAAGGAAGACAGTAACATCGCGCGCGCACCCGCCCTCCGTCACATGACCCAAATTGAAACAAGTTTCCGCCCCCTCAACAGCTCCCCGGCCCCGTATTTTCATAGCCGGCGGTCTATCCACACTATCCACACTATGGGACAATATTATTTACCGTGTCTAAACCCTAACCACCCTTGTCAGACTGAGTTTGGACCCTATTTGGAGGTGCAGATAATATTTGGGCTTTGTTTTGGTGATCCTGGAATGTGAGAAAAAATAGGGGGTCCTGTTCAAGCTGGCACAGAAGGTGGATTTCGAGGACCTAGAAAGGGTGGAATTGACCGGAGGGAATTGTCGCAACAATGGCCGACAGACTGGTGACTATTCCCTCACCCTCAAATCGCCGTTGTTGTTGTTTTAGCAGTTCCCAATTTGGCTGCTTACTGTGACAGAAACCACACTAAAAAGCACGGACGGGCTCGAGGGCTGCCTTGACTAGCATCAAATACCCAGCCCTGTGACCGCAAAAAGAAACGTCACCGCCAGTGAGCATGCGGGAGTGAGAGCGTCAGCGAGTGACGTATGTGGGGTTGTACGGTACGATTGCCGGTACTGTACTGGTGCTGTGCGATATCGTATAGTGTCAGCCAGACAAGACTACTGTATGTAGATAACAGTTATTGTCCATAGTTTACAGCCATGGGTTGTAGCGCGTGTGCGATACATTCCTACCAACTCCTAATGTGTTCACCATCCCACAAGTGCTGGTACAGGTACAGTACCTTCAGCTGGAGACAGACCTTGGGCACCTATAGATACAAGGTCCAGCGTCGAGTGACAGACACTACCAGCCATCATGGTCAGACTCCGTCATCTGCCGTCTGGCAAAACCGCACTAAAACAACGACAGTCTATAGTATCACCAGTAGTCTGGTATTCAATGGTCAGGTGCAGTAATACAGTAAAAGTCCAGTCCAGTACAGTACCAGTGCATCCAGAAAAGCTGTACCATAGCCACAAACTAGCGCAGTTCACCTATGGAGCACAGTGAGTAAGTTGTGAACAGGGTGTGATTGACCAGGGTGTGAACAAGTCGTCTTAGCATGTGTCGTCCACCTACACATGACAGTGACATCAGCAACCCAGGCTGCTGCTTTCCATATTGGAAAAGCCTGTGCCATGTCGTACTTGAAAAGCAATTCGAGACGCATGTCAGGTCCTGCAAGGATCACATTTTGCACCACATTGAGCGTCTCCAGCGCCGTATCCAGCCGCTTTTCATCTGTCAAAGGTGACACATTGTTATAGTGGCCCGAAACATAGTCTACGAGTCCAACCGTGCTGACAATTTTTGAGAAGACCTAGTCTGTAGCCGAAAAGGGGCTTGTTGCATCCCAGAGCGCGGTTCTGTAGGAGCGCAGCACACCCCTGACACCGCCATGCTTCTTGTAGCTGGGCTCCATCACCAATATCCACTTTGCCACATTCGGAAAGATCGACAAAGTGACTCAACTAAAAGAGACACAGAGTTGGACCCAACGCTAACTAAAGCTGAGACTGAGTTAGCAGTTACGAGGTGCATACAGTCACCGGAGGTGGAGCAAGAGAATGATCACCAGAAACGCATTCAGACCTGCTGCCGAAAATCCGATTGGTGAATTCTGCTCAAAATTGAAAATAAACCCCCGCTGTGTCTTTCATCTTTTCGATAGCTCCAAAAATGACCATATTAGTAGCACCCAATACCATCTCATAGTGTCCAATAACACCCACCCATTATGCACAGAACATATGCTTGTAATACCACAACTCTGCCAGAACTGGTCCTAGAGCGCCTCTGAAACGTCCAATCAACTCCTCTCCAGCTCCTCTCCACGCTCGTATAATCAGCTACTCGACTCTTTCCACCCATCATCCACAAAAACAGGTCTCCACCATCATCTCTGCCCATTTGATTTCCTCCCAAAAGGTGCACTGTCTATGCAGCCAATTTTTCAACTCTGTAAACTGACATTTGTGCATACTACCTCCACCGCTGCCCAATAGCCCTCACAAATGTCTCTGCCGCTCCCTTGACTGCGCAAAAATTCCTCCCGCTGCATCCGGCTGGACCAGGAGATTCCACACGTGAAATTTCCTTCCAATTCGCCCGTTATTACGATCTAGCGCAGCAAAAAGCTGCTTCCGGACACAAACAACGTTTCCACCCCTTACTTGTCTGCTGCTGCCTGTGCCTGTATCATGGTTACTTTTTGCTTGTCTTAGATGGAGGTGGAACCGGACGGAGTCAGTTTCTGACCATAGGCATGGCTGGAGGCCCACAACAGACGGCAGCAGTACAAACTCCATGTCGCTGTGGGTGTATTCATCTCCTCGGCTCGCTCAACTCCGTCTCCATTAGTGGATCTACGCAAGTTCCAGCTTTTTCTACTGCCCCGAGATCGACACTGGCCCAAAGCCTCGCGCCTTTAGACTAGTCTGTGAAACGTTGAACTTGGCTTGGGCCAAATAATATCGTCTGAACTGCGAATAGGGGGTGTGAAAAATCAAAAAAATCCTCATCAGGGAAAAAAAGGGCATGGAAGAATGAACGACAGTGTTGAGGGTTGACGCAACCTGTGGCATGAATTGGTCCACGGAGATTGTTTTCACATTGAAATCATCTGCTCCCCTCTCTCCCGTTATTTCTATCCGCAATACAGCACCACCCATAACCATACATACAACTGTCGAAAGCAGTAGTCTAAGAGGAACGTAAGGGGCCAAAAAATATGGATCTACCGCTGTTACAGTCGAATTCATCAATGACAATGGATTTGTGTCTTTCATGTATCCAGCGCTGCTAGCGTATGTATGTCCAGGACAGATGAGGGATGTGGACAGGAAGGAGGGGGGGTGAAAGGGAGGTGCTGTAAGCATGAGGAGATAACCATTCAACTCCCCTTGCTCAGGAGAATTTATTAATGGAGTTATTTTTCCAGTCCCATCAGAACTGGTCCAGCTGCTCTCCCCTTCCCTTCTAGATCGATGTTACATCTGGAGCCAAGCAGGGACGCTGCCGATCGAAGATCGACACTCTACAGGTACGAGTAGCAACTGCTGGAGTGGCTCGTGATGTGTGCATGAGCAGCCAGGCGGGTTAGGGTGACAATGTGTGGAAACGACACGAGTCACGTGCAGTTAGTGGGTGGGTTGTAGACGGTTGTGAGATTATCGTGATGAAAGAGCGATATGGGAAGATATTGGGTCTACTATTGTGGTTTGAGACATCAGGGATATCCATGAGAGGTATTTTTTTCCTGATCCCATCAATATTCAAGCTGTAGTGAGTTGTACTGAGTGGCTCTTGCAGGTGTGAAAATGTGATTGTAAATGAATTGGGCTGGGAGTGAGAAAGACGAGTGATGGTAGAGTGGAGAATAAGAGAGTGCAGAAGAAGATTACTAGACTTTGTCATTGTTTAGTTGAGTGGCAGGTGAATTGAACGAGATCGTATGTCAGCTATTCTAGTTGAAAGTTCTAAAGGTAGATAAGATGTTCAAGTAATAATGATGCTTTACTTAGTGGTTTAATGGAGTTAAAAGAAGCTCCTCAGATACTCAGTTGTAGAGGTCGGAAAGTTCTCACGTGAATTCGTAGTGGTTCTAGTAGCTCTTTCGAAACCACCAATAGCTCATTCGAAGCCACCAATAGCCTCTCAAACCCACTCCAAAGCACCTGAGATTGGCTCTCATGTTTTCAAAGTCATTCCTTCACTTGGTTAGTTAATGGTAGCAAAAGAGTGGTGCTCTAGAAATCTATTCCACTGGCTGGCAATTATCCATCCATCAACTTCTCTACTCTTTACCACCTCTGCTTCTCATTCTACACAAGACTTTCAACTCTGGTCTCCCCCTCTCAATTTCGGTCTCACTTTTCTACCTCAAAATAGATACTACACCTTTCCATTTGTGGAAACTTCTTACAACGGTCTCTAGACGCTATATACGCTATATTTATTACTAAATATCTCATAACTGCTTGTTATCAATCCCTACAGCCACATTTGCCAAAAAGCAATACCAGCAGCCGCCTCGAGATACTCAGATAACTGCAAAATTTGGATGCACTTACGAAGTTCAGCGAGAAAAAGCACGGGGAAAGGCACGGGAACAAGTACCGTTTTAACACCCGCAAAGTCTGTATTTTGGCCCGGAAAGGGGAGAGATTGGTCTGTAGATACTGGAATATGGCATTTGTGGAGCTGAAAACGGATCAGTGGACTAATTGATGGGCTATGATTCGATGGTTATTGGCTTTTAAAATCAAATTTGCCATATACAATGACACCCTTTAAGAAATTAGATAGTTCTCACAGTATAGCAAAAGACCGAGTTCCAACATCAAACCTCGACTTTTTCGGGTTTAAACACTTTTCGTTGATGGCTTGCACCTACATTACCAGAGAAAACTTCTTGTCTCTGATCTTCTCCGCTTCTATCGTGCGCTGGTGGGCCGTTTACCACATGGCTGGCTCATGCAGCAACCTCGAGATGGGTGTCACGAATGATGTACACCGACTGTTTGTGAGTACAGTACTTACGGGTCCGTGATCATATTGCTTATAAAAAGGTCCCACCTTTTTTTTTCTACATGGAACTCTCTATTACCATTCATTTAGTCGGTCTCAACTTCTGTCTTTCGTCTACTTAGCTACCCATTCGACTATAGTGCACTCTCGCACAAGTCAACACTCCCCGATCAATAATTTCTAGCTATTATAGAATAAAAAAAACCCCCCACTAGTATCTCAATGGATCAGTAGACCTCCTATGGGTTTCCTGAGCGCAGAATTTACACTAGCAGAAAAAATATGGGCTATCGTACAGTAGCATAAGTAAACAGGCGGTTGGAAAAAAGAAAGGGACACTGTGGTAGGACGAATAGACGTTAGTCTCTTGTTCTGAACATCCCATTGCAATTTCAAGACCCTGGGGATCATTTTGGAGTTTGTTTTGTTACCTGAATCTCCTCCGATTGGTTTCTTCTTTCAACCAGCCCTCTTGTCCACACCTATTACACTGTGGAATCATCTACTTGAGGGGAAACGAAAGGTGGTGTAATTTGACGCTATATTATCCTACTGTTTAGCACTGTGACACTCCAGCGTATCATTGAGGATCCGGGAATTGCTGTGGGGTTTCGACTGAGTTCTGCCAGACACCAACAGGATGGAGTAGGAGAAAAGTAGAAGTTGACCTTGTAGCAACTGCAAAGAGAAAGTAATTATCAAGTAGGGCGTTACCATGTATTACAAGTATAGTATAACTTACAAGTTGCCGTGCTCGTACAAGTTAGAACTTGGAGGTTTGGGCCGAACAATCCACTCTTTATACCTACTCGTTGGTACTGGAAGCCGTCATATCGGTAACGTTGATGACTTGAGAATTGAGACACATTCATCTCCAAAAACACAGTAATGATAATATACTCTTTCTTCTACAAACAGACCAGTATTATCCTGCAGTATTGTACACTATGTACTTGTCGAGTGGCTTGCTCTACATGAATCTAAGAAAGTGCGTGTTTGGCAAATGGAACGTTGACGTGATTAAGACCAAATTCCCGAGTCTATCAGAGCTCATCATACAATATATCGGAAGATTGAGTATGAAGGAGCTTGCATTCTTCTCGATATTCCTGCTCAAACAGCATGTGGAACATCTACAGGTTACGACAGGCGCAACAGAACTTCAATTGACAAGTGTACAGTGTACAGACTGGGAGATTTTAAATGATTGTCGCTAGACGATTGTAAAAAAGTAGAAGGTTGCAGCACCGGAGATTCTCGTATGGTCTCCCAAAACAGTACCAACTGGGCTCTCTGGTGCTAGACTATGACTGATGGGACGGGAAGCGGTATTTTCACCAGGATATGGCCTGTACCAGTGCTACGCCGACTGGGACTCGACTCGGGAACCCATCGATCGCAACGATGGATTTTCCACTAAACCATCGGCACTTATCAATCCACAGGGGGGAGGAGGAGCAAAAGTTGTAAAGGGGGCTTACGTAAGCCAAATACTTCCTTACAGCAATATTATTGGTATCAATAGGAATCTATCGGTTTAATGATTAAGTAATCGAAGTTCTCTTTCAATATATATCCTTTTCTATCGTTTTATGTTATGTTGTGCTTGGTTAAACATCACTACTGTACATACTTGTCAGCTCATTTTCTCTAGAAACTTCATATTTACAATATATATACTATGATCTGCTTTTCAACTCTCTAAGAGATTCAGCTGGTTGCTCGGCAGGGTCGAGTATTCTATAAGAGTTGCTGCAGGAGTCCTACTACATCTCGTGCATCTCGTTGGGCTTGCGCTGGAACCAGAGATCCTCAGAGAAGGATGAGTGTTCAACCAGAGTATCCAGGGTGGTATCACTGGTGGTATCGTCGTCGGTAAGGTCTCCGAGGTCGGGAGAATGACCAGGAGAAGGGTAGTCGTCGACAGGTCCAATCTCCTCTGTACAAACGTAGCAGGAAGTAGGAGAGAGAGGCTCCTCTTCTGGGCTGTAAGCAGGGGTTACGATCAGAATCTCAAACTGGTCTAAATCACGTGGACGAGAATTTCGAACGTGCTGTCGTTTGACTAGTCCAACGTTCTTGCCCTGCTGCTGGATCGCAACAGGAGACAGATAATGAGGGAGGTAGTGCTCGTCCTCAGACAGTTCATCATCTTCGAAATTCTCTTCTCCAAGCTTAGATTCGTGACGAACGTAGTTGACCTCGTACTCACTGTCCACGTCACTCAGAGTGTCAAAATCAGTTTCATCTCCGGTCAACGTGGACTGCGAGTCATTGTCAAAGGCATAGTTGGGCTCAAGAATATTGAACGAAGGGATTTCCTCAGGGGCAAAGTTGACTGGCTTTGGAAATAGGTCCATTGGACAGACACTGTCTGGGGGATAGTTCATAGACTTAGTCTGGAAAGAAGGACTTGAGTCGTAGAAAGCCGAGTAGTTCATATTAATGGCTGTTTCAAGCTGATTGCTGAAATTGAGGAAGCAACGACAACTTATAAAGATGTTTTTCAAACCCGAATACCATCCATAATACTCCAATTCCCTCACCTTACCAACTGGGCATAAATGAATTCATCTCCGTCGCATAAAGCAGGTGGAATGCTTGTTCCTGCATGGATATCAGGGGAAATGAATAACTAAACAATATGAAAGAGTAATTCTTGGTTCTCCATTACATGTTCACTCAACCTGTGACCAAAAAATCAACTCTACCTGATGTGTAATCAACACAAAAAACACCCCATTTGACCACACCATGATACCAGATACTGTATTGCTCTCTCAATTGGTTTCTGGTCAATCATGACCGGTGCAATAAACTATCTGGATATTGGACTCATTTCATTTTCCCATATGCTATGGATCTCTACTGTTCATGCACATAATCCGTTTATTCAGCCCAATATGCTGAGCATGAGAGATCACCATAGACTAGGGGAATCGGAGAATCAGAAGAAGGCATCAAGTAAATATTTGTGTCAATCGAAACCGTAATGTAGCCGTAAGGCAGTGGTTTACTAATTATTTAGATATTGAGAAAATTGATGGCATTATTTGCACTTTTCAGACATGTGCAATTGAAGCCAGAGTCTCAGTCTTGGTCTGACAGAGAAAGGAAATGTGCCCAGAAATGAGCCGTAGAGAGTTGAAAATACCTATTAAAATATCGTCTAATCTCTAAGTATCAACTCACCGGTATTACTACTACCTTGTTATTCAGGCAGGTTCACTGATATCCGCATCATACATCAATCACTCACACCCACCACCCCATCAAGCACTCAACAACACAGATATTCACGTACATTGACACACACTACCGATCCTTGTATCGAATTTCCATGAGTCTCTCTCGGTATCTTTGTTTTTTTGCTTTTCTTTTAATTAGAAATACATTTCAGCTATTTACTGCCAGGCCCATAACGGTGTTTAATCCGCACGTCGGACTCGGTTTCGGGATTACAATCGTGGTTGTGGTTTCCTCTTACTCCTCCTACAGACCTGATAAACAATAAATTGAGCTTACTAATCCCACTTCAGGGCCCCCTCTCTGAAACGGTAAAGTGGTGTAAATATCGAGTTCTCAACATGCCATCAACAATCAACGAATCTCAAAAACCACCCTTTGAACCGAAAGAAATCCGCAACTAGAATAAATAATTTATGGAATAAAAGAACGAGAGCTTTTAAATCATTCCAACTAAACCTATCAAGTATCTGTATTGATCTTTTTGTGTGTGTTGTATCTGTAGTTCTCTCTCAACCATTCACAATAGGGCACTCCGAATGTTTATCTACACTTCCTTGCCAAATGAGTTCTCACACTCCTGGATAAACCATCTCATGGACTTATTGACCTCATCCAAAACTTCCTTGTCTTCAGAAACACCCAGTCCCACACTGATACCTTTGTCTTTAAGTCCCACAACCGAGTACTGGATGAAAGGAGAAATGCCTCCGGTACATTGGGTGAACCTGAGCTGCTCACAGGGTACATCCGAGCACGTCAAGTTGCTCATAGCAAACATGGAAGACCGCTGGTGGTTGTTTGTGTGCTTCTTGAAGTACTCCTGAAGCGAACGGACCCAGGGAATAAGTCCCACAGGTTGCATAAAGGGGTACCCTGAGAAGGTGGTCTGCTGAGTGTCGCGAGTAATTTTGGACTTGAATTGGTGGGCTATCTTAACGAAAGCACGACTAGGAACCCGCCCAATCACTTCTTCGGGCTTTGGGACAACCGTAGAAATGCAAATCTCTCCCACAACCACTCCGAGACGTTTGGGGTCCAGTTTGGGAGTGAAGTTTCGACCATTCAGAGGAACAAGACCTCGAACTGGGCCAGAAACTGCATCTGGATACTTGCGGTGAAGTACACCTGAAGAAGAGCTCACAAGAAGTGCATAGAGACCTGCCCCAACACTGAACCCATACTTCTTACACATGTTGTAGAAGGCACGTGATTGGAAAGGAGTAAAGTCGATAATGGAGTGATATCCCTTCCAATCATGTTTCTGAAGTGGAAGTGTCGACACCTTCTCGCTGAAAAGATACTCCTTGAACAGTTCCTTCAAAAGCAGAGTGAAAGGGGGAGACGCAACCAGCTGTTGTTCCACTGGCAAAGGTAAAGGAGTGGAAGGGTTAGGGATCGTGGTCAGAGAAACCAGGTCATGTGAAGAGTACTCCTGAAGTGCCTTGACAACTGTTTCGATCACAAACAACCCCGACATGCCGTCCAGAAGGGCATGATCGAAAAGAAACACAATCTCCTTGCCGTTGTTGAGCAGAAGCAACTTCCACTGTTGCTTAGAGAGGTCCAGGCGCACGTAGTGAAGGTCTGTAACCACATCTTCAAGCAGTTTGCTGTTTAGAGAATCGTCCACATAGTTGTTTAGTTTGGCTTCTCTCAGTTTCGTCATCTTGAATGTCCCTTCCTGGCCTGAAATTGACACTCCTAGAAGCGGTTCCTTCTCCAGGAGGATCTTGGCGGCGTAGAGAGCCCCCTGACGATTGGTGGGTTTGTATAGAGTGGCTGAAACAATCACATTCGAGTAGAGGTCGAGAATGCTTTGTACAGTGCCATAAGTTTCGTGGGGGCCTAGAGGGCGAGATTTGCAAGAAGCAGACATGGTAGACGGTGATGGCCACCATTAGAGCAACTTGTTTGGTATTTATATGTTCCCTTGGTATCGCCATAGCCATGATGCTGTGTCTATGGTTGTGACGTGGACTGATTAGGAAGGTGTAGAGAAGATGAAACGAATTTTCACTGAGGACATTTTTTTATAGATGCAAATGATTAGTTGGATTATAAATGTTGGTTTTTGGATGGCGTCTGTCGAACAACCATCACAAGTGGAGTATTCCATTCATTTTTTATCCCACTTTTATGTACCGACAAAGTAGGGCTCCAAATGGGGTTCCGGGTGTTTGACGTGACGTGACATTAGATGTGGGTCCTAAGATGACGATCAGTCATATTGTTGCTGTTTGTGGATCTGACAGATGTACCGAACATAAGGGGAAGTTAGTAGGGAGCCCTCGCCAGGTGTTTTGTCGTGCGTCCATCGACAGTATTTCTTGTGTACATGTGAGCTCTTCGAGGCCGATAAGGTCCTGGATTACACCTCCTTACCCTCCCCTTCTCCTCCGTCATCCTTTTTTTCATCCTGCTCTTCCTTTTTCTCCCCAGGCAATCCCTTTGGAACACCTGGAAATTGCATGGTCTTGATGTGCTCAGCTCGCTTTTTTGCTGCGGCCAACTCCTTCTTCTGGCGCACCCGCTGCGTATAAATGGTCGGATGCAGGGTGTACTTTCTCGATTCGGGCACGGGTTCCGGTTCAGGCAGCTTCTTGTCCTTGAGAATCATCTCCTTGACCTTCTCCGCGTCCTCCTTGTCTTTTTCCTCTTCGTTCTTGTCGCTCTTTTTCTTCTGCGCGTCCTCCCATTCCTTCTTGACCTTTTCCTTCTCGGCCTCGAGCTGCTTCTTCTTGAGCTCGGCCTCTATAGCAGCGGTGTCCACAGGAGGATCGACCCTCGTGGCAAAGCCCTTGTCCGTAAGATGCGACTTGCAAATGTAGAAGAAGTCCGTGTTCGATTTGTCGATCAGAACGTGAGCCGAAGGCCGGTAGCAGATGTAACAGGCCTTGGAGGCGTTTTCCGCCACCTGTCGCAGAGTATAGTCGTTTTCCATTCTTCTCGTATGGTACTGATAAGACCTCCGTGCATCAAGTTCACGATGTGTGGGGAGGAGGTGTGGGGTGGTGAGTTCGATTTTGGCAGGCGACAATTTTTTGAAGCGTCATGACCACTGGCTTTTTGGAGGTAATGCACATTGAGAAATTGTTGCAGTCTACAACTAGTTCAGTAAATCATTAAAGCTGAATCACTCAACCATTGGCTTGGTGGAGACTTCTTGAGAGCTGATCTCAGCTAAACTATCGCACCACGGCTCCCAATCGGTTTAAGACAGAAAAAGTATCCGGACTTGACTTCTACACTGTCGTCTGTGAGTTGTATGGCGCTCAAAATGGTCTCGAACTTTGATCCAAGGGCTGAGAGAGAGCTGAGCAACAATGATTAGCACTTACGAAGCTGAGCTACAATGATAAGCACTCACTGGTCAGTAAAAGTATTTTTTTCGACCTGTAGTTATGTAGTCAAACAACCACCACCAACGCCACAGTGTATCGCACACACATGATATCCTCGTCACGCTGCGCGCTGTGCCCGGTTGCTTCAGAAGTCGCGCTTCTTTGCTCTGTTTTCTTTTTACATGTTGGTTTGCTTATTCTCGCTTGCCCTGGACTACATCTTGGCAAACCTTGGCGTGTTATCCGAAGGCTTGTTTAGACAAGGAATGGATATATATTGAAGATGCAAAATAAATAACGGGTGAATATAACGAATTCGAGTCAGGCGGTGGTCGTTGAAGCGGTTGGAGCGGAGGCTTGAGAGGCTCCTTGTTGACCTCCAAGGGTAATCTTGGGCTGACCTGGAGAAGCCTGGGCAAGCCGATACTGGCCCTCACTGAGCCTCTTGCCTTGATTGAGACAGTCCAGAGCCCAGTCAACAGAAACAGCCCGACCAATCACCTTGTCGTGCTTGCCGGCGGCGAAGTTGCGGGCAATCACGTGTGTCACTCCAGCTGTGATCACACGAGACACGCGGCCTCCATGAGCAATAATGTCCTTCTTGAGTTGCAAGTCAGAAACCCCGGACTCTGCCATATAGGAAATGTTGATTGTGCAGCCTGCAAAAATCGGCGGCTTGTCGGAAGGCGTCGACGTCACGGCCTTGTGGAACAGCATGTCTTTCACGGCCGTGGCTGACATGCGTTTTTTGGCCGGTCCATTTGCCACGGGTTTCTTGTCATTTTTCCTGCGGAAAATTTTGGCTGCGATTTTCTTGTCCATTGGAGCGCCTTCTGGCTTAGCTGTGTGTCTGTGTGTGAAAACTCGACTTGCGGAATCACGTTAGAGTCGATTCCAGCTCGGTTCTTGTCTCTGGCCGTCGTTTCGAGCGTACCAGAAGATATGGATGTCAGTGATGAGTCGCGCGGGAAAACAAAGTAATTTAGAACCCTGTTTGTTTGTTTTCGTGTGTTTTTGGCGTTTCGATGGGATTTGATGTGGACGATATGGACAAGGTACAAGTATGGCTGGAATCGGCGTGACGCGGAAAATCGAAATTCGGGCTTGGTTTTTTCATTCGACTAATACTACAAGTACATACTGTACAGAACTTGCACTCACCGAGTCCGACTGTATCACGTCAAGAAGCTTTGTTTGGCAATTGGCTAATATAACGCAGTCTTCAAGAGGACATTGTCAGCAGGGTTGTCGAGACATCCTGGCACTCAAATTGTGGAGACATTTCGGCACTCAAAATACCCCGTTCAGGAGATCCCAGCCGGTGTAACAAAATGCACTGCTCAGTTTCGCTCTACAGTGTCTATGGCACGAAATATCAACGTTGTTCCTTGGCGTATCTCATTACGATGTATACGAGCATCGAGCATGTACGGAAACATGACTGTCCTGATCTCTCCTTCTGGACAGCTAAATGAGACTGAAAAGAACCCTTAAAGAGATTTGGATAGCGCGGCAAACATGATTACAAGCTGCCCAATTTGAAAAATGCCAATTTCAAGCAAGTCTGCTGTAGCCCCGTGATCCCGACACTAGTGATAGGCGGGTTTAAACTGAATTAGAAATGTACACCAGGTAGAATGGGCAACGAAGGTGATATCGAAATGATATTTACACCATCGGAATCCTCGGTTCTTAGGGAACAGTATCCAACTCTCAGATGACGAAAATATCCGAATCTGGCCGAAAAAAACACCCGCCCGATTCTGATTAAGTTGGTGGCATTCTTCATGGGACTTGCAAGGGGGGTGGACGAGGATATGGTGTCTGGACGGGAAAAATCAGGGATCGAGCGGGATCGAGTCACGTGAATGAATCCATTTTTGACAGCTTTCATCCGATAGCCCCGTCTCCTTCAAGCGTCTCCTATTTTTGCCAAGTTTTCCCCGGAACTGAGACTTTTCCCGGGTATCCGTGTTCCGCTCGCGTTCATCGTATTTTCGAGCGTACGTGTTTTGGCTTTTGGGAATTTTAAAGTTGCGCAACCACGACGTTGACCCGGGGGATGAGGGCACCCAAACTGGGGTATTTGGAGCTCATAAAGGTCCGAGAATACAACTGCGGATCATTGTCATATATATATTAGTTTCCTCCAAGTTTCAGAGCAATCGTGCAAGTGCATCACCTGATATTGGTGATCCTCCCCATCCCCCCCCACAAAGCTAAACTAAAGAGATATAAACATAAAGCCATCCACCCTTCCTTCGCAACCACACACACCATACAATGTCTGCTGTTCGACAACGTAAAAGTGAGGCACAGGAGTCGCTTGGCGACAGCTCGAAGATGACGGCTTCCCTGGCCAAAGCTGAGGATGCTGCTCACCAGGGCTACGACTTTGGAGGACCGTTTGGAGCTCTGGCAATGATGACGGGCTTTCCTCTGCTCATGTGGTACCTGTACATCTCGTCGACCTACTACGACGGTCTGTTTGCTTGGCCCGCCGCCAACCAGACCTGGTCCGAGTTTGGTCGCCAGCTGTGGCACTACTGGCTGGAGGGTTGCTACCCCACGTGGCAGGCCTGGGCCATGCTGTGGATCTTCCTTGGCATCCAGGCCGTCTTCTACGTGACCCTCCCCGGCGTCTGGGGCCACGGTCTGCCCCTCGCCCACCTCGGAAACAAGGCTCTGCCCTACTACTGCAACGCTGTGTACTCCTTCTACACCTCCATTGTGCTGGCCTTTGTGCTCCACGTCACCGGCCTGTTCCCCATGTACACCCTGATCGACCGATTCGGCGAGGTCATGTCCGTGGCCATCATCTCCGGTATCGCCATCTCCTTCGGCCTCTACTTCTGGACCATCTACATGGGCCACGAGCACCGAATGTCCGGCAACTTCATCTATGACGTGTTCATGGGCGCCAACCTCAACCCCCGAACCGGCATCATCGACTGGAAGATGTTCTTCGAGGTGCGACTTCCTTGGTTCATCCTCTTCTTCACCTCTCTGTCTGCCGCTGTCAAGCAGTACGAGACCTACGGCTACGTGACCCCTCAGGTCATGTTCGTGCTGTACGCCCACTGGCTGTACGCCAACGCCTGCTCCAAGGGAGAGGAGCTCATCATCACCACCTGGGACATGTTCTTTGAGAAGTTTGGCTTCATGCTCATTTTCTGGAACATGGCCGGTGTCCCCTTCACCTACGCCCACTGCACCCTCTTCCTCATTAACCACAAGCCTGAGGACTACGAGTGGTCCACTGCCTACAACGTGTTCCTGTTTGTGACCATCACCGTGTCGTACTACTTCTTCGACATTGCCAACTCGCAGAAGAACCGATTCCGACAGCAGCGACTGGGCACCATGATCAAGCGAAACACCTTCCCCCAGCTGCCCTGGCAAACCATCAAGAACCCTACTTTCATCAAGTGCAAGAACGGTTCTACTCTTCTCACCTCCGGTGTCTACGGCTGGTGCCGAAAGCCTAACTACACCGCTGATTTCATCATGTGCCTCACCTGGGCTCTCATGTGCGGTGTTGCTTCTCCCCTGCCTTACTTCTACCCGGTCTTCTTCTTCCTGGTGCTCATCCACCGAGCTTACCGAGACTTTGAGCGACTGGAGCGAAAGTACGGTGAGGACTACCAGGAGTTCAAGCGACAGGTCCCTTGGATCTTCATCCCTTATGTTTTCTAAACGATAAGCTTAGTGAGCGAATGGTGAGGTTACTTAATTGAGTGGCCAGCCTATGGGATTGTATAACAGACAGTCAATATATTACTGAAAAGACTGAACAGCCAGACGGAGTGAGGTTGTGAGTGAATCGTAGAGGGCGGCTATTACAGCAAGTCTACTCTACAGTGTACTAACACAGCAGAGAACAAATACAGGTGTGCATTCGGCTATCTGAGAATTAGTTGGAGAGCTCGAGACCCTCGGCGATAAACTGCTCCTCGGTTTTGTGTCCATACTTGTACGGACCATTGTAATGGGGCAAGTCGTTGAGTTCTCGTCGTCCGACGTTCAGAGCACAGAAACCAATGTAATCAATGTAGCAGAGATGGTTCTGCAAAAGATTGATTTGTGCGAGCAGGTTGAATTCCGATCGGTAGCACTTGGAGTTTTCTCCTCCTGCACAAGAAAAGACGTCCTTCAGAGGAGGGTTGACGTACTTGCCCTTGATGTACACTTCTCCATTGGAGTGAGTGTATCCGTCCCAGTTGGGCAGGCCCACAAACACGTCGTTCCAGTGGGTCATTCGATACAATCTTCGCTGCTGGTTGATTTCCAGGCCGTCCCCATTACCAAACCACAGCGCGGAGATGTAGTCTGCAAACGCCTTGTTTCCAACTCGGGGCTGTCCGTAGTTGATCAGGATGGGGTCGTAGCCTCTCAGTTTAATGGAGGTGGCGCCCAACAACGCCATTGCGGCTCCCAGAGAGTGTCCCGTCACGTACAGTTGGTAGTCTGGATACGAGTCGAGATGCTGCTCCAGCAGGTCTCCGATGTTGTGCCAGGTCTCGGTGAAAGCCTTGGAGAAGCCGTCATGGATCTTGCACTGTTTGCAATCGATCTGGGCCTCTGGAGCTGTATCGTTGGCGGTGAAGGTGTTGAGAGCTGGAACATTTACCAGAAAGGAGGACTGCTGGAACTGGATGTCGGTGATAGCATCGGCAATGGAGAAGGTACCTCGGAAGACCACATACTTCTCCTTCTTGACGTGGTCCAGAGCAAGGTATCCGGTGATAGATGTGGAGAAGAAGTCGCCTCCAAAGATGTGGACCAGCTCAATATCCGGGAAATGTACACATGACTGGCCGCAGGAGAAGTCGCTCTTTAACGGAGTGATGGGGGCATTCACACAGTACGCAATGTTGGACAGATGGGAAAAGTCCAGAGCAGCATCGTAGAAGCCCTGCGAAACAAGAGCGGTCTTGGTGGAAGAAGAGGTGGAGGCAGCTCCAAACAGGAGTACCGAAAAGAAGTCCTTGATTCGAGCTCCAAAGCTGACCATGGTAGTGTCGACGTTGATTGAGGTGGAGCCAGATGGGCTATTGTTTCATATATAGACTGGCAGCCACCTCTTTGGCCCAGCATGTTTGTATACCTGGAAGGGAAAACTAAAGAAGCTGGCTAGTTTAGTTTGATTATTATAGTAGATGTCCTAATCACTAGAGATTAGAATGTCTTGGCGATGATTAGTCGTCGTCCCCTGTATCATGTCTAGACCAACTGTGTCATGAAGTTGGTGCTGGTGTTTTACCTGTGTACTACAAGTAGGTGTCCTAGATCTAGTGTACAGAGCCGTTTAGACCCATGTGGACTTCACCATTAACGATGGAAAATGTTCATTATATGACAGTATATTACAATGGACTTGCTCCATTTCTTCCTTGCATCACATGTTCTCCACCTCCATAGTTGATCAACACATCATAGTAGCTAAGGCTGCTGCTCTCCCACTACAGTCCACCACAAGTTAAGTAGCACCGTCAGTACAGCTAAAAGTACACGTCTAGTACGTTTCATAACTAGTCAAGTAGCCCCTATTACAGATATCAGCACTATCACGCACGATTTTTTCTCTGTGCTATCTAATCAACTTGCCAAGTATTCGGAGAAGATACACTTTCTTGGCACCAGGTATACGAGGGAGCCTATCAGATGAAAAAGGGTAATATTGGAGCCATTCATATCCACCTACACGTTGTTATAATCTCCTCATTCACGTGATTCATTTCGTGACACTAGTTTCTCACTTTCCCCCCCGCACCTATAGTCAACTTGGCGGACACGCTACTTGTAGCTGACGTTGATTTATAGACCCAATCAAAGCGGGTTATCGGTCAGGTAGCACTTATCGTTCATCGTTCATACTACGATGAGCAATCTCGGGCATGTCCGGAAAAGTGTCGCTAGAGTAATAAAAAAATTAATAAAAAAAAAGGTGTGTAAATGAGACGGACAGAATCCGCCACGAAACTCCCATTTTGGTAACATTTCACGTCACATTTCACGCTGTCCAATAACGTTTAGACTGATAAACAAGCAAACTCGACAAAATGCGGCGAAAACGGCCATTCCAGCGCTCCTCAGCGTCACAGCAGTGTTATCTCCTGCTGAACGAGTTCTGGCAATATCCGAACATGCAAGCTTAAAGCTTGGAAATAGTTCAAAGCCCCGTAGATCGCCGGGGCAAAATGCAGAGCCGGAATGAAGTGCATTTGTGACGCCGAGAAGATACGGGTATCAGCTGCGAGATTTCAAGAATCGAAACACAAGTAGACAGCTTTGGCAGATGGTAAAATGTGCCACTTGGTGTTGCAAGTACATACGAGTATGTACATAGGTACTGTTGATAAGCTTCACTAACAAAGGCACACTGCCGGACAGAAAGTGACATATATCCGTGGCCAGGAAGACGAAATGGGGGTTTTAAAAACGGCTGCGTATGTGTTCCGAGGTGATAAACCAAACTGCGCTCCTTCCAGAACCTCAAATACCCCACAACCCCGACATCAAGGACCTCCCTGTCCCTATCAACCCCAACATTTTATATGGAACTTTATATTCCAAACCTTGAAAATTATTTTCCCCCCCCCCTCCTCTCTCTCGCTCAAAGCACACCCCGAAAATAGACGAGAATGAAGCTGAAGGTCGGCACGAAATCTTGTCACGTGACCTGACGCTGCGGGAGTGGCGCGCGGGGGGAAACGCTGTCTGTCGATTGCGTTTCGGGACAACTTTTCGCCAAGGTTACCCCGGACTTTTAGGACCGTAGGCCGGACTTTTGGACAGTGCGTATACTTAGCATATTCGCGTGTTGAGTGTGCATTCATTCAGATAATGGTTGGTACCATTGCAACCGTCTGAATCAGGACATAGTGCCGGTGGCGGTATTATCTGTGAAGCTCCTCCGTGGCGTGTTCAAGAAACTATCTTTGTTGGCACCGGCTTCTGACGTTTTCCTCCTCATCTAAAATTTGTGCAGGTCACGTGACTCGAAGCGGGACCCACTTTTGTCTAATTTGGTCGCGGTGTATGTTGGGCGGAGGTTAAAGTGAAAGCTGTGGCTGGAAATACAGGTGTTGGGAGGTGTGGCAAAATGGGCTGCATCACTGTGTTTGTGGAACGGGGCGATTCGGGGGCCACTAATGAGCTGGTCCTTGGAGGCGTTTTCGGGGGGGTTCTGGGGCTCTTTTCGAGACGAAGGCGATACCGATCGATTTGTCACGGCGAGTTGAGTTGATCGGTAGTTCCATCGGGCCAATCGGACGTCTATCCGCGGTTCTAGAGCCCACATTGTCTACATCCGCATTATCACAGGTGGGAGTGTAGCGGCAAGTGCACACGCATACGTACTATAAATACGAATTATCAGGACGGCTTCAGAACCATGTGCAGTGGATCAATTAAAATTCCGAAAAGTGCGTTCGTCTCGCCCATTCTCGGCCGTCAAATCTGTGTTTTCTGATTCCCCACAACTTGTTCCACTCGCCCCCAACTCACCGCCGCCAAGAACTTCTTCCGCTGACAAAAAAGTTTATCTCGCTCCTTCTTCAACTCTTCATCACCACCATGAAATCGGCTTTCAACAAGCTCCGGCCCAACTTTTGGTCGAGGCTGACGCCGTCGTCCGATGGCGACTACTTTTTCGTCGAGCTGGAAGACGCTCATCGCACCTGGCACCCTGGAGACACGGTTCATGGCAACGTGATTCTGGTGCTGTACAAGCCTCAGAGGATAAGCAGTGTGGATTTGAGCTTTGCCGGCAACGTGGTGGTCAAGAGCGCGCTGGTCAAGGGCAAGGGAAGCCGCAGCGTGCTCTTTGAGCAGAAATTGAGGCTCCACGGAACTCCTACGGCAGGTTCAAACTCCAACACGACACCTTCAAGTGGTAACCACAACAGCCACGTCTCCAACAGCGCCACCAACAGCAACAGAAACAGCGGCAGTCACATGAGTACGCGAACAAGCAACAGAAACAGCAACAGCCATGTCGCCTCCAACACCCCCAGCATGTCCACCTCTCCAACATCCACGTCATCAGGAGTTGCAGCAACGGCAGACACAACCACAACGATGGACACAAACACAAGCCAAGCTTCTTCGACAGCCCCAGATACCCTGAACCCGAGCTCCTCTACGGAGTTGTCTCGCACGGCTACCCGACAGTCGTCTGACGGATCAATATGGAGAAGCGTAGGATCTTCGACGCCTGGAGCAGCCAGCGGGGGAGTGGCAGACATGATGATGAACTCGGTGACCACCGAACCGGTGCTGAGCTCGCGCATGTCCATGCATACCACCAACTCGCATCTCAGTCAAATGTCGCGCGAATCGCATGTCACTACAGCTTCTCGCGAATCGCACATGTCGCGTGAGTCCAACACGTCCACATCATCCACTTCGGAGGAATTGGAGATTGGCGAGCATCGATTTGCCTTCATTCTGGAGATCCCCCAAAAGGGTCTCTTCAACTCGCTAGAGTTTGAACGAGGGTCGATTTCGTATGTTATTACGGCAGTGGCCAAACGACACGGCCCGCTGCCGGCACTGCATGCGAAACGAGTGCTTCAGCTGGTTTGTCCAGTTGATGTGGCTCGTTTGCCCCCTCCTAAACCATCTACTCTTTCCGTGGAGATTCAGAAGCGGAAGAAACAGCAAGGCATCATTACAACAACGCTGGAAGTCGGCCGAGGAGGATACTTGCGAGGCGAATCTTTCCCTGTCAAGATCACCATCCAACACGTGAAGTGCGTCAAGTGCTTGAGAGGCCTGGTCGTTACTCTCTGTCGGTTCAGTAAGGTTACTTGTAACGACGATGAGCCGCAGAGTTTCCGAAAAGATCTCTCGCAGACAGTCTCACCGCTCTACACTGATCCCGTTACCTTCTCCTCCACAGTGTCAACCACCCTTAGAATCCCTCCTGACGTGTTCCCTACCACCAAGGGACACGGCCTGGTCAGTTTCAACTACTGTGTGGAAGTGGTGATTGATCTCGCAGGCAAATGGGACCTGGAAGAAGACCGAACGGGTTTCCTTCATACTGACAGACTCAAGCGAAACAAGGGAGTTGTCAGTCTGTGGACTGAGGTAATTATCGGTACTGATAGAAGAAGATACCGATCCGACAGCCACGCCACAGCCCATACAAACACCAACCACGTGACCAACCACGTGTCTCAAAATCATGGGAGTCCCGGCCACGTCAACTTTGGACATGTGCCTTCACCCAGCGGCAGCAGTAACCATGGCAACGGGCATGGTGCATATGGCGTTGGACACGCATCCCAGTCGTCCTCTCCCGGTAACCACAGCAATTACAGTTACCACGGCAACCCCAATCACGGGGCCAGCCATATTAACAATCACGTGACTGCTGGATCGAGTCACACGTCTGGTGGTCTTTCGGAAAAACAGCTCATGAAGCTTCGAGAGGAGGCTCTGCTTCCTTCGGAGCCGGCTGCTATCAGCTCTCCTTCCTTGGACGCGTTTCCCTCAGCTCCAGAGTATGCTATTGGCGACGAGGTAGCTGGTTCCAGTGCGGGACCTTCAGCACCTTCTGCGCCAGCACATACCATTGCTGGCGTGGTTGCTTCTGCTCCTCTTACACCTTCCGACAAGCATGAGAACGAGCTGCTTCGTCTCCAGGGACTTTCTTCCGACCCGTACGCGGATGAGGATCATGTCCCGCAATACAAGGAGAAGGAGAAAGCTCCTGAGGAGGTGGTTGCCATGCAACTGAATGAGCTGGCCAGTGTTCCTCCTATTGAAGGCGAGATTGAGGAAGTGGGTAACAGTGCAAATGCCCCTTCAGCCCCCGTGATGAATGGCCATGAAGGGGGCTTTTTTGATGCTCCCAGTGAGTTCTCAGAGTCCAGTGCTCCTCCCGTTGTTCATGGTCATGTTCATGGACATGTTCATGGACACAGCCATTCTAGCACTGGCACCATTGTGAGTGGAGATGCTTCTGCCTCAGCCCCGGCTCCTACCTCCATTCGCAGCGTTTCTACTGCACCCTCAGACACCCCAACTGCCCCTCCTGTCATTACGCATGGGTTCACGGGACCTGTTGGCCCTGGAGTGGTGGACCCCGGCACCAGTGGCACAGCCAGCACGACCGTGGACTCGCTCAACTCCGAAATTAGCTCTGGTACACCTGCATCGACCCTGCCAGACACTAACAAGTCGCTTTCTGACAGCGACGATATTTATTCTTAGCATAAATGTACATTATAATGAATTGATGATTAGCCATGTCTCTCTACAAGGATCCAGCTTCGGGTTGGGCCCGCTTCGTCCCATGAGGCGGTGATATAGCCCAGCACAGGGGTGCGAGTGCGAGTGCGAGTGTGGGACTTAGTATGGCAGTTTAACACAGCCAGATGGGCTTGTAGATCTGTTGTACGCCTTTCAACCCTTGGAGAGGTACATACAATGAAGTATGAAGAGCACTTACACACTTGTAACTGGTACGAGTAGAGACTGGAGCTCCTTGATCTGCGTCAGAAGAACCAGCTCAAGCTCGACGCAGGCGAAATCCCCACGTATTCCACGGAAACAGCAGACATCCGAGCAGACAAATCGTGGACAGGTCCATCTCTAGCCCCCGGTCTCCAGACACAAGCAAAAGTACTGTTGAACTTGTTAATGAGCTTTTCTCGGAGGTGGAACTCCCGCGTCAAGATTACAGTCTTCCATGTCACAGTTTCGCGCCTCGGACCAACTTGGCAACCAAGAGAGGCGTGACCAGGGATGTTTAAGGAAGTGGTGAGGTTTTCGAGGGATAAGTGATTGTTTCGCGTTATGGATGAGTGTACGACTGAATAATCACAAGAGGAACCACTGACTCCATAGTGTGATACTCTTCGATAGTAGGAGGTTACAATACTTGTAGCAGAATGATTCTGTACGACTCTATCAAACGGATGTCAGAGAAGTAACAGTTCTGTTCTGATGAGTTCTACTTCCATATCGGTGAAGCACTGTAATGTCTACCGTATCCAAGAGAGATGTGACAGACTGGTAAAAATGCAGTTATCTGATATATCTGCTGTTCCCCGTCACGTTAGACAAGTGTTCGCGTCTTGAAATGCTCACTTGGAGGTTTACATACGGTCCAGATCAAAACACAATTTACGACAGGCGACACAACCAGGTGCTTGGATAGTGCATCCCCATGCGAGATAAGAACAGCCGAACGTCAGTATGGACAATATCGCGATATACCTGGAAGCACAAGCTCGTACAAAAAAAAGGGGGTGAAATACAGACACTGGGTATAATCTTTGTAAATCTGAGATTCTGCTTGTCCCTAGCACCGCCCTTTCACAAAGAAGCAGTCCATGGAAGCGTTTCACGAGTAGATACTGTATTTACCTTGTAGATCCGTACGGCTCTGATAGAAGGATTCCGAAAACAAAAGGTATCTGTGTGTCGATGAGGGAACCTTCTTGATATCTCTTGATGTACTCTTCATCATCGTTATCGTCAACACCAACATCGAAATGGACGAAGACGAAAAATCCACTTACTCCTGGACGGACATCAACTCCATAACGCCTATTACCATCTATGGAGTCGCTACTAACGGCGGCACGATTACAGGCATGGTCGTGTTCCTAGCGGGAATTGCACTCTATGTCAACGGGGCTTTCAAGAAAAAGGAAGATGTGAAAGCCCGGACCGTGCAGGTAGATAAACAGGATTAATCTCACATTAGCGAATACATCTATAGTACAAGTACAAGTACAGTATGTACTGTACCTGCTGTTTGTTAAAATTTTACATCCCCTTTTCTCCACCAACCGGCAGTCCTCTCTAAATCATAACGCGTTACTTAAATAATACTCTTCGTCATCCCACCTACTGTTCAACCAGATCAGGATACAGCAGATCGGTGAGGAACTCTGCAAAATCGCCGCCAATCTCAGATCCCAGCAACTCGCCTGCTCGCTTGACAGAGTCGGTGTTTCCCAGCTTCTCGGCCTCCTGGGAAATCATCTCCAATACCTCCTCCTTGGTGAACTTGCCGTGCTTGGTCCACTGCCACAGCTGGGCACGAGAAACCTCGGCAGTAGCAGCATCCTCCATGAGGTTGTTGATGGGCACACATCCCAAACCTCGCAGCCATGCCTCCATGTAGCGCAGACCAATGTAGACATTCTCCTGAAGACCCTCCTTGGTGATGGCAAAGCCTTCAATGGTAGTATCCAACAGCTTCTCGGAGGGAACGTCCTCTCCGACGAAATCAAATTGGTTTTCCCCTGGCATCAACTCGTCAAACTCCTTGGTGGCAGTCTCAGCCAAACCTGGATGAGCGATCCAGGTACCGTCACAGCCTGCAGAGGCCTCTCTGTGTTTGTCAGCCTTGACCTTCTCCATGGCAAGGGCGTTCTCCGCAGCATCCTTGAGAGGAATGATGGCAGCCATACCTCCCATGGCATGCACCTTTCGTTTGTGACACACGTGAACCAGACGAGTCACGTAAGCGTTCATGAAGGGAACGGTCATGGTGATCATCTTTCGGTCAGGAAGCAGCTTCTCGGGCTGGTTTCGGAACCGCTTGATAACTGAGAACATGTAGTCCCATCGACCACAGTTGAGGCCGGTAGAGTGATCTCGCAGCTCGTAGATGATCTCCTCCATGTGCAGAGCTGCAGGAAGAGTCTCAATCAGACAAGTAGCTCGAATGGTGCCCTGGGGGATTCCGCAGTAGTTTTGAGAGAAAACAAAGACATCATTCCAGAGTCGAGCCTCGAGATAATGCTCCATCTTGGGGAGGTAAAAGTAAGGGCCTCGGCCAGCCTCAATCAGAGCCTTGGCGTTGTTGAAGAAGAAGAGTCCAAAGTCGAACAGAGACCCAGACATGCTCTGTCCATCGATCTGAACATGGCTTTCGAGCATGTGCCAGCCTCTAGGGCGCACCAAAAGAGTGGGTCGAGTGTCCGTGGAGCCTCTAGAGTAGGTCCCCTCGGTCCACTTCTTTGTAGTCAGCTTGTAGGGTTTCTTCTCTGTGTCGAAATCAACCTGGTTTCGGATGGCATCGTACAGGTTGACTTGCCCATCGAGACAGTTGTCCCAGGTGGGGGCTTGGGAGTCCTCGAAATCGGACATGTAGGTGGCGACGTTTGTGTTGAGGGCGTTGATGATCATCTTTCGGTCTGGGGGGCCAGTGATTTCGACCCGTCGGTCATGGAGACCGGGAGCCAGAGATGGACCTGTCCACGACTTGTCTGCTCGGATGTCTGCTGTTTCCGTGGGATACGTGGGGATTTCGCCTGCATCGAGCTTGAGCTGGTTCTTCTGACGCAGATCAAGGAGCTCCAGACGTCGCTGGTTGAAGTTGCTGTGGAGTTCAACCAGGAACTTTTGGGCCTCGGGGCTCAGGATGTCTGCCTGGCTGGTTTTGCCCAGTTTTGGGGAAGTTGATGCCGATCTAAAAGTGGAGTTGACTGTCATGTTTGTGTGTGTGTGTGTGTGTGTGTGTGTGTGTAAATGGAGCGACGTTTGAGGTTTGTGGGCTGAACGTAGACGGCCCGCTACCTATATATACATCTTTGGTATCTGTGTGTCATGGTACATGAACGGAGAAACGGACCTGTTATCCGGGGTGCATGAGATCAGCAACCTTGAGTTTAGTTTTTTTTATTTTGGCGGCATGGAGTGACGGGAGTTTAAAAGAAAAAGTGGGGGACAAGTGGGGGTGTCCGACTCGGGATCTGGACCCGTGAAGGCGATTCTGACACCAGATTCGGGCTTGTCGTGGTCGCTTTACCCTGTCAGCCAAAAATCCACCCCTTTTACGTTGTCTCAAACGCCACACAAGCCATCTTCCATCCATCCGAATATCGGCCGATCAACTTATCGCTCATCTCCAGACTCCCGCGTCTAAAATTGCTGGCGGCGGCGCAAAGATACAGGTGGGAGACAGGCGACGGATATATGATCCGGTTTTCGGAGAGGGTCGGGTGGATCTCAAGCGAAAAAGTGCACTTGCAACCAATATGGCCAAGAATACCCAGGTGTTATCTGGTGGGTGGTGCTTGTAGCTCTAGTGAATTACGGTACGGTAGTACAACTGCGACCATGATACAGTATGTACTGTGCTACACCAACCCTCCTTGAGAATTGCAGTATCTCTTAGATGAGGCACTGTTAGGTCTCTCTCTCTCCGGACCAACGGAACATCATACAAAAACTGCGTCTAACGTACGGTGAGACCCTGCATATAGATACACCCAGAATTGGGAGTGCTTGACTCAGTGAATTGACTCAGTGAAGCGGAGATATGTGTGGGGGCCAAGTACAGGCAGCAAGTGGTTATGGGCGTTTATTGATCAAGTGTGGTGCTAGATCGAACGTGCTAGATCAAACATGTGCTAGATCGAATGTGTGCTTATTAATCTTTCAGATGCTCCTTGCGCCTCCTTGCGGTCGGATTTCAACTGATTCTGTCCATTGTGAGTTGAGTCGACTGCTATCCCCTGATACCAACCAAGGTTGTCGCTACTAGTAATATTCTATCCGAATCAGTACCAAATCACCGATATATCAAGATATTATTACATAAAGAGCAGCTATTGTCTGGGGTTAGTTATTATAACGGTCGCCTGTTCACGCTCAAATGCGCACGGTCTGCAGCAGCTAGTTTGATGCCCTTGATGGCACTGTTGTCAACAATGCATTAGTCATATTCTGAGCGCTGTTGTGCTACAGTACTGTAGCTGACAGAGAGACCCGCCGCGAATCTGGGCAGTAAATGATCCGAAAAAGATCCGAAAAAGATTCTGGCCAGCTCCGATCCTTCATCAGCCAAAACTGTATGAACTGTAGGTCTGTCTAGCCAACACGGATACTACCAGTCCTGTAGAAGCTACCAGGAGTGTAAAACTTGCCAACTTCTGTATTCCAGTCCGCCACCAATGCAGTATTGATCGTAACAAGACCCGGGCCTGAGAGGAGGTTGTACCTGATGAATACTGTCAGAGGAATGACATGACTCGTTCAGAAGCTTCACTGCTGCTGCCGTCAGTCACAGTACAGTAATAGCGGTTTTCAAGGTGCTGGTGAACTTGGAATCTGTGAATGGGGAAACCCAGGTGGGTTTTGAGGATTCCATGGAACCATTTTGCTTTGTAGCACGCTGAATACCATCGTACACGTTGAGATAAGTTAGGCGGAGGGAACACTAGGAACATTTGGGGAAGTGAGGGAGTGAGGGAGTGTGTGAACGAAGAGTACTCGTACAAGTACGTCTACCGGTGTTGAACCATGTTACTTCTTGGAAGTGGTCCACGATGTTCCTAGACTTATCCCAGTCAGCTTCATAATGTCTCTAACGGAAGAAATGGTGTGTTTCGCTATTAGCCAATCTGACTCGAGATACTGACGATGGGATGGTGGGAAAACTTGGGACAACTTGTGACAACTTCGCTCAGTTCAACAATCTCGATAGTATCAGAACATTTGTAATTAATCTGAGCCGGTTGTCGATTCCACCTACTCCAGCTACATGAACCTCTTCTCTCCAGCACCCTTGTTACCACTGCTGATAATCACTGCTGATAACCACTGCAGAACTTACTATTTAGAAACCTCCATGGAGACCAAAATTCCACATAAATAATACATAAATAATACACTGCGGTCCATTGGCCTCTAGTATTATATTTTCAAAAAATCAGGCCCTCCGATCACATTGTAACGGTCCCCAACCACCCTTCGTGTTCCTTCGTTAGTGCATCAGCCCGCATCTCAGCTGCACCTTGACGCAACCCAAACTTTGGGTGGAAAACATCTCCAACTTTTTTCAGCAACTACCACTACACACAAAACCACCGAAATGGCTCGAAAACAGACCGGCAAGGGCCGACGTATGGAAACCAAGCACCGAGAGACGGCTCACACGTCGAATTTCCCCGCCAAAATGGCCATGTGGGATTTCGAACACTGCGATCCCAAGCGGTGCTCCGGCAAGAAACTGCACAGATTGGGCATCATCAAGTCGCTGAGAGTGGGCCAAAAGTACAGCGGAGTTGTTGTCTCGCCCAACGGCAAGCACGTGATTTGTCCCGACGACCGAGAGATCGTGGAGGAGCACGGAGCAGCAGTTGTGGAGTGTTCTTGGGCCCGGCTAGACGAGGTGCCCTTCAACAAGATCGGAGGTCCCCATGAACGTCTGTTGCCGTACCTCGTGGCTGCCAACCCCGTCAACTACGGCCGTCCATGGAAACTCAACTGCGTGGAGGCTCTCGCTGCCTGTTTTGCCATCACAGGCCATCTCGACTGGGCCGAGGAGGTACTGTCTCACTTCTCTTGGGGACAGGCGTTTCTGCAGATCAACGAGGACCTGCTGGAAATTTATGCCGAGTGCACAGACGCAGCCTCGATCAACGAGGCCCAGAAGATGTGGCTAGATGAAATCGAGGCTGAGCATGCCCGAAGACAGAAAGAAAAGGCTGCATCTGGAGGAGTGTGGAAACACGGAGAAGATCGAGACCATGGAAAGGCTGGAGAACTTCCTCCCTCCGATGACGATGACGATTACGACGAGGGAGATATCGACTTTAACAGACAACTCGATAACCCCGGCGAGGTCGATGTTTTTGGAAACACCATTGTGAAGAAGGAATCCAGAGTAGACGCCCTGGGAAACACCATTGAAAGCGACAGTGAAGAGGAAGAGAAGAAGGACTTTAAACAGCCCAGAGTTGATGCCTTGGGCAATACTATTGAGAGTGAAGACGACGAGGAAGGGGTCAAACAGCCTAGATACGATTCTCTTGGTAACACTATCGAAAGTGAAGAAGAGGAAGAAGAAGACGAGGGCGAGTACGATGAGGAAGACGAAGTGGATGCGCTGGGAAACACCATCAAGAAGGTGTTGTAGAATATTTAATTAATGCATGATATAGCAACTACGGCGGAACTACTACTGTATTGCTGTACGAGTATAGGACATGTTGAATGATCAAACATTTATTTATGGTATCGTTAAAAAAAAAGAGAAGTTCACACACAGGTCTGATCTGGCCAGCTTGCCGACTAGAATCCAAACTTACTCTTCAAGATACCCTTAAACATATCGTTCTGAGCCTCCTTGATACTCTCGTTTACAGAGTTCAAGTACGAATGGCCCGTCTCCTCTAGGTTATCCCAAGCACCCTGTATGCCGCCTGCGTTTCTTCGCCGAACACCGTCTTCATCATAGTACTCGTCATCGTCGCCGTTTCCAGTGTAGTACTCATCATACCTTTGTCGATGGGCCACTCGCTCCTGGTGTTTTCGTCGCTCCAGATCACGCTGTCGACGCTGCTCTTCTCGAGCTCTCTCTTCCTCTTGGATCATAGCCTGTGACTTGGGTCGTCGGGCACCTCCAATCAGCTTGTCGATGTCCTCCTTTGTGGTGTAAACGGATCCCCTCACCCACTGAAGAGTTGAGACCACAGGGCGCGGAGGGCATACCTTGAGAGGATCGTAGAGCAGATCTCCAGGGATATCCTCAAATTTTACACCCTTGCCAAACACTGAAATCAGGCCAGCTTCGTGTCTATCAATCTGGATGATGATGTCTCCAGTCAGAGAGAAGACGGAGTTTACACCAGTTCGGGGATCAATTCGGTACGGCAGTTTCTTCACAGACATCTCTCGCAAGGAGGGCAGAGCAAGGCAGACCAGCTCGGAAGTGTCGGTGATACACACCAACGCCATGGAGTCACCTTCTCGCAGGAAACAGATGGATCCACCGAGGATCGAGTACTGAGGGAACTTCTTGTGGGTCATCTTGGAAGCACTTGGACGGATCACACGCACGTCATGGACACTAGTCACAACCACAGTACCTGGAATGAGCACATCCTGGCCCAGCTTGGCCATAATGTGAGGGAAAGCCAGAGCTGCAGAACCCCGCTCAGCATCAATAGCGTTAATAGCAAGGATTCGGTCGTCGCAGATTCGCAGACGGTTCACATACTCGACTTTGTAGCCTCCTCGGCCGTTAGGCACAAACCGGTAGGTGATGAGCTCTCCGTTGGAAGTTCCAGCAAACAGCACAATGGATGAAAACTCATCGTCGTCGATACAACAAATGGAGAACTCAAACCTTGTCACGTGGGCAGATCCTACACCGGATCCACGAGAGCGGAAAACTCCTCCACCACTATTTTGAGAGCATGGCTCATCATAGATAATGGCAGGTCCTCGTCGGTCGACAATAACCACACGGCCATTCTCGTATCCGATTGCAACAAAACCAACGTTGGAGTGGTCCAGAGCAGTGATGTTGCCGTAGTTCATGTTCACAAGCGAGATGGGCATGAAGCCTTCCTTCAGACCGGGAGTGAATCGGTGCCGAATATCAATAACCTTCTCCTTGCTCTCGGAGAGGTTCAGGTCCTTCATTCGATCCAGACCAGGCTTGGGGTTCTTATTCACGTCAAACTTGTACAGAAGCACATGCCCAGTGGATACGGCAACCGCAAGCTCGGCGTTTTGGCCTGCAAAACTCACCTTAGACACCGGCACTCCTTCCTGTAACTTGAGAGCGTCCTTGGTATCGACTTCAAGGACTTTACTCTCCTGGAGTTCACCCCGCGAAGCGTCCCAAATTCTTACGAAGCCGTTCATGTGGCCCGTAGACAGTGCGTTTCTGGTCTGAAAACGTCGCAAATGACGCTGGGCAGGGGCTCCACCCACCAAATAGGGCTGGTGGCCTTTGACGGATGCCATCATGCCCACCCACTGGTTTCGAGGTACAGCAGCGAGGTTGAGAGTGGTAGTGTGGGGGTGCACCCATCCAATAGAAGGAGGCATAACCGATGCGGTGTGAATGGGGACGCCTTCCGGGAGCTTGATTGAATAGATTTCTCCAATGTTGAGCAGCACAACCACCACACCAGGATCGTGAAACCGGTTGTAGAAAGGAGAAGCTGCTCCAAGAGGGAAGAAGTCCGTGACATCGGCTCCCTCTGTGATAGGGAACATCCGGGTACGTTTAGGGGTGCCGTAATGGGTTCCCATGGCTGCGTATGACGTTACAGCAACCGTGGGAGTAGGTCCAAAGTCCATATACGTCAGACCTCGAATGGGACCGTTGTCGATGTCACCACCAGCCACGAGAATCGATGTGTTTTCAGGATTCTTCTCGCAGATCCAAGCCAGGCCTGTGATAGGAAGTCTCCGGCCTCCAGGAGGAGTCTTTGATCTCTTGGGCTCGTTGACGTTGGAATCTGTCACTGTTCGAGCCTGCAGAAGATTTCCCTCGGTGGCATCCCAAAAAACAATGGAGCCATCCACATGCCAGCTGACTACATGGTGTCCGTTGGGGTGCCATGTGGCTCCCAGGCATGGAGGTGATCGGTTGATCGTTTGCGTGGCTGCGTTCGTGTCTCCTCCAGGAGCTCCCGCGGGAATTTCGTACTTGAAGTGTTTAATGATGTTGTTCTCAACCAGAGAGAATAGCACGACAATCTCCTTGTAGGCGACGAGCAGCACTGAATACTCACGTGGACTGAGCTCGATAGAAATCACGTGAGACAGACGGGCCGCGGGAAGCACAGCTTTCTGGAGGTTGCCAATTCGGAACGGCGACATGCAGCCTCGGTCGGCGTCGTAGGTGATGATCTGGCCGGATTCTAGGCCGATAAAGACCCAGTCCAACGTGGGATCCGTGGCAATGCATGAGATGTTGCCGGAGATGTTGTTGCTGTAGATGGCTGTTCGGCTTTCGAGCGAAACGATGTGGAGAATTCCAGCTCCATCGACTGCAACAATGTACTTACCAGCGACAAAAGCAAGATAGTCGACCGAGGAACGGTTGCTGGGGAGCTGAACGATCACCTCAACGTTGACTTGTCCAAAGATGTGGATGGCTCCAGAGGAGGTTCCGATAGCGAGAAGAGATTGCACCTGATCGAAAGCCACACGGGTGACAGCGCCTTGGATTCCATATCGGGCGAGCTGGGTTAGTATGTGATGAATTGTGACTGGGAGCGGCCGAGTGTCCCAGCAAGGGCGTATCGTAGTGGAACTCAAGTGGTTTGCATGGCGGCCCAGAGAAGAATGATAGCAAAGATGTGCAGACAGAGACCCGTCGCTCGGTCGGACCATACAAGAAACGCTCGCAGACCTGGTGTATTGGTCATACAAACCAAGCTAGATCTCCTCCATCGGCCTCCCACCACCCTCAACATTTCACTTCTTGAATCCAACCTCCTTACCACAGCACCGGAGAAGATACAGATTTGCAAACGGTCGTACTTTCAATATTGCTACCACCCCATTGCCACACCACTCGAGTAGCACAACCTATATCGCCATTGCTGATCCCACAACCCTACTCTCCCCGTCTCCTCGGCAATACTCACATCGTCGAAATCGAAGGCCCGTTCATTGAGAGCTCCAGAAAGATCTCGGTTGCCGATACTTCGAAGTTTGCCAATGAGTGCTGACATTGTGTTTGTGTGTTACTGTAACTGCAGCGAATGTTCAAGTATCTTGTGTGTGATGTCGGATGTCGGAGGTGTTCCAGTACAGTAGTTGTTGTTTGTCACGAGCAGTGTGTTTGTGTAGCTAGTTTTGTGCCACTATGGTATCTGCGCAGCTCGTCGGTGTCACGGTTATATGTGAATAACCAGTGTGTCGTCTCACAACGTCTTGTAGCTACTCTTGTCGGATGTAACTTGCAACTGGACTCGCAGATTGCCAACTGTTGTTTACTGTGCGGAGGTAATTATAAGGTGCGCACAGGTGCGCAGTTTGTGGGGGTTTGAGAGCAGTCCTCGAGAAGATAATTATGTTGGCGGGATCCATGAGTCGTGTAGATGCCTATTATGAACCCGAATATCTGTTAATATCTCTTGTAACTGTTATTTGGACAGTCTCCGACATCCCCGGCACTTTTTTCAACATGCACGTTGATACCTTGTTTGAAAGTCTAATATGTGAACCTCTCGTTTAGACCGAAAAAAAAAAGGGATTACGACCCAAGAAAAGAGACCAATGAGAAGAGTATGGGGGTTATGGGTATATGTATCGGGTTTCATGTTACGCGGGGTTCTTCGTAATTGTAGATTAAATCAAATAAAAAAGTCATAAATCGCCAGGAACGTTGGTCAGTGGACTCGACTAAAAACACTCATCACCGCTGCACGATGACATTGTCGTACATTAGAAACGGTCTCTCCTAGTGGCTTCAGTTTTGCCCTTGGTCGGTGTGTACTTCCAGCAGGATTATAATGCGACAGTATGTACTGTAGTTAATGGCTACTGTTTGTTATTCCTGGCCTAATCCGTGTGTTTCAATGGCCCCTTTGATGGCTTCTTAGTATTCTCCACTACTGCTGCACCAGTGCATACTTATCTTTAGTTGGACTGTAGTTGAGAGTGGTTCGTACATCACCATAGAACATAATTTTCTGTTGATGCTGGTCCAAGTCAATAACGGTAAAGATACTGTACTCTACTGTACAGATTAGTGTGGCAAAAAGTTCATTGGTAGAGCTCGCACTGTGTCTTATGAATGAGACAGAACTCGATGCGTACTGCTCACTCGTGAAGACCAGGACAATCTATGAGACCACCGTTAGACGTAATGGACTTGAAGAGTTGAAAATAATAGATAGACAACATGTTTTAGTTAGACCAGGATTAGTAGAGACTTTTACCCCTTCAATTACTCAGTGCACAAGTGTAATGAACGTGTCTCTCGCGATGCCATGACGCCCCAAACGGTACACAGAATCTCCACCTATCACAGATATGGTGAGCAATAGCCGGTCAATGAACAAAATATAACCCTTATTCTTTTGTTTTGAACTCCCTTCCTTCCTTGTTAGCTCCTTGGAGCCAATGCCAATGTGTTTCTATAAGGGAGGTAGTCTGAACTGCACAGGATCACATTTATTGCGTTACATAAGATCCTATCGAATGTGGACTTCTCCAATATATTTCTTGTCTATTTTTATATTCTCTCAAGCACTCTTCTTCCTACTGTGTTCCTCCTCCATCTTCACACTGGTCCCACGATCTGCCTCCCGACACCCTCCAACTCCATCTGGAAGACATTGTTCTGTCGATTTATCCATGCCAATGGGCCACTGGTAGTACATTTTGGATACAATGATACCATCTTATCTTCTCCATTATTCACCCCCCTTCCACTTGTGTAACTTTCAGAATGCGATCGGTATGATACCTTTGCTGTCTTCCTTGACCAACAGACAGGACGAAATACAGCTATCAACACAAGTGGCACCAAAAAATGAGGATTTTTTTTCGTTTTATTAACTGTCCAAAAAGGCCCTCTCGAAGTCCCCGTTTATGTGACCGTGACTTCGACGGCTGTAGAAGCACCCCGTTCCCGTTCTCTATTCACCATATTTTCGTATCAACAAGAATGAGAGAAGAAATCTCGAGAGATAGCCTAGATTATAACTGTCGCGATTTTAAGAGCTTCAGATGATATCAGTAACCATTTCAGTCAAGTCTTTGTGCCGTCTTCTCCTTTCAAAGACACCCTTCTCTTGCATCCGAGTAACCTCCTCTTAGCAGCATTTGTATCATTACATCTACACTACCAGGTACACCAACGAAAAACTGTCAGGGCATAAGATAATTGGTTTTCCATGGACCAGGATGAACCTCACACTCCACTGCGCTGTTGCTTGTGGCCCATCGGTTATGTTAGCCCTACCAAGGTGTGTTCATCCTCCCCCTGAGAGGTGACTTATAACGGTGGTTAAAGGAGTCCGGGACTTGATAGGAGACTTGAACAGACTTCTATTAATTACTTCCTTTGACTCAAACTGTTACACACCTACCGGTTGACCCCCTCAATCTTCTTTTGTGAGTATCTTTCTTGTGAGTATCAACAGCCCTACTGTACTGAAGGTGTATAGCTGAAGTGTTTGACCCGAGACATGCGTCGTGCACTTGATGAACGGAGTTCACTGGATGTTTTCCTCTCTTTTGTTTGCTCCACTAGTTGATGGACTGCCTTTCATCGCCTATACGGTCTCTGGTCAGATACCAGCATGTTCTCTGAGAGGTGGTTGGATAGCAGAAGTTAGCTCAACAACAAATTATGATGGAGCTGGTGAATTGAGGGGAGCTGTTCAATTTGACGCGTCCTCATCCTTTCCTGCTCATCCAGTCTACACTGAACCAAAGCCACCAACAGGTTGCTTTCATCGTCGTGTGTTTTGTCCACACAATCTTCACACCACCGAGGAGCTATTCTACAGCATTAGCACACTCCAAAAACACAGTTAACGCAACATACTACAGTGTGTTGGCTCCCTTCCACTCCTGATCGGACTTCTTGTTGGCTGCCGTTGTTTCTCTTATACTCTTCCTCTTATGGTAGACTCCTATCGATGCCCTTTATGGCCCCATCCTTTTCCAAACCACTTCTCGCCTTTGTCACCCTGCTAGACCCTCACTGGAATCCTACTAACAGACATTCATTTTACGTAATTACAGTACATAAAACAAACGATGCCAAACCATGCCCTTCTCCTCTCGTTGTCCATTCCAAACATCTATTCAACATATACAACCATCTAAATAACTGTGCTCAAGCCGTACACAAAGATAACAATGAAGAAATCGCTCTTGGCCAGATTGAAGGTCTTGTAAAGTCGCGAGCCGCTCTCAATGTAGCCTCGGTAGGGTTGGGGCACAAATGACGCAAGCTGTAACAGCATGGAATCCGGAGGAAGACGGCCCTTATCCTGCACAAGACGAGCGGTTTGGAGTACCAACTGCACGGAAATGAACAGAATGAGAGGCTTGACAGAATGCAGAGACTCAAAGTAAGGCTCAAACTGGGTCCACTTGTGTCCGAACATGACGACTGTGTATAGGCCAATCAGAATGGCAGTCAGAGCATGCGTAATGGTCCAGAACAGGTTCTTCTTTGGCGACGAAGAAGGTGTAGCCATCTGAGGTCCTCCCTGGACACCCTGAGCGCCCATCATGCTTCCTAATCCTCCCATTCCCGCAAAGGGGTTACCCTCGGCCCCTGTACCTCCGGGGGCTCCCTCTCCACCCATCATCATAGACATGAGCTTTGAGAGGTCTGGTTCGCCTTCTCCGGGCTGTCCGCCCATACCCTGGCCCATTCCAGGCATTCCACCCATGCCCTGTCCTCCCTGGGCACCTAGCATTTGCTGAAGCATGGCGGCAAAGGGGTCATCTGAATCGGGTCCTGCAGACTGCATTGCCAGCGAGCCAAATGGATCTTCTCGGTTTCGAGCTGCGGGAAGATGGTGGTGGGAGTCGACGGAGATGTCCACGTCCGGAGGGTCTTCTGAGTCGACAACGGAGGTAGCTGGGGCGTTTGCAACGCCAACTGAGTGTGTGACACCAGTTGCTGAAGAGACGCCGGTGTCTGCGCTTGGGCTGCCAGTTGTTGGCTCGTTTTCCTTTCCTACGACCTTGTCTGCGTCATCGAAGCCATCAGGACGGACCGTGCCGGTGATTTTGGCCATTCGCTCGGCAGCCTTTTGCTTGATTCGGGCCTGTCGCTTCTCCCGGGCGATCTGCGCGGCGGTTTTTTCAGTTTCAGACATGGCTGGTGATTGTGAGTTGTTTTGTTGCTGTGCTGTGCAACAAGTGATCTGGTGATGATGATATAGAGGTGTGGGTAAGGGGAATAGAGTTCAATGGTGGCATATGGCCATAATGTGAATGGGAATGCTCTAGGAGAGGTCTACAACAATTTGGGGGGGATAATTGATACGTATTTTATAAAGGTGGTCTCATTTGATGGATTTGTTTTGTCAGAATTCGATTCGGAGCATTTTTGGAAGGAATAGTCGGAACCTAGATATGACTGGAGGATGGGGAGAGATGCAGAGATATATCTCTGTTGGTTTTTGATGTCGGTTGGCTTTTGATGTCTGCAGACCCGAATGAGTAGTCTCAGTGATGCGTTGAGACGAGTGAGCCCTTTCAGTATAGGACGTGGTCCGGGGTGAATTATGGTAGCAATTGAGTTCTAATAGTGGTTCAATACTTTTGGTGTAGCTCATTACTTTGGTCCGATCTAAATCAAGACTTCAACATGTTTTGGTGGTGGAACTTGTACGAGCGAGTACTTGTTCTTGCAAGACTCTTTCGTACTGTACTGTGCTTGTACTGCTAGTTCTGGCTTGGGATTCTAGAAGAATCTGCCACGGGTCACGTCTGAGCACTGGCATGTACTAAACTGTTTGCATCTCCATCTCATATCGTAGAGAATGTTTGTCCACCCCGAACCGGTCCAATCGAGATAGTTCCAAGCCGACACGACAAACTCCAATCAATCTCTTATCTTGGCATCTTTCCGACATGCCCATTTTTGTTCTTCGCACCCTCCGTCAGTCCCACGTCATGGCCAAATCCTCCTCGCTGTCTGGAACATCGTCATCACTGGCATCCTGAGCACTTTTTTCGATCGGCTGATCAAACTGCTGAGTAGTAGGATATCCAACCAACTGACACATGAGCTGGTACCGCTTTCTAGCAAAGGCTCCTCCAGGAGGAGAGGGCCCAACCTGCTGAGAGTCCCTGTCCTTGTACTGCGATGTGATCACGTGAGCGGCAAGATGGTCCCAGGTTTGCAACGTGACAACCAGCCGCCCTCGTTTCGTCAGAGCCTCATAATCACTTTTGTCGTCCATAATCCAGTGTTCTGTACATACAGTAGTACAGTGTACTGTGTCTCGCCATCTCGTCAGGTTGATGCTCCAGGTTAAAGACGCGGGTTAGGGTATGAAGAGGAAATGGGGAGTCTTTAATTTTGCGAGTTTTGGGGTCACGTGTAAAAAATGTGAAAAACGGCGTCTGGGGAGCTTTTTCAACCGGATTAGGAAAAAAATCAGCTTCATTGGACAATTATATGTTAGTTTGGAAGGGCATTTTACTTAGGAAGGGCATTTTACTTAGGAAGGGCATATTTGGTGGACGGTATGGAATAGAGTGTTTTTTGGACAGATTCAGTCGATTTTTTGAGATTTACTGTTCAATATATCTTTGGATAGCTCTTGAGACGGATCAAGCAGTGGGTATATTGTTTTCTCTTTCTTGTCTCTTTATTTTTGTCACAACGTCGCTTATGAACCCCGCCCGCGTCGCTTCTGAACCCCGCCCGCCCCTCTCTCACTCTTTTCCGTTTCTCAGACTACTTATATTTTTTCATAATAACATAATACTAGCTACACTTGACCTTGTCAAGTTTGGTCAACTAAATCACAAGGTTACTTAAGCATCTGCCAGTCCAATCCTCCCAAAGCAAACTCTAAACCCACCACCAGCCAATCAACTCGTTGGAAATGGACTTTTGGATGCACACCAAAGATATCACGGCAGAGTAAGCCTAGCACGCTCAAAACGACAGTCACACACAAAACGACCATGCTCAGCCGATTTGTTTCCAAGCGGGCCTTCTCGGTCTCCACCCAGGTGTCCAAGTCCATCATCTCCTACAACGGCAACACCATCGAGATCCCCGAGGAGTACACTAAGCAGGCTCCCAACCGAGACTCCACCTGGGCTCCTGCTCAGGCCTCCAAGACGGAGATCTACAAGAACAACATGGTCCGATTCGAGCAGAAGGATCTCAGCAAGCAGCCCATGCCCTACGCCGGTATCGAGCTCATTGCCCAGCAGCCCGTCCGGTTTGTCCATGGCAACACCGCTGTTTGCGACGGAGCTAACCACAATGGCCCTGGTGCCCAGGGTCACCCCAAGATTTTTATTAATGTGGACGCCCCCGGCTCTCATGCTTGCCAATACTGTGAGTAAACTGGTCGTCTCAGAAGGAAGTCTTGACATGATGAGAAACACGAACTGGACTTGATGAAACAAGTGGTCATATGGCTCTAGAAGCTATGTGGGTGGTTGTTTGAGAGTAAGAGTAGATTCGGCAACAGAATGAACGGCAGAAACATGAATGGCAGCAACATGGCAGAAACATGAAAGGCAGCAACATGAATGGCAGCAACATGGCAGCAGAATGAGCGACAGCAACATGAATGGCAGCAACATGGCAGCAACATGGATAACAGCAGAATGAGCGACAGCAACAGCAACGTCAGCAGTGATACCTTATCATGATAACACCAGTAACAGGTAACAGCAACGTCAGCAGCCAACTCCATTTTCAGAATGGACACTGCAGGAAACAATACACCCAAGCACGATGGAAATGTTACGTAGAGCAACGGGCAGTGAAGTATTGGAATAGCCAAAGTGGGTTAGTAAATCATTGTTTGTTAGATGCGATGTCCTAGCTGCTGACACGTTTCTTTTTTCGACTTGCCCTTGTCTGCTCATTTCCACCTCCACATTGCTCGTTCAAGCTATTCTAACGTCAACCAGGTTGATTATCTACATTTCTGCCCAACCGTCTAATTGTTTGCTTGACATCTACTCCACATCTCCAGCATCTTAGTTTCCCCCACTCATGCATCCCCAATCCAGTACTAACACAGGCGGCACCAGATACGAGAAGGAGCACTAGAGCATTATATATTAAGACACATTTGCACATTGGAATACTTGACGGTATTGTAGGATAGGTGTTAGAGACGTCGATACAACTAAGATACTGAACTATTCGAGTACTTGAAGCTACAAGTACTCTACAGTACAGTACCCGATGATACATCCTACAGTTTATTAGGACTGTCCACTGTATCGCCACGGACAGCCAATGAGCTTTGGGGAAAAGGACATGGTCATCAACTACCGCAGAAGACGTTTGACCAATCTGAAATTATGTTTGCTCGGTTTTTTTGGGCTTGTTTGTCTGTAGAAACGTACATCTTTTTAGCTGCTCACCTTCTGACCCTTAGGCAGTATCTCCGTGCTCCCCCGTTCCAAGCCGGAACTACTGAGGTGCCTCGAACTTTCAGTGAGCTTGTATATATGAACGTCGGAGTGATATAATGTCGATTTCGAGACATGTCTGTATTCACCAAAAGATCACCGGACCACGTTTTGTACTGGTTTCTGTATCGCTTAGACAAGTCTCACTAGTGTACAGTAATCTCCACATGTGGAGAAGCCTTCACATAGTGGTTACAGTAATTAGCGTGCGAGTAATTACGGACAGTTTCCAGGTAAGACGTGAGCAGAATACAAGAGAAACGGAATGAAGATGTCTCTCCTCCCTCAATGGAACTGTCGTTAGTAGTGCAAATCATCACGTGACTGCATTAGTAAAACCACCAGTTAGTCCTTGTCTTGGAGCACGTGTTGCTGTTGGCAGTCAGTACAATATGTACATCATGTACTGGTACAGTTCTTTGTACAGTATCGTGTGTTGAGAAGCAGCTATATCTGCGCGGAGCGGAGGTTAAACGGGGGTCACGTGACCAACAGGGAGCTCTGACCACCAATCATGTGATGTATGTCCAAGGTGGTGATTGTCACGTGCTTGGATCTTGGAGGGACTTGTATCCAACCCTTTCAAAGTGTCGACTTTTTGGTGCACGCGTCTTCAACAAGGTTTATTGTCTGAACTGGAGTAGTTCTGCCATAAGCTAAAATAGGCGAGCAGCATTATGGGCACTGTCAAAGGGGGTCAATTGGACCGGTTTTTCCGGAGTTTTTCCGGGTTTTTACTATGTTAATCAATTTATTCAGGGCCAAAATACCCAGATTCTGTTTTTCCAGCTTCGAATTCCCCCCTCTAGTGTCTTTTGCAGCCTAGTCCAAAAAAAAACATCCCCCCATAATTATTAAACTCTCTTATTCTCGCTAACGTGTCTATAACCTGTTCGTTGTACACTCTCCACCACACCTCCAACAGTCTCAGTATGAACGGTTTCGCCACCATTCTGCTGCTGTCACTCATTATGGGAGTGGCGGCGTTTGTCGCAGGGCTTCTGCCGGTCATTTTACCGCTTTCTCCGGCCAAAATCAGAGCGATATCGGCTCTCGGAATGGGCATTTTGCTGGGCACATCGCTGATTGTGATCATTCCCGAGGGAGTTGAGACTCTCTACAACGAGACAGGCGAGGATAGCGGCAGCGGAGCTCCGGCAGTCGGCATTTCGTTGCTTCTCGGCTTTCTCATCATGTATCTGATCGACAACATTCCCTTGATCAGCCAGATTTGGAAGGGAATAGGAAACTTCCAGCGGGTGGACGTGGAGCTGGGAGAAGTAGACACCGGGGACGCAGAGACCATTGTGGATGACTCGCGAGCCAGTACGGCAAACTCGACTTCTCAGTCGACTGCCAACAGTGCCGGACAGGCTTCTGCTCGGGCTACAACTACAGGACTGGTGATCCATGCTCTGGCCGATGGAGTGGCTGTGGGCTCGTCCGTGTCTGCCGGCAACTCCAAGCTGGAGCTCATCATCTTTGTGGCCATCATGATCCACAAGGCGCCTGCTGCTTTTGGTCTGTCTGCTGTTCTGCTGCGATGTGGTCTTACCAATGGTCAGGTCAAACTGCATCTGGGAGCTTTCGCCGCTTCGACGCCCGTGGGCTCGATTCTCACTTGGGCCTTGATCAAGGTGATTGCGGGAGACTCCTCGGGGGGATCGACAGGCTCGGGCTCCATACACTGGTGGACTGCTGTGCTACTGTTGTTCAGTGGCGGCACATTCCTGTACGTGGCTGTTCACGTGATGCAGGAACTGACCGGCGAGGATCATGGGAGCCAGGCAAAGGCCAGTGAAAAGTTTACCCCGGCCGACCTGGGCTTTTCGGTCATTGGAATGTTGATCCCGTTGCTGACCTTGTTCCTGCCGGATGTGGAGTAAGGATCAAAGCGACGAGAGTCAACCACAAGCCAGCGAGTGGTTTGTGTTGAACTTTTCATCGCAGCCTCTTCACCGCACCACTGCGTGTCCAGCAGCGGACTACCGTACTTGAGCTCGTGCTTTTATTATTCAGTTCAGGCATTTGTGCGTTGCAATACTGTCGATACAGCTCTGGTGCCAAATCAATCCACCCGAGTTAGTGACTCATCCCCATACCCTCTGTATGGCTGTGACAGCAGTCATACTGACTAACAAAACACACACAGATTGAATTCTGGTCAATAGACAAATGTATACTTATGAAGCAAGCAGGAAACGAACGAACGTTCTCTAGTCCAGTGGCAGATCTGATAGGCGTTGTAGCGTATGGTGAATCCTTGTACTTATGAATATGAATACTTATGAATACTCCTCGATACGGGCTCCTTCTCCCATTCGTTGGTACATAAATGTATCGGTACATACTGTACTCGGAATGTTGAAGTACTGGTGGACGGTATTGTTTGTTGTACAGGTACTGTACTGCCAATCACCTGTGGTCTACGGATAAGTAGCTCCTACTTATGGATGATTTGGTAGAGGAAAGACCCGTGTATCAGAACGGCCGTCACGGAGTCACTGTTCCACACAATGGTTGACGTCTCGGTGTTTAGCACAGTACACAGTCTCATCACTCCCATTGAGTCTCGATCCAATCGCATTTGCTCATATCATCTTCTGCTAACTGTCTATAATTACCATCCATTATCTATGTGAAGTGCATCATCCTCACCATCATCTCTTGACCTGTCGTCGGTCGATCGAAGGTCTGTTCAAAAAAGCCATTCGTCCGACTGTAGTAGCGCCCTCGGCCTTAGGGGGCAGCTTAGACTTGTTCTTTTTGAGTACCCGCACGGAAACAGGACCCTTCTTGATCTCCTCCTCAACCTCCTCAAACACCCGCTTCTTGGGCTTCTTGGGCTCCTCCACAGGCATGTTCTTGGATCGCTCAAGTGCCTCTAGAACCTCCAGAGGCAGCTGTTCTTGATCCTTATCGTCGTCTTCATCCTCTTCTTCTTCCTCGTCCTCCTCCTCATCATCTCGAGCCTGTCTTCTGAGCTCCTCCAGCTTGTCCTTCTTGGCCTTGGCCTGTTTAGCCAGCACCTCGTTGGCCTCCCGCCGCTTCTTCTTCTCTTCCGCCTTCTCTAATGCTGCCAGCCGCTGCTGTTCCTTTTGCTTGGCCAGGGTCTTTTCTTGTCCATCCTCCAGTGTTTCCTCCTCGGGGGCATCGTCACTGTCGTCTTCAGACTCCTCCACAACCACCTTTTTCTTCTCAACGATGGGCTCGGCACTCATTCCGTCCTCGTCAAAGGTGATCTTCTTGGCCTTGCCCTTGACTGGCGTTTCTGACACCGCCGGCTCCTGTTGTGACGCTTCAGGCTTCTTGCTCTTTGCACTCTCTGGGGTCTTGAAATCGTCCTCCTCAGCAGAGGACAAGTGGGCGTCGTCCACCAGAGGCTTCTGCTGCTTTTTGGGCGTGTACGCCACCGTTCCAGATCGTTCTCGGACCATGATAGCTGTGTAAATCGACGTGGTTGATGAACACAAATAAAATCCCAAATCTTGCATATATTTTTCCTGCATACAAAATTTCCCCAACCTAGATCGCAGGTTAGGGCTGGACAAGAGGTGTGAGTGGAGCAGCATCCTATACAGGTTATGAGCGGTTCGGGGAGTGTTGGTTGTTCTGTGGGTTGGATTTTGAACTGATTTTGACGCATTATTTGTGTGGTGCTATCCAGATCTCTTCTCAAAAACCAAAAGCAATAATCTCCTATTTCTTTACAGTTTGTTGAGGTATTACTTGACAAGGTCAACTAAATTAACTTATAGTCCATAGAAAGAAGGGAACAGGTGAATATAAAGCGACAAAAAGATATACTATGGGTTTCCTACTTATGGAGTCAAGTTGCATCAACAAAGGTGTCAAGTATTTCCCCGAATCACCAAAATGATGACTTCTTGAACATTCGAGTGCCTTATGATATTGTGCGAGTACTTGTACATACTGCGTTCTGATTGACATTCATTGGCAATTCGGTACAAGTAAGTACATACTTATATGAGTAATTCCATCATTTACTTGTATGATTTGTATGGGTATGTATTCAGACTTGGATGATCTTCGTTGCCTATCTGACTGCTAATGTCCAACTACACTCAATCAATGTCTAATCATAAACAATCATTATCTATATACATCCTCTAAGGAGCGCAGTAGCCACCATCGACGATAATGTCGGCACCAGTGGTGTAGGTGGCAGCATCAGAGGCAAGGTAGAGGTAGGCTCCGCAGAGCTCGGAGGGGTCTCCCTCTCGGCCCATGGGAATGAGCTGCCACCACTTCTCCTTGGTCTCCTTGGGGACAAAGTCGGAGATCTCGGTGGCCATGTAGCCAGGGGAGACTGTGTTGCATCGGGCAAAGCCGGCCCACTCGACGGCCAGCGATCGAGACAGGTGCAGCAGAGCGGCCTTGGCGGCGTTGTAGCAGGCCTGCATCTGGGGGATGTTGACAATGTGGCCGGACATGGAGGCGGTGAAGATGAAGGATCCCTTGCCCTTCTTCTTGAAGATCTGGCCGGCGTACTTGGCGCAGTAGTAGGCACCGTTGAGATCCAGGTTGATGACCTTGTCCCACTCCTTGTTGTCGGGCACGTCGATCATGGGGCCGGCGGTCCAGGGGACACCAGCGTTGGCGACGAAGATGTCAATGGTGCCAAAGTCCTTCTCGATCTGCTGGATGGTGGACTCCACGGCGGCGGCGTCGGTGACAGGGCACTTGTAGGCCTTGGCCTTGACGCCGTAGGTCTTAGCGAGGTGCTCAGCCTTTGCGTCGGCGGGGTGGGAGTTGTACCAGATGGCCACGTCGGCACCGGCCTGGGCGTAGGCCTCGGCCACGCAGTAGCCGATACCTGACGAGGAGCCGGTGACGGAGGCAACCTTACCCTTGAGGGAGAATCGGTCCATGATGTTGGTGGGGAACTTTGGGGTCTCTGTGGGGAGAGGGTGCAGTCCCGTGGCGAGGGTGGAAGGTCCAGACATGATTGAGGTGGTGCTGTGTATGGAGGTAGTAGTTTTACTGTGACGGGTCTGTTCGAGGGAGCACACCCAGGTATATATAGACTTGGGAGCGAGGGTTTTTACCTCAGTCACAGTAGCAACCAGCAAACAAAGATGAGCCATGCATTCACTTTAGCCTTAATAGCTGCGCCATGTCAGTGAAGTTAATTTTCGGGGGACAGGTGGCTGACGTGTTTGAGGGGGGGATTTTGGGGGGGTGTTGGAACGCGGCTTTCGGAGTCACTCGGTGATTTTGTTTTGGTTGTCGCCCTGGGGACCGCGCCGACGTGCTCTCCCCGGGCTTTCTCTCTCCGGTCGCCATGCAAGTGGGATGAGATGGATGGGAGTTATGTACCCGGTGTGACCATGATGGTGTGGTATCTTGGTTTTGTGTGGAGCCGTCTGGGAATTGAGCAGACATAAGATATATATAGCCGGCGGAATCCCCCTGCAATTTCCCTTTTGTCAATGCCCCAACTCCCCATCAACTTGTCCACGTCACCTCACCTCACCTCACCACACCACTCTCTTGATAACATATCAGAGTTAAGGCGGACATGCAGTTTGGGATTGATTGCGGTTTAGCTTTCAGTTGTACTGCACTAGCAGTGGCAAGCACAATGGAAGTCCCCCCCCGCTCGTCGACATAATCTCACTACAAGTAGAGGGAGCTCGACAACGCCGCCACCGCTAGAACGCCAAGCCACACCACTCAAATGAGGTCAATTGACCTGCTCGCGTGGTGCACGCAGCTGTCCCGTGACGTCATGCCTCCCACTCTACGCTACGACTTCAACACTCGCCTAACCAGTCGTATACTGTCTCAAACCGTAAGCTGGAACATTGCGGGGGTGACTAGAATCCCGAGAAAGTCGCCAAAAGAGAATCTAGCGGTGCGCCATTTAGTCGGGGTCGAACCCCAAGTCTCGACGGCCCATTCAAGACGAAAATTACGCTTCCAGCGCCCAAACACCCCTCGTCACCAAGTCCTGTCAAGCCTCCAGCAACTATCGTCAAATAGGGTTGCCAGAGATGGGGCATCTCCCCCCTCCCCCCACATCACACCCCCATAATCCACGATAAATGGTCTCTTTTTGGTGCGAAAATTATACCATTCTTCTTGTCTCGCCAACACAAACAAAACGAGACTTCAAACTAACCCATTGACCGATTTTTCACTTCTCGGAACCCTCCCATAACTCCCTCATTTGCTTTTTTGCTTGCGTCCAACTCCAGATGAACGCTATAATTCCTGTTCGAACCGGCATGTGCCGAGCATCGAACATCGAACGTCCAGCAACACTCGGGTCACAGAGGAGCCCGGAAATCCACCATAATAATACTCCGGTGTATTTCTCAAAAGTACTAATTAACAGACAAAGACCCTCCCTCGGCGGTTACCCGGACGCCATGCAGTAGTTCGTTTGGGGATCATTTGGGTGGAAGTGGCAACAAGAACGTCTTCAACTTGGCCAATACAAGAGCAATTGGAAAACTAACACCATTGGCAGAATCCCCTCGTCCTCAGTACCAAAATAATGCCCATAAACAGCCCATTTTCCCCCTTTCGAGACCCAAATGAACCCCTCGGAATTCGCTCTAGGTCTCCACTTTAAAGTTGTCACTCTAAAAAGAGGTCGTCTCGGTACGATACTTTGGTACACTCCCCGGAGAGGAAAGGTACGATCAGGTTCCACACAACGCGAGTCTATTTCCGATCACGTGGCCGGAAAACGTTGGCAGTAGTCTTATTGCCGACCACGATTGCTCTGGTATACGCAGATTGCTCCGAAAGTATGCACCTCCGATCATGCCACGTATATGTCAGGATCTGCACCACTTGCATACACGAGAGTGGCGAGTATTTTGGGGTTAGGGCTGGCTGAAAGGGGGAACTTGGTTGAAAGGGGGAACTTGTAGTTGTCAAGTGGGTACATGGATCAACTAAATGTAAGAAGAGTTTAAGGTGGTGGGAAGAAAAGAAAAATTAAATATATATATTATATATCCATATTACAGTATATATATACAGTATATAAAAACAAAACAAAAAAACCTATGTGAAAGCTCAATGTGAAGGTTCAATTGACAAGAATTGACAAGATTTGGCAAGAGTTGAAACAATTGAAAGAGTTGAAAGAACAGTTCAGGTGGGTATTTCAACGGCTTGGAACAGCTTGGATATGCATGTGCAATCCAGCAATGAGAGCTATCTTCTGGTCGTACACGACATGTCTTTTCTGTAGACGATGTATCTACTGATTTGGGACATCTTTGAGATGAATGAACAATATATACCCTTCTGGTGTGCTATTATCGGAATATGGAGCCCCTAGAAGTGGATCGTAAGTCGTTCCATCAACTGTATCCTCAATCATACATGGTCTTGTTTATACAATACTTGTAGCAATGTCCGCAGACGTCATTGGTAATATGCACAGTAGTGTCGTCACTTCATTCGTCGTGCCGGTTCGATTCTCACGGTCCAAGTCAGTTGAATATTTCTCTTTAATCGGTTTTGTCCCTCATCAACATTGGTTACAGTATGTACAGTACCTATATTAAACATTTCACGTTCACCCAATGACCTCTTGTTTTTTAGTCATAATGCTGTCTGTCGCCCTTCATGTAACTAACACAAGAAAAGTAAACCCACAATTTTACTCGGCTCGTTCAGCTCTTTGCAGTCGAAAAATCATCTCCCCGATCTCTCCATTATTTTTGCACGATATCCACTGCTCTCCATCGAGCCGCCACCTGCATATAATATGCACTCCGCTGTCCCCTCCAATATCACACTTGTCATCATCACCACCGTTTTACCAGCTCACAGAAAATGCACCCTGTGATTTCGGACGCGTTGCGAAACGCGCATGGCACGTACCACGCGGCACTCGACCGGTACTACGCCCTCACCACCAAACAACGCATTGCTGTGTGGCTAGGACTGGGTTTTGCGGGGTTTATGGGTCTGGGATTTCTGATTTGGCACCAGACTCTCATTGCCTGGCTCGTGGGGTTCGCCGAGAAGGTACACGACACGCCATTTGCGTGGGTTGGTCTGTTTCTGGCCATCTGCATCATCTCGTTCCCCCCCTTGATTGGCTACAGCATGATCTCCACCTTCTGCGGAATGGCCTACGGATTCCCCAATGGCTGGCCTCTGTTGGCTGCCGCCACCATCATCGGCTCCACGGCCTCTTTTCTGATTGTGTCTCGGCGATTTGCAAACTATGCCCGTCATCTGGCGCAGACAAACACGAAATTTGCGGCTCTAACACAAACAATGGAGAAGGACTCGTTTGCACTGCTGTGGATGATCCGGCTGTGCCCTTTGCCCTACTCCTTGAGCAACGGGGCCTTGGCTTCAATTCCCTCAATCACTCCCCAGGCCTTTGCTCTGGCTACAGCTATCACTTCTCCCAAGCTGCTGATCCACGTGTTTGTGGGAGACAGACTGGCTCGATTGGGCCAGGGAGAAAAGGACTGGACGTCGACGCTGGTCGACTTTCTGTCCATTGGTATCGCTGTCTCTGCGGGAGCTATTACTGCGTACATTGTCTACACTCGAACGTTGCAGCGAGCTGCTGAGATTGAGGCCGAGCAGCATCCCAACTTGGATGAGCTGGACGTGTTGGACGATGATGAGTTCATTGTGAACGACGTCTAGAGAGCAAGTAGCGAAAGGGCATACCATCTTGAAACATCTATCGACAATCATCAAGTGGGTAGCGCATGAAGCGCTGAGCTTGCGCTGAGCTGAACAGGACATGGTCATGGCAGATTCCTCTAAAAAACCAGAGATACAATATCACTCTCAAAAAACGAAAGGTGCAGTCAATCATACCACAGTTCGAGAACTGTGTCCTAACATACAATAGTGCCATCGAATGAAAGCACATTTTATAGACTAATATATGAATGATGACGGGTTGTACATGATGTATGGGTGTGTCATTGCTGCTGCCGAGGCGAAGGGTGTCGTAGTAGCAGTCACTAAATTCATTGCTGCCATGATACTAACAATTCAGAGTAATTCAGGAGGGTGAGCTACTTGTAGCCTGCGAGGGTTGAATTGCTGCGAAGCCCCTTTTCTGGCTGATGACGACGTTTAAGACAATGATATGAAGGAGTTGGGGGTCTCTTCAATAACATCCAAAAGTCAGAACTAGTTCATTTGCAAAATTAATGCTCTTTCGGTTCAGTTCTAGTCCTCACAATGTCTCCTCTGATCTCAGAGGCATGGAGCACCATAACACATGATTGTGGTGTCTGTCAGATTGCAAGTTGGATGAGCGTTCCAGTTAATCGGTCAGCTCAATGTTCGTGTTGGTGCAATTACATGGTTTATTGATGTCTCTTATTGAGTCATTGACCACCTACTTGTATTCACCTCCTGATACGGCATCTACAACCCATAATAGATAGCATGGACACTTCCCCACCACCCCCAAACATCTTATCCATGCCTCCCTAACTGCAATCCACAACTCATCATTTCATATCTGTTAATCTATTCTGCCATGACCTAAGTGGATGGTTGTCCGTCTACTGGACGGTGTCCCGATGATGTTTAGGAACACCTGTTACCGTGAATCTACCGGATGCTGTCCTTCGGTGACCTACTCCTTCTTCACATCAACATCAGCGCCAATAATATCCACCCACTTCTTTCCGTTCAGCTCCTTGACAATCTCCTGCTTCATGTGGACGGGGAGTCCGGGACCCTGGTAAGCGAGAGCGGTGTACACCTGCACAAAGGTTGCTCCGGCTCGAGCAAACTCAATGGCGTCCTTTCCGTTACTGATACCTCCACAGCCCACAATGGTGATCTCGTCTCCAATGTTCTTTCGTAGAGTTTTGATGGCCTTGAGAGCAATGGGCTTGAGAGGAGCGCCAGAAAGACCTCCAGTCTCGGCAGAAAGATAAGGCTGTGATCGCAGATGCTCGGGTCGCTGAATAGTGGTGTTAGAAACGATGATTCCGTCAATCTTGGACTGCTTGGCTGCAGCAGCAATCGACACAATCTCAGACTCGCTCAGATCAGGAGCAATCTTCACCAGAATGGGCGTGTAAGTGTTGGCGAACTGGACCTTGTTTCGCTCGGCAACCACGGCGGTCAGCAGCTTTGCCAGTCTCTCCTCTCCCTGCAGAGCTCGCAGGCCGGGGGTGTTGGGGGAAGACACGTTGACGACAAGAGCATCGGACAGGTTGGCAAACCGGGTGACGCCCTGGGTGTAGTCGGACACCTCGTCACCGGTCTTGTTCTTGCCAAGGTTGACAGCCAGCACCTTGTTTTTGTCCAGAGAGTGTCTGGTGTCCTCGTGCTGGGGCTGCTCGTGGCCCAGAGCGTGCAAAAGACGTTGCTTGAGACGGCCCATGACAGCAAAATGGCCCTCGGAGTTGAAGCCGTATCGGTTGATGACGGCATCATCCTTGGGGAGTCGGAAGAATCGGGGCTTGGGGTTTCCGTCCTGGGGCT